>NC_136068.1:1910392640-1911742984 GCF_964261635.1 Lissotriton helveticus | reverse complement strand
GAGGGAAGCTTGCTCTTCTAAAGCCCATCTGTGCCTGTTCTGTGACTGACCCTGGCACTGCTGATGCTGCGCTGCACCTATTCTCCGAGGGAGGGAAGCTTGCTCTTCTAATGCCCATCTGTGCCTGTTCTGTGACTGACGCTGGCACTGCTGATGCTGCGCTGTACCTATTCCCCGAGGGAGGGAAGCTTGCTCTTCTAAAGCCCATCTGTGCCTGTTCTGTGACTGACGCTGGCACTGCTGATGCTGCGCTGTACCTATTCCCCGAGGGAGGGAAGCTTGCTCTTCTAAAGCCCATCTGTGCCTGTTCTGTGACTGACGCTGGCACTGCTGATGCTGCGCTGTACCTATTCCCCGAGGGAGGGAAGCTTGCTCTTCTAAAGCCCATCTGTGCCTGTTCTGTGACTGACGCTGGCACTGCTGATGCTGCGCTGTACCTATTCCCCGAGGGAGGGAAGCTTGCTCTTCTAAAGCCCATCTGTGCCTGTTCTGTGACTGACGCTGGCACTGCTGATGCTGCGCTGTACCTATTCTCCGAGGGAGGGAAGCTTGCTCTTCTAAAGCCCATCTGTGCCTGTTCTGTGACTGACGCTGGCACTGCTGATGCTGCGCTGTACCTATTCCCCGAGGGAGGGAAGCTTGCTCTTCTAAAGCCCATCTGTGCCTGTTCTGTGACTGACGCTGGCACTGCTGATGCTGCGCTGTACCTATTCCCCGAGGGAGGGAAGCTTGCTCTTCTAAAGCCCATCTGTGCCTGTTCTGTGACTGACGCTGGCACTGCTGATGCTGCGCTGTACCTATTCCCCGAGGGAGGGAAGCTTGCTCTTCTAAAGCCCATCTGTGCCTGTTCTGTGACTGACGCTGGCACTGCTGATGCTGCGCTGTACCTATTCTCCGAGGGAGGGAAGCTTGCTCTTCTAATGCCCATCTGTGCCTGTGATGTGATTGGCGCTGCCAATGCTACGCTGTAGCTATTCTCCGCAGGAGGGAAGCTTGCTCTTCTAATGCCCATCTGTGCCTGCACGGTCACTTACACTGGTACTGTGGATGCTGCGCTGTACCTAATCCCCAAGGGAAGGAAGCTTGCTCTTCTAATGCCCATCTATGCCTGCGCTGTGACTGACCCTGGCACTGCTGCTGCTGCGCTGTAGCTATTCTCCTAGGGAGAGAAGCTGGCTCTTCTAATGCCCATCTGTGCCTGTGCTGTGACTGACCCTGGCACTGCTGCTGCTGCGCTGTACCTATTGTCCGAGGGAGGGAAGCTTGCTCTTCTAATGCCCATCTGTGCATGTGCTGGGACTGACACTGGCACTGCTGATGCTGCACTGTACCTATTCTCCACAGGAGGAAAGCTTGCTCTTCTAATGCCAATGTGTGCCTGTGTGGTGACTGAAGCCGGCAATGCTGTTGCTGTGCTGTACCTATTCTCCGCGGGAGGGAAGCTTGCTCTTCTAATGCCCATCTGTGCCTGTGCTGGGACTGACGCTGGCACTGCTGCTGCTGCGCTGTACCTATTGTCCGAGGGAGGGAAGCTTGCTCTTCTAATGCCAATGTGTGCCTGTGTGGTGACTGACGCCGGCAATGCTGGTGCTGCGCTGTACCTATTCCCCGATAGCGGGAAGCTTGCTCTTCTTTTTTTTTAAGTTTAAAGTTTTATAGAAGAAAAAAGTTATAACAAACATAGGTAGAAATATCATAGAAGAGAAAAGCATTAAAAAAAACTTAACATTATACCATATAAAACTACAATATAATCGGAGGGAGGGAGGGGAACAGCCTAATTGAACAATATGGGTAAAATAATTACCTGAATCTAATGACATTAGTAAGTAAAACTGTAAACTATAAGCTCTAATTTGTAAACGTTTTGAAGAAAGTAAAAAGGAGTATTTGAAAAAATATAACTGGAGAAAAAAGTAAAAAGACAACAGAGGATTCATGGTGGTTTCCAAACTTCATCGAGAGTAATGACTGAAAAGTTTGAGGAAAAGGCTACGTCAGTTAGGAAGGAGGATAGAGGGAGCCATAAAAGATCACGTTTAATGGATAAGGATAAGGGAGTGACATTGTGTGTGTCTAATCTATGATGAAAATAAACAGCATTCCACCAGGCTCTGTAAGTGACTTTATTAGCTTGTTTCCAATTGGACGTGATTAAATGGAGGTGTCAAGGGTCGTAGGAGTACGGAGCAGCAAGCGGGACGACAAACAACCTGTAGCGCGATAGCGGTAGAAACCCGAACTATAATCCCCAGCAGCGGCAGCGGATGAACTACAAATCCCGAGATGCCGTGCGCCGCGCATGCGCAAGCTCGGAAGGGAATAAAATGATGGCGGCCGCCTGAAACAGCGTCGGATATTGCAGTAGTGGAGCCGAAGTTTCTGGGGATCACCGTGAGGTAAGGAACAGCGTTCCTTTCTACATCTCGTCTGAGCGTGCTGCTGTGCGGGTGATCCACGCGATTAGAGCGGCTGTTTCTACGCGACCTGTACTGTGCGGGAGTACGCTGGGGACTTTGTTGTGGCTTGTGCTGGGGCAGTGTAAGTCCATTTGTCGGACTTCATGGGATTATAGCACGAGTCGTGCGGCTGCTCCTGCGCGTCCAGTTAGAAGGGCAAAACCACCTGGGTGCTTTCATTACCGCAACCCTTGACAGCAGACTTATGAGGAAGCCTCCAGTGGAGTTCCTGTATGTCAATAACCACGTGACTGCAAAGGTCACACAGCCAGGCATTGTTGGGGAGCAAAGGACACTTGCTCCACCCCAAGAGTGAGGAACCGTGCACTAGAGTGGCATTACAGGCTCCTAAGTATCACTGTACCCCTCGTTGGCGAGTGTCGGGACCGGCATTCTTGTGGGGGACGGTCAGACTAGGTACTTACCGGTCACTACCATTGACAGAGAGACAAAGCTCGAGTGGCATTGTCGGCCATTACTTAGCACAGTGCCCTCCGTTGGGGAGTGCCAGGACCGGCATTCATGCGGGGGACGGTGTAAGGACATGTGAGATAATCGGGTGACTACAACCCTTTCTCAGTAGTTCATGACATTTGGAGTGCTTTATATGGAACATTATTGTTATCCAATAAAGCCTTGTAACTACTTCTGGTCTATTGGTGCCTTACTGCTATTTCGTATGTTGTAGGTCTTGGTTCCAGGCCAGAACCCGATCCCGAGGTCAGCCAGGGATTACAGGAGGGCTATTGCTAATAACAAATCAATTAACGAGGGAATAGGGGTTGGATGTGGCCAAGAAGGCGAGAGTGAGCCCAAAAAGATGTTAGGAATGGAACAAGGGATTTTGGTTTTAAAGATTTTATTAATTTGGGACCAGACCAATAACCAAAAGTGAGAAAGAGAGGGGTAATCAAAAACCATATGTTTAAGATCAGCTAAAGGAGCTTTACATGACCAGCAGGATGAGGAGAGATCTGTGGAGAATGAGGCTAATTTCACTGGGGTAAAAAGTAGGCGTTTGTAGATAAAATAAAGAGTTTGAGAGGTATTAGCTGCTCTTGATGTTTTATGAATTTTTAACCACAACTTGTCCCATAAGGGAATTAACCAGCTTTCTGCCAGATCCTTTCCCCAAGCCAACTCAATGTTCCCCTTGATTCTATCAGAGGAGAAAAACAGATTTCTGTATAGAGAGGAAGCCGAAGTATCAAGAAAAAACAAAGGGAATATATTAGAACATTTGAAAGGAATAGTAGGAGTAGGAGGTAAAGAAAGGAGATATTGTAATAAAGGAGGAAGAAGTGAATTGTATTGGGATCTACACGAAGAGGGTAAGGAAAATTTAGATTGAAGATCTGAGAAAGATAAAGGAATATTATTAAAGATCAATTGTGAAATCCATGGTAAACTTTTGAGCCTCCAAGTTTTCAAATAAATGGTACGGCCTTTGATTCGTAATAAGTGATTATGCCAAATGGGTTGGCATTCTAGCGAAACAGAGGAGGGATAAGAGGACGGAAGAAGAGGTATCAAAATCTTACAGGTCTGAGAGATCACAGGGGGACGAAAAGAAGAGAGATTATGAGTGAAAGCAAGAGCTTCATAAAAATGAAAAGGAGCTAAGAAGTATTTTTCAATAGTCAGCCTAAGAGGAGGATGAACACATTGATCTGGAGAGAGCCGTCTAGAGAATTGTCTCAGGAAGAAATCATAATGGTACGATTTGAAATCTGGGAATTTGAGACCGCCAGAGGTTTTGTCAGCTTTGAGGATATTAAGAGCTATGAGAGGGGATTTATTTTTCCAAAGGTATTTGTTTAAGATAGAATCCATTTTCTTAAAATAAAAATTAGGGATGTGAACTGGAAGCATTGAGAGAAGATAAAGGAGCAGCGGGGAAAGCATCATTTTAATAGAGTCCATGCGACCACACCAGGAGAGAAAGAGAGGATGCCATCGATCAATAGACGAGGAAAGAGAGTTGGAAAGAGAATCAAAGTTTTCCTTTAAAGTTTCTAGAATAGTGGGGGAAAACCATAAACCTAGATATTTAATTTTAGAAGTCTTCCAAGAGAAGCCAGTAGAAATGAAGTCCTGTTTCAAACAAAGAACATTTAGGGGAAGAACTTCACATTTATCCGAATTGAGGCGGTACCCAGACAGCTGGGAAAAAGTATCGACTTGGGAAAGAAAAGCTGGAAGAGAAGTAGAGGGATTGGGAAAATATAGAAGGATGTCATCAGCATAAACCGACATTTTAACGTGGGCAGTGTTAATGTTAAAGCCAGTAATTTTATCATTCAATCTTAGCTTTGTTAAAAAAGGTTCCAGAGCAATTATAAACAAAAGAGGGGATAAAGGACAACCTTGACGAACTCCTCTAAAAAGTGGAAAATATTCAGATATTTTCCCATTGACAAAAATAGAAATATAATAACGAAATAAGGGATATTCATTTAGCCGGGAACCCAATCCATTTAAGTGCTTGGAACATAAAGTTCCATCCAATCTTGTCAGTGGCTTTCTCAGCATCTATAGCAATTGCAGCAATAGGATAATCTAAAGAGGAAGCTTTACTTAAAATATTAAAGAAAACTATGGAGTTATCAGAGACTAAGCGACCCTTAACAAAACCTGAATGTTCTGGGCCGATAATATTGGGTAAGATTGGATCAATACGTGAAGCAAGAATCTTAGCAAAAATCTTATAGTCCAGAAAGCTTGCTCTTCTAATGCCCACCGGTGCCCGTACTGTGACTGACGCCGGCAATGCTTATGCTGCGATGTAACTATTCCCTGCGTGAGGGAAGCTTGCTCTTCTAAAGCCCATCTGTGCCTGCACGATGACTTACACTGGCACTGTGGATGCTGCGCTGTACCTAATCCCCAAGGGAGGGAAGATTGCTCTTCTAATGCCCATCTGTGCCTGCCCTGTGACTGATGCTGGCACTGTTCATGCCGCACTGTACCTGTTCTCCCAGGGAGGGAAGCTTACTCTTCTAAAGGCCAGCTATGCCAGTGCTCTGACTGACGCTGGCACTGCTGATGCTGCGCTGTACCTACTCCCTGAGGGAGGGACGCTTGCACTTCTAATGCCCATCTGTGCCTGTTTTGTGTCTGACGCTGGCACTGCTGATGCTGCGCTGTATGTATTCTTCGAGGGAGGGAAGCTTGCTCTTCTAAAGACCATCTGTGCCTGTTTTGTGACTGACGCCGGCACTGCTGATGCTGCGCTGTACGTATTCTGCGAGGGAGGGAAGCTTGCTCTTCTAAAGCCCAGCTGTGCCAGTGCTCTGACTGACGCTGGCACTGCTGATGCTGAGCTGTACCTATTCCCCGATAGAGGGAAGCTTGCACTTCTAATGCCCATCTGTGCCTGTTTTGTGACTGACGCCGGCACTGCTGATGCTGTAGCTATTCTCCGCGGGAGGGAAGCTTGCTCTTCTAAAGCCCATCTGTGCCTGTGCCGTGACTGACACTGGCACTGCTGATGCTGCGCTGTACCTATTCCCCGAGGGAGGGAAGCTTGCTCTTCTAAAGCCCATCTGTGCCTGTTCTGTGACTGACGCTGGCACTGCTGATGCTGCGCTGTACCTATTCCCCGAGGGAGGGAAGCTTGCTCTTCTAAAGCCCATCTGTGCCTGTTCTGTGACTGACGCTGGCACTGCTGATGCTGCGCTGTACCTATTCCCCGAGGGAGGGAAGCTTTCTCTTCTAAAGCCCATCTGTGCCTGTTCTGTGACTGACGCTGGCACTGCTGATGCTGCGCTGTACCTATTCCCCGAGGGAGGGAAGCTTGCTCTTCTAAAGCCCATCTGTGCCTGTTCTGTGACTGACGCTGGCACTGCTGCTGCTGCGCTGTACCTATTCTCCGAGGGAGGGAAGCTTGCTCTTCTAAAGCCCATCTGTGCCTGTTCTGTGACTGACGCTGGCACTGCTGATGCTGCGCTGTACCTATTCCCCGAGGGAGGGAAGCTTGCTCTTCTAAAGCCCATCTGTGCCTGTTCTGTGACTGACGCTGGCACTGCTGATGCTGCGCTGTACCTATTCTCCGAGGGAGGGAAGCTTGCTCTTCTAATGCCCATCTGTGCCTGTGATGTGATTGGCGCTGCCAATGCTACGCTGTAGCTATTCTCCGCAGGAGGGAAGCTTGCTCTTCTAATGCCCATCTGTGCCTGCACGGTCACTTACACTGGTACTGTGGATGCTGCGCTGTACCTAATCCCCAAGGGAAGGAAGCTTGCTCTTCTAATGCCCATCTATGCCTGCGCTGTGACTGACCCTGGCACTGCTGCTGCTGCGCTGTAGCTATTCTCCTAGGGAGAGAAGCTGGCTCTTCTAATGCCCATCTGTGCCTGTGCTGTGACTGACCCTGGCACTGCTGCTGCTGCGCTGTACCTATTGTCCGAGGGAGGGAAGCTTGCTCTTCTAATGCCCATCTGTGCATGTGCTGGGACTGACACTGGCACTGCTGATGCTGCACTGTACCTATTCTCCACAGGAGGAAAGCTTGCTCTTCTAATGCCAATGTGTGCCTGTGTGGTGACTGAAGCCGGCAATGCTGTTGCTGTGCTGTACCTATTCTCCGCGGGAGGGAAGCTTGCTCTTCTAATGCCCATCTGTGCCTGTGCTGGGACTGACGCTGGCACTGCTGCTGCTGCGCTGTACCTATTGTCCGAGGGAGGGAAGCTTGCTCTTCTAATGCCAATGTGTGCCTGTGTGGTGACTGACGCCGGCAATGCTGGTGCTGCGCTGTACCTATTCCCCGATAGCGGGAAGCTTGCTCTTCTTTTTTTTTAAGTTTAAAGTTTTATAGAAGAAAAAAGTTATAACAAACATAGGTAGAAATATCATAGAAGAGAAAAGCATTAAAAAAAACTTAACATTATACCATATAAAACTACAATATAATCGGAGGGAGGGAGGGGAACAGCCTAATTGAACAATATGGGTAAAATAATTACCTGAATCTAATGACATTAGTAAGTAAAACTGTAAACTATAAGCTCTAATTTGTAAACGTTTTGAAGAAAGTAAAAAGGAGTATTTGAAAAAATATAACTGGAGAAAAAAGTAAAAAGACAACAGAGGATTCATGGTGGTTTCCAAACTTCATCGAGAGTAATGACTGAAAAGTTTGAGGAAAAGGCTACGTCAGTTAGGAAGGAGGATAGAGGGAGCCATAAAAGATCACGTTTAATGGATAAGGATAAGGGAGTGACATTGTGTGTGTCTAATCTATGATGAAAATAAACAGCATTCCACCAGGCTCTGTAAGTGACTTTATTAGCTTGTTTCCAATTGGACGTGATTAAATGGAGGTGTCAAGGGTCGTAGGAGTACGGAGCAGCAAGCGGGACGACAAACAACCTGTAGCGCGATAGCGGTAGAAACCCGAACTATAATCCCCAGCAGCGGCAGCGGATGAACTACAAATCCCGAGATGCCGTGCGCCGCGCATGCGCAAGCTCGGAAGGGAATAAAATGATGGCGGCCGCCTGAAACAGCGTCGGATATTGCAGTAGTGGAGCCGAAGTTTCTGGGGATCACCGTGAGGTAAGGAACAGCGTTCCTTTCTACATCTCGTCTGAGCGTGCTGCTGTGCGGGTGATCCACGCGATTAGAGCGGCTGTTTCTACGCGACCTGTACTGTGCGGGAGTACGCTGGGGACTTTGTTGTGGCTTGTGCTGGGGCAGTGTAAGTCCATTTGTCGGACTTCATGGGATTATAGCACGAGTCGTGCGGCTGCTCCTGCGCGTCCAGTTAGAAGGGCAAAACCACCTGGGTGCTTTCATTACCGCAACCCTTGACAGCAGACTTATGAGGAAGCCTCCAGTGGAGTTCCTGTATGTCAATAACCACGTGACTGCAAAGGTCACACAGCCAGGCATTGTTGGGGAGCAAAGGACACTTGCTCCACCCCAAGAGTGAGGAACCGTGCACTAGAGTGGCATTACAGGCTCCTAAGTATCACTGTACCCCTCGTTGGCGAGTGTCGGGACCGGCATTCTTGTGGGGGACGGTCAGACTAGGTACTTACCGGTCACTACCATTGACAGAGAGACAAAGCTCGAGTGGCATTGTCGGCCATTACTTAGCACAGTGCCCTCCGTTGGGGAGTGCCAGGACCGGCATTCATGCGGGGGACGGTGTAAGGACATGTGAGATAATCGGGTGACTACAACCCTTTCTCAGTAGTTCATGACATTTGGAGTGCTTTATATGGAACATTATTGTTATCCAATAAAGCCTTGTAACTACTTCTGGTCTATTGGTGCCTTACTGCTATTTCGTATGTTGTAGGTCTTGGTTCCAGGCCAGAACCCGATCCCGAGGTCAGCCAGGGATTACAGGAGGGCTATTGCTAATAACAAATCAATTAACGAGGGAATAGGGGTTGGATGTGGCCAAGAAGGCGAGAGTGAGCCCAAAAAGATGTTAGGAATGGAACAAGGGATTTTGGTTTTAAAGATTTTATTAATTTGGGACCAGACCAATAACCAAAAGTGAGAAAGAGAGGGGTAATCAAAAACCATATGTTTAAGATCAGCTAAAGGAGCTTTACATGACCAGCAGGATGAGGAGAGATCTGTGGAGAATGAGGCTAATTTCACTGGGGTAAAAAGTAGGCGTTTGTAGATAAAATAAAGAGTTTGAGAGGTATTAGCTGCTCTTGATGTTTTATGAATTTTTAACCACAACTTGTCCCATAAGGGAATTAACCAGCTTTCTGCCAGATCCTTTCCCCAAGCCAACTCAATGTTCCCCTTGATTCTATCAGAGGAGAAAAACAGATTTCTGTATAGAGAGGAAGCCGAAGTATCAAGAAAAAACAAAGGGAATATATTAGAACATTTGAAAGGAATAGTAGGAGTAGGAGGTAAAGAAAGGAGATATTGTAATAAAGGAGGAAGAAGTGAATTGTATTGGGATCTACACGAAGAGGGTAAGGAAAATTTAGATTGAAGATCTGAGAAAGATAAAGGAATATTATTAAAGATCAATTGTGAAATCCATGGTAAACTTTTGAGCCTCCAAGTTTTCAAATAAATGGTACGGCCTTTGATTCGTAATAAGTGATTATGCCAAATGGGTTGGCATTCTAGCGAAACAGAGGAGGGATAAGAGGACGGAAGAAGAGGTATCAAAATCTTACAGGTCTGAGAGATCACAGGGGGACGAAAAGAAGAGAGATTATGAGTGAAAGCAAGAGCTTCATAAAAATGAAAAGGAGCTAAGAAGTATTTTTCAATAGTCAGCCTAAGAGGAGGATGAACACATTGATCTGGAGAGAGCCGTCTAGAGAATTGTCTCAGGAAGAAATCATAATGGTACGATTTGAAATCTGGGAATTTGAGACCGCCAGAGGTTTTGTCAGCTTTGAGGATATTAAGAGCTATGAGAGGGGATTTATTTTTCCAAAGGTATTTGTTTAAGATAGAATCCATTTTCTTAAAATAAAAATTAGGGATGTGAACTGGAAGCATTGAGAGAAGATAAAGGAGCAGCGGGGAAAGCATCATTTTAATAGAGTCCATGCGACCACACCAGGAGAGAAAGAGAGGATGCCATCGATCAATAGACGAGGAAAGAGAGTTGGAAAGAGAATCAAAGTTTTCCTTTAAAGTTTCTAGAATAGTGGGGGAAAACCATAAACCTAGATATTTAATTTTAGAAGTCTTCCAAGAGAAGCCAGTAGAAATGAAGTCCTGTTTCAAACAAAGAACATTTAGGGGAAGAACTTCACATTTATCCGAATTGAGGCGGTACCCAGACAGCTGGGAAAAAGTATCGACTTGGGAAAGAAAAGCTGGAAGAGAAGTAGAGGGATTGGGAAAATATAGAAGGATGTCATCAGCATAAACCGACATTTTAACGTGGGCAGTGTTAATGTTAAAGCCAGTAATTTTATCATTCAATCTTAGCTTTGTTAAAAAAGGTTCCAGAGCAATTATAAACAAAAGAGGGGATAAAGGACAACCTTGACGAACTCCTCTAAAAAGTGGAAAATATTCAGATATTTTCCCATTGACAAAAATAGAAATATAATAACGAAATAAGGGATATTCATTTAGCCGGGAACCCAATCCATTTAAGTGCTTGGAACATAAAGTTCCATCCAATCTTGTCAGTGGCTTTCTCAGCATCTATAGCAATTGCAGCAATAGGATAATCTAAAGAGGAAGCTTTACTTAAAATATTAAAGAAAACTATGGAGTTATCAGAGACTAAGCGACCCTTAACAAAACCTGAATGTTCTGGGCCGATAATATTGGGTAAGATTGGATCAATACGTGAAGCAAGAATCTTAGCAAAAATCTTATAGTCCAGAAAGCTTGCTCTTCTAATGCCCACCGGTGCCCGTACTGTGACTGACGCCGGCAATGCTTATGCTGCGATGTAACTATTCCCTGCGTGAGGGAAGCTTGCTCTTCTAAAGCCCATCTGTGCCTGCACGATGACTTACACTGGCACTGTGGATGCTGCGCTGTACCTAATCCCCAAGGGAGGGAAGATTGCTCTTCTAATGCCCATCTGTGCCTGCCCTGTGACTGATGCTGGCACTGTTCATGCCGCACTGTACCTGTTCTCCCAGGGAGGGAAGCTTACTCTTCTAAAGGCCAGCTATGCCAGTGCTCTGACTGACGCTGGCACTGCTGATGCTGCGCTGTACCTACTCCCTGAGGGAGGGACGCTTGCACTTCTAATGCCCATCTGTGCCTGTTTTGTGTCTGACGCTGGCACTGCTGATGCTGCGCTGTATGTATTCTTCGAGGGAGGGAAGCTTGCTCTTCTAAAGACCATCTGTGCCTGTTTTGTGACTGACGCCGGCACTGCTGATGCTGCGCTGTACGTATTCTGCGAGGGAGGGAAGCTTGCTCTTCTAAAGCCCAGCTGTGCCAGTGCTCTGACTGACGCTGGCACTGCTGATGCTGAGCTGTACCTATTCCCCGATAGAGGGAAGCTTGCACTTCTAATGCCCATCTGTGCCTGTTTTGTGACTGACGCCGGCACTGCTGATGCTGTAGCTATTCTCCGCGGGAGGGAAGCTTGCTCTTCTAAAGCCCATCTGTGCCTGTGCCGTGACTGACACTGGCACTGCTGATGCTGCGCTGTACCTATTCCCCGAGGGAGGGAAGCTTGCTCTTCTAAAGCCCATCTGTGCCTGTTCTGTGACTGACGCTGGCACTGCTGATGCTGCGCTGTACCTATTCCCCGAGGGAGGGAAGCTTGCTCTTCTAAAGCCCATCTGTGCCTGTTCTGTGACTGACGCTGGCACTGCTGATGCTGCGCTGTACCTATTCCCCGAGGGAGGGAAGCTTTCTCTTCTAAAGCCCATCTGTGCCTGTTCTGTGACTGACGCTGGCACTGCTGATGCTGCGCTGTACCTATTCCCCGAGGGAGGGAAGCTTGCTCTTCTAAAGCCCATCTGTGCCTGTTCTGTGACTGACGCTGGCACTGCTGATGCTGCGCTGTACCTATTTTCCGAGGGAGGGAAGCTTGCTCTTCTAAAGCCCATCTGTGCCTGTTCTGTGACTGACGCTGGCACTGCTGATGCTGCGCTGTACCTATTCCCCGAGGGAGGGAAGCTTGCTCTTCTAAAGCCCATCTGTGCCTGTTCTGTGACTGACGCTGGCACTGCTGATGCTGCGCTGTACCTATTCCCCGAGGGAGGGAAGCTTGCTCTTCTAAAGCCCATCTGTGCCTGTTCTGTGACTGACGCTGGCACTGCTGCTGCTGCGCTGTACCTATTCTCCGAGGGAGGGAAGCTTGCTCTTCTAAAGCCCATCTGTGCCTGTTCTGTGACTGACGCTGGCACTGCTGATGCTGCGCTGTACCTATTCCCCGAGGGAGGGAAGCTTGCTCTTCTAAAGCCCATCTGTGCCTGTTCTGTGACTGACGCTGGCACTGCTGATGCTGCGCTGTACCTATTCCCCGAGGGAGGGAAGCTTGCTCTTCTAAAGCCCATCTGTGCCTGTTCTGTGACTGACGCTGGCACTGCTGCTGCTGCGCTGTACCTATTCTCCGAGGGAGGGAAGCTTGCTCTTCTAAAGCCCATCTGTGCCTGTTCTGTGACTGACGCTGGCACTGCTGATGCTGCGCTGTACCTATTCCCCGAGGGAGGGAAGCTTGCTCTTCTAAAGCCCATCTGTGCCTGTTCTGTGACTGACCCTGGCACTGCTGATGCTGCGCTGCACCTATTCTCCGAGGGAGGGAAGCTTGCTCTTCTAATGCCCATCTGTGCCTGTTCTGTGACTGACGCTGGCACTGCTGATGGTGCGCTGTACGTATTCTTCGAGGGAGGGAAGCTTGCTCTTCTAAAGCCCATCTGTGCCTGTTCTGTGACTGACGCTGGCACTGCTGATGCTGCGCTGTACCTATTCCCCGAGGGAGGGAAGCTTGCTCTTCTAATGCCCATCTGTGCCTGTGCTGTGACTGACGCTGGCACTGCTGATGCTGCGCTGTACCTATTCCCCGAGGGAGGGAAGCTTGCTCTTCTAAAGCCCATCTGTGCCTGTTCTGTGACTGACGCTGGCACTGCTGATGCTGCGCTGTACCTATTCCCCGAGGGAGGGAAGCTTGCTCTTCTAAAGCCCATCTGTGCCTGTTCTGTGACTGACGCTGGCACTGCTGATGCTGCGCTGTACCTATTCCCCGAGGGAGGGAAGCTTGCTCTTCTAAAGCCCATCTGTGCCTGTTCTGTGACTGACGCTGGCACTGCTGATGCTGCGCTGTACCTATTCCCCGAGGGAGGGAAGCTTGCTCTTCTAAAGCCCATCTGTGCCTGTTCTGTGACTGACGCTGGCACTGCTGATGCTGCGCTGTACCTATTCTCCGAGGGAGGGAAGCTTGCTCTTCTAAAGCCCATCTGTGCCTGTTCTGTGACTGACGCTGGCACTGCTGATGCTGCGCTGTACCTATTCCCCGAGGGAGGGAAGCTTGCTCTTCTAAAGCCCATCTGTGCCTGTTCTATGACTGACGCTGGCACTGCTGATGCTGCGCTGTACCTATTCCCCGAGGGAGGGAAGCTTGCTCTTCTAAAGCCCATCTGTGCCTGTTCTGTGACTGACGCTGGCACTGCTGATGCTGCGCTGTACCTATTCCCCGAGGGAGGGAAGCTTGCTCTTCTAAAGCCCATCTGTGCCTGTTCTGTGACTGACGCTGGCACTGCTGATGCTGCGCTGTACCTATTCTCCGAGGGAGGGAAGCTTGCTCTTTTAATGCCCATCTGTGCCTGTGATGTGATTGGCGCTGCCAATGCTACGCTGTAGCTATTCTCCGCAGGAGGGAAGCTTGCTCTTCTAATGCCCATCTGTGCCTGCACGGTCACTTACACTGGTACTGTGGATGCTGCGCTGTACCTAATCCCCAAGGGAAGGAAGCTTGCTCTTCTAATGCCCATCTATGCCTGCGCTGTGACTGACCCTGGCACTGCTGCTGCTGCGCTGTAGCTATTCTCCTAGGGAGAGAAGCTGGCTCTTCTAATGCCCATCTGTGCCTGTGCTGTGACTGACCCTGGCACTGCTGCTGCTGCGCTGTACCTATTGTCCGAGGGAGGGAAGCTTGCTTTTCTAATGCCCATCTGTGCATGTGCTGGGACTGACACTGGCACTGCTGATGCTGCACTGTACCTATTCTCCACAGGAGGAAAGCTTGCTCTTCTAATGCCAATGTGTGCCTGTGTGGTGACTGAAGCCGGCAATGCTGTTGCTGTGCTGTACCTATTCTCCGCGGGAGGGAAGCTTGCTCTTCTAATGCCCATCTGTGCCTGTGCTGGGACTGACGCTGGCACTGCTGCTGCTGCGCTGTACCTATTGTCCGAGGGAGGGAAGCTTGCTCTTCTAATGCCAATGTGTGCCTGTGTGGTGACTGACGCCGGCAATGCTGGTGCTGCGCTGTACCTATTCCCCGATAGCGGGAAGCTTGCTCTTCTTTTTTTTTAAGTTTAAAGTTTTATAGAAGAAAAAAGTTATAACAAACATAGGTAGAAATATCATAGAAGAGAAAAGCATTAAAAAAAACTTAACATTATACCATATAAAACTACAATATAATCGGAGGGAGGGAGGGGAACAGCCTAATTGAACAATATGGGTAAAATAATTACCTGAATCTAATGACATTAGTAAGTAAAACTGTAAACTATAAGCTCTAATTTGTAAACGTTTTGAAGAAAGTAAAAAGGAGTATTTGAAAAAATATAACTGGAGAAAAAAGTAAAAAGACAACAGAGGATTCATGGTGGTTTCCAAACTTCATCGAGAGTAATGACTGAAAAGTTTGAGGAAAAGGCTACGTCAGTTAGGAAGGAGGATAGAGGGAGCCATAAAAGATCACGTTTAATGGATAAGGATAAGGGAGTGACATTGTGTGTGTCTAATCTATGATGAAAATAAACAGCATTCCACCAGGCTCTGTAAGTGACTTTATTAGCTTGTTTCCAATTGGACGTGATTAAATGGAGGTGTCAAGGGTCGTAGGAGTACGGAGCAGCAAGCGGGACGACAAACAACCTGTAGCGCGATAGCGGTAGAAACCCGAACTATAATCCCCAGCAGCGGCAGCGGATAAACTACAAATCCCGAGATGCCGTGCGCCGCGCATGCGCAAGCTCGGAAGGGAATAAAATGATGGCGGCCGCCTGAAACAGCGTCGGATATTGCAGTAGTGGAGCCGAAGTTTCTGGGGATCACCGTGAGGTAAGGAACAGCGTTCCTTTCTACATCTCGTCTGAGCGTGCTGCTGTGCGGGTGATCCACGCGATTAGAGCGGCTGTTTCTACGCGACCTGTACTGTGCGGGAGTACGCTGGGGACTTTGTTGTGGCTTGTGCTGGGGCAGTGTAAGTCCATTTGTCGGACTTCATGGGATTATAGCACGAGTCGTGCGGCTGCTCCTGCGCGTCCAGTTAGAAGGGCAAAACCACCTGGGTGCTTTCATTACCGCAACCCTTGACAGCAGACTTATGAGGAAGCCTCCAGTGGAGTTCCTGTATGTCAATAACCACGTGACTGCAAAGGTCACACAGCCAGGCATTGTTGGGGAGCAAAGGACACTTGCTCCACCCCAAGAGTGAGGAACCGTGCACTAGAGTGGCATTACAGGCTCCTAAGTATCACTGTACCCCTCGTTGGCGAGTGTCGGGACCGGCATTCTTGTGGGGGACGGTCAGACTAGGTACTTACCGGTCACTACCATTGACAGAGAGACAAAGCTCGAGTGGCATTGTCGGCCATTACTTAGCACAGTGCCCTCCGTTGGGGAGTGCCAGGACCGGCATTCATGCGGGGGACGGTGTAAGGACATGTGAGATAATCGGGTGACTACAACCCTTTCTCAGTAGTTCATGACATTTGGAGTGCTTTATATGGAACATTATTGTTATCCAATAAAGCCTTGTAACTACTTCTGGTCTATTGGTGCCTTACTGCTATTTCGTATGTTGTAGGTCTTGGTTCCAGGCCAGAACCCGATCCCGAGGTCAGCCAGGGATTACAGGAGGGCTATTGCTAATAACAAATCAATTAACGAGGGAATAGGGGTTGGATGTGGCCAAGAAGGCGAGAGTGAGCCCAAAAAGATGTTAGGAATGGAACAAGGGATTTTGGTTTTAAAGATTTTATTAATTTGGGACCAGACCAATAACCAAAAGTGAGAAAGAGAGGGGTAATCAAAAACCATATGTTTAAGATCAGCTAAAGGAGCTTTACATGACCAGCAGGATGAGGAGAGATCTGTGGAGAATGAGGCTAATTTCACTGGGGTAAAAAGTAGGCGTTTGTAGATAAAATAAAGAGTTTGAGAGGTATTAGCTGCTCTTGATGTTTTATGAATTTTTAACCACAACTTGTCCCATAAGGGAATTAACCAGCTTTCTGCCAGATCCTTTCCCCAAGCCAACTCAATGTTCCCCTTGATTCTATCAGAGGAGAAAAACAGATTTCTGTATAGAGAGGAAGCCGAAGTATCAAGAAAAAACAAAGGGAATATATTAGAACATTTGAAAGGAATAGTAGGAGTAGGAGGTAAAGAAAGGAGATATTGTAATAAAGGAGGAAGAAGTGAATTGTATTGGGATCTACACGAAGAGGGTAAGGAAAATTTAGATTGAAGATCTGAGAAAGATAAAGGAATATTATTAAAGATCAATTGTGAAATCCATGGTAAACTTTTGAGCCTCCAAGTTTTCAAATAAATGGTACGGCCTTTGATTCGTAATAAGTGATTATGCCAAATGGGTTGGCATTCTAGCGAAACAGAGGAGGGATAAGAGGACGGAAGAAGAGGTATCAAAATCTTACAGGTCTGAGAGATCACAGGGGGACGAAAAGAAGAGAGATTATGAGTGAAAGCAAGAGCTTCATAAAAATGAAAAGGAGCTAAGAAGTATTTTTCAATAGTCAGCCTAAGAGGAGGATGAACACATTGATCTGGAGAGAGCCGTCTAGAGAATTGTCTCAGGAAGAAATCATAATGGTACGATTTGAAATCTGGGAATTTGAGACCGCCAGAGGTTTTGTCAGCTTTGAGGATATTAAGAGCTATGAGAGGGGATTTATTTTTCCAAAGGTATTTGTTTAAGATAGAATCCATTTTCTTAAAATAAAAATTAGGGATGTGAACTGGAAGCATTGAGAGAAGATAAAGGAGCAGCGGGGAAAGCATCATTTTAATAGAGTCCATGCGACCACACCAGGAGAGAAAGAGAGGATGCCATCGATCAATAGACGAGGAAAGAGAGTTGGAAAGAGAATCAAAGTTTTCCTTTAAAGTTTCTAGAATAGTGGGGGAAAACCATAAACCTAGATATTTAATTTTAGAAGTCTTCCAAGAGAAGCCAGTAGAAATGAAGTCCTGTTTCAAACAAAGAACATTTAGGGGAAGGACTTCACATTTATCCGAATTGAGGCGGTACCCAGACAGCTGGGAAAAAGTATCGACTTGGGAAAGAAAAGCTGGAAGAGAAGTAGAGGGATTGGGAAAATATAGAAGGATGTCATCAGCATAAACCGACATTTTAACGTGGGCAGTGTTAATGTTAAAGCCAGTAATTTTATCATTCAATCTTAGCTTTGTTAAAAAAGGTTCCAGAGCAATTATAAACAAAAGAGGGGATAAAGGACAACCTTGACGAACTCCTCTAAAAAGTGGAAAATATTCAGATATTTTCCCATTGACAAAAATAGAAATATAATAACGAAATAAGGGATATTCATTTAGCCGGGAACCCAATCCATTTAAGTGCTTGGAACATAAAGTTCCATCCAATCTTGTCAGTGGCTTTCTCAGCATCTATAGCAATTGCAGCAATAGGATAATCTAAAGAGGAAGCTTTACTTAAAATATTAAAGAAAACTATGGAGTTATCAGAGACTAAGCGACCCTTAACAAAACCTGAATGTTCTGGGCCGATAATATTGGGTAAGATTGGATCAATACGTGAAGCAAGAATCTTAGCAAAAATCTTATAGTCCAGAAAGCTTGCTCTTCTAATGCCCACCGGTGCCCGTACTGTGACTGACGCCGGCAATGCTTATGCTGCGATGTAACTATTCCCTGCGTGAGGGAAGCTTGCTCTTCTAAAGCCCATCTGTGCCTGCACGATGACTTACACTGGCACTGTGGATGCTGCGCTGTACCTAATCCCCAAGGGAGGGAAGATTGCTCTTCTAATGCCCATCTGTGCCTGCCCTGTGACTGATGCTGGCACTGTTCATGCCGCACTGTACCTGTTCTCCCAGGGAGGGAAGCTTACTCTTCTAAAGGCCAGCTATGCCAGTGCTCTGACTGACGCTGGCACTGCTGATGCTGCGCTGTACCTACTCCCTGAGGGAGGGACGCTTGCACTTCTAATGCCCATCTGTGCCTGTTTTGTGTCTGACGCTGGCACTGCTGATGCTGCGCTGTATGTATTCTTCGAGGGAGGGAAGCTTGCTCTTCTAAAGACCATCTGTGCCTGTTTTGTGACTGACGCCGGCACTGCTGATGCTGCGCTGTACGTATTCTGCGAGGGAGGGAAGCTTGCTCTTCTAAAGCCCAGCTGTGCCAGTGCTCTGACTGACGCTGGCACTGCTGATGCTGAGCTGTACCTATTCCCCGATAGAGGGAAGCTTGCACTTCTAATGCCCATCTGTGCCTGTTTTGTGACTGACGCCGGCACTGCTGATGCTGTAGCTATTCTCCGCGGGAGGGAAGCTTGCTCTTCTAAAGCCCATCTGTGCCTGTGCCGTGACTGACACTGGCACTGCTGATGCTGCGCTGTACCTGTTCTCTGAGGGAGGCAAGCTTGCTCTTCTAAAGCCCATCTGTGCCTGTGCTGTGACTGACGCCGGCACTGCTGATGCTGCGCTGTACGTATTCTCCGCGGGAGGGAAGCTTGCTCTTCTAAAGCCCATCTGTGCCTGTGCTGTGACTGATGCTGGCACAGCTGATGCTGCGCTGTACCTGTTCTCCGCGGGAGGGAAGCTTGCTCTTCTAAAGCCCATCTGTGCCTGTGCCGTGACTGACGCTGGCACAGCTGATGCTGCGCTGTACCTGTTCTCCGCGTGAGGGAAGCTTGCTCTTCTAAAGCCCATCTGTGCCTGTGCTGTGACTGACGCTGGCACAGCTGATGCTGCGCTGTACCTGTTCTGCGAGGGAGGGAAGCTTGCTCTTCTAAAGCCCATCTGTGCCTGTGCTGTGACTGACGCCGGCACTGCTGATGCTGTAGCTATTCTCCGCGGGAGGGAAGCTTGCTCTTCTAAAGCCCATCTGTGCCTGTGCCGTGACTGACACTGGCACTGCTGATGCTGCGCTGTACCTGTTCTCTGAGGGAGGCAAGCTTGCTCTTCTAATGCCCATCTGTGCCTGTGCTGTGACTGACGCTGGCACAGCTGATCCTGCGCTGTACCTGTTCTCCTAGAGAGAGAAGCTTGCTCTTCTAAAGCCCATCTGTGCCTGTGATGTGACTGGCGCTGCCAATGCTGCGCTGTACCTGTTCTCTGAGGGAGGCAAGCTTGCTCTTCTAATGCCCAGCTGTGCCTGTGCTGTGACTGACGCCGGCACTGCTGATGCTGCGCTGTACGTATTCTCCGCGGGAGGCAAGCTTGCTCTTCTAAAGCCCATCTGTGCCTGTGCTGTGACTGATGCTGGCACAGCTGATGCTGCGCTGTACCTGTTCTCCGCGGGAGGGAAGCTTGCTCTTCTAAAGCCCATCTGTGCCTGTGCCGAGACTGACGCTGGCACTGCTGATGCTGCGCTGTACCTGTTCTCTGAGGGAGGCAAGCTTGCTCTTCTAATGCCCATCTGTGCCTGTGCTGTGAATGACGCTGGCACTGCTGATGCTGCGCTGTACCTGTTCTCCTAGGGAGAGAAGCTTGCTCTTCTAATGCCCATCTGTGCCTGTGCTGTGAATGACGCTGGCACTGCTGATGCTGCGCTGTACGTATTCTCCGCGGGAGGGAAGCTTGCTCTTCTATTGCCCATCTGTGCCTGTGCTGTGAATGACGCTGGCACTGCTGATGCTGCGCTGTACCTGTTCTCTGAGGGAGGCAAGCTTGCTCTTCTAATGCCCATCTGTGCCTGTGCTGTGAATGACGCTGGCACTGCTGATGCTGCGCTGTACCTGTTCTCCTAGGGAGAGAAGCTTGCTCTTCTAAAGCCCATCTGTGCCTGTGCTGTGACTGACGCTGGCACAGCTGATCCTGCGCTGTACCTGTTCACCCAGGGAGGGAAGCTTGCTCTTCTAAAGCCCATCTGTGCCTGTGCTGTGACTGACGCTGGCACAGCTGATGCTGCGCTGTACCTGTTCTCTGAGGGAGGCAAGCTTGCTCTTCTAATGCCCAGCTGTGCCTGTGCTGTGACTGACGCCGGCACTGCTGATGCTACGCTGTACGTATTCTCCGCGGGAGGCAAGCTTGCTCTTCTAAATCCCATCTGTGCCTGTGCTGTGACTGATGCTGGCACAGCTGATGCTGCGCTGTACCTGTTCTCTGCGGGAGGGAAGCTTGCTCTTCTGAAGCCCATCTGTGCCTGTGCCGTGACTGACGCTGGCACTGCTGATGCTGCGCTGTACCTGTTCTCTGAGGGAGGCAAGCTTGCTCTTCTAATGCCCATCTGTGCCTGTGCTGTGAATGACGCTGGCACTGCTGATGCTGCGCTGTACCTGTTCTCCTAGGGAGAGAAGCTTGCTCTTCTAATGCCCATCTGTGCCTGTGCTGTGAATGACGCTGGCACTGCTGATGCTGCGCTGTACCTGTTCTCCTAGGGAGAGAAGCTTGCTCTTCTAAAGCCCATCTGTGCCTGTGCTGTGACTGACGCTGGCACAGCTGATCCTGCGCTGTACCTGTTCACCCAGGGAGGGAAGCTTGCTCTTCTAAAGCCCATCTGTGCCTGTGCTGTGACTGATGCTGGCACAGCTGATGCTGCGCTGTACCTGTTCTCCGCGGGAGGGAAGCTTGCTCTTCTAAAGCCCATCTGTGCCTGTGCCGTGACTGACGCTGGCACAGCTGATGCTGCGCTGTACCTGTTCTCCGCGTGAGGGAAGCTTGCTCTTCTAAAGCCCATCTGTGCCTGTGCTGTGACTGACGCTGGCACAGCTGATGCTGCGCTGTACCTGTTCTGCGAGGGAGGGAAGCTTGCTCTTCTAAAGCCCATCTGTGCCTGTGCTGTGACTGACGCCGGCACTGCTGATGCTGTAGCTATTCTCCGCGGGAGGGAAGCTTGCTCTTCTAAAGCCCATCTGTGCCTGTGCCGTGACTGACACTGGCACTGCTGATGCTGCGCTGTACCTGTTCTCTGAGGGAGGCAAGCTTGCTCTTCTAATGCCCATCTGTGCCTGTGCTGTGACTGACGCTGGCACAGCTGATCCTGCGCTGTACCTGTTCTCCTAGAGAGAGAAGCTTGCTCTTCTAAAGCCCATCTGTGCCTGTGATGTGACTGGCGCTGCCAATGCTGCGCTGTACCTGTTCTCTGAGGGAGGCAAGCTTGCTCTTCTAATGCCCAGCTGTGCCTGTGCTGTGACTGACGCCGGCACTGCTGATGCTACGCTGTACGTATTCTCCGCGGGAGGCAAGCTTGCTCTTCTAAAGCCCATCTGTGCCTGTGCTGTGACTGATGCTGGCACAGCTGATGCTGCGCTGTACCTGTTCTCCGCGGGAGGGAAGCTTGCTCTTCTGAAGCCCATCTGTGCCTGTGCCGTGACTGACGCTGGCACTGCTGATGCTGCGCTGTACCTGTTCTCTGAGGGAGGCAAGCTTGCTCTTCTAATGCCCATCTGTGCCTGTGCTGTGAATGACGCTGGCACTGCTGATGCTGCGCTGTACCTGTTCTCCTAGGGAGAGAAGCTTGCTCTTCTAATGCCCATCTGTGCCTGTGCTGTGAATGACGCTGGCACTGCTGATGCTGCGCTGTACCTGTTCTCCTAGGGAGAGAAGCTTGCTCTTCTAAAGCCCATCTGTGCCTGTGCTGTGACTGACGCTGGCACAGCTGATCCTGCGCTGTACCTGTTCACCCAGGGAGGGAAGCTTGCTCTTCTAAAGCCCATCTGTGCCTGTGCTGTGACTGATGCTGGCACAGCTGATGCTGCGCTGTACCTGTTCTCCGCGGGAGGGAAGCTTGCTCTTCTAAAGCCCATCTGTGCCTGTGCCGTGACTGACGCTGGCACAGCTGATGCTGCGCTGTACCTGTTCTCCGCGTGAGGGAAGCTTGCTCTTCTAAAGCCCATCTGTGCCTGTGCTGTGGCTGACGCTGGCACAGCTGATGCTGCGCTGTACCTGTTCTGCGAGGGAGGGAAGCTTGCTCTTCTAAAGCCCATCTGTGCCTGTGCTGTGACTGACGCCGGCACTGCTGATGCTGTAGCTATTCTCCGCGGGAGGGAAGCTTGCTCTTCTAAAGCCCATCTGTGCCTGTGCCGTGACTGACACTGGCACTGCTGATGCTGCGCTGTACCTGTTCTCTGAGGGAGGCAAGCTTGCTCTTCTAATGCCCATCTGTGCCTGTGCTGTGACTGACGCTGGCACAGCTGATCCTGCGCTGTACCTGTTCTCCTAGAGAGAGAAGCTTGCTCTTCTAAAGCCCATCTGTGCCTGTGATGTGACTGGCGCTGCCAATGCTGCGCTGTACCTGTTCTCTGAGGGAGGCAAGCTTGCTCTTCTAATGCCCAGCTGTGCCTGTGCTGTGACTGACGCCGGCACTGCTGATGCTGCGCTGTACGTATTCTCCGCGGGAGGCAAGCTTGCTCTTCTAAAGCCCATCTGTGCCTGTGCTGTGACTGATGCTGGCACAGCTGATGCTGCGCTGTACCTGTTCTCCGCGGGAGGGAAGCTTGCTCTTCTAAAGCCCATCTGTGCCTGTGCCGTGACTGACGCTGGCACTGCTGATGCTGCGCTGTACCTGTTCTCTGAGGGAGGCAAGCTTGCTCTTCTAATGCCCATCTGTGCCTGTGCTGTGAATGACGCTGGCACTGCTGATGCTGCGCTGTACCTGTTCTCCTAGGGAGAGAAGCTTGCTCTTCTAATGCCCATCTGTGCCTGTGCTGTGAATGACGCTGGCACTGCTGATGCTGCGCTGTACGTATTCTCCGCGGGAGGGAAGCTTGCTCTTCTATTGCCCATCTGTGCCTGTGCTGTGAATGACGCTGGCACTGCTGATGCTGCGCTGTACCTGTTCTCTGAGGGAGGCAAGCTTGCTCTTCTAATGCCCATCTGTGCCTGTGCTGTGAATGACGCTGGCACTGCTGATGCTGCGCTGTACCTGTTCTCCTAGGGAGAGAAGCTTGCTCTTCTAAAGTCCATCTGTGCCTGTGCTGTGACTGACGCTGGCACAGCTGATCCTGCGCTGTACCTGTTCACCCAGGGAGGGAAGCTTGCTCTTCTAAAGCCCATCTGTGCCTGTGCTGTGACTGACGCTGGCACAGCTGATGCTGCGCTGTACCTGTTCTCTGAGGGAGGCAAGCTTGCTCTTCTAATGCCCAGCTGTGCCTGTGCTGTGACTGACGCCGGCACTGCTGATGCTACGCTGTAAGTATTCTCCGCGGGAGGCAAGCTTGCTCTTCTAAAGCCCATCTGTGCCTGTGCTGTGACTGATGCTGGCACAGCTGATGCTGCGCTGTACCTGTTCTCCGCGGGAGGGAAGCTTGCTCTTCTGAAGCCCATCTGTGCCTGTGCCGTGACTGACGCTGGCACTGCTGATGCTGCGCTGTACCTGTTCTCTGAGGGAGGCAAGCTTGCTCTTCTAATGCCCATCTGTGCCTGTGCTGTGAATGACGCTGGCACTGCTGATGCTGCGCTGTACCTGTTCTCCTAGGGAGAGAAGCTTGCTCTTCTAATGCCCATCTGTGCTTGTGCTGTGACTGACGCTGGCACAGCTGATGCTGCGCTGTACCTATTCTCCGAGGGAGGGAAGCTTGCTCCTCTAATGCCCATCTGTGCCTGTGCTGTGACTGACGCTGGCACAGCTGATCCTGCGCTGTACCTGTTCTCCGCGGGAGGGATGCTTGCTCTTCTAAAGCCCATCTGTGCCATTTCTGTGACTGACGCTGGCACAGCTGATGCTGCGCTGTACCTGTTCTCCGAGGGAGGGAAGCTTGCTCCTCTAATGCCCATCTGTGCCTGTGCTGTGACTGACGCTGGCACAGCTGATCCTGCGCTGTACCTGTTCTCCGCGGGAGGGAAGCTTGCTCTTCTAAAGCCCATCTGTGCCATTTCTGTGACTGACGCTGGCACAGCTGATGCTGCGCTGTACCTGTTCTCCGGGGGAGAGAAGCTTGCTCTTCTAAAGCCCATCTGTGCCTGTGCTGTGACTGACGCTGGCACAGCTGATCCTGCGCTGTACCTGTTCTCCCAGGGAGGGAAGCTTGCTCTTCTAAAGCCCATCTGTGCCTGTGCTGTGACTGACGCTGGCACAGCTGATCCTGCGCTGTACCTGTTCTCCGAGGGAGGGAAGCTTGCTCTTCTAAAGCCCATCTGTGCCTGTCTGGTGACTGACGCTGGCACAGCTGATGCTGCGCTGTACCTGTTCTCTGAGGGAGGCAAGCTTGCTCTTCTAAAGCCCATCTGTGCCTGTGCTGTGACTGACGCTGGCACAGCTGATCCTGCGCTGTACCTGTTCTCCGAGGGAGGGAAGCTTGCTCTTCTAAAGCCCATCTGTGCCTGTCTGGTGACTGACGCTGGCACAGCTGATCCTGCGCTGTACCTGTTCTCCTAGAGAGAGAAGCTTGCTCTTCTAAAGCCCATCTGTGCCTGTGCTGTGACTGACGCTGGCACAGCTGATGCTGCGCTGTACCTGTTCTCCGGGGGAGAGAAGCTTGCTCTTCTAAAGCCCATCTGTGCCTGTGCTGTGACTGACGCTGGCACAGCTGATGCTGCGCTGTACCTGTTCTCTGAGGGAGGCAAGCTTGCTCTTCTAAAGCCTATCTGTGCCTGTGCTGTGACTGACGCTGGCACAGCTGATGCTGCGCTGTACCTGTTCTCCGGGGGAGAGAAGCTTGCTCTTCTAAAGCCCATCTGTGCCTGTGCTGTGACTGACGCTGGCACAGCTGATGCTGCGCTGTACCTGTTCTCCGAGGGAGGGAAGCTTGCTCTTCTAAAGCCTATCTGTGCCTGTGCTGTGACTGACGCTGGCACAGCTGATGCTGCGCTGTACCTGTTCTCCGGGGGAGAGAAGCTTGCTCTTCTAAAGCCCATCTGTGCCTGTGCTGTGACTGACGCTGGCACAGCTGATGCTGCGCTGTACCTGTTCTCTGAGGGAGGCAAGCTTGCTCTTCTAAAGCCCATCTGTGCCTGTGCTGTGACTGACGCTGGCACAGCTGATCCTGCGCTGTACCTGTTCTCCGAGGGAGGGAAGCTTGCTCTTCTAAAGCCCATCTGTGCCTGTCTGGTGACTGACGCTGGCACAGCTGATCCTGCGCTGTACCTGTTCTCTGAGGGAGAGAAGCTTGCTCTTCTAAAGTCCATCTGTGCCATTTCTGTGACTGACGCTGGCACAGCTGATGCTGCGCTGTACCTGTTCTCCTAAGGAGAGAAGCTTGTTCTTCTAATGCCCATCTGTGCCTGTGCTGTGAATGACGCTGGCACTGCTGATGCTGCGCTATACCTGTTCTCTGAGGGAGGCAAGCTTGCTCTTCTAATGCCCATCTGTGCCGTGCTGTGACTGACGCTGGCACAGCTGATCCTGCGCTGTACCTGTTCTCCTAGAGAGAGAAGCTTGCTCTTCTAAAGCCCATCTGTGCCTGTGCTGTGACTGACGCTGGCACAGCTGATGCTGCGCTGTACCTGTTCTCCGAGGGAGGGAAGCTTGCTCTTCTAAAGCCCATCTGTGCCTGTGCTGTGACTGACGCTGGCACAGCTGATACTGCGCTGTACCTGTTCTCCGGGGGAGAGAAGCTTGCTCTTCTAAAGCCCATCTGTGCCTGTGCTGTGACTGACGGTGGCACAGCTGATCCTGCGCTGTACCTGTTCTCTGAGGGAGGCAAGCTTGCTCTTCTAAAGCCCATCTGTGCCTGTGCTGTGACTGACGCTGGCACAGCTGATCCTGCGCTGTACCTGTTCACCCAGGGAGGGAAGCTTGCTCTTCTAAAGCCCATCTGTGCCTGTGCTGTGACTGACGCTGGCACAGCTGATGCTGCGCTGTACCTTTTCTCCGAGGGAGGGAAGCTTGCTCCTCTAATGCCCATCTGTGCCTCTGCTGTGACTGACGCTGGCACAGCTGATCCTGCGCTGTACCTGTTCTCCGCGGGAGGGAAGCTTGCTCTTCTAAAGCCCATCTGTGCCATTTCTGTGACTGACGCTGGCACAGCTGATCCTGCGCTGTACCTGTTCTCCGAGGGAGGGAAGCTTGCTCTTCTAAAGCCCATCTGTGCCTGTCTGGTGACTGACGCTGGCACAGCTGATCCTGCCCTGTACCTGTTCTCTGAGGGAGAGAAGCTTGCTCTTCTAAAGTCCATCTGTGCCATTTCTGTGACTGACGCTGCCACACAGCTGATGCTGCGCTGTACCTGTTCTCCGGGGGAGAGAAGCTTGCTCTTCTAAAGCCCATCTGTGCCTGTGCTGTGACTGACGCTGGCACAGCTGATCCTGCGCTGTACCTGTTCTCCCAGGGAGGGAAGCTTGCTCTTCTAAAGCCCATCTGTGCCTGTGCTGTGACTGACGCTGGCACAGCTGATCCTGCGCTGTACCTGTTCTCAGAGGGAGGGAAGCTTGCTCTTCTAAAGCCCATCTGTGCCTGTCTGGTGACTGACGCTGGCACAGCTGATGCTGCGCTGTACCTGTTCTCTGAGGGAGGCAAGCTTGCTCTTCTAAAGCCCATCTGTGCCTGTGCTGTGACTGACGCTGGCACAGCTGATCCTGCGCTGTACCTGTTCTCCGAGGGAGGGAAGCTTGCTCTTCTAAAGCCCATCTGTGCCTGTCTGGTGACTGACGCTGGCACAGCTGATCCTGTGCTGTACCTGTTCTCCTAGAGAGAGAAGCTTGCTCTTCTAAAGCCCATCTGTGCCTGTGCTGTGACTGACGCTGGCACAGCTGATGCTGCGCTGTACCTGTTCTCCGGGGGAGAGAAGCTTGCTCTTCTAAAGCCCATCTGTGCCTGTGCTGTGACTGACGCTGGCACAGCTGATGCTGCGCTGTACCTGTTCTCTGAGGGAGGCAAGCTTGCTCTTCTAAAGCCTATCTGTGCCTGTGCTGTGACTGACGCTGGCACAGCTGATGCTGCGCTGTACCTGTTCTCCGGGGGAGAGAAGCTTGCTCTTCTAAAGCCCATCTGTGCCTGTGCTGTGACTGACGCTGGCACAGCTGATGCTGCGCTGTACCTGTTCTCCGAGGGAGGGAAGCTTGCTCTTCTAAAGCCTATCTGTGCCTGTGCTGTGACTGACGCTGGCACAGCTGATGCTGCGCTGTACCTGTTCTCCGGGGGAGAGAAGCTTGCTCTTCTAAAGCCCATCTGTGCCTGTGCTGTGACTGACGCTGGCACAGCTGATGCTGCGCTGTACCTGTTCTCTGAGGGAGGCAAGCTTGCTCTTCTAAAGCCCATCTGTGCCTGTGCTGTGACTGACGCTGGCACAGCTGATCCTGCGCTGTACCTGTTCTCCGAGGGAGGGAAGCTTGCTCTTCTAAAGCCCATCTGTGCCTGTCTGGTGACTGACGCTGGCACAGCTGATCCTGCGCTGTACCTGTTCTCTGAGGGAGAGAAGCTTGCTCTTCTTAAGTCCATCTGTGCCATTTCTGTGACTGACGCTGGCACAGCTGATGCTGCGCTGTACCTGTTCTCCTAGGGAGAGAAGCTTGTTCTTCTAATGCCCATCTGTGCCCGTGCTGTGAATGACGCTGGCACTGCTGATGCTGCGCTGTACCTGTTCTCTGAGGGAGGCAAGCTTGCTCTTCTAATGCCCATCTGTGCCGTGCTGTGACTGACGCTGGCACAGCTGATCCTGCGCTGTACCTGTTCTCCTAGAGAGAGAAGCTTGCTCTTCTAAAGCCCATCTGTGCCTGTGCTGTGACTGACGCTGGCACAGCTGATGCTGCGCTGTACCTGTTCTCCGAGGGAGGGAAGCTTGCTCTTCTAAAGCCCATCTGTGCCTGTGCTGTGACTGACGCTGGCACAGCTGATACTGCGCTGTACCTGTTCTCCGGGGGAGAGAAGCTTGCTCTTCTAAAGCCCATCTGTGCCTGTGCTGTGACTGACGGTGGCACAGCTGATCCTACGCTGTACCTGTTCTCTGAGGGTGGCAAGCTTGCTCTTCTAAAGCCCATCTGTGCCTGTGCTGTGAATGACGCTGCCACTGCTGATGCTGCGCTGTACCTGTTCTCCTAGGGAGAGAAGCTTGCTCTTCTAATGCCCATCTGTGCCTGTGATGTGACTGGCGCTGCCAATGCTGCGCTGTAGCTATTCTCCACAGGAGGGAAGCTTGCTCTTCTAATGCCCATCTGTGCCTGTGCTGTGAATGACGCTGCCACTGCTGATGCTGCGCTGTACCTGTTCTCCCAGGGAGGGAAGCTTGCTCTTCTAAAGCCCATCTGTGCCTGTGCTGTGACTGACGCTGGCACAGCTGATGCTGCGCTGTACCTGTTCTCCGAGGGAGGGAAGCTTGCTCTTCTAAAGCCCATCTGTGCCTGTGCTGTGACTGACGCTGGCACAGCTGATCCTGCGCTGTACCTGTTCTCCGAGGGAGGGAAGCTTGCTCTTCTAAAGCCCATCTGTGCCTGTGCTGTGACTGACGCTGGCACAGCTGATGCTGCGCTGTACCTGTTCTCCGGGGGAGAGAAGCTTGCTCTTCTAAAGCCCATCTGTGCCTGTGCTGTGACTGATGCTGGCACAGCTGATCCTGCGCTGTACCTGTTCTCCCAGGGAGGGAAGCTTGCTCTTCTAAAGCCCATCTGTGCCTGTGCTGTGACTGACGCTGGCACAGCTGATGCTGCGCTGTACCTGTTCTCCGAGGGAGGGAAGCTTGCTCTTCTAAAGCCCATCTGTGCCTGTGCTGTGACTGACCCTGGCACAGCTGATCCTGCGCTGTACCTGTTCTCCGAGGGAGGGAAGCTTGCTCTTCTAACACCCATCTGTGCCTGTGCTGTGAATGACGCTGGCACTGCTGATGGTGCGCTGTACGTATTCTTCGAGGGAGGGAAGCTTGCTCTTCTAATGCCCATCTGTGCCTGTGCTGTGACTGACGCTGGCACTGCTGATGCTGTAGCTATTCTCCGCGGGAGGGAAGCTTGCTCTTCTAAAGCCCATCTGTGCCTGTGCTGTGACTGACGCTGGCACAGCTGATCCTGCGCTGTACGTATTCTGCGAGGGAGGGAAGCTTGCTTTTCTAATGCCAATCTGTGCCTGTTTTGTGACTGACGCTGGCACTGCTGATGCTGCACTGTACGTATTCTGCGAGGGAGGGAAGCTTGCTTTTCTAATGCCCATCTGTGCCTGTGCTGTGACTGACGCTGGCACTGCTGATGCTGCGCTGTACCTGTTCCCCGAGGGAGGGAAGCTTGCTCTCTAATGTTTCAGACGCCCTATTCACACCCACTGTGTTCCTGTCCTTCAGCGCCTCGGGGTGCACCTGGCTGTGGGTTCGAACCATATTTGCGAGCATCCGGCAGTTGTCCCAGTCTTTTTTCAGGACCTGCAGGAGGGGTAGCCACATATTCAAATTATTTCTGTGTGTGCTGAGATGATAGATGGGCCACTAGATGGTACTTAAATAGCAGGTTGGGTAAAACCATATGTATTCTTTTTCTTTAATATAGCAATGCTGCCTCTATTTTCATAAAGAAAATAGTCAGGAATAGTCTAAAGAGCTCTAGAACACTTTTGGCAAGTTTTCATCTTGTAGTTGCTGATTTATGTTGCATTTCAGTGGGGATCAAGCTGGATTGTGAAGGTTTTCAGGATTTGTTTTTAATCTTTCATCTTGTTGTGTTTGGAATGAAGAACAAGGGGCAGGAAAACTATGCATGAATCCCAATGCAATTCAATACCATAAATCAAGAGATGGGGAATCCGAATTGCGTGTGGATGCTGACATATATGATTGAGGGGTACAGCGGACTATCACGGGGAGCGGTAAGAGGGGCCATGACTCAGGGACGTGCTTTTGCTGCGGCCCACGCTCCCGCCTCAAAAAGTACTTATATACTTTTAGAATGTATTATTTTATTTTATTTTATTAAAAAGTTTTGTATAGCGCGAACAAGACCCGTGGGTATCAGAGCGCTTTACATAGAAGTAGGATAAAGATTAACAAGATAATAGCCATTAAACAACGTATGGATATGAGGTAGGAGGTTATATAGTTTCAGGATGTGAGATAAATATATGAGTTCACATTGACATGAGGTAGCAATTGATATATAGCTTAATCACAAGGAGTGGCGTCAGTCTCGAACCATTAAACAACGTATGGATATGAGGTAGATAATTATATGGCTTTCTGGGGGGTGCTTATGTATCTACATTCCATTCAAGTTAGACCTTTACAATATGAAATAATATGAAGCATGAAATTATATAATTTGCCATTTTCGTCATACATGTGAGGTAGGAGATTATATAGTTTCAGGATGTGAGATAAATATATGAGTTCACATTGACATGAGGTAGCAATTGATATATAGCTTAATCACAAGGAGTGGCGTCAGTCTCGAACCATCATTTATCTTTCATCTAATTCACGTCGAGCCTTTTCTTTCTGATGACGTAAGTGTTCTGTTTGAGGGTAGCATTAGATCACACTAATGATCCATAAACTTCTCTATGTAAGGTATTTTAGACTGAATTATTATGTATCTCCTAAGTGGCTAATTTCAGAGTTTTATATTGGATTTTGACCACTGGCTTTTAGCCTGCATTGAAAAATCAAGTGCTCTTTCTCCAAAATCTGAGATGCAGCTGGTATAAACCAGCAAGATGAAACTTATTGTAAAGCGCTCTGATATCCTTCGGGATCTTGTTTGCGCTATATAAAACTTTATAAATAAAATACGTCAACTCGGAGTACATGTTTACCTTCCATATTTACTGTTAGACCTCGAGATGTAGCTATTAAGGAATTTGTGTCAGACTTGTGTCTCCTGATGTAATAACAAACCAGTGTTTAGATGAGAATGACACTTTCACAAGTTCTGCAAAGATACCGTCCTGCTCTCTGCGGATCAAAGGCAGAGGAATATGACACTTCATAACGCATGCGTTACTACACCTGTGATTACAACACATTTTTTTAATCGCAGAATCCATTACAACGCATGTCGTTACAACGCATGCCGTTACAGCGCGTAATCCATTACAACGCAATTACTATTCTAACCCCGCTGGGCATTACTTTGGGGAATGCGTAGTAATGGATTATGCGATATAATGATATGCGTTGTAATGGATTTTGCGATGTAAAAGATGCGTTGTAATGACACGCGTTGTAACACGTGCATTGTAAACGATGTTTCCCAAGGGAGAGAGGCTAATTTTACCTTTTAAAATGGAGTCTTGCTTGGGTGTTCATGACAAGCTGACACGGATTGGCGGTTTCCTGAAAAAAGCAGGCTTAAATCTATAGTTTACGACTGAGGCTCAGCTAATTGGTCAGCGTAAGTGCATGTGGCTACTGAAGGCCCAATTTCACATTGATCGCCATTTCAGTGGTGGACAGGCACCTCAGAATATATTGAGAGGTGGTCACACGTATGTGTGAAGGTGGGTCTTGTAGGCTAGGCCGCTTCCTGGGAATGCATCCAACATTTCAGGAACAGCGATGAGGGCACTGTGCCGGCGGCCATCTTTGTTTGGGGACCCGCCTCCACTTACTCAGTCTATTTCTTTCTTCTTCATCACTTTTCCGTTTTTCTGCTTTCCAGTATAATGACCTATTAACAGATATTCAAAGGGCTTTCTTCTCCGTCTCTGTTATTGCATTTGCGAAAAAATAATAAAACAGCAGAAAAATATCCCCTGGGTAGGGACATGTTGGTGCTATCCCAGAATAAACAAACACATCAGTGTGAAACCCAATATACTAGGTTTTAAAAAAAAAAGTCTCTCCAGCTGCGAGCAGTGTTTTAATACCGATGGGGCCTGTAAGTAACTCCCTTTATGGGCCAGGACAGACTTACTAGCCTCGACGTATTGAGGGTCAAAGTATGAACGATAAAAGAACACCATAAAACAGGCAACGGCGCACAAGTGGTAAGAATGCTTTGTCCATGGAGGGGAACTTATTGAAGGTTGCAGGGAACAGCCTGAAGGGTAATTGGCCGAGGACCAGTCAAAAGAAGACATGCCCTGTCTGGACCCATCCTCGGTCACGTGACAGGGAGGACAGCGAGAGGGATCAGGCCAGCTTCCTGGCATCCTCTGCATTTGGCACAATCCGCACAATTTATTTTAGCACGTCTCCAGCACTTTTTAATGGTAATACAAGCCATGAGGAAGTCTTCCGCGCCTTAATTCCGGGGCTCGGACACATGCTTCTATTGAGGACGGACTGTCCTCGGGCGCCAAGAAGTGTCCACGGAATGTTCCATTGTGTGCAAGAGGCTATTATGACCTTTCATTAAAACCTTTTTTTTTTTAGAGAGACTCGAATTGTGGTCAACGAAGACAAAGATGCGTCTCCTCTCAAAATCATCTTTGTAGGTTCGGGTTTTAGGCGCAGACAATTCCTTTATCCATACAGTACCAACACAACCAGTAAACATCACACTGCTACACTTATGACGATTTAGATTGCTTGGGAGACAGGTATTAGTTGTTTTACTTTTAATGTCTATTTCATTAACTACTGTTTGCTCATCTCCATATTACACAAACAGCGCCACCATGTGGTGGTGTTCACAATTAAATGCCGGTGCCGAGCACCATGAACCACAGGCTCAAATTAGCCCTGGGGATGCTGCTGTCAGTGTTACAGGCAAAAGAAACAATTGATGGATAGAATGCTGGACAATGCTGTGGTATATAAATAAATAATACCGGATCTAGGTTTGACTGGACATAGCAATAACAGATAGCTCAATAAATAAGAGTCAAGATTCGAGGTAGTAGGAGTTTGCAGGTTTAATACAGCATAAAGGACAGGAACAGGACAACCTGCACGGGAACAGGATGGCAGGGCCCTGCAGGGGGGACAGGGAATGAGCGCGCTAACTTTAATAACAGTACACAAGCATATATACTAAAACAGTTGCATTACAGTGAATACAATAGGCGGAGCAGTGGGTGTGGTCAATAGCAGTCGCGAAAGATAAGGGTGAAAGTGGGTGTAACAAGGCGTATACATAGACATGTGATGTAAACGTAATAGAATATGTCATTAATGGGGCGGGAACATGGAGGGGGCTACCTAAGGAGCCGGGACCTCTAACCTGATGGTGCGCGCAAACTGACAATGACGTGTTACTAGGAGAAGCTGGGGGCTATGAACTCTGTGCTAGGAGCAGAGACTGAAGTCTGGAGAGTCAGGGCGACATGTGCCTAAACAATATCTAGTATCTAATGTTTAGAGAACATGTTGATATAAACTAAGAGTCAGGAGGGGAGAGGCTAACAGACTCTAAGACTGGAGCATGCATTATTCTACATGTAGTGCGTGATGAAGAATATTAAATGACCATTAATACAGTATTTCTCCTACATGGAGACGTAAAGGCTAGACAATGACGGAAACTATTGATGCGATTCAGTAGCTTAGGAATGCAGAGAAGGAGGGCTGGACTGATAACTATAATCATAACATACTCTTGGCAGACTCGTAAGCAGAGCCAGGCTGAGCCGGGCACTGTGAGGCAGGAAGTAAGTGAAGGGTCGAGGATACAGGTGGGGGCTGTATCGCTCCTCAGCGAGGGTTCAGGAGACAGGAGCTGAATCTGGTGTCCGGGCCCTTTTGAGGCCTAGAAACGGGGACTTTACAATGAAATAACGTGCACACTGAGAAACGTGGCAACGTAACTTTACATAGGCCTAATACTCGTAGTTTTCATGAGAACTGGAAACTGGCATACTAGAAGTGGACACAACTGTAATTGCGTCTTTAATCGAACATGGGGAATACATATGCATATTAATCATGCACACATAACATAAGATGGAGGACACGTGGGGACACAGAACATGGCAAAATTTACTTTTCCACAATGCAGACATTCACCCCCAGTCACTAGGATCTGGGTTTAATCCATCATTCTTTAGCCCACTCTGCCACCCCAGTTTGGACCCAGCTATATGCAAATCAGTCTTGACCCTGTTCCTTGTGGGAACAGTCCAGCCCGGACTGCAAAGCCAGGTCCTCCCTGGACCGGAAACAAGAGTCCTGGGACCGGTCTGGACTGTTCTTATGGGGCACAGGGTCAAGGCTGATTTGCATATGGCTGGGTTCAAACTGGGGTGGCATGGTGAGCAAAAGAATGATGGATTTAACCCAGGTCTTTTGACTGTGTGAGAATGTTTGCATTGTCAGCATTCCGTCCATCATTTGTTTGCTGTAACGCCATCAGTGTTACATCACTTAAGTCATAGGGATTGTGAAAAAGCCAAGCATCACACAAAGAACAAGTGTCAGAAATTACCCATGCTCACCCAGCAGCGGCGTGGTAAGGGAACAGTATGTGTTCAGTGGTGCATTCTGGAGCACACTGTTGCCAATATATCCCTAAGGCTAACATAGAGCGATGGTGTGCATTTAAGAATTAGCACATTACCAGGTCAGAGCAGAACTCGTGAGTTTCACTCTGCGCAATTCCGGGGATTTACATAAAAACTCTGTGAGATTCCGTGGCAGTCTGCCAGTTTGCGGAAAATAATGCACACCGCGGTGCTCGAGCTACAATTTAGCACCAGTAGTGTGAGCAGTGCTGAATAATCAAACTGAACGGCACCATGCTGTGCGCTGGAACACATGGCCATTGCAGTTGATTTTGCTGCCAGTCAAGTAGAAAATCTCCTCGAGTGGCAGCAAATCTACTCGAGAAGCAGCCCTCTGGCCGTTCACGACCACCAGTGTTAGAAAATCGTGCTAGGGAATGCCAAACCTCACTTGCGCCTGCCAGCTCTCCTTTCTGAAGCCTGGCAGCAAAACAATTCAGCCACACGACGATTGGTGGAATTTAGCCAGTACTCCGCATTGCAAGAGTAACACGGAGTCGCCAAATTCCGTCAATTCCACAGGCGGAATGTGGGCACTTTGTGTCCACAAGCCCCATGTACATATTTAGTAGACACTGGCAACAGAAATGGATGTTATTTCACAATTAGAGATGTGCATTTTTATTATTGGATCTTTTGTTCAGCGTGGTACCTTAAAGCCCTATATTCATGTCTTACACACAAAATAATGTTCCTCTTTCCAGTGCTGCAATTGGAAACAATTTACTCCAGGAACCCATAAACTGGGGGTCAAGATGTGGCAGAAGAAAAGAGGTGAAGTCACAAGGGGAGGGGATTGAAAATTAGAATCTGACAAACAATTTATATCTTTATTTGAATATAAATTTGCTGCAAATAAATTGCCAACAAGGACATATGTGACAGTAAATCTGTTCTAGTTGACTTAATGCCTTAACTGCGGCGGTTTCTGCCGCGGTGCGGGCGTTCTAAAGGGTGGGCGGCGCTCCGTCGGCCGTTTGCCGACGGCAGCACTAGTGAGGTAGTGCTCCCGTCGGCCGACGGCCGGGGTTAATTGACCACAAAAAGGCTGCATTTTAAAATATCTTACAGGGTTAGGACGCCTGCTACTGAGATCTTCTGTGTGTCCAGAAATTTTAAGGGGATTATAATAGTGGCAATAACCCTAGTGGTTAATGCCCTTTTGGAAGAGTTCTATATTTTGTTGTCACATTTGTGACTTATTAAGTAGAATAGAGGGTTCATGTACCTGCTGCAAAGCACATGGTGTAACATGTAAATCACAGGTTTGTATTTTATGTAGCTAGGTAAGTGGGTTACTGCTTTTGACACTGAGGTCATCGTGTTACTTCCAGTTCTTAAGTTGCAATCCTTGTAATAGCACAATGATTGGCAAACACAGGTTTATTAAAATATAAACATGAATCACCTTTTTATGCGTCCACTGCTGTGGGTTGTTTTTGCCTGACATCAACACAGATTCAGCTATCGTACCAACTTTATACTGGCCAAAAATTCACAATACAAATATTTACACACATATACAGGTGTTTGTGTCAGCCCTATTCATCCATTGGTTTGTCGTTTATAGTTGGCTTCGGTTCATTACAGCACACAGCAGGGGCATTAGGTCAGCCCCCCTCAGCTATTGACTCTCTTCTCTGTGAGTGGCGGCATCTTGCTTGAACTCAGGTTAACAGCCTCTCGAAAAGAAGTGGACTTCAGTGCCAGTATTTGTGTGATCTAACTGCTGGAACACTCCTTTATTTATATAGGTTTACATTTATTTGACATTTTGCATATGACTGAAAAAACAATTAAGGTAAAAAAGCCTTGTACACTTCTTAAAGCCTGACCAATTGGTTTTGCCTAGGCTTGTTTGATCGTGCATTGAATATACCTGGTACTTTATGCCACCATTACTATATTTACAAGGAGTGGGTATGACATTACTAAACACCAGTCGGCTCTGATAATTATGGCCTAATCTTTGTCATTGTTGAAGTGTCGTCACCACAGTTCTTTCAAGATGGTCGCCATAAACAGTAGTACGTTTATTTGATTATCGGAAATGTCCAAATATGTTTTTTTGTCTAAAGATTACTGTCAAATCGCAATACTGTTCCTGTGTTCAATAAATTAACCTCTTCCTTGCTCATGACGGCTCCCGGCCATCATGAGTCACGGTGGGCGTGTGCTGATGACGGCCGGTAGCCGTCATGACCACGCCCGCGATCGGATTGTTCAGCACTGCGGCGGAATTCGCGCCACAGTGATGAGGTTAAAAATAAATATCCAATAGGTCATATAAATCCACTGGTGGAACTGCCATGATCAAGTTCGGGAGCTCACATCAATTGAATACAATTTGTACTATTATATTTGGCTTTGATGACATATTTAAGGTTTCAGGCTACCCAATGATCTAACATTTCAAGAAGCATATCGTGTTTTTAATGCTAACCGTTGTCTTGTCGCACAGGCACAGGCACATTCCCTCCCTCAGTATCGAGGTGGAGTTGATGGTGTTGACTGATGGAGCCAAGGCAAAACAACTGGATGCTCTCTGCATCTGTGTAGACATGAGACATGAGAGAGACCAGCATCAGGCTCTCTAAAGACTCAGACTCAAGATGTATTAAAACATTCCTTATACACCCGGTGAGAGATCTACAGAATGATGCACTTTGGGATAACTTTGTCAATAGAAGGGTTTCAGGCAGTGCCTGAGATGTTCTTGCTTGATCTTTACATTGGTGGGATTTTAAGTCAACTTCGGCAACATGTCCCTGTCTCACCTTTGACAATGTAGTTATTATTTTCAGTTGCGAACCCCCCACACCCCAAAAAAAAATTGATGAGTTCCCTCAAACTTTGTGAGAACCAAAGGTCACCAACCTGTTCATGGACTCACTTGGCCTTCAATATGTACACCTTTTGGTTTACAATTCATCTGGAGTGCAGAACCCTCTTCAAAGATGGAAGACTGGCCTGGGGTGGCCTTCAACTGATGTATAGTGGTCCCATGGATACACCCATACTATACAACTCTCCCTGGACTTCAAACACAAACTCAACCACTTTCAGTTTGCACACCAGGATGATGTCACACCACAAAGCTGCATTACGTACTACTCGCCGAAAAAGCGCTTTGATCCCTCATCAGGGGTAATAAGTGCTATATAAATGCAATTACAATACAATACAATACAATACAATACAATACATGGAACCCTCAATGAAGAATATCCCTCATCTTGGACTACTGGGGTGAGATTCGTTAGGTCCTTTACAATGAATAAAGTTAAAAACAAAAGCAAACGACTTCCTATAATTAACAGGTGGGTATGAAAGATGAACATCACATGCCCTAGGGAGGAATTCATAAATAGATAAAGGAAGGATAGTCTTACATTACACAGGTTTGTTGGTGAGGACCTGATCCCCCTTACACTTTTATTGAACCATGTTCAGAGCTACAGATGTTTATGTAGTACCTCTCAGAATTAAGGGGCTTCCTCTACCACACACTGTAGTATCCTCAGGTTGTACATATGTTCCTTTACTCCTCTGCATCTAGCTGCTCAGCCAGTGTGAGGGCTCCGGTTAGAATGTTAGTGTGGGTGGAAGGCCTGGGTGCATGAGTGTTGTCAGTTGCGGGTGGGCTGAGCAGCTAGGAGGCTGCTCCTGGTGGGGCTTGATGTAACTTCATCTAGAACTTAATAAACTTCATCTACATTTACCTGGCCACGTCTATAGCGTCTACTTATGACATCTGAACATGTGGGAACAGCCCACTGCACAAACCTTTCAGAGCTCTGCGAGTTCCTGTGCATGCTGAGCACCAGTGGGTGCATCATGAGACATCTGGTCACCTTCCCCCAGCTGCTGAAAAGGTTGTTGACATCACAGACTTGGCGGGAGCCAGCAGAGTGCCCCCAGCACCTTGCCACAGAGTGAGAGATTTATTAGCAGATGGAAATGTACTGTGTTTTTATTGAACAAGTGAAAGACACCAAGCTCATCGCAAATACCATTGTTGAAGCCAACTGTGGACTGGGCTGTCTCAGTGCACAGATTCATGGATAGGTTATCTGACTCTGTGGCTCATGTAAAATGCCAAATGTAAATGCCAGCATTTGTAAAGCGCACAGCTACCTCCAACGGAAGTGTCCCGGCGCTGTCCGTATACCGCTTAGGAACCCTTCCTTGCTTTTCCCTGTGAAATGTCCACTCCTGGGCATCCTAAGGTGAAGCCAGGCATCCCAGCGCTGTTGGGGCCATTGTAGAGATTAAGCAAGCTATTGCCCAGAGTTGCAGAGTGGGACTCATGATTAGAATAGGCACCGAGGCGAGAATGATCAGGTCCGAGGAAATTGAGCTTAAGACACGTGAGGCGGGAATTGAACCCTGGTCCCGGGCCAGACCTCTGCATCAGGGTCTGCCGCTCTAACCATTGAGTCACACTTCTCCACTTGTCAGCTGGGTCCTGATGCACACAGGGTACCGAGCAGTGTTCACTGATTGAGTGGGAGGCTATGGGCATCTTGTCGGGCTGTCAGTACCCAAGCCTCTAAGCGTATGATGGCCATCCAAAGTTAAATCAGGCCACACTCCCCTGGTTCCTGTTCTCACTGGTTCAGCTACTCATCCATCAGCAAGAGCCGGGATTGTTGTGCTTCAGGTACTGGGGTACTTAGTTGATGCCAACCTGAATCACTTCCTCATCTGCCTCCCTCAGCAGCAGTTGAAAGGGCTCAAGATCCACAAAATCAAATTGGGTTGAGATGTTTCCTGCTGCCCTTTGAAGAAGTAAAAAGGATTATTGTGAATAACACCTGTCCGCAACTGGCATCTATGGGCACAGAGCTGGGCCCTTGGAGAGATGAAAGGGCCACTATTCAGATAGCTCTATATCCATGTGACTGCTTAATGCTGGGCCTGCCAACCATCAGACAGAGCTCATGTTCACCTCATGCACCCTCCAACTGTGGGCACCAGACTTATCTGCCTCAAAGTAGATGTTACCATGGCCCATGAAGGACACAAGGGTGCTGTGAAAACAACAGCGCAAATGAGAGAACACATCTTGTCACCACAGCATCCACGGCATGATCCAAAGGCACTTAGGTGGTTTGTGAGGTGCCCGGCACCTGGCATCGCTGGGAGACTGATTCATGCCACTCTCGCATCCTGGACTCCATGCTGAGGACTTCAACATACTGCAGTCTGCCATGAGGACACACGCGTCCTGCAAATATGGATGGATGCTCCCAGTATCTGGAGGTGGAGGGCCTGTCCTAGCCAGGAATAACTTTGATCTTACAAGCCATGGGAAGTATTATGGGTACTCATGAATTATCAGTAGATCTGCAATGGGGCAAAGGTCCTCCTATTCAAGACACTAATGTCCATTCTGATGTGCCATAAATAAGTTTATTGCATTATAGGCAAATGGGAAGTGGAGCACTTTATGAGGGCATCCAAGTACAGAGAGTAGCCCAGGAACATGGACAGTACTGTGGAAGTGCTTTATGCAAGTGCCTGTGGAGCTACCGCCTGACTCAACTCATCCACCAGCCACTCTCCAGCATGTCAGTGATGTGTGTTTGTGAACCACATGCCTCGCCCCGGAGGGTATCATCCAGGGGAGGCAGGAGCTGTATGGGCCAAGCATGGGGAGGAGAGTGCCAACCATGACATACCCAAGAGAAGAGTTGGGTTTACCCTATTAACATAAATACATTTCATATGAAGAACATAGCTGGCTCCACAGTCCCACCCTGAGAGGACAGAGAGGACTCATAATGCCCCACATCTCAATAAATGCAAAGGCCTTTCCCACTGCACAGGAGCAGCAACGAGAGGCCAAGAGATGCCTTTCAGCCCCAAGATTACGATTGGCCTAGAAAGGATGTTAGTATCACGCTGGCCAATCAGGCTCATTTGGTCAGTCCGTGCAATGTTCTGATTGGAGGCAGAAAGGCTGGAACTCTGCCCCTCACAACAACTGCTGTACTAAGCTCTGCCCTTTCTTACAACTGCTGTACTAATTTCTGCCCTTTCTTTCAACTGCTGTACTAATCTCTGCCCTTTCTTACAACTGCTGTACTAATCTCTGCCCTTTCTTACAACTGCTGTACTAATCTCTGCCCTTTCTTTCAACTGCTGTACTAATCTCTGCACTTTCTTTCAACTGCTGTACTAATCTCCGCCCTTTCTTTCAACTGCTGTACTAATCCCTGCCCTTTCTTTCAACTGCTGTACTAATCTCTGCCCTTTCTTTCAACTGCTGTACTAATCTCTGCCCTTTCTTACAACTGCTGTACTAATCTCTGCTCTTTCTTTCAACTGCTGTACTAATCTCCGCCCTTTCTTTCAACTGCTGTACTAATCTCCGCCCTTTCTTCCAAATGCTGTACTAATCTCTGCCCTTTCTTTCAACTGCTGTACTAATCTCCGCCCTTTCTTTCAACTGCTGTACTAATCTCTGCCCTTTCTTTCAACTGCTGTACTAATCTCTGCCCTTTCTTTCAACTGCTGTACTAATCTATGCCCTTTCTTCAACTGCTGTACTAATCTCCGTCCTTTCTTTCAACTGCTGTACTAATCTCTGCCCTTTCTTACAACTGCTGTACTAATCTCTGCCCTTTCTTTCAAATGCTGTACTAATCTCTGACCTTTCTTTCAACTGCTGTACTAATCTCTACCCTTTCTTACAACTGCTGTACTAATCTCTACCCTTTCTTTTAACTGCTGTACTAATCTCTGCCCTTTCTTTCAACTGCTGTACTAATCTCTGCCCTTTCTTTCAACTGCTGTACTAATCTCTGCCCTTTCTTACAACTGCTGTACTAATCTCTGCCCATTCTTTCAAGTGCTGTACTAATCTCTGCCCTTTCTTACAACTGCTGTACTAATCTCTGCCCTTTCTTTCAACTGCTGTACTAATCTCTGCCCTTTCTTTCAACTGCTGTACTAATCTCTGCCCTTTCTTTCAACTGCTGTACTAATCTCTGCCCTTTCTTTCAACTGCTGTACTAATCTCTGCCCTTTCTTACAACTGCTGTACTCAACTCCACCCTGTGTTACAACCACTGCACTCAGCTCCGCCCTTGACTACAACCACTGCACTCAGGTACACCTGTAACTGCAACCACAGTACTCAGCTCCACACTTCACTACAACTGGCGTACTCTTTCTCACCCTTCACTGCACCTGCTGTACTCAGCTGCCTGTGGCCTTATGGGATGTGTCTCTACACTCTCTAAAATAAAATGCAAAAGACTGCTCACGCTGCAGGAGAGTGTACTATGAGCTGTTGACCCTTGAATGGTTGAAGGCCTTCTATATGTGTCTGCTTAGCAGTGGGTTACAGTACCTCTTGCGGATGCAGGCCTGGAATGGTCCCTGAAACCTATGTCTGAAAGTGCCTTGAACCCACTGGTACAGCGAACCCAGACCCTCCTGGCTGTGTTACTGAGCCGCAGAATCAGCCGGCAAATGACACCCCGGGCACTCAGTAATAATGCCAAATAATATTACATAGTACAAGTGAAGATGTTTGGAATTCAGAAGAATTCTTTTCATGTGACATTTATTGTTTTATTTTATCTACAGACAGTATGAAATGGTGAATAGAGATCAAAGCAAGAGCAATGCCTTCTGCAGCTGGTCCTCAGCCCTGCCTCATACCATAAAGCAGCTTCAGTTTCATGATGTACAATGGAAAGTCAGTCACAATGATTCCCACACATGCCCTGGGCTGAGGGCTCTAGGGTTCCAAGAAGTTCAGAAGCTAGAAGAGAGCAGGGGAGGTTATTGAATGATTACCCTGCTGCTCTGAAGCTTCCTCCCTTTGTGACACCATCGAAATCTAGAGCAATCCTCCAGGTGGCATGTGGGGATACAGCTCTTCTGAGTGCACATGGAGCTGTGTTACAGTAAATGCTCATTTTCATTGTTTGCACCAGCTGCACCTCTTAAAAGGTGCTCCCACTGTATTACCATGAATGCGCTGCCCCAGGGCAGCCGCAAACTCATGCTGCCCCCAGGGCAGCGCACTCAGGTGAAAAAGAGAACAGCTGCTTTAAAGCCGCTCCGTGCTTTCACTGTGCAGGGGGCAACCCACCTGCACTTTGAAGGGGGATTAGAAATGCCCGTGCAGGTGGGTGCAGTCTGTGACTTTGCAAGCCTGCATGGGGATGTCAGGGGGGCCTTGGGACTCCCTTTACCCCGTGCAGAGGGCTGCTCTCAGGGGGTGCATTGACAGTGCACCACCTAAGTGCCCCACCTTGACAGATTTGCATGGGGCACACTACTATGCAAATGAGGGAACGCCTTCTGCAGACAGCAATGATGCTTTATGTGCGCCAGCGCTATTGGGATTACAGAAGGGGATGCACAAGCATCTGTGGCTCTTTCGGGTTGTGCAAAGTGGGTGCAACGCCTGTTGTGCCCCAGGGCACTCTCTGTAATACTGCCCATAGTTTGGGACCACTATCAGTTTAGGCCTTTTTGTTCTGAAGCATCTGATAGATCCGAAGTAGCCACTAGGTCTGTGGCTAAGCATTTTCAACAGAAAGGAATAAGTATTTACTATGTAGCGCAAAACTTTTTTTTTGTGTTGAAAACATTGTCCTTGAAGTAGCACAAAAAGTGCTTCGCATTAGTTTGCGGGTACTTGGCATCACCTCTCTAGTTTTTCAGGACTCATATTCCTCCCCTGCCACCAATATTTCTAGGGGTTGCACAGAATTTAGGGTCGCCTTTGCTCACGGGGAACATTTGATTTTAATTGTCCTTGATCTTTGGGGGTAGGCATAACTCGTCTTAATCCATAATCAAATGCAATAATGTTAATCTGCTTTGTTTTAAGTGTGTAACTACTGGAGCTGCCACCCTCCAACCAAAGCACAAAGCCAATAACTGCCCATAGTAGGATAAGATGAATGGCTGAATGAATGCATGGTTGTCTCATTAAACCACAGAATCACGTGTGTTGTGAGTTGCAGTGTCAACAGAATGTCCTGTCAGTTGACTATTTATTCTCACCACCATGCAAACAAGCAGCATACATTTTTTCCCCCTAGGTTGGCTTGTACCATTGGTGAAGGTAAGGAATGCCTCTCCCACCTGGTATGGATGTGCTTAATTTATAATTAAACAAGAATCTTTGCATAGCCCTGATGAATACCCCAGACCTGTTTAGGCACACGAATGAGCTGAAACGTATTGGCAGGTTACAGGGTGTAAAGAGTATTGTACCTGAATCATCCAGGATATTTGTTTTTTATCTCTATGTGGGGTATCTATTAATAAAGGGAAACACTTAGGGGCAGATTTATGAAGGCCTTGCGCCGCCGGTGCGTCACTTTTAACATGGGAAAAAGTGACGCACCGGCCTTCATAAATCTGCCGCTTTAGGTTTAGAACAGTCCCAGGATGCTTGTTTCCGGTCCAGGGAAGACATGGCTTGGCAGTTCGGGCTGGAGTTCTCCCATGAGGCACAGGGTCAGACTGATTTGCATATGGCCATGTCTGAACTGGGTTGGTGGAGTGAGCGAAAGGATGATGATGGATTAAACCCTGATCAGTTGCTGAGTGTTTGATTTGCTCAAACGCTCCGTCCATCATCCCCTTTGGTATTGCTTTGTTCGCCCTAAGTGTGGCAGGGTATGCCCAGACGCGAGTCCCTTGCTCACTTGGCCACTGGATTCAAGATAGCCTGGCTGATGAGGATTATGAATCCAAAACCGGTCCCAGGATGCTTGTTTCCGGTCCAGGGAAGACATGGCTTGGCAGTTCGGGCTGGACTGTTCCCATGAGGCACAGGGTGAGACTGATTTGCATAATGGCCATGTCTGAACTGGGGTGGCTGAGTGGGCTACAGAATGGTGATGGATTAAACCCAGATCAGTTGACTGGGGGTGAGTGTTTGATTTGCTCAAACGCTCCGTCCATCATCCCCTTTTGTATCGCTTTGTTCGCCCTAAGTGTGGCAGGGTATGCTCAGACGTGAGTCCCTTGCTCACTTTGCCACTGGATTCAAGACAGCCTGGTTGATGAGGGTTATGAATCTGAAACGGGTCCTAGGATGCTTGTTTCCGGTCCAGAGAAGACATGGCTTGGCAGTTTGGGCTGGACTGTTCCCATGAGGTACAAGGTCAGACTGATTTGCATATGGCCATATCCGAACTGGGGTGGTGGAGTGAGCTAAAAAGTAATGATGGATTAAACCCAGATCAGTTGACTGGGAGTGAGTGTTTGATTTACTCAAACGCTCCGTCCATCATCCCCTTTGGTATCGCTTGGATCTACAAAGATTGTCAGTCCTGACTTTAGATGAAAAAATAACTCCTCAGAAGAAATGTTTACATTTCTGCAGGCATTCCCATCATTGGATGTGTGATGCACTGTACAGCACACTTCCAATGTGTGAAAGGCTAATTGACTGGTCTAAGCACAGGGGGGCAGAATTACAAACCCCTTGTGACACTCTTGCGCCGCCGTTGCATCGGCGGCATAAACAATTTGCCACATTGTGACCAATCTAGGGAGATGCGGCACCTTGTAAAGCTCTGCTCCACATTATACCTGCGTCAGCTATAATGTATGCAGGGTGGACTTTCCCATGCAAAACGCCACATAGAACTCACGCAGTGAAATTGACAACATTTCCCTGCGTCACTTTACTCCTTAACTGCGTCAAAATCCCTACGCCTGCTCAGACCAGGCATAGGACTCAACTATCTGTTGTGGTGCATTGCTGGAGTCACGTCGTTTTCTTGAGCAACTCCAGCTATGCGTCACTTGTACTCCAACAGGTACGTCAGAATTTCTGACGCATCTGTCAATCCTTGAACCATGGTGTGCCGTGTTATAAATACGGTGCATCCGTGGTGGCGCAATGGTTTTGTCTGGAGGCACAGGGAAAGTGATGCATCTGTACAAATACGTCAGTTTCTTGTAAATCTGCCCCAGGATTTCTACTGTAAGGACTCCTTTCGAGTACAAAACATGTGCTAGACATAATGTACACACCTTTGCACTATTGTGTGTGTGGTGCTCCGCAGCCTGACTGTTTGGCATGGCAGTGGAAGAGAGCACGAGCAGGCCATCTTGAGTAAACCACGCTCTGTACACATCTTTTTCCCATCTGTGGGTGCTGGCCGGCGTTGCACTATATTTGTTTAGCAAATCTATCCCAGAGTTCTGCATCTTTTATGGGCACAACACCTCTCTGAGACACAATGCTGTGTCCAAGCACAACCTGGTATGCATGTGATTTACATTTTACTTTATGACTCAGGCACGACAGATGCTACAGAGGTTTTGAAGAAAATCTGGTCTCAACCCAGAACACATAAGACAGCTCTGTCGAGCCTCAGAGGGAGCCCATAAACTGGGAAACAGAAGAGCTGATTACCAGCTAATACTGATGACTGAATTCCAGAAATGGCGCTGCTCTATCTCCAAAGTCTTTTCTGCAGACAGCCATCATGGAGTTACTTATGATGAGATGCTGGATAGTTTTAACGAGTCTTGGAGCCATATTATCAAGAAAGGGCGATACATTATCGACGATTTTATAGGCAGGAAACTGCCGCTAAAGCGGCCATAATGGGCTTGATACTATGCCCTTGTGAATTCCCATAGAAGCCCAGGTTAACACCAGAACTTGGGCTTCTATGGGAATTCACAAGGGCATATTATCAAGCCCATTATTGCCGCTTTAGCTGCAGTTTCCTGCCGGTATAATTGGCGATAATGTATCCCCCTTTCTTGAAAATATGGCCCTTAGTTTTCATTTTAGCTGTTCCACATCTCTGTATTTTGTATTTGTGTGTATATTCTCTTCGTATTGTGATTGCTATGTGCACTTGTAATATCTTAAAGGTGTAAATTAGTCTACATATTTATGAGCTTCTTCTCTGAATCTTATTTACTGATGTCACAAATGCCCAGGTTCTACCTTTTTGTAAAAGCAAAGGGCCAGATTCCCAAAGGTAACCTTAGACCAAAAGTCTAAGTTTAGACCTGAAGTCCCCCTCCTTTTCACCATTTACATAAATGGGTTGGAAAAACAGCTGGAGGAAGGGGGCGCAGATGTGCCGCGGGCGGGAGGACAGTCGATCTCGGCCCTCCTATACGCAGATGAAGCGGTACTGATTGCCCGTACAGGCATCGGTCTGCAGACATTACTGGATAGTTTTGGCTCCTTTATGGAAAAACTTGACCTGAAAGTAAATGCGAAAAAATCTCACACTATGATAGTGGGGAAACAGAGAGGGAAATTAAGATCTAAAACCTTTAAATGTAAGGGGGAGGTGGTTTCCAGGGTCCCGGTTTTTCCCTATTTGGGGGTCCTTTTTGATGAAAGGGGGTCTTGGGCCCTACAGCTAAAGGCAAAGAGTCTAGCCCTGGCTCGTTCAACAACTGCTTTGCTGGCTTTCACCAAAAGGTTGGGGGCCAGGCCAATGGAAGCACTTTTGAAGGTTTACAACACCAAGTGCATCCCCATTGCCTCCTATGGGGCTGCCCTGTGGGGTTATGTTAACCAAGAAAAAATCCAAAGGGTAGAAAACAGGCTAATTAGAACATTGCTCTCAGTGCCAAAATCGTCCCCCACATTCTCTATCCATGAGGAAGTAGGTTTGGGTTACATTACAGATAAGCTGAATTTGGCACCTCTTTTATTCCGGGCAAGGACATGGCTGAATCCAGAATTAACTTTAAACCATCTTATTCTGGAGGACGTCATGTCCCTGGACCATGCCATGAAAATACCCTGGTTGAAGTTTTTAAAAAACACTTTTTCAGCTCTTGGTAGAGTGGAACTTTTCTTATCCCCACGCAATATTAAGAGAGAGGACGTAAAGTGGATTAAAGTTCATTTTACAGATAGGGTCTGCCTTAGTAGAGAGGGGAGGGAAATGATGAAACCATCCATAAGAGCTCATGCCATGTTAATTACTACCCCAATCCTGGAACCATATTTGAATTTTGTTACAAGACCCCTTCACAGATTTTTATTAACAAGATTCAGGTTTAATTTAATCCAATTCTCTCTAGGTTACTACCCTTCATGGAATCACTCGAAAGATGCACCCCCTTGTGACTGTGATAAATTTTCTGAGCAGGATACCACGCATTTTATGATGTTCTGTGAGTTTTATACTGATGCTAGGAAAAAACATCTATTACCTGTGTTGAGGGAGGCGGGTTTTATCCAAGTTAGACCTGTCTGAATCTACCTCCAGATGTTGGGCAATATCTACATTACTTTTAGTGTGGCTAGTTTCCTAGCAGAAGCCTTCCATCTTAGAAAAAAACGAGCTCCACTGAACATTTTATTGTAAATAAGGTATCTTTTATTGGTATTAGACATGATGTAGCTTAGTAAAATTTTAGGTCATCCCGCTGTATTATTTAAATATGAAATGTGATTTTAATGTATATGTATTATATGTGCTTTTTATGGTTTCTTTGTAAATCGAATAAAGCGTGCTTTGACTATCTGAGTTCAAACCTAAATTCGACCAAAAGTCCAACTTTACTACTTGTAAAGTTAGACTTCAGGTCTAATCTTAGACTTCAGTTTCAAACGTTTGATCTAAGTTTACCTTTGTGAATCAAGCCCCATAACCATTTGAATTAAAATAAGAAAGCAGCGTGCATTTCATACTAGATCATAACATATGCTTTTAACCTGATATTCAATTCTTACTAACACTTTCTAGTAAATTTGGTCTGTGATGAATGCAATGTCCTTGCTTCTGTTGTGTTTCTCCAGGTTGGAGGCTGGAGTTTGACGGGAGCCTGGAAGAGGACAGACTTCAACGAGACCCTGCGGCTCCTGATTGGAGAATACAACGTCTTCCCCTTCTTCAGAGCCTACTTGCATTCAAGCCCATTAAACCCAACTCTTCATGTCATTCAGGTAGGATCACGGTGACACGAATACCTGCTTCGTGACATATGTAACTTAATTTATAAAGTTCAACCTATTGTTAGAAAGAAGACCATGTTTCCAGTGCTATCTCAGGTCATTCATGTAAGAGCATTCCTGAATCGTTGAATGTGTAAAACCTCTTTGGCATCACAGTCAGTGGCCTGCACGTGAACCTCTCTCCCCGAGCAACACAACTGGCACCACGCAAACGTCAGCACACCACAGTTCACTCTCCTCAGCTAAGGCACCTCACAAGTCTACAACTCAAAGGAATGCCAACCGTCCCACCTCTGTCCACCATCTTGGTTTGTCAGAGACCAAAGGTCACCTTTAGGGCTCATCGGATTGAATGATGTTGCTTGAGATAATTCATAGGAGAATGAGAACATTTACGTTGAAGGCATCAACTCGAGTTGTTATTGGGACCTAATTAGTAACTCCACAACGCTCCTTTCAGGTAGAGCCCAGGTGAGGAGGTTGTTCCAGAAGGTATGAATCAAGGGCCTCATTTATGAGGAATTGGCATAAGACAGCGTTGCATGTCTTGTGGCTGCGCTGCCCTACGCCAATGTGAAAGGTCAGAAATGCCCGTATTCTTGAAATACAGTGCATTCCTGTCCTTTCCCCTGTGCTAGCACCCTTTTGGTTTGCCCTGCACCAATGTAGGCACCCTTGCACCATGGTGAAAAGGTGCCTCCATTGTAGGCAAGATTGTGTTTGTACAGTAAAGGGCACCTTCCTGCATGAAAACAATCCTGGGAGGCGTTTTCTTTTTTCCCCGTGTCCTGCAGAGTGCCACACACATGGAAAGAGGAAAAAATTATGAGAAATAAAAATAGTTCCCCATTATACTACTTTGGGAGGGTGTAATATTTTGGCGCTGCCCCAGGTTCACGTGATTAAGTAAATCTAGGGCAGAGTCAAAATCCATGGGTGCTGCATTGGAAAACCCACCTCAAAGCCAATGGATTGCCTCCTTGACACAGGGTAAGATAACGCAGTGACTTGAGTTGCTTTGTCTTACTCCATATCTATGAGGCCATTCAAATCCACGCAGAGCAGCCATGCATCACTTCATAGATGTGATTGTGAGATTTTCGCTGTCGGAGCATCAAATAAAAGTGATGCTCCAGCAGCGCAAGTCTCTCATAAATTAGCCCCTGGGTCTCCATTCTGGTGTCAAGCTCTGGTTCACCTTTGTTGCGCTCCACCAGCTCCTGTATGGCCAAACGTCGACACTAAAGGGCGGGACAGGATACAGCACTTACCACACCCAATAACAGCAACTTCCCAATGTTGGGGTATTAACCAGGAGTGTTCAATACCTTCTGTTTTTAAGTATGAGTTTATTGATAAGAACAAGAAGCTGCAAATGAATAAATTACAAAAATTATGAAAGCAATAAATAGAACTAGGGTGATAATCATTAAATACAATACCTAATAGCCAACATTGTTATGAAATAGTTGCTTAATAATAATAATACAGAAGTACGCATTCTAAGCTCTAAACAACTGGCAAAATGTTAAGGGCATATGGGGGCGGGGTGAAGAGAGGGAAGACATACATACTTCTTTTATGCAAGTTCGAAATAAATATTATAAAGAAAACTGTAGACATTATAAAAAGAACATAAAGCAAAATATAGGCATAAAGATAACAATATGTTAATCATCTAATACTATAAAATAAAATATACCAAAACAACTGGGTTAATTTAAGGTGGTTTTCTGACTTCATCAGACACAGTAATTAAGATATTAGGATGATAAATATGTAGTTAGTGGAAACCATAAAGATCTCTCTTCCCGGCTAAGGTAACAAGAGATACATGGTTTGTATCTAATCAACGATGAAAGCATATGGCATCCCACCAGGATCTAAAAGTAATATTGTGCGCTTGTTTCCAATTAGACGTCATTAAAACAAAAGCATAGGCTAACAAATCTAATATCTAGAGGATAAGCAAAGCCACTGAGGAGCCAAACTACCCAGAAAAACATTAGCAAATGAGAAAGGGATAGCAGTTGTAAATATTTTGTTGATTTGGCATCAAACCAGTTTCCAGATTTAAAGAATAGAAGGGCAATCAAATAACATATGGTTTGAATCAGCATTTGAGTTTGAGCAGGACCAGCAAGATTAATTTGCAGATGATGTATTGGATTTTAGAGTCATAAGGATAAATAACAAACAATGCTAAACAAACTAAAGGGTTTGTGTAGGATTGGCAGCTTGTGCAGTTTTTTGAAGTTTAAGCCACAATTTGTTCTGTAGCGCAACAGACAAACATTCCATTAAATTAAATCTTGTTCCCAGGCCAACTCTGTTTTTGATTTGACCCGATCTGAGATAGTACACAATGACATAAATAGCAGAGGCTGAGCGATTAGTGTTTAATAATAGCAGAAGAGTAACAGCGTTAGGGGGAGAGGTAGATGTAGTAGGTAACGCAGATATATATTGGTTGAGAGATGCACTTAAAAGATCATATTGTGAGTGGGTTGTAGACGGAAGAGAAAATTTAGCTTGGAGATCAGAAAAGGATAGGAGGTGATCACCAGTAAAGGGTTGTGACAACTAACACAACCCTTTGATTCACCATGTTTTCCAGTATATAGAACGGTTCCTAACGTGTAATAACCTGTTATGCCAAATAGGTTGTTGTTGAAAAGTAGTAACTGAGGGATATGTGGAAGGTAGAGGGTGTGCCAGGATTTTGCATGAACGGCAAATAACCAAAGTGCTTGATTGTGAGATTTTTGTTGTGAAAGCAAGAATTTCTGTAAAATCAAAAAGTGAAATAAGAGATTTCTCGAGCTTCAGCCATAAGGGAGGATTTGGCAAGCAGTCTGGAGAAGGCAATCGAGAAGCTTGTTTCAAAGAAAAGGCATGATGATATATTTTTTAATCTGGAAATGTAAGGCCCCCATTAGTTATCTCCTTTTTTAATGAGGACAAGGCTATAAAGGGAGATTTGCCTTTCCAAAGAAGTTTTGATAAAAGAGAATCTATTTTCTCAAAATAATGATCAGAAATGTGAACTGAGATCATGGCAGTAGCGTATTATATTACAGGTGTGAGCATCATCTTGATAGAGTCTATCCTACCCCATTGAAAGAATAAGTGGATGCCAACAAGTAATATTATCATTTAATGATTTGAAAATGTAATCAAAGTTTAATTTTAAAGTAGCCTTGATGGTCTGTGAGAAATGCATTCCCAAAAAATGTATTTTAGAAGGTTGCTAATTGAAACCTGAAAGCTCAAAAATCTGCTTATTACACAAGACAGTTAAGGGTAATACCTCACATTTATCTGTATTGAGGCGATATCCTGATAACTGGGAAATAGTGGTGGCTTGCTGGAGGAAGGGAGGGAGGGACGAAATAGGGTCAGATCAATAAAGGAGTATGTCATCAGCATGAACAGACTTCTTAAATTGCTGTGATTGACTTTGAAAGCCAGATATATGCATGTCTTGTCTGATTTTGGTTAAAAATGGTTCCAGAACAATAACAAACAAAATAGGCGATAGTAGGCATCCTTGGCGTACCTCTCTGTACAAGTAGAAATAATTAGAAAGTATACCCCTAACAAAAATTGCCGCCTTATGACCTGTATATAACAGAGAAATGAGAGCAATCAATTTAGGAGGCTTAACCTGACTGTGGGGTGAAACGCCGAATCGGGAGCATTTTCTCTGAACCGGGACTGCGACGACCACTGTGCCTTGCGGCTCAGCAACCTGCCGCACCTGTGGTCTCTTCCCGCCTCCTCCCGCTGGTGTTCAAGAGATGACTCGCGGCCCCCGCTCCGCGGGAGCCGCTCGTGGCTGGGAACTTTTGCCGTGGATATCCTTGCTCTGTCCCTCGAGGACCTGCTTAACCTGACTGTGGGGTGAAACGCCGAATCGGGAGCATTTCTCTGAACCGGGACTGCGACGACCACTGTGCCTTGCGGCTCAGCAACCTGCCGCACCTGTGGTCTCTTCCCGCCTCCTCCTACTAAAGCATCCCTTGGTCCGCGCACACGGAACGCGCGCGGACGGTCGCCGGGCGAAGCACGGGCCACGGGCGGGCCCGTTACAGACCGAGTAAGACCGGACCGGGTCTCCCCTCTTGGCTCTTGCAGTTGGATTATTTTTCCCAGAGCTACTCAAGTATCCATTCCTTTTCCGCTTCTGACCTACCACTGGCCAGAGAACTATGACATCGCGAGAAACTAGAAGCAAAGCTACTGCATCGACCGCTATGGTTGCAGGTACATTGGACAATTTTCTGTTGAGAGCTAACTCCATCTTGAATAATGACATTCTGACTGTAGAAGGGCGCCTCTCACAGGGAATCGAAAGCCTTAGAAGATCTTCACTGGGCTTAATAGCTAACGCTAGAACCCCGGCTAAGGACGGGGCTCCTTCCACTGCCATTCTAGACAGTATTGACGAAACAATAGACAATGTGCTTCAGGATCTTAGGATAACCCCTGAAAGGCACAAACAGACTTTATCGGTTACTGCTGAGATTAATCCTGTACCAGTAAATGTGATTTGTGTGTCTCCTGAAGTTGGGCATGATGTTGTCACCCCTCGTTCATGAGGAACTAGGGAGGGTGCTGTCCCCAAGAGGAAAAGAGAGAGGCAGCATAGGGGTGGCAAAAGGGCGAAAGTTATTAAGGGGCCAACCGCCGCGGATCCTGAACTTACAAGTTCAGTGGCAACTAGGGTGAGCCCTTCTGCGCCCTTGGGAACTAGAAACGAACCTCCCCAATCCCATCCTGTGCTGTAGAACACGGCAATCACACCCGGGGATCTAGCTAATACTAGGGACAATTACTTTATTCAATCCCTGGAAAAATCATGAAATCGCTGATCAACCCGCTAGTTGCTAGACTTGATTGCATTGACCGTAGGAGGCTCAATAAAATAGAAAAGGCCACTGGGGGTTTGGAAGAGCAGCTTAAAACGACGGGAAATACACAAAAGAATGCAGAAACTAGGGGGGGAGGTGTTGTTCCACCCAAACTCCCTACCTTAGTGACAACCCCCGCCCTGACAAACCCTCCCCTCCCAGTACAGAGCTCCGAGAACGGTGCAGCGGTTAATACTACTGGGGTGGGTTCATCGGCGGGGGCGAATCATGGGTGCACTACTGCTGAGGGTAATAGATTAAAGACGCGAAAGGTAGTTAACTTACCCCCTGAGGCAGCTCCCTACGTAGTTGTTTTAGCAGGTGTGCCCGCGCTCCAAGACTCGGCAGCAAATTGGATGAATATTCACAGACCCTGCCCCCCCCCACATTACAAGTGAAATCATAATGGTTAGAAGAGTTCCTTGGGTGGGACATACCTCCAAAAAAATCAAGGGGGATTGTATATTGATAAACTTTAGGAACACTGGGATTGTGTCACATATCTGCAACTGGTTGGGTGAACCAGCAGGCACTTCAATCCAGGCACTCCCATTGGCTTTCTTTTACCCACCCCTTAACATTCAAACTGAAGCAGACTTTGAAGAGGGCTGGACAAGGGTGGGACAAAGGGAACCTAATAGGGACTACAGGAATCATTTTTATGATTACACTGTGCTTAAAGACTACTCCCATATGAACAGATACAGCTGCCTGGATCAGGTGGACTGACTACTACACGAAACCGGACCAGGGGTTCGATTGGAGGATGTCTCACCTCGGCACAGTGCCCTTGAATTAATCAGTAATAAGATTACCCACCCAGAGTTACCGTCCATTGTTTTAACAGGTTATACTACTAAAAGCCTTGGCGTGGGCCGAGACTTATTGAATGATCTGCTTAAGCCCTCTTCTGATGTGGAACTTGTCCCACAAATCGAATGCTCACAAACAGATAGTACTGGATTAAAAATTCTTTCCTGGAATGTGGCTGGTCTATGTAACAAACTGGATTGCCCTGAATGGGGCTCTTTTATAGATATGAATGATATATGCCTCTTTCAGGAAACCTGGGCAAGGGAAGAACAATCTCGATAGGGCTTTGCTTCTTATTCAGTACCTGCAAAATGGGGCGGGAAGGGTAGACCTGCAGGGGGGCTAACAATCTGGGTGGGTGTCCACTTGGGTTGTAGTGCCAGGGTCATGCATACAGCATCAAAGGATGTGCAATGCGTTATCTTAGAATGGTTAAATGGCTCAAAACTCGCTGTGGTTAACATCTACTCCAGACCTGTGAGTATCTCCTCTGAATCGAGAGCTATAGAAGACCTTTCCGCCTTCCTAAATGAGTTCCCAGAGGGAGTTACCTACGTGATAGGTGGAGATCTTAACTCCCATTTTGAGCCACTCATGGATCTATTGGATGGTACACTCCATAAAGAAGATGAACACTGGAAAATCCCCCGGGTGGATAGTCCCCCTGCCAGGTCATGGGCTCCCTTACCAGTACAAATTATGACCCTGACACTGAGATATTCAATAAGGGCCTGTAATGGACGTCTAAAATCGGACATGCCTTCTAGGTGTACTTTCAACAAGCCTGGCCAGGAATCACGCGTGGACTACATTTTTGTAGAAACACGCGCATGGCATAAGATCCTCGATTTTAAGGTGGTACTTCCAATCCCCTAGTGTTTCCAACCCCCCCCCCCTCCTCCCCCCCCCCCCATAGAGTCTGGTTCTGACAACAGGGTGGTCCTTTCTAGTAATAGAAGGAGACTCATATGGGACAAACTGGTCATGCACCCAAATTTAGTGGCAGAGTTATATGCCTTGGTAATTCCGGCACTGGAAGCGGATGGTGCCCTAAATCTCCAGCACCCTTCCCCTGAAATTCAGTCTAGGCTGGGAAAACTCAATAAGGATCTAGTTAATAATTTAGTGGCGGTCCTAAACCCTCCAGGTTCCAAAGGGAGAAGTACTGTCAAAAAGCCAACTTGGTATACCAGGGCCTGTAAAGTTGCGAAATCGCAGCTCCTCGAGGCCCTGAAACTTAATAAAAAAAGGGAACTTATAAAAGAAAGGAGATTAGCTTACCGGCAGATAATATATCACGCAAAGTTGGAGTGGGGGAACGAGAACTGGGAAAAGTTAACTTCCGCACTGGCAACTAGAGATGCTCAGAAGTTTTGGCAGATCGTGACTACGGGCTCGACTGATGACGTCCCAGGTACATTACCTAACATCGCTGCAGAGGTCTGGGAAGTGCATTTCCAAACTCTGTATCTTGGGAAAAATTCGCCAGGAGCTTCACTTGGCTCTATTGCCGAAATGACCACCCTTGACTTCTCGGAGGGTGAAGTTAGGGCAGCTATTGCCAGACTCCCCTCCGGCAAAGCCCCGGGGCTGGACGGGGTGCCCGGTGACCTTTTCAAACACGAACCAAGGGTATGGGCGCCTTATCTAAAGTCTATATTCAATGCAGTCCTGGGGGGCATGGCGGTACCTAGTACTTGGCTGGGAGCGGAGATAGTCCCCATTTTTAAGAAGGGCTCTCCTCTGCTCCCAGCCAACTACAGGCCAATTAGCCTCATTGATGTGTCCCAGAAGCTCTTCTCGAGGCTAATACTAGACCGCCTCCTAGATTGGATGGAGGATTTTGATATTTTAAGCCCCTATCAAGCCGGGTTTAGAAAGAAGGTTTCTACCACAGACCAGATCTTTAGATTAAACATGCTTTTCTGGAAAACTGTGGAAATCGAGGGCGGCTCATTATACACAGTTTTTGTCGATTTGCAAGCCGCCTTCGACCTAGTCCCCCGTCGGAAATTGTGGTGCGTCCTCTCAGAAATGGGTATTCTTCCTCCGCTTCTGGGCATTATAGTACGCCTTCATACTGGAAACTTTGCGCAGGTCAGGTGCGGCAAGGATGGTTCACTATCATCCAGATTCCTGTTGGCAGGGGGGTAAGGCAGGGGTGCGTCCTGGCGCCCACCCTGTTTTGCCTCTACGTCAGCGGGGTAATCGCGCATCTGAACGCGGTCCCCAATACCGACGCTCCAAAGCTTGCTGGGTCTAGGATCTCTGCGATCATGTTCGCAGATGATACTTTACTACTTTCCAAGACCCCTATGGGCATTCAACGAGTTCTTGACGGTTTTGTGTCTTTTTGACAGGACAGGGGGTTGGAAATAAACACTCTGAAAACGAAATTTATGATTTTCAACCCCCCAACAACTACACGCCCGAGTCCAGTGATAGACGGAGTCCGACTCGAAAGAGTCAAGACTTTTGTTTATTTGGGTCTAACCTTGAATGAAAATATGACTTGGGTTCAACATCAAAGAAATTGTCAAGTCAAGCTAGCCCAAAAAGCGGGTGGCATTGTAAAGCTATATAATAAATCTTTTGCTAAAAACCAATTGGCCCACCACTGGAAATTTACAAACTGGAGGCCCGTGGTGCGGTCACATATGGGGGCGAACTATGGGGCTACAAGTGTGCATCCGCGATTTCTGTTGCAGAGAATAAATTTCTAAGACAACTAGTATCCCTCCCTCCCACAACACCACTGTTGCCACTAAGGATGGATCTGGGTCTCAGTTCAATAAATGAGGAATTAGGTGTTAAACCCTTGATTTTCTGGAGGCGGCTGTGGGTAACCCCCGAACTCAAGCATTATAGGCAAGAGCTGTTAGAGGTGCTTAGTCTCCCTAATGCACGGAACATCACTTGGCTCAAATATGTTAAAGAGGAACTTGAGACACTAGGCCTTCCCCTAATGTGGTCTGACCCGGAACGCGTGTGTACCACTTTTGCGCGCAAGTACATTGTTAATTTATATCATCAAAAGATTCTCAGTACCACTCTATCGAATGCTAATGTGGGTTCACTCTCTGGTATGTTTCTTATGATCAAGGATTTTTATAAATTTGAAAGTGTATTAGATAATGTTAGCCCAGTTGTTTTAAGAAAATTATACCTCCAATGGAGACACGGCTCTCTACCGATTAGAGCATTTACGAGTAAATGGTGTGTACCTACCTTGAAAAATTGCCCTGTTTGTACATCTGAGATCGAAAACGAACTACACATTGTGTTTTTTTGCCCTGCTTATCAGTTACCCCGAAAGAAGTGGATCATTCCTATTTGTAAAAGCTTGGGGATTAGGCGCTGCTTCCAAGTTTTTAGAATACTCAAAACTGATCTCTCTCCTCTTATTGTTTTCGCAGTATCTAAATTTTTAGCAGCCATGTGGAACATTAGAAGGAAAGCTGAGAATGTCACTGGAAATAGGATTCAGTGATAATTGGGTCGAGCACTTGGATGTCCCTCTTTTATCTAGCCCTAGAGGTTCAGGGATTTTAATTGATTACCTTTTTAATCATGTATAAGGTTACGCTTTTTACCCTGATGATCTAACTTCTTATGATGAAATTATTGATTTTCTAATGGCTTTTCGTCTATTGTTTTAAACTGTAATTATTGACTAATTGTGAATTCTTTTATGACAATAATGTCGAAATAAAGATGATAATGAATGAATGAATTTAGGAGGAAAGCCAAGCCATTTTAGTGTCTGAAACAAAACATCCCCCTAATCGTATCAATAGCTTTTTCTGCATCTAATGCAACAGCAGCAATAGGATGGTCTAGTGTAGAGGCCTTACTCAGGATATTGGAAAAGACTTGAGCATTGTCAGAAGCCAATTTGCCTCTAACAAAACCAGATTGCTCAGTATAAATAAGGTCAGGCAAAATATTTTATAGTCCACACTGACTAACAAAATGGGGCGATAGTTCTTGCATTATGAAAGATCGTTATTGTGCTTTGGGATTAAGCAAATCATTGCATCCTGAAAGGTGCCTTGAAATGTACCATTAGTAATAAATGAGTTGAACAAAAGTAAAAGGTTGGGAGGAGAAGTTTTGCAAAACAATTACAAAATTGAATAGTGAAACCGTCAGGCCGAGGAGCTTTCCCTCTATGCAGTGAAGAGACAGCATGTGTGATTTCGGAGAGCGAGATAACTGCTCCTAGTGAATCAAAGTCAATATGTTGCGAAGGAGGAGAAGAGATAGATTGAAAGTAATTGGTGAGAGCAATTGTGGTGGATATGAATCTGGTGAGTATAAGTTGGTATAAAAGGTAACAAATTCATTAAAAATATATTTAGCCTCGAAAAGAGCAGTAATGAAAAATCGAAATGCCATCTGCCTGCGTGTGGAGAGAAGGGTATGAGATCAATAAATCTATGCGCACCGGTGCATGATCTGATACCAAAATTCATCCTACATCTGAATGAAGGACATGTTGGGCCAGGGATCTGCTAAGAAAAATCTATTTGGGATTGGGAACGGTGAGGTGTTAAGTTAAATTATATTCCTGGAGATCTGGGTGGCATAATAATAATAATTTACGTTGGATGGTGGATTTAAATTTTGACTGCATCTTAGTGCGCACAAACTTGACTGTGGAGTTCCTATTCAGTATAAGATCACATATTTGATTTCAGTCCACATCAAATGCACTAGTATCATGGTTATATTGAGCAAATTTATCGGAGATTGTTGTCCAAAAGGTATTGTCAACAAAGACTGGGCCATGTACATTAATAATAATCAGAGGTATGTTATCAAAAAGGAGTTTAACAATAATCCATCAAACATCAGAATCTGATTCTTGGCTAACAACTGTAATATGTAATATGACATAGAATTAGAACTCCATTCTTCTTCCCCAGAGCAGGAGCAGCAAACACAGTGCCAACCCAACATCTTTTTAGCTTGTTAGCCTCTAACTCAGAAAGGTGTGACTCTTCAAGCAATGCAACATCTGTTTGGAGTTTGGCTAGATGAGCTAATACCCTCTGTCTCTTAATAGGATTACCTAATCCTTTAACATTCTATGAGGTAACCCAGAAGGACACGTTAGAGCAGTAGGGTGCACAAATAATATGTCTACAGTATGAACTTAATAGAAAAACAAAAAGAATATTGGAAAAAATAAGAGGTACATTTAGTGAGAGAAAGAAGAAAGGAAAGGAAATTGGAGAGGGATGCGAAGAAACAGAGAGGGCACAGTAGAACCATAAAAATATATATGAGAAAGAGCTTAATGAAAGAAGAAATTTAACAGTACAAGCCATACAAAAGACAAATGAGAAACATACCTATGAAACACAGAACAAGAGGGAGGGTGGCAACTAGAAGACATCGGCGACAACACCTGAACCCTGTATCATGGTTGGGAAGCATTGACTTGGGTGAAAACATCACGTAACATTGAGACATTTAAGGAAATGAGCCATGAAGAAAAATATCTGTATAATAGAGAAAGAGATCGTTATGAAAATTAAGCCATACTATAACAATAAAACAAAGACAATTCATAACTAGCTAAGCATAGAAAGAAAACGGGTATGAAAGACAAATTAATTCAAGTAGTTTTTGAAGTGTCTATATCCTCTCTTCCATGCTGTTGTCAAAATTTCTTAAGTGTGACAGGCTCTTCATAAGTGGTTGTCTTGTCATTATATGTCACTTTGAACAGACAGGGATGACTTAAGCCAAATCTCACATTTATGGCTCTCAACTAAGGATGCATATCCAGGTATTGCTTTCTGCAATCTGCTGTAACGTTATCCACATCTTGAGAGAAAAATAGTCTGTGGCCTGTCCAGATAATTTGCTTTTTAGCTTGGATAGCAGACATTACTTGTAGAAGATCTGTATATTGCAGGAAGAACAAGATAATTCCGTGTGGCTTGATGGAGACTCTGGGACCCTGGGACCAAGCTTGTGGGACTTCTGTATGTTGAGAGGAGTAGTAGTAGGCATATCCAAAAGTTTTGGGAGAAAAGATTGGAAATAAAGAATCGGATCAGAGGCCTTCATGTTCTCAGGAAGTCCATATATCTGAAGGTTATTACTGCAGTTTGGGTTTTCAAGATCCTCAGTGAGCTTTTTAAGAAGTGAGATCTCCAATTCTGGATGACAAATCTATGTAGTTGCAAGTTGAAGACTGTCCTTTTTTGCTCTACTAGCTAAACTCAAGCCTCCAATAACCCCTTCGCAGTGGAGCGGGGAGGCGTGTACAGCGCCCCGGTGCTCATGTGCTGATGACGAGCTGAGCTCGTCACGGCCACACCCGTTTTCGTGGAACCTTCAGCACAGCAGGGGAATTATCCCCGCGTGTGAGCGTTCCACGGCTCATGACGAGCTCAGCTCGTCATGAGCACACGAGCACCGTGCCTCATGACGAGCTCAGCTCGTCATGAGCACGGAAGGAGATAAAATCCATTTATCATCTAAGTGCTGTAGTGTTTTGGTAGTCTCTTCCATAAAAGTTTTCAATGCATGAATTTCCTCAAGAATCACCTCCATGGAAGCCGACAATGTTTTCACTAGAGAACGGGGATTCTTTTTTGGCCTCTAATTTGGACCCATCGGCACCTAACTTAATGAAGAATTTTTGGGGCTAGTACCTGTATGAAATTCAGGTTTTTGTGAGGAAGAGTTATCCATATCATTGAGAATAAAGCACGAATATAGTGGTATTAAAAGTGCCAGGAAGTTTTAGGTTTCTTATTTTCCCCATAACAGAGAAAAAAGGAGGGAAATTCCAGCAAATGATTAAGTACGCAAGGCAAGGAATTAGGTGAAGTACACTGGATGCACAGGTAATATAGTAAAAATGTAAGCACTGTGACAGTGCAAAATGGCTAAGTCATTAATTCAAAGGTTTAAGAGGCAGGAAGAGAAGCTCAAAGATATATAGGAGTACAGGAACATTAAAAATGACACATATTAAGAATTATGAGTTCTGAAGAGGTTCCATCAACCAGATAAGGAAAGTAATGTGGAATTAAGAGGGAAAAAAACATTTTAGCGAACTGAAAAAAAATGTGTGCAAAAGTGGTTACTTTTTATTCCCAATTGTAAATACAGTGTCCATTAAAGATTATGAGTCAGGCCAGTCCTTGGTAGACCTGCAGTAAAAAGAGCAATCAGCTCCAAATAGGCAGCGTTGGAAAAAGAAAGCGCTCCCCACCTCTCAAAACAGTGTGACCTCCCTCAACGAAACCTGCAGATGATAATGTACACTTGTATGAAGATAGGTAGTTTTAGTACAGACAACTACAGCAATGCAATAAATAGACACATTAAAATCTCCTCATAAACTGTTTTAGTAGGGCAAATATAAAACAGCAGAAAAGCAATAAAGCCAGGTGTTCCAGAATGGTTAATGAGTCACTGTTATTCTGTGCAGTGACCTTCATTTGTCATTTTTGTTGGTACTGGCAACATGTGTATCCTTGATAAAAATAAAGCATCCATAGAGGAGTTAATTATGAGGCCAGCATGAGCGGTGTGAAAAATTAAGCGATGAAGAAAGGAGTGTAGTAGCTTCAGAATGCAGCATTGGAATGAAGGAAAGCACACAACTCCTCTTCAAATAGCAGGTGAGACCTCGCGTTGTGAGGCAAATTCCCCCCAGGCCAGCCGTGAACAGAAATGTAATAAAATGAACCATGGAGAGGCTCGACGACTCACCAAGAATTCTGGAGGAGACCCATTCCTGTCTCCTCCGATAAGTAAGTGTTAGTGTGACCTCAAGGGGCTACAAGCTCGTCCTCGTGGTTGCTGGAGCACATGGAGGCACCGCCATCTTGAGTTGCACCAAAACCACGCCCCCTGTTCAATACCTTCTAACCAAGCTTTCAACATGAAAGCAAGCCATAACATGCATAATGAGGGGCAGATTTATGAAGGCCTTGCGCCGCCGGTGCGTCATTTTTAACATGGGAAAAAGTGACGCACCGGCGCCGCAAGGCCTTCATAAATCTGCCCCTTAATATTTAATACATTAAATTCTGCATGGTTGTCTTTTTCCTCTTGATACATTTCCTTAAGTATATCCTGCTGGAAGCAATCAAACCAAAACTGCGAGTGTGTGACATCATCACACAATAGGCAATGGGGATACAAAATCAGCCCTGAACTTGTAATGAGGGCCTGAGGATCATAAGTGTGTCAGTCAGTAAAAATGACTATTATATATGTTAATTAGTTTGCTGACATTCCCAATTCCCTGACTTTTTCCCAAGCTACCACTGTAGGACATCAAGGAGTAACACAGATTTACCAAAATTATTCTGATTACTAAAGCATAATTACAATTATACCCAGGCATAGAAAAAATACGCTGTAAGATTATTTATTAACCCTAATTTCCAAATCATTTATTTGGGGTAGAAAGGGCCCAAGTTTGCTCTGAAACGGCCCAAAGTGCTTGCTAGGCCTGGGTGGAGTTTGCGAAGCTCCGCGAGTGACCAAAAAACTCTTTGGCGCTAATCAGATTTCCACAAGCGACAAAGTGCATTTGGTCATGCCGTTCGTGTTCGAGTGTTTGTCCCATGCTGTGAAATCAGCACTAATGGCCCCATGCGCAGCGCAAGAGGGCACAGCTTTTTTTTCTTGCCGCTCAAGTAGATTTTCTACCTGAGCAACAGTTTTCTCAACGCGAATGGAGGTTTTATCAACTTGAACGGTCGCGTCCTTCCGCGACCACAAGCATTGAGAAATCTGACTGCCCGCTTTGAGAAATCTCACCAGGAGATAGATTTTCCTTGCTCGCGCTCGCCAAGTTTACGTTGGTGGGCACGAGTAAAGAAAAAAACTCCTCTTCGCTGAGCAGAATTTTTCAGAACTCCACATGCTGCCCAGAGCGCGGAATTCTGAAAACTCTGCAATATACATGAACGGAGCGGAGTTCACTGCCCAGGCCTAGTGCTTGCTCGGTGAGCGCAACTTATGATTGGAACATTTTGTAGGGCTGCTTTTTGCTCAAAGTTTAGCTTTGATTTAGGGGTCTTCATTGATGTGACCTTAAATATCTCCAACAAGGTGTAATGTTGAGAGAGGGTGGGCGCTGGGCTAAAAGTAGACCTACTGAGAGAGAGGTGAATTTTCAATGTAAAATAAGTCTATGTAAGTGAACAGTAAAGGAAAAACTGACCAAAGTAAATTACCAATAAATAATCAAAAATATATTATTTTGTTAAAATGATAGAAGATCTTCCAACATGGGAACCCACTGTGATGTCGAGTAAACTTTTTATATAACTTGGCAGATGCTTACTTTGTACTCTAAACAGCACTGTAAGTCAATAAGCATTTGTAAATCACGTGGACCACTAGGGCGGAAGAAACAAGTCAGACTTCTGAAGTTTCATGTGATGAAGGGTTCTTTTTGCACTGTGAAATAATTTTGAAAGTGCAAAATGGGGACAGAGTGCAAAAGAAAGAGATGACAAAAAGCACCAGTGGACTTCCGCTCCTGGCCTTAACGCGGACACCCCATTTGCGCAGGACGAATCTATGACATAATATCGACAGACAGAATATCTACCTACAAAAATATCGATACAAAAATATCGAAGTCAAAAATATCGGAGGTATATCTTCATAAAGGTAAGTACAAAAATATCGAAATTTTAATATCGTAGTACAAAAATATCGAAAGTAAAAATATCGTTTTTTTAAATGTATTAATAATACTGTAAAAATAGTTTAAAAATACATATAATTTTACAAATATTAAATAAAAACATTAAAACATATTTAGAAAATTATAACTTATACATATACATTTAAAATAAATTTAAAACTAGGGAAAGCGTTGGATAGCGTAGGGGTAAAAATTACTATTCCCACTCCAGAGGGTGCAACAGTAGGGAACGCGTTGGATAGCGTAGGGGTAAAAATTACTATCCCAACTCCAGAGGGTGCAACAGTAGGGAAAGCGTTGGATAGCGTAGGGGTAAAAATTAATATTCCCACTCCAGAGGGTGCAACAGTAGGGAAAGCGTTGGATAGCGTAGGGGTAAAAATTTCTATATTTTCGATATTTTTAACATACATACCTTAAAAAAAACGATATTCTGTCTGTCGATATTTTGGACATCGATATTCTATACCATCGAAATTAAAACATCGATATTATTGTATATCGATATTTTAATTTCGATATTTTGTCTCACTACCGCGCAGGACAGGGTCTCAAACCTTTTAAATGAATGGGCCTCTCAGTCTGTGTCCATTCGTTTTTCGAATGGTTGGTCTCCGGCTGCCCCATGAGGTTTGTGGTGATCTAGGACCCTGGCTGAGCAAACAAGCATTGAAAGGCAACTGAAACCAGTACCATAATATGACACAGGCTTGAGGTGAGTTGTGCTCCCTGCAACACTGCATTAATGTCAGCTCACTGGAAAGTGCAATGGCATGTACACTTCAAGCCATCTGTACATATATGTGCTTTGAACACATTCACAACACACACTATTTTACCATTCCCCAAGTCATTGTCACATGGGTCAGGCTTCAATAGTTCTCAATCACAATCAAATCGGCATAAACGTGTAATCTCCCGACCAAGGGTTCTTCTCAGACACATTATAAACATGTCACACTGTACCATGACCTAGAAATCCACCCTCTAATCATGTATGTGTTTACTGTAATCAATGGATGTGCATGACCTTCATGCTTTTATATAACCCATGTTTTTGTCCTATTTACTTCTTAAATTTGTGTTGTGAATTAGGCTCCTTAAGCGCCTTGAGACCTTTTTGGTGATTCGCGCGCTATAGAAGAACCTATGACTATGACTATGACTTGTAATCATGGGTCATGCCCACCACGATATGAGCATGTAGCATCTTTCTTGAACCTACGTGTTTGTGGTGTGGCGCTCATTTACTACTTAGGGCCTGATTCCGATGTTGGTTACAGACTTGCAAGTAGGATGCGACCGAAGCCTATTCAGATGCATACCTACACCTTTCAGTGAGAGCATGCATTCCGAACGGCATGCATGCTCTCACTGAAAGAGCAGGGGCCCAGTTCATCCCTTCACCCCGTGGCAGGCACCTCAAGGTGCCTGCAGCCGGGTGCAGGGATCAACAGGACGGCATCATAGGTGCCCTCTGTGCTGCCATTTCATAGCCTCACACCCATGGGGGTCCAGCAGGGGGCCCCCAAAGACAGTTTCCCACTGCCCTTTTGTGCCCGAAAGGCCGGCACAAAAAGACAGGGGGAAACTGCCATCGTACTCCCTCGGCTGGAAAGAGGCAGCTGGGGGAGTGCTGAAGGGTTTCCGGATGGAGGATGGGCTCTCCGAGCCTGTCATAAGCCATCCGGAAAACCGAGCTGGATTCCCTTCCGACCGAGCCCATCCGAATGGCTCGGTGGAAAGGAATCCAAACAGCACATTCCAATGCGGGCAGGAGGGTCGGTCGGAGCCCTTCCTGCCCCCATCGGAATCAGCCCCTTAGTGCTCAAAAACAAAAACAAAAAAAGTCCTGGCACAATTAATGTTCTCAGTATAGTTGAGTCTGATTTCGACATTTAGGGCCAGATGTAGATAAAATCAAATTTGCGAGTCCTTAGTAGCGAATTTTGCAGATTCGCTATTAAGGACTCGCAAAATTGAATGTAGGTAGGAATCGCTAAAATATTAGCGATTCATTAATATTCCTTAATAACTAATGGCAAATTGAGATTTGCTAATAAAGAATACCTATCCATTCATTCCTATGGGCTAGGAGGCCCATAGGCATGAATGGGAAGATATTTGCGATTCGCTATTAAAGAATTGAAATAGCGGGAGCTTTTTCAAGGGTGACAGGGTGTCAAAAGGACACCCTGTTGCACCCCTGAAATGTGCATGTGTGCACATGTGGCACACATACATGCCCTAAGGGCATGAATGTGTGCCACATGGCACTTTAAAACAAGCAAAAAAGTGCTTTTTTAAAGAAAATCGCTAATTACCACCAACTTGAAGTTGGGGGTAATTAGCGATTCCTTAAGGCTAAACAGCCACATGCATCAAGCTAAAAACTGGTCGCAAACGGGCAGATTCTCAGAATCTGCCCCTTTGCAACCAGTATTTTTGCATTTGGGATAATCATCTCAATTTAAGGAATCCCTAAATTGAGATTCCTTAAATTGCGATTGCATTTAAGGAATCCCAAATTGAGATTCCTTAAATGCAATGCATGAAAGTCAAAGAAATTAGCGATTTCGCTAATAGGAGTAGCAAATTACCATGAAGTTGAACTTCATGGTAATTTGCAAAAAATTCAAAAAATGCACTTTTGTGCATTTTTCAAAGTTTCATGTTGCGCACACACATGCCCTTAGGGCATATGTGTGCGCAACATATGTGCACAGATCAATTTCAGGGGGTGCAACAGGGTGTCATTTTGACACCCTGGCACCCTTGAAATTGCATTCTCAATTTGCGATTCTCTAATTGAGATTTGCAGATTGAGAATGTCTTCCGATTCATTGCTATGGGCCTCAGGGCCCAAAGGAATGAATGGGGAGGTGTTCCTTAATTGTGATTCGCAAATTGCGAGTCGCAATTAAGGAATGTTTAGAAATCACTATTTTTTAAGTGATTTCTACATGCATAGGGTTTTGCGATTCCTTAATTGCGATTCCTTAAAAATCGCAATTAAGGAATTGCAAAAGCCAACAATGATGCATGTGCCAGAAAGTGCACTTTCTTTTGTGCTACTTACATTGCATTGAAGGAATCGCAATTACAGATTCCTTAAATGCAGTCGCAAAATAAGGAATCACAATTTTGCCATTCCTTATTTTGCTAGTAGGTTTAAACTCACCTACATTGCTCGCAGCCAAATAGCAATCGCAAACGCTGAAATTCTGCTAATTTCAGCATTAGCGCTCGCTATTTGGCCACCTACATCTGGCCCTTAGATACAAATTGGCAAGTAACAAGTACAAACAGTTTTGAACTCTCTTTTGCACACTTTGGGCCTGATCTAGATGTTGGTGGATGGGTTACTCCGTCAAAACTGTGACAGATATCCCGTGCACCGAAATGTAAATTCTCCATTTTAATCGTGTGGAATCAGCTTTCAAGTCTAAAAATACGAAGAGCAAAAATCTGTGTAATCTTCACCGTCCACAGCGTCGGTTCTAAGTGGTCTTCTCCTCAATCCTGCCTCCCTCCTCCCCATCCCCTGCTGTTCTTCTCTGTAACACTTCTCCAGGTCAGAGTAAAGACCCCCTGAAAGAGCCTCTCACGTCACTTTCTAATTCAAGGGTTTGTCTTCTCCCCACAGATTGACCACCCGGACTTTGACATGCCGTCGAAGAGCCAATTTGAGAAGGAGAGCGAGTACACCAAGGTACAGTAAGCATCCCCTCAGAGGGTACAGCACAAGGCATGTGAGCTTGTAGCTAAAGAGGATCAAAATACAAACTAAGCCATAAACATGATGTAAAGGGTTAAAGTGACTGCACACAAAGGAATATGCACAAGAACTTTAAGACTGAAACCATAAAGTCAACCTTAATGGTTCTTGAGTAAGAAATTGGATATTTCCTCCCACAGCTTTACTCCTATCTTTCAAGCAAATTTCCAATTTTTCTTAAATTGACAAGGAATTCTAAGAGTTCTCCAGGAAGCTCTGGCTCCTGCAACTTCCCAGGTTAACATGTGTACATTGATGTATTTGCTTTAATAAATTCCTATGGGAAAATCGGGCCATCTGTGAAGAACCCCTTCCAGTTCACCCTCACTAATTCTGGGAATGTTTTCCCCTATTTCCTTCCGACTTCCCTAACTGGAATAAATACCAATTATTCCCACTGTGTGACCCTTCATATGAAAAGTTTGTGAATGCCACATGGACGTCTATGCTGGCAATATGATTGTATCCTTTTTAACCCCTTCCATGCTGGTGACGGAACCACGCCGTCACGAGCCACGGGGGGCATGTGCTAATGACAGCGTGGTTCCGTCATGCCGCGGACGCTCCGCCCACGCAGCACTGATTCCCCGCCCGTGCGAGCGAATTAGTGAGTGGGCGAAGTCGTGATGGAACCACGCCGTCCTAAGCACAGCCTGTCCGTGGCACGTAATGGCGTGGTTCGATCACAAGTATGGTGGCGCTGCGTGATCCCCCCATACCCCCAGCGCCGCAGCGGAATTACCGCCGTAGCCAAGGGGTATATTAAAAATGTGGCTTTATTGTCATAGACTTGTCGTTGGTAGTAAGGCGGGGTTCCTTCTCACGCTTAGGTTCACCACTGGTTTAGGGTAGTGGGATACATGGAAATGTGAGAAGCGATATCTGTCCTTCTGCTTTGGGTGGACCAGTTCATGACTGTCATTCATGGGTCATAGTTCAGTTGAACATTATCCAGTTGGTGCAACTTTAGATACAGTTCCGGTTTGGAATGTGCTAAATTTGCTTTCATGTAAATACGTGAAATTTCAGGAAAACCACACAAAATTATGCATTATTTTGTAAAATGCAAATTCTTCATTTAGCGCTATGTGTTAGCTATAATTTGTCCACTTGTCAATTTTTGACACAAGGACCTATTTTACGCCAAAAACAGCATGGAAAACAGTATTACCATGAAAACAGCCACTCACCTCCTGGCTGTTCACATTGATCCTGTGCTATAATTGTGATGCAAAGGCAGCATCATTACATGACATGCTGTACTGGTGTAATTCAGGAACTATGCAATGCCCCAAATGTTATGAATTACAGAAACGTCATTTAAATTTCACCCAAGTCTAGTTCCAAAAAGCATTAGCTGCCATACAAAGTTACCACGGTTAAGAATGCCAGGTTTTTTCATACACTGAGAAAAGTATGCTCTTTTATTTACAAATGTCGTTTTGTAGAAAAACGTAGTTTTGGGCTATTTTGCTAGAAAATTCAACTCTTTCTCAAATACTATGGTGCCTGGTTTGAATGAGGGAAACTAGAGGTCCGATGATGATGATCCCTTATGTAAAGCGCTCTGATACCTTCGGGTCTAGCCAGCACTATATAAAACTCTTTAAATTAAATAAATAAATGAGTCCTTGAATCTGTTTTTGCCTCAGGCTCTGGTGCAGATGTACTTTGCTTTGTCTTTCAGGTGCTGCGTGTCTACCTGTCGTACCTGCAGAACCTGACAGGGTTCCTGGGCGGGGAGATAAATACCATGGTTATCCCTTCCGTGTTCACCTTTACATCCAAGCTTCTCAGTGAGGTGACCCCTCTACCGGAGAGGCAGGAGCGGCGTATGCTGTTCACGCCCACCACCATCGCGGAGCTTCAGGTACGCTGCTAGGCTATATCAAAATGTCCATGTGGATTTATTGTGAACACAATGTTTCGGCTAGAAACTCTGGGGCAGATTTACGAGCCTCCTGCGCCACATTTGCGCCGCTGTTTTGTCACTTTTGTGATGCAGCGGCAGCGTAAAACATGCGCTATGTTGCGCTATATTTACAACATGACACATCTAGGGAGATGCGTCACGTTGTAAAGCCCTGCGCCACATGAAACCTGTGTCAGGTTTCATGTGGGCGTTGCGGCGCAGTGTGGGCGTTCCGGCGCAGGAAAGCCTCAGAAAAGTGCCGGAGTGAAATCTACAAGATTTCACTCAGTCACTTTTCCGATGCCGCTGCGTCAAAACCTTGCACCTGCTTGAAGCGTGCGTAAGGCGTGACGCACCATGTTGAGGATAGGCCAGGTTGGAACAGTGCTGGAGTTGTGTTGCACCCACGAAACAACTCCAGCACTGCGCCAACCTTACGCCGGCAGATGCGACACACATCTGTTTATCCTTGCGCCATGATGTGCCCATTGTAAATGCGGCACATCTGTGGTGGCGCAAGGGTAAACTTGCGTCACGCATCTTTCCTGGCGCATCCCAGCTGTTTTGGAGGGATGATCCAGGAAACGTGAATCCACCCCTCTGTACATAGTATGTTGGCGCCTGGCGATATATGAGGACAAATGCGGCAAAGTGGTAACATGGATGAATGATGACAAAGTTTGGCAAGGAATGGGGCAGCGACTTTACAGCTACTAGCTCAGAAAATAAGTTCAAATAATAATAATGCAAATGCTTCTTCAGGACCAAGGCCAACATTTAGCAAAGACTGTTTCTGACTGTAGGGGAAGGTTGACTTTGGAGACATGAGGAGATCAGGGAACGTGCCTATGGCTAACGTATTAAATAATGTATTATTATGAATGTGATCGGTCTAGCCTGCATTCCACAATTGAACTTACGTATATATATATATACACAAAGCAACAATCAATGTTACATCAGAACTTATTTGATGGTTGCATATTTGCAAAATCCTAAGAAGTGTTTGGGATTCATGCTCAGCAAGATATGGTCCAACCCCCAAACAGATTTCTGTCAGGAATGAGAAAGCATGGCTATAGAGAACTAAACACATGTTTACTTATCTAGCTCTATGTTTGATTCAATCATAGGTTTTCATGCAAGACTTGATGCAATCATACAAACCATAAACATAATAGTGGCTGCACGTATTTGCAGGCAGCAGACGACACAGTGTTCGATCTATAGGTGCTGAGCGTGATTTATACAACGTAAGAGTGAGATTCCTTTTTCATGCAAGGCCCAACAGTTGTGGTATTATCAGAAAACACAAATATTGTAACCTGAGAGCGGACATTGTCAACGTTTCAACCAACCACAGTGAATTAACAGGGTCTTCTCCAGGGCAGTGTATACTATAGTGGATTTGAAAACCGTGGTTTTCACAGTGCCTATAAATGTCATATAATCTAGTAGGATTTTTAGAATCAATACTGACACGTAAGAGGGCAGGCTAACTGGTCCTGTTGGAGTCTGAAATAGGCACACACAGATGAAGAGTTCCATTTATCACAAGTAACACACAAAGATAGGGAGTTTGTAAAAATACCACTGCCAGATAATTCCAGAGGGAACCTGGTTTGCAGTTTTTAAGTTCTAAATGAGGATGGAAGCTGAGTTTGCAGAATAACCCACATACATCATTTCAATTGAGTGTAGCACATAGGGCGAGAAGGGGTAATATTTGAATGGATTGGGGCTGTCCTAACTTCACTAATGAGTCAATCCATAATAAAGACTTTTCTTTTCAGTTGATTCTAATCTGCCATGCTGGTCGCCAATGCTTTTTCCACTAGTGAATTGGTGAACTTTTTCTTTGCTTGCACTCCTTGCTTTTGGTGGCCTTCCCATGGTATTCTGAAGGTATTCTCATGGATATGGTAGGCTCAGGTACAGATTAACTCTTCTGTCATGATGTTCCTTGATCTAAAGTCCACTGATGGTTGATTTCTTCCAGGATCTGGCTCCAGCCATTGATTGGCTCTCCTGCCTCCAGGCGGCCTTCCATCCCCGACAACTCAACAGCTCAGAGACCATCTTTGTTCACGACATGGATTACATGATGGGGATGTCACGACTGGTGGACCTCTGGCAAAAAAGGTAAAACGTCACATGGTGGACTTACAACAACTGCTAGGATCATCTGCACTCATTGTCTCTTTGTCTTTGAGGATGAAGAAGTTAGATTGTGGTATGTGGAAGACCATTTAAAATGACAGACCCTGTTACTCAGGCTCAAAATCTGGAAAAACCCTGAAGCCCAACTCTGCAGATTAGTACTGAGCGATTGCCTGGCCCTGGGTAATTCCTTAGATATCCCTTGATTAAAGGTTATTAAATCCAGTTTTACTAAGTTTGGTGTCCCGGCGTATTTTTCTGACCCTGGAAGTCTTGATGGGTCTCATCTGATCGAGTTAAAGAAATCGTCTATAACGAAGTTAAGCAGACACGCGTGGTGAACAGTATCACAAAGTTTAGAGATTCTCTTTGATTTTACCCTGCCCAGCCAGCACTTTAGTTACAGATTATTCCAAAAGAAAGGTTCACATTTTTGCTGACCAGGTTTCGCCTCCAGACTTTGCATTTTTTGGCAACCTTCCCTGAGCTGGGCTCATGGTTTTCGTCCCTCTCCCCTTGCCCCTGCGATGGGTTTGCTCAAGAATGCACTAAGCACTTCAATCTATTTTGTACTTTTTTATACGACACAGAGAAGCCAGTTTCTTCATCCCCTTTTACAAGCTCTAGAGACTAGTTCTCATGAACAGGCTTTGGGCTAATTATATGACCTAGGAAGCCCAGAAGTCTTACACGCTGTGTTGACGTATATGTTAAGTATTTTTAAGATTGGTAAAAAGTACTCATTTTACTGCTGTTCCTTTTTAGCTATGGTTTTTAATGTTTGTTTCCTTTTTTAACCTGTACTCCTACAATTCTGACCGTGCATTGTATGTACTTTTGATGCTACCTTTTATGGCTTCCTAGAGCCAATTAAAGTATTTTAGAATGAACTGAACCCAATCCCAGGGCATTCTTAGTTGAGCTTGTCATGGAATGATTAGTAAACATTCTTAATGGTTAGACACCGGGAGTAAGTGGTGGACTTACACCGTGGAGTGGTGTGGCTCACTGGTTAGAGGCGGCAGACCCGTAAGCAGAGAACGGCCCGGGACCAGGGTTCAATTCCTGACGCGGCAGGGTCGTGGACCAGGGTCAAAACGGACTCGATAATTCTTGCCTTGGTGCCTACTCTAACCAGGGAACACACTCAGCAACTCTGGGCATTAAGCTTGCCTCATCTCTACAACAGACCCACACAGACGCCGGGGATGCCTGGTTTCACCTTGGAGATACCCAGAAAGGGACCATCTCACAGGGAAAACCAGGACGGGTTCCCCAGCGGTCTTCAGCGCCAGGATACTCCATGGAGTCGCAGTGCGCTTTACAAGTACACCCGCATTTACATTTTACATTTACTTCAGGCAAGTGGCGGCAAGGAGAGCTTAGGAAGAGATGGTCTGAGCAAGAGAGTTGCCTTTTACAGCCTTTCCTCCCACAGTGACTGACTGACTGAAATATTTATAATGCGCTCGAATGCCGCAGCGTCTTGACGCAGTTGTGACACAAATCTCCTTCTCTCATCCCAAGCATGGTTGGCCGGTAGAGTTAATTTTCAGCAGGAGGTTATGAGTGCCCAAGTGTCTCTACCCACTCCCCATAGAAACGACTCATGCAAATGAAGCGACAGCAGATTGCTCACCTTCTCCACCCTCAACAGGTTGGCATCACCTTTCTCCAGGAGACTCAATGGTTCCCTCAGCATGCTCCAGGCTCACAAGGAAAGAAATGACACAATCAGATGGTGTCACTGAGGTTCTACAGGCTGGATCCGGTGATCCGGGGTTTACTCTGTGTAATGCATACGTAGTAGAAATGGGGAAAGTGTGGCTGTGGAGGATATCTGTTTGAGGCTGAAGGACCCTCAACAAGAATGAAATCTTGAAAACTCAGTTTAGAGTGGAGACAGACCCTGCCCTGTGGTATTCCTGACTGGCTGTTGAAAACCTAAAAATATTTCTAGAATAATAATTATATTTACTTGTGTACTGCATGAGGCACAGTAGAAATGAAGCAGCCACAGGCTGGTTTGGGAAGCACAGAGACTGTGGAATCACGAATGGAGCCCCAGGGCAGATGCCTACAGCAGAACAGGGTGGCATACGGAGCCCAACAAAACCATCGTTTTCAACTTACCATTAACTGGAGGACTAAACCAGCCCTTACCCATTAGGTAACAAAATGACTAGTTGTGCCATTTCTGTTGAGACAGTCTAATGCAGATCAACTAACTGTGGACCACATTTCCATGTCCTAGGGCCTCATTACATGCACACAGGGAAGGCAGCCCCAAGGTGTCTTGGAACTTCCATCTGGCTCTGGGCTTTTCTTTCTTTGAGGTACCCCTGATCACACCTGAGGCCCCGGGCTCAGTACACATAGTTGTGATGGAGGCATGCTTTCAGGAGTGAGCTGCAGGGCCGCAACGCAGGTGTCAGGCACCATGTGACATGTGAAACACTCCCTGGACCTGAATGAAGGGTTGCAGGATGTTAGATGGCATCAGTGATAGCAAACTGCTCTCACCCCATCCAAGAGGTGAGGGGCTACGAATAACCAGGGGTGTAATGGGACCTTGTTTGTGCAAGGGGTAAGTAAACATGTAGGCCTTGAACAGAACCGCGGACGTGTCTTGGAAAGAGGACCACCTGGAGGAGAAGACAGGCCTGGATTATACTTCCCCCACCCATTGGCAGCTTGGACCTACTTGTCATCAAGGCCATGTGAGCTGCAAGGCACCCACCCTTGGCCCTAATCCCAGCTGGTCAGCCAGTGGTGGACTCCTCCAGTTAGTGTATCTTTGGTGACCTCAAACAGCTAAGTTCTTGAAAGGTCCACTGAGAGCAGCAAAGGGTTTTTGTGGAGATGGGGCTGGTTCCTGTGCAGTCTTCTCTATAGCATCAAAGGTGAAGAGAACCGATGTGGGCCCTCTGAAGCTGAAGACAGCATTTTCAGAGGTGAACAGTTGTTACTGTGATCTATCTCCACTTTGAGGTTGGAAATATCAAGAATACAAGTATTTATAGAGTGGTGGTCCGGAAGATGGAGAAGAACCTGGAGCTCCTTGAAAGCCGAGACATGGGTGTGGAACAGAGGCGGTAAAGACTGAAATTGATCTTCATACTCTGAAGGCTATGAAAACTGTAGAAACACCTAAAATATTGCTGATCTCTTTCCTTAAACACTGCTACGGATGCCCTGTAGGATTTAGATGTGAAAACTGACACCCTTGAGAATCCAAGAAGAGGAATTATTATGGTGGTGCTGGGAGGCCCAGACTAGACGTTGTCAGCAGACGTACATGACTGGCTAATGGATAATGTGAGTTGGCTGGCAAGAATTGCAATGATGATGCACTAAGGGTTGAAAGAGTGTACAGGATGCCTGCTAGGGACAGAGGACTTCCTGGCCTGACCAGTGTGATGATGGTGGCTCAGACTGAATACTGGAGGGATCATTTCCTTTCCATGGCAGTGCAGAAAAGGACATACATTGCAGGGGACTCCAGACTTCTTTTCATTCCTGATCTAAATGTTAGTGTCCTGGAGCTGAAGGTCAGAAAGGTCGAGGCCTTGTGGAGATGGACTTATAGCACCATTGAGTTTTTCACTCCATCCACAGTGAAACACCAACATAGAAAGATGTGGAGGATTTAAACTTGGGCGATGGGTATTTCAGGTCTCATTTTAGTTTTTTCTGATGTTGGGAGGTGGGGTTTTGAAGAGTTAGGGGATGCCGGATTCAGTGATTGGAGGATGGAAGTACTTTCTGGAGGAGAGATAGTGTGGAGCTTGGGAGGGCTGATACTTACTTTACTTTCTGTTACTTTCTTTGTTTTCTCTTTGCTGTTCTTTCCTCTCCTTTGGACCCTTTGGGGAGATTTGGGGTGTTTGCTTTATGTGATGATTATATACTGTAATGTTTGGGAGGGTGCTGGTATACAGCGCTGTCCAAAGCAACTCTGGGGTCATCAGTCAGTCAGTTACGGTCCTACAACTCTTGTTTTATGCTATTCAAAAAAAGATGCAATCCTAAATGCCTTAAACACTCAGGTCACTGTGTAAATTTCAAGCAGTCCACATTACTCCTGCATGATAGTTGGACATCTTGCCGATGGCCATGAATGGTGCTTGTTTTGTAGGTGGTACCCTGAGTAAAATATGTGGTCTCTTGCGCAGGTATAAGGACCCATGAGCCTCCATCCTCACCATCATATTCCCAGCGTGCCCTTTCCTAATTAGATGAGCACGGGGTGTGGCCACAGAACTTCTTTGTGAGGCCCCGCAGACTATGGTGTAAAGTAATGAGTTAAGAGCACATGCTTGCCGGCCACATTGAAATGAGAAACACAAAGTGTGTTGTGTGTTGTGTGAATGTGCTGTCATCTGCCATACCATGGTCACATGTGTTGGATGGCAGATCCTGTGAGAGATCTATGCAATAGATGAGTAGTGAGTCCTAATTATGTGAGCTTTGAACAGTGGCTGGTTGAGGTGGGGTCACTGTGCCTAGTGCTCACCACCAACCCCTCCAGGAACACACACGTGCCCTTGAAGACGTACCATGAGGAGCAATGACCTACAACAGTGTGGGGTACAAAGCTCCTGCCGAAGCCCAGTGTTCTGGTCGTGAAGACTGAAACAACAGACGAGTATACTGATTCAAGCATCACTTCTCACCTGGTTGTTTCCTGGAGGTGGTCTGCATTGTTCCTTTATAGCTTTTCCAGGACTCTGTCATGGACATGGAGAATCCCTTTATTGATCCTGGGAGGCTGTCAATAGAGTCACTTAAATGTGACCTAGTAAAACTCTTTAGGGATATCTTTAACTGCAACTTTTCATCTTTGCTCTGTTTATTAGATTTCCCATCCTTTCCTAACTGTAAGCTGATCTGGTATTTGGTTGGCTCAATCATGTCAACCATTTTTGACCCTACTGCTGCTTCTAATAAAGCCCTGGAGCTGTTTGTGTGGATTCTTGAAGTCACTGAAGTGTTGTGTTTTGCCTCCTTTCTGCAGCAGCTACTTGCAGGCTTACATGGTTCTCTGCTTGGTGCAGACCTTGACCCCAGCTCTGGACAAGAGGTTCCAGGGTGCCCGTCGCGAGCTCAACGTTGGCATTCAGAAATCAGAGGCTGAGACCATGGTTAGTTATTTCTTGTACTAATTCAATGATCTGGGCTCAGGTATTTGTCATGCAATGTTGTATCACTCTGTGTGGCACAAAGGCTTCCACCATGGCTCCTGTTTGAGGGCCATGAATATCTCATCAGTTTTACTTTCAGGGTAGGCTGAGCATGTCCTCGACCCAGGTAAGAAATCACCTGGGAGGAGTCAAATCAATAGATCCAATTCGTAATTTCACTTCCAATTCTGGAACATCAGACACTGCTTTATCATATTGTTTTAACATTGATTTTATTAAAGTTCAAAATGTAAATGTACTGACGGTGGCAACATCACAAACATAAAAGAAAGAAAACATAACAATCAACGTTATTATTATTCAGTGTGTTGTGTAAGGATTTTCTGAACCCTCGTCCTAGAAGGAAGGGCATAAAAATCAAATCAACACATACAGGGGCATATTATCAAGGACGGGCGATACATTATCGCCGCTTTTACCGGCAGGAAACTGCTGATAAAACGGCGATAATGGGCTTGATAAAATGCTCTATAGAAATCCTATCGAAGCCCATGTTAGAAGTCTGCACATCTAACATGGGCTTCGATAGGAATTCTATAGAGCATATTATCAAGCCCATTATCGCCGTTTTATCTGCAGTTTCCTGCCGGTAAAAGCGGCGATAATGTATCGCCCGTCCTTGATAATATGCCCCACAGTCTTTGTCTATGTAGATTCCTTAACAAACAGACTGAGACAGGGAGAACAAACAGAACACAAGCTGCAGTGCCTTACACGCACAAATCTGGCACTTTTCATGAATTGACCCCCTGAGGCCACTGAGAGAAGGAAGTCTGGAGATTGATGCGTTGATGGTCTGCGCATGCACCGTCGCATGTGGGCGCGGTTCAAGGGCTGCGTCTCCCAGTTCATATCGTTTTACACCCTGGACACTACATTCAGCTGCAGTGTTAGCCTTCAGCTCTCCTCCTAGGCATCGGAAAGCAACATTCAGAGAGGGACTGGGGAGGGGTGGTTGCCTAAAATAACACACTGCATTTATTGCACCCAGTCTGGCAGTGAAAGTGTCAGGATTGTTAACAAAAGGAATGCGCTGCATTTTTTGCACTCAGCCTGGCAGCGAGAGGGATCTGGACTGTTACTTAAAAGAACACACTGCATTTATTGCACCCAGTCTGGCAGTGAGAGTGTCAGGGTTGTTAACCAAAGAAACACGCTGCATTTATTGCACTCAGCCTGGCAGCGAGAGGGATCTGGGCTGTTACTTAAAAGAACACGCTGCACTTATTGCACCCAGTCTGGCAGTGAAAGTGTCAGGATTGTTAACAAAAGGAACGCGCTGCATTTATTGCACCCAGTCTGGCAGTGAGAGTGTCAGGGTTGTTAACCAAAGAAACACGCTGCATTTATTGCACTCAGCCTGGCAGCGAGAGGGATCTGGACTGTTACTTAAAAGAACACGCTGCATTTATTGCACCCAGTCTGGCAGTGAAAGTGTCAGGATTGTTAACAAAAGGAACGCGCTGCATTTATTGCACCCAGTCTGGCAGTGAGAGTGTCAGGGTTGTTAACCAAAGAAACACGCTGCATTTATTGCACCCAGTCTGGCAGTGAAAGTGTCAGGATTGTTAACAAAAGGAACACGCTGCATTTATTGCACCCAGTCTGGCAGTGAAAGTGTCAGGATTGTTAACAAAAGGAAAATGCTGCATTTATTGCACCCAGTCTGGCAGTGAAAGTGTCAGGATTGTTAACAAAAGGAACACGCTGCATTTATTGCACCCAGTCTGGCAGTGAGAGTGTCAGGGTTGTTAACCAAAGAAACACGCTGCATTTATTGCACTCAGTCTGGCAGCGAGAGGGATCTGGACTGTTACTTAAAAGAACACACTACATTTATTGCACCCAGTCTGGCAGTGAAAGTGTCAGGATTGTTAACAAAAGGAACACGCTGCATTTATTGCACCCAGTCTGGCAGTGAAAGTGTCAGGATTGTTAACAAAAAGAATGCGCTGCATTTATTGCACCCAGTCTGGCAGTGAGAGTGTCAGGGTTGTTAACCAAAGAAACACGCTGCATTTATTGCACTCAGCCTGGCAGCGAGAGGGATCTGGACTGTTACTTAAAAGAACACGCTGCATTTATTGCACCCAGTCTGACAGTGAAAGTGTCAGGATTGTTAACAAAAGGAACGCGCTGCATTTATTGCACCCAGTCTGGCAGTGAGAGTGTCAGGATTGTTAACAAAAGGAATGCGCTGCATTTATTGCACTCAGCCTGGCAGCGAGAGGGATCTGGACTGTTACTTAAAAGAACACACTGCATTTATTGCACCCAGTCTGGCAGTGAGAGTGTCAGGATTGTTAACAAAAGGAACGCGCTGCATTTATTGCACCCAGTCTGGCAGTGAGAGTGTCAGGGTTGTTAACCAAAGAAACACGCTGCATTTATTGCACTCAGCCTGGCAGCGAGAGGGATCTGGGCTGTTACTTAAAAGAACACGCTGCACTTATTGCACCCAGTCTGGCAGTGAAAGTGTCAGGATTGTTAACAAAAGGAACGCGCTGCATTTATTGCACCCAGTCTGGCAGTGAGAGTGTCAGGGTTGTTAACCAAAGAAACACGCTGCATTTATTGCACTCAGCCTGGCAGCGAGAGGGATCTGGACTGTTACTTAAAAGAACACGCTGCATTTATTGCACCCAGTCTGGCAGTGAAAGTGTCAGGATTGTTAACAAAAGGAACGCGCTGCATTTATTGCACCCAGTCTGGCAGTGAGAGTGTCAGGGTTGTTAACCAAAGAAACACGCTGCATTTATTGCACCCAGTCTGGCAGTGAAAGTGTCAGGATTGTTAACAAAAGGAACACGCTGCATTTATTGCACCCAGTCTGGCAGTGAAAGTGTCAGGATTGTTAACAAAAGGAAAATGCTGCATTTATTGCACCCAGTCTGGCAGTGAAAGTGTCAGGATTGTTAACAAAAGGAACACGCTGCATTTATTGCACCCAGTCTGGCAGTGAGAGTGTCAGGGTTGTTAACCAAAGAAACACGCTGCATTTATTGCACTCAGTCTGGCAGCGAGAGGGATCTGGACTGTTACTTAAAAGAACACACTACATTTATTGCACCCAGTCTGGCAGTGAAAGTGTCAGGATTGTTAACAAAAGGAACACGCTGCATTTATTGCACCCAGTCTGGCAGTGAAAGTGTCAGGATTGTTAACAAAAAGAATGCGCTGCATTTATTGCACCCAGTCTGGCAGTGAGAGTGTCAGGGTTGTTAACCAAAGAAACACGCTGCATTTATTGCACTCAGCCTGGCAGCGAGAGGGATCTGGACTGTTACTTAAAAGAACACGCTGCATTTATTGCACCCAGTCTGACAGTGAAAGTGTCAGGATTGTTAACAAAAGGAACGCGCTGCATTTATTGCACCCAGTCTGGCAGTGAGAGTGTCAGGATTGTTAACAAAAGGAATGCGCTGCATTTATTGCACTCAGCCTGGCAGCGAGAGGGATCTGGACTGTTACTTAAAAGAACACACTGCATTTATTGCACCCAGTCTGGCAGTGAGAGTGTCAGGATTGTTAACAAAAGGAACGCGCTGCATTTATTGCACCCAGTCTGGCAGTGAGAGTGTCAGGGTTGTTAACCAAAGAAACACGCTGCATTTATTGCACTCAGCCTGGCAGCGAGAGGGATCTGGACTGTTACTTAAAAGAACACGCTGCATTTATTGCACCCAGTCTGGCAGTGAAAGTGTCAGGATTGTTAACAAAAGGAACGCGCTGCATTTATTGCACCCAGTCTGGCAGTGAGAGTGTCAGGGTTGTTAACCAAAGAAACACGCTGCATTTATTGCACTCAGCCTGGCAGCGAGAGGGATCTGGACTGTTACTTAAAAGAACACGCTGCATTTATTGCACCCAGTCTGGCAGTGAGAGTGTCAGGGTTGTTAACCAAAGAAACACGCTGCATTTATTGCACTCAGTCTGGCAGCGAGAGGGATCTGGACTGTTACTTAAAAGAACACACTGCATTTATTGCACCCAGTCTGGCAGTGAAAGTGTCAGGATTGTTAACAAAAGGAATGCGCTGCATTTATTGCACCCAGTCTGGCAGTGAGAGTGTCAGGGTTGTTAACAAAAGGAACGCGCTGCATTTATTGCACCCAGTCTGGCAGTGAGAGTGTCAGGGTTGTTAACCAAAGAAACACGCTGCATTTATTGCACTCAGCCTGGCAGCGAGAGGGATCTGGACTGTTACTTAAAAGAACACGCTGCATTTATTGCACCCAGTCTGGCAGTGAGAGTGTCAGGGTTGTTAACCAAAGAAACACGCTGCATTTATTGCACTCAGTCTGGCAGCGAGAGGGATCTGGACTGTTACTTAAAAGAACACACTGCATTTATTGCACCCAGTCTGGCAGTGAAAGTGTCAGGATTGTTAACAAAAGGAACACGCTGCATTTATTGCACCCAGTCTGGCAGTGAAAGTGTCAGGATTGTTGGGGGCGTGGCTACGCAGGCGAACGAAATGGCCGCCTGACTGTAGAGCTCCGCCGGGCGAGAGAGGAACGGGGCCGTTCGCAAGAGATCCGGCGCTGCGCTGGGGTCGAAATATGCCTGCCACTGACCCCTAACGCCACCTGATGCAGCCTGCCTAGTCTGGAGGACGGGGGACAGCGAGAACGGGCGGAACAGCTGAGGGGTGCTGAGGCCGGCTGGGCCTCGCGGGCCGTTACTTCGCAGCGCCGGAGCGCCTGGTGAGTCCGCTTGTTTGCCTCCTCGTTGTCCCCTTCGACCTTGGGGTCGCTGTTGTGCCCTCCCGGGTTTGCTGCTCGGCCCCGGTGGTGCCCGTTGGTGGAGGTGTGGCCCCTCGGTGCGCGACCGGCACTTGCGGCCTGGTCCGACCTTGGGAGCCGGGGCCTCGATTTTCGGGTCTGCCCGGGAAGTGTGGCGGCGGGCGGAGGGTGCGGGCGGCGGGCTCCGGGGTTGGGGGGTGTTTGGCGGGGGGTGTGGCCGGCGGGCTCCTAGGCGCTCTATGGACGGCTACGCATCGCTGCATTCGGTGGGGGCCTGTCTCCTTTGCCCCCACCGTTAACGTGCACCCCAGACCCGCGTCTGTCCCCCTGCAGACCCAGGACCTCTACATTATCCTGATCTCCTGCTGCTGCGATTGGCCGGAAATATTGGACGCCTATGCACATTTACAAGGCCGGCGCTGGCTGCATGATCTGCGAGCCTTTGCCCATTTGTGCTGCTGCTGCCTCGAGACCCTGACTACCTGGTCCCCCGCACTACGCCACCATTTGCTGCCTGTCTCGGCGAGGCCCTGGACCTGCCAGCTGCTGCTGAGTGGTCGCCACGTCCATTTGCTGACCCTACGTACTGCACAGGGCCTCTGACGTTTGGCTCCAGCCGGATTGATATCCCGACGACCTGTGTGCTTCTACCTTGGCAACTCTGAGGCTCCTGTGGTGCGTCTCAGCCCTGGTGCGGGGTAACATCGAGTACCCCTGATCCTCTGGTCCCGACCTGACCGCCGTCGGGGTGCCCTGTCGCTGTGCTCGACTCTTTGGCTGTCGCAGTTGTCGTGGGGTCCTGTGACACTGGTGATTTGCCCGCCATTACTTCCAACATGGTGAAGAAGGATGTTACCCAGAAGAGACTTACCTTCAGCTCAGCGCCCCTCCGTACGTCTGCGGGTTCGCCAGCAGCTGAGGCGGACGCCGGGGGCCAGGCGGCGGCGAAGGACACCGCTGGTATGGTCGCTGAAATGATGGGTGAGATGCGGGCTGGATTCAAGGCCCTGGACTCCCGGTTTGATACCCTCGAAAAGAAAATGGCGGACATGGGCGCAACGATTCAGCTGCACGATAGGCGCCTGGACCTGGCGGAATCCAGGGTTTCCGACATCGAGGATGGAGCTGCGTCGACGTTGAAAAGGCTGGAACGCGTGGAGAAGATCCTTAAAGACGTCGCAATCAAGAACGAGGATTTAGAAGCGCGCAGTAGGCGCAATAATATCCGAATAATTGGTGTGGCGGAGACGACAGCTACCGGACGCTTTGACACTTTTGTGGAACACCTCCTAATCGAACTTTTTGGCCGAGACACGTTTACATCTGGTTTCGTGGTGGAGCGCGCGCACAGATCGCTGGGACCCCGGCCTAATCCGGGCCTGCCGCCCCGACCCATTATAGCCAGGCTCATGAACTTCAGGGACAGAGATGCGGCGCTGAAAGCTGCCAGGGAGGCGGGCGAAGTTCGGTGGCAGGGGGACGTGCTCTCTTTCTACCCGGACTTCACAGTCATGGTTCAAGATGCGCGCCGTAAGTACACTGGTGTCAAGGCTGCTTTGCGTAAACTGGGGCTCTGCTATGGGATGCTGTATCCTGCCAGGCTCAGAGTGGACGTAGATGGCAGGTTTCGCATTTTTGATTCCCCTGCGGAGGCACAGGAATTTTGTCGAGCCTACAAAAACAGAGGGTCGCCTCGTAAATCAGATGATGCACAACGATCTCCGCCACACACTGACTCGCAGGCTAGTGCTGACCTGTTTACTGAAACCGGACAGGGTTGACTTGTCTCCACCCCATCTTTTTCGTGGCAGGCTATTTACCTCAGTATTATGCATCTGTCCATGCTGTTATTTCTTTTTTGCAGTGCTTTCCATAATTGCTGAGAGTTGAACGTTGCCCCGATTGTGGTTCTCGCATGGCGGAGCGTCGCCTACCCCCATGGCGCGAGCCGTACTGTACTTTTCTCTAACGTTGTCTTTATTTTACAGGCACATTGTTGGACAACTGTTATTGTCTGTTGCTCTAGGTTATCTCCGTAAGGGTGGGAGAAGCCTCCTGGGACTTGAGGAGTGGCTGGGTGGTGGGTGGTTGGGATGGGTTGGTTTATGCTTTGGTTCTGTTGTTTGTGCACACGCACTGTTTTGCTGTTTTGATGATGCCTGTTTTGCGGGAGAGTGGCGGCGGCTCTGCACACACATGTTTTATTATGATTCCATCGAGTCTGGATGGCTAAGATAGGTCAGCAGTCTGGTCCTTCCAGACTTACCTTCATGTCTTGGAATGTCCGGGGTTTGAATGACACGAGGAAAAGACGGCAAGTTCTAAACTACGCAGCGCGACACGGGGTGGATGTATTATTTCTGCAGGAGACGCACCTGGTGGGAGCTGACTCTTCCTCCTTTGCAAAAGGCTGGGGCACGCACAGATTTTTTTCTAGCTATAGCAGATATGCAAGGGGGGTGGCGATCTTGATACACAGACGCGTCCCATTTGTGCTCTCAGACAGTGTATTTGATGTAGATGGCAGGTATGTTGTGGTTACAGGGGTACTTCTGGGCTTCAAGGTCACCTTTGTTGGAATATATGGCCCCAATTCTGACTCCCCTGCCTTCTTCCAGGGTCTCCAGGATGTTCTGCTGCGATTGGACACTGATATGATGATAATGGGGGGAGACTTTAACCTGCTGATGTGCCCTGCCAGGGACAGCACCTCCTCTTCCCCAGATTGTAAGCCCCGTTCACGCGCTGTGCTGGCGGATATGTGCGCGCACTACCCACTGATTGACATTGAGGCCCGTTTGCACTCCAACACACCCACCTACACCCACCACTCGGGATATCACAACACTAGTACCAGAATAGACTATTGGCTCCTTTCCCCAGGGGTGGCCGGTTGGGTGAGAGACCATTCGACACTCCCACGCACGCTGTCTGATCACTCTCCCATAGTGCTGACCCTACTGATCCCCAGGTTGGGAGGGTATGAGAGACAATGGCGCTTTCCTGGCAGGGCGTTATCTGATCCGGTTTTCAAGGAGGACGTTCGTACTGCCATAGAGGAGTATTTTGAGTTCAATGAGGGCTCGGTGGACACTTGGGCTACATTGTGGGAGGGGTTCAAAGCCACTATTAGAGGGGTTTGCATCAACAAACATGTAGGGGCTTTGCGCGAGATCCGTGCCTCCCTGACCCGTATTGAGACGGACATTGCCGCACTGGACATGGACACGCTCACTGACGCAGACGGTGGGGTGGAGGCGAAAAGGCTAGAACTGCTGCAAGAGTTCAGGGACACTGCAGACAGGGAACTGACTTATCTCTGCACACAACACTCAGCTAGGCAATATGGCGAAGGTGACAGGCCTGGCAAGCTCTTGGCCCTCTTGCTCCGTCCCCCCCGCCAGGCTTCATACATCTCTGACCTGGTAGATGATCTAGGTGTTCGTCATCAGACCACCCCTGCCATTTGCGCTGCCCTCCTATCAAACTACAAGGAATTGTACACCTCAAGCCTGACGGCTGACTGTCGCGACCCTGGCCCCTATATTGACGAAATCTCTATGGTGTTCCTAGAGAAACATATGCAGGAATTTTTGGCGATGCCTATCGAGCCGGACTGCGTTGTGGAAGCCATTGATGCATTAAAAGGCTCCTCGGCGCCGGGTCTGGATGGTTTTTCGGCCGACTTTTATAAGACGTACAAGGAGGAACTGGTTCCTCGCCTCATCGAGGTGTATGCGGAGGCGCTCGAGACGGGGATTCTGCCGCCCACGCTGCGGGAGGCAGTTATCATTTTACTTCCTAAACCGGGGCGGGACCCCACTAGGTGTGGATCCTACAGGCCCCTCTCCCTACTTAATCTTGACTATAAGATTTTGGCGAAAGTCCTTGCCACTCGACTGTCTTTACTTATGGAATCTATCATTTCGCCGGCCCAGTCTGGATTCGTCCCCCATAGATCCACCTCCTTCAATCTGCGGACGTTGTTTTCTGTACTTCACAGGATTGAGCCGGATACTCCGGCGGCTGCGGTGTTTTTAGACGCCGAGAAGGCATTTGACTCCTTAGAATGGTCGTTTTTTCTGTCCGTCATGCACCGAATGGGCATGCCGGCCTTGTTTGTCTCCACGGTCGAGCTACTTTATACTGCCCCCAGAGCACGGCTGCGCCTTAACGGCACGCTCTCTGATAGCTTCCCTCTTTCCCGGGGAACCCGACAGGGATGCCCCCTGTCCCCACTATTGTATATTCTGGCCATGGACCCCTTGGTACGCCACTTTCAGGAGCGCCACTTGCACCGCGGGCTCCAGTTCCGGACGGGTCCGTTACTCATCTCCCTCTACGCAGATGACACCATTCTGTATGTCAGGTCTCCGGAGACCAACCTGTCGCCCTTGCTGCTTGAGGTGGAACGCTTTGGGAAATATTCCGGCCTTCGCATTAATTGGCACAAGTCTGACATCTTCCCGCTCACCCCCTCCACTGCCCGCTGGGACTGCCCGTTCCCACTTGAGTGGAATACTGATTCGGTGAAATATCTGGGTATCCACATTCATCTAGACACGGTATCCATGATTCGTCTCAATTACGGACAGGCGTTAGACTTTCTGGAGGATAATATTGCGCGTTGGATTCGCCTCCCTCTCTCGATGGCCGGCCGTATCGCCATAATCAAAATGATTATACTTCCCCGTTTTTTGTATTTATTTAATAACATACCGATCCCGCTCACTCAAATCTTTTTTGCCCAACTACGCTCTCTGTTGTTGCGATTAGTGTGGGGGGACAAGAACCCTCGAGTTTCTTGGCGCATCCTAACGCTGCCTTATGAACGGGGTGGCTTTGGAGTGCCAGACTTTTATATTTATTACCTAGTTGCACAATGCGCCTATGCGCATCCTTGGTTCCATCCGGACGCTCGGATCCCATATTTGAGACCTGAAGCAGACTTGGTCCTACCACTTACCCTCAACTCGATATTGCCCAAAGGCTTGCCCCGAGACCCACTTGACATACAAACTGTGTCCACTACATCGTGGGCCTGGATGCAGCTGCGTAGACTGCTCCCGTTGGACGTGCTGTACTCCCCGGCTCTTCCATTGCCTAACCCACACTGGCTCCCCATCACCGCGGAAGCGGTGGTCCGCAGAACGTTGTCCAAATACCAGCTCGCCACGATAGGGGATCTGTTCCCGGACGGACATGTTTTTTCGGTGTCCGAGGATCCGCGATTTACGGACCGGACGTTTATGGATTCCTTTGTCCTGACTAGGGTGAGGTCCATGCTTAGAGCGCAGTTTCCCTCATTCCCACTGCCGCCGGACGACATGGCAGCATTGACTTTCCTACTCCAGTCACAAACAGGAGCCCACATGGTCTCCAGGTTGTATGGACTCTGTGTGGCGGCCCTTCCTGCTTCGGATGCGAAAGTTCGTGCGGCTTGGGAACTTGATCTGGGTGGCCCTATCACGGACGCCCAATGGGATGCCTGTTGCCGCTCCACTAAAGAAGTGTCTGTCAACAGTAGACATAAGCTAATACATTTTAAATTTTTGAGGCGCCTATACTTCACCCCGGCGCTGGCCCACAAAATTGACCCGGCCAGGTCTCATCACTGCCCTAAATGCAAGGCTCCACATGCCGATTTTGCACATCTCACATGGACCTGTCCGAAACTGCACACCTACTGGCTACAGGTACACCGCATCCTGGGCGACATTTTAGAATGCGAATTGCAACACAGGCCGGAAATTGCACTGCTTGGCTATGTCGCTGAGTTCCCCCGGACCACGCGTAGGCTTGCTGCAATAGGTTTCTTGCTGGCGAAAAGGGAAATTGCTTTACTTTGGGGGTCCAGGCGAATCCCTGATTCCAAAACTTGGATGCGCAGCCTTGCCCAATGCAACACCAATAGTGTGGAATACTCCACACAGATCCCAACAGCTTCGCGCCCGATCGACATCTGGGGCCCATATCGGCAGTATATTGGCAAGATTACACGAGATACACACTCCCAAGCTGCTAGCTCTATTGTCCCAGAAGGGGTGGGTTAGGTGGTCTTGGTTAACCTGGCGTGCGCTGCCTATTGCGTTCTACAAGGCTTAGCATGTACACACTATTGGAAAGGGGTATGCGTGTGCTGCTGATTTTAGATTGTATGCTGGTTGGTACCGAGTTGTTTCCCTCCTCCGTTTTCTTGCATACTTTGCCCCGGCTGGAGTGGTTGCTTCATCCTGGTCTTTTCGTTTGTCGTCTTACCTGGCCTCATCTGCCTATGCCAATGCTACTGCCATCATGCTTGTAAATAGATGTGTTGCTTGCCGCTCTCTCTATCACGAAGGCTCATTCGTTTTTGTTCTGTTTGGAAAAGGTTATATCTCTTTGTGTCATCTTTCCACGTGTGCAATATTCCTTCAGATTTGGAAAAGTGAAAATAAGACTTTAGAATGTGTTCCAATGCTTGTAATGTCTTTGGTCTAGTCCTCCATTTACTTCCTTTGTATAATGACCATTAACGTTTTCTTTGTACACAGTTTCATGTGTAATTGTATGCTTGCTAGGACCAATCTGATGCTAATAAAGAGATTTAAAAAAAAAAAAAATGTCAGGATTGTTAACAAAAGGAAAATGCTGCATTTATTGCACCCAGTCTGGCAGTGAAAGTGTCAGGATTGTTAACAAAAGGAACACGCTGCATTTATTGCACCCAGTCTGGCAGTGAGAGTGTCAGGGTTGTTAACCAAAGAAACACGCTGCATTTATTGCACTCAGTCTCGCAGCGAGAGGGATCTGGACTGTTACTTAAAAGAACACACTACATTTATTGCACCCAGTCTGGCAGTGAAAGTGTCAGGATTGTTAACAAAAGGAACACGCTGCATTTATTGCACCCAGTCTGGCAGTGAAAGTGTCAGGATTGTTAACAAAAGGAACGCGCTGCATTTATTGCACCCAGTCTGGCAGTGAGAGTGTCAGGGTTGTTAACCAAAGAAACACGCTGCATTTATTGCACTCAGCCTGGCAGCGAGAGGGATCTGGACTGTTACTTAAAAGAACACGCTGCATTTATTGCACCCAGTCTGACAGTGAGAGTGTCAGGATTGTTAACAAAAGGAACGCGCTGCATTTATTGCACCCAGTCTGGCAGTGAGAGTGTCAGGGTTGTTAACCAAAGAAACACGCTGCATTTATTGCACTCAGCCTGGCAGCGAGAGGGATCTGGACTGTTACTTAAAAGAACACGCTGCATTTATTGCACCCAGTCTGGCAGTGAAAGTGTCAGGATTGTTAACAAAAGGAACGCGCTGCATTTATTGCACCCAGTCTGGCAGTGAGAGTGTCAGGGTTGTTAACCAAAAAAACACGCTGCATGTATTGCACTCAGTCTGGCAGCGAGAGGGATCTGGACTGTTACTTAAAAGAACACACTACATTTATTGCACCCAGTCTGGCAGTGAAAGTGTCAGGATTGTTAACAAAAGGAACACGCTGCATTTATTGCACCCAGTCTGGCAGTGAAAGTGTCAGGATTGTTAACAAAAAGAATGCGCTGCATTTATTGCACCCAGTCTGGCAGTGAGAGTGTCAGGGTTGTTAACCAAAGAAACACGCTGCATTTATTGCACTCAGCCTGGCAGCGAGAGGGATCTGGACTGTTACTTAAAAGAACACGCTGCATTTATTGCACCCAGTCTGGCAGTGAAAGTGTCAGGATTGTTAACAAAAGGAACGCGCTGCATTTATTGCACCCAGTCTGGCAGTGAGAGTGTCAGGGTTGTTAACCAAAAAAACACGCTGCATGTATTGCACTCAGTCTGGCAGCGAGAGGGATCTGGACTGTTACTTAAAAGAACACACTGCATTTATTGCACCCAGTCTGGCAGTGAAAGTGTCAGGATTGTTAACAAAAGGAACGCGCTGCATTTATTGCACCCAGTCTGGCAGTGAAAGTGTCAGGATTGTTAACAAAAGGAACACGCTGCATTTATTGCACCCAGTCTGGCAGTGAAAGTGTCAGGATTGTTAACAAAAGGAACGCGCTGCATTTATTGCATCCAGTCTGGCAGTGAGAGTGTCAGGGTTGTTAACCAAAGAAACACGCTGCATTTATTGCAAAAACCAGGTATTTTGATGCAGACATTCCCCGTAACTGTCGTGACCACTGGTCTGTCAAACAGTAGCTCAGTGGCATACCTAATCACTTCTACTGATTACAGTTTACAGTGCTTTTTTATACATAAAGTCATGTTGGGGGGGTATCTGGTTAACATCCACTAATTGTTCATTTCAGAGGACACCTGGATGGCAGTGATGTAATGCGAAATGATGGCCCCCCCATGCAGAATGGGCTCCATGGGGGCCCCCTGAACTGTTTGCCTGCCCCCCCCTACACTGCAGGTGCTTGCTGGGTAAAGCAGAGTGGCTTTCTCGAGCAATTACCTATTTCTTATTCCATGCCATTTGCACTCATTCTGTAAGGCATGCAATGGTGTGGCTTAGAGGGTGAGCGGGCCCCTTCCAAAATAAGAAACCGTGGGGCCCCCGCACCGCGGGGGCCTCTGTTACGACCCTGCTAGATGGATACATTTAGGACGATAAAGGTTTCTTCCACCGAACTGCATGTAACTCTCCTATGTTGGCACCCTTGAGGATAAACGCAAAGTCTGAGGGATTCCTTCCACCAGGTGATGAAGTAGGCCCTATGAAGAGCATGCCATCAGCATCATTGTGTGTTGGTTTGGACCGTTTTAAAGAAGCAGCTCAAAGTACTGGCTTTGACCCCTTTTTCGCCCATCTTGGAGAATCTGTGGAGTTAGCTCCCACTGTTGATCTGGAGGCTGTGTGGATGTTTAATGGCATTTCTTCATTTGCAGAGCTGCCAAGGTTTCATCTTGTTTATGTGTGACTTGCCCATGATTTCAGTGTCTTTATAGGTGACACTTTAATGCATTATGTGCAACACTTTGAGTGACACATAGAAGAGTATCACTGTTGAACTGGAGACTGAGGGAATGTTTGGTAGTATTTCTTCATTTACATAGCTACTAAGGTTTCTTCTTGCTTATGTGTTAATTACCCATGATTTCAGTGTCCTTATGAGTGACATTTTAATGCATTATGTGCAACACTTTGAGTGACACATAGAAGAGTATCACTGTTGAACTGGAGACTGAGGGAATGTTTGGTAGTATTTCTTCATTTACATAGCTACTAAGGTTTCTTCTTGCTTATGTGTTAATTACCCATGATTTCAGTGTCCTTATGAGTGACATTTTAATGCATTATGTGCAACACTTTGAGTGACACATAGAAGAGTATCACTGTTGAACTGGAGACTGAGGGAATGTTTGGTAGTATTTCTTCATTTACATAGCTACTAAGGTTTCTTCTTGCTTATGTGTTAATTACCCATGATTTCAGTGTCCTTATGAGTGACATTTTAATGCATTATGTGCAACACTTTGAGTGACACTTTATCTCACACAGAAGTGTACCCACTGTTGATCTGGAAAATGAGTGCATGTTTAGTAGTATTTCTTCATTTGCATAGCTGCCAAGGTTTCATCTTGTTTATGTGTGACTTGCCCATGATTTCAGTGTCTTTATGAGGGACATTTTAATTCACTATGTGTCACACTTTGAGGGACACTTTATCTCACACAGTACACTATCCACTGTTGAGCTTGAGACTAGGTGAATATTTGGTGGTATTTATTAATTTGAAAAGCTGCCAAGGTTTCTTCTTGCTTATGTGTGACTTGCCCATGATTTCAGTGTCGTTATGAGTGACACTTTAATGCAATATGTGTGACACTTACAGTGACACTTTATTTCACACTGAAAAAATACCAACTTTTGAGCTGGACCCTGTGTGAATGTTTGGTGGTATTTATTCATTTGTAATGCTGCCAAGACTCCATCTTGCTTATGCGTGACCTGCCCATGATTTCAGCGTCCTTACGAGTGACACTTTCATGCATTATGTGTAACACTTTGAGTAACACTTTATTTCACAGTGTACAATACCCACTGTTGAGCTGGAGACTGTGTTAATGTTTATTGGTATTTTTGCAGCGTGAATCTTTCTGGATTCACTATGCTGTGCATATTCCGCAATCTGGTGGTTGGGTCCGGAATCGTAGTCTTTTTTCTCTTTTTTATTTTTTTGTTTTTCGTAGCCCAGGTGGGCGTCGACGTCCCACCATTTGGTGTACCTTCGGTGACGTCGGCATGCTTCCTGCGGAAGCTCCCACCCTTGGGCGCCATCTTCAGATTCTTTTTTCCGCCGTTGGGTCTGGATCGTCGCTTGAAGCTCCAGAAATTTGAAGGAGAAAAGAAGAAGAAAACGCCGAAAAATCTACAGAAAGAACTTAAAAAGACTAGGGGAAGAAGACCATCAAAGCCGGGATGACAAAGGAGGAGAACTAACTCGAGATCTTCGACGTCCGATGGGGAATGCATGCACAGGGGGCCCCCTGAGCGCAGTAATGGACAATACACCCTTTAAATTCTGCCGTAACTGCCATCACAAGTACGTGCAGAAGGACCAGCACCCGGTCTGCAACCTCTGCCTGCCGGTCGACCACGGGAGCAAGGACTGCAACGCCTGCTCCGTTTTCACACCTAGGACACTCAGAATCCGAGAGAAGCAGAGGATAGCTCACTACACGATGCAGGGCAAGGGCCAGGCACCGTCCCTGTACGATCTGGGCCTCTCCACCGATGACGAGGACAACATCGCCGAGGGACCAGATATCTCCACGGTCGCAGAGACCGATAAGAAAACATCAGACAATGTAGGAGAGTCTACAACCCCGAAACCCTCAACAGGGCCTCGAAAGCCAGAGACAGACTCTTGAAAATCAGAGTCTAGAGCCTCGAAGAGAGCACCGGCGCCGAAAACCTCGACGACCGAAGCTGCATCCTCCGAAAAACAGCCCAGCGGATCTTTCGAAAAGGACTCCCAGAAGGCGAAGACCGGCGAAAAGCCAAGGTCGTCGAAGCAGGTCCCCGAAAGAGGAACCTCGACTTCGAGGGACAAGGAGTCGAAAACCACTTCGATGTCGACGATGCCGTCGAAGAGGGCGGCCGAAACGCTCAACGCCGAGCATGCCGCGCAGATGGAGAAAAAGAAAAGAAGGCTCGAGGCCGAGATGGATAACATCCTCCAGAGGAAGAAAGACTTCGAAGAAAAAATGAGAAGCTACAGGATCCCCTCGAAGCCCGCGACGGACGTCGCCGAGGTAGAGGAGCACGAGGAGTTCGACGTCGAAGAACCGCCGAAAACTCCGGAGCGCTCAGATCAGGGAGAAGAGGAAGACCTCTATTACACAGAGGGGGAATATGGGGATCAGCGTTCAAGCTATGACTCGGGATCCTCGATGGCTCAAGACCTGGACTGGCAGGACATCGATGCCGAAAACCCGGAGGAGGCTGTGGAGACATTCCCCTCCAGGCCTTCGCCGCCAGATGACATTGGGGCTTACAATGAGGTCATCAGGAAAGCAGCAGCAGCTTATGGGGTTAAATTGGAGAAAGAGAAGCCTAAAGCGTTTTTCTTGCTGGAAACCTTGCTTCCCACACAGACAAGGAGCCAGTTCCTGCCCATGCTGAAGAGTGTCATGGACCAAGGGAAGGAAGCCTTCAAAGAACCAGCGACTTGCAGATCCGTCACACCAAGGACGGAGAAGAAGTACAAGTTCTCCTCTCAGGACCCTCCCTACATCAAGGGGTCCATCACAGCAGACTCAATTATCGCTGCAACGGCAAGGAGAAGGGCCAACGTCCCGACAACATCTGGGCCACCACCTGACAAGGAGAGCAGGAGGATGGACCTAACAGGCAGAAAAATCGAAAGAAACGCGGCAATGCACTGGCGGATGGCAAACTCCAACGCCCTCCTGAACAGGCACCAATACCAACATTGAGACGAGGTGGGGCAATTGCTAAAACACCTCCCAGAGCAATACCAGCAGAGAGCCACACACCTCGTTGAAGAGTGAAAAAACATTGCGAACTCCTGCCTGAAGACAGCCTTGGACGGAGCAAAAACCTCCAGCAGGCTGATGGCTATAGGGATCACAGAGAGAAGGCAAGCCTGGCTCAAGATCTCAGGCTTCAAGACAGGTTCAGAACAACATCCTGAACACCCCATTCAACGGAGAACCGCTGTTCGGCGCCCCGGTTGATGAAAAGCTCACCCAACTAAAAAAGGATAACGAAACAGCAAGGTCCATGGGGGCCCTGCAATTCAGAGGGATGAGAAGAGGCAATCCGGCAAGGAGGCCAAATGGAAGAGGTGGTAACCCGCCGGGAACATCGCACCAGGCGTTCCACCAGGGTCACCAGGGTGAAAATCAGGGCCAGCAGGGCCAGCAGAAGCAGACCTGGCACTACCAGAACAGGGGCCAGTCCTTTCGCGGGAGGGGAACGGCAGAGGCCAGAGATGGAGAGGCGGTGAGCAACCCCCCTCCAAGTGACTTCGCACGGAAGGATGTGCTCCCCCACTCAAGCCCTCTGAGGGAAGAGCACAGGAAAGCAAAGGGGAGAGGGTTACACGGACAAGACACAAAAGATCATGTAACACCAGTGGGCAGCAGGCTAAGATTTCTCCTCCAGGAATGGAGAAAAATAACCACAGACAAGTGGATTCTCAACATCATACAGTTCGGATACTGCATAGAGTTGGAAAAGAGGCCGCCAAGCAGAAGACCAAAGAAAAAAGAGCACTTGGGAAGGGAACTAACGCTGCTCCGAGAAGAAGCTCAGGAACTCCTCCGGAAGGAAGCCATCGAACTGGTCCCATTCAGAGAAAGGAACAAGGGAGTGTACGCAAACTACTTCCTGGTACCAAAGGTGGACGAAAGCCTAAGACCCATCCTGGACCTACGCTTCCTAAACAAACATATAAAGACTCAAAAATTCAAAATGACGTCCCTACAGGAGGTCATCCCACAAATAAGAGACGGGGATTTCATGTCCACCGTGGACCTCAAAGATGCATACCTGCACATACCAGTGAACAGGAAGCACAAGCACATACTAAGATTCACAGTAAACCAGGAAAACTACCAATTCACAACCCTGGCTTTCGGTCTGAAGTCTGCTCCAAGGGTGTTCACAAAATGCCTCGCAGCAGTGGCCGCACATCTGCGAAGAGAGGGGATACACGTGTACCCCTACCTAGACGATTGGCTGATAAAGGCGAACTCTCGCAAAACATGCGAGGAGCACGCACAGCGAGTCATGAACACGCTGATGAACCTGGGATTCTCCATACACTGGGGAAAATCCTCAAAGGAGCCGGAGCAGGTGAAGATCTTTCTGGGGGCTCAGATCAACACAATCCAATGCAGGGTGTTACCTATCGAGAAGAGGACACTCAGCCTACTAAGGGAGACTCGCCACTACCAGAAGGGGCAAGCTCTGACAGTGAGGACAGCGAGCAAGATCATGGGGATGATGGCGTCATGCATACACCTGGTCCCCAATGTATGCCTACACATGAGGCCACTCCAAGAATGGCTGCAACAACAATGGTCACAAGCTACAGGAAGTTGGGAGGATCTAGTGGTTGTAACGCTGCACGAAGTGCAGGAAGAGATGAGCTGGTGGACCAAAAAGAACATTACAGTAGGAAAGCCTCTAACTCCACCAAACCCAACTGTGACCATCACCACAGACGCATCCCAGAAGGGATGGGGCGCACACATGAACAGGCTCAGAGTGAGGGGTCTGTGGGCACCAGCGGATGCGGTCAGACACATCAATTACCTGGAACAGAAGACAGTGTTACTGGCCCTGAAGGCCTTCCAGAAACAGCTGTACATACAGAAGGTGTTGATACAAAAGGACAACACAACAACAATGTTCTACATCAACAAGCAGGGAGGGACTCAGTCGTTCCCTCTGTCCAGCCTAGCGCAAGAAATATGGAGATGGGCAATACCAGTCGAAATAGATCTGCTGGCCATACACCTTCCAGGGAAGGACAATGTAGAGGCGGATTGGCTCAGCAGGCAGACTTCAGCATCCCACGAGTGGGAACTCAACAGTCAGGAAACAGAGAGACTATTCAGGAGATGGGGCACCCCAACAATAGACCTGTTTGCAACACGCCAGAATGCAAAATGCCAGTACTTTGCATCCAGACAACCAGAGGAACAATCCCAGGGGAATGCCCTATGGATAAGCTGGTCAAAAACATTTGCCTACGCTTTTCCCCCGATACCATTGATCCCCAGGGTGCTCAACAAGTGCAGGATAAGCAACATGACACTGATCCTGGTGACACCTCAATGGACCAGGCAGACCTGGTATTCACAGATTATGGAGATGAAGCAGGGTCCACCCCACAAGTTCTCAAAAAGAAAGGACCTACTCTCCATGCAGAACGGAGAAATTCTACACCCAGAGCCGGAGGGCCTCAGCCTAGTGGCTTGGCTCCTGAGGACTTAGAGTTCGCACACCTAAAACTCCCAGAGAGCACCCTGAAGGTGTTGCAAGAGGCAAGGAGGCCCAGCACATGCAAATGCTATGGGGAAAAATGGAAGAGATTCACTCAATGGTGCAGCAAGAAAAAGCTGCAGAGGAAGCTGACCAAGGAATCAACAGTGCTAAGATACCTCACGCACCTACTAAAAGCCAAACTAAGCTCATCCTCGCTAAGGGTACACCTGGCAGCAATTGTGGCATACACAAGGGGAGAGACGGGGAGAAGCTTTTTCGAATCAAGGTTAGTAAAAAGATTCCTGGAAGGGGCAAAGAGAATAGCGCCACCAAAAAGGATGCCGCCGCCGGCATGGAACCTGAATGTGGTACTGACAGAGCTCATGAAAGCACCCTTCGAACCCATCCACAGGGCATCACTGCAAATGCTGACAATGAAAGCGGGCTTTCTGGTAGCAATCACCTCGCTACGCAGGGTGAGCAAACTACAGGCACTAACACTGCAGGAACCCTACATCCAGATACACAGTGACAGGGTCGTGTTGAAAACAGACCCGCACTTCATGCCAAAGGTGGTGTCAAGGTTCCACATGAATCAGAGTATTCAAATTCCTAGCTTCTTCCAGAACCCCACGACAAGTGCTGAGAGGGCGCTCCACACTCTAGACGCAAGAAGGGCAGTAATGCACTACATTCAAAGGACGAAGGAACACAGGAAAACAAAACAGTTCTTCATGTCCTTCGCAAACAGTTACATGGGTAGACCAGTGACTAAGAACACCATAGCTCGGTGGATCGCACAAACAATACAATTCTGCTACAAGCAAGCGGGGCAGGAGCTAACAGGAGGGGCGCAGGCCCACTCAACCAGGAAGAAAGGAGCAACAATTGCCTTTCTGGCCAACACTCCAATTCAGGACATATGCCTGGCGGCAACATGGGATTCAGTGCACACGTTCACTAAGCACTATTGCTTGGATATACAGATGAACAAGGAAGCCCAAGTAGGACAAAGAGTGCTTCAATATATATTCAACAACCAACGCTCATCTTCCACCCAACCGCCACAAAAGTAACAAAACCGCTACAAAATCTATGCACAGCATAGTGAATCCAGAAAGATTCACGCTGCAAAACGAATAGTTTCTTACCTGTCGGTGTAGTTTTGCAGCTTGAAGATCTTTCTGGATTCACTAGCGAACCCGCCCGTCTCCGCCAGAAAGATGAGGCTGGAGAAGAGGAGAAGAGGGTGGAAACACATGGAATAGAGAGCAAGTTGAAATGTAAAAAGATATGTGAAAAGAATTACGTTGGAAAAAGGATTAACAAACATTGCCATGGATGCACTACAAGGACAAAAAAAAATACAAAAAAAAAAAAAAGGATCCGAAGATGGCGCCCAAGGGTGGGAGCTTCCGCAGGAAGCATGCCGACGTCACCGAAGGTACACCAAATGGTCCTGGGCTACGAAAAAAAAAGAGAAAAAAGACTACGATTCCGGACCCAACCACCAGATTGCGGAATATGCACAGCATAGTGAATCCAGAAAGATCTTCAAGCTGCAAAACTACACCGACAGGTAAGAAACTATTCGTCCTTTATTTGCACAGCTGCCAAGTTTGTATCTTGTTTACGTGTGACTTGTCGAGGTTTCACTACCCTTATGTGTGACACTTTGAGTGACACTTTATCTCACATGCAATAAATCAGTTCTGTACCTGTAATGAGATGCATTTTGTTTTGTGTAGAGTGTGGTGGTTTAGGTTGGAAGCGGCTGCAAAGCTCTTAAAGTGCTTATTCAACGTCACTAAACCACCTCCCATTACAAACACCCTTGCTCCAAGGCGTGTGTGGGTGCACTGTAAAACGGGGTACGGTGGCGGCCAGAGCTGTGTGGAGGAATGCAACACAGAACAGAAGAGAGGGAGCGAGAAAGAGAGCGACAGAGACAGAGAGAAAGAGAGAGACAGAGAGAAAGAGAGAGAGAGAAAGAGAGAGAGAGAAAGAGAGACAGAGAGAAAGAGAGAGACAGAGACAGAGAGAAAGAGAGAGACAGAGAGAAAGAGAGAGACAGAGAGAAAGAGAGAGAGAGAAAGAGAGAGACAGAGAGAAAGAGAGAGACATAGAGAAAGAGAGAGACAGAGAGAAAGAGAGAGACAGAGAGAAAGAGAGAGACAGAGAGAAAGAGAGAGACATAGAGAAAGAGAGAGAGAGAAAGAGAGAGACAGAGAGAAAGAGAGAGAGAGAAAGAGACAGAGAGAAAGAGAGAACGAGAGAGAGAGAGAGAGAGAGAGAGAGAGAGACACACACACAGATAGAGGGTGGGAGAGAGAGGTACATAGAGAGACAGAGAGTTAGGGGGGAGGGAGAGAGAGTGAAGGGGAGGGAGAGAGAGAGGCACATTGGGAGACAGAGAGAGAGAGAGAGAGTAGAAGAGAGAGAGAGGGGTGGAGGGGAGGATTGCTGCTAAGGGAGTGCTGTTCAGTGTCCTTGAACAGATGCAGTGCTGTGGTTTAGAGCCGAAGATGCTTGTACAACATCACAAGGGGGTGGGGGTGCATTCCTTACCACATGTGGCGTAGAGTGCCTTTGCGTGCCAAAAGAGGGCTCGTGGCACAGTAAGGCAGAGGGAGAGGCACATAGATAGACAGAGAGAGAGCGAGAGAGAGAGAGCGGGGATAGGAAGGGAGAGAGAGAGGCACATAGAGAGAAGAGAGAGAGAGGGAGGGACAGAGAGAGAGGCAGAGAGGGAGAGAGAGCGAGGGGGAGAGGGAGGGAGGGACAGACTGGAGAGAGAGGCACATAGAGATACAGACAAAGCAAGAGAGAGAGAGAGGTGGAGGGGAGGATTGCTGCTAAGGGAGTGTTGTTCAGTGTCCTTGAACAGATGCAGTGCTGTGGTTTAGGGATGCTTGTACAACATCACGAGGGGGGTGCATTCCTTACCACATGTGGCGTAGAGCTCCTCCGCACGCCAAAAGAGGGCTCGTGGCACAGTAAGGCAGAGGGAGAGGTGACGTGCATGTGAAATGAGTGGGAAGAAACACTATTCCCAAGTCTGGCGCGCGCTCGTGTGCGTGTGTTTGTGTATGTGCGTGCATGCACTCCCGTGCATGCGTGTGTGCCCCGTGTGTGTGTGTTTGTTTGTGTGTGTGTGTGCACTGATGCGCGTGGTGTGTTTCAGTATGTGTGCACGTGTGTGTGTGTGGCAGGTGGGGGGGAGTTGAAAAGCAGGCTGTTGGACATACACTGCAGTGCTTAATTTGTAAAAAAAGAAGTGCAGGTGCTGAAAATGTTGCCAAGGAGGCCCCCGCTCACGTCTTCCTCCAGTGAGCCCTACTTTCAACACTCTCACTGCCTCATTCTCTATCTTCTAACCTTGATCTGTTGTCTGTCCCATAAGTGTCTATCCTCTCACCTCTCTGATTGTTTTCTATCACCTTTGTCACACCCTGTATTTCTGATTTGCCCTCTATTCCTTCTAGCCCTGCCCTTTTTCTCTTCACTTTTACCCATGCTCTTCTCTCTCTCCCCTCAATCTTGGCTCTTTACTATCACTCTCTAGCAGTGATTAGCTGTGTCTCCATTTTATCATTTGTCTGCTTTTTTTCCTCTGTCCTGTACTCCACATCCTTTCATTCCATCTTCTCTGTTCTTAATGCTCTCTTCTTCACATCATGGCTGCTTTCTCTTTGTATCTGATCTTCTCTCCTCTCTTGTTGTTTCTTCCCCTCTTTACTCTTGCTGTCTCTCATCTCTCACTGCCTGCGACCCCTGTCTGTTGTCAGCCTGTACATGTCCCTGCTATTTTGAACTCTGCGTTTTCCTGTTGTCATTCCTAAAGAAGCGGAAGATGACGTGTTTTACTTTCTTACCTACACCGAGTGCAAAAACAAAATGAAAATGTTTTTTTCATATATTAATCAGTGTGGTATGACTGGGTTTATTGCGGAACAGGCGGCTGCTTGAGCACAGCAGGTCATGTCACTGCTAGTGCTGCCAGTAATTAGTAGGTCCAGGGATGGGAAAGGCATCGGCATCCACTGCTCAGCTTGCTGTGACCCTGCCTGCTACAGCACAGGCATTGCCCCAGCCGTAATGCTGCCAATGCTGGTAAGTATGGCTGTGGTGCCTACTGGATTCACGCTCAGCAATTACCATGCTGGGGTGCAGTGCAGAGATTCTACTGGTGACCCCAAGGTGCACAAAAGTTGTTTTGGGCCACAGCCTCATCGAGCACATTGAGGATAGCAGCAATGCAGGGGTGCAGGATATGCTACCCTGGCTACACAGCAAGTGGAAAGTCCACACTTTAGTTTATTCTTCCTCAAGAGCCCTCACTCCCAAGTTCCAAATGCGCTCTCGCAGCTTCCTTGCCTCAACTCCGTCTTGAGCCAGCCCCCAGCTACAATTATCCAATGGTGGCATGGTACAGCAGACTCTGGGAATCGAATGCAAGCCATAGTTTGTCGATGACTTCTTGAATTGTGATTAGCGTGATGACATCATCACTAACGTGGTGATACACCATCATGCCTGCCTGGACAGGCGTATGCCGACCTGCCTATGAACATTTACCAGCCAGTCCCCATGCAATGTGAGTTATTCTTTTTTATTTTTTATTGAACAATTAATATTGAGACCACCACCTGCAGGTTCAGAAATTGTAGCCCTGGCCCTGTGAAAGAAGTGCAGGCGCTGAGCAGCTGATAGCACCTGCTCAAATTAAGCACTGCACTGCCTGATGTTCAGCTAATGTAAGAAAGAAAGGCACATATACTCCGGTGACACCACACGCCGTAGTATGCTGTTGTCTGACTCAGACTCTCATAACTCTTATGGTTCCTTGAAGCCCTTGTGCTGCAGCCACACGTCATGGGGCGCTCAGTCCCTTGTGGTGTCCTGGGCAGTGGGACATCACGCCACCGAAGCTGCTCCCGCTGCCTCCAGTGCTCTGCAGCTTCACACCTATGGAAACAAGCTGGGCCACGGGCAGGCCGTGATGTTGTATCCATGACAACCGTCACCCCTGCTCGACCCCAGGCTCTCTGGCTGCCTGGAGCGTATGCCTGCTGCAGACCTCGAGCTGCCCTGGGGCAGAGTGACCGAGCAGAGCGCCTCGGAGAAATATCAGAGCGAAGGATTCATGCGAAGGTGCGGTGATGAGGGAGCAAACACTAGTATGCGTTAGACTAACCCACGATGCGTGGCACTTAGGCAGGGCCTATTAGAGGCATCCCAAAGACTCCATTTATAAATGGGATTTTTAATTTATCAACCTTCCTATGAGCTTTATTCTTAGAAAAGCAAATAGTTTCCTTCATTACATATTGTGCAAGCATCTATATATGAATTTAGCTGAGGACGGCCACGTTCTGAAAGATTTATCAAATGTCAGGAGGAGCATTCCTATTTAGGATGTTTATGCTGACAGTGACATAGACCCCAGGGTGCAGAAATTGCCAATGGGGAAAGGCTTGCTTAATAATTGTATATAGTGGAGAAGTGTGGCTCACTGGTTAGAGGAGGCAGACCTGGAAGCAGAGGTCAGCCCGGGACGAGGGTTCAATTCCCGGCTCAGCGGGGTCTTGAGTCCTAAAATGTCCATGGACTCGACAATTCTCGCTCCGGTGCCTACTCAATTCACGGGTTCACACTCTGCGACTCTGGGCAATAGCTTGCTTAATCTCTACAACGGCCCCTCGCGGCGGGATGCCTGGCTTTCACCTTGCGGATACCCTGCCGGGGTTATCTCACAGGGGAATACCAGGACGGGTTCCCTAAGCAAGCGCTTAGAAACCGCTTGGTGATTTGCGCTATATAAATTCCTGTACATTTACATTTACATAATTTTGTAGACTTGTTGTAGATTAGCGCTTGTAGGGGTATTTACATGATGAGAGATGACAATCCTGAGGGATGTCAACTGTTTTGTTTCCGATGTAAATGGAAGTGAAACATAGTCGCTTTCCCTAAATAGTATGATGAAATGGTATGATGGTATGAACCTCTGCCCAGTGCTGTAGCTCCTGCAATAATACTCCGGCAAAGTATTTGGTGTAATTGTCTATTAGAGCCGGCAGGCGGTAGTTCTCGGGCCCCCTTTGTCTCCTCCCTTAAAAATTGGTGCGAGGATCGAACTCTGCCACGAGGAAGGGGTGCCGTTAAGCTGCATAATGGTGTAAGCAAGTGGAGTTGGTTGAGGAGTCGAGAATGATGGGTCGTCCTTGTATTTGGCTGGTGGGATCCCGTTCGGACCAGGGGCCCTTTCTCTGCGGCCCATTGCTATTTGCTTCTGACATGTACATGTGGTGATGGTCGCTCTCGTATGCAGATTTGGCAGTATTTCTGCAGGCTCTGAAACATCTGCTTGGGCTTTGATTTGTTCCAGTTGAGTATCAGGATTGAAGTGGTCAAGCAAGAGCTGGTGCCAGGTTGCCTCTTATGTGCCAAAGAATGCCACGCTTGGGTGAGGTCTGCTGACTCTGTTCATGGTCCGCCAGATGTTTGCGGAGTTGTTTGTCTTGATGTCATACAGCAGCTCCCTTTGGATCACCCTTTAGTTCCTTTGTAACAGTTTTCTTGCCTCCCGAAGAGTGTGCAGTATTTCGGTTCTTCTAGTTGAGAAGGTATTCCCCCGTTCTAAGAGGGAAACGAGGTTGTGCACTTCATGCTGAATTTCAGGTGAAAGAGATCCTGATGAGTATTCAATTTGATTCTCCCACTGACCCACTGTCTCCTAAAATGTTCAGTTGGTCCCCGATGTTGTGGCTGAGTTCCTGGAAACATTTTCAACTACATCCTGAGATCTGGTGTCTTTCCCGAGTGCTGGAAGGAAGCTATTGTAATCTCACTTCCTACAAATCCAAATGTAGATCCAGATGAGATGAAAAATTACCGGCCAATCTCTCTTCTTACCACCCCCACGAAAATACTCGAGAAACATCTGAACAAAAGTTAGTGAAGTTAATTACTGACCACGATCTTCTGGACCCTTCTCAAAATGGTTTCAGAAGAGGTCACAGTACAGAGTCAGCTCTCATCACTGCCACTGGTGGACCAGGGTGGGACTGCTGTCTTTGTCCTATTGGACTTGTTGGCAGTATTTGATACTGTCTCTTGCTCACACATGGTAAAATGGCTTCACCAAGTAGGAGAGGGGCCAAGACGCTGGAATTGCTTCGTTCTTTTCTGGTTGGGAGACATCAGATTGTAATCCACGGTCAGTTCAGGGCTAAGGCTTTTAATCTCCCATGTGGAGTGCCACAGGGCTCCACGCTTGGTTGTACGACATTACAACGCATGGTTTTACCACGAATGCCTTTACAACGTAGGTTTTTCAACGCAAGTCATTACAACGACTTGCGTTAAGGGGTGCTGGATAGTGAATAGTTTAATTTACTATTCCAACTCCAGTCCCCGTGGATAGTAGGGAAGGTGTTGGATAGTAAATTAAATCTATTTCCTATCCTAGAGCGCCCCCCAGCGCTATGCGTTGTAATGACATGCATTGTAACAGTTGCGTCGTAAAGGCACTGCGTGGTAAAAGTTGCGTTGTAAAGGATGTTCACCCCACGCTTAGTTCCTCACATTTTAATCTTCACGTTTCGCATACTTTGCTCTTCATGGCAAAGGATCATTAGCCATCAGGCTCTCCTTTCAGTGCCGACCAGGCACTTAAGATCAGTTTGCTGAATGAAAGCTATAGTTCCAAAATTTTTAAAGCATATGGGGCGCACGCTCCTTCTCTGTGGCAGCTGCCAAGTTAGAGAATACACTGTCAAGCTACATTGTTGAAACTGAGTCTTTCGTTATCTTTCTACAACATTTATAAACCTGTCTCTTTGCATGCTAGGCCTCTATTCCCATGGATTTAATAGACTATTTGCATTTCTTTCTTTCTTGTCTTAGTTTTGTGGGTTCTGTATTGCCTCGCCTTTTCTCATTGGTGTGGGTTCTCTCTGATAGGTTTTCGGAATTCTTTGATACAGCGCTTTGATGCCCTCAGGTTAAGAGCGCTTTATAAATCTCTTTTTCATTTCATTTCATTTCAGTTCCTGCATTGCTAGGTGCCTGAGACTCATTGACAGCTTCCTGTTTTGAGCCCATGTCCTCAAGGGCCTCCCCCAAGGCTATAGTGTTTTTTCGTTATTGGTCAGGGGCTGAAGAGGATGATCTTTTTCTTTTGTTTAAGATTGGCTAGGCTGCCAAGCTGTGAGCCTGAAAAAGATTTTTATTACAGCCCTTCCTTTTGTTTTGCTCTCTTGCAGTTTGGCTCCCCATTCATTCTTTGATGATCCCTGCCCGTCTGATGTATGCTTGTGAGTAGAACTGGCGTCTCCCCAGAGCCCATTCCAGCTGGAGCAACCTTGGCTAGTACTACCCCTGGGGCTTCCATGCTGCAGTTCCTCAGCCTCTCATATAGTTACATCATTTGGAACACCACTGTGCATCCCCTTGTTTTCATGGGTAGCTGCTGCTTCTTTTTGCGGTCGTCCTGTGCCATTATGGGGCCTCTTGTTACCTGCTTCCGTGAGGTTGCCCAACAATGTCAACATTTTCTCTGGAAGTGGGTCTGGTGGCTCAGTGGACTAATGTGTCCACTGCAGGGGCCTTTGTTTGACCTCATGGTCACAGGTTCAAATCCAGGTAGGTCCACTCAGCCTTTCATCCATCTGAGGTCGATAAAATGAGTACCATTGAGTTGGGTAACAATAAACATCTGTTATTCAGCACCTAGATGTCTATGGGTAAACGTGCGCTTTACAATTACACATGTTATGTTATATTAGTGTGGATAACTTATCCAGGACAGGGGAACAGTTGCACCCACATCCTGGCCCCAGTGCATCCAACTGAGCTCCTTTTATCGAGTTATTTAGATTTGCGATCTTTTCATCAATTCCTGTGACGTACATTGCTAAAGTGTTCAGGAGGCTGATCTGTATGTCCAATTTATTTGCCTGGAAGTTCAGTGTCTCCACTGAGTTCTGCCGGATTTCAAGCATGGTTGACCAAAGCTGCTCTTGGGGCCCTCAGGGTTCCTTGCTGCCGTTTGTAATGGGGCTTGGAATTGTTGGCACTTCGTTGTCGTACGAGGCCAGCATATTTTCCCATTCCTTGTAGTGGAGATATGGGAGATCTTTTGTGAGATCTTGGGAGTCTTCTTCGGTTGGGGTTGTTAGTTTACTGCTATTTCTGAAGTTTTTTGCATCGATTCTGGCCAGTTTCCATAGTAGACGGTGTCACTCCCACCAGGCCCCTGAGCATAATTGGGCTGGCATGGCAGGTTCCCTCTCCATTGGCCAAAGCTGCCTCTAACCCCAGTAAGTTGCTCTTTTTTCATCTTCCTCAAGTTGGTTCATTCGATGGGGTAAAATCGTCCCCTCCCAGTGACGAGCTGAGCAACGCTGTGAAGAGTCCACCACAGCCGTTCGTTTAAGGTCGGTCTCCTCGATTGTCCCCTCTAGCGTCTCAAGTAGCTCCTTGATGTAAGGGACTGGAGAAGATTTTAGTAGCTGCCTCCTCAGCCTCACCCTGAACATGATGTTTTTGCTCCTTGGTGATAGGACCTTGGTTCGCTCCTGGCAGAATTCTAAGCGCCCCACCTGCCGGGTTGAAGACAAGTCCCTTGAGTAATTGTGTCCAGCAACGTTGGGGATTAAAGGGACAGGAAGCTGTAGGAAGCTGGCTATGTATATACTATACCAAAGTGAGGTATAGGGTGCACAGAGTCCAGTGGAACCCCAAAGGTAGGCAGAGGCTAAAGATAGATAGAACCTTACTCTCGATTTGTGGTAGTGTGGTCGAGCAGTAAGGCAGTATCAAAGGATAGTGTTAAGCATGTGTTGTACACACTCAGGCAGCAAATGAATTCACACACTCAAAGATTGAACATCAGATCAATTGTATTGATATAAAAGTATTCTTTTAGTAATTTTATTTTCTAGAACCAAGCAAGCCTGGCACAGGTAAGCAATAAATACTTGACAGTAGTAATGCAATGGAAATACAGTTTGAGTGATACTTGTATGTGCACTTTGGTTTAATTTACAGTATGGATGCCGAGAAATGCAATACTTAGTAAATGCAGTACATAGACTTGAATAGGCTTTTTAGTAAAATAGCAGGTAAGTAACTTTTGCGATTACTAGGCTTACACAGGGTAGTATACCTAGATACTAATCTGGGACATTTCCTGAAAACAGGCAAGTAAAATCGTTTTTGTTAGATTATGCAATTTTAAAGAAATTCTTTAGTTTCTCAATCTCCACACTTGACAGAAAATCAGTCAACGATATCCTATGCAGGAAAATAGTGTTATCGGTTTTGAGGTAAGTATTTAGTAGTGGGAGTTGAGGTTCTGAGGGTAGACTCAGAGGTCCCCCAGGGTCAAGGATGTACTCTAGTTACACCCTCAGTGGCACTAGGGCGGCTGGGTGTATAATGCTGAGGCCCAATGTTATCCAATGGGGGATAGTGGGCCTCTGGTTGGTGCCTGCTGACAAGCAGGCCACTTGGTTGTGGGAGCAAATCTCCTGGACGTTAGCGCAGGGCAAATGGGGAAACAAAGTAGCACCCTCCGTGGCACTAGGGCGGCCGGGTGCAGAGTTCTGTTTTGACATCAGACGCCTTGTTGTTTTCAATGGAGAACCTCTGGTTTGGAAAGACGCTACAGGCTTGGGAAGGAAGGTCTTCTGGGTAAAACCACCACTTCGAAAGGTAAGTTAGGGGTTGGATAGGCACTGTCGGTTTTGTACACAAGGCCGTGGGGCGTCGGGTGCAGGGGTGCCTTTTGGAGTCGGATCATCTTACCAGCTGCTGGTCGCGGTTAGGGTGGCTTTCTGGATTTAGGCTGCAGGCGTCGGCTGGAGGCTAGAGGCAGGTCAGGGGTCACCGGATCTCGGGTCAGGATCACCAGGGTGACCTCCTCGTGGTGTTTGCCCACTCGAACACGGGCCGTGGACAGTGGATGCAGAGCGAGGCGGATCCGCTGTGTCCGGCCAGAGCCAGAGGTTGCAGATGAACAAATCCGGTGTTCACAGGAGATAACATCTTTGTGCTTAAAGGCAGGCAGGTTCTCTCTGGGGCTTTCAAGGTTACTGGCTGCAGGACACACCAAGAATTCGCAGGAGCAGGTTTGAGAGGGAGACAGGCCGGTAGGGCTGGGGCCAAGTCAGTGGGCGTCTTCCTCTTGTTAGCTGCTGCATGGCTGTTTCTGCGGAAGCAAGGTTCAGGGGTGCCTCTAAACACTAGATTTAGGGGCGTACCAGGTAGGTAAAAGGCAGGGACCAATGGGTCCCTTCCCTCCGGTTGGTACACCCCCTATCATGCCACCTTCCAGTGGTAGGGGGGCATGAGCATGTCCCTGGTTGGCTGAGCCCCCCTATCTACAAGATGGCGTGGACTGAGAGTTGTGCTTTACCTTGCCTCCTCCACCTGAGGGGTGGAGTTGGCACACCTCTCTTCCTCACTTGTTTTTCCCGCCGGTTCTCCCACCTAAAGTGGGGGTCAGACCCAGTGGGGAACTGTTGCTAAGAGCAGCAAGTGGCCTGGGGAAGCTCACAAAGGTGGCAAGTCTTTGAGACTTCCCCTTCGTGAACCCTGCCCATCCTGGGGGAGGAGGCTTGGCACCACTTGCACCACTGTGCATTGATTCAGGACCCAGAGAGCAGCAGGCTCTCGACCCAGGGGTCAATAAACATGTTTGGTGGTGGCAGCTGAAAGCAGACACTCAGCCTGGACACTAGTGGTGGGATCGTTTTCAGGGGGCATCTCTAAGATGCCCTCTGTGTGCATTTTTCATTAAATACCTCACTGGCACCAGTGTGGGTTTAATTTGCTGAGAAGTTTGATACCAAATATCTCAGTTTTAAGTGTAGCCATTATGATGTTGTGGAGTTTGTAATGACAAACTCCCAGCACCATATACTGTTAATGGCAGCACTGTACTTACAATGTCTAAGAATGGACTTAGACGCTGAAGGGGTACAGGGCTCATACACCTCTACCCTCTCCACTGGAATAGTGCACTCAACTAAAGGGGTGACTGATGTATGCCAGAGCAGTGGGCTGTAGGCATGGCACACAGAGATGTGTGCCATGTCGACTCTTGACTTTGTTCTGCACCAAGACACTCAGCCTGCAAAGGCAGTGTGTGAGTGTCAGGGTACCGGACCTCTAAGGGTGGCACAATAAGTGCTGCAGCGCTTAGAGGCCTTCTCTGGTCACAGTGCCCTGGGTACCTGTGGTTCCATTTACTAGGGGCTGACCTGTGGCCAGAGATGCCAATTGGGTTTGGGCTTCAATTCAGTCTTAGGGAAAGAATATAGGCCCTGAGTACCTGTTTAGCAGGAGCCCGGGGCACAGTCAGTCAAAGCACATCGGCAATTCAGCAACACGTGGGGGCAACCATGCAGAAAGAGGGAACTTTCTCACAGAATCCCCTTGATGTTAGTCTTGCTTGAGAATATACCTGCCCCTGCGTCCTTTATGAAATTGAACTTGGTTGTAATATTAGGTTGCAAGAGGCTTGGATTAGCCCCTCCTTGGAAACAGGTAATGTCCATGTGCACAATTGTTGCAACCTGCTGTGCTGTTACTGTAGTTAGTGGTACGATCTGGTCTGGTGGGTCTAACTGCTTCCTTCTTCTCTTTTTAGCCACCACTGGACCTCGAGATTTCCAAACCATATGAAAGGATATGGCAGGAGAGATAAAAACACAGGTGGCCACAATAAACTCACCCATTTCCAACAGATGTGACTCTGTTCCTCGGGCTGTATTGGATAGTTAGGGCAGTTTGGGGTTGAAAAAACGTTGGGGCAGCAGGCAGCTGGTGAGCAGCAAGCCACACTGGAGTCCAGGGCGGCTCCTCCATAAGGGCGGCGGGGTGTTGCCCCACTGCTTTCTCGCAGTGCAAGAAGCAGAAACATAAAATGGTAAAAGTACCATATTATGTTTCTGCTTCTCACACTGCGAGAAAGCAGAAGTGCCTGTTTGAGGGTGGACAGGTGGGCGGGTCTGCTGTAAAACAGCGGAGGCGTGGATATTATTATTATTATTATTTATTATTATTTATGCATTTTTATATAGCGCGGACTCTACCCCAAAGGTGTCAGCGCGCTTCACAAAAGGAACAGAAATGAAACATAATGAGAAACATTACAAAAGAACAGATTACAAAAGCATACATTACGTTACATAAGGTAATAGTGACATTTGTGAGCAAACAAAATACATGAGGTAGTCAAAATTGTGAGCAACCAAAAATACATGAGGTAGTAAAGGTAATAGTGACAATTGTGAGCAAACAAAATACATGAGGTAGTAAAAATTGTGAGCAGCCAAAAATACATGAGGTAGTAAAAAGTGCACAGGAGGAAAAAGTGACAAGTGTGCAGTTATAAGAGAAAACAAAGTATCATTTGAGGTATAATACTGCAAAAGGTGCTAGACACTCAGGCACAAGAACAAGCGTTATGTACGCAAAGGAGGCACTTGTGCCAGTATCAAAGGTAAAAACATGTGAGAGGTAGCAAACCGTGTGTTACAAGGGCAAAGTGGTGTGTGCAAGTTACACAAGGGCACCGAACACAGGTACATGGACAATACTCCACAGAGGCAGACACTCCAACCCCAGGAATACCCCGGGAAGGCACTTCCATGGTCGTGGAAATTGTCAGTATTGGGAAGTCTTCCTCCAAATAACAAGAGGACGTGAATCACTTTTGGAGGTGTCTCTGGAGGAGGAGAACTTTGAGGTCCCTTTTGAAGGCCTGGGAGGAGGCAGTGGTCCGGAGCTGAGGCGGAAGGGAGTTCCAGATTCTCACTGCGTTGCCTGAAAAGGATTGGGCCATTGTTCTTTCCTTTTTGAAAGTGGGAGGTTCAAGTAGAAGATTCTCCGCATTGCGTGAGGGTCTAGAGCCTCCCGAGAGTTTCAGTTTGTTCGCCAGGTAGCGAGGAGAGGAGGAGTGCAAGGGTTTGTGGGTGATACAAGCGGTCTTGTAGATAGCTCTAGCCTCGAAGGGAAGCCAGCGGAGGGTGGATAACATCGGTGTGATGTGATCGCTTCTTTTGGCCCCATAAATGAAGCGAGCTGCTGAATGGAAAACAGACTTAAGTGGGGACAGGATAGCCCACTGTTGTGGGCCTTGACTGCTTTGGTCGGCCCTCTGGGGCTGACCAAAGCAGTCATGCACACTCTCCCTTTCCTCTATGTAGGCTGCTGCATGCAGCCTACAAAGAGAAAATAGCCCCCCTACAGGCTCCCAGCTGGGCGTCGTACGCACCAATCACAACACTGCCATTGCAGAGTTGTGCATGGCTTAGGGGAGGGGAATGCCTGTGGAGAACGAACGCAAACCCGGCCAGGAGCAGCAGGAGCTGAGGCGGCGGCGGTGTCCCGGGAAAAGGTATGTTTTTTTATTGTAACGCGCACGACCCCCCCAACCAACTTACGCACCCTCCCCCCATGCTCACCTCTGCGGCATAAAATAATATGGAAATAGTTTAATCCCAGACAGTTGCATATATAAATCAACCTTTGATAACGTTTCAGTTCCGTTGCTAAATACATTGAAAGAAAACTGAAAAGTTGCTGAATGCAAACAGAAGCATCTGACGCAAACCACGCCGCACAAGTGAACAGAGCTAGAGGATTTGGCAACATTTGGTGCCAACACGGATGTTCCAGCTTCCATTTATGTTTTGCAGCTGACAGACGTGATAAAGTCTCACTGGCCATGTGTACCAGCACAGACAGCCACTGCCTGAAAGAAAGAGCTCGGATTTGCACGGAGCCTAATAAACTACGACATAAGCGTAGTTTAAGAGACAGGACTTTTATAAACATTTTAACATAAACATGAATCTGTGACTCGTGCTTTTCTATCAGGGTGCGTTCGCAGACTGTCTCGGATCGGAAAATGCCCTTATGCAAATTGTGGCACTATGGCGCTGCCTGTTGTAAGGATGGCACTTTCTTCACTACCAGAACTGTTCACAGTCATTCACTGGCAGATGGGCTGCAGACAGGCGTCTGTGAGCGGATTGCGGCCAGTGTTGTCTCGGTTTGGGCTTCCCTTCTGCCAGCCTGCCCCTAGAGCCCCCCCCCCCCCCCCCCCCCACCTGCTGCACTGTCTTGTCTTTTACTGAGAGTCTAGCAGGCAGAGGGGTTTGCACTCACAGGCCAAGAGCTCATATCCTTTAGGCAGGGCTTTAAGTGGGCCGGTGCCCACCGAGTCTGAGCACCAGCAGTTTTTTCTATCGGGCTCTGTAATCTGCCCTGGCACAGGCGGCCCGTTTTATTCTGGACTGCAGGAACAGCAGTCACATCGAGGTGCGCTGCTCACACTGCTTACTTGTCACTAGTGGAGAAGTTACGACATGACGTCATACCATGGGAGTGTTGAAGTTGAAGGGAAATCCTTTAAAGAGTCATTTTCTCTCTGGATTTCTCTTCTCTTTGAATCTCAGGAGCAGCAACATTGTCTGGTGTCATCACCAGGGCTTTAAGAGGAAGCTTTTACAATATTATATACAAGCCACAGTTGCTGCTTATTTATCTTATGCAACTAACAACAATTGTTTGATAAAGCTAACAGTCTTGACTTGTTGTAGGTATGATGTTACTTGTTGTATCATATATCTGGATGAAATGAAAGAAACAGCAAACCACAAGCCGGGCGGCACACTATGCTGAGCACAGAGTTTTAGCTTGTATTTTAAGCCATGCCCTTAATTACAATGGCCGCGCCCCTTTGAGAGATCCCCCAGATTTTTCATCCCACTTAAAACCCTGCCTTTAGAGATCATTAAAAGAAACACACACTTCACGCTGCAAGCAATTCTGTCCTGCAGTGTGGACTCCAGTTTGTTTAACAGAGTCAGCATCCCTGTGACTTTTGAGGTGTGTTGCCTGCTTTACAGAGTTGCAGTGAGTTCAGTCTGCCAGCGCCTGGATACTTATTAAGCTCTTTTTTGCTTCCCGGGTTGCTTGGTGCCGGGGTGCACTCACAGGGTTGGGGCTGCATTAAGGACCCATCAGGACTGTCACTGACCCTCAGGTCCTGGCGGCCAGTGCAGGCCCAGTGATACACAGAACCTGCTGGGGCCCACCCACAGGCAGGAGGATTAGGAAAAGGCCTGCATCGGCGTTGCTCGCTGGCAGCGTGTCATGAGTTAATCACAGCAAAAACAAACAGCCCAGGCCCCAAGAAAGATGTGTGTGCAGTCTGCACATTTTTTTGTAAAGTCAGATTAAAGAGTTGGTTTCTGGACTTTCGCAATGGTCATCCTTGGAGGGGCTATGAAAGCATAGCGGGCGAAGCCCCGATGCCTTGTTCAGACACCGACCCTCTATTAAACAATATGCAAATGAACTGTTCCTACTACTATTTCCCTAAGGAGAATGAAACAGTTTTAAGCATTGATTCACGTAATTACCTGCGTGGGGAATTCGTGCATTTTCACCATATAAGATGACCAATTGCCCATTAACGCGTTAACCGCGGCGGCAATTCCACTGCGGTGCAGGCATTCTAAAGGGTGGGCGGGGCTGCAACGGCCAACGGTAGTTCGCAGCACCGGGTAGGGAGTGCTCCCGTCGGCCAAAGGCTGACGGGAGCACGGAACGGGTTAATTACACGGACCTTCCGTAAATGCAGCCTACTGTTCCCATAGCTAAACATATTCCCTAAATCCTCTGTGGGGCATAGGGGTGCCCGTCATGGGCAGCCGCAGAAATTTTTCCAGGGGGGGGCAAACCTGGCAAACGAAGGGGCGTGGCTAATGTTAATCAATAGGGGCGGGGCTAAAATGGCAGACAATCAGGATCGGTAATTCTCAGGCCAAGTTGAGAAAAAAAAGTGGTGAATTCTGCATTTGAAACTGGACAACAATTAGAGCACACATAAGAACCCTAATATTACCGCCCTGGCCCCTTAAAACTCATACATTCCCTGAACCCTAAAATTAGCCCCCTGGCACCCCAAAACCCATAACCGCCCTGACCCCTAAAATTGTCCCCTGGGCACCCCAAAACCCATACCCACCCTGAACCCTAAAATGTTCCCTCCTTGCAACCCAAAACCCTTACCCACCCTAAACCCTAAAATTACCCCCCTGGTACACCAAAACCCATACACACCCTGAACCCTAAAATTACCCCCCTGGTACACCAAAACCCATACACACCCTGAACCCTAAAATTACCCCTGCCCCCCCAAACTCATACCTGCCCTGAACCCTAACATTGCCCCTGGCACCCCTAAAACCCATATCCACCCTGAACCCTAAAATTACCCCTGGCACCCGAAAACTCATACCCACCTTGAACCCTAAAGTTATCCCTGCCACCCCAAAACCCATACCCACCCTGAACCCTAAAATGACCCCACATGCATCCCAAAAGCTGAATGCTACAGGGCAGATTTACAAGCCCCTTGTGCCACTTTTGCGTCACTTTTAACATGGGAAAAGTGACGCAAAAGTGGCCCAAGGGGCTTGTAAATCTGCCCCTACAAGCTTACACTACATTTGCATATTCGGAGGGGACTGTCCTCCTTGACGTTTCCATGCATGTAAGTCTAAAACACTGTAACCTAGATATGCAGCCAGTAGGTAATGCTGGTGATGCTGTAGAATGCATTAAAGTTACTGGAACTTACTTTAAAACTGCTGCCTGCTCTTCTGATACTATTCAGTGGAGTTGGGCTGATCAGCAACACTGTCGTCCTGGCATCTAGCCCCTCCCGAAGGTCTCACTTTCTAGATAGCAGTGGGTCAAATGTCTCCTGGATTCTCCTAGCCTGGGCCTCCTCTGCTTCTTCGTCTGTGCCCTTGGATGCAAAAAGAGACAAATCCATGGCCCTGTTCACCATTTACTTGGTGAGCAGCGCCGTGGATGTGTATTCCATACAAGTGCACAGACAGCAGGGGAAAGGGATGGCAGTGTAGGTGACACTTTTCCTTTGTAAAGTAATTCCTGCTGGCGTCATAGCCCGGGTAGTGCTGTCTGTGCACTTGTATGGAATACACATCTATACAAGTGCACAGACAGCAAATCCTGGGCTATGATGACAGCAGAAATTCCTAAACAAAAGAAAAGCGTCACCTGCACTGGCCAACCCTTTCCCCCTGCTGTGCACATCTTACCACTCCCACCCTATGACGAGGCAGCCAGAAGTGGTGATTTGTCATTCTGAAGGGTGTGAATGCTATAAGAATGTGTGTGCCTGGCTGAGACAGCTTCCCGGCACACCACACACACACAGCCGCACCTGAGTACTTCACAAAGGTCTTTAAAAGACCATTTACTTGGTAATGAGGCTTTGTTATGTTTTCACCCCTACTTAGATCCCCTGCATCTCCACTCTGCACATGGCTTTGGCTGAATGAATTAGCCCCCTCTCCTGAAATTTGAGGGAGACAAGTTGACGTGAGGTTTAAAAGAGGGGTGAACAAGGGATTGAAGACGCTCAGTGGTGACCGTGATGGGGCAGACATTTAATGCAGTTTCCCTTTCAAATGGGTTTATTGTACAAATCTACTTTGACAGACTCGCAGAGAGCAAATGCTGCTGCCTTTCCATGGCGTCTGAAAGTTTTTTTCGTGAAGTTGGGTCGACGAGCTGATCGGGTTCTATTCTTCCTTCATGTGGTGGTGATGAGTGGGTTGCAGGGCGCCTGCACTTGTCACCTCTGTCATTGGTAGCCCCCTGCTTCCATCTGAACAATAAGGATCACCGCCCCCACAAACCACCGGCACCTGGAGGGGTCGCCAGGATGCCTAGGGTGATCAGCTGGCATGGGTGCAAATTCAGGATAGTGAGTGTAAAAATTCAGGAGAAAGGGTCCAAATTCGGGACACAAATTCAGGATAGGAGGTCAAAATTCAGGAAAAAACGTAAGGTTTACAGACACATCAGAGAAGGTTGCGCAATATTATATACGTAAGTAAATAGACAACCACTAAAGTACAAGTGAAAATAAGTTTATATTAGGTTGAGACAATTGTGCACTTCATGGTTTGTCAGTATACGCGCAGCTTTAAGCAAATGTGCAGGTCTTTTTGTGGTAACAAAACCGCCCCCACCTTTCCTGCTCCCAGAGAAAACGCCTGATGCCCGGTCCAGCCAGTCTGGCCTTGCTACCACCCTCCAATGGCGCCCCTCATCTTCACATAGACCCTCTCTCATGTGTATTTAATTTCTTCTATAGTGCTACTCATCCCAAGTGTGTGGGGCAGAGTGTTGGAGTGCGTTACAACACACACATATTATATAGAGACAATCACTCATATAAATGGGAAAGTCAATGTATAGGAAATGTATCTTAAGATAATGGGGCTACAATGTGTCATCATACTTTCATCCATCATTCAGTCTTTCACCATTCATTCTGTCCTTCCATCTGCGTGCCCATCCATGTCCATATTCATCCATTTACAAACCTATGCATCACGTTTCCTTCCATCCATCATTTTACTCATCCATCCCTCAATCCATCCTTTTACTCATCCGTCATCCATCCATCCACCCTTTCACCCTATCCATCCGTACACTCATCCATCCACTCTTCCACCCATCCATCCATTACCTCATCCATCCAGCCATTCACCCGTTCAGTCATCCATTTACCCATCCCCCTTCCTCTTTCGATTCCCCTTTCACTTAGCCATCCATCCTTCCATCCACCCACCCATCCATCTACTCATCCACTCATGAATCCATCTATTGAACCTATCATTCATCCATCCTTTCACTCATCCATCCGCCCTTTCACGCCTTCACTCATCTACCCGCCCTTTCACTCTCTCATCCAGCCTTACATCCACCCTTTCACTCATCCGTCCATCCATTCAACCTTTCACTTACCAATTCATCAATCCACCCTTTCACTTATCAATTCATCAATCCATCCATTATTTCATTCATCCATCCACCCATTCACTCGCCCGTCATCCACCCTTTCACTCATCCTTCCATCCAGCATTTCACTCATGTATCCAGCCATCCATCCACCCATCCCTTCAGTTACTTACTCACTCACCTTTTCACAATAATTATGAGACCCACTAAGAACTCCACCCTCGCTGTAGTTCGTAAAGCAAGGGATGGGCTGGAGAAGGGTTCACTATGCCCCTGCACATAGGCAATCTGAAAAAGTGGAAGGCATGAGTCATGCATGATGCACAGTGCCTTGGTGTGGGGCAACTGTGACATGGCGTTGTTTCCAGAGCTTTAAGTGGGATGAAAAAACTAAGGGGGTCTCTCCAAAAGGGTGTTTGATGTAATAAAATGCGTGGCTTGTGGAAAAGTAAATTTTGCCATGTTCTGTGTCCCTACGCGTCCTCCATCATATGTTATGTGTGCATGATTAATATGCATATGTATTCCCCATGTTCGATTAATGACGCAATTACAGTTGTATCCACCTCTAGTATGTCAGTTTCCAGTTCTCGTGAATACTACGAATATCAGGCCTATGTAAAGCTACGTTGCCACGTTTCTCAGTGTGCACGTTATTCCATTATAAAGTCCCCGTTTCTAGGCCTCAAAAGGGCCTGGACACCAGATTCAGCTCCTGTCTCCTGAAGCCTCGCTGAGGAGCGATACAGCCCCCACCTGTATCCTCGACCCTTCACTTACTTCCTGCCTCACAGTGCCCGGCTCAGCCTGGCTCTGCCTACGAGTCTGCCAAGAGTATGTTATGATTCTAGTTATCAGTCCAGCCCTCCTTCTCTGCATTCCTAAAGCTACTGAATCGCATCAATAGTTTCCGTCATTGTCTAGCCTCTACGTCTCCATGTAAGAGAAATACTGCATTTAATGGTCATTTAATATTCTTCATCACGCACTACATGTAGAATAATGCATGCTCCTGTCTTAGAGTCTGTTAGCCTTTACCCCGATAACTTTTGGATTCTATCAACATGTTCTCTAAACATCAGATACTAGATAGTGCTTAGGTACATGTCGCCCTGACTCTCCAGACTTCAGTCTCTGCTCCTAGCACAGAGTTCGAAGCCCCCAGCTTCTCCTAGTAACACGTCATTGCCAGCTTGCGCGCACCATTAGGTCAGAGGTCCCGGCTCCTTAGGTAGCCCCCTCCATGTTTCCGCCCCATTCATGACATATTCTGTTACGTTTGCATCACATGTCTATGTATACGCCTCTGTTACACCTACTTTCACCCTTATCTTTCGCGACTGCTATTGACCACACCCACTGCTCCGCCTATCGTATGTCTTGTAATGCAACTGTTTTAGTATATATGATCGTGTATTGTTATTAAATGTTAGCGCGCTCATCCCAGATCCAGCCCCGGCAGCTGCTGGGCCCTGCCATCCTATTCCTATGCAGGTTGTCCTGTTCCTGTCCTTTATGCTGTAATAAACCTGCAAAACTCCTACTACCTCGAATCTTGACTCTTATTTATTGAGCTATCTGTTATTGCTATGCCTAGTCAAACCTAGATCCGGTATTATTTATTTATATACCACATAATGGCGCCCGAACAGGGACTTGCCCTTTCCCCACGCGTCGGTGAAGCCACGCCGACCCCCTGACCCTCTGCAGTCGTGACGGAACTCTTCTGCGCACCGGCAGATATTTCTGCTTCAAGTATCCCTCAGGCCCACGGAGGAGACGGAGGAGGCGGTCCAGCATCCAGACGAGACGGTGGAGGAACGCGGCGAGTCCCGACCAGAGCCCAAGCCGAGAGTCCAAGGTCCGAGGTATCCGGAGGCCCACCCGTAACAGAAGTCCGAAGTTCGTCCATCCGGCGTCGAAGCAGTCCAGTCCAGTCCGAGGCCTTCCGTTCTTGCCGCCCGGTGAGTACCGTTGCTGGGGTAGTATCTAGACAGGGTCAATCTAATTGACTCTGGTCTGTGGGTTGGTGGTACACAGACCCACAAAACGAAGTGTCCACTTCGGTGGACGCGGGTCCCGACGTGTCTCTGTATGAGACCGGTAAGTTTCGTACTGTTTCAGCAGTGCATCTAGTTTCTGTTCTAGTCAGTTCTGTTCTCGAGAAAATTCATGTATTCTGTTTTCCGTATTCCAGGTAGTATTCTGTTCGAACCGTTATTCTGAATGTTATTCATGTATTTTAATGTCGTGGTATGAGTGTGAAGTAATTATCGTGTTTATTGTGTATTGTGTTGTGTCCAGATTATAGTTCAGTCATGCCGCTCTTTTCAAAACTGCGTCAGTTAAAAACCAGAAAAGGTCTGCTAGAAGCAGCAGTTCCTGTTCCGCCTAGGGACAGTCCAGGTCATTTTATGTATCAGAAGCATGGCATAAGCGCCATATTATATCTAGATTTATGGGTAGAGTATACCAAACAGTTAGAGGAAAAGTATAGATGGCCCGTATCGGGTACATGGGATGCCGAGTGCATCATGAGAGTAGAAGAAGCATTATGGAAAAAGAAAGCCAGACAGTCACAGAAAGATGCCATTGAGTTATGGCGCAAAGAATCTCATAAAAGAACTGAAAAAGAAATCAGAAAGTCAGAATTAAGTAGAGAATCCTTAGAACGAGCCCAAGAAAGGGAATTAATCGAGATTGGTGAACGAGTTAAAACCGAACAGTCAGACAGACAGAGGCATGCTCTTATTAAGGGTATGTATCCTCTTCTTGCCGAGGGCTTGCCAAAAGCGACCCCGGAGGCATCCAGTAATTTTCCGCCACCATTAGTTCCGACCAAGCTACGTCACAAACCGACCGCAGCTGATATTTTCATTTCGTCCTATTTGGACGACACAGTCCCAGAATATGCAAATCCTGTTCCTGCTCCGCCAGTCCCTGTAAATCAGGCACTTCCCGCTCCTCCAGACACCGGAGTACCTGTTACGGTACCCCCGGTCCAGCCCGCCATACAAGTCCAGCCTGCATTTCCATTTCCCACTCTGCCAGGACAAAGAGCATCAGTAGACGACTCTAGTTTAGGGGCCGCAGGGGGAGGTCCTCCTCAAACCCCGCCGCCACACAAGCGTTTAACGTTAGCCGAATTACATGCACAAGCGTCACAGCGTACGCCCAGGTATCAGTCTGTTGCAGAAATAAGAAAAGCCCTTAATGAATGTGGCTATGATCCAGTCCCAGGCGAGGATAGTATGGTTTTATATTCATTACGCGTGAGAAAGGTGACCGAGTATCTAGTCACCCTACCAGATATGAAAGAAGATCTAGACAGAATATATCGTTTCATCCGTACCGGGAATGATCCAGAAAGTATTAGTGACGTCATGTGCCAAAGAAAAGTTGAAGTCCAGCTCATGATATTAAAGTTTCTGATTAATTGTCTAATAAGGGAACAAGATTATCCGACCAAAGATCGAGCCGAAATGAAAGTCCTGACAAGGTGGAGTGATAATATAGCCGAGGGTAAGCACAAGACTATCAGTAGTATAGAGAGTATGTACAAGAAAATCCGTAAAGAAATAATAAGGGTACACGAACAACGTAAAGAAGCACAAGTAAGCGAGAAAGAAAGTAACTCTGATACTGAAGAGGTAGAGGACGAGAATCCCGCCAGAATAGCGTACGTAGGAAAATCTAGATTTCCAGATCGCCATTTGCGCCTAGAACACAAGTCAATTTTTCATCATCCAGCACCAGAAGAAGGTTCTCTGGAACAAGTATTTCAAGCTACCGATCACATTCTGAAATCACGAATCGGTTATAGCGAGTTAAGTACTATGCATGAACAAGAACTAGCCCGATCAGCAGTCCGATGGACTACTGATTCTACCACTTTTCCAGACGAAATAGTGGCACAAATGTTTCTGAAATTGCCCCCAGCCGAGCAACGACTGGCGGGTATGTATATGATCCAGCACCTCATTACATTGTATGAGGGTCAACATTCTGATCCAGGTCCGTTACACGATGTCCTGAACGAGTTACTCCAGTATAAATGGAAAGGTTTAGGTACCGATTTGATTAGTATCATTCTAGAACAGCGCCACAAATATAGAACGTTTCTGAACCCACATTTTGTTCATGTCTCACCTCCAGAAAGTAAACCCTTTTACCTAGACAGACAGAATCCGTTACGAGAAGTGCATCCAGTTAAGACAGACGGTGGTGAAATGCAACAAGTGTTTGTTTACACCCCTATCACAAAGATGGAACTCCTAGAGATGAAAAAGTTAATTCCCTGTCATGATAAAGATCCAGCAGGGTTCCACCGAGAATTAAAAGACATGCTCCGTATGGGAGAATACACGTATCCAGACATCATTAAAATGTTAAAAGTCTTGTTGCCCGCAGGGGTATATGAGAAACTCAAGGAAAAAGAATGGGAGGTGGGAGAGAAAAAGATCGATTGGGCAGTTCTAGAAGCTGAAGACAAGGCACGAGTACCAGGTACCGGTCTTGGAGATAAATGTAAAGAATTACCTGAACTGTTAATACAAGTTTTGCCTAGGTTATTGACAACTAGAAAGGAAGGCTGGGATGCAATCTCAGCATGTAAACAGAAACAAGACGAAGATATTAGTGATTATTATTCTAGATTTGAGAAATGTTTTACCATAAACAGTGGCCTCAAGACAAGTAGCGAATCATACCCTCATCTTTTTGTTACTAAATTAGTCGAGAATTCAAGTCCACAAATTAAAAACCGAGTTTTGAAAGTCGAAAGTACCTGGCAAGCTAATACCCCGTCCCAGATGTTACAGATGCTTCAATACCACCAGAATAGAATCAGAGAAGAGCAAGAACATGAGAGAAAACGTATGAAAGACACGAAAATGAAAGTACTAGTTGCACAATCTGTTCCTCAAGACAGTCAGAAAAGGGGTCCGAATCAAGCCAGTCATCCTGCAGCTCCCGTTAAAGGAAACTGCAATTATTGTAAACAGCCAGGTCATTTTATAAACGAGTGTGCAGTTCTGAAACACAACATAGCTACCGGTAAGACTAAAGAAAGACCACGTCCGCCTAGACAAGAGCAAGTTTCACAGACTCCGCAGTCACAGAATGCACCACCGACAGTTACAACTCCGCAGCCTATCGCTGCAACACAGCATGTTACACAGCAGATGTACCAGTATGCACAGTCTGAGTATCCAGAGTATCAGCCATATTCATGAAACAGCCTAGAGAGGGAGGTAGGCTTGCCTCTCATCGAGATACCTGTAGATCAAGAAGGTCCCTATGTTCACAGTCAAGTATTAGGGAAAGACAGAAAGTTTCTGATTGATACAGGGGCAAGTAGGACCACTATAAGTCACGCCGAAGTTCCAGGGGCTCCGCTCTCAGGCTCAAGAAATGTTTCCCTTGGATTTTCAGGAAAACCTATTGTAAATGAAATATCAAAGCCAGTTACTCTAGAAGTAGGTCCATTGTCCCGCACTACTGACCTGTTACTTACTAAGTCATGTCCAGAAAATCTATTAGGCATTAAGACACTGAAAGAGTTGGGTGCAGTCATATGCTGCTCCCCAGAGGGAATACGATTGTTCCTACGTGACTTCAAGGGTCACTATGTATTACGAGATTTTGATCCCAGATTGTCCAATGTTCCGCAGCATCTATGGGCGCAAGGTCCAACTGATGTTGGTTATATGCAAATCACACCCCATCGTGTGACTCTCAAGCCAGGTGTAGTGTTACCACGAATCAGGCAGTACAGATTGCCACCTGAGGCTGTAGCAGCCTTATCCAAAATTATTGACGAGCTCATCGCTCAAGGAGTAGTTGTAGAAACTGACTCCAATGTATGTAATTCTCCGATCATTCCAGTCATGAAACGTACTGATCCAAATGCACCCCCAGTATATCGATTAGTGATTGATCTCCGAGAGCTTAATAAATGTATTATTCCCCAGTACCCAGTTGTCCCAGATATCTCTTCCCTATTGACAGCCATTGATTCAGAAGCTTCATTTTTTTCAGTCATAGACCTCAAGAACGCGTTTTTCAGTGTCCCCATTCATCCAGACAGCCAGTTTCTTTTCGGATTTTGTTTAAATGGAAGGAGCTATATGTTCACACGAGCTCCTCAAGGTTTCACAGAAAGTCCTAGCATTTACAGTCAAGCACTCAAGAGACAACTAGACAACATTCACATGCCAACTGACACTGCCCTGCTCCAGTATGTCGATGATCTACTGATCACAGCCCGTTCTGAACGTGCTTGCGAGCGAGCATCACTTACAGTCTTGTATTTCCTAGCCGAGATGGGACACAAGGTGTCCCCTTCGAAGCTTCAATTCTGTGTCCAGCAAGTGGTCTACTTAGGACACTTACTGTCCAAGAGGGGTAGGCAGTTGACACCAGACCGAATCCAGTTAATAGCGAGTCTTCCTCAGCCCAAGACCCAGAAGGAGGTATGTGCTTTTATTGGCCTTACTTCTTATTGCAGACAATGGATTCCTCAGTATGCATTTCTAGCCAAGCCACTGATACAGTTAACGACACAGGAGGCAGCCGTATCGACTGTCCTCCCTTGGACATCTGAACATACACTTAGTTTCAATGAGTTAAAGAAAGCCCTATGTCAAGCTCCAGTTCTAGCAACACCGAACTACAGTAAGCCTTTTACACTTTTCGTCACAGAACGCGAAGGTACAGCATTATCTGTTCTCACACAAGATCAAGCAGGACAATACAAGCCCTGTGCTTATTTTTCGAGCACATTAGATCCTGTAGCCCAGGCTCTGCCTGCGTGCCTCAAGTCAGTTGCAGCCACTGCACTAGCTATCAGACAAAGTGATTCCATAGTATTAGGACACTCCCTGACAGTACAAGTTCCACACTCCGTGGAAGTTCTTTTAAACCGAACACAAACTCAGCACTTGACTATTGCACGATTGACAGGTTATGAATTGACACTGTTCCAGCCACACATAGAAATCAGACGCTGCAACGTTTTAAATCCTGCTACATTGTTACCATCAGTTACTTCGAATTCTGCCACACACGATTGTGTGGAAGTAGTTAACATCATGACAAAGCCAAGACAAGATCTGACAGATATTCCATTACCAGATCCAGACCTGACACTTTATGTGGATGGTTCATGTATGAGAACAAGTACAGGAGAACTAGTCGCCGCGTATGCAGTGACTACCGACACCGACGTTATAGAGACACACCGTATTGACACCCTGTCTGCTCAAGCAGCAGAGCTAGTTGCTCTGACACAAGCCTGCATTCACGCCAAGAACCTGAAAGTTAATGTTTACACAGATTCACGTTACGCATTTGGAGTTGTACACGACTTTGGAGTGCTCTGGCAAGAGAGAGGTTTCATGACTTCTCATGGAACCAAGATTCAGCATGGTCTTCTCATTCAAGCTCTGTTAGATGCAATACATTTACCGACATCCATTGCTATCATGAAGTGCAAAGCACATACGAAAGTTACTGACACTATTTCCCAAGGTAATGATCTAGCAGATCGCACAGCCAAGCTTACAGCTCAGACCCCAGACACTACAGTTAATCCGACACAGACACACACTCCAGATCCGACTACATGTATGACAGTTAAAGACCCTACTCAAGATGTCATAGATATCCAGTTACATGCTACTCTCGATGAAATCAAGAAATGGTCCGAACAAGGAGGGGTACAGACAGATCAAGGATGGTTAACGAAGGGTAGAACCACATGGTTTCTCCCCGACTCTATGGTTCAAGTCATTATTAATACCGCACATAGTCCAGCGCATTTAGGAGAAAAAGCCATGTTAGACAGCATCCAGAATATTTGGTTCAACAAGCATTTACGAGCTGCAGCCAAGCAGAAAGTCCGTACCTGTATGATATGTTGCCAGTTCAATCCAGGTAAAAGTGTCCCGGTGGAACAAGGTGGATTCCAGCCCCCTGACCACCCTTTTGAAGTCCTCCAGATGGATTACATTCAGATGGAGCGATGTCGAGGTTTCAAGTATGTCCTTGTAGTTGTATGCGCTTTGTCCAGGTGGACGGAGGCATATCCAGTCCCAGATTACACAGCCGCGACCACTGCCAAGCAGTTGGTTCGTGAATTCCTTCCCCGTTACGGACTCCCTAGAGTCGTATATTCTGACAACGGCCAGCCATTCTCATCTGAACTCATGAAGCACGTTTCCCTTTTGTTAGGGTACCAGTGGAAGTTCCATTGTGTACGCCATCCTGAAGCAGCTGGTCTCGTAGAGAGACATAATCAGACCCTGAAAATCCGAATTGCAAAAGTTTGTCAAGAGAAAGGTGTGGACTGGCTAGTAGCTCTGCCAGTCGCTCTGTTCTATATGCGCATGGTCGCACATTCCAGATCAGGTCTGTCCCCGTATGAGGTCGTTTTCGGCCGCCCCCCTAACATGTGGGGTACTCCTAGACCCCGAAGTATTACCGATGTTTCAAGTAATATGCTGACAGATTACCTAGCTTCCTTGATGTCTGCCCTCAACTCTTGTCGTTCACAGGTTGCCGCCGCATTTCCAGACAATACCGAGGTGGCACCGCATGAAATCGTTCCCGGATCCATGGTCCTAGTGCGAAATTTCGATCGCTCAAGTCCGCTGGAGCCTCGCTGGAAGGAGCCCCGACAGGTCCTCCTGACCACCCGTACAGCCGTGAAGTTGGAGGGACGCAAAGGCTGGGTGCATCTTTCGCATATTAAAAAATTTTATGGATTGAAGCCAGTCTCAAAGAACATTTCCCAGGATTCAAAGGACTGCCAAAGTACTATTCTTAAGGACTGTCCCGCAAAAGACAATGATACTGCACCCTCCCTGTTAGAGAAAACTCCGCAACAGGAGTATAAGCTTAAGTTAAGGTCTAGTAAAATAAGTCAGCCAGTTTGATTGTCTAAGTCCTCCCGTAGGTGAAACGGTTAGACCGGTTTCTGACATGTATAAAATAGACCCCCATAGTGAGAGAGTTAGTCAAAACTCAATCCGATGTATCGTTTTTCTAAGTTTCATATTATTTCTCAGTATTATGATTTCCTGCACCAGTTATGCATTTTACCTGTATTTTCCAGTGCCTCATGTAAATAAGTCTTCTAATGCTACAGTAGAGCACACGTTTAGTGATCTGCCTCCTCATGAACTCTCTTACCGCCTCGCTATGCGTAATAATTCTTTTATCCGCATGTTACATTATTCACACCAGACCAGCAATGCCACAAATTGTTGGGTGTGTGGTCGACTCCCCCCTTTCCAGACACCGAAGGGAGTTCTGCCACTCTTTTCTTATCCATTTTCACATAATGGTTCGTGTGGAGCATGGTCCACGTTAACGTCATCTTTAACAGATATGTCTTTTCTTAACAGTACATGTTTTACAGACAAGCAAGGTCTTCCCCACAGAACAGGGTTAGATCTAGAAAACGAAGTTTACAATTTAGGTAATTATTCTTCGAATTTCATGGTCCTGAATGTTCAGTCTGATTCCACTCCAGACTTACCTGCTATTTCAGTACTACCAGTCAAAGGCGAATTATGTGTTAGAAATAATGGTTCCGTACATGTAGGACATAGTGATTGTACTACTATTGTCAAATATAGTGACAGTGGGAAATCTATTTTCAAAGCTTCACGCCATTCTTATTTTATTTGTGGTCAGACCGCATATGTTCGTCTGCCCCTCGATTGGGAGGGAACCTGTTACATTGCCTTCCTACTGCCACCTGTTTTCCTAGCCCCATCTGATTATCATAGAAACACACATCTAGTACACATTAGACATAGAAGGGAGTCCCCCATTGTCGATTATACTGAAACTGCTCTAGAACAGTATACAGATTTCAATAGAGGTTTCTTCTTCTTTATAGGACCTATCCAGAATAGTAAGCTAATTCGTAGATTAACCAGAACCCTTGAAGTAGTAGTCAATGAGACTGCCTCTGCTCTAGGTAACTTAACCGAAGAGCAATCTGCTATGAGATTTGTCGTTTTACAGAATCGTCTCGTCCTTGACGTCATATTGGCCGATAGGGGCGGGGCCTGTAGAGTCATCGGATCTAGTTGCTGCATTTTCATTCCTAATAACGCGCCGTCTGTTTATTCAGCTATAACCAGACTCCATAAAATTGCCCATCTGTTACACCAAGATCCAGGCACCTGGACATGGTCCGGTTGGTTCTGGAATATAATTTCCGCTTGGGGATGGAAAGTCTTGTCCTTTCTAGGTATTGCCGTAGCGATCATATTCAGCTGCTGCCTCTGTATACAATGTGGCCCTGCGATTTGCGGCATTTGTGCTACCTCTTGTATTCCTAGTCCCAAGCCCCGTTCTAAATCCCGTTCCAAGAAAATTCGAGACGAACAATTGATGCTGTATGAAATGATAGATGGTATCATGAACATTGATGTTTCCTGATGGAAACGTAGTGACAAGGAGGGAATGTGGAAAAGTAAATTTTGCCATGTTCTGTGTCCCTACGCGTCCTCCATCATATGTTATGTGTGCATGATTAATATGCATATGTATTCCCCATGTTCGATTAATGACGCAATTACAGTTGTATCCACCTCTAGTATGTCAGTTTCCAGTTCTCGTGAATACTACGAATATCAGGCCTATGTAAAGCTACGTTGCCACGTTTCTCAGTGTGCACGTTATTCCATTATAAAGTCCCCGTTTCTAGGCCTCAAAAGGGCCTGGACACCAGATTCAGCTCCTGTCTCCTGAAGCCTCGCTGAGGAGCGATACAGCCCCCACCTGTATCCTCGACCCTTCACTTACTTCCTGCCTCACAGTGCCCGGCTCAGCCTGGCTCTGCCTACGAGTCTGCCAAGAGTATGTTATGATTCTAGTTATCAGTCCAGCCCTCCTTCTCTGCATTCCTAAAGCTACTGAATCGCATCAATAGTTTCCGTCATTGTCTAGCCTCTACGTCTCCATGTAAGAGAAATACTGCATTTAATGGTCATTTAATATTCTTCATCACGCACTACATGTAGAATAATGCATGCTCCTGTCTTAGAGTCTGTTAGCCTTTACCCCGATAACTTTTGGATTCTATCAACATGTTCTCTAAACATCAGATACTAGATAGTGCTTAGGTACATGTCGCCCTGACTCTCCAGACTTCAGTCTCTGCTCTTAGCACAGAGTTCGAAGCCCCCAGCTTCTCCTAGTAACACGTCATTGCCAGCTTGCGCGCACCATTAGGTCAGAGGTCCCGGCTCCTTAGGTAGCCCCCTCCATGTTTCCGCCCCATTCATGACATATTCTGTTACGTTTGCATCACATGTCTATGTATACGCCTCTGTTACACCTACTTTCACCCTTATCTTTCGCGACTGCTATTGACCACACCCACTGCTCCGCCTATCGTATGTCTTGTAATGCAACTGTTTTAGTATATATGATCGGGTATTGTTATTAAATGTTAGCGCGCTCATCCCAGATCCAGCCCCGGCAGCTGCTGGGCCCTGCCATCCTATTCCTATGCAGGTTGTCCTGTTCCTGTCCTTTATGCTGTAATAAACCTGCAAAACTCCTACTACCTCGAATCTTGACTCTTATTTATTGAGCTATCTGTTATTGCTATGCCTAGTCAAACCTAGATCCGGTATTATTTATTTATATACCACAGGCTTAAAACACGTAAGCTAAAATTCTGTGCTTAATATAATGTGCCGCCCGACTGGTATTTTTGTTGCTTCTGTCATTGCATCCAGATATATAATACAACAAGTAGCATTACACTTAGAACAAGTAACGTTACACCTACAACAAGCCAGAATTATTGGCTTTGTCAATCGTTGTTAGTTGCATAAAATAAAAAAGCAGCAACCATGGCTGCTATACTATAACTATAATCCTTTCCTTTCAACTTCTTTCACCGCCTTCCTTTAGCTAACTGGATTCTAATCTAGCAGCAGCATGGGCGTTTTTGCACTTCCATGTGACAGAATGCCCTGCCCTGGACTGAGGCTTTAGGAGGCCGCCACATGCTGTGCCAGCCCAGACTGACCCATTGTCATTCTGTATGTGGCAATCAGCCTCACACAGAATGATAATGGGCGGGGTGGGGCTGCTCTTGTGCTTAGAGGGAGCTGAGGCCTTTTGCAGAGGACGAGCCCCAGCGTCAGGCCTCCCTCCGAGCCCCGGCGTCAGGCCTTCCTCCGGGAAGCATTTGTGCATATGGGCGTGTGCAGGGGGGGGGGGCAAGGAGAGGTGCTCCAGGGGGGGGCAAGCGCCCCTCCTTGCCCCCCCCCTGCGGACGCCCATGGAGCCCGTAATGCGGAAACCCAGCCAATCCTAAAGTATTAGTAGTCTTTCACAGAATGGTAGTGCTAAACACATCGAAGAGGAGTGTACTTCGTTTGCGGATGAATTTAGCTCAGTGTGTTGTCAGGCGGGCAGTAGACTTAAGCCGGACGGTTACAACATGTCTCTGCTCGGTCAGGCATCTCTGCTGCCAGTGCCTGTTGGAAGGTACAAAGCAAAAACCATATACACTCCAACGTTTTGAAATTACAGCAAGCACTGCAAACCCAACAATTCTCGTCTAATAATTACATCTAAAGGAAATAAAGAGTTGAGGGGGGAAAAAAGAACATACCGCAACAGTACTCAATGTACTAAAAACAACAGGGCCATGGGGATGAAGTGCACATCGACGAACACCAGTGCTGATAGGTTTTGACAATGTCATGTTACGGGGAGGATGCTCAATGGGAGAGCGAGTAGGAGGGACGAGGGGCCATCACACGCTATACAGTGTCATGGCCAACCAAAATGTTCTATGAGTGAAATCGCCAGAAAGACAGCTGTGCAGAGAAAGGAGAGACATTTACAGGAATGAACCAATAACAGGCCAGAATTTCTAAATGCCACCTGTAACAACCAATGACAATCAGTAGGTGTGCCAGAGCCCATAGAAGAGGATACAACAGGTCTTGCAGAGCTCGACCTAAAAAATAAAAAGACTTACTTACCTACTGCCTCGCCCTTGATGTTCCTCTTCTTCTCAGCAGCACAGGCTCTCAGAGCTCCAGCCAGCAACTCCCCTCTACCAATCCAGATGTTTCTCTCATCCTGCTCAGGCAGCATGAGAGAAACACCAGGATTGGCTGCAGTGCGTTGGTGTGACGCTCCTTAAAGCAGAGGGATTCTGTGCTTGGGGACCACCCAGCTGTCGAGGACAGCTTGGTTTGGAGTGTTTAGAGTGCACATGTTAGGCTTGCTGTTGCAAGACAGCTGGCCAAAGTGACATGCGCACTTTATACTGAGGTGCACAGTTTTGATCTCTGCTATGGCCATGCCTCCAGACTTGGCTGCGGCCAGCACGAAAAATAAAATGGTAATAAATCTGTTTTATTACCATTTTATTTTTCATGTTTCCTGCTTTCCAGTGAAGGGGCCACTCTCCTCCGTTCTCATGGAGGCACCGATGCTGCAAGCAAACTAAGTTTAAATTAATCAGGTGAATTTTTTTTTATACTATCTGCCATAATCTTTGGCACACGCGATGTCAACGGAGGTGTTTCTGGAAAATGATGTTAACCCTTTAAGGGCCAGATGTAGGTAAATCTAATTTACCGACTCATAAATACTGAATTATACCGATTTGGTATTTATGAATCGGTAAATTAGAAGGAGGCAGATGTAGGTAATTTGTAAAACACAATTACCGAATCTTACAGATTCGGTATTTACCGATTCTGTAAATACCGAATCGGTATTTCCCATTGATTCCTATGGGCTTTGAAGCCCATAGGAATCAATGGGAAATACCGATTCGGTATTTACAGAATCGGTAAATACCGAATCCTGGCAGGGGGAACGGGGTGTCACTTTGACACCCTGTAGCACCCCAAGTGCAGGCTTGTGTGCCATGTGGCACACAGACATGCCCTAAGGGCATGTCTGTGTGCCACATGGCATAGGTGTACATGCACAGATGTACATGTACACCTGAAATCGGTATTTTACCACACAATGTCAAGTCAAGTCAAAGATTTATATAGCGCGCTACATACCCGGAGGGTCTCAAGGCGCTTGAAGAAGAGTGGGGAATTACTTGTCGAATATCCAAGTTTTAAGTTGCTTTCTGAATGCTAGGTGGTTCTGAGTGAGACGAAGGTGAGTGGGGAGTGAGTTCCAGGTTTTAGCTGCGAGGTAGGAGAAGGATCTACCTCCCATGGTGGTTTTATTGATGTGAGGTACGGTAGCAAGCGCTTGGTTGGAGGAACGTAGTTGGCGGGAGGGGGTGTAGAAGGAAAGTCGTGTGTTGAGGCATTCGGGTCCAAGTTCGTAAAGTGCTTTGTGTGCGTGGGTTAGGAGGCGGAAAGTAATCCTCTTATTGACGGGGAGCCAGTGGAGGTTTTTCAGGTGATTAGAGATGTGGTCTTTACGTGGGATGTCTAGTATGAGTCTGGCTGATGCGTTCTGGATGCGTTGGAGTTTTTTCTGGAGTTTTGCACTGATACCTGCGTATAGGGTGTTTCCGTAGTCCAGGCGGCTGGTGACCAGTGCATGGGTGACCGTTTTTCTGGTTTCGGTGGGGATCCAGCGAAATGTTTTTTTGAGCATGCGAAGAATGTTGAAGCAAGATGATGAAACGGCGTTGACTTGTCTGTTCATAGAGAGTGAGGAGTCCAGGATGATGCCCAGGTTCCGTGCGTGGTCCGTCGGGGTGGGTGCTTTTTCAAGGGCCTCTGGCCACCAAGAGTCATCCCAGGCGGAGGGGGAGGTACCTAAGATAAGGACTTCTGTTTTGTCTGAGTTAAGTTTCAGACGGCTGTGCTTCATCCACTCGGCTACATCTTTCATTCCTTCATGCAGGAGGATGAGGGCGACTGTGTCTCCATTGTCCAGTAGAGTTCGAATGTCATCTGTTGCTGCGATGAGTGCGGTCTCAGTGCTGTGTTTGGCTCGGAAGCCGGACTGTGAGGAGTCGAGGGATTTGTTGGTTTCGAGGAAGGCGGCGAGCTGGTTGTTGACAGCTTTCTCGATGACTTTGGCCGGGAATGGGAGGAGCGAGATGGGGCGGTAGTTTTTGAGTTCGGTGGGGTCAGCTGGGGGTTTTTTCAGAAGGGCGCTGAGTTCGGCATGTTTCCAGCTTTCTGGGAAGGTGCCGGATTTGAGGGAGCAGTTGATGACGTCTCGGAGGTGTGGTGCTATGATGGAGTCTGCTTTGTTGAGGATGTGGTGAGGGCAGGGGTCTGTGGGGGATCCTGAATGGATGGAGTTCATCAGGCGGATGGTGTCCTCAGTTGAGATTGGGTTCCAGTCATTAAGGATGTTCGAGGGGGGTGAGGGTCCTGCAGAAGGTTGGGTGGGTTGGTCTCCGGGTCGGTTGTCGAAGCTGTTGTGGATGTCTGCGATTTTGTTGTGGAAGAACGAAGCTAGGGAGTCGCAGAGGGCTTGAGAGGGGGTGATGTCGTTGGAGTTGGCTATGGGGTTGGTAAATTCTTTGACGATGTTGAATAATTCCTTGCTGTTGTGGGCGTTGTTGTCTAGTCGGTCTTTGAATGCGGCTTTCTTGGCAGATCGGATAAGTTGGTGGTGTATGCGGGTGGCGTTTTTGAAGGCGTCCCTGGTGCTGGTGTTTGGGTCTTTTTTCCAGGCCTTCTCGAGGGAGCGACAGAGTTTCTTGGATTTCTTAAGATCATCGTTGAACCAGGAGGCGTTTTTGCTGCCTAGTTTGATTTGACGTTTTTTCAGCGGTGCTAGGATGTCGGCACTGTTGGATATCCATTGGGTGAGGTTAATTGCTGCTTGGTCGGGGTTTGAGGAGTGGGCAGGGGGGTTTTGAAGAAGCGATGAGGAGATCTGGTCGATGGTGACTTTGTTCCAGTTTCTTCGCAGAGTAGGTTGAGGATGGTTGTGAGTTGTGGACTTATTGTAGGTAAAGTGTACGCAGCTGTGGTCCGTCCAATGGAGAATAGTGGTGTGACTGAAGGAGACATGTTTGCTGGAGGTGAAGATAGGGTCGAGTGTGTGACCTGCGATGTGGGTGGGCGTAGTGACGAGTTGATTGAGTCCGAGGTTGGCGAGATTGTCCAGGAGGGAGGTGGCGTTGCTGTCATTGCTCTTTTCCAGGTGAAAGTTGAGGTCTCCCAGTAGAATGTATTCCTCGGAGGGGAGGGCGTGTGGGGTGATAAAGTCAGTGATAACGTCGCTGAATTGTGCGCGGGGTCCTGGAGGCCGGTAGAGGAGTGTGCCTCTGAGTGTGGTTTTGGGGTCGGTGTGGATCTGGAAATGAAGGTGTTCGGCGCTGGCAAGGTTGACGTCTGAGCTGGTTGAGATGCGGATGGAGTTCTTATGGACGATAGCGATGCCTCCTCCTGTTTGGTCGGTGCGGTCCTTACGGATGATCTTGTAGCCTTCCGGGATGGCAATGGTGATGTCTGGTGCTGATGATGCGTTCATCCATGTTTCTGTAAGGAAGGCGACGTCGGGAGAAATGGTGTCTAGTAGGTTCCAGAGGTTGATGGCGTGTCTGTGGACTGATCGGGTGTTGAGCAGGATGCATTTTAGGTGGTTGGAGTCAGATATCTGTTGTGCGATCGTGGAAGAGGAGTTTATCTTACTGTCGTTGAACTTGCAGGAGTAGCATGTGAAGGGTCCATGGGTGTGTCCAGGAGCGGCTTGGGCGCAGTTGGGGAGACGGCCGAGGTTAAGGGCTAGGAGGGTGGAGGGGTCGTAAGTAATGCGGGAGGGCTGGGCATTGCGAGGACCAAGGGGTCTGGCACTGGGCACGGTCCAGGCGCAGACGGGCGTAGACGGGCTTACCTTTGGCGCACCTTCGGCGCACAAGGGGCGCGAACGCTGCGCGTGGACGCTGCGCGTTAAAGCTTCTGTCATATATAGATAGTGGAGGGGGGCGGAGCGTGGGAGGGGCTGCTGGGAGGCGGGGAGCGGGGAGGAGACACGGTCCACGAGTGACCAAACACAAAATGGACGGGCGAAAACGAAACTGGGACTACAATCAAAGCGTCAATAAAGTAAATAAACAGTCAATGCAGCGCAATATACAATGAAATGATTCACATAAAAACGATACCAGGCGCTATGTTCATCTCTAGGCACTCAGGGAATGCAGGCGACGTCGGAGCGCGCTCCCCCAGGCAGGCAAAGGGTGTTAGGAGCAGTAGCTGGGGCAGGCAGTCGGCAGAACCAGCAAGCTGTGCAGGAGGAGTGGAGCAATCAGCCAGGGGATCGTGGCTGAAAGCGTGGGGGAGCGACCACCACGGAGCTAGTCCAGCTGGTCACAGAGGGGTGTAGGGAGGATCGGGCTGCTTTGCTTGTGGGTGGGAGGGGCTGCTGGGAGGCGGGGAGCGGGGAGGAGACACGGTCCACGAGTGACCAAACACAAAATGGACGGGCGAAAACGAAACTGGGACTACAATAAAAGCGTCAATAAAGTAAATAAATAAACAGTCAATGCAGCGCAATATACAATGAAATGATTCACATAAAAACGATACCAGGCGCTATGTTCACCTCTAGGCACTCAGGGAATGCAGGCGACGTCGGAGCGCGCTCACCCAGGCAGGCAAAGGGTGTTAGGAGCAGTAGCTGGGGCAGGCAGTCGGCAGAACCAGCAAGCTGTGCAGGAGGAGTGGAGCAATCAGCCAGGGGATCGTGGCTGAAAGCGTGGGGGAGCGACCACCACGGAGCTAGTCCAGCTGGTAAATACCGACTCCTAAAGGGCCTGTGGCACTCTGTGACGTGCCACCTACATCTTGATTTACAGAATCGGTAAATTTACCGGTTCGGTATTTTACCGATTCTGTATATTTACCGAAACGATAAATTTACCGATTCTGTAAATCAGATGCCCCCTACATGCCGAATCCAATATACCGGTCGGTAACGGCCGAAATTGGCCGTTACCGACCGGTAATAGGCCACTTACATCTGGCCCTAAGTGCTCCCGTTGGCCGTTGGCCGTCGTGGGCACTACCTGCGAACGGCCAATGGCAGACGCGGCGCCGCCCGTTTCTTCAAACGAAGCAGCTATGGTGTTAAGTATTATTAGGTAAAAATCTAGGCTATGTTATGTTAACTTAATTTTGTGGAGCAATTACCTGGCAAAGGTAATAAACTGCATTACTTCTTGAATTTATGGAATTTCAGCATTTGCAGGTCTAAATAATGTTAAAAGTTCCTATCTTCCTGTATACACATGGTGCCATATGTATCTCAATGTTGTTTTGCGAGTCTCAAATAGCGATTTTTTGGGGAATCGCTATTTGAGAATCTCAAAAACGTGATGTATGTATTATTTGCAAAAACTTTTGCGAATCCTACAAATTCCTTAATATGCCTATAGGCCCATAGGAATGAATGGGTAGACATTAGGTGCTTGCAAATTGTGATTGCATTTTCAAGGATGCAATGGTGTCACAAGGACACCCTGTTGCACCCCTGAAATAAGCATGGGTGCAGATGTGGCACACATACATGCCATGAGGGCATGTATGTTCACCAAATGGCACTTTGAAAAATGCAAAAAAAGTGCATTTTTCAAAGACATTGCAAATTACCACCAACCTCAAGTTGGTGGTAATTTGCGATTCCTTAAGTCAAAATCGCACAACTTGGGTGCCTTCTACATTGCATTTAAGGAATCGCAGTTTGCAATACCTTAAATGCATTCGCAAAATAAGGAATCGTAAATTTTACGATTCCTTATTTTGCGAGTGGGTTTTTGTGTGATACATTGCACACTGCTAAATTGTGATCGCAAACGCTGAAATTCGGTGAATTTTCGTGTATGCGATGGCAATTTGGCTTGATACATATGGCCCATGGTGTTTGCCCACCCCTATACTCTCTAAATAAGCTCTATATAAAAACAGTATTTAATCTCTAAACATGCGAAAAGACGTAGAGGTGAGACTTAAAAAAACTTTATTTTTCATATATTGAAGATCCTGCCCAGCCTGGGTGTTCATTATGCGAAGAGTAAAGTTTGAAATGGAAGAATCTCTGCACCCATCTGGACTTTGATATGACTACATTTTTTTTTTTTCCTAATGGTGATACTATTCCAATGCCCCATGCTTATTTGGGGAGCGCTTCCTATTCTGTTCTTTTTGTAAGTTGCGAGGTCTGTGAGCGTTTGGGTCTTTTTTGAGGGGTTGCGTTGCATAGTAAAATCAGACATGTGCGATCACAGACTGCCCGCTACTGCTCTGTCTGTTTTGTGTGTGTCTCTAAATAAGCAGATGGTCCCTGTAGCATCTCTGTACTAAGCAGAGTCTGTAGGCGGAAGCCTCTATCTGGACAATCCCTTCCAAGTATGTATTGAGACTCCTTTGTGACGAAAAAAAAAAATAGGCTGATCAGACAAGCAAAGTTGTGTTACAACACTTCATATTACCATACAGGAGGTCACATCCATTATTACATTATTTAAATTTAATAAATAAATAAATAAATAAATATGTTATTTGTGGGAAAATCAATAAAAATATGTTTAAAAAAATATATTTAAAAAAATAGTTAAACCCATTTAAACAGAGCTTTCTTATTCATGATCCTTTGATGTGTCTTTGCTGCTCCTCCATACACAAAGTGTGCTTGTATGTTTGCAGGAAGTGACTCCTCGCTGGAAGAAGTGCCTCAGTGACACCAGCAGGTTTTTTGAGCCGGTCTTGGGGGCCATGTTTGTCAAGGAGACCTTCCCGCCAGAAACGAAGAAAGTGGTAAGACCCTCTCTAAAGAGTGATGTGTGCACCATCTGTGCTTGTCTTTGAAGTGCCCCTTGAAACAGACCATCTGTGTCCTCTTGGGTAAGAAGGAGAGGAGAGGCAGTGGGGAGAGTAGAGGTGCCCCTAGCAAGATGGTACCTAGGCAACTGAGGATTGACTGTTGTGCGCGGGCTTTGGCTGTGCATATCGGAAGCTTGACCACCCCTGAGGGTTAGCCAGCCGGCCAGCAAGGCACTGTGACCAACCCCTGGCTGCGCACTGCCCAAGGCACCCGCAGGCAGGTTGGGGCAGGGTCTCACCAGATGCCTTGCCCTCCTGCGAACAACCTGCTATGCCCATCCAAAGTTCGAGGGCTACACCTTCCTTGTTTCCTGGCCCATGTTTGTTATAACAACAATAATATTGCATTATGCACTAGAGGGCAGAATGTTCTAACAAATAAAACAAAGGCCTCTAGAAGCTCAAGGGGATTTAAATTCCCTCGAGCTCCGAGAGGCCCTTGTAAAACATTGGAATGTTGCTCTGCAGGCCTTTACCAGTCCGTAGAAGCACAGAGCACTTCATTATCTACAATGGAACTCCCAACATTCCAATGTTCTAATAATGCATGATTCCCTGTTGGTATGATAAACAAAATAGTGCCCTCCTTCGGGCCAGAGGCAGCTGGTGACACTGACTGATGACTGGTATAGGCGCTGAAGGCCCCTGCACCAGCCATCAGAGAGATTACCCAGGCCAGCCTTGGCACGCCTCAGGGCCTCCCCTATTTGTGACTTGCTAAAGCTGTACTGCTAAAGGTACCCATGGGCAACACAGGCTTGCGCCCTGCAGTGCCCTGGGCTCCTCGACACTCAGGCTGTCACCACACCCATGAAACCTGGCTTCTGCAACTGTGCAGGTTTGAGGTTTCAATGTCATGCTCCAGTGCCTGGTGCAGTGGGGAGAGTTGTGTGGCAGCCCTGATGGTAAATGGAGTAATAGAAGTCCAAATGGTCCTGAGCAAGCAGCAAGGGAAGAATAAAAAGAGTTTGAATATTCTGAGCATGTGGGTGAGACTGAGTGTGTGTGAGAGAGAGTGTATGTATGTGTGATCAAGCCTGCCTCTATGAGAGTGTGTGTGAATACAATTGAGAAAGTCAGTGGAGGAGTGAGTCAGAGTGAGTGAGAATGATAGGAAGTGTGAGTGTGAGTGACAATGAATGAGAGTGAATGAGTGAGGGAGGATGACAGTGAACATAACCAAGTTACTGTGTGTGAGACTGAGGGAGTCAGAATGAGACTGACTGAGAGTCTAAATGAGTCAGAGAAGGATTGATACTGAGCGATAGGGGCAATCGATGGGAGTGACTGAGTCGGTGGGAGAATGTGTATGACTACATTTGAGACTGAGCGTGTTAATAAGTGTGCTTGAGTGAGGCTAGGTGAGTGAGAGTGAGATTGAGTGAGTATAAATGAATGGGAGTGAGTAAGACTTAGTGAGACTGAGTGATTCAGAATGAGTCAGAATGAATGGGCATGCATGAGAATGAGTGAGTCTGGGTGAGTCAGAGTGGCATTGACTGAGTGAGAATGAGTGGGACTCAGTAGGAATGAATGATATTGAGTGAGACTGACTGACAGTGAGTGAAACTGACCGAGTGAGACTGAGTGTGACTGAATGAGTCTTAATGAGTCAGAGTGAGGCTGAGTCAGACTAACTATAACAGAGTGACACTATGTGAGTCAAAGAGGCTTGTAAAACTGAGTCAGAGTCAGAGTGAGTGAGACTGGATGAGTTAGAATCAGTTAGGAAGAAAGTGAGTGAGAGTAAGTCAGAAGGATTGAGTCAAGATGAGTGAGAATGAGTGAGGTTGAGTGAGTCATAGTGAGTACAATTGAGTGCAGGAGAGTGAGACACAACTACCCTATTTCTCCTTGAAGAAGTCAGGATTACTGAGTCTGATCCACCATTGGTAAAGGACACCAGCCGCCACTTTCTTTAACTCCTTGGGTGTTTTAAATGTTTTGCAAGATGTCTTTTATTACCAGGTGAAAGAAAGTTTTCACTGCAAGTTAATTAGAGACAGCAACCTTATATGAGAAGAGCAGAGGGCAGCAGACAGCCACAAATGAAGACTAGTTCATCTATATCAGCGCCTATGCGCTAGATATCCTGGTGAGGAGGGATGTCAAGTACCAGTGCTTAATTTGTGTGTGCAGCGCTTGCACCTCGGAAGGACTGGCGAGACTGACACTGATATTTCTTCGTCATAATTTGACTCAGATCAAGAGAGCACAATGCAGAAAAAGAGAAAAAAGGAGGAAGCGACAAAGAGGAAAACAGCAACAATCAGGAAACCATTGATGGAAAACACCTGCAAGAGCAGGATAAGAGACAAGAAGTGAAGGAAGAAACCTACAAGAGCTGGATAAGAGACAGGAAGTGAAGGAAAACACCTACAAGAGCGGGATAAGAGACAGGAAGTGTAGGAAAACACCTATAAGAGTGGGATAAGAGACAAGAAGTGAAGGAAAACACCTACAAGAGCGGGATAAGCCACAAGAAGTGTAGGAAAACACCTACAAAAGTGGGATAAGAGGCAGGAAGTGTAGGAAAAAACCTACAAGAGTGGGATAAGAGACAGGAAGTGTAGGAAAACACCCACAAGAGCGGATAAGAGACAGGAAGTGTAGGAAAACACATACAAGAGTGGGATAAGAGACAGGAAGTGTAGGAAAACACCTACAAGAGTGGGATAAGAGACAGGAAGTGTAGGAAAACGCCCACAAGAACGGGATAAGAGACAGGAAGTGAAGGAAGAAACCCAAAAGAGTTTGATAAGAGACAGGAAGTGTAGGGAAAAAACTACACGAGTGGAATAAGAGACAGGAAGTGAAGGAAGAAACCTACAAGAGTGGGATAAGAGACAGGAAGTGTAGAAAAACACCTACAAGAGTGGGATAAGAGACAGGAAGTTTAGGAAAACACCTACAAGAGTGGGATCAGAGACAGGAAGTGAAGGAAGAAACCCACAAGAGTGGGATAAGAGACAGGAAGTGTAGGGAAAACCCTACGCGAGTGGAATAAGATACAGGAAGTGAAGGAAGAAACCTACAAGAGTGGGATAAGAGACAGGAAGTGTAGGAAAACACCTACAAGAGTGGGATAAGAGACAGGAAATGTAGGAAAACACCTACAAGAGTGGGATAAGAGACAGGAAGTGTAGGAAAACACCCACAAGAGCAGGATAAGAGACAGGAAGTGAAGGAAGAAACCCAAAAGAGTCTGATAAGAGACAGGAAGTGTAGGGAAAAACCTACACGAGTGGAATAAGAGACAGGAAGTAAAGGAAGAAACCTACAAGAGTGGGATAAGAGACAGGAAGTGTAGGAAAACACCTACAAGAGTGGGATAAGAGACAGGAAGTTTAGGAAAACACCTACAAGAGTGGGATAAGAGACAGGAAGTGAAGGAAGAAACCCACAAGAGTGGGATAAGAGACAGGAAGTGTAGGGAAACACCTACAAGAGTGGGATAAGAGACAGGAAATGTAGGAAAACACATACAAGAGTGGGATAAGAGACAGGAAGTGTAGGAAAACACCTACAAGAGCGGGATAAGAGACAGGAAGTGTAGGAAAACACATACAAGAGTGGGATAAGAGACAGGAAGTGTAGGAAAACACCTACAAGAGTGGGATAAGAGACAGGAAGTGTAGGAAAATGCCCACAAGAACGGGATAAGAGACAGGAAGTGGAGGAAGAAACCTACAAGAGTGGGATAAGAGACAGGAAGTGTAGGAAAACACCTACAAGAGTGGGATAAGAGACAGGAAGTGTAGGGAAAAACCTACACGAGTGGAATAAGATACAGGAAGTGAAGGAAGAGACCTACAAGAGTGGGATAAGAGACAGGAAGTGTAGGAAAACACCTACAAGAGTGGGATAAGAGACAGGAAATGTAGGAAAACGCATACAAGAGTGGGATAAGAGACAGGAAGTGTAGGAAAACACCTACAAGAGCGGGATAAGAGACAGGAAGTGTAGGAAAACACATAAAAGAGTGGGATAAGAGACAGGAAGTGTAGGAAAACACCTACAAGAGTGGGATAAGAGACAGGAAGTGTAGGAAAACGCCCACAAGAACGGGATAAGAGACAGGAAGTGGAGGAAGAAACCTACAAGAGTGGGATACGAGACAGGAAGTGTAGGAAAACACCTACAAGAGTGGGATAAGAGACAGGAAGTTTAGGAAAACACCTACAAGAGTGGGATAAGAGACAGGAAGTGAAGGAAGAAACCCACAAGAGTGGGATAAGAGACAGGAAGTGTAGGGAAAACCCTACGCGAGTGGAATAAGATACAGGAAGTGAAGGAAGAAACCTACAAGAGTGGGATAAGAGACAGGAAGTGTAGGAAAACACCTACAAGAGTGGGATAAGAGACAGGAAATGTAGGAAAACACCTACAAGAGTGGGATAAGAGACAGGAAGTGTAGGAAAACACCCACAAGAGCGGGATAAGAGACAGGAAGTGAAGGAAGAAACCCAAAAGAGTCTGATAAGAGACAGGAAGTGTAGGGAAAAACCTACACGAGTGGAATAAGAGACAGGAAGTGAAGGAAGAAACCTACAAGAGTGGGATAAGAGACAGGAAGTGTAGGAAAACACCTACAAGAGTGGGATAAGAGACAGGAAGTTTAGGAAAACACCTACAAGAGTGGGATAAGAGACAGGAAGTGAAGGAAGAAACCCAAAAGAGTTTGATAAGAGACAGGAAGTGTAGGAAAAAAACTACACGAGTGGAATAAGAGACAGGAAGTGAAGGAAGAAACCTACAAGAGTGGGATAAGAGACAGGAAGTGTAGGAAAACACCTACAAGAGTGGGATAAGAGACAGGAAGTTTAGGAAAACACCTACAAGAGTGGGATCAGAGACAGGAAGTGAAGGAAGAAACCCACAAGAGTGGGATAAGAGACAGGAAGTGTAGGGAAAACCCTACGCGAGTGGAATAAGATACAGGAAGTGAAGGAAGAAACCTACAAGAGTGGGATAAGAGACAGGAAGTGTAGGAAAACACCTACAAGAGTGGGATAAGAGACAGGAAATGTAGGAAAACACCTACAAGAGTGGGATAAGAGACAGGAAGTGTAGGAAAACACCCACAAGAGCAGGATAAGAGACAGGAAGTGAAGGAAGAAACCCAAAAGAGTCTGATAAGAGACAGGAAGTGTAGGGAAAAACCTACACGAGTGGAATAAGAGACAGGAAGTAAAGGAAGAAACCTACAAGAGTGGGATAAGAGACAGGAAGTATAGGAAAACACCTACAAGAGTGGGATAAGAGACAGGAAGTTTAGGAAAACACCTACAAGAGTGGGATAAGAGACAGGAAGTGAAGGAAGAAACCCACAAGAGTGGGATAAGAGACAGGAAGTGTAGGGAAACACCTACAAGAGTGGGATAAGAGACAGGAAATGTAGGAAAACACATACAAGAGTGGGATAAGAGACAGGAAGTGTAGGAAAACACCTACAAGAGCGGGATAAGAGACAGGAAGTGTAGGAAAACACATACAAGAGTGGGATAAGAGACAGGAAGTGTAGGAAAACACCTACAAGAGTGGGATAAGAGACAGGAAGTGTAGGAAAATGCCCACAAGAACGGGATAAGAGACAGGAAGTGGAGGAAGAAACCTACAAGAGTGGGATAAGAGACAGGAAGTGTAGGAAAACACCTACAAGAGTGGGATAAGAGACAGGAAGTATAGGGAAAAACCTACACGAGTGGAATAAGATACAGGAAGTGAAGGAAGAGACCTACAAGAGTGGGATAAGAGACAGGAAGTGTAGGAAAACACCTACAAGAGTGGGATAAGAGACAGGAAATTTAGGAAAACACATACAAGAGTGGTATAAGAGACAGGAAGTGTAGGAAAACACCTACAAGAGCGGGATAAGAGACAGGAAGTGTAGGAAAACACATACAAGAGTGGGATAAGAGACAGGAAGTGTAGGAAAACACCTACAAGAGTGGGATAAGAGACAGGAAGTGTAGGAAAACGCCCACAAGAACGGGATAAGAGACAGGAAGTGGAGGAAGAAACCTACAAGAGTGGGATACGAGACAGGAAGTGTAGGAAAACACCTACAAGAGTGGGATAAGAGACAGGAAGTTTAGGAAAACACCTACAAGAGTGGGATAAGAGACAGGAAGTGAAGGAAGAAACCCACAAGAGTGGGATAAGAGACAGGAAGTGTAGGGAAAACCCTACGCGAGTGGAATAAGATACAGGAAGTGAAGGAAGAAACCTACAAGAGTGGGATAAGAGACAGGAAGTGTAGGAAAACACCTACAAGAGTGGGATAAGAGACAGGAAATGTAGGAAAACACCTACAAGAGTGGGATAAGAGACAGGAAGTGTAGGAAAACACCCACAAGAGCGGGATAAGAGACAGGAAGTGAAGGAAGAAACCCAAAAGAGTCTGATAAGAGACAGGAAGTGTAGGGAAAAACCTACACGAGTGGAATAAGAGACAGGAAGTGAAGGAAGAAACCTACAAGAGTGGGATAAGAGACAGGAAGTTTAGGAAAACACCTACAAGAGTGGGATAAGAGACAGGAAGTGAAGGAAGAAACCCAAAAGAGTTTGATAAGAGACAGGAAGTGTAGGAAAAAAACTACACGAGTGGAATAAGAGACAGGAAGTGAAGGAAGAAACCTACAAGAGTGGGATAAGAGACAGGAAGTGTAGGAAAACACCTACAAGAGTGGGATAAGAGACAGGAAGTTTAGGAAAACACCTACAAGAGTGGGATCAGAGACAGGAAGTGAAGGAAGAAACCCACAAGAGTGGGATAAGAGACAGGAAGTGTAGGGAAAACCCTACGCGAGTGGAACAAGATACAGGAAGTGAAGGAAGAAACCTACAAGAGTGGGATAAGAGACAGGAAGTGTAGGAAAACACCTACAAGAGTGGGATAAGAGACAGGAAATGTAGGAAAACACCTACAAGAGTGGGATAAGAGACAGGAAGTGTAGGAAAACACCCACAAGAGCGGGATAAGAGACAGGAAGTGAAGGAAGAAACCCAAAAGAGTCTGATAAGAGACAGGAAGTGTAGGGAAAAACCTACAAGAGTGGAATAAGAGACAGGAAGTAAAGGAAGAAACCTACAAGAGTGGGATAAGAGACAGGAAGTGTAGGAAAACACCTACAAGAGTGGGATAAGAGACAGAAAGTTTAGGAAAACACCTACAAGAGTGGGATAAGAGACAGGAAGTGAAGGAAGAAACCCACAAGAGTGGGATAAGAGACAGGAAGTGTAGGGAAAACCCTACGCGAGTGGAATAAGATACAGGAAGTGAAGGAAGAGACCTACAAGAGTGGGATAAGAGACAGGAAGTGTAGGAAAACACCTACAAGAGTGGGATAAGAGACAGGAAGTGTAGGAAAACGCCCACAAGAACGGGATAAGAGACAGGAAGTGAAGGAAGAAACCCAAAAGAGTCTGATAAGAGACAGGAAGTGTAGGGAAAAACCTACACGAGTGGAATAAGAGACAGGAAGTGAAGGAAGAAACCTACAAGAGTGGGATAAGAGACAGGAAGTGTAGGAAAACACCTACAAGAGTGGGATAAGAGACAGGAAGTTTAGGAAAACACCTACAAGAGTGGGATAAGAGACAGGAAGTGAAGGAAGAAACCCACAAGAGTGGGAAAAGAGACAGGAAGTATAAGGAAAACCCTACGCAAGTGGAATAAGATACAGGAAGTGAAGGAAGAAACCTACAAGAGTGGGATAAGAGACAGGAAGTGTAGGAAAACACCTACAAGAGTGGGATAAGAGACAGGAAATGTAGGAAAACACCTACAAGAGTGGGATAAGAGACAGGAAGTGTAGGAAAACACCCACAAGAGCGGGATAAGAGACAGGAAGTGAAGGAAGAAACCCAAAAGAGTCTGATAAGAGACAGGAAGTGTAGGGAAAAACCTACAAGAGTGGGATAAGAGACAGGAAGTGAAGGAAGAAACCTACAAGAGTGGGATAAGAGACAGGAAGTGTAGGAAAACACCTACAAGAGTGGGATAAGAGACAGGAAGTTTAGGAAAACACCTACAAGAGTGGGATAAGAGACAGGAAGTGAAGGAAGAAACCCAAAAGAGTTTGATAAGAGACAGGAAGTGTAGGGAAAAAACTACACGAGTGGAATAAGAGACAGGAAGTGAAGGAAGAAAGCTACAAGAGTGGGATAAGAGACAGGAAGTGTAGGAAAACACCTACAAGAGTGGGATAAGAGACAGGAAGTTTAGGAAAACACCTACAAGAGTGGGATCAGAGACAGGAAGTGAAGGAAGAAACCCACAAGAGTGGGATAAGAGACAGGAAGTGTAGGGAAAACCCTACGCGAGTGGAATAAGATACAGGAAGTGAAGGAAGAAACCTACAAGAGTGGGATAAGAGACAGGAAGTGTAGGAAAACACCTACAAGAGTGGGATAAGAGACAGGAAATGTAGGAAAACACCTACAAGAGTGGGATAAGAGACAGGAAGTGTAGGAAAACACCCACAAGAGCGGGATAAGAGACAGGAAGTGAAGGAAGAAACCCAAAAGAGTCTGATAAGAGACAGGAAGTGTAGGGAAAAACCTACACGAGTGGATTAAGAGACAGGAAGTAAAGGAAGAAACCTACAAGAGTGGGATAAGAGACAGGAAGTGTAGGAAAACACCTACAAGAGTGGGATAAGAGATAGGAAGTTTAGGAAAACACCTACAAGAGTGGGATAAGAGACAGGAAGTGTAGGAAAACACCTACAAGAGTGGGATAAGAGACAGGAAATGTAGGAAAACACATACAAGAGTGGGATAAGAGACAGGAAATGTGGGAAAACACCTACAAGAGCGGGATAAGAGACAGGAACTGTAGGAAAACACATACAAGAGTGGGATAAGAGACAGGAAGTGTAGGAAAACACCTACAAGAGTGGGATAAGAGACAGGAAGTGTAGGAAAACGCCCACAAGAACGGGATAAGAGACAGGAAGTGAAGGAAGAAACCCAAAAGAGTCTGATAAGAGACAGGAAGTGTAGGGAAAAACCTACACGAGTGGAATAAGAGACAGGAAGTGAAGGAAGAAACCTACAAGAGTGGGATAAGAGACAGGAAGTGTAGGAAAACACCTACAAGAGTGGGATAAGAGACAGGAAGTTTAGGAAAACACCTACAAGAGTGGGATAAGAGACAGGAAGTGAAGGAAGAAACCCACAAGAGTGGGATAAGAGACAGGAAGTGTAGGGAAAACCCTACGCGAGTGGAATAAGATACAGGAAGTGAAGGAAGAAACCTACAAGAGTGGGATAAGAGACAGGAAGTGTAGGAAAACACCTACAAGAGTGGGATAAGAGACAGGAAATGTAGGAAAACACCTACAAGAGTGGGATAAGAGACAGGAAGTGTAGGAAAACACCCACAAGAGCGGGATAAGAGACAGGAAGTGAAGGAAGAAACCCAAAAGAGTCTGATAAGAGACAGGAAGTGTAGGGAAAAACCTACACGAGTGGAATAAGAGACAGGAAGTGAAGGAAGAAACCTACAAGAGTGGGATAAGAGACAGGAAGTGTAGGAAAACACCTACAAGAGTGGGATAAGAGACAGGAAGTTTAGGAAAACACCTACAAGAGTGGGATAAGAGACAGGAAGTGAAGGAAGAAACCCACAAGAGTGGGATAAGAGACAGGAAGTGTAGGGAAAACCCTACGCGAGTGGAATAAGATACAGGAAGTGAAGGAAGAGACCTACAAGAGTGGGATAAGAGACAGGAAGTGTAGGAAAACACCTACAAGAGTGGGATAAGAGACAGGAAATGTAGGAAAACACATACAAGAGTGGGATAAGAGACAGGAAGTGTAGGAAAACACCTACAAGAGTGGGATAAGAGACAAAAAGTGTAGGAAAACACCCACAAGAGCGGGATAAGAGACAGGAAGTGTAGAAAAACACATACAAGAGTGGGATAAGAGACAGGAAGTGTAGGAAAACACCCACAAGAACGGGATAAGAGACAGGAAGTGAAGGAAGAAACCCAAAAGAGTCTGATAAGAGACAGGAAGTGTAGGGAAAAACCTACACGAGTGGAATAAGAGACAGGAAGTGAAGGAAGAAACCTACAAGAGTGGGATAAGAGACAGGAAGTGAAGGAAGAAACCCACAAGAGTGGGATAAGAGACAGGAAGTGTAGGGAAAACCCTGCGCGAGTGGAATAAGATACAGGAAGTAAAGGAAGAAACCTACAAGAGTGGGATAAGAGACAGGAAGTGTAGGAAAACACCTACAAGAGTGGGATAAGAGACAGGAAATGTAGGAAAACACCTACAAGAGCGGGATAAGAGACAGGAAGTGAAGGAAGAAACCCACAAGAGTGGGATAAGAGACAGGAAGTATAGGGAAAAACCTACACGAGTGGAATAAGAGACAGGAAGTGAAGGTAGAAACCTACAAGAGTCGGATAAGAGCCAGGAAGTGTAGGAAAACACCTACAAGAGTAGGATAAGATACAGGAAGTGTAGGAAAACACCTACAAGAGCGGGATAAGAGACAGGAAGTGTAGGGAAAAAAACTACAAGAGCTGGATAAGAGACAGGAAGAGAAGGAAATCACCAACAAGATTGGGATAAGAGACAGGAAGTGAAGGAAAACACCTACAAGAGCGGGATAAGAGACAGGAAGTGTAGGAAAACACCTACAAGAGTGGGATAAGAGGCAGGAAGTATAGGGAAAAAAAACTACAAGAGTGGGATAAGAGACAGGAAGTGTAGGAAAACACCTACAAGAGTGGGATAAGAGACAGGAAGTGCAGAGAAAAAACAACTACAAGAGCTGGATAAGAGACAGGAAGTGCAGAGAAAAAAAACTACAAGAGCTGGATAAGAGACAGGAAGTGAAGGAAAATACCTACAAGAGCAGGATAAGAGACAGGAAGTGTAGGAAAACACCTACAAGAGTGGAATAAGAGGCAGGAAGTGCAGGAAAAAAACTACAAGAGTGGGATAAGAGACAGGAAGTGAAGGAAAACACCTACAAGAGCGGGATAAGAGAAAGGAAGTGTAGGGGAAAAAAATTACAAGAGTGGGATAAGAGACAGGAAGTGTAGGAAAAAACCTACAAGAGTGGGATAAGAGACAAGAAGTGTAGGGAAAAAAACTACAAGAGTGGGATAGAAGACAGGAAGTGTAGGAAAACACCTACAAGAGTGGGATAATAGACAGGAAGTGTAGGAAAACACCTACAAGAGTGGGATAAGAAACAAAAAGTGTAGGAAAAAAACTACAAGAGTAGGATAAGAGACAGGAAGTCTAGGAAAACACCTACAAGAGTGTTATAAGAGACAGGAAGTGTGGGAAATCACCTACAAGAGTGGGATAAGAGACAGGAAGTGTAGGAAAACACATACAAGAGTGGGATAAGAGGCAGGAAGTGTAGGAAAACACCTACAAGAGTGGGATAAGAGACAGGAAGTGTAGGAAAACACCCACAAGAGCGGGATAAGAGACAGGAAGTGAAGGAAGAAACCCAAAAGAGTCTGATAAGAGACAGGAAGTGTAGGGAAAAACCTACACGAGTGCAATAAGAGACAGGAAGTGAAGGAAGAAACCTACAAGAGTGGGATAAGAGACAGGAAGTGTAGGAAAACACCTACAAGAGTGGGATAAGAGACAGGAAGTGTAGGGAAAAACCTACAAGAGTGGGATAAGAGACAGGAAGTGTAGGAAAACAGCTACAAGAGTGGGATAAGAGACAGGAAGTGTAAAAAAACACCTACAAGAGCAGGATAAGACACAGGAAGTGTAGGAAAACACCTACAAGAGTGGGATAAGAGGCAGGAAGTGTAGGAAAAAAAACTACAAGAGTGGGATAAGAGACAGGAAGTGTAGGAAAAAACCTACAAGAGTGGAATAAGAGACAAGAAGTGTAGGGAAAAAAACTACAAGAGTGGGATAGAAGACAGGAAGTGTAGGAAAACACCTACAAGAGTCGGGTAAGAGACAGGAAGTGTAGGAAAACACCTACAAGAGTGGGATAAGAAACAAAAAGTGTAGGAAAAAACTACAAGAGTAGGATAAGAGACAGGAAGTCTAGGAAAACACCTACAAGAGTGTTATAAGAGACAGGAAGTGTGGGAAATCACCTACAAGAGTGGGATAAGAGACAGGAAGTGTAGGAAAACACATACAAGAGTGGGATAAGAGACAGGAAGTGTAGGAAAACACCTACAAGAGTGGGATAAGAGACAGGAAGTGTAGGAAAACACCTACAAGAGTGGGATAAGAGACAGGAAGTTTCGGAAAACACCTACAAGAGTGGGATAAGAGACAGGAAGTGAAGGAAGAAACCCACAAGAGCGGGATAAGAGACAGGACGTGTAGGGAAAACCCTACGCGAGTGAAATAAGATTCCGGAAGTGAAAGAAGGAACCTACAAGAGTGGGATAAGAGACAGGAAGTGTAGGAAAACACCTACAAGAGTGGGATAAGAGACAGGAAATGTAGGAAAACACCTACAAGAGCGGGATAAGAGACAGGAAGTGAAGGAAGAAACCCACAAGAGTGGAATAAGAGACAGGAAGTATAGGGAAAAACCTACATGAGTGGAATAAGAGACAGGAAGTGAAGGAAGAAACCTACAAGAGTGGGATTTGAGACAGGAAGTGGAGGAAAACACCTACAAGAGTGGGATAAGAGACAGGAAGTGTAGGAAAACACCTCCAAGAGCGGGATAAGAGACAGTAAGTGAAGGAAGAAACCCACAAGAGTGGGATAAGAGACAGGAAGTGTAGGGAAAAACCTACACGAGTGGAATAAGATACAGGAAGTGAAGGAAGAAACCTACAAGAGTGGGATAAGAGACAGGAAGTATAGGAAAACACTTACAAGAGTGGGATAAGAGACAGGAAGAGTAGGAAAACACCAACATGAGTGGGATAAGAGACAGGAAGTGTAGGGAAACTCCTACAAGAGTGGGATAAGAGACATAAAGTGTAGGAAAACACCCACAAGAGCGGGATAAGAGACAGGAAGTGTAGGAAAACACATACAAGAGTGGGATAAGAGACAGGAAGTGTAGGAAAACACCCACAAGAACGGGATAAGAGACAGGAAGTGAAGGAAGAAACCCAAAAGAGTCTGATAAGAGACAGGAAGTGTAGGGAAAAACCTACACGAGTGGAATAAGAGACAGGAAGTGAAGGAAGAAACCTACAAGAGTGGGATAAGAGACAGGAAGTGTAGGAAAACACCTACAAGAGTGGGATAAGAGACAGGAAGTGAAGGAAGAAACCCACAAGAGTAGGATAAGAGACAGGAAGTGTAGGGAAAACCCTGCGCGAGTGGAATAAGATACAGGAAGTGAAGGAAGAAACCTACAAGAGTGGGATAAGAGCCAGGAAGTGTAGGAAAACACCTACAAGAGTGGGATAAGAGACAGGAAATGTAGGAAAACACCTACAACAGCGGGATAAGAGACAGGAAGTGAAGGAAGAAACCCACAAGAGTGGGATAAGAGACAGGAAGTATAGGGAAAAACCTACACGAGTGGAATAAGAGACAGGAAGTGAAGGTAGAAACCTACAAGAGTCGGATAAGAGCCATGAAGTGTAGAAAACACCTACAAGAGTAGGATAAGAGACAGGAAGTGTAGGAAAACGCCTACAAGAGCGGGATAAGAGACAGGAAGTGTAGGGAAAAAAACTACAAGCGCTGGATAAGAGACAGGAAGAGAAGGAAATCACCAACAAGAGTGGGATAAGAGACAGGAAGTGAAGGAAAACACCTACAAGAGCGGGATAAGAGACAGGAAGTGTAGGAAAACACCTACAAGAGTGGGATAAGAGGCAGGAAGTATAGGGAAAAAAACTACAAGAGTGGGATAAGAGACAGGAAGTGTAGGAAAACACCTACAAGAGTGGGATAAGAGACAGGAAGTGCAGAGAAAAAACAACTACAAGAGCTGGATAAGAGACAGGAAGTGCAGAGAAAAAAAACTACAAGAGCTGGATAAGAGACAGGAAGTGAAGGAAAATACCTACAAGAGCAGGATAAGAGACAGGAAGTGTAGGAAAACACCTACAAGAGTGGAATAAGAGGCAGGAAGTGCAGGAAAAAAACTACAAGAGTGGGATAAGAGACAGGAAGTGAAGGAAAACACCTACAAGAGCGGGATAAGAGAAAGGAAGTGTAGGGGAAAAAAATACAAGAGTGGGATAAGAGACAGGAAGTGTAGGAAAAAACCTACAAGAGTGGGATAAGAGACAAGAAGTGTAGGGAAAAAAAACTACAAGAGTGGGATAGAAGACAGGAAGTGTAGGAAAACACCTACAAGAGTGGGATAATAGACAGGAAGTGTAGGAAAACACCTACAAGAGTGGGATAAGAAACAAAAAGTGTAGGAAAAAAACTACAAGAGTAGGATAAGAGACAGGAAGTCTAGGAAAACACCTACAAGAGTGTTATAAGAGACAGGAAGTGTGGGAAATCACCTACAAGAGTGGGATAAGAGACAGGAAGTGAAGGAAGAAACCTACAAGAGTGGGATAAGAGACAGGAAGTGTAGGAAAACACCTACAAGAGTGGGATTGTGGTAAATAAATAATTAATTACCGGTACTATTTTTCTATACATTAACTAAAACAGATAGCTCAATAAATAAGAGGCAGAATCCGTGATATCTGAGTCAGAATGGCTTTAATCGGATGGCTCGAGCCTAAAGACCATGTAGTGGCATGCACTGGAATGGAATGGCAGCTGCCCCGTCTCATTAACATTACATAGTATATATAGGAAAACAGTATAATTACATTGCATACAGTAGGCGTAACAAGTGACAAACGTAAGATAAGAACATATGGGCGTACAAAGAAGGCGTGCACAAAGACATGTGATGAAAACGTCACAGAAGTGTCATAAATGGGTGGATACATGGAGGGGGCTACCTGGGCAGCTGGAACCTTTAACCTACTGGTGCGCGCAAACGGGCCATGACGTGTAACTGGGGAGAGCTGGGGCTCTGACTTCTAGCACTAGAAGAGGAGACTAAAGTCTGGGATGTCAGGACGACATGTACCTATAGCATATCTGGTATCTTGTGTTTGGAGTACATGTTGATAGAATCTAACTGTCATCAGGGCAAAGGCTTCTTGACACTAAGGCTGGTGCATGCATATATTCTACATGTATTGCGTGTACTATGAATCTTCTATGGATATTAATTCAGTAATTCTCTTGCATGGAGACAGGAAGACTAGACTATAGCTGAAGATGTTTATGCGGTTCGTTAGCTTAGGAATGTGAAGCCGGGGAGCTGAACTGATAATAGAGGCATAACATATTCTTGACAGGCAGGCAGGCCAGGCCGGGCACCGCGCTGCTTGGCAGAAAGTAAGTGAAGGGTCAGGGATTCGGGAGGGGCTGCATCGCTCCTCGGAGTGGTTTCAGGAGACTTGAATCTGGTGTCCGGGCCCTATGAGGCCTAGAAACGGGGACAACTCGATGATTTAACGTGCACAATATAAACGTTGGCAACATAGGCCTAATACTCGTTGCTTTCACGAGGACTGGATAACTGGTATACTAATGTTGGACACAACTATAATTGCGTCTTTATTCGGTCAAGGGGGAACATATGCATAGCGATCATGCACTTATAACATATAATGGGGAACACGTAGGGACACATGACAGGGCAAAATTCAATTTTCCTCATTCCCTCCTTGTTCCCTACGTTTCCTTCAGGAAACATCAATATTCATGATACCATCTATCTGTTCATATAGCATCATTTGTTCGTCTCGAATCTTCTTGGAATGGGACTTAGGACTTGGAATACAAGAGGTAGCGCACAAGCCGCAAATCGCAGGGCCACATTGTAAACATAGGCAACAACTGAATATGATCATTACTACTATTCCTAGGAATGACAATACTTTCCATCCCCAAGCAGATATTATACTCCAGAGCCAACCGGACCATGTCCAGGTGCCTGGATTCTGGTGTAACTGATGGGCTATTTTATGAAGTCTGGTTATAGCTGAGTAAACAGACGGTGCGTTATTAGGAATGAAAATGCAGCAACTAGATCCGATGACTCTACAAGCTCCGCCCCTATCGGCCAGTATGACGTCAAGAACAAGGCGGTTCTGAAGAACAACAAATCTCATAGCAGATTGTTCTTCAGTTAAGTTACCTAGAGCGGAAGTAGTCTCATTCACTACTGCTTCAAGGGTTCTGGTTAACCTACGTATTAGCTTACTATTCTAGATAGGTCCTATGAAGAAAAAGAAACCTTTATTGAAGTCTGTATACTGTTCTAAGGCAGTTTCAGTTTGATCGACAATTGGGGACTCGATCTCCCTTCTATGTCTGATGTGTACTAGATGTGTATCTCTGTGATAATCGGATGGGGCTAGGAAAACTGGTGGCAGTAGGAAGGCAATGTAACATGTTCCATCCCAATCTAGGGGCAGACGTACATATGCGGTCTGACCACATACAAAATACGAATGACGTGAGGCTTTGAAATTAGATTTCCCACTGTCACTGTACTTGACCACGGTAGTACAATCACTGTGTCCTAGATGTACCGAACCATTCTGTCGGACACATAATTCGCCTTTCACTGGTAGGATTGTAATAGCAGGCAAATCTGGAGTAGTCTCGGATTGAACATTCAAAACCATGAAATTCGAGGAATAATTACCTAGATCATATACTTCATTTTCTAGATCTAACCCTGTTCTATGGGATAGTCCTTCCTTGTCTGGGAAACATGTTCTATTCAGAAGGGACTTATCGTCTAAGGATGATGTTAACGTAAACCATGCTCCACACGAACCATTGTGTGAAAACGGATAGGGAAAGAGTGGCAGAACTCCCTTCGGTGTCTGGAAAGGGGGGAGTCGACCACACACCCAACAATTAGTGGCATTGCTAGTCTGGTGTGAATAGTGTAACATTCGGATAAAAGTATTGTTGCGCATGGCAAGTCTGTAAGATAACTCGTGAGGAGGTAGTTCACTAAAGGTGTGCTCTACTGTATCATTAGAGGACAAATGTACATGTAAATCAATAGGAGGAAAATATACATGTAAAACATAACTTATGCATGTAATCATAAGACTCAGAAATAACATAAACAATAAAGTGACGATACATCTGCTGCGCAGATTTTTACAGTAACGTATTTTCTTAGAGTTTCGTCTAACTCTCTCACTATGAGGGTCTATCTCATACATGTCAGGAACCTGTCTAACCGCTTCACCCGAGAGGGACTTAAACAATTAAACTGTCTGACTTACTAGACCGGAGCTTTAATTTATACTCCTGCTGCGGAGTTTTCTCTAACAGGGGGAGTTTAGAGTCAGTATCTGGGCAGTCCTTGAAAAAAGTCTTTGGACGGAGTCCATGAAAACGTTTAACGTGACTGGAGTGGAGCCATCCTTTGCGGCCCTCCACTTTGACGGCGGTCCTTGTGGTCATCAGAACAAGCTTCGGTTCTTTCCAGCGGGGCTCCAGCGGACTTGAACGATCAAAATTCCGGATCAAAACCAGATCACCTGGAACGACCTCGTGCGGTTTCACCTGGGTGTTGTCTGGAAAGGCAGCCGCGACCTGTGAACGACAAGAGAGTAGTGCAGACATCAAGGAAGCTAGGTAATCTGTCAGCATATTACTATCAACATCAGTAATTTTACGTGGCATTGGTGTACCCCACATGTTCGGGGGATGACCGAAAACAACTTCGAAAGGGGACAGACCTGAACAGGAGTGAGCGACCATTCTCATGTAAAAAAGGGCGACTGGCAGGGCTACCATCCAATCTACACCTTTTTCTGCGCAAACCTTTGCAATGCGGATTTTCAGAGTCTGATTATGTCTCTCGACGAGGCCAGCTGCCTTGGGGTGTCGTACACAGTGGAACTTCGACTGGTACCCTAACAGAAGGGATACTTGTTTCATGAGTTCGGATGAGAATGGCTGGCCGTTGTCTGAATACACCACCCTGGGCAAACCATAGCGCGGGAAAAACTCACGAACCAACTGCCTGGCAGTGGTCGCGGCAGTGTAATCTGGGACTGGATATGCTTCTGTCCATCTGGACAAAGCGCATACAACTACGAGGACATACTTGAAACCTCGACATCGATCCATCTGAATATAATCCATCTGGAGGACTTCAAAAGGGTGGTCAGGAGGATGGAATCCACCTTGTTCCACCGGAACACCTTTACCTGGATTGAACTGGCAACAGATCATGCAGGTACGCACTTTCTGCTTGGCTGCTGCTCGTAAATGCTTGTTAAACCAAATATTCTGGATGCTGTCTACCATGGCTTTCTCTCCTAAATGTGCTGGACTATGTGCGGTATTAATAATAACTTGAACCATAGAGTCGGGGAGAAACCATGTGGCTTTTCCCTTCGTCAACCATCCCTGATCTGTCTGGACCCCTCCTTGTTCAGACCATTTCTTGATTTCATCGGGAGTAGCATGTGTCTGTATGTCTAATACATCTCGTGTAGGGTCTTTAACTGTCATACAAGTAGTCTGATCTGGAATCTCTGTCTTTGTCATGTTAACTGGAATGTCTGGAGTCTGAGCTGTAAGCTTGGCTGTTCGATCTGCTAGATCGTTACCTTGGGAAATGGTATCAGTGGCTTTCGTATGTGCTTTGCACTTCATAATGTCAATGGCTTTCGGTAAGTGTATTGCTTCTAACAGAGCTTGAATGAGGGGACCATGCTGAATCTTGGCTCCATGAGAGGTCATGAAACCTCTTTCTTGCCAGAGTACTCCAAAGTCGTGAACGACTCCGAATGCATAACGTGAATCCGTATATATGTTTACTTTCAGGTTCTTGGCTCGTATGCAGGCTTGGGTCAGAGCGATGAGCTCTGCTGCTTGAGCAGACAGGGTGTCGATACGATGTGTTTCTATAACTTCAGTCTCAGTAGTCACTGCATACGCGGCTACTAACTCTCCTGTACTTGTTCTCATACATGAACCATCCACATAAAGTGTCAGGTCTGGATCAGGTAATGCAATGTCCGTCAAGTCTTGTCGAGGCTTTGAAATGAAATGAAATGATTACGCTCTTGTATAGCGCACGACTACCCGTAGGCATCTCGGCGCTTGCTTAGGGAACCCGTCCTGGTATTCCCCTGTGAGATACCCCAGCAGGGTGTCCACAAGGTGAAAGCCAGGCATCCCGCCGCGAGGGGCCGTAGTGGAGATTAAGCAAGCTATTGCCCAGAGTCGCAGAGTGTGACCCCGTGAGTTGAGTAGGCACCGGAACGAGAATTATCGAGTCCGTGGAATTTTTGAGCCCGAGACCCGCCGAGGCGGGGAATCGAACCCTGGTCCACGGCTGATCTCAGCTTCCGGGTCTGCCGCCTCTAACCACTGAGCCACGCTTCTCCACTTTGTCATGATGTTAATAACTTCCACGCAGTCATGTGTGGCAGAATTCGATATACTCGAGGGTAACAGTGTAGCAGGATTTAAAATATTGCAGCGTCTGATTTCTATGTGTGGCTGAAACAGTGTCAATTCATAACCTGTTAATCGTGCAATTGTCAAGTGCTGAGTCTGGGTTCGGTTTAAAAGAACTTCCACGGAGTGTGGAACTTGTACTGTCAGGGAGTGTCCTAACACTATGGAATCACTTTGTCTGATAGCTAGAGCTGTGGCTGCAACTGACTTGAGGCACGCAGGCAGAGCCTGGGCGACTGGATCTAATGTGCTAGAAAAATAAGCACAAGGCTTGTGTTGTCCTGCTTGATCTTGTGTGAGAACAGATAATGCTGTACCATCACGTTCAGTAACAAAAAGTGTAAAAGGCTTACTGTAGTTTGGTGTCGCTAACACAGGTGCATTACATAAAGCTTTCTTTAACTCATTAAAAACAAGTATATGTTCCTGGGTCCAAGGGAGGACAGTCGATATGGCTGCCTCCTGTGTCGTTAACTGTATCAGTGGTTTAGCTAGATATGCATACTGAGGAATCCATTGTCTGCAGTAAGAAGTGAGGCCGATAAAAGCTCGTACCTCCTTCTGTGTCTTGGGCTGTGGAAGATGTGCTATTAACTGGATACGATCAGGTGTCAACTGTCTACCCCTCTTGGACAGTAAGTGTCCAAGGTATACCACTTGCTGGACACAAAATTGCAGTTTCGAAGGGGACACCTTGTGTCCCATGTCTGCCAGAAAATACAGGACTGTAAGTGACGCACGTTCGCAGTCACGTTCTGTACGGGCTGTGATTAATAGATCATCGACATACTGGAGCAGGGCAGTGTCAGTTGGCATGTGAATACTGTCTAGTTGTCTTTTAAGTGCTTGACTGTAAATACTAGGACTTTCTGTGAAACCTTGAGGAGCTCGTGTGAATTTATAGCTTCTTCCGTTTAAACAGAATCCGAAAAGAAACTGGCTGTCTGGATGAATGGGGACACTAAAGAATGCGTTCTTGAGATCAATAACAGTAAAGAACGTAGCTTCAGAATCAATGGCAGTCAATAGGGAGGAGATATCTGGAACCACTGGGTACTGGGGTACAATACATTTATTAAGTTCTCGAAGGTCAATCACTAATCGATATACTGGAGGTGCATTTGGATCAGTACGTTTAAGAATCGGAATGATAGGAGAATTACATACATTGGAGTCAGTTTCTACAACTACTCCTTGAGCAATGAGCTCGTCAATAATTTTCGATAAGGCTGCTACAGCCTCAGGTGGCAATTTGTACTGTCGGATTCGTGGCAATACAACACCTTGTTTCAGAGTGACACGATATGGTGTAATGTGCATACAACCTACATCAGTTGGACTTTGCGCCCATAAATGCTGTGGTACATTCAGTAATCTTGGATCAAAATCACGTAACACATAATGACCTTTAAAATCACGTAAAAACAATCTCACTCCTTCCGGAGAACAACATATTACGGCACCTAACTCTTTCAATGTTTTAATACCCAGTAAATTTTCAGGACAGGATTTCGTAAGTAACAAGTCTGTAGTTCGGGACAATGGACCAACTTCTAGGGAAACTGGTTTCGATATTTCATTAACAATAGGCTTTCCTGAAAATCCCAGGGAAACGTTTCTTGAGCCTGAGAGTGGAGCCCCTGGAACCTCGTCATGACTGATGGTAGTCCTACTTGCCCCTGTATCAATCAGAAACTTTCTGTCTTTCCCTAATACTTGACTGTGTACATAGGGACCCTCTTGATCTACAGGAACCTCGATGAGAGGCAAGCCAACCTCCCTCTCTAGGCTGTTTCATGAATACTGCTGATATTCTGGATAATCTGACTGTGCTTATTGGTACATCTGTTGTGTAACGTGTTGTGTGGCAGCTATAGGCTGCGGTACTGTAACTGTCTGTTGTACGTTCTGCGGTGGCTGGGCATTCTGCGGAACATGTTCTTGTCTAGGAGGACGTGGTCTCTCTTTCGTCTTACCTGTAGCTATGTTGTGTTTCAGAACTGCACATTCGTTTATATAATGACCTGGCTGTTTACAGTAATTGCAGGTTCCTTTAACAGGAGCTGCAGAATGACTAGTTTGATTCGGACCCCTCTTCTGACTATCTTGTGGAACGGACTGTGCAACTAGTACTTTCATTTTCGTGTCTTTCATACGTCTCCTTTCGTGTTCTTGCTCTTCCCTGATTCTGTTCTGGTGATACTGTAACATCTGGAGCATTTGAGACGGGGTATTAGCTTGCCAAGTACTCTCGACTTTCAATACTCTATTTTTAACTTGTGGTAAAGAATTCTCAACTAGTTTGGTAACAAAAAGATGTGGATACGACTCACTACTTGTTTTCAGACCGCTATTAATAATGAAACATTTCTCAAATCTGGAATAAAAGTCACTAGTGTCTTCGTCTTGTTTCTGTTTACAGGCTGAGATGGCATCCCAATCTTCCTTTTTCGTGGCTAGTAATCTTGGCAATACTTGTATTAACAGTTCGGGCAATTCTTTGGCTTTATCCCCAAGACCAGTACCTGGGACTTGTGTGTTATCTTCGTTCTCTAACGCGGTCCAGTCAATCTTTTTCTCTCCCACCTCCTATTCTTTTTCTTTGAGTTTTTCATATATGCCCGCGGGTAACAGGACCTTTAACATTTTGATGATATCAGGATACGTGTATTCTCCCATACGGAGCATGTCCTTTATCTCTCGATGGAACCCTGCTGGATCTTTATCGTGACAGGGCACTAACTTTTTCATTTCTAGAAGTTCTATTTTCGTGATAGGGGTGTAAACAAATACTCGTTCGAGCTCACCCCCGTTCCCTTAACTGGATGCACTTCTCGTAACGGATTCTGTCTATCTATGTAGAATGGGGGTGAAACAGAAACAAAATGCGGAGTCAGGAACGTTCTGTATTTGTGGCGCTGTTCTAGAATTACGTTAATTAAATTGGTACCTAGACCTTTCCATCTGTTTAGGAGTAACTCGTTCAATACAGTATATAAGGGACCTGGATCAGAATGCTGGCTCTCGTACAGTGTGATGAGGTGCTGGATCATGTACATACCCACCAGTCGCTGCTCGGCTGGGGGCAGTTTCAAAAACATTTGGGCCACTACTTCGTCCGGAAACGTGGCAGAATCACTAACCCATCGGACTGCTGATCGGGCTAGTTCTTGTTCATGCATGGTACTAAGTTCACTGTAACCTATTCGTAATTTCAGAACTTTATCGGTAGCCTGGAATACTTGTTCAAGAGAACACTGTTCTGGTACAGGAGGAGGAAGAGCTTTCTTGTAATCTAGGCGTGTGTGTCTATCGGAAAGTCTCGCTCTACCTACATACGCTATTCTGCTGGGATTCTCGGTATCTACATCTTCGTCTGAAGAATCATTCTCTTTCTCGGCTACTCTTATTGCTTCCTCCTTTTGGTGTATACTTATAATTTCTTTACGAATCTTCCTGTACATGGTTTCTATACTATTCTGTGTTCTGTGTTTTCCTTCTGCTATATTGTCACTCCATCTGGTCAGGACTCTCATCTCTTCTGGATTTTTATCAGGATGATCCTGTTCTCTTATTAAACAATTTATTAAAAATTGCAAAATCATGCCTTGAATCTCGACTTCTCTGTGTACCATAGCTTCGTGAATACTTTCTGGTTTTTCCCCTGTTCGGATAAAGTGATATATTCTGTCTAGATGTTCTTTCATATTTGATATGGTAACCAAGAAGCTTGCAACTCGTCGTAAGCGTATGGAATATATTATCATACTATCTTCACCTGGTACTGGATCATATCTACAATCAGATCCGCACTCATTGAAATACTTTCTGAGGGCTTCGTACGTAGTCACTTTCGGGGTACGTTGTAACGCTGCATCTCTCAGCGTCAGTCGCTTTGTTTGAGGCGGGGTGATAGGAATACTTCCCCCTGCTCCTCCTGAACTGGAATCGTCAACTAATACTGAATGTACGGCTGCTGGTAACGTGACTGGCAAGGTAGGAATACGTAATGTGGGTTGGTCCTGGGGAACTGGCGCATGGACAGGACCAACGACTGGAGGCACAGTAATTACATTATTAACAGGGGGTTGACTTGAACTTGGACTGGCGGGGTAGGATCTGTATTAGCATATTCGGGAACAGTGTCGTCTAAATAGGAAGAAAGAAAAATTTCAGCGGCAGTCGGTTTATGACGCAGCTTAGTCGGGACCAATGGTGGCGGTAAATTATGGGATATTTCCGGGGTCGCTTTCGGCAAACCCTCGGCAAGAAGGGGATACATACCTTTAATAAGGGCATTTCTCTGTCTGTCTGACTGTTCTGCTCTAACTCGTTCACCTTCTTCGATCAATTCCCTTTCTTGGGCCTTTTCTGAGGATTCCCTACTTAATTCTGCTTTTCTGAATTCTTTCTCTATTCTTTTATGCGATTCTTTACGCCATAATTCTATGGCATCTTTCAGGGATTGTCTGGCTTTCTTTTTCCATAATGCTTCTTCTACTCTCATGATGCACTCGGCATCCCATGTTCCTGAAACAGGCCATCTATATTTCTCTTCAAGATGTTTGGTGTAGTCCACCCATAAATCTAGATACAGTATGGCATCTAAGCCATGCTTATGATACATGAAATGTCCAGGACTGTCCCTAGGAGGGACAGGAACTGATTCTTCGAGTAACCCTTTTCTGGTTTTTATCTGACGTAACTTCGGAAACAAAGGCATATTTGAACCGTACTTGAACTTGAACACAATACACAATGAACACAGTAATGAAATAGCAAAACAATCATTCATACCACGACATTAAGAACACATTAATAACAGTTCGAACAGAATACTACCTGATACTTTGAAAACATAATACTTGAATTTCTCGAGAACGGACTTACTAGAATTACTGGATGCACTGCTAAAACAGTACAGAACATACCGGTCTCCTAAAGAGACACGTCATACCGTATCCACCTAGGTGAACACGTCGGACCGGATCTGTGTACCCAAACCCGTCGGACCGGGCACAAATTAATGAACCCGTCTAGATACCCCCAGCAACGGTACTCACCGGGAAGCAAACTGAAGGCCTCGGACTGGACTGGACTGCTACGACGTCGGGTAACTGCTACGCACTACGCATGCGCTTCGGGCTTCGGGCTTCGGTTACAGGTGGGCCTCCGGATACCTCGGACCTTGATCTCTCGGCTTGGGCTCTGGTCGGAACGACCCGCCTTCCTCACCGCCTCGTCTGGATGCCGGACCGCAGTCTCCGTCTCCTCCGTGGGCCTGAGGGAGACTTGAAGCAGAAATATCTGCACGTGCACGGTAGAGGTTCCGTCACGGCTGTAGAAGGGTCAGGGGGCCTGCGTTACATCGCCGGCGCGTGGGGAAGGGGCTCGTCACTGTTCGGGCGCCATTTTATGTGGTAAATAAATAATTAATTACCGGTACTATTTTTCTATACATTAACTAAAACAGATAGCTCAATAAATAAGAGGCAGGATCCGTGATATCTGAGTCAGAATGGCTTTAATCGGATGGCTCGAGCCTAAAGACCATGTAGTGGCATGCACTGGAATGGAATGGCAGCTGCCCCGTCTCATTAACATTACATAGTATATATAGGAAAACAGTATAATTACATTGCATACAGTAGGCGTAACAAGTGACAAACGTAAGATAAGAACATATGGGCGTACAAAGAAGGCGTGCACAAAGACATGTGATGAAAACGTCACAGAAGTGTCATAAATGGGTGGATACATGGAGGGGGCTACCTGGGCAGCTGGAACCTTTAACCTACTGGTGCGCGCAAACGGGCCATGACGTGTAACTGGGGAGAGCTGGGGCTCTGACTTCTAGCACTAGAAGAGGAGACTAAAGTCTGGGATGTCAGGACGACATGTACCTATAGCATATCTGGTATCTTGTGTTTGGAGTACATGTTGATAGAATCTAACTGTCATCAGGGCAAAGGCTTCTTGACTCTAAGGCTGGTGCATGCATATATTCTACATGTATTGCGTGTACTATGAATCTTCTATGGATATTAATTCAGTAATTCTCTTGCATGGAGACAGGAAGACTAGACTATAGCTGAAGATGTTTATGCGGTTCGTTAGCTTAGGAATGTGAAGCCGGGGAGCTGAACTGATAATAGAGGCATAACATATTCTTGGCAGACAGGCAGGCAGGCCAGGCCGGGCACCGCGCTGCTTGGCAGAAAGTAAGTGAAGGGTCAGGGATGCGGGAGGGGCTGCATCGCTCCTCGGAGTGGTTTCAGGAGACTTGAATCAGGTGTCCGGGCCCTATGAGGCCTAGAAACGGGGACAACTCGATGATTTAACGTGCACAATATAAACGTTGGCAACATAGGCCTAATACTCGTTGCTTTCACGAGGACTGGATAACTGGTATACTAATGTTGGACACAACTATAATTGCGTCTTTATTCGGTCAAGGGGGAACATATGCATAGCGATCATGCACTTATAACATATAATGGGGAACACGTAGGGACACATGACAGGGCAAAATTCAATTTTCCTCAGGATAAGAGACAGGAAATGTAGGAAAACACCTACAAGAGTGGGATAAGAGACAGGAAGTGTAGGAAAACACCCACAAGAGCGGGATAAGAGACAGGAAGTGAAGGAAGAAACCCAAAAGAGTCTGATAAGAGACAGGAAGTGTAGGGAAAAACCTACACGAGTGGAATAAGAGACAGGAAGTGAAGGAAGAAACCTACAAGAGTGGGATAAGAGACAGGAAGTGTAGGAAAACACCTACAAGAGTGGGATAAGAGACAGGAAGTTTAGGAAAACACCTACAAGAGTGGGATAAGAGACAGGAAGTGAAGGAAGAAACCCACAAGAGTGGGATAAGAGACAGGAAGTGTAGGGAAAACCCTACGCGAGTGGAATAAGATACAGGAAGTGAAGGAAGAAACCTACAAGAGTGGGATAAGAGACAGGAAGTGTAGGAAAACACCTACAAGAGTGGGATAAGAGACAGGAAATGTAGGAAAACACATACAAGAGTGGGATAAGAGACAGGAAGTGTAGGAAAACACCTACAAGAGCGGGATAAGAGACAGGAAGTGTAGGAAAACACATACAAGAGTGGGATAAGAGACAGGAAGTGTAGGAAAACACCTACAAGAGTGGGATAAGAGACAGGAAGTGTAGGAAAACGCCCACAAGAACGGGATAAGAGACAGGAAGTGAAGGAAGAAACCCAAAAGAGTCTGATAAGAGACAGGAAGTGTAGGGAAAAACCTACATGAGTGGAATAAGAGACAGGAAGTGAAGGAAGAAACCTACAAGAGTGGGATAAGAGACAGGAAGTGTAGGAAAACACCTACAAGAGTGGGATAAGAGACAGGAAGTTTAGGAAAACACCTACAAGAGTGGGATAAGAGACAGGAAGTGAAGGAAGAAACCCACAAGAGTGGGATAAGAGACAGGAAGTGTAGGGAAAACCCTACGCAAGTGGAATAAGATACAGGAAGTGAAGGAAGAAACCTACAAGAGTGGGATAAGAGACAGGAAGTGTAGGAAAACACCTACAAGAGTGGGATAAGAGACAGGAAATGTAGGAAAACACCTACAAGAGTGGGATAAGAGACAGGAAGTGTAGGAAAACACCCACAAGAGCGGGATAAGAGACAGGAAGTGAAGGAAGAAACCCAAAAGAGTCTGATAAGAGACAGGAAGTGTAGGGAAAAACCTACACGAGTGGAATAAGAGACAGGAAGTGAAGGAAGAAACCTACAAGAGTGGGATAAGAGACAGGAAGTGTAGGAAAACACCTACAAGAGTGGGATAAGAGACAGGAAGTTTAGGAAAACACCTACAAGAGTTGGATAAGAGACAGGAAGTGAAGGAAGAAACCCACAAGAGTGGGATAAGAGACAGGAAGTGTAGGGAAAACCCTACGCGAGTGGAATAAGATACAGGAAGTGAAGGAAGAGACCTACAAGAGTGGGATAAGAGACAGGAAGTGTAGGAAAACACCTACAAGAGTGGGATAAGAGACAGGAAATGTAGGAAAACACATACAGGAGTGGGATAAGAGACAGGAAGTGTAGGAAAACACCTACAAGAGTGGGATAAGAGACATAAAGTGTAGGAAAACACCCACAAGAGCGGGATAAGAGACAGGAAGTGTAGGAAAACACATACAAGAGTGGGATAAGAGACAGGAAGTGTAGGAAAACACCCACAAGAACGGGATAAGAGACAGGAAGTGAAGGAAGAAACCCAAAAGAGTCTGATAAGAGACAGGAAGTGTACGGAAAAACCTACACGAGTGGAATAAGAGACAGGAAGTGAAGGAAGAAACCTACAAGAGTGGGATAAGAGACAGGAAGTGTAGGAAAACCCCTACAAGAGTGGGATAAGAGACAGGAAGTGAAGGAAGAAACCCACAAGAGTGGGATAAGAGACAGGAAGTGTACGGAAAACCCTGCGCGAGTGGAATAAGATACAGGAAGTGAAGGAAGAAACCTACAAGAGTGGGATAAGAGACAGGAAGTGTAGGAAAACACCTACAAGAGTGGGATAAGAGACAGGAAATGTAGGAAAACACCTACAAGAGCGGGATAAGAGACAGGAAGTGAAGGAAGAAACCCACAAGAGTGGGATAAGAGACAGGAAGTATAGGGAAAAACCTACACGAGTGGAATAAGAGACAGGAAGTGAAGGTAGAAACCTACAAGAGTCGGATAAGAGCCAGGAAGTGTAGGAAAACACCTACAAGAGTAGGATAAGAGACAGGAAGTGTAGGAAAACACCTACAAGAGCGGGATAAGAGACAGGAAGTGTAGGGAAAAAAACTACAAGAGCTGGATAAGAGACAGGAAGAGAAGGAAATCACCAACAAGAGTGGGATAAGAGACAGGAAGTGAAGTAAAACACCTACAAGAGCGGGATAAGAGACAGGTAGTGTAGGAAAACACCTACAAGAGTGGGATAAGAGGCAGGAAGTATAGGGGAAAAAAACTACAAGAGTGGGATAAGAGACAGGAAGTGTAGGAAAACACCTACAAGAGTGGGATAAGAGACAGGAAGTGCAGAGAAAAAACAACTACAAGAGCTGGATAAGAGACAGGAAGTGCAGAGAAAAAAAACTACAAGAGCTGGATAAGAGACAGGAAGTGAAGGAAAATACCTACAAGAGCAGGATAAGAGACAGGAAGTGTAGGAAAACACCTACAAGAGTGGAATAAGAGGCAGGAAGTGCAGGAAAAAAACCTACAAGAGTGGGATAAGAGACAGGAAGTGCAGGAAAAAAACCTACAAGAGTGGGATAAGAGACAGGAAGTGAAGGAAAACACCTACAAGAGCGGGATAAGAGAAAGGAAGTGTAAGGGAAAAAATACAAGAGTGGGATAAGAGACAGGAAGTGTAGGAAAAAACCTACAAGAGTGGGATAAGAGACAAGAAGTGTAGGGAAAAAAAACTACAAGAGTGGGATAGAAGACAGGAAGTGTAGGAAAACACCTACAAGAGTGGGATAATAGACAGGAAGTATAGGAAAACACCTACAAGAGTGGGATAAGAAACAAAAAGTGTAGGAAAAAAACTACAAGAGTAGGATAAGAGACAGGAAGACTAGGAAAACACCTACAAGAGTGTTATAAGAGACAGGAAGTGTGGGAAATCACCTACAAGAGTGGGATAAGAGACAGGAAGTGTAGGAAAACACATACAAGAGTGGGATAAGAGGCAGGAAGTGTAGGAAAACACCTACAAGAGTGGGATAAGAGACAGGAAGTGTAGGAAAACACCCACAAGAGCGGGATAAGAGACAGGAAGTGAAGGAAGAAACCCAAAAGAGTCTGATAAGAGACAGGAAGTGTAGGGAAAAACCTACACGAGTGGAATAAGAGACAGGAAGTGAAGGAAGAAACCTACAAGAGTGGGATAAGAGACAGGAAGTGTAGGAAAACACCTACAAGAGTGTTATAAGAGACAGGAAGTGTGGGAAATCACCTACAAGAGTGGGATAAGAGACAGGAAGTGTAGGGAAAAACCTACCAGAGTGGGATAAGAGACAGGAAGTGTAGGAAAACAGCTACAAGAGTGGGATAAGAGACAGGAAGTGTAGAAAAACACCTACAAGAGCAGGATAAGACACAGGAAGTGTAGGAAAACACCTACAAGAGTGGGATAAGAGGCAGGAAGTGTAGGGGAAAAAACTACAAGAGTGGGATAAGAGACAGGAAGTGTAGGAAAAAACCTACAAGAGTGGAATAAGAGACAAGAAGTGTAGGGAAAAAAAACTACAAGAGTGGGATAGAAGACAGGAAGTGTAGGAAAACACCTACAAGAGCGGGATAAGAGACAGTAAGTGAAGGAAAACACCTACAAGAGTAGGATAAGAGACAGGAAGTGTAGGAAAACCCCTACAAGAGCGGGATAAGAGACAGGAAGTGTAGGGAAAAAAACTACAAGAGCTGGATAAGAGACAGGAAGAGAAGGAAATCACCAACAAGAGTGGGATAAGAGACAGGAAGTGAAGGAAAACACCTACAAGAGCGGGATAAGAGACAGGAAGTGTAGGAAAACACCTACAAGAGTGGGATAAGAGGCAGGAAGTATAGGGAAAAAAAACTACAAGAGTGGGATAAGAGACAGGAAGTGTAGGAAAACACCTACAAGAGTGGGATAAGAGACAGGAAGTGCAGAGAAAAAACAACTACAAGAGCTGGATAAGAGACAGGAAGTGCAGAGAAAAAAAACTACAAGAGCTGGATAAGAGACAGGAAGTGAAGGAAAATACCTACAAGAGCAGGATAAGAGACAGGAAGTGTAGGAAAACACCTACAAGAGTGGAATAAGAGGCAGGAAGTGCAGGAAAAAAACTACAAGAGTGGGATAAGAGACAGGAAGTGAAGGAAAACACCTACAAGAGCGGGATAAGAGAAAGGAAGTGTAGGGGAAAAAAATACAAGAGTGGGATAAGAGACAGGAAGTGTAGGAAAAAACCTACAAGAGTGGGATAAGAGACAAGAAGTGTAGGGAAAAAACTACAAGAGTGGGATAGAAGACAGGAAGTGTAGGAAAACACCTACAAGAGTGGGATAATAGACAGGAAGTGTAGGAAAACACCTACAAGAGTGGGATAAGAAACAAAAAGTATAGGAAAAAAACAACAAGAGTGGGATAAGAGACAGGAAGTGAAGGAAGAAACCCAAAAGAGTCTGATAAGAGACAGGAAGTGTAGGGAAAAACCTACACGAGTGGAATAAGAGACAGGAAGTGAAGGAAGACACCTACAAGAGTGGGATAAGAGACAGGAAGTGTAGGAAAACACCTACAAGAGTGTTATAAGAGACAGGAAGTGTGGGAAATCACCTACACGAGTGGGATAAGAGACAGGAATTGTAGGGAAAAACCTACAAGAGTGGGATAAGAGACAGGAAGTGTAGGAAAACACCTACAAGAGTGGGATAAGAGACAGGAAGTGTAGAAAAACACCTACAAGAGCAGGATAAGACACAGGAAGTTTAGGAAAACACCTACAAGAGTGGGATAAGAGGCAGGAAGTGTAGGGGAAAAAACTACAAGAGTGGGATAAGAGACAGGAAGTGTAGGAAAAAACCTACAAGAGTGGAATAAGAGACAAGAAGTGTAGGAAAAAACTACAAGAGTAGGATAAGAGACAGGAAGTCTAGGAAAACACCTACAAGAGTGTTATAAGAGACAGGAAGTGTGGGAAATCACCTACAAGAGTGGGATAAGAGACAGGAAGTGTAGGAAAACACATACAAGAGTGGGATAAGAGGCAGGAAGTGTAGGAAAACACCTACAAGAGTGGGATAAGAGACAGGAAGTGTAGGAAAACACCCACAAAAGCGGAATAAGAGACAGGAAGTGAAGGAAGAAACCCAAAAGAGTCAGATAAGAGACAGGAAGTGTAGGGAAAAACTTATACGAGTGGAATAAGAGACAGGAAGTGAAGGAAGAAACCTACAAGAGTGGGATAAGAGACAGGAAGTGTAGGAAAACACCTACAAGAGTGGGATAAGAGACAGGAAGTGTAGGAAAACACCTACAAGAGTGGGATAAGAGACAGGAAGTTTAGGAAAACACCTACAAGAGTGGGATAAGAGACAGGAAGTGAAGGAAGAAACCCACAAGAGCGGGATAAGAGACAGGACGTGTAGGGAAAACCCTACGCGAGTGGAATAAGATACCGGAAGTGAAAGAAGAAACCTACAAGAGTGGGATAAGAGACAGGAAGTGTAGGAAAACACCTACAAGAGTGGGATAAGAGACAGGAAATGTAGGAAAACACCTACAAGAGCGGGATAAGAGACAGGAAGTGAAGGAAGAAACCCACAAGAGTGGAATAAGAGACAGGAAGTATAGGGAAAAACCTACATGAGTGGAATAAGAGACAGGAAGTGAAGGAAGAAACCTACAAGAGTGGGATTTGAGACAGGAAGTGGAGGAAAACACCTACAAGAGTGGGATAAAAGACAGGAAGTGTAGGAAAACACCTACAAGAGCGGGATAAGAGACAGTAAGTGAAGGAAGAAACCCACAAGAGTGGGATAAGAGACAGGAAGTGTAGGGAAAAACCTACACGAGTGGAATAAGATACAGGAAGTGAAGGAAGAAACCTACAAGAGTGGGATAAGAGACAGGAAGTGTAGGAAAACACCTACAAGAGTGTTATAAGAGACAGGAAGTGTGGGAAATCACCTACAAGAGTGGGATAAGAGACAGGAAGTGTAGGGAAAAACCTACCAGAGTGGGATAAGAGACAGGAAGTGTAGGAAAACAGCTACAAGAGTGGGATAAGAGACAGGAAGTGTAGAAAAACACCTACAAGAGCAGGATAAGACACAGGAAGTGTAGGAAAACACCTACAAGAGTGGGATAAGAGGCAGGAAGTGTAGGGGAAAAAACTACAAGAGTGGGATAAGAGACAGGAAGTGTAGGAAAAAACCTACAAGAGTGGAATAAGAGACAAGAAGTGTAGGGAAAAAAAACTACAAGAGTGGGATAGAAGACAGGAAGTGTAGGAAAACACCTACAAGAGCGGGATAAGAGACAGTAAGTGAAGGAAAACACCTACAAGAGTAGGATAAGAGACAGGAAGTGTAGGAAAACACCTACAAGAGCGGGATAAGAGACAGGAAGTGTAGGGAAAAAAACTACAAGAGCTGGATAAGAGACAGGAAGAGAAGGAAATCACCAACAAGAGTGGGATAAGAGACAGGAAGTGAAGGAAAACACCTACAAGAGCGGGATAAGAGACAGGAAGTGTAGGAAAACACCTACAAGAGTGGGATAAGAGGCAGGAAGTATAGGGAAAAAAAACTACAAGAGTGGGATAAGAGACAGGAAGTGTAGGAAAACACCTACAAGAGTGGGATAAGAGACAGGAAGTGCAGAGAAAAAACAACTACAAGAGCTGGATAAGAGACAGGAAGTGCAGAGAAAAAAAACTACAAGAGCTGGATAAGAGACAGGAAGTGAAGGAAAATACCTACAAGAGCAGGATAAGAGACAGGAAGTGTAGGAAAACACCTACAAGAGTGGAATAAGAGGCAGGAAGTGCAGGAAAAAAACTACAAGAGTGGGATAAGAGACAGGAAGTGAAGGAAAACACCTACAAGAGCGGGATAAGAGAAAGGAAGTGTAGGGGAAAAAAATACAAGAGTGGGATAAGAGACAGGAAGTGTAGGAAAAAACCTACAAGAGTGGGATAAGAGACAAGAAGTGTAGGGAAAAAACTACAAGAGTGGGATAGAAGACAGGAAGTGTAGGAAAACACCTACAAGAGTGGGATAATAGACAGGAAGTGTAGGAAAACACCTACAAGAGTGGGATAAGAAACAAAAAGTATAGGAAAAAAACAACAAGAGTGGGATAAGAGACAGGAAGTGAAGGAAGAAACCCAAAAGAGTCTGATAAGAGACAGGAAGTGTAGGGAAAAACCTACACGAGTGGAATAAGAGACAGGAAGTGAAGGAAGACACCTACAAGAGTGGGATAAGAGACAGGAAGTGTAGGAAAACACCTACAAGAGTGTTATAAGAGACAGGAAGTGTGGGAAATCACCTACACGAGTGGGATAAGAGACAGGAATTGTAGGGAAAAACCTACAAGAGTGGGATAAGAGACAGGAAGTGTAGGAAAACACCTACAAGAGTGGGATAAGAGACAGGAAGTGTAGAAAAACACCTACAAGAGCAGGATAAGACACAGGAAGTTTAGGAAAACACCTACAAGAGTGGGATAAGAGGCAGGAAGTGTAGGGGAAAAAACTACAAGAGTGGGATAAGAGACAGGAAGTGTAGGAAAAAACCTACAAGAGTGGAATAAGAGACAAGAAGTGTAGGAAAAAACTACAAGAGTAGGATAAGAGACAGGAAGTCTAGGAAAACACCTACAAGAGTGTTATAAGAGACAGGAAGTGTGGGAAATCACCTACAAGAGTGGGATAAGAGACAGGAAGTGTAGGAAAACACATACAAGAGTGGGATAAGAGGCAGGAAGTGTAGGAAAACACCTACAAGAGTGGGATAAGAGACAGGAAGTGTAGGAAAACACCCACAAAAGCGGAATAAGAGACAGGAAGTGAAGGAAGAAACCCAAAAGAGTCAGATAAGAGACAGGAAGTGTAGGGAAAAACCTATACGAGTGGAATAAGAGACAGGAAGTGAAGGAAGAAACCTACAAGAGTGGGATAAGAGACAGGAAGTGTAGGAAAACACCTACAAGAGTGGGATAAGAGACAGGAAGTGTAGGAAAACACCTACAAGAGTGGGATAAGAGACAGGAAGTTTAGGAAAACACCTACAAGAGTGGGATAAGAGACAGGAAGTGAAGGAAGAAACCCACAAGAGCGGGATAAGAGACAGGACGTGTAGGGAAAACCCTACGCGAGTGGAATAAGATACCGGAAGTGAAAGAAGAAACCTACAAGAGTGGGATAAGAGACAGGAAGTGTAGGAAAACACCTACAAGAGTGGGATAAGAGACAGGAAATGTAGGAAAACACCTACAAGAGCGGGATAAGAGACAGGAAGTGAAGGAAGAAACCCACAAGAGTGGAATAAGAGACAGGAAGTATAGGGAAAAACCTACATGAGTGGAATAAGAGACAGGAAGTGAAGGAAGAAACCTACAAGAGTGGGATTTGAGACAGGAAGTGGAGGAAAACACCTACAAGAGTGGGATAAAAGACAGGAAGTGTAGGAAAACACCTACAAGAGCGGGATAAGAGACAGTAAGTGAAGGAAGAAACCCACAAGAGTGGGATAAGAGACAGGAAGTGTAGGGAAAAACCTACACGAGTGGAATAAGATACAGGAAGTGAAGGAAGAAACCTACAAGAGTGGGATAAGAGACAGGAAGTATAGGAAAACACCTACAAGAATGGGATAAGAGACAGGAAGAGTAGGAAAACACCAACATGAGTGGGATAAGAGACAGGAAGTGTAGGGAAACTCCTACAAGAGTGGGATAAGAGACAGGAAGTGTAGGAAAACACCTACAAGAGTTAGGTAAGAGACAGGATGTGTAGGGAAAAACCTACACGAGTTGAATAAGAGACAGGAAGTGAAGGAAGAAACCCACAAGGGTTGGATAAGAGACAGGAAGTATAGGAAAACACCTACAAGAGTGGGATAAGAGACAGGAAGTGTAGGGAAACACCTACAAGAGTGGGATAAGAGACAGGAAGTGTAGGAAAACACCTACAAGATTTGGATAAGAGACAGGATGCGTAGGGAAAAAACTACACGAGTGGAATAAGAGACAGGAAGTGAAGGAAGAAACCTACAAGAGTGGGATAAGAGATAGGAAGTGTACGAAAACACCTACAAGAGTGGGATAAGAGACAGGAAGTGTAGGAAAGCACCTACAAGAGTGGGATAAGAGACAGGAAGTGTAGGGAAACACCAACAAGAGTGGGATAAGAGACAGGAAGTGAAGGAAGAAACCCAAAAGAGTTTGATAAGAGACAGGAAGTGTAGGGAAAAACCTATACGAGTGGAATAAGAGACAAGAAGTGAAGGAAGAAACCTACAAGAGTGGAATAAAAGACAGGAAGTGAAGGAAGAAACCTACAAGAGTAGAATAAGAGACAGGAAGTGTAGGAAAACTCCCCCAAGAGCGGGATAAGAGACAGGAAGTGAAGGAAGAAACCCAAAAGAGTTTGATAAGAGACAGGAAGTGTAGGGAAAAACATATACGAGTGGAATAAGAGACAGGAAGTGAAGGAAGAAACCTACAAGAGTGGGATAAGAGACAGTAAGTGAAGGAAGAAACCCACAAGAGTGGGATAAGAGACAGGAAGTGTAGGGAAAAACCTACACGAGTGGAATAAGATACAGGAAGTGAAGGAAGAAACCTACAAGAGTGGGATAAGAGACAGGAAGTATAGGAAAACACCTACAAGAATGGGATAAGAGACAGGAAGAGTAGGAAAACACCAACATGAGTGGGATAAGAGACAGGAAGTGTAGGGAAACTCCTACAAGAGTGGGATAAGAGACAGGAAGTGTAGGAAAACACCTACAAGAGTTGGGTAAGAGACAGGATGTGTAGGGAAAAACCTACACGAGTTGAATAAGAGACAGGAAGTGAAGGAAGAAACCCACAAGGGTTGGATAAGAGACAGGAAGTATAGGAAAACACCTACAAGAGTGGGATAAGAGACAGGAAGTGTAGGGAAACACCTACAAGAGTGGGATAAGAGACAGGAAGTGTAGGAAAACACCTACAAGATTTGGATAAGAGACAGGATGCGTAGGGAAAAAACTACACGAGTGGAATAAGAGACAGGAAGTGAAGGAAGAAACCTACAAGAGTGGGATAAGAGATAGGAAGTGTACGAAAACACTTACAAGAGTGGGATAAGAGACAGGAAGTGTAGGAAAGCACCTACAAGAGTGGGATAAGAGACAGGAAGTGTAGGGAAACACCTAGAAGAGTGGGATAAGAGACAGGAAGTGAAGGAAGAAACCCAAAAGAGTTTGATAAGAGACAGGAAGTGTAGGGAAAAACCTATACGAGTGGAATAAGAGACAGGAAGTGAAGGAAGAAACCTACAAGAGTGGAATAAAAGACAGGAAGTGAAGGAAGAAACCTACAAGAGTGGAATAAGAGACAAGAAGTGTAGGAAAACTCCCCCAAGAGCGGGATAAGAGACAGGAAGTGAAGGAAGAAACCCAAAAGAGTTTGATAAGAGACAGGAAGTGTAGGGAAAAACATATACGAGTGGAATAAGAGACAGGAAGTGAAGGAAGAAACCTACAAGAGTGGGATAAGAGACAGGAAGTGTAGGAAACCACCTACAAGAGTGGGATAAGAGACAGGAAGTTTAGAAAAACACCTACAAGAGTGGGATAAGAGACAGGAAGTGAAGGAAGAAACCCACAAGAGTGGGATAAGAGTCAGGACGTGTAGGGAAAACCCTACGCGAGTGGAACAAGATACCAGAAGTGAAGGAAGAAACCTACAAGAGTAGGATAAGAGCCAGGAAGTGTAGGAAAAAACCTACAAGAGTGGGATAAGATACAGTAAATGTAGGAAAACACCTACAAGAGCGGGATAAGAGACAGGAAGTGAAGGAAGAAACCCACAAGAGTGGGATAAGAGACAGGAAGTGTAGGGAAAAACCTACACAAGTGGAATAAGAGACAGGAAGTGAAGGTAGAAACCTACAAGAGTGGGATAAGAGCCAGGAAGTGTAGGAAAACACCTACAAGAGTTGGATAAAAGACAGGAAGTATAGGAAAACACCTACAAGAGTGGGATAAGAGACAGGAAGTGTAGGAAAACACCAACATGAGTGGGATAAGAGACAGGAAGTGTAGGGAAAGTCCTACACGAGTGGGATGAGAGACAGGAAGTGTAGGAAAACACCTACAAGAGTTGGATAAGAGACAGGAAGAGTAGGAAAACACCAACATGAGTGGGATAAGAGACAGGAAGTGTAGGGAAACTCCTACAAGAGTGGGATAAGAGACATAAAGTGTAGGAAAACACCCACAAGAGCGGGATAAGAGACAGGAAGTGTAGGAAAACACATACAAGAGTGGGATAAGAGACAGGAAGTGTAGGAAAACACCCACAAGAACGGGATAAGAGACAGGAAGTGAAGGAAGAAACCCAAAAGAGTCTGATAAGAGACAGGAAGTGTAGGGAAAAACCTACACGAGTGGAATAAGAGACAGGAAGTGAAGGAAGAAACCTACAAGAGTGGGATAAGAGACAGGAAGTGTAGGAAAACACCTACAAGAGTGGGATAAGAGACAGGAAGTGAAGGAAGAAACCCACAAGAGTGGGATAAGAGACAGGAAGTGTAGGGAAAACCCTGCGCGAGTGGAATAAGATACAGGAAGTGAAGGAAGAAACCTACAAGAGTGGGATAAGAGACAGGAAGTGTAGGAAAACACCTACAAGAGTGGGATAAGAGACAGGAAATGTAGGAAAACACCTACAAGAGCGGGATAAGAGACAGGAAGTGAAGGAAGAAACCCACAAGAGTGGGATAAGAGACAGGAAGTATAGGGAAAAACCTACACGAGTGGAATAAGAGACAGGAAGTGAAGGTAGAAACCTACAAGAGTCGGATTAGAGACAGGAAGTGCAGAGAAAAAAAAACTACAAGAGCTGGATAAGAGACAGGAAGTGAAGGAAAATACCTACAAGAGCAGGATAAGAGACAGGAAGTGTAGGAAAACACCTACAAGAGTGGAATAAGAGGCAGGAAGTGCAGGAAAAAACTACAAGAGTGGGATAAGAGACAGGAAGTGAAGGAAAACACCTACAAGAGCGGGATAAGAGAAAGGAAGTGTAGGGGAAAAAAATACAAGAGTGGGATAAGAGACAGGAAGTGTAGGAAAAAACCTACAAGAGTGGCATAAGAGACAAGAAGTGTAGGGAAAAAAACTACAAGAGTGGGATAGAAGACAGGAAGTGTAGGAAAACACCTACAAGAGTGGGATAATAGACAGGAAGTGTAGGAAAACACCTACAAGAGTGGGATAAGAAACAAAAAGTATAGGAAAAAAACTACAAGAGTGGGATAAGAGACAGGAAGTGAAGGAAGAAACCCAAAACAGTCTGATAAGAGACAGGAAGTGTAGGGAAAAACCTACACGAGTGGAATAAGAGACAGGAAGTGAAGGAAGAAACCTACAAGAGTGGGATAATAGACAGGAAGTGTAGGAAAACACCTACAAGAGTGTTATAAGAGACAGGAAGTGTGGGAAATCACCTACAAGAGTGGCATAAGAGACAGGAATTGTAGGGAAAAACCTACAAGAGTGGGATAAGAGACAGGAAGTGTAGGAAAACACCTACAAGAGTGGGATAAGAGACAGGAAGTGTAGAAAAACACCTACAAGAGCAGGATAAGACACAGGAAGTGTAGGAAAACACCTACAAGAGTGGGATAAGAGGCAGGAAGTGTAGGGGAAAAAACTACAAGAGTGGGATAAGAGACAGGAAGTGTAGGAAAAAACCTACAAGAGTGGAATAAGAGACAAGAAGTGTAGGGAAAAAAAACTACAAGAGTGGGATAGAAGACAGGAAGTGTAGGAAAACACCTACAATAGTCAGGTAAGAGACAGGAAGTGTAGGAAAACACCTACAAGAGTGGGATAACAAACAAAAAGTGTAGGAAAAAACTACAAGAGTAGGATAAGAGACAGGAAGTCTAGGAAAACACCTACAAGAGTGTTATAAGAGACAGGAAGTGTGGGAAATCACCTACAAGAGTGGGATAAGAGACAGGAAGTGTAGGAAAACACATACAAGAGTGGGATAAGAGGCAGGAAGTGTAGGAAAACACCTACAAGAGTGGGATAAGAGACAGGAAGTGTAGGAAAACACCCACAAAAGCGGAATAAGAGACAGGAAGTGAAGGAAGAAACCCAAAAGAGTCAGATAAGAGACAGGAAGTGTAGGGAAAAACCTATACGAGTGGAATAAGAGACAGGAAGTGAAGGAAGAAACCTACAAGAGTGGGATAAGAGACAGGAAGTGTAGGAAAACACCTACAAGAGTGGGATAAGAGACAGGAAGTGTAGGAAAACACCTACAAGAGTGGGATAAGAGACAGGAAGTTTAGGAAAACACCTACAAGAGTGGGATTAGAGACAGGAAGTGAAGGAAGAAACCCACAAGAGCGGGATAAGAGACAGGACGTGTAGGGAAAACCCTACGCGAGTGGAATAAGATACCGGAAGTGAAAGAAGAAACCTACAAGAGTGGGATAAGAGACAGGAAGTGTAGGAAAACACCTACAAGAGTGGGATAAGAGACAGGAAATGTAGGAAAACACCTACAAGAGCGGGATAAGAGACAGGAAGTGAAGGAAGAAACCCACAAGAGTGGAATAAGAGACAGGAAGTATAGGGAAAAACCTACATGAGTGGAATAAGAGACAGGAAGTGAAGGAAGAAACCTACAAGAGTGGGATTTGAGACAGGAAGTGGAGGAAAACACCTACAAGAGTGGGATAAAAGACAGGAAGTGTAGGAAAACACCTACAAGAGCGGGATAAGAGACAGTAAGTGAAGGAAGAAACCCACAAGAGTGGGATAAGAGACAGGAAGTGTAGGGAAAAACCTACACGAGTGGAATAAGATACAGGAAGTGAAGGAAGAAACCTACAAGAGTGGGATAAGAGACAGGAAGTATAGGAAAACACCTACAAGAATGGGATAAGAGACAGGAAGTGTAGGAAAACACCAACATGAGTGGGATAAGAGACAGGAAGTGTAGGGAAACTCCTACAAGAGTGGGATAAGAGACAGGAAGTGTAGGAAAACACCTACAAGAGTTGGGTAAGAGACAGGATGTGTAGGGAAAAACCTACACGAGTTGAATAAGAGACAGGAAGTGAAGGAAGAAACCCACAAGGGTTGGATAAGAGACAGGAAGTATAGGAAAACACCTACAAGAGTGGGATAAGAGACAGGAAGTGTAGGGAAACACCTACAAGAGTGGGATAAGAGACAGGAAGTGTAGGAAAACACCTACAAGATTTGGATAAGAGACAGGATGCGTAGGGAAAAAACTACACGAGTGGAATAAGAGACAGGAAGTGAAGGAAGAAATCTACAAGAGTGGGATAAGAGATAGGAAGTGTACGAAAACACCTACAAGAGTGGGATAAGAGACAGGAAGTGTAGGGAAACACCTACAAGAGTGGGATAAGAGACAGGAAGTGAAGGAAGAAACCCAAAAGAGTTTGATAAGAGACAGGAAGTGTAGGGAAAAACCTATACGAGTGGAATAAGAGACAGGAAGTGAAGGAAGAAACCTACAAGAGTGGAATAAAAGACAGGAAGTGAAGGAAGAAACCTACAAGAGTGGAATAAGAGACAGGAAGTGTAGGAAAACTCCCCCAAGAGCGGGATAAGAGACAGGAAGTGAAGGAAGAAACCCAAAAGAGTTTGATAAGAGACAGGAAGTGTAGGGAAAAACATATACGAGTGGAATAAGAGACAGGAAGTGAAGGAAGAAACCTACAAGAGTGGGATAAGAGACAGGAAGTGTAGGAAACCACCTACAAGAGTGGGATAAGAGACAGGAAGTTTAGAAAAACACCTACAAGAGTGGGATAAGAGACAGGAAGTGAAGGAAGAAACCCACAAGAGTGGGATAAGAGTCAGGACGTGTAGGGAAAACCCTACGCGTGTGGAACAAGATACCAGAAGTGAAGGAAGAAACCTACAAGAGTAGGATAAGAGCCAGGAAGTGTAGGAAAAAACCTACAAGAGTGGGATAAGATACAGTAAATGTAGGAAAACACCTACAAGAGCGGGATAAGAGACAGGAAGTGAAGGAAGAAACCCACAAGAGTGGGTTAAGAGACAGGAAGTGTAGGGAAAAACCTACACAAGTGGAATAAGAGACAGGAAGTGAAGGTAGAAACCTACAAAAGTGGGATAAGAGCCAGGAAGTGTAGGAAAACACCTACAAGAGTAGGATAAGAGACAGGAAGTGTAGGAAAACACCTACAAGAGTAGGATAAGAGACAGGAAGTGTAGGAAAACACCTACAAGAGTGTGATAAGAGACAGGAAGTGTAGGGAAAAATCTACACGAGTGGAATAAGAGACAGGAAGTGAAGGAAGAAACCTACAGAAGTGGGATAAGAGACAGGAAGTGTAGGAAAACACCTACAAGAGTGGGATAAGAGACAGGAAGTGTAGGAAAACACCTACAAGAGTGGGATAAGAGACAGGAAGTGTAGAAAAACACCTACAAGAGTGGAATAAGAGACAGGAAGTGAAGGAAGAAACCTACAAGAGTGTGATAAGAGACAGGAAGTGTAGGAAAACACTTACAAGAGTGGGATAAGAGACAGGAATTGTAGGAAACCTCCTACAAGAGCGGGATAAGAGACAGGAAGTGAAGGAAGAACCCTACAAGAGTGGAATAAGAGACAGGAAGTATAGAGAAAAACCTACATGAGTGGAATAAGAGACAGGAAGTGAAGGAAGAAACCTACAAGAGTGGGATTTGAGTCAGGAAGTGTAGGAAAACACCTACAAGAGTTGGATAAGAGACAGGAAGTGTAGGAAAAAACCTACAAGAGCAGGATAAGACACAGTAAGTGAAGGAAGAAACCCACAAGAGTGGGATAAGAGACAGGAAGTGTAGAGAAAAACCTACACGAGTGGAATAAGAGACAGGAAGTGAAGGAAGAAACCTACAAGAGTTGGATAAAAGACAGGAAGTATAGGAAAACACCTACAAGAGTGGGATAAGAGACAGGAAGTGTAGGAAAACACCAACATGAGTGGGATAAGAGATAGGAAGTGTAGGGAAAGTCCTACACGAGTGGGATAAGAGACAGGAAGTGTAGGAAAACACCTACAAGAGTTGGATAAGAGACAGGATGTGTAGGGAAAAACCTACACGAGTGGGATAAGAGACAGGAAGTGTAGGGAAACACCTACAAGAGTGGGATAAGAGACAGGAAGTGTAGGAAAGCACTTACAAGAATTGGATAAGAGACAGGATGTGTAGGGAAAAAACTACACAAGTGGAATAAGAGACAGGAAGTGAAGGACGAAACCTACAAGAGTGGGATAAGAGACAGGAAGTGTAGGAAAACACCTACAAGAGTGGGATAAGAGACAGGAAGTGTAGGAAAACACCTACAAGAGTGGGATAAGAGACAGGAAGTGTAGGGAAACAACTACACGAGTGGAATAAGAGACAGGAAGTGAAGGAAGAAACCTACAAGAGTGGAATAAGAGACAGGAAGTGTAGGAAAACACCTACAAGAGTGGGATAAGAGACAGGAAGTGTAGGAAAACACCTACAAGAGTGGGATAAGAGATAGGAAGTGTAGGGAAAAACCTACACGAGTGGAATAAGAGACAGGATGTGAAGGAAGAAACCTACAAGAGCAGGATAAGACACAGGAAGTGTAGGGAAACACCTACATGAGTGGGATAAGAGACAGGAAGTGTAGGAAAACACCTACAAGAGTGGGATAAGAGCCAGGAAGTGTAGGAAAAAACTACACGAGTGGAATAAGAGACAGGAAGTGAAGGAAGAAACCTACAAGAGTGGGATAAGTGGAGAAGTGTGGCTCAATGGTTAGAGCAGGCAGACCTTGATGCAGAGCTCTGGCCAGGGACTAGGGTTCAATTCCCGCCTCGGCGGGTCTTAGGCTCATTAATTCCCCTGACTGGATATTCTCGCCTCAGTGCCTGTTCTGATCATGGGTCCCACGCTGCAACTCTGGGCAATAGCTTGCTTAGTCTCCACAACGGCCCCAAAAGCGCTGGGATGCCTGGCTGCACCTGGGGGGGTGCCCAGGAGTGGACATTTCACAGGAAAGCCAGGAAGTTTTCCTAAGCGGTATACAGACAGCGCCGGGACACCTCCGGTGGAGGTAGCTGTGCGCTTTACAAATTCCGACATTTACATTTACATTTATAAGAGACAGGAAGTGAAGGTAGAAACCTACAAGAGTGAGATAAGAGACAGGAAGTGTAGGAAAACACCTACAAGAGTGGGATAAGAGACAGGAAGTGTAGGAAAACACCTACAAGAATGGGATAAGAGACAGGAAGTGAAGGAAGAAACCCGCAAGAGTGGGATAAGAGACAGGAAGTGAAGGAAGAAACCTATAAGAGTGGGATAAGATACAGGAAGTGAAGGAAGAAACCCACAAGAGTGGGATAAGAGACAGGAATTGTAGGGAAAAACCTACACGAGTGGAATAAGAGACAGGAAGTGTAGGAAAACACCTACAAGAGCGGGATAAGAGACAGGAAGTGTAGGAAAGAACCTACATGAGTGGAATAAGAGACAGATAACAGACAGGAAGTGTAGGGAAAAAAACCCTACACGAGTGGGATAACATACGGAAAGTGTAGGGTGTTGTAAGATCGAGGAAAGAGCCGTGCTTGAAATGGAAAAGCAGAGTACCTGCTTGTTTATGAGAAGTGCCGGAACTCTCCAATTAATATTAGGTTTCTCTTGAGAAGTGCAGGTACTCTCCCTCTCAAAATAGAAAAGTTCTGGCTCTCAGTACCGGTCAGTACCGGCCCATTTAAAGCACTGGGTAAGAGGTGGGAAAAAGAGATGGCAGCGGTGCTGTTCAGCAATGGTTACATTTGGCTGAATCTTTTTTCTTTTTTAATATTTGAAGTGTCTCTTTCTCTCCCGTCTGCAAAGATAATCACAAGATTACAGACCACCTGTTTGAAAAAGTTTAAATTTGTCTTCTAATCTGCAGGCGGAAGCTATGTTTGCCGAGGTCAGGGCTGCTTTGGGCACCAGACTCGAACAGCTGAAGTGGATGGATGAAGAAAGCCACAGAAATGCGAAACAAAAAGTGAGTGAACCCCTAAATTGCACGCAAACGCACCCCACGTGCAAGATACACCCAGGAGTAAAAAGAAATCACGAACTGCTAATTGCCACCACTGGCGTAACGAAAATTGAGGGGGCCTCCCTGCAAGGTATGTAAAGGGCCCCCCTCCGGGGTCATTTTGGAGCTCTCCGGACAGAGTGCAGTGCCGAGGGGGCCCCCTGGAGCTTTGCCCCCCCCCCAATGGGCTGCGCGGGGCCTGTGTTACGCCCCTGATTGCCACAATAAACATGAATGTTAAACTCGCGAGGTCCTGCCGAGCACCACAGTTTTACAGATAGTTGTGTCTTGGTAAGCATGAATGTTAAATGTGCAGGACTGGCTTTAGGCTGGAGTGAGCGCCCCTCTGCACCAGGCGCCAACCTCGCGGGAGGGGGAGGGCAGCATTTTTAAATGTCTCATGGGCTTAAACGTACCTCAGAATTTTCCAGAAAAGGGGGTGGTGATGAACAGAGTGTCTGAATTAAGCAGACCACTCTTACCCAGTCCAAAGATCAGGGCTTGATCCATCGCCGTTATTTAGCTCACTGCCCCATCCCAGCTCCGAACCTGGCTATATGCAAATTAGTCTGTCCCTGGCCCAGTGCATCATGGGAACAGGGCAGACCAAACTACCAAGCCAATTCTTCACCAGAAAGGAGACAAGCTTCCGGGGACCGGTTTCTGGCATTTCAGCCGTCGTCGGCCCGGCTTGCTTGAATCCTGATGGAGCAGTGAGCAAGGGACTCATGTCTGAGTATACCCTGCCACACCTATAGTGGCCAAAAACGATTCAGAAAAGGGGGTGGTGATGAACAGAGTGTCTGAATTAAGCAGACCACTCTTACCCAGTCCAAAGATCAGGGCTTGATCCATCACCGTTATTTAGCTCACTGCCCCATCCCAGCTCAGAACCTGGCTATATGCAAATTAGTCTGTCCCTGGCCCAGTGCATCATGGGAACAGGGCAGACTAAACTACCAAGCCAATTCTTCACCAGAAAGGAGACAAGCTTCCGGGGACCGGTTTCTGGCATCTCACTTGGCCACTGGATTCAAGATAGCCTGGCTGATGAGGATTATGAATCCGAAACCGGTCCCAGGATGCTTGTTTCCGGTCCATGGAAGACATGGTTTGGCAGTTCGGGCTGGACTTTTCCCATGAGGCAAAGGGTCAGACTGATTTGCATATAGCCAAGTCTGAAATGGGGTGGCTGAGTGGGCTAAAGAATGGTGATGGATTAAACCCAGATCATTTGACTGGGGGTGAGTGTTTGATTTGCTCAAACGCTCCGTCCATCATCCCCTTTTGTATCGCTTTGTTCGCCCTAAGAGTGGCAGGGTATGCTCAGACGTGAGTCCCTTGTTCACTTGGCCACTGGATTCAAGATAGCCTGGCTGATGAGGATTATGAATCCGAAACCGGTCCCAGGATGCTTGTTTCCGGTCCATGGAAGACATGGCTTGGCAGTTCGGGCTGGACTTTTCCCATGATGCAAAGGGTCAGACTGATTTGCATATAGCCAAGTCTGAAATGGGGTGGCTGAGTGGGCTAAAGAATGGTGATGGATTAAACCCAGATCATTTGACTGGGGGTGAGTGTTTGATTTGCTCAAACGCTCCGTCCATCATCCCATTTTGTATCGCTTTGTTCCCCCTAAGTGTGGCAGGGTATGCTCAGACGTGAGTCCCTTGCTCACTTGTCCACTGGATTCAAGATAGCCTGGCTGATGAGGATTATGAATCCGAAACCGGTCCCAGGATGCTTGTTTCCGGTCCATGGAAGACATGGCTTGGCAGTTCGGGCTGGACTTTTCCCATGAGGCAAAGGGTCAGACTGATTTGCATATAGCCAAGTCTGAAATGGGGTGGCTGAGTGGGCTAAAGAATGGTGATGGATTAAACCCAGATCATTTGACTGGGGGTGAGTGTTTGATTTGCTCAAACGCTCCGTCCATCATCCCCTTTTGTATCGCTTTGTTCGCCCTAAGTGTGGCAGGGTATGCTCAGACGTGAGTCCCTTGCTCACTTGGCCACTGGATTCAAGATAGCCTGGCTGATGAGGATTATGAATCCGAAACCGGTCCCAGGATGCTTGTTTCCGGTCCATGGAAGACATGGCTTGGCAGTTCGGGCTGGACTTTTCCCATGAGGCAAAGGGTCAGACTGATTTGCATATAGCCAAGTCTGAAATGGGGTGGCTGAGTGGGCTAAAGAATGGTGATGGATTAAACCCAGATCATTTGACTGGGGGTGAGTGTTTGATTTGCTCAAACGCTCCGTCCATCATCCCCTTTTGTATCAGAATTTTCCAGGCAGCAATAAAAATGTCAAGATAAAGCTGATGATTAACGTATCTGCAGGAGATAGGAGAGTCAGAGCTTTGTCTACTGCCAGTTTTCACTCATCAGAAAGCAGCACAGAGGGTTTGTGTGCTGCAGCACGTGTCACGTCCACTTCACAGAATTGTATTTGACAGTGTCTAGCCCAGTGGGTTACTGCTTTTGTCTCAGATATCCTTTTGTTACTTGCAGTTTATAAGTTACAATCATTATTTTATAGCACAGTGATCTAAGAACTGGCATTTCAAGGCAAAGGTGTAGAACCTTTTGTTTTTACCCCTGTATTTGGCTATCCCAAGCTTCTAAAAAGAGTTGGTTTTGGTAGAAATAAACGCTTGTTAGTAAAGCCAACTCCTGCCGCTGCCGCTGTTGGTTTCCCCCGCCGCCGCAGCAAGTACCACCGCGCGGCCGCAGAGGGGGGAGACTACAGCTCCCAGGCTCCTTTGCCCGCACCGCCCACTTCCGCTTGACAGCGCGCCCGGAGGCGCATAAAGAACAGGAGCTTCCTCCGCCTCGCGGACGCGCGCAGGCGGCGCCGGGAGAAGCCCGGGCAAAGGGCGGGCCGCCTGTGGCCGCCCGGGGCCAGAAGAGGCGCCGGGCCGGGCCCCCCCTCTAACATCAGACCATGGGTAAGTGTAAGAACACACCAAATACTGAGGAGGGTGGCAAGAAGGCCAAAGTCCCGAGACACTCTGAGACAATTATTTCATATCTCACATCTGCTGTGAGGGCCTTGTCTAAGGAAATAGCCACAGCCCAGCAAGAGTTGGGCTTGATACCTCCTCTACATACCAACCAGTCCACCACCTCAGACATTACCCCAGCTCCGAGCATTCCACTAGAGCCGGAAGTGGTAGTGCTGAACCCTAACCCCAGCGCTGCTATTACTGTCTGCCCGCCCTCAGCCCTCTCCCCTGCTCAGAGTTTGTCTAATCAGTCACAGGGGCACGGTCAAGAGAAAAAAACTACCAATAAAAGGAGGAAAAAGCCTGAGAGTGCTAACACCACCGAACACTTGGCTACGGAAAATATCGGTGATCACCTAAAGCGCTTTTGTTACTCGCATTGAACCCTTGCTAGTGGGTATAGCAAATTACATTGTCGACACTTTAAATACTTGACTCACTGGCCTTTTAAAGAAATGTGCCCTAATTGACAATTTGGCAAAGAATTTGGGCTCTGTCCAGGAACCACTAAGGGTGGATAGGAATTGCATAGATATTAGTTCACATAATGCAGTAAGCTCAATGGATCCAATATTGTCATGTGAAGGGGGGACTGTAGACAACTCCGGGTCCCGGGTTTCCTGCAAACCCTCAAGTAGTCCAGCTATCACTCAGCCCATTCCGGGTCATACTGACAGCCATCCTGTGAGTCATGGCAAGGCCACCAGCGCAAGGGCTATGGGCTGCCAATTACATTTAGACCTACCCCCGGACGCCGCACCCTTAATCGCCGCATTCATAGGGGTTTCCCCGCTAGCAAATGGGGAGTTAGAACCCACAGCGGCACTAATACAAAAGGCCAGACAATGGTGTACTGACACGAGTAGTGGTGGGATAAACATTTCTAACAGGATTATAATGGCTAGAAGGGTGGGCTGGATTGGACATTGTCCCAAACACGAGAAGGGCGACTGTGTCATGGTCAACTTTGACAGTCCCAACCTGGCAGATAGTCTGTTCTGGGACGGCTCAGCGATCTTAGACACAGGGAATATGAGACCGGTTCCCTTGGGCTTTTGTTATCCGCTGCCCGCCACACCACACTCACCCCCAGATCTATACCCCAGGTTATGTCACTCGGCCATGGTAGGGAACGGTTGGAGAGCAGTAACTGAAGGGATTAGACGGGGTAGACATATTCGTGCACACCACACATATAGGGGTCCTAGCATTTCGAGGGCTGCAACTCCCCAGACAACCCATACCTCTGGCGTGGGTCCCGGCCCCGCGTTGTTCAATAGATTTTCCCCACTCGACGATCTAGAGGAAATAGATTGACAACCAGCCCCAATGTTGTCCCCCATAAATGGCACCCCGTCTGTAGAGGGCACAGTAGTGTGCAAATTCATCAGCTGGAATGTAGCGGGTATCAGAGCAAAAAGGGTAGATACGGCTTGGATTGACTTTGTTACTAGTCATGACGTGATAGCCATACAGGAATCATGGGACACCTCTGCTAGCTTTTGGATGGATGGCTTTACCAGCTTTGCCGTCCCTGCAACCCCTAGTACGGCAGGCAGAGCTAAGGGGGGCCTCCTCTTCCTCTTCTCATTAAAGCTCCTTGGGTCATTTAAGCGACTGGAGTCAGGTTCATCGAACCTTTTAATTGTGGATTGGGCAGTTTCCTCTGCCCATACACTTATTTTAATCAATTTTTCTAATTCCCGGGAAAGGGCAGCAGATTATGACCACATTGCCTCCCTGGTAAAAATTTTAGGTAATTTCAGTCTAAATAATTACACTAATTTCGAGCTCATCCTAATGGGCGATTTTAACATTAACTTTTGTAGTAATCTCTGCTACACAGGAGAGTATGAGGGTCCGCCAGGGGCAACGGCCCCTCACTTTGAGCACACAAGGTCAGGAGAAGCCCTCGAAGAGTTACTGGACAATTTTAACATATTCAAACCAACCTACACAGGGGGGGGCGAGAGATTATGCACATACAAGTGCACAGTCCATGATTCCGTTATAGATTATATCTTCTTGTCCCCAGGGATTTTAGCCAAGGTAAGGAAGTACACAGTAATTGTCTCGACTCATAGCGACCACAACCTTTTGTTGTTGGAGTTGCTTTGGCCGAATCCCTGCGTACACAGGCTGGCTCCTCCCAGTCAGGGTCCACTGTGGTGCCTTCAGACCAGGGCAGAAGGCTCAAATGGGGAATGGTGGTTCCGGAAGGTTTCCCCGCTAATTTATTCCCCAAAATCAAGGGTTATATAGCGACTTGTCTGGACCAAAACGCTCCCAATCTAGAAATCATAGAGGCCTTTGAGCTGTTTTGGGCACAGATCTCGATGGACCTAACGTCAAACCAGGGTCAGAGAAGGGAAAAGCCCCATAAATGGTTTGACGCTAATTGTTTGAGAATCCACAGGCTCCTTAAACATGCCCTGTCATCCACCCCGAGAAACAAGGCCCTCATTACCAACCTGAGGAGGGAATACAAAAGAACCACGAATGGGAGAAAAAACGCCATTAAAAGGGATGCTTGGGATAAGTTACTGGCAACAGACGTATTACGAGATAGCAGACAATTTTGGGCCGCAATAAATCAGCCCTTTTTCGCAGATTCAGGAAATGCAGTCACCGACTGGGTCATCCCTGATGAGAGGTGGCTTCTTCCTTTTAAAGAAGTATATGGTGACCCTGACTGCGTCGCTCTCTGCGGCCCAATGGTAGCCCTTGATCCCGCCCCCTTAGTTTTTGATAAGGACGAAGTGGTGAAAGACCTCGAAAAACAAGGCGCCGGGGCCAGATGGTGTACCGGCCGACCTCTATAGACATTACCCGAACCTATGGGCACAGGTGCTAACGAATGTCTTTCGTGCTGCCAATGATAATGCATTCCCTACCACCTGGGCAACCTCAATCATCGTGCCAATTTTTAAAAAGGGGCAGCTTGACGACCCAGCGTGCTACAGACCTATTTCCCTCCTTGACTCTGCCATTAAGATCTTAGGCAGAGTCCTCTTGGTCAAGCTAAGGGCCAACTTAGAGGTCTGCGGGGGGCTCTCGAACATACAATATGGGTTTAGAGAGAAGAGGGGCACCATGGACCAATGTTCTAACTTGCACCTTCTAATCTCTAAATACACGGTAGCCAAGGAGGGGTCCCTTTTTCTGGCCTTTATGGACCTCTCCTCGGCTTTCGATTTGGTAAATAGGTCCAAGTTGTGGTCCATTTTACTGAAGATGGGAATTTACCCCTCATTGGTTAAATTTATGGCTTCCCTTCATCAGGAGTTATTTGCCACAGTTAGGGTCACCAAGGAAGGCAGGTGCACGTCTAGATTTAAATCAGAGAAAGGGGTGCGCCAGGGTTGCATCCTGGCCCCCCTTCTCTTTACTATTTACATTAGCGGGCTGGGAAAACATCTAGAGGCAGCAGGGGCGGATGTTCTGCGTGTAGGAGGAGCCACTGTATGGGCTCTCCTATACGCGGACGACGCAGTTTTAATAGCGCACACTGGTAATGTTCCCCAGACACTGTTGGATCTTTTTGGGTCCTTTATAGAGAAACTTGACCTAAGAGTCATGCAAAAAAATCCCACTCGATGGTGGTTGGCCAACAGAGAAGTAAGCCTAAAACTAAAACCTTTATTTGCAAGGGTGAGGTGGTTTCAAGGGTTACCGTCTTCCCTTATCTGGGGGTCCTGTTCAACGAGAGGGGGTCGTGGGCTCCCCAGATTAAGGCTAAGAGCTTATACCTGGCCCGTTCCACGTCCGCCTTGATGGGTTTTTCAAAAAGGCTAGGGGCTAGGCCGATGGAGGCCCTTTTGAAAGTCTACAATAGCAAATGCATCCCCATTGCCACCTATGGGTCAGCCTTGTGGGGTCACGTTGCCCAAGATAATATCCAAAGGGTAGAAAATGGGCTCTTAAGACAATTCTTGTCTATCCCTAAGTCCTCCCCCACCTTCTCAATCCATTCTGAGGTGGGCATGGTTTATATAACGGATAGATTGAAACTGGCCCCCCCTAGTATTCTGGGCAAAAACATGGCTCAACTTAGAACTTACCTTGAACCACGCAATTCTGTCGGATGTTTTGTCTTTGGATCACGCCATGAAAATACCCTGGTTGAACTATCTAAGAAACACCTTTACACATCTAGGGAGACCTGAACTCTTTTTGTCACCATCTAATATCAGGAGAGAGGATGTTTAAATGGTTCAAGAATCACTTCTTGGAGAGGGCATGTTTGGCCAGAGAGGAGAGGGAACTAGTGAAAGTCTCAGTAAGATCACACTTCATGTTAACCACCACCCCTTCTCTCTCGCCTTATCTCAAAATTGTCACCAAACCCCTACACAGATTTTTATTGACAAAGTTTAGATTTAATTTGATCCACCTTTCTTTGGGTTGCTATCAATCCTGGGCCAAACCTGATGAGGCTCCTCCCTGCAATTGTGACAAATATTCCTGTCAAAATACCTTGCATTTTATGATGTTTTCTGGGTTTTATGCGGGTGCAAGGAAAAAATATTTGTTACCTATCTTGAGGGAGGCCGACTTTATCCAAGTTAGGCCCACACTAATTCACCTCCAGATGTTGAGCAAAACTCACATTATCTACTGTGTGGCTAGTTTCTTAGCGGCGACTTTCAGAATCAAGAATAAACATGTGCCACCAAATGCATTATACTAATTATGGTATTGCCCACACTGATTGTATTTCCGTGTAATTTGTAGTGTAAATGTTTACTTGGGCTTAGCACTGACTTTGTACATTCATGAATTGCCTATTTTAACTTTGTATGTAATTTTTATGCCTTTTATGATTTTTAACAAATCGAATAAAGTGTATTTTGACTGACTGACTGACTACAGATAAACAAACCCATTGGCCGCTGCTGTAGACAACAGTGGGAACGGACAGGATTGTATCTCTAGCTAGATAGCATGGTTTCTCTCCTGCTCACGCCTAAAGGAGCAGAGTTCTAAGTTTTAACTATACATGTTCTAAAGTGCCTACTTTCTACGTTAAATGTTAGGGTCTAGAGTTAGCCAAAACCTTTTAATTTTATGAAAAGTGTATATTATGCATACTTAAAGGGGTTTTCAACCACCTCTCTTCATCCATTGGTGTGTTCTTGTGTCACTCACATTTTGCTTCCGCCCAGTACAGCGTACAGCATGGGGCAATGGGTCAGCCTACTTCAGCCACTGGTTAATTGCGCTTTGAGTGGCTGAATTTTTCTCTTTCACAATGAGCTCATTTACACACAAGGTAGCTCCCTCCAGTGGTTTTAATTTATGATTACTTTAGTGGTGCCTTTCTGATAGAAGGATGCTTTCTACCAGCTCTTCATGAAAGCACAGCGTACATTCCAGACTTATCATTTCCTGTTGTTTGCCAATGCTGTTGTAAATTCCTTTGAAACTAGCATTTGTTTATCTATTTAACCGCTGTTACTTCACAGCATAACAGATTGTGGTCCTGTGCTCAAATTCCCCAATGGTTCTTTATTAAACTTTGTCTTGGCAAAAGGCCAAACCTTATAGCGCTTTATTTGCAGTACACTTGTAACACTTTTATTTAAGCACAGCTGTGGTGAAATTTGGGTTTTAGTATCCAATACTTTATATTGTGAGCCTTCTTTCCTTTTCTTTCTTTATTCTTTCTTTCTTTCTTTCTTTCTTTCTTTCTTTCTTTCTTTCTTTCTTCTTTCTTTCCTTCTTTTCTGCCTTTTTACTTTTTCATTCCTTTTTGCCTTCTTTCTTTCCTTCTTACCTATATATAGGTGCTTTGTTTCCTTCTTTCATTCTTGCCTTCTTCCCTTCCTTCATTTCTTTTTTGCCTTCTTCCCTTTTTTCTTTCTTTCCTTCTTTCTTTTCTTCTTTCTTTTTTGCATCCTTTCCTTCTTTCTTTATTTGCCTTCTATCTTTCATTTTCTGTTGCCTTCTTTCCATCTTTCTTTCTGTCTGTTTTCTTTTTCGTGTTCTTTCTTTCATTTTTGACTTTTCCCTTTTCTTTAATTCTTTCTTTTCCCTTCTCTTTCGTTCTTGCTTTTGTTCCTTTTTCTTTCCTTCTTTCTTCCTTTTTTGCTTTTTTCCTTCTTTCTTTGCTTTTTCTTTCTTTCCTTCTTTCTTCCCTTTTTCATTCTTTCATTCATTGTCTTTTTCATTTGTTCCTCTTTCTTTCCTTCTTTCTATTTTTTTTCCTTCCTTTGCCTTTCTTTTTGTCCTTTCTTTTTTGCCTTCTTTCTTTCCTTTTTGATATATTTATTTCCTTTCTTCCTTCTATCTTTCTTTCTGCCTTCTTTCTTTCATTTGTGATATCTTCCCTTTTTCCTTATTGCACTCTTTCCTTGTTTCTTTCCTTTTTCCATTCATGCATTCTTTCTTTCCATCTAACTTTCTTTCCTTCTTCCTTCCTCCCTCCCTCCCTCCCTCCCTCCCTTGCTGGCCTTTTTCCTTTGTCCCCTTCTTTCTTAAATGGAAGAGGCTGGCAGTCAATACCAGACCAACGTTTTTTTTTTTTAGTTCTGTGGTAACTAAGACACTTTAGATTTTTCTTAAAGTATTTATAGCATAGTTACTTATAGGGGTTTTGAATCAGACTTCATCCATTAGTGTGTGGTTGCTTCATTCACATTTTTCTTTCACCCACTCCAGCATGCATCATTGAGCTCTGAATCAGCCCACTTCAGCCATTGGCTGACTTCCTTATGACATGATGCACTTTTACTTTTTTTGCACTTTTACTTTCACAAGGAAAGGATCTAGACACAAAGTAGTTCACTTCAGTACCAGGGAATACTATGGTAATTTGTACTTTTGGGAGACCCAAAAAAAAAATGTTTGCCTTTAGCCAATGTTTATTTTTTAGATTTGATGATGGCCCGGCAACTTCCGGAGCAATAAAGCTTTGTAAAAACCATGACAAAACATGATTTGCCATAAGGCTGGAGGCCACCGAAAACTGATTGGTTTTTACCAATGCTTGTTTAAAGATGTGGTTGGCTTTGCCTCTGTTTTTTTCTTAAAATAATTGCAGTCACTTCTTTCCTTTCCAAGCTCCAGTCTATTGCCGTGAAGATTGGCTATCCTTTGTGGATCATGGATGACGCGTTACTGGAGCGTGAGTACCACCAGGTGAGTGTGAATGAGGGGCTGTGATCCCCATCGCCCAGACCTCAGGCACCAGGAGCCTCCTGCCACACCTAATACCACCTGCTCAGCAGCTCAGTTAAGGCTGAGATTTCTAGCTGGAGAAACACTGCCCCTGGATAGAGTATACACCCACTGAGAGGGGATGCCCAGTGCCCAGTGGCATTGACCAGCTTCAGAGATTACTCTTTTCCACCTAATACGATTCTGTCGACAGTCAACCTTTTGATTTGTTACAGAAAATATCATAAGCTTGTATGTATATTAACATTTGTGTCAACATTGCCCTGTCAGTGGCTTTGCTTGTTCACCCAGCTGCCCTTTTCAATGCTTGTTTATTGGGTTTTCATTGTTCGCTTCTTACGCTGTTTGGATCCTTCATGCATTTTGCAGCATGCAGTTGGTTACAGAGTGCAGTGCTTTCTAATTACACTTAGATCCACCTAGCAGATCAGTGAGTGACAAGCGTTACTCGTTAAGAGACTTGAGCCATAAGATACAGCTCTGGAACTGGTACCCACAGCACCACAGCCTCCTCATGTTGGGCTGTATTACATGAAAACTAAGCGTGTAACAAGACAGTTGGTTCTTGGCTCCGTTCAAGTGCTGGAGACACCAGGGGGCTCATTATGATGGCGGGCGGACATCAGTCCACCTGCAACCATAACGGTGATGGGACTGACCCGCAGACGTGCGGCGGTCCCATTGGCCCAATTAGCATGCGCCTGCAATACTGGCGGGGGCAACCTGGCCTTTTCACATTGAAGACTGTGCCGCTGGCTGCAGTGCTGTCCGCAGTGGTAAAAGGGCACGCACAGCATTTCCCTGCAACACGTGTCAGGCACCAAGCCGTGCCTGCCACTTGGTGCTGGGAACTTTCCGTTCGCCGTGGTACCCGCCGCCATCGTAATCTGGCGGTGGGAAAAATATGTTCGATGGCGGAAGTCTTTTCGCCATCATAATCACCCCCTGGTGTGTTTGTGGGCACTCTAAGTCACCGGGGAGTGTTGTGCATTGCATGTTCTTTGCAGATTCAACTAGCTAATTGTGACACAAAGTCCTGATTTTATTAAAGACACAGAGGCGCTTATTGTGCAGTCTCTTTGCGTACTGTCTACTTGCAGGTTTTCAATGGACTTCATATACCATAATGCATTTTGGATTAAAGCAGGCAATGACAAAATGTAATCAACAATGGCCTAGAGTTATAGGGCCCAATAACTGCTGACACCACCTCTTTTCTTGGTTTGTGAATTAAAGTCCACGGATGATTCTTAGGAACAAAAATAATACGAAAAGTCCAAGAAAAAACAAATGAGAAAAATCTTCCTAGCCTTGTCCAGAATCAGTTTCATGTGTCCATTTGTGGTCCATGTAACAGCGTCCAGCCATGGTTTGGCTTTTCATGCAGATGCCTACTTTGTCACTGGCACTGAAATGAAATCCGGGCCCAGATTCATTAAAACATCCCGCAACGCACCAAGACAACTTCCTGCGCTGCGTGGCAGGGAGAGAGCAGGAATGGGCTATACACTACTAAGATATGACCCATTCCTGCACAAGGCACCCTTGCGCCAAGGTGCAAGGGTGACTGTGTCACAGGCGGGATTGTTTTTGCACAGGAAGGTACAGCTACCTATGCAAAAACAATTCCCAGAGGCATTTTCCTCTTTCTATGCAGGCTGCATGCTGCAACACACATAGAAAGAGGAAATAACGAGGAGAAATAAACATATTTCTCCTCGTTCCACCTCACCTGGGAAGGCGCAGCATTTTGACGCAATCCCAGGTTTACCAGTCTTAGCAAGTCTGGGAATGCGTTAAAAACCGTGAGTGGAAGTGTGGAACACTGATGCTCTACCCATGGAAGGCCCTTACAAGGCAGCAATTGGTGCTATCTTGCCTTACTCCAGATGTACTAAGCTCCCAAGGTGGGTTTGCGTGGCTTTAGTAAATCTGACTCAAGTGCTTGCGTTGCCTTGCATCGACTTGCATGATGCAACAGTGATGCAAGCTCTTTGTAAATCTAGGCCTGGAGTGATATGGTCTAGGGCAGGTGGTCTACAAACCTTTTAATGCCGCGCCCCTTCAATGAAAAACAAATCATCTGCCCACCTCCGAATTTTTCACAATTATATTAAATTGGCAATGTTTAAATCAGTCTAGAATTATGTAAACATTGCAGTTCAGTTATGTCACCACTGTTTTAAAAATGCAATCAAATACATGATTGCCAAACATACTGTTCAGGTCAGGCAGGCCTTACTAACGTGTAAAAGTATCAACGGTGTGATTATTACAAATGCGTGTGGGGTTCTTTAAAGGATATTTGGAGTCCCTCTCTTTTGACACTTTCTCCCGGCCAGGATATACATACAAAAGATGTTAGTGATGGCCCATTGCAGAGCAGATCACTGCTGCTCATTTTTTCAGCCTAAAACAAATCCCCGTTATCAGCATAAAGCTTCTTTCGGCCACAGCCTGCCCCCCCCCCAATCTCTTGTGCCCCCTAGGGGGGCCCACCCACTAGTTTGAAGATCCCAGGTGTATTGTGAGTGACAATGTAGAGGTGGATTAATAATCCTCTCTTTGCCTTTAGCAAAATAAAGACTTTCCTGCATAACTGGCTAGGAGAATCTGCAGGTTTATTCCAAGGCAGAGGCTCATATTATGCATGTTCAAAGCATATTCACAACTGCCTGACCTACCGTCCTACAATAAAAGGTCTTAACATTGAAACTCTTTACCCGCCTGCTGCTCTAAGGATATCTCCCAGTCTGTCTCTCACCCAAGCAGGCCTTAGAAGCCAGAGCCCCTCTAACCAAAGGAGCACCAAAGTAACCCACCAACCTAAAGCGGTGGAAGGCAAAGGAATACATGGTCTACATAGAGCTGTTAGTAGGTCAAGGGCTTCTGTCCTTAAATTCTTAGTCACTTCTACATACCTTCAAAGACACCTTACTGCACAGTTTCGAATGTGAATGGAAACTCTGAAACTTAATATAAGTAGATGAGCATGTTTTATGTCTTGCTATATTGAAATGAGCATCATCAGGAGAAAAACTCAGTCCTGTAATAAGTAACCCTGGGCGGAGTTTGCGGAGTTGCACTTCGCAGAGCTACGCGAAGTGCAAAAAAAACTCAGTCACGCTACGCGGAGCTCTGCAAGTGGTGTAGTTCCATAGAAAAAATGCCGCTTGCGGTGATTGCAGAGTGCGGATGCTTGTCCACAGCACAAGCACCTTGCACAGCGCATGCGGTCCCTTCTTTCTCTTTTCTGCCGCTCGAGTAGACTTTTTACTCGAGCGGCAGCTTTCTCAACACGAACAAGCAGTTTCTCATTGCAAGCGGTCGCGAGCATACATGACCACTCGCAATGAGAAATCTGCTAACTTGATTTTGACGATCGCGAAGACGGGAAAAGCTCGCCGGGAGGTTGATTTTACTCGCTCGTTGACGTTGGTGAACGCAAGCAAAGAAAATAACTCCACACCGCTGCGCGAAGCGGAGTTTTTCGGGACTCCGCGAGCTCCGCCTCTCGCAGAGTGCAAGAAACTCTGCAAACTCCACGAGTGGAGCAGAGTTCCACGTTGAGGTTTAGTAATAAGCAGGGCCTTCAAACTTGACACCAGCTGGAAAGACACCAGACACAATAACATTACCAGTTTAGCAGGTAATAGTCTGAAAGATAATACTTATCCGCCTTTGATTGACACAAATGTAGTCCCTAATAGTTGTATACCTGGGCTTTGGAGGAATCAAGAAACTCACTCCTTGCATTATTCTACACGCTAAGGGATGCTCACCAACTGATTGACACTCTGCCTTGCCATGCCCTGCCACAATGGCTGATCTGTATCTGTTAATAATCCTGAATGACTTCTGGCCAGCTGCCAAAGAGGCTAGAAGATTTAGAAATCTGGGTATAGCCACTGAAAAGGGATCCGCGCCCCTTCCCACACAGCAGCGACACCACGTCCCCCAAGCTGATCTGTATCCTTGTGGAGTACCTGGGGCCCAAGATGCCTTGATGTATCCTGAAGCAGTTTCCAAAAGTCCTGGCATATCTGAAATTTTCCTGATAGATTTCATGCCATTTGTTGCGATATGTTCTGTATGACCAAAATGTAATTCCAACCCAGTGGGTTTTTCAGAATTTCTTGTAAGACCAGGTGTAGGATTGGGTAATCCTTTTATAACTCCAGTAAAATCGGATACCAAGTTTGAGTCGGCCGTAATGGTGTAACTACTACGACTCTTGCTAGCTGTTGGCAAATTTGGGCTAGACCTCTTGAGATAATTGTAAAGGCAGGAAAAGTAGGGTCGATCCCTCCTAACATGCTATAGAGTGCAATACACTCAGTGCACAGTACGGAGTTTATCATTGATACCAAGGCATTAGCTGCTCCAGCAATGAATCAACAAACTAGAAACTTCGCATCATAAGCGTTTGTCATTGCCTCATGGGCTTGTGCTTAACTTTTCAATGCAACAAAAAATGAGTGAGAGCCAGCAGGGATTGGGCCCTATTCCTACCTTGTTATTGGTTGTATTTTGTTATTTCCTTCTTTAACCCCTTTGCTGCGGGGGTAATTCCCCCACTGTGCGGGGGCGGGGGGGTGAGCATGGCGCCGCAGTGCTCGTGACTTGCCCAGCTCGTCATGAGTCACAGCTGAGCTGTGCTCATGGCGAGCTGAGCTCGTCACAACCCTGCCCACTGATTAATTCTACCGCACAGGTGGGGAATTAATTGCTCGTGGGCGGCGGGCAGCCGTTATGACGAGCCCAGCTCGTCATGAGCACAGCTCCACTGTGACTCAAGATGAGCTGGGCTTGTCATGAGCTCCGAAGAGCTTAACACAAAATGCATTATGTAGACACATGTAGTCGTTCTGCGTTTCGAAACATTAGGGTCAAAGGATCACAATATCCTGCTCGCCCTGTATATTTACAATTCTAATCCCCCCCCACACACACACACAATTAAAGGGGAAACATCCTTTACAACGCAACTTTTACCACGCAGTGCCTTTACGACGCAACTATTACAACGCATGTCATTACAACGCATTGCGCTGGGGGGCGCTCTAGGATAGGGAAAGGATTTAATTTACTATCCAACACCTTCCCTACTATCCACGGGGACTGGAGTTGGAATAGTAAATTAAACTATTCACTATCCAGCACCCCAAAGCCCTATGCGTTGTAACAGCATGCGTTGTAAAAACTGCGTTGTAAAGGCATGCGTGGTAAAAGCATGCGTTGTAATGTCATACATCCCAATTAAAGGGATACCTTGGGATGCATGAGGAATTTTTATCTAATAGTATATAACCCCCAGAAAAACAAACTTCAAAAATCTCCCTGGAAAATGGTTGACCCCACCCTGACCTTTAGGAGTCTGGATGAACCCGATGATGAAGCATGACACCACTAGAGTGGGTGAGGGTTGTATAAAAAAGGTGTTTCCTTTTCCCATCACTGAGTTTGGTGGAGTAGAGGTGTAGTTTAATCTCCTTACTACATTCCCACCTAGAGGGGAGGAAACTACATAGGCTATTAGTCCTTCTGCAATGAACAGAAAGAAAAGAGACTGCATTATTAGAGCCTCTGCCTTGTAACACAATGGATGCTTGAGTTTATGCTCCATTCCACCTGACTTCCTCGCTCTGTCTTGCTCCTGGGAACCTTCAGTCGCGCTCCCCTCTTGTTTACTTCTTTTTCTCTTGTTTAAGCTTGATCTTGGCGAGGACACCTTCTTCCAGAATGTGGTGAAGCTGAACACCCCCAGGGAAAGTTTTCACTTTGGAACCTCGAGTCATCATGGACAAGACAGGTATGTGTTTATTAGACAATCCTTACAGAGCTCTTGAGACTGGTAGAAAATATAAGAGTAATCTTCATTGGCATAAGAATAAACATTTACATTTCTCAATATCCAAATGTATGATACGTTATATTATGCAGTTTACTTCTAGGCTGTTATATTAGTCCATGCTTGGCTTTGCTATGCTATGCTGTCTATACCACTCTAAACTGTTATATTTTGTTATGTTGCGTTATGCTGCTTTATGCTATGTTCTGAAGTCCAGTGTTATCTCATGTTAGCAGTGAATATCATGGGTTTGCAACGCCTGTGCCTCTTAAAGCTTTGCACTGTCAGGTACAGGTGCAACATTGTCTTCATGCAGGTTGCCCACTGTCTTGTGCTGTGTGGATTGTACATCAGTCTATGCTTTTGGGACATGCGGATTGTAAATAAATGCATGCCTGTAGGCTGTGTGGGTTTGACGTTAAATCATGCCACTGGGCTATGAGGATTAATCATGCTTTTGGGCTGTGTTGACCCACCATTAATTAATGTTTCTATGCAGTGTGAATTGTGTTTCCTTCCGGGTTGTGTGGATTGCACATTAATGCATGCTTCAGGGTTTAGGGAAATATTGCCTGCTTCTGGACGCTGTGTACTGCACAATAATGCATTCCCTTGGGTTGTGTGTAATGTATGTTAATGCCTGCCTCTGGGCCGTGTGGTTTTTACGCAAATGAATGCATCTGTGCCTATTGGATTGCACGTTAATGCCTGCCTCTGCGTCGTTTGGATTGTAAATTAATACCTGTATCTGGGCCATGAGGATTGTACATCAATGTCTGCCTCTGGGCCCTGTGGACTGTTTGTTAATGCCTGCCTCTGGGCGTGTAGATTGTACATTAATGTCTGCCACTGAGTTGTGTAGATTGTATATTATTTTCTGCCTCTAGGCCGTGTGGATTTTACGTTAATGACTGCCTCTGGGCCGTGTGGATTGTACGTTAATGTCTGCCTCTGGATCGTGTGGATTGTACGTTAATTCCTGCCTCTTGGCCGTGTGGATTGTACGTTAATGCCTGCCCCTAAGCTGTGTGGATTGTAGCTTAATGCCTGCCTCTGGGCCGTGTGGATTGTACATTAATGCCTGCCTCCGGGCCGTGTGGATTGTACGTTAATGCCTGCCTCTGGGCCGTGTGGATTGTACGTTAATGCCTGCCCCTAAGCCGTGTGGATTGTAGGTTAATGCCTGCCTCTAGGCTGTGTGGATTGTACATTAATGCCTGCCTCTAGGCCGTGTGAATTGTTCATTAATGCCTGCCTCTAGGCCGTGTGAATTGTTCATTAATGCCTGCCTCTGGGCCGTGTTGATTGTGTATTAATGCCTGCCTCTGGGTCGTGTGAATTGTTCGTTAATGCCTGCCCCTAAGCTGTGTGAATTGTTTGTTAATGCCTGCCTCTGGGCCGTGTTGATTGTGTATTAATGTCTGCCTCTGGGCTCTGTGGATTCTACATTAATGCCTGCCCCTAGGCCGCGTGAATTGTTCATTAATGCCTGCCTCTGGGCCGTGTTGATTGTGTGTTAATGTCTGCCTCTGGGCCCTGTGGACTGTACGTCAATGTCTGCCTCTGGTCCCTGTGGACTGTACGATAATGGCTGACTCTGGGCCGTGTGGACTGTGTATTAATGTCTGCCTCTGGGCTATGTGGATTGTTCGTTAATGCCTGCCACTGGGCGTGTAGATTGTACATTAATGTCTGCAACTGGGTTGTGTAGATTGTATATTATTTTCTGCCTCTGGGCCGTGTAGATTGTACGTTAATGCCTGCCTCTAGGCCGTGTGAATTGTTCACTAATGCCTGCCTCTGGGCCTTGTTGATTTTGTATTAATGCCTGCCTCTGGGCTGTGTGAATTGTTCGTTAATGCCTGCCCCTAGACTGTGTGAATTGTTCATTAATGCCTGCCTCTGGGCCGTGTTGATTGTGTATTAATGTCTGCCTCTGGGCATGTGGATTGTACATTAGTGCCTGTGTCTGGGCTGTGTGGATTGTACGTTAATGCCTGCCTCTAAGCCGTGTGAATTGTTCCTTAATGTCTGCCTCTGGGCCGTGTTGATTGTGTATTAATGCCTGCCTCTGGGCATGTGGATTGTACATTAGTGCCTGCCTCTAGGCCATGTGAATTATTCTTTAATGCCTGCCTCTAGGCCGCGTGAATTGTTCGTTAATGCCTGCCTCTGGGCCCTGTTGATTGTGTATTAATGTCTGCCTCTGGGCCCTGTGGACTCCACGTTAATGGCTGCCTCTGGGCCGTGTGGATTGTGTATTAATGTCTGCCTCTGGGCTATGTGGATTGTTCGTTAATGCCTGCCACTGGGCGTGTAGATTGTACATTAATGTCTGCCACTGGGTTGTGTAGATTGTATATTTTTTTCTGCCTCTGGGCCGTGTGGATTGTACGTTAATGCCTGCCTCCGGGCCGTGTGGATTGTACATTAATGCCTGCCTCTGGGCAGTGTGGATTGTACATTAATGCCTACCTCTGGGCCGTGTGGATTGTACAATAATGCATGCATCTGGGCCGTGTGGATTGTACATTAATGCCTGCCTCTAGGCCGTGTGAATTGTTCGTTAATGCCTGCCTCTGGGCCGTGTTGATTGTGTATTAATTTCTGCCTCTGGGCATGTGGATTGTACATTATTGCCTGTGTCTGCGCCGTGTTGATTGTGTATTAATGTCTGCCTCTTGGCATGTGGATTGTACATTAGTCGCAAACAGGACTTTTCTGTCACATACGGCACCTCCGCGAAGACGCCTCAGACAACAGGAGATTTGCCTCCAAATTGAATAACTCCAGTAACATGTGCTGTTGCATACACATAACGATGTAAATTAGAGAATTTAACAGAATGTATATACGAAATTGAATAGCCTTGAGAAAGCCCTGGCGCCAATCGCCACAGAGGGCGAAACACGTGTCGGCTGTCAATGCTAGAATTTGCACCAATAAAAAATTGCTTTTCTCAAAACTGGAGTGACCTTATCATTTGAAGTGGCATCTTAAACTCATGATCACTGGATTTAACCTTTAAACAATATGTATATAATAATGGAAAACATACTCTGCTCTTCCTAAAAACTGGATTGTACATTAGTGCCTGTCTCTGGGCCGTGTGGATTGTACGTTAATGCCTGCCTCTGGGCTGTGTGAATTGTACATTAGTGCCTGTGTCTGGGCCGTGTGGATTGTAAGTTAATGCCTGCCTCTAGGCCGTGTGAATTGTTTGTTAATGCCTGCCTCTAGGCCGTGTGAATTGTGTATTAATGTCTGCCTCTGGGCTATGTGGATTGTTCGTTAATGCATGCCACTGGGCGTGTAGATTGTACATTAATGTCTGCCCCTTGGTTGTGTAGAATGTATATTATTTTCTGCCTCTGAGCCGTGTGGATTGTACATTAATGCCTGCCTCCGGGCCGTGTGGATTGTACCTTAATGCCTGCCTCTGGGCCGTCCGGATTGTACGTTAATGCCTGCCTCCGGGCCGTGTGGATTGTACATTAATGCCTGCCTCCGGGCCGTGTGGATTGTACATTAATGCCTGCCTCCGGGCCGTGTGGATTGTACGTTAATGCCTGCCTCTGGGCCGTGTGGATTGTACATTAATGCCTGCCTCCGGGCCGTGTGGATTGTACCTTAATGCCTGCCTCTGGGCCGTCCGGATTGTACGTTAATGCCTGCCTCCGGGCCGTGTGGATTGTACATTAATGCCTGCCTCTGGGCCGTCCGGATTGTACGTTAATGCCTGCCTCCGGGCCGTGTGGATTGTACATTAATGCCTGCCTCCGGGCCGTGTGGATTGTACATTAATGCCTGCCTCCGGGCCGTGTGGATTGTACATTAATGCCTGCCTCCGGGCCGTGTGGATTGTACGTTAATGCCTGCCTCTGGGCCGTGTGGATTGTACGTTAATGCCTGCCTCTGGGCCGTGTGGATTGTACGTTAATGCCTGCCTCCGGGCCGTGTGGATTGTACCTTAATGCCTGCCTCTGGGCCGTCCGGATTGTACATTAATGCCTGCCTCTGGGCCGTGTGGATTGTACGTTAATGCCTGCCTCCGGGCCGTGTGGATTGTACATTAATGCCTGCCTCTGGGCCGTGTGGATTGTACATTAATGCCTGCCTCCGGGCCGTGTGGATTGTACATTAATGCCTGCCTCCGGGCCGTGTGGATTGTACGTTAATGCCTGCCTCTGGGCCGTGTGGATTGTACGTTAATGCCTGCCTCTGGGCCGTGTGGATTGTACATTAATGCCTGCCTCTGGGCCGTGTGGATTGTACGTTAATGCCTGCCTCCGGGCCGTGTGGATTGTACATTAATGCCTGCCTCTGGGCCGTGTGGATTGTACATTAATGCCTGCCTCCGGGCCGTGTGGATTGTACGTTAGTGCCCCCCTCTGTGGATTGTTTACTATCCAAAGATTTTGGGCCGAGGGAGCCTTGCAGCACATCTTTGAAAGACCTGAGTTAAAGAAAGTGCTGTAGCAGAGCTAGTCCCTGAGTATGTGGCTTTGTAGAGTATTTTGGGGCAGATCTAGAAGGAAGTGCCACAGCGCGGCACCGCAAGCCCTTTGGCTGCACCACGCTGCGACACTTCCGAAGTGCAGGAATGCAACATATTTACAATAATATGCCACATTCCTGTGCTTCACCTTTTGCAGGCGCACAAACTGCAGCCAGGCACAGGCACCCTTGTACTATGGTGCAAGGATCCCTGGATCATGGGGAGATTGTTTTTGTGCCAGAAGGGGCACCTTCCTGCATAAAAACAATCACTAGAGGCATTTTCCTCTATCAATGCGTGCTGTAGAATGCAGCACGCATTGAAAGAGGAAAAAACGAGGAGAAATGAAAACATTTCTCCTCGTTGCGCCTCGCTACGCCTCCCATGGGGAGGCATAGCATTGACACACATTTCTAGATTTACGATTCCTCATATATATCTGGAAATGTGTCTTGTTCCATGGGTGTAGCGTGGGAAAACCCATAGCAACACCCATGGAACACCCCTTCAACGCAAAGTGCTGCGTGTGAGGGGGCCGAATTTAGAAGGAAAGGAAAAGTCACGCAGGGTGGCTTTTCCTGTCCTTGTAAATATGGAGCAGTCCCCTGCGCATCCAGTACGGACGTACTGGTGGTGCAGGGGGCTTTTAAATCTGCCTCTTTGATTATATTTTCATAAATAGGAGAGGCGTCAGGCTAGCTCTGTGGGGGAAGCTTGTCAATCCTTGTGACTTGTTTTCCGTTGTCCTGGAGATCGAAGAGCCCAGTGAATCTGGGCACTGGGTGAGCTCCCCCCCCCTGCAGACCGCTGAGGGCCTCCACCACCGCCACAGAGGATGGCTAAAGGTAGCTCTCTCTTCTCTAACTGCCCAGGGCGAGTGGTGGAAGGGAGGATTGGCTGGCAGACCTCACTGCTTTGTACCCTGATAAGTGAAACCTGAGAGGAAAGAAGACCTCAGCTCCTCCCTGGGCCTGCCCCTTCTGAGATCAAGTCCCCAGTTATGCAAACCAATGTCTTCAGGTCAGCACATCTGGCTCTAGCCTTTATCTCAGGGTACTTAGTGAAGTCATCAACATGTTAGAAGTCTACCTTGACTTACCATGTCATTGCAATGCCATTTTATGTTTACGTCAGGGACTTCAGAACATCCCAAGAGCCACCATGACTATTGAATGTCCTATCTTGGGCCTTGCTGCCTCCGCAGCTCCTTGCGATATTTGCTTGTCATCGACTCAGTCGAACAACATTTATATCCTGGTTCCTCTGCTCCATAGATGGTGTGGGCAAAGTCAGATTCATCTAGATTGCAATTGATGCTCCCTGCAAAGATGCCTCGAGTTTGTCTCTCACTTTGACATGTTCTTGTCTTCTTTGCTCATTCCATCACACCAGCTGGGAGGTGGACCCGTCGTCCGTCCATTCCTACTACTCAATCAGCCAGAACGCTGTGGTCTTCCCCGCCGGCATGTTCCGGAGCCCGTTCTTCCATGTGGACTTCCCAAGGTATGGCATCTCTCTCTTTGCCTTATTTTGAATCGTTGAGCAATGTCCCACTGGCATGCCTCCCTGCACGAGCTCTGCTGTATGTTTAGATCTTCAAGCACAAGTCCTGCATACTTGATCTATGTGCAACAACTCTTATTGAGATTCTAAATCAAGCAAATAAACACAAGAAGCATGCCAACGCATGGATGTCAAGCTTGTAATGGGCTTTCAAGAAGAGTGAACCCATTCAAAGATGGCCGCCGATGTGCACGAATGCATTGGGATGCACGCACACATGAAAGTTATGACACATGCTTGTGCATGTGCCACGACACATGTGGCAAACACATTAAATTTACAGTTCAAACATAGTGGGTATATCTTCTAGAGTGACAAATTAAAATAAGGAAAACTGAAAACAAAGTGCATGCAAAGTGGTAAAAAGAGAAAGAGTTGTCTCGCAGCATTTTGCAGCTGCCAGACACTTAATAAATACATAAATAAATATAAAAAATAATAAAAAAATGTAATATGCTAGCGGGATATGGAGTAGGGCAGGAAGCCTCTGTGGGCAGGCAGCATTTGGGTGAGATGGTATTTAATGAAGAAGAAAAGGTGGGAGAGCAAGAAAACACACACACACACACTTCCATGGAGTGCTGTGTAGAAAAGCATAAGAGTCCCTCAAGTATGCTGTGGATGGACACAAATCACCCAATGAAAACACTTAATACCGAAATGCTCATTGGTGGGACAAACACAAACGTTGGGAAGAAAGGCACCAAATCAACACCTGTGAGTTAGACATCAAAGCCATCCAATAATGCACAAGGGGCGGAGGCAAAGCCAACTAGATGTAATGTCATTTGGGTGACTGAGGGGAGCCCCTGCAGCCCTGCTTGCTGGTGCTCTGATCTCATTCTGCCTTTTTGTCCAGTGATGTACTGTGTGAGAGGGAAGCGTCACCCAGGAAGGGGGTAACATTGGGTTGGTCACACAGGCAGTCTAATGTTTGATTACTTTATTTGTGCAGCAATGACACAGTCGTTGGTCCTGGTGCATCAAACCATCCTGTACTGAATAAAGAGCTGTGCTGCAAAGCACACTGGTCAAATCATGGACAGTGTAGAAAGACTAGCCCAAGCCTCTGACATCCGCAGGATAGGGGTAACAGTGGATTGGTCACACATGCAGTGCAATGTTTGATGGCTTTACTTGTGCCTCAGTGACACTGTTGTTGATCCTTGTGCATCAAATCATCCTGCACTGCATAAAGAGCTGTGCTGCACAGCGCGCTGGTAAAATCATAGACAGTGTAGAAAGACTAGCCCAAGCATCTGACATCCGCAAGTTGGGGGTAACATTGGATTGGTCACACATGCAGTGCAATGTTTGATGGCTTTACTTGTGCCTCAGTGACACTGTTGTTGATCCTGGTGCATCAAATCATCCTGTACTGTATAAAGAGCTGTGCTGCACAGTGAGCTGGTAAAATCATAGGCAGTGTAGAAAGACTAGGCCATGCCTGTGACATCCTTCATGACAGGACCTTGGAATCCCATGTTTTAGGTCTCACTCTTCTAACCACTATTTCCAAGTAGAAATAAGTGGACAAAATTACTGACTCTAAGATCTCTGTCCTTCAAAGGGAGATATTGAGTTTAAATTTCCATTATTCCAGACTTTTCAGAATTCAAAGTATGTGAGTTCCTTATCATGACTGGGTAAAGCTCCTCAATGTTTATGAAATGACAGTGCTTAATTTGAGCCGGTGGGGGCCACTTTCACTCACTTTTGTGGACCAGGACTTATTTTTCCTCTTTATCAGACATTTGCTGAAAGCAAGAGAGGGAAAATGACACACCCAGGAAAGAAGGTAAGAGGGGAAAAGACACCACCAAGGGATAGAGCAGAGACCTTTGAAATGGGATATAAAGGGAGTGCCTGGCAGTGGGTTAAAGAGGCTTACGGTGTATTCAGGATTATGCATACTTGGCATTCCGCGTGCTGACATTTATGAGGGCTTCTGAGCATCGCTTTGGGCACCGGCACTCCTTGGTTTACAAATTAAACACAGATAGATAGATATATTTTTGCCTAGTCTTAGAAGAATGAGGTAACTTTAATTTAGGTGTTATTGGTGAGTTTCCGGTTTCTGTATTCTATAAATGAAAGACAGATGTTAACACCCTCTTCAGTGACACTTCTTTAGCATATTAGCAGCTGATGCGAGAGGGGTGATCTGTCCTAGAGAGAGGCCTGGGCTCTTTAATCCATATATGTCACAGCATTAACTGCAGCCAGGTATAATGCATGCTCTTCGGATGCACCAAGCAATAGTTGTGTTTAGGTTTATGTGAAACTTACTCCTGCAGCTGGAACTCGTATCTGCTGTGCACTCCCACCACACTGTGAGTAGGACATGAGAACAAGGGTGGTTGAATGTTGAAAGCACAAAGTGTTCAATTACATCATGTTCTTTTTTAAGTTAATTTTAAATAAGCACCCTGTCAACATGAAATGATGAATTTTAGCACATTAAAAGGGACAAGTGCACGTTTCTTCATTCATACAGCATCGGATGTGCTTTTACTGGGCCACTAATGAAGGCTAAACCAACAGACACTGATCTGTGTGTAAAGCAGGCATCAAAGAGATGTTTTCACTTCAAAGAACTACTAGAGCGTGGCAACCAATCTCAAGCCACACCCTGCTTCGAAATGGACCTACTTGGAAAGCGAGTGGAAGCCCCAAAGGGGCAAAGTGAAGGGGGAAGCAAAACACAGGGGAGAGAGAAGTGAAATACAAGGCCTTCCATGGAGTGCTCAAAGAAAAGCATAGTTCTCTAAATACAGCCAATGGCAGCAGTGGAAGAATACAAGTCCTCCAATCAGAACACTGCGAGACTGAAACGGCCCTGGGTTGGTCAAACATGACAATGGGGGAAGAAAGCCATCAAATCAAGAGGAGACAGACACAACGCTGTTTATTTATGAGGAAGGGGCTGGCCCAGACCTCACTCCAAAGGTATTATAAACAATATGTCTGGCCTGCAGACAAAGCTACTAGTTAGCATAGAATGAAAAAGTTATTGCCTTATGGAAAAATGTTGCAACGTGAAGCATAACTCTCTTTCTGCACCAGGAAACCCTTTTAAAATATAATTTTTGCATCTATTGCCTTTACTCTGTTATGTAGTCAAAACCAATGTTATGGGCTATGTAATAGTGGAAAAGTTGAAAGTACCATTCATCTTAAGCACTTTGAAGTCGACAACTACATATTTTTCAGGAAATATGTACAAAGCAGCTCAGTAGGTTGAACGCCTGCTGCAGCGATGAGTGTGAGGTTTGCACTTGATGGTGAGTGCTCAGATCTCCTTCTTTCTGAGATCGACAAGCCGTAATGCTGAGTAAAATATTTCAACGCTATGATAAACAATAATTTGTGATCAGGACCATAGACCTCAAGTGTAATAGTGAATGTTATCTCCAACCACCATGAGGCACCACATATTGATTGGAAGCTTTGGAAAATTAAAAAACCTTAGTGGCTTCATATTATTGAGTAGCCAAATTGTTAGGTTATTGTCACAAGTTTGAAAATAAGTTACTTCAGTGTGTAAAGAGGCAAGTGGTCTGGCGACAGGGATCAACTGTTTAGCCACATGGTGCTTACCATGTCAGAAAACTTGAACAAGACCAGCTCCCTGCCTCCTTCCTCCTTCATTCTCTTACATTGATGTATACGGTTGGGCCGCGCCTGTAGGAAGCTATTGCGTGCAGTACCAATACTTGGAGTGGGCATTGGGTCAGCCATTGGCTTCCATTGGTTGACTCTCATGGCAGTGTCATTTGTTTGCTATACATCCATTGGCTTTCTTTCTTCTTGTGTTATACTTCCCTTAGGGCACAGGGAACTACTTTTTTCTTTTTCATTCAGCACTCAATGCAAGTGCATGAGTTGTCTCCCTCTCGCCCGTGTGTCATTCTTTTAGTTACAGAAGATAAGGTCTAACCTTGGCGGCATCAATCTGTGGTCAGAAAGTACGGTGAATGAAACAAAGAAACCATTAATGGTACATCACAAATGTCCTAAATGACCTCAAGACCTCCTATACAATTGAGTCCTCCTGGCTAACGCCAAGAGTCTCATTGATATCTTAATTGGTTTCAAAGACAGACCAACGCTCTGAACATGCCAAGCCAGGCTCTCCTTGTGTTTCCGTTGTTCGCCCTAAGTTGGCAGAGTATGCCTAGACGTGGGTCCCTTGCTCATTTTGCCACTGGATTCAAGCTAGCCTGGCTGGTGAAGGGTGTTAACCAGAAACCGGTCCTCGGATGCTTCAGGGAAGACCTGCTTGGCAGTTCGGGCTGGACTGTTCCCATGAGGCACAGGGTCAGACTGATTTGCATATAGCTGGGTCTGAACTGAGGTGGCAAAGTGAGCTAAAGAATGATGATGGATTCAACCCAGATCTGTGATTGGGGGTGAGTGTCCGAAAAGTTTCAGCACTCCGTCCATCCTCTCCTTGTGTTTGCTTTGTTCGCCCTAAGTTGGCAGGGTATGCCCAGATATGGGTCCCTTGCTCACTTTGCCACTGGATTCAAGCTAACCTGGCTGATGAAGGGCGTTACCCAAAAACCGGTCCCAGGATGCTTGTTTCCAGTTCAAGGAAGACCTGGCTTGGCAGTTCGGGCTGGACTGTTTCCATGAGGCACAGGGTCAGACTGATTTGCATATAGCAGGGTCTGAACTGAGGTGGTGAAGTGAGCTAAAGAACGATGATGGATTCAACCCAGATCTGTGACTGGGGATGAGTGTCTGGACAGTTTCAGCACTCCGCCCATCATCTCTTTGTGTTCACCGTAGGAGGAGCCATAGTGAGACGGTTGAACATAGTGTAAGAGCACATGACTCTTCCGCAGACCTAGTCTCACAGTAGAATCTTGAGGTCCAATCAAAACAAGGTTGATGTATTCTCTCAAAGAGACAGAGAGAGGCTGTTAGAGGCATCAAGACACTGAAGAACAGTTTCAGAACACAGGCAGGAACGGGTCCTGTTTCTCCTAAGTGATTAGGAGCCATCAGGAGCGCGGACATTTATAAAAATCTACCAAGGAATGAGATGCTGCAGAAACTAAGCCATACTGTAAAACAAACCATTTCTACAATTTGTGATGTCATGTTGTGTGGTGACATTCTTTGGCAATATTCTCGGTACATCAGAGCTCTGATAATGCCAGATGCTATTATGTAATGGAGAATAGACTTACATTATGCCAGGGTTTGAATGATAGAAAAAGCCATATTATGTAGGGCTGGGCGGAACTTGCGTAATCGCGTAACGCAAATCTCCGTGAAACGGTAAAAAAATCTCCGCGAACAGGCCGAAATTCCGCGAACATGCGGAATTGCTTGTTAGTGATGATTTTTACCTGTTCGCAATCGCTGTTTGCGTGCTCGGGGGGAAATATCTCGCGAACACACATTTTGAAAATGCGAAGAAGCAAAAAAATGTGCGAAGTCGCGGAACGCAGAATTTTGGGCCAATTCGTGTTCCCCGCGGAATGTGAAATTCCCCAAATTCCGCTAGCGGAACGGAATTTACCGCCCAGGCCTAATAATATGCCATCTGGCTCATTATACAAACTCTGAAAATTAAAGGGCGCTGTGGATGTGAGGGCTATGTAGGGGCCAGGGCGCTATGGATGTGATGGCTGTGTAGGGGTCATTTTTCTGTAGACCTTGGTGCATATTTCTGAGTTTGTCAGGCAGTGCCATGCAGCAAGTCACCTTGCTGCCTTGCGTGACAGAGAAAGGGCAAGAATGTACCATTTTTAAAACAATACAATGCATGGTGCTGGTGCTGTTTTGGCTCCTTAGCACCAACCCAGGCACCCTTGCAGTATGGTGCAAAGGTGCCTGTGTTGCATGCAGCTTCCTGCACCTTCCTGCACAAAGAACAATCCTGAGAGGCAAATCCATATCTCTATGTGTGCTGAAGAATGCAGGACACTTAGAAAGAGGAAGTAATGACAAGAAATAAAGATATTTCTTATTCCTCCTCACCTGGGGAGACATATCTTTTTGGTGCATATCCAGGTCGACCAGTTTTGTTGAATTTGAGAATGTGTCAAAAAGCATGGGAGTTGCAAGGGCACACCCATGCAACGCCCAAGGAACGCCTCCTTGGTGCAGAGTAAGGCAACTCAGTGTTGTGCGATGCTTTGCTTTACTCGAGATGTATGCTGCCACCTTGGGCCATACAAGGTGGCCTTGCGTGGCTTATAAATCTCATTTTTGAGCTGCGTCGCTCTTGGGCCTTGCTGCGTGGTGCAAGAGAGTTGCGACAGGACTAGAGCTAATGTTTTATGAAGCTTCTAATCGCAGCATTTCCACAATGCCATATTTCAGATTTTAACTGAGTTTGGATATGCCACGGTTCTAATGAATTGCTGGTGCCCTCAATAGTTCAGAGAGACAGAGAAGTGATGGGGGGTCCGAGGGGAGAAATTGTTATAGACCCACTAGTACCTAGTCCCCCAACTAATCAATAAAACACATGGAAGGTACTACAGGTCTGAAGAGCACAAACGGAGAGAAAAGTAAATAGCAAATCTCTCTTTGGGACCTAATAGTGTCCTCTTTTCATACCCAGACCACACAGTTGATCTAGAGAGTTAGCATTGTTATACCCAAAAGACATGAGAATAGAGAAGATACAGAACCAGAGAAAGAATACCCATCAGCCCACTCATAAGTGGAATCTCGTCATCTGGGTATGTGTTGGCAAATGGTGTCCTATAGGTTCTACCTCGGAGAAAAACCACGAGGCTACCTAGTAATGGACCCAGAACATTACACCAACAGATGGCAGTATATGAGCGGGAGGGGCTAAGTTTGCAGTGCTCAAAGGAAAAGAAAGAAAAGGAAAATGATCCAAGTGATGCTAAAAATACCTACAGTGATGTCATAGAACACTTTATCAGGGCTGACCATCAAAGTGGTATGATTAAAAACAGTATGTTGATAGCATGTAAGGAATTGCTACCCACCAGTGATGTTATTCGGTCAACATGTTTCAGCCTCGAAACGGCTTTCGTCAGGACCTCTATGGTGCTACTGCAACACTTACTTTAGTGATGTGATGTGGAATCTACACCCGCTTTCCAAAATGAAAAAAAGTGTATCTTCTCCTGTATATACAATGTACAAAAAGAAACAAAAACACAATGTCAACAGAACAAGTTCAAAGATATCCAGTTCATGTCTCTTTGGTCTCTGTAGTGTGACTATAATCATTAGTAGGACACTCACCCTTATTGTAGGGAGGGAAAACCTCACCTCACCTGGCCACTGCTCAGGGTAAAAGGAGGCCACGCACTGGAAATAAACAAATCAATTTTGAAGTTAAATCCAGAGGTGGTAGTAAAAGATTTGAAAAAAGAGAGAAAAAATAGATTTAAAACACATGAATTGGTGATACACATGGTATAACAGCATGGCCAGAATGGTTTTCCATAGCATCAGGAAAATACGCCCAAAACACAACTGACTGCACTAGCTTACACAGACCTACAGAGTCATCTGGGTATGTGTATTTAATACCGCACATGACCATCAATCATCGCCTCCCCCTCGGCTCAGTCTTTACTCCGAGGCAACGACGGAGAGGTCAGTGGCGGTGGGATATTTAGAAGGATTCAGCCGGTACCTTGTTTAAAAGAACCAATTTTAGAGCACAGGATTAGGCGCCTCATTTTGCTGTGATTGTAGCTGGCTACCTGTTCCTTTTCACTCTGTAGGTCTGTGTAAGCTAGTGCAGTCAGTTGTGTTTTGGGCATATTTTCCTGATGCTATGGAAAACCATTCTGGCCATGCTGTTATACCATGTGTATCACCAATTCATGTGTTTTAAATCTATTTTTTCTCTCTTTTTTCAAATCTTTTACTACCACCTCTGGATTTAACTTCAAAATTGATTTGTTTATTTCCAGTGCGTGGCCTCCTTTTACCCTGAGCAGTGGCCAGGTGAGGTGAGGTTTTCTCTCCCTACAATAAGGGTGAGTGTCCTACTAATGATTATAGTCACACTACAGAGACCAAAGAGACATGAACTGGATATCTTTGAACTTGTTCTGTTGACATTGTGTTTTTGTTTCTTTTTGTACATTGTATATACAGGAGAAGATACACTTTTTTTCATTTTGGAAAGCGGGTGTAGATTCCACATCACATCACTAAAGTAAGTGTTGCAGTAGCACCATAGAGGTCCTGACGAAAGCCGTTTCGAGGCTGAAACATGTTGACCGAATAACATCACTGGTGGGTAGCAATTCCTTACATGCTATCAACATACTGTTTTTAATCATACCACTTTGATGGTCAGCCCTAATAAAGTGTTCTATGACATCACTGTAGGTATTTTTAGCATCACTTGGATCATTTTCCTTTTCTTTCTTTTCCTTTGAGCACTGCAAACTTAGCCCCTCCCGCTCATATACTGCCATCTGTTGGTGTAATGTTCTGGGTCCATTACTAGGTAGCCTCGTGGTTTTTCTCCGAGGTAGAACCTATAGGACACCATTTGCCAACACATACCCAGATGACGAGATTCCACTTATGAGTGGGCTGATGGGTATTCTTTCTCTGGTTCTGTATCTTCTCTATTCTCATGTCTTTTGGGTATAACAATGCTAACTCCCTAGATCAACTGTGTGGTCTGGGTATGAAAAGAGGACACTATTAGGTCCCAAAGAGAGATTTGCTATTTACTTTTCTCTCCGTTTGTGCCCTCAATAGTTCACCTTAGTTTCTGGTGAAGTGTTAAAGATTGGACGAAAGTATGAGTGGGACCCCTGAGACGGTTTCCGTGTTCTACAGAAGGGTCTTGTGAATGGCTCTTGCAGAAGGGACACCTTTTCTTATGCAGTGGATTGCACCGCAGGCTGCTACTGTAAACCCACCCAGATCACACCAGCCCTCAAGGAGAGCACACACAGGCTGGCTTTTTCCATTTGACCAAATTGTATCATTTTGGAGAGACTCCCTTCTTCTCACTGAGCCACCTTTCCCCATGTTTGCCCAGGTTGTATTTACTGAGTGCAATACCAAAGACTGGCCATTTATCTTTCACTAGTCCATGAACTTTGCAAAGATGTCTCAGAGCCAGCATGCTTTGATTTCTGCATGTTGCTGATGGTCCTACACAGAACATCTGTAATGAAGCTTTAACATCTGCACACCCATCACACACATGTTGTCTTAAAGGAGTCCTATTTAAAGTTGCCTTAAAAAATCTCACACCAGGTAAGCAGAACTGTCTGAAACCTATGCCAGTTCTTTTCAAATTGCCAATTATTTTGGACAGGTTTTTAATTTAAAAGCAATTATTGGTCTTGAACACATTCCTTTGGAGACACTGGTTGCTGGCAAGATGTCTTGTTTACAAACTGATACCTGCGGTTTTAGGACAGGATCCAGAAGATTCCATTTGTATCTTCAGTGTATGGATACTTATCAGAGGCTAATCATGGTATTAGCGAACTGTAGAGGAAGGAAGTCTTAGCTGGAGCAATTTAATATATGAACACTTTGATAAATAAACACACAGAAGAAAGCAGGCCTTAGTTTTCATACCTTCTCATTGCACAAAAGGAGCACCCGGGTGCCTATTCACAACCCTCATTTATTACAGTATATTATAGTACCATGCCTTAAAAGCAGGGGGCTCCTCCATGGTTTTCCCATGGGTTCCAAGCCTGGATTACTTTTCGTAAACTCTCAAACACTTGGGCCATATTTATGAGGCCAGTTGCATCACACTTGCTCCACGCAACGTGGTGCATGCGTGACGCAACTCAAAAATGAGACTTATGAAGCCAGGCAAGGCTACTTTGCTTGGCCTATAGTGACCTCATAAATATGGAGTAATGCAACACAGTACAAACTGCTGCACTGCACTTGGAACAATACAGCACAGGTGCACAACAAGATCGAACATAAGCTAATTTGTATCATGCAGCTCCAATGAGTCACGAAGAAACTGCTTCCTCGATTTAATTTCTTTATTTCAGTAAAAGGTTAAACACCATACAGCCAACGTGTTTCGTCCCAACAGGGGACTTCTTCAGGGCTAAAGGCAACATGTACAGTGACGTACCGTTGATGGAAATAAGCTTCAGGTGAAGCGAGAGTACGGCAATCCAGAAATATTCGGTCGTCATCACTCAATCGGTTTGACTCTTCCAAGATAGATCAGGGTGGCCGTAGATTAAAAAACGTCGCGAATATTCGGTTTAAGTTACGTAGTAGGTGTATAATCCCACCAAGAGTATTTTGAATAAAGAGCGTCCTCAATTCGGACAAGAGTACACAAATCGTAATGTAATAAGAACGATGCGAAAGTCACCCGAGATCCGGAACCACGATGAGTCCTTCGGCCCAGGATTGTTTTTTTGCAGAAAGATGCCCCTTCCTGCACACAAACAATCCTGCCTGCATCCATGCATATTTTTCTGCTGGGTAAATTTGAACATGCAATTTAAGATCTGCAGGACCTTGGTTATCCTCCTCTCATGAAGGCTCCACAGTGATTTTCCGTAGCCGCCCCAAACCCTTGAAATCAGTGTGGCCCTATCTGGTACCCTGTGTCCCATCAAACATGAAGAGATCTTACTTGTTTACAACCTTCCTTGCTGTTCATTACATTCCATTAAACTGTTTTCTTTTGCTTCTCAGCGCTGTCAACTTTGGAGCTATTGGAGTGTTTATGGCCCATGAATTACTTCACGCCTTCAATGAATATGGTGAGTACATTAGGCTGTTCTGTGATCTTTCCAATGATGTGATTGGTCTGTGAGTCTCTGTCATACATTGCATCAGTGCATCATGCGTGAAGGGGTTCTTGGCACTACTCAAGTAGGGGGAAAACTTTGATGAAGTTGGGAGGCTCGAGAGCATACACAGCAACAATGTTCCTTTGAAGTGTGCCTTGCTTCTATGTGTACCTTATGTTTCTAAGGGACAATTTATTTTTAATATACTTGCTTTACTTTAGGAAAGTGGATTATTATTTGGGGTTTGACAAGTGTCCGCCTCCACACTTCAGTGAATAAAGCCACCATCTGCTAAATACCACACAAATTAAATGAACCCCTTCGCTGCGGCGGCTATTCCGCCGCAGCGCTAAGGGGGGGGCGGGGCCGCGCGGCGGTCCCGTGCTCGTGACGGAACCGCTCCGTCACGGCCTGCGGGTGAGCTGTGCTTGTGACGGAACGGTTCCGTCATGGCCCCGCCCGCCTAATGGAACCTTCAGCACAGGCGTGGAATTTGCGTTCCGTCACCAGCACAGCCCACTCGAGGCTCATGATGGAACGGTTCCGTCACGAGCATGGGAGGGGTTAAATAAACCTGTGCTCAATCCCTGGTAGTGTGACACAAAGCAGCCTGGCTTGAACCAAAGGCAGATCAAAGGCAATGTGTAAAGTATTTAAACAGTTTGTACACAGTCCTTGAGTGGGCCGCTACTGAATTTGTAGTGACCACTGTGGAGCTGAAAGTCAGGTAGGTATAGAAGGTAGGTCCAGCTGCAGTTCTGGTGCTTTGGAAATGCCATGCTGAAATTTCACTAAGTTGCCAACTCATAATGGGAGATAGGTTTCTTTTATTTGGGGGGGAGGTGCTTGGAACTTTTAGTGGGACAAAGCTGGAATTCAGTCCAACACTTTAGAACTGCTGGTCAGATATTTTTTCCCAAAGGTCGTCCTGAAGCTGTGTAGGAAGCATTTTAAGAAGTTTCCAAACTTTTTTCTAGTGCCCAAACAACAACAGGAATACCCTTTTACAGCTCAGAGTAGGGCTGTTAGAGACTCCTTGGGTGTCAGGGGGAGGCCATCAACAAAGTGCAGTCCAACTACTATTGTGCCCTGGTCAATTGTGTACCTCCAGGCAAAGTCCTCCTGAAGCTTGTTGTGTCCCGGTTGCCAGAAAGGAGGTGAGGCGTCTGACCCTTGGGGTCCACATAGTTGCCCTGGGCACAACTGGAGGATATCCAGTCCTTCAGAGACCTAACAGCAGGTCCAGAAAGTGTTCGGAGGAAGGTTCCTGGGGATGCCAAATTTAGGCCTGGCACCAGCTGGTGGGTGGGGGTGACTACCGGGCACTCCCTAAACAATTGGGTAAAACTTCCCGGGGGCAACTTTACCCAAGTTTCCACAGTTCCTCTTTGCCCTTCTGCAAAACAATTCTACAGTGTCCCTCACTCTCAAAGTCCAAGAACCCTTCTGCCATTGTGCAGAGCCTGTGTCCCCATCCAGGGGTATAGCCGGGGCAATGAGCAGTCCACCCCTCTGTGGGTACTTACAATTGGTTCGGGGGTAGCTTCCCTCCCACAGGGGTTGGTACCAGCCTGACTATGGGGACAAAAGTTGGGTCCTTCCATGTGTCACCTGACATTTACTTGTGACAGGGAAGGCCCCTTTGAAGTAAATTAAGTTCCTGGTCCCATCCCATCAGTCTTCCTGCCAGAGGAAGAAAACACCTTTCCACTCCCAGGCCATTGCCTCAGCTCTGGGAGCAGTTTTCACACATTTTCAGACCTAATTCAGGCCATTTAAAGGCTGGTGGCTGCTGGAGAGGTCATGCAAATAAGCCCCCAACAGCTTTAGGCTGGGTAAAAGTAACCTTCTAAAATGTACATTTTAATAGAAATTCGACTTTATATATAAATAAGTCACTGAATTGAGTCTGTAGCTGGTACAGGTGAAAGGTTATAGTTTAAAGTGTATAATCTATACTTTGACTTTTCCTATGTGCCAGCTACAGCCTGACAAGTGACAATGTCATTTTGTGCCCAGTCACTGAGGGAATATGCCATTTCTAATGCCACACATGTTCCTCTCTAAAATATTATGCACCCCACCTTGTGGACAATGGGGTGCGCCCACTGGTGACATATTTAATATTTAAAATCATGTTTTCCTACTTGTAAAAAAGGTGATTTTGCCAGGGTGTGCAGCCAGGGTCAAGCTGCTGCTGTCAGCTTCAAAGGGTAGGACTAGAGCCATAAAACTATTATTTAAGAAGGTTATGTAATGTATCACTGCACACTTTGCCGTTCCACAAAAGGGGGTGCTCTACTTTTCCGGGTTCACCGTACCAAAAATGGAGAAAATAAATGAGATACATCAAAGGAAACAGATGTAAAGGACACACCACAAAATTTGTAATACAAAATAGAGTTCATACCTACGTATTCAATAACACAGGTCAAAAAAAGGTACAAGTCCAGGGCATTGAGTAGGTTTCTAAAGAGCATCCTTTATTTCATTTAGTAACAAGATGAAAGGTACAGCCAATGCATTTCGTCCCAGAAAACAGAAGGGACTTCTTCAGGGCTAGAGGAAACACTTCAAACTCGATCACTTCTCATTATTTGTAATGTTGTAAATGACATTTCTTTAATTTTGTAAGTTCCCTGTCTCATTTTCAGACAAATAATGTCCCCCATCGCATCAGATATTGGTTTATCAACACCTGTTAAATGATACCCACAAACATGAGTCCCTGTATAGAAAGCCAAACTGGCGTGTTACTGCAGCAACACGGAGTGTCTCAAAAGCATGATTCCCTGAAAATTTTAAAAACTGCAAGGGACCTGCCAAAAAAGAGGCTCTATGTAACAAAATCATCTAGCCAAGCTCTGCAACAAATGTTAATATTTCTGTCAAGCAGACAACCCACATGTGCTTTCCCAATGGATCTCAATAGTTCACATTGGTGAATTCTTTGAAAACATCATATAAAATAAAATCATAAATGTCCTGGACATATCATGTAAATTGTATATGAAAATTGATACTTGTATAGCGCACTACTCATCCGCAAGGGTTTCAAGGCGCTTATACAATTACCGCTGTGGAACCCATCCTGGCTTTCCCTGTGAGGTGTCCACTCCTGGGCACCCCCAAGGTGGAGGCCAGGCATCCTTAGCGTTGTGGGGGCCCTTGTGGAGATTAAGCAAGCTATTGCCCAGAGTGGGACTCCATGATTGGAATAGGCACTGAGGCGAGAATTATCAGGTCCGTGGAATTTTGAGCCCAAGACCCGCCGAGGCGGGGAATTGAACCCTGGTCCCGGGCTAGACCTCTGCATCAGGGTCTGCCGCTCTAACCATTGAGCCACACTTCTCCACATCCATGTGCATAAACAGCCACCGTATAGGAGAAGTTTCAATAATTTCCAGACACTTCACATGTGCCTGTGTCTCCTGCCTTAGACTGGTCACTCTTCACGTTAGAGGACAGGTCTTTGAACAGCTATCACTAGCGCGTATAGGAGGTATGGACTGATATGTGCTGGGACACGTGACTGAACATACTCCAGGGCCCCCAAAATGTGAGAGCATCTTAGAGAAAAGACCATTCACAACTATGAAGGTAAATGGTGCATTGAAAATAACTGATGCCATATTTTGACAAACAACCCCAGTTTATTAGATGCATTTATATTTTTTGTAAAAGCTTCTTGTCAGTTTGTCACAGACTATATTTTAGAAACACAAATATAAACTCTAAAAATAAAACTTTAAAGTGAGGCATCAACTTGTTTATAACATCAAGTTCCTTCAGGAGTGCCAGTGTCTGCTTGGAAACTTCTCCTGTCAGAAGAGCTGTTGGCATAGGTAGGCTGGGCCTTGGCCTAGGGCGCCAGTCTTCAGAGGGTCGAACAGAGGTGTCTGCAATAAGGGCATGCAAACAGCAGCACCCTTCTAATTATTGTTTAACATATGACATGCACTGTTTTAACACATCAGCCACCTTCTTTACCCTCCTGTCGCCCTCTTACGTGCGAATACAGAACGCCTCCGCACAACTCATCCTCGACGTCCCTCGCCACAGCCACATATCAGCCCACCTGGAAACCCTGCACTGGCTCCCAGTTAGCAAGAGGATCATGTTCAGGCTCCTCACCCACGCACACAAAGCACTCCACAACATGGGTCCCTAATACCTCAACCACCGCCTCTCGTTCTACTCTCCCACCCGCCAACTCTGCTCCGGCAGCCTCGCCCTCGCAACCGTCCCACGGATCCGCAGAGCCGCTGCCGGAGGACGATCATTCTCCTACCTAGCTGCCAAGACATGGAACTCCCTCCCCGCTCACCTACGACTGACCCAGGACCATCTCACCTTCAGAAAACACCTCAAGACCTGGCTATTCGAGCAGTGTCGGCTTCCCCCCTCTCACTCAGCGCCTTGAGACCCTCGCGGGTGATTAGCTGGCTCTATAAATGTATTGATTGATTGATTGATTACACCCTGCCCCAGAGAACTACACACGCCAACAACCCTGCACCCCACACCAACAAACAAATTGGTACCAATGTTTCAGTGCTTAGCTCTAAGCGATCAGGTGAGTTGGGGCAGATGCAATGTTTAAGTTCAGAGGCCAGTCACTGCTCTGATGTAATAAGCCAGGGACTGACCTGTGAACCTAGAGTGCACCCCTGCTGCCTCATTTCATTCACCAGTAGCATCTAAGGTGACAAATGTATTATTGGTTTGGGTGCTACCGACCAAGGGCCAGCTTTGCCTCTCAGAATCAATGTCATAGGGTGATGAGGGATCTCTAGGAGAGCCCATGTTACCACAAGCTCCGCCCATTTAAAAACATTGATGCTGCGGAGGAGGCCTGGGGTACAGCTGTCAACAAACAAACCGAACGCATTACTGCTAGTAGCAGGTTCAGAATTATACATTTTAAATTCCTCCATAGAATGTATTACACCCCGGTAAGGCTATCAATTGTGCATATTGAGTCAATTTTGAATGTACAACATCATTTTGTGCTCTTGCCTGGATATATTTTGTGGATCACTGAAAGAATATCGACGGACAGAATATCGACCATCAAAAATATCGTTGAGAAAATATCGACAGTCAAAATATCGAGTTTCTATCTACAAACAGGTAAGTACAAAAATATCGAGTTAAAAATATCGTTTACAAAAATATAGTTGTAAAAAAATATCGTATTTACTAAAAACAGTGTTAAATTAAATTAATATTAATAATTAATTACTAAAATATACTTAAAATTACTTAAATTAACTTATAATAATTAAATAATTAATGAAAGTTAAATAAATATTTTTTATTTCATATTTATTAAACATATATATATAGTAATAAAATATAATAAAATAATACCCAAAAACTGAAAACTGACCCTGAACCCTAAAAATACCCCTTTACCCAAAAACTGAAAACTGACCCTGAACCCTAAAAATACCCTTTTACCCAAAAACTGAAAACTGACCCTGAACCCTAAAAATACCCCTTAACCCAAAAACCCAAAACTTACCCTGAACCCTAAAAATACCCCTTTACCCAAAAACTGAAAACTGACCCTGAACCCTAAAAATACCCTTTTACCCAAAAACTGAAAACTGACCCTGAACCCTAAAAATACCCCTTTACCCAAAAACTAAAAACTGACCCTGAACCCTAAAGATACCAAAAACCCAAAACTGACCCTGAACCCTAAAAATACCCCTTTACCCAAAAACTGAAAACTGACCTTGAACCCTAAAAATACCCTTTTACCCAAAAACTGAAAACTGACCCTGAACCCTAAAAATACCCCTTTACCCAAATACTGAAAACTGACCCTGAACCCTAAAAATACCCCTTTACCCAAAAACTGAAAACTGACCCTGAACCCTAAAAATACCCCTTTACCCAAAAACTGAAAACTGACCCTGAACCCTAAAAATACCCTTTTACCCAAAAACTGAAAACTGACCCTGAACCCTAAAAATACCCCTTAAAAAAAAAAAAACATATAACATTTTTAAATATAATTATATACTTACCAATACTTACGTTGTAATGGTATGCGTTGTAAAAAATGTGTTGTAAATACATGCGTTGTAATGGTTTTTGCGTTGTAATAATTTCGTTGTAATGGTAGTGCGTTGTAAAAGTTGCGTTGTAAAGGTTGTTTCCCGTTTCCCATATATCCAACCTGGAACAAAAACTGTGTATCCGTCAAGATCGTGCCAAACGCTGCTCCAATTAGGAAAGAGTTGAAGACTCACCTCTTTAAGAACGCCACATCACAAACCACCTACCTCTCCCATTACTTCTCTGCTTTATGCTTGTCATTGGCTCTGTTCAAGGCTCTGCAGCTTTTTGGTGAGTGTCCCACTTTCAAAATACCACATGCTTACATTCATGCATTCATACATAGTTATTGTTGTCCACAATAAGTACTTTCTAAACCGTATGCTACTCACATGCGTTGGTTTTGTTCGAGCTTTAGAAAAAAGTCAAATAAAATAGCCTTAAGTTCACACAAAAATGCTCACCAATTATATATCTCTTGGCTGATATTGGAAAGTTTTAATGTTGTGTTGCTGTTGAAACCCACAAACCTATAAAGCACAAATTGAAAATGTTTGCAAAATGAAAATGATAATTTTGGAAAAAGTTTAAAATTTAGCCCTTCTCCACTAAGAAATATAATTATGATTGAAGGCAAGGAAGGGGTGTGCTGCACCTCTGTATCCTCTCATAACTATTCCCCCTTTGTTTGTTTTTCTTTTTCTGAATGCTACAGTGCTTCATGCCTCTATGAGTGGAGATGGAAATGTGTTGAAAGGGAGGCTGTTGTGCATGGAAGAGCAGTATAACAGCTACACCCTGCAGAACCTGACCGTTAACGGCACCGTTACACTATTAGAGAATATGGCGGACTGCGGTGGTCTGGTCATCGCTCAACAGGTAACTGTGCTCACTTACATTTTACCAGCAGGAACGTAAAGATTCTGTTATCTTAACAAAATGTTCCCTGATCAATTTTATTATCGCAAAATGTTTGTAATTGCAAGTTATTCATCTTCTCCCACAGTAAATACAAAGTGCTGATGTTCAATATTTTCCCGCAGTATAGAATTTAAAACATATGGTAACGCTTCTTCCTGTCAAGTCTCGCTTAAAGTTCCTTCCCTGGAGGTCTAAACACAATACGAGATGAGAGTTATAGTTTCTACATTAGAAGATGAGACTTCCTGGAACAGCAGCTTCAAAGCATTCCATGGAGACAGTAGAGCCTTCTGTACAAATGGATACCTCCTAGAACAGAAGCTTCCCAGCATTCCATCGAGACCATAGTCTTGTGTATAAATTGATATCTCCTAGAACAGCAGCTTCCCAGTATTCCATGGAAATTGATGTCTCCTAGGACAGAAGCTTCCCAGCATTCCATGGATACCATAGAGTCTTCTGTAGAAATGGATGCCTCCTAGAACAGCAGAATCCCGGCATTCCATGGAGACCATAGAGTCTTCTGTAGAAATGGATGCCTCCTAGAACAGTTGTTTGCCAGCATTCCATGGAGACCATAGAAATGGATGCCTCCTAGAACAGCAGCTTCCCGGCATTCCATGGAGACCATAAAGTCTTGTGTAGAAATGAATGCCTCCTAGAACAGTTGTTTGCCAGCATTCCATGGAGACCATAGAAATGGATGCCTCCTAGAACAGCAGCTTCCCGGCATTCCATGGAGACCATAAAGTCTTGTGTAGAAATGAATGCCTCCTAGAACAGTTGTTTGCCAGCATTCCATGGAGACCATAGAAATGGATGCCTCCTAGAACAGTAGCTTGCTAGCATTCCATGGAGACCATAGAGTCTTCTGTAGAAATGGATGCCTCCTAGAACAGCAGCTTCCCGGCATTCCATTGAGACCATAGAGTCTTCTGTACAAATGGATGCCTCCTAGAACAGCAGATTCCCGGCATTCCTTTGAGACCATAGAGTCTTCAGTAGAAATGGATGCCTCCTAGAACAGCAGATTCCCGGCATTCCATGGAGACCATAGAAATGAATGCCTCCTAGAACAGCAGCTTGCCAACATTCCATGGAGACCATAGAGTCTTGTGTAGAAATTAATTCCTCCTTGAACAGTAGCTTGCCAGCATTCCATGCAGACCATAGAAATGGATGCCTCCTAGAACAGCAGCTTCCCGGCATTCCATGGAGACCATAGAGTCTTCTGTACAAAAGGATGCCTCCTAGAACAGCAGCTTCCCGGCATTCCATTGAGACCATAGAGTTTTCAGTAGAAATGGATGCCTCCTAGAACAGCAGATTCCCGGCATTCCATGGAGACCATAGAGTCTTGTGTAGAAATGAATTCCTCCTAGAACAGTAGCTTGCCAGCATTCCATGCAGACCATAGAAATGGATGCCTCCTAGAACAGCAGCTTCCCGGCATTCCATGGAGACCATAGAGTCTCCTGTACAAATGCATGCCTCCTAGAACAGTAGCTTGCCAGCATTCCATGGAGGCCATAGAAATGTATGCCTCCTACTACAACAGCGTCCCAGCATTCTATGGAGACCATAGAGTCTTCTGTAGAAATGTATTACTCCTAGAACAGCAGCTTCCCGGCATTCCATGGAGACCATAGAGTCTTCTGTACAAATGCATGCCTCCTAGAACAGTAGCTTGCCAGCATTCCATGCAGACCATAGAAATGGATGCCTCCTACTACAACAGCGTCCCAGCATTCTATGGAGACCATAGAGTCTTCTGTAGAAATGGATGCCTCCTAGAACAGTTGTTTGCCAGCATTCCATGGAGACCATAGAAATGGATGCCTCCTACTACAACAGCGTCCCAGCATTCTATGGAGACCATAGAGTCTTCTGTAGAAATGTATTACTCCTAGAACAGCAGCTTCCCGGCATTCCATGGAGACCATAGAGTCTTCTGTACAAATGCATGCCTCCTAGAACAGTAGCTTGCCAGCATTCCATGCAGACCATAGAAATGGATGCCTCCTACTACAACAGCGTCCCAGCATTCTATGGAGACCATAGAGTCTTCTGTAGAAATGGATGCCTCCTAGAACAGTTGTTTGCCAGCATTCCATGGAGACCATAGAAATGGATGCCTCCTAGAACAGCAGCTTCCCGGCATTCCATGGAGACCATAAAGTCTTGTGTAGAAATGAATGCCTCCTAGAACAGTTGTTTGCCAGCATTCCATGGAGACCATAGAAATGGATGCCTCCTAGAACAGTAGCTTGCTAGCATTCCATGGAGACCATAGAGTCTTCTGTACAAAAGGATGCCTCCTAGAACAGCAGCTTCCCGGCATTCCATTGAGACCATAGAGTTTTCAGTAGAAATGGATGCCTCCTAGAACAGCAGATTCCCGGCATTCCATGGAGACCATAGAGTCTTGTGTAGAAATGAATTCCTCCTAGAACAGTAGCTTGCCAGCATTCCATGCAGACCATAGAAATGGATGCCTCCTAGAACAGCAGCTTCCCGGCATTCCATGGAGACCATAGAGTCTCCTGTACAAATGCATGCCTCCTAGAACAGTAGCTTGCCAGCATTCCATGGAGGCCATAGAAATGTATGCCTCCTACTACAACAGCGCCCCAGCATTCTATGGAGACCATAGAGTCTTCTGTAGAAATGTATTACTCCTAGAACAGCAGCTTCCCGGCATTCCATGGAGACCATAGAGTCTTCTGTACAAATGCATGCCTCCTAGAACAGTAGCTTGCCAGCATTCCATGCAGACCATAGAAATGGATGCCTCCTACTACAACAGCGTCCCAGCATTCTATGGAGACCATAGAGTCTTCTGTAGAAATGGATGCCTCCTAGAACAGTTGTTTGCCAGCATTCCATGGAGACCATAGAAATGGATGCCTCCTAGAACAGCAGCTTCCCGGCATTCCATGGAGACCATAAAGTCTTGTGTAGAAATGAATGCCTCCTAGAACAGTTGTTTGCCAGCATTCCATGGAGACCATAGAAATGGATGCCTCCTAGAACAGTAGCTTGCTAGCATTCCATGGAGACCATAGAGTCTTCTGTAGAAATGGATGCCTCCTAGAACAGCAGATTCCCGGCATTCCTTTGAGACCATAGAGTCTTCAGTAGAAATGGATGCCTCCTAGAACAGCAGATTCCCGGCATTCCATGGAGACCATAGAAATGAATGCCTCCTAGAACAGCAGCTTGCCAACATTCCATGGAGACCATAGAGTCTTGTGTAGAAATGAATTCCTCCTAGAACAGTAGCTTGCCAGCATTCCATGCAGACCATAGAAATGGATGCCTCCTAGAACAGCAGCTTCCCGGCATTCCATGGAGACCATAGAGTCTCCTGTACAAATGCATGCCTCCTAGAACAGTAGCTTGCCAGCATTCCATGGAGGCCATAGAAATGTATGCCTCCTACTACAACAGCGTCCCAGCATTCTATGGAGACCATAGAGTCTTCTGTAGAAATGTTTTACTCCTAGAACAGCAGCTTCCCGGCATTCCATGGAGACCATAGAGTCTTCTGTACAAATGCATGCCTCCTAGAACAGTAGCTTGCCAGCATTCCATGCAGACCATAGAAATGGATGCCTCCTACTACAACAGCGTCCCAGCATTCTATGGAGACCATAGAGTCTTCTGTAGAAATGGATGCCTCCTAGAACAGTTGTTTGCCAGCATTCCATGGAGACCATAGAAATGGATGCCTCCTACTACAACAGCGTCCCAGCATTCTATGGAGACCATAGAGTCTTCTGTAGAAATGTATTACTCCTAGAACAGCAGCTTCCCGGCATTCCATGGAGACCATAGAGTCTTCTGTACAAATGCATGCCTCCTAGAACAGTAGCTTGCCAGCATTCCATGCAGACCATAGAAATGGATGCCTCCTACTACAACAGCGTCCCAGCATTCTATGGAGACCATAGAGTCTTCTGTAGAAATGGATGCCTCCTAGAACAGTTGTTTGCCAGCATTCCATGGAGACCATAGAAATGGATGCCTCCTAGAACAGCAGCTTCCCGGCATTCCATGGAGACCATAAAGTCTTGTGTAGAAATGAATGCCTCCTAGAACAGTTGTTTGCCAGCATTCCATGGAGACCATAGAAATGGATGCCTCCTAGAACAGTAGCTTGCTAGCATTCCATGGAGACCATAGAGTCTTCTGTACAAAAGGATGCCTCCTAGAACAGCAGCTTCCCGGCATTCCATTGAGACCATAGAGTTTTCAGTAGAAATGGATGCCTCCTAGAACAGCAGATTCCCGGCATTCCATGGAGACCATAGAGTCTTGTGTAGAAATGAATTCCTCCTAGAACAGTAGCTTGCCAGCATTCCATGCAGACCATAGAAATGGATGCCTCCTAGAACAGCAGCTTCCCGGCATTCCATGGAGACCATAGAGTCTCCTGTACAAATGCATGCCTCCTAGAACAGTAGCTTGCCAGCATTCCATGGAGGCCATAGAAATGTATGCCTCCTACTACAACAGCGTCCCAGCATTCTATGGAGACCATAGAGTCTTCTGTAGAAATGTATTACTCCTAGAACAGCAGCTTCCCGGCATTCCATGGAGACCATAGAGTCTTCTGTACAAATGCATGCCTCCTAGAACAGTAGCTTGCCAGCATTCCATGCAGACCATAGAAATGGATGCCTCCTACTACAACAGCGTCCCAGCATTCTATGGAGACCATAGAGTCTTCTGTAGAAATGGATGCCTCCTAGAACAGTTGTTTGCCAGCATTCCATGGAGACCATAGAAATGGATGCCTCCTAGAACAGCAGCTTCCCGGCATTCCATGGAGACCATAAAGTCTTGTGTAGAAATGAATGCCTCCTAGAACAGTTGTTTGCCAGCATTCCATGGAGACCATAGAAATGGATGCCTCCTAGAACAGTAGCTTGCTAGCATTCCATGGAGACCATAGAGTCTTCTGTAGAAATGGATGCCTCCTAGAACAGCAGATTCCCGGCATTCCTTTGAGACCATAGAGTCTTCAGTAGAAATGGATGCCTCCTAGAACAGCAGATTCCCGGCATTCCATGGAGACCATAGAAATGAATGCCTCCTAGAACAGCAGCTTGCCAACATTCCATGGAGACCATAGAGTCTTGTGTAGAAATGAATTCCTCCTAGAACAGTAGCTTGCCAGCATTCCATGCAGACCATAGAAATGGATGCCTCCTAGAACAGCAGCTTCCCGGCATTCCATGGAGACCATAGAGTCTCCTGTACAAATGCATGCCTCCTAGAACAGTAGCTTGCCAGCATTCCATGGAGGCCATAGAAATGTATGCCTCCTACTACAACAGCGTCCCAGCATTCTATGGAGACCATAGAGTCTTCTGTAGAAATGTTTTACTCCTAGAACAGCAGCTTCCCGGCATTCCATGGAGACCATAGAGTCTTCTGTACAAATGCATGCCTCCTAGAACAGTAGCTTGCCAGCATTCCATGCAGACCATAGAAATGGATGCCTCCTACTACAACAGCGTCCCAGCATTCTATGGAGACCATAGAGTCTTCTGTAGAAATGGATGCCTCCTAGAACAGTTGTTTGCCAGCATTCCATGGAGACCATAGAAATGGATGCCTCCTACTACAACAGCGTCCCAGCATTCTATGGAGACCATAGAGTCTTCTGTAGAAATGTATTACTCCTAGAACAGCAGCTTCCCGGCATTCCATGGAGACCATAGAGTCTTCTGTACAAATGCATGCCTCCTAGAACAGTAGCTTGCCAGCATTCCATGCAGACCATAGAAATGGATGCCTCCTACTACAACAGCGTCCCAGCATTCTATGGAGACCATAGAGTCTTCTGTAGAAATGGATGCCTCCTAGAACAGTTGTTTGCCAGCATTCCATGGAGACCATAGAAATGGATGCCTCCTAGAACAGCAGCTTCCCGGCATTCCATGGAGACCATAAAGTCTTGTGTAGAAATGAATGCCTCCTAGAACAGTTGTTTGCCAGCATTCCATGGAGACCATAGAAATGGATGCCTCCTAGAACAGTAGCTTGCTAGCATTCCATGGAGACCATAGAGTCTTCTGTACAAAAGGATGCCTCCTAGAACAGCAGCTTCCCGGCATTCCATTGAGACCATAGAGTTTTCAGTAGAAATGGATGCCTCCTAGAACAGCAGATTCCCGGCATTCCATGGAGACCATAGAGTCTTGTGTAGAAATGAATTCCTCCTAGAACAGTAGCTTGCCAGCATTCCATGCAGACCATAGAAATGGATGCCTCCTAGAACAGCAGCTTCCCGGCATTCCATGGAGACCATAGAGTCTCCTGTACAAATGCATGCCTCCTAGAACAGTAGCTTGCCAGCATTCCATGGAGGCCATAGAAATGTATGCCTCCTACTACAACAGCGTCCCAGCATTCTATGGAGACCATAGAGTCTTCTGTAGAAATGTATTACTCCTAGAACAGCAGCTTCCCGGCATTCCATGGAGACCATAGAGTCTTCTGTACAAATGCATGCCTCCTAGAACAGTAGCTTGCCAGCATTCCATGCAGACCATAGAAATGGATGCCTCCTACTACAACAGCGTCCCAGCATTCTATGGAGACCATAGAGTCTTCTGTAGAAATGGATGCCTCCTAGAACAGTTGTTTGCCAGCATTCCATGGAGACCATAGAAATGGATGCCTCCTACTACAACAGCGTCCCAGCATTCTATGGAGACCATAGAGTCTTCTGTAGAAATGTATTACTCCTAGAACAGCAGCTTCCCGGCATTCCATGGAGACCATAGAGTCTTCTGTACAAATGCATGCCTCCTAGAACAGTAGCTTGCCAGCATTCCATGCAGACCATAGAAATGAATGCCTCCTAGAACAGCAGCTTGCCAACATTCCATGGAGACCATAGAGTCTTGTGTAGAAATTAATTCCTCCTTGAACAGTAGCTTGCCAGCATTCCATGCAGACCATAGAAATGGATGCCTCCTAGAACAGCAGCTTCCCGGCATTCCATGGAGACCATAGAGTCTTCTGTACAAAAGGATGCCTCCTAGAACAGCAGCTTCCCGGCATTCCATTGAGACCATAGAGTTTTCAGTAGAAATGGATGCCTCCTAGAACAGCAGATTCCCGGCATTCCATGGAGACCATAGAGTCTTGTGTAGAAATGAATTCCTCCTAGAACAGTAGCTTGCCAGCATTCCATGCAGACCATAGAAATGGATGCCTCCTAGAACAGCAGCTTCCCGGCATTCCATGGAGACCATAGAGTCTCCTGTACAAATGCATGCCTCCTAGAACAGTAGCTTGCCAGCATTCCATGGAGGCCATAGAAATGTATGCCTCCTACTACAACAGCGTCCCAGCATTCTATGGAGACCATAGAGTCTTCTGTAGAAATGTATTACTCCTAGAACAGCAGCTTCCCGGCATTCCATGGAGACCATAGAGTCTTCTGTACAAATGCATGCCTCCTAGAACAGTAGCTTGCCAGCATTCCATGCAGACCATAGAAATGGATGCCTCCTACTACAACAGCGTCCCAGCATTCTATGGAGACCATAGAGTCTTCTGTAGAAATGGATGCCTCCTAGAACAGTTGTTTGCCAGCATTCCATGGAGACCATAGAAATGGATGCCTCCTACTACAACAGCGTCCCAGCATTCTATGGAGACCATAGAGTCTTCTGTAGAAATGTATTACTCCTAGAACAGCAGCTTCCCGGCATTCCATGGAGACCATAGAGTCTTCTGTACAAATGCATGCCTCCTAGAACAGTAGCTTGCCAGCATTCCATGCAGACCATAGAAATGGATGCCTCCTACTACAACAGCGTCCCAGCATTCTATGGAGACCATAGAGTCTTCTGTAGAAATGGATGCCTCCTAGAACAGTTGTTTGCCAGCATTCCATGGAGACCATAGAAATGGATGCCTCCTAGAACAGCAGCTTCCCGGCATTCCATGGAGACCATAAAGTCTTGTGTAGAAATGAATGCCTCCTAGAACAGTTGTTTGCCAGCATTCCATGGAGACCATAGAAATGGATGCCTCCTAGAACAGTAGCTTGCTAGCATTCCATGGAGACCATAGAGTCTTCTGTACAAAAGGATGCCTCCTAGAACAGCAGCTTCCCGGCATTCCATTGAGACCATAGAGTTTTCAGTAGAAATGGATGCCTCCTAGAACAGCAGATTCCCGGCATTCCATGGAGACCATAGAGTCTTGTGTAGAAATGAATTCCTCCTAGAACAGTAGCTTGCCAGCATTCCATGCAGACCATAGAAATGGATGCCTCCTAGAACAGCAGCTTCCCGGCATTCCATGGAGACCATAGAGTCTCCTGTACAAATGCATGCCTCCTAGAACAGTAGCTTGCCAGCATTCCATGGAGGCCATAGAAATGTATGCCTCCTACTACAACAGCGTCCCAGCATTCTATGGAGACCATAGAGTCTTCTGTAGAAATGTATTACTCCTAGAACAGCAGCTTCCCGGCATTCCATGGAGACCATAGAGTCTTCTGTACAAATGCATGCCTCCTAGAACAGTAGCTTGCCAGCATTCCATGCAGACCATAGAAATGGATGCCTCCTACTACAACAGCGTCCCAGCATTCTATGGAGACCATAGAGTCTTCTGTAGAAATGGATGCCTCCTAGAACAGTTGTTTGCCAGCATTCCATGGAGACCATAGAAATGGATGCCTCCTAGAACAGCAGCTTCCCGGCATTCCATGGAGACCATAAAGTCTTGTGTAGAAATGAATGCCTCCTAGAACAGTTGTTTGCCAGCATTCCATGGAGACCATAGAAATGGATGCCTCCTAGAACAGTAGCTTGCTAGCATTCCATGGAGACCATAGAGTCTTCTGTAGAAATGGATGCCTCCTAGAACAGCAGATTCCCGGCATTCCTTTGAGACCATAGAGTCTTCAGTAGAAATGGATGCCTCCTAGAACAGCAGATTCCCGGCATTCCATGGAGACCATAGAAATGAATGCCTCCTAGAACAGCAGCTTGCCAACATTCCATGGAGACCATAGAGTCTTGTGTAGAAATGAATTCCTCCTAGAACAGTAGCTTGCCAGCATTCCATGCAGACCATAGAAATGGATGCCTCCTAGAACAGCAGCTTCCCGGCATTCCATGGAGACCATAGAGTCTTCTGTACAAAAGGATGCCTCCTAGAACAGCAGCTTCCCGGCATTCCATTGAGACCATAGAGTTTTCAGTAGAAATGGATGCCTCCTAGAACAGCAGATTCCCGGCATTCCATGGAGACCATAGAGTCTTGTGTAGAAATGAATTCCTCCTAGAACAGTAGCTTGCCAGCATTCCATGCAGACCATAGAAATGGATGCCTCCTAGAACAGCAGCTTCCCGGCATTCCATGGAGACCATAGAGTCTCCTGTACAAATGCATGCCTCCTAGAACAGTAGCTTGCCAGCATTCCATGGAGGCCATAGAAATGTATGCCTCCTACTACAACAGCGTCCCAGCATTCCATGGAGACCATAGAGTCTTCTGTAGAAATGTATTACTCCTAGAACAGCAGCTTCCCGGCATTCCATGGAGACCATAGAGTCTTCTGTACAAATGCATGCCTCCTAGAACAGTAGCTTGCCAGCATTCCATGCAGACCATAGAAATGGATGCCTCCTACTACAACAGCGTCCCAGCATTCCATGGAGACCATAGAGTCTTGTGTAGAAATGAATTCCTCCTAGAACAGCAGCTTCCCAGCATTCCATCGAGACCATAGAGTCTTGTGTAGAAATGAATTCCTCCTAGAACAGTAGCTTTCCAGCATTCCATGCAGACCATAGAAATGGATGCCTCCTAGAACAGCAGCTTGCCAACATTCCATGGAGACCATAGAGTCTAGTGTAGAAATGAATTCCTCCTAGAACAGTAGCTTGCCAGCATTCCATGGAGGCCATAGAAATGGATGCCTCCTACTACAACAGCGTCCCAGCATTCTATGGAGACCATAGAGTCTTCTGTAGAAATGTATTCCTCCTAGAACAGCAGCTTCCCAGCATTCAATCGAGACCATAGAGTCTTGTGTAGAAGTGGATGCCTCCTAGAGCAGCAGATTCCCGGCATTCCACAGAGACCATATGGACTACCGTTGAATCACATACAAACACCAGCATGGTACTTTCTTTAACAGGATCTGGTCAACTACGGGGGCTATAGATACTGCATTAAAATGAAATTCGGTCATATGCACACTGCTTTTAAATCCCGGAGAAGCCACCCCTTGACTGCAGATCATGGAGACTGCATCTGAACCTCATTCCCACCAACACTGATCCTCATCAGGACACTATCTCCAAGAGTTTCAGATTAAATCTTGAACTTGGCCACAAGACATACTACATTCACTCATAAAAGCCCTCTAGTACAAAAGGAGCTAAAATCAGAACAGAACCTGACCACACATTAATCGATTGTTCATTGGTTATCTTTTCCCACAAGAGGTTTAGATTTAATAATGTAGAATGGGGAACGCAGTTCTATTACAACGCGGTTTTTAAATCGCATTCTATTACAACGCATGACTCTGGGGGGCGCTCAAGGATAGGGAATACTTTTAATTTACTATCCAACACCTTCCCTAGTGTCAACGGGGACTGGTGTTGGAATAGTAAATTAAAATATTCACTATCCAACACCCCTTTCTGTTATACGTTGTAAAAGAATGTGTTATAAAAACCGCGTTGTTACAGCATGCGTGCTAAAAGCATGCGTTGTAACAACGTACATCCATGTAGAATACTCAGTAATCCGAAAGAGTCAAGGGGATGCTCTATTTCAGGAGGAGGGTTCACTCTCTCACCTGTGAGGACCATTAAAACTAACATTGATGAAGATGGACAAAACCAATGTCCAATCTAGTTGTGAAGAACTTTACCAGAATTTAGTTAGGTTCTCTGTGTCGCATAACTTCAGATATATAACACCGTACACTTTTAAAAAAAAATTATTTAGAAAGATTTATAGAGCGCGAACTTGCGGGTATCAGAGCACTGTACATACGGCGAAAGCATGAATAAACTTCATACAATAGAAGTTGGTAAAGTAACATCACAAGGAGCACACAGTCAAGATCAGGGACCTGGCAGTGGGCCACAGTAGGTCCATTTCTCCTAGGGCGTAAAGTATTTCCTGTAACAATTAGCAAAACAAGCAACGGTGAACTTGACAGCAAAGACATGATTAAAACTTCATACAGAAGAAGTCCGTAAAGTGACAACACAAGGAGTACACAGTCAAGATCAGGGACCTGGTAGTGGGCCACAATAGATCCATTTCTCCTAGGTGTAACATGAAACCTGTAACATTTAGCAAAACAAGCAAAAGTGAACTTGACTCAACATAGTTCAATAATTAACAACCCTGATGGATGAGGGCCCACAGGAAAAAATAACAATTAACAACCAAACCTAAAATAAATGGAGAACAATAAGTTGGGAGAGTTGTCAGTCTTAGACTTTTTAACGTGAAAGCTCTCTGTCCATTTTCCCGCTGTATTCGATTGGATGCTGTGTTTAGATGTACTATGCTTTTTGGTATAGTGCTTAGAAGCTTTAGCTATACAAGTGCTCACAAATAAAAATAGGTCAGAAAATAACACAACACATGAAAAGCCTTGGCATATCACCTGGCGGAACATCTGTCACCACCTATTCCACAAGCTGGTCTAAGCAGCCAGCGGTGGGATTTCTCTTTTAACCCCCTCTGGGTGGATTCCTTTCTAAATGTCTCTGTATTCGCCGAACTGGCCATGTCCCTTGCCCTGATACTGAAAGTGGTTTTGATTTTTGTTTATTTATTTTGGAATTACTAATATGCCACACCAGGAGCTCATTCACCTCCCGCTTCAAAGCCCAGTAGACTCTAGCTTGTAAGCCTGCACCTTGGACATGCTCTCTTTGGAAGTGAACTTGTTTACTTCTTATATCACATTGTAGTAAAGATTGTAAAGTATAACATGGCCTTTTGACTTAGCTGAAATACCCAATGTACAGTCAGCTTGGGGATCTATTCCAAAACAATTCCCTAAAAGGATGGCAAAAGTGTGTAACACCAATATGATGGAAGATGATACCCATGCAGTGTCAACCAGGTAATAATATGACAGTCCTTTGAAATCAACTGTGCATTTGGTATTCAATGAAATTCAATATGCAAACCCTCCAATGGTATTACAGAGAAATGCATGGAACAGAACAGTACATTTTCCACCAAGTCAGTGATAATTATAATATTTGCAATAAAACAATTTTGATGCAGTAGTGAATGCTTTGATTAAATGTTCTTTCTGAGGCTAGTTCCCACTGTTATATGCCTCTTGGAATATGTGTGGTGAAAATATCTGAACTTTATCCACTTAAACAATATTAGAAATCATCAAATTTACTCCCTAGAAATGTTTATCTCATTGTGTGTATTATCCTGTAAAAGATCTCTAAAGGTCCACTGTCCCTCTTTCTTCAAATCTGTAAAAACATTCCCAAAAATGGACCAAAAGTGAAATCAAATCCAAATCATACAAATACATTTCTAGTTTCCTGGTATGTATTCTGATCCTATACAATCCATAGGCAAATTACAATGTATTTCCAATGGAAATGTCTGTGTTTTCAAAATGCAACTCAGCACATCATTAACCCGGCTAATATTTATTAACACTTAAATGTTGCCCAAAATTATAACTTGACGTTGAAGCGAGACAGCCCATTCTTTGGTTGTACTGATGTCTCTGAGTGTTTTTGAGCCTTCTTCTTTACCCAAAAAAGTAGAGCAAAACTAGGACGTGGGTGTGACACCGGACACTGTCAAGTAAAAACAAAAACTGGGGCGAGGACAAGCAGCCTTAAAACATCAGGGGCCATATGTAGGTAGCCCAATTCCAGTCGGTAACGGCCAAAATTACCGAATTTCGGCCGTTACTTACCGGTATTAGGCATTTGAGATGTAGGGGCCAAATTTAAGGATTCAGTAATTTACCGAATCTGTAATTTAAGGAGTCGGTAAATTACAGAATCCTTAAAATACCGATTTGGTAAATTACCGAATCCGTAATGTAGGGAGCACTCAAGTGAGTGCATTTCTGAGTTAAGGATTCGGTATTTATCACCACCTAAAATTAGGTGGTAAATATCGAAAACCTTTGAAAAAGCAAATTTGTGCTTTTCCAAAAGTGCCATGTGGCAGACATATGTGTGCCACATGTGCACACATGCACGATTCAGGGGTGCAACAGGGTGTCAATGTGACTACCTACCACAATTGAATATGCACCATTTACCGAATGGGTAATAGTGAATTGCTTCCCATTCATTCCTATGGGCCTCCAGGCCCATGGGAATGAATCGGAATTACCGAATTGGTAAATACCGAATCGGTATTTACCGATTTTTACAGATTCGGTAAAATTTACCGAATCAATACCTACATACCATTTACCGATTCTGAAATACCGAATCGGTAAAATTCTGTATTTTAGAATCGGTAAATTTGGATTACCTACATGTGGCCCCAGGTCTTTTATGATGGGTCACTTGCCAATTTGACCAGGAAGTTGGGGAACAATGATGTTCCGTATTGAGATCTAGTTTTTCAAAATGGAATAATCAAACACTTTAAATCTATCTTGACTTCGCAGCGCCTCGTACACCGTGCATCCGTCTTTGATGCTTAAGCTACCCGGTATGATGTGTTCCAGCATCCAGGCTCTAGCTTCTGCTCACTAACGTTGTATCCTAGCGGTTGCCCATATTACAACATCATTCCAAATCTTTTACCACTAGCTTCACACAATGGTGAGAGCTGAGTGAGCACCTGCCCACACAGGACAGAGCTGAGTGAGCGCATGCTGACACTGGACAGAGCTGAGTGATCGCCTGCCCACACTGGACAGAGCTGAGTGATCGCTTGCCCACACTGGACAGAGATGAGTGATCACCTGCCTGCACAGGACAGAGCTGAGCGAGCACCTGCCCACACTGGACAGAGCTGAGTGATCGCATGCCCGCACAGGACAGAGCTGAGTGATCACCTGCCCGCACAGGACAGAGCTGAGTGATCACCTGCCTACATTGGACAGAGCTGAGTGATTGCCTGCCAGCACAGGACAGAGCTGAGTGATCGCCTGCCCGCACAGGACAGAGCTGAGTGGTCGTCTGCCAACACTGGACAGAACTGAGTGATCGCCTGCCCACACTGGACAGAGCTGAGTGATCTCCTGCCCACACTGGACAGAGCTGAGTGATCACCTGCCCACACTGGACAGAGCTGAGTGATCGCCTGCCCACACTGGAAAGAGCTGAGTGATCGCCTGCCCACACTGGGCAGAGCTGAGTGATCGCCTGCCCGCACAGGACAGAGCTGAGTGATCACCTGCCCACACTGGACAGAGATGAGTGATCGTCTGCCCGCACTGGACAGAGCTGAGCGATCACCTGCCCACACTGGACAGAGCTGAGCGATCACCTGCCCACACTGGACAGAGCTGAGTGATCGCCTGCCCACACTGGATAGAGCTGAGCGATCACCTGCCCACACTGGGCAGAGCTGAGTGATCGCCTGCCCACACTGGACAGAGCTGAGTGATCACCTGCCCACACTGGACAGAGCTGAGTGATCGCCTGCCCACACTGACAGAACTGAGTGATCACCTGCCCACACTGGACAGAGCGGACTGATCACCTGCCTCCTCCTTACAAGCCTGGCCGGTCCCCTCCTTACAAGCCTGTCCTGTCCCCTCCTTACAAGCCAGACCTGTCACCTCCTTACAAGACTGACCTGTCACCTCTTGATTTCACCCATTTTTGCTAATAGTTACTTTTCATTTCTACTCTCAATAGAATTGTGTCTTCTCCAGATTTTACTACTGAAGATAGAACTGAAGAGCCAGAGCTGGGAACATCTGAGCTCCATCCATGCCCTCTTTTGCCTCTTCATTCTCAGAGTTGTTTATCCACCCATTCATCCATCTCAGGTCATTCATTCATTCTCACTCGAGTTCACTCATTAACCATGCATCTGTCCATCCTTATGTATCATCCGTCTGTCCGTCCTCACATATCCAACCATCCTCGTATGCATCCAGTCTTTCCCTTTGGCATTAGAACTTTCATGGACTGATCCACCTAGATATATTCACTCATATAATTATCTCTCTTCATTTATTCATCTATTGACTATGCCTTCACTCACTCATTCATCTGCCCATGAACTCACTTATCCATCCAAACATTGACTCATTGACTCATTCTCACTCACTCACCTACAGCACATAGTTATACACACAATCTCCTCTAAACACTTTCCATTTATAAAACAACCAGAACTATTGGCTTTACCAGTGCTTGATTCTTATGTGGATATCCTGGAAATCTTCCAGGAATGACTATCCTGATTCATGTTAATTTATACCACGTGTCCTTGATTCTATTACCGTACTATTGTTTTACTTTCTTCCACTTCATCTACTGAACATGTTTCATCCCCACCCCCACCCCTTTACTCCCCTGCAGGCCTATGAGAACTGGCTGAGGAAACAGAAACAGGAAACAGACTTACCTCGGATTGGTTTCACTCACAGTCAGCTGTTTTACGCCAGCTTCGCTCAGGTAACCAACAGCTGCTCCATCTGCTGTGTCTGCCTTCTTTTACACTGGTATGCTTTACTTGTTGTCATCTTTATGCAATATCTGTACCTAAAGAGAGGTAGCATCCTTGACAAGTTCCATGAGCTTTTGTTCACAGATAAATAACTTCCCTTTAGTCAATGAAGCCTTCTCGACCCGCGTGAGGGGTGTGCGTTGTCATGGCGATTAGTTACATCAGGATGCAGAGTTGTGTGGTTACTTGTTACACAAAGAGTTTGTAGAATCCTGAGTGTTCCCATTTCCTGTGTGTCTGGAATGTTGAGAGGGATTGCTGGAATAGAATGTTGGTGTGTGGACTGGAGTGGGAGGTAGGGACATTAGCAGGAAGGTTGAGGCTCTGTCAGGACTTACCTGCTGTTGCTGTAACCTGAGGGCCCAACAGATATTTAGAACTAAGGACCAGATAGACTAACGTTAGGAATACTGACTTCCTAATTGTGATTATCTCTGAAATGCATTTCGGGAATTGGTATTCCAAATGGTTGGAATATTTTATTTCCAAATAGCGATTCCTAGTGGGTCGCAAATCGACCTACCTTATGAATATTATTAATGAGGTGGGTCGCAATGTGCGACCCATTAGGAATCAACACCATCACAAGGCTGGTGGCCTGCTAAGAGCAACAGTTCATCATGTCTGTGATTGCCTTTTAATAAAGCAATTTTGTTTTTAAAAATGCAAATGTGTTTAAAAAGAAAAAAAAATAACTTTGAAGTTTAATTTTTTTGAGAGCAGACAGTAGTCTGTGAGTCCACAGCTTGCTCTTAAAAGATAGTTCTTCAACATTATCTTTAGATTTTGGGGCCTCTGGTTGGCAGAGGTAGGTACCTTTGACCAAATAGGGACCCTTGCGTCTAGTCAGGGTAAGGGGCCTCACTCCTAAAATAACCCCTGCTCACCCCCTTGGTAGCTTGGCATGAGCAGGCAGGCTTCTCTCAGAGGCAGTGTGTAAAGCATTTGTGAACACATACAGTAATACAGTGACAACACAACAGATGGACACCACACAGGTCGTATTATACAAATAAGAATTTTTATATAGAGTTGACACAAGACCAAACGACAATAATCCACAATACTGTACTCCACATATGCTTAAAAATAGGTTGCTCACTTAAAATCAGTCTGTAGCAACAGATAACTCCAAAGTGAGTTATCACAACGTCGTGACAGGAGAAATCCCAAAGTACGGCGCAACCTCTAGGTGCGCGTCGTCGGTCCCGGAGTCAAACAAAACCCCCATAGAACAGTACCTTGGAAAATTGATAAAAAACAAAGGGAGCTCTCAGCATTGGGGAGGTGCGGCTTCGTTGGTGCTGCGCGGCGTCGGTTCCTTATGACCCCAGGGGAGGTGTAGACTCGGTTCCTTACAGCAGCGCAGGGGAGGTGAGACAACGGTTCCTTACTGCGTCGGGGAAGTGACATCATGATGGCGCCGAAACCATGGTTCCTTACGATGTCGTGCTGTCGATGGATTCTCGGTCACCCACGTTGAGGATTGGCTCCGCGATGTTGATGTCAGCTTCGGAGTTGATGCAGCCCAACAGCCAGTATCGGGCCCACGGCACAAGTCGGAGCAGAGCTCACAGCTTCGGGCAGGTTACGGCATCGCTCTCTGGCGTCGATGTGGCATGGCGGCCATCGTTGGCTCTACATTGCAAGTCGGAGCAGCGCTCACGGCTTTGGTGCAGGAGACGGCATCGCTCGCAGGCGTCGGTGTTGCAATTTCCTTCTACAGCAGCTAAAACTGCATTCCTGGATGCAGGCAAGCAGAAGTGGTGAAGTCTTGTATCCCTGAGACTTCAGGCAGGAGGCAATCTCAAGTTCAAGCCCTTGGAGATCTTCTTCAAGATGATGAAAGCACACTCAGTGCTTTTTCTCCTTTCTTTGGCAATGAAGCAACCACTGCAGGCCAACCCCAACAACATGCAGCATAGGGGTAGTCTCCTCCTTCAGTTTCCCGGTTCTTCTGCTCAGCAAAGGTTCGTCTTGATTCCCAGAAGTGATCTAAAGTTCTGGGGTCTGGATCACCCTTTTTATATACCAAAATCCTTTGTCTCTGAAGGCAGAGAGTGTCTGTATCTAGTCCAAACCAGTTCTGTGCAGTCCTGGAGCACTTTGTTTACAGGGCTCCTTCTTTCCTTCGACAGTGTGGGCCAGACTCATCAGGCACACCATAGGAGGTGGAGCCAGCATTGTGGAAAGCAGCACAGCCCTATTCAGACCCAGGTGCAACTCCTCCCATCACTATACATGCATATAGGTCTATTCAGCCCTGTGCTGACTTACCCTGTCTCCTGGAGCCCCCCAGCCCCTGTCACTCAAAAACAGACAAGGAATACACAATCAGCAGAGGCAGGTTTGGATAGTTTAGGTAAGAAAATACCTACTTTCAAAAAGTAGTATTTTTAAACACAGAATGTTAAAACCAATTTCACTAAAATATGTTTTTTATCATTTTGAGTTCAGGCATACTAAACTCGAGTTTTTACCTAGTTCCCTGAGTCAGTTAGGATTATAAGATGTTATAATCAAACTGCCCATTCTGGCCTATGGGGAACAATAAGCCTTGCAATAGTGAAAAACGAAAATGGCTGTAATTCACTATCAGGGTATGCCACACACATCAGGGCATGTACTACCTTTTACCTACAATGCACCCTGCCCTTGGGCCTACCTTAGGGGTGACTAATATGTATAAAAGGGAAGGTTTAGGGTCTGGCAAGTGGGTGCACTTGCCCAGTCAACATGGCAGTACCAGACTGCACACAGGCTCTGCAATGGCAGGCCTGAGACTCACTTTACAAGCTGATCTGGTAGGTGGCACAATCAGTGCTGCAAGCCCACCAGCAGCTTTTGATGTACAAGCCCTGGGCTCATGCAGTGCACTTAATAGGGTCTGACAAGTAAACCAAACAAGCCAATCATGGAGTCACTAATCCATACATCAATTTACCATGCGGAGCACTTGCTCTGTGGCACTGAATAGCAGTGGCAAAGTGCCCAAAAACATCTAAAACCAGAAAAAACATGTCAGACAAAATAAAGGAGGAAGGCAAAAAGTTCAGGGATGACCCTGCAAAAAGGGCCAAGTCCAACAATTATCACTTGTTGTAAGAAATGTGGTTACCAAATCTCCAGGGGGGTAGCACGGAACCAAGCGGGAAGGCCAAACTTCGGAGGACATGTGAAGCACTCATGCAGTACCCACAGACGACACACCAGGCACACCACAAAAGAGGCAGGACACCAGCTTGAGTTGGAAATTTAGTAAGTAGTTTAGTATATCTCCAACCTGCAAGGCAAAAATGCATAAACAGTGGTATCACAACACGGCGCCAACTGGCACCAGAGCCAAGTGTATCAGGGGGGATTATTTACAAGGTATTTGGGAACAAGGCTGAAACGGTAAATAAGTCCCAATTGTCTAGCTGAAATATAAAAAGGTTAGCACTTGGCATGTAACATCAGCAACATCCATATGAGGGAAGAAAACACTAGGCATGAGAGCCCATTATGCATAGAATCAAACATTAGGGGCAATAACCCAAAATAGCTGGCATAGGCGTCTCCTGCAAAAATAATAGGAAACACCCTGCCTTAACATCAGCCAGGAACACCTGTAATGAAACACAACAAGGTTTCTTTCACCATCCACCTGTGGGAACTACACATCAGGCAGGGCCCGCTCAGGCTCTCATCCTTAGCAGTATACCTGGGCCTCAGTAACCTTTCTTTCGATGTAAAACGTTGCTCACATGCAAAACTTTTCATTACACAGGCCTCACTAGCAACCCGGAACCTCAGTGGCATCAATAACACAGGGTACCCACCAGCAACTTTCATAGGGCCCCTGGGGCCATCATCACATTTAACATGTGGCATCCATAACCCTCCTAAACAGATATTCCACGGGTCTAATGGGGGCTCTCGCCCAGTTCTGACGCCTTGCGGGGGCCAACAGGGCCCACCAACAGTCTCCCAAAAGAAGGGGGCGAGCACCGACCCTGTGCCCCGACTCCAGCAGTCTCGGGCGCTACAGCATTCCACTGGGCATACAGCGCTTCAAGGTATCACAGCGCTGGGGTGGAGCAGGCAAATATCACGCAGCACAGCGCTCAGGACAGCGCTTGGGAGGCAGATCACAGCGCGATTGAAAGGCCAGCAGCGCTTCACTTCTCTAGCGCTTCGAAGCTATAGCGCTTAACAGGCAGCTCCTCACGGCACAGCTCCTTGGGGGTACAATCCTCCCCATACAGCGCTTAGCAGATACAGCGCTTCCAGATTATAGCGCTGGGCAGGCAATCAGCAGGGCAGTCTTGGTCACAGCATTCTGGGGACACAAGCAGTCTTCTGCAGGCCAGCGCTTCCAAGGGCACAGTTCTAGGCTGGATAGCGCTTCCAGGCACACTGCGCTTCTTCTAGGCACAGCACTTCCAGGCACACAGCGCTTCTTCTTAGCACAGCGCTCCCCAATAACAGTTCCCAGGGAAATACAGCGCTGTAGGATTCTGCAGTGTAGCGCTCCCAGATTATAGCTCCTGGAGGACACAATCCATTAGCTTTAGCGCTTAGCAGGCTGCTCTCACGAGGCACAGTAGTTTCCAGGGGCACCCAGCGCAAGGGGGGCGGACAGTCCCAGCAGCGAGCCCCAGGGTAACACTCCTCACCTCCTGGTTGGTGGGGTCCAAGATGCTCCTTCCCTTCTCAGCGCTTCTTTGCGCAGCGCTTGTATGGCGCAAGGTCCCGGCAGCTTCAGGGACCTAGGGGGGCCCTCCTTCTTCAGGGGCCCTGGGGACAGAGCAGCAGGCACTACTGGGTCAGGTCAGCAGGTAGTGGGGGCATCATCAAAGCAGGGTGGTAGGCTTTCACCATCCCCACTGCAGCGTGGCCCTCCTCCTACACAGCAGCCTGAACTCCTGCAGTGGGGCTTCCACTAGTCCTGGGGACAGTAAAGGGGTTCTGGATGGGTGCAGGGTCCAGCACACAGGCCCAAGTGGCGGTATCCCCTGCAGCAGGTCCCCTCACATTCATGTCCCAGCTCTGTCTCTGCTCATCACATCTCTACTGCTCTCCCTATACCAGAAAGGCTGGAAGCTTCTAGAAGGTCCCTCCAAATGCTGGGATTGCTGGGTACCAGACAACTAGACCGCTAACCCACCTCTGACAGTCGAACTAGTTCTAACTGGCTCAGGGGGAGGAGTAGAGCACCCTGGGTGCCAGGCTTTCCCTGCAAATGCAGGGGTGGCTGGGTACCTAACAACTAGACTGCTAACCTCCTGCAGTAAGGTGGCACAATGCACAGCCATGGCAGCCATTTTAAAAACACAACATTTCACCAGGGTACAGTTTACACCATGGGGGGAATTTACAAGTGCTCACACCATTACATGACATTACATATTAACAAGGTGTCTCACACCACACATGGCCTATACAGGTTTATTCCCATGGGGGAGACATCCCAAATTTGGAGGGGCAAAAAGCAAAAATTTTGGGGGGAAAGGGCCAAGTCCAACACTACTCCCCCCCAGCCAAAAGCCAGGGTAGGCCAATCATTGCCTTGATGGGCTTCCCTGCTTGGGGCGGAAAAAGGTGGACGCAGGCCCGCAACTACAGGAGCACCTACAGTTTTTCCTCCACTCTGGAACCCGATGGTTCTCTCTCGCATCCCTCCCTTCAACAACCAAACCACCCCACTGGTGTTCTTTAGTGGCATGTGGCATGTGGCCAGGCCTGGCCTCTAGGCCATCCAGAAGTCTCTGGCCCTTGTTTCTTCATAGAGTGGGAGGCTCTAGCCTCAGGCTTGTAGTACTCTTGGACCACTCTCCTCTTTCCAAATTGCCACTGGTTTACCCACCTGGGGTCTACACCCTCAAGCTGACCAGCACTCAGGGGCGAGGCTCTCCTCCCCCTACCTCTCCTCTTAGGGTTCCGCCATCTCCTTCTCCCGGGGACACCCTCACACAACCACTCTCTCCCCAACCTGAAGTTGAAACCCTCAGGCTGAACCGTGACAGGGGCGAGTCCTCCCTCCCCCTGCACACCCTCCCAGAGTTCCGCACCCTCCTAACCGGAGTGGTACCCCTGAGAGTCAAATTTGGGGGGACTCTGAACACAGATGTCCCACCCGCCAGGTCCGGAAAACCCTCAACCTGGCCACCCAACCCGGGATCTGCGCCCTTTGGCTGAGCCGGTGACAGAGGAGATACCTTGCTCCCTCTGCACCCCCTCCCAGAGTTCTGCACCCTCCCACCGGGAGAAGTACCCCTGGGAGTCAAACTGGTAGAGACCTTAATTACAGGTACCCCACACTCCAGGTCAGGCAACCCCTGAACCTGGAACCCCAGTTCAGGATCTAAATCCTGTGACTGGTCAGACCCCCGAACCACTGGAGCTCTGATTACTGATGCTCCGGGTTCTCCTGACATAAGGGGATCCCCTTCACGAGAAGTCACATCAGGACAGCCTAGGCTCCCAACCTGGGGTTCCCTAAAAGAACTCTCCAGGCCCTGTGACTGCGGTTGGGGCACCTCAGGACACCTCCCCGTCTCACTCCCTCCTGTAGATGGGATGTGAGGCCCTACAACCCTCCCACTATCCTGGGACCTAGCTGGGCCATTCCTCACCTCTCCCGCCACGCTGGGTCGGAAGATCCCTGCACCACTCCTTTCAGGATCACTCCCCAATGATTTCCCAGACGCTCTGGCACTTACCCAGGTCTGCCTCCCGTGCAAGTTCCTTGGGGTCTGAGAACCCGCACTGCAACAGATGGTGACGCAGACTTGGGAAACAACCCCTCAGCATGTGCTCCCGGATATCGGCATGGCACAGCCCTTCCCAATCCTCCACTGCTCTCCTCACCACCCAATCCTCCAATGCAGTCCAACAATCCTCCTCAAACTCTCCCCAGGACTGGTGGGACAGTTTTCCCCTGCCCCTGAACACTAACCCGTCCCCCTCTTCCTGGGAATCAGGCACCGTCTCCTGGGCTTCGGGAATGGGACTCCTTGCACTGGACCTACACTCGCTGCCACCACTGGATCCCACCCTCTCCGGTGTATCCAGGCTCTTAAAACCACTCTCAGGGGACAACCTACCCTCCTGAGCTAGTCTCTCTCTGGCATAGGCCCTCTCCGCCTCTGCCATCCTCTACTGGGCTAGGACCATTTCTGTCTCTAGCCTCTGCTCTTGCACCCTCAGCTGCGCTAACTCCTTGGCCTGCTCCAGCCGGAGCTTCTCCAGCGCTAGCTGATGCTCCCTTTCTTCCCTCCTATCTACCCACTCTTCTGGGGACAGAGAAAGGGATGGGGCAGTGCCCCCGGGACAGGACCCAGTGCGGGACTCCCTCTCTACGGTGTCCTCATCAGCTACTGGCGTCTCTGCCCTGTTAAACTCTTCCTCCTCTTCATCGGGGTAATTACCCTCCAGGGTTGCAGATTGGGAGCCCTCCCGCTGGCTTCTACCGAATCCACCCTTTAAATACTCGGGGGGTAATCAGACAGGTCCCCATCGATCTTTAAGGGCTCCCCCCTTTTGAGGGCCTCATAAAGAAACAACTTCCTCCTAATGTTTCCTACTGGGGGTATCCCTCTCTCCAGGAGGAAGTCTATCACTTCCTGTTCGGTGTACTCCATCAGGTCCACCTCCTCATAAACCAACCCCATCGTGGCGAGGTACACTCGGGACACACCCACAGTGGAACAAGGGGACACAATTCCACAAAAACACTTTCAGGAGGAAGCAATACAGCAAACAATCTTCAGCCAACAATAATCCCCACAACAAGGCTGTGAATACTCTCAAAGCTCTACTTGTGGTGTAACCCGTGGCCGCTGTGGTACTGCGCAAACACAAGTCCTATCCCACCGCTTGCCACCAATGTAAGAAATGGGGTTACCAAATCTCCAGGGGGGTAGCACGGAACCAAGCGGGCAGGCCAAACTTCGGAGGACATGTGAAGCACTCATGCAGTACCCACAGACGACACACCAGGCACACCACAAAAGAGGCAGGACACCAGCTTGAGTTGGAAAATTAGTAAGTAGTTTAGTATATCTCCAACCTGCAAGGCAAAAATGCATAAACAGTGGTATCACAACACGGCGCCAACTGCTACCAGAGCCAAGTGTATCAGGGGGGATTATTTACAAGGTATTTGGGAACAAGGCTGAAACGGTAAATAAGTCCCAATTGTCTAGCTGAAATATAAAAAGGTTAGCACTTGGCATGTAACATCAGCAACATCCATATGAGGGAAGAAAACACTAGGCGTGAGAGCCCATTATGCATAGAATCAAACATTAGGGGTAATAACCCAAAATAGCTGGCATAGGCGTCTCCTGCAAAAAGAATAGGAATCACCCTGCCTTAACATCAGCCAGGAACAACTGTAATGAAACACAACAAGGTATCTTTCACCATCCACCTGTGGGAACCACACATCAGGCAGGGCCCGCTCAGGCTCTCATCCTTAGCAGTATACCTGGGCCTCAGTAACCTTTCTTTCGATGTAAAACGTTGCTCACATGCAAAACTTTTCATTACACAGGCCTCACTAGCAACCTGGAACCTCAGTGGCATCAATAACACAGGGTACCCACCAGCAACTTTCATAGGGCCCCTGGGGCCATCATCACATTTAACATGTGGCATGCATAACCCTCCTAAACAGATATACCACGGGTCTAATGGGGGCTCTCGCCCAGTTCTGACGCCTTGCGGGGGCCAACAGGGCCCACCAACAGTCTCCCAAAAGAAGGGGGCGAGCACCGACCCTGTGCCCCGACTCCAGCAGTCTCGGGCGCTACAGCGTTCCACGGGGCATACAGCGCTTCAAGGGATCACAGCGCTGGGGTGGAGCAGGCAAATCCCACGCAGCACAGCGCTCAGGACAGCGCTTGGGAGGCAGATCACAGCGCGATTGAAAGGCCAGCAGCGCTTCACTTCTCTAGCGCTTCGAAGCTATAGCGCTTAACAGGCAGCTCCTCACAGCACAGCTCCTTGGGGGTACAATCCTCCTCATACAGCGCTTAGCAGATACAGCGCTTCCAGATTATAGCGCTGGGCAGGCAATCAGCAGGGCAGTCTTGGTCACAGCACTCTGGGGACACAAGCAGTCTTCTGCAGGCCAGCGCTTCCAAGGGCACAGTTCTAGGCTGGATAGCGCTTCCAGGCACACTGCGCTTCTTCTAGGCACAGCACTTCCAGGCACACAGCGCTTCTTCTCAGCACAGCGCTCCCCAATAACAGTTCCCAGGGAAATACAGCGCTGTAGGATTCTGCAGTGTAGCGCTCCCAAATTATAGCTCCTGGGGGACACAATCCATTAGCTTTAGCGCTTAGCAGGCTGCTCTCACGAGGAACAGTAGTTTCCAGGGGCACCCAGCGCAAGGGGGGCGGACAGTCCCAGCAGCGAGCCCCAGGGTAACACTCCTCACCTCCTGGGTGGTGGGGTCCAAGATGCTCCTTCCCTTCTCAGCGCTTCTTTGCGCAGCGCTTGTGTGGCGCAAGGTCCCGGCAGATTCAGGGACCTAGGGGGGCCCTCCTTCTTCAGGGGCCGTGGGGACAGAGCAGCAGGCACTACTGGGCCAGGTCAGCAGGTAGTGGGGGCATCATCAAAGCAGGGTGGTAGGCTTTCACCATCCCCACTGCAGCCTGGCCCTCCTCCTACACATCAGCCTGAACTCCTGGAGTGGGGCTTCCACTAGCCCTGGGGACAGTAGAGGGGTTCTGGATGGGTGCAGGGTCCAGCACACAGGCCCAAGTGGCGGTATCCCCTGCAGCAGGTCCCCTCACATTCATGTCCCAGCTCTGTCTCTGCTCATCACATCTCTACTGCTCTCCCTATACCAGAAAGGCTGGAAGCTTCTAGAAGGTCCCTCCAAATGCTGGGATTGCTGGGTACCAGACAACTAGACCGCTAACCCACCTCTGACAGTCGAACTAGTTCTAACTGGCTCAGGGGGAGGAGTAGAGCACCCTGGGTGCCAGGCTTTCCCTGCAAATGCAGGGGTGGCTGGGTACCTAACAACTAGACTGCTAACCTCCTGCAGTCAGGTGGCACAACGCACAGCCATGGCAGCCATTTTAAAAACACAACATTTCACCAGGGTACAGTTTACACCATGGGGGGAATTTACAAGTGCTCACACCATTATATGACATTACATATTAACAAGGTGTCTCACACCACACATGGCCTATACAGGTTTATTCCCATGGGGGAGACATCCCAAATTAGGGGGGCAAAAAGCGAACATTTTTGGGGGAAAGGGCCAAGTCCAACACTTGTGAATCGGTTACCACCACTTTTAAAATGGTAGTAAAATGTTACTGTTTTGCAACCCGAATGCGGTTGCAAAACAGTAATACATACATCAATATAGTATTTTGAAGGTACACCTAAAATACACCCCTTGAAAATGCTGAATCGCATATGCAAAATGTGATTTGGTAACAAGTGACTGAATCACGTTTTGCACATTTCAAAAAGGATTTTTTTGGCGACAAACAGCCCTATTCTGCGAATCAGGTTATTGCTTTGTACAGCTGGCCCTTACATCCTACCCGAGTGGCTCCGGACACTTGTATGAAGGCCCTGCCTGCAAACTACAACAGGAGTGTTAGAAATGTTTAGTGTGACTTGAATGACGTAGAAATGTGTGAGGGTCTTATTCCCCAGGTGCCTAGACAAGGATTTCCATCTGCTTGCCTGGCTCACTATGGCCACAGCTTTGAAACTTATTGTACTCCGGCTCCATGTTCATCACTTTGTCTTTCATGCTGTGTACACTACAGGTGTGTAAAACTGCAATTGTGCATGTTGAATCCACATTGTCTGGCACCTGGAACAAGGCTGTTGGAGAGCAATCTGGTACTGAGTTGGTTGGGATCCCTCCCCGAGCCATTGTCAGCCATGTGACCCCATCCTCTGGGGTCCTCATGATTTACATTATGTGGGGAAGGGGCTGCGTGCCCCCCACACCTCCAGCCTTGATAGGTCCTGGGGAGTCCACCCCTGGGACCAAAATTTGAAAAAATGGGAAGGGGGCCGCACAGCCCCCCTCCCCAAGCCCCTAATGGCTCCAGGCAGCGCTTCCCCGGGGCCGAGATTACTTACAAAGTGAAGGGGGTTGCCTGGCCTCCTGCCCAAGCTTCTATCCCTGGGGTCCAGCAGTTAGCGACAGCTCTTAGGCGATAGCGACCGGTTCGGGCCCACTTTGCATGTCAGCCATATTTATCGCTAATGACATGCAAAGTGGGCGTACCCAACCAGTTAGCGACTGAAAGCAGTCGCTAACACAGCTATCGCCTATTAGCAAGGCAGGCGAAGCGATTAAAAAACGTGATTATCGCCAGAACCTTACGCCTGCTCAGACCATGACTTAACCTTTTTATCCAATGGGAGGTGGATAATCAGGTTAAGTCCCCATTAGCGTTAATGCCTGCATATCGCTGGATTTCCGTCGATATTCACGCATTGAGCCGCTATCGCCGGATATTTTATCGCATTAGAGATAAACGTTGCCAATAGCATGTTATCTCTGCGATAATAGCCGGCGATAGGCGGTTTTAAAACAAAATGTGCTAAGCGCATTTAGTGATAAGTATCGCTATTTGTTGCTAATATGCCCCCAAATTTTTTTAAGGTGGGTGTCCTGGTACCCACCCAACCAGGGTATTCACCATATTCTCGTTAAGGACTCCTGGGGAAGCCCCAAGGCCTCTGTGGACCCACCCGGCTCCCCACATGCAGCTGGTGCCGGTATTGAGCAACTACTAATGCTGCTCCCTGCAGGCAGGAACAATATTTAGATCTGTTTTCATCTGTTCCCCTGCCTGCATCAGTGCAGGCAAGAAAACAGACCAAAGGTCCGCTACCAGTGCGTGGAAGCGTTTTCAAAGCTCCCGTCTGCTGGGAAAGTACTTGGTGTTTGCCCCCGGTTGGTAGGAAATTAAAAAATGCTCCTGCAAGTGAGAGCAAACACAGGTTTTCCCGCCTACGCTGCTGCGGGCAGGGAAACTGCTATGCAGTGCTTAACTGGTAAAAAAATAAGTGCCAGGGCTCTCGTCAGGAGACCACTGCATCTTTCATCATACATTGCCCCTGCCACGCTGCCAATGATAGTTACAACACCAACTACTAAATATCATCCTCCTCCAAGTGTGGGGATTCAGACTATTCCACTCCCCCAAAGCTATAAGAATGGCTTGGGCGTCAGGTAAGTCATTTTAATGTACATTGAATTAATAATTGACTGTTGGAGTGGTCATCTCTAAATTAGCCAGACAGCGCCACCTTGTGGCAGACTGACACAAGCACTGATATTGACAATTAAGTGCCAGTACCGAGCACCAGAAACCACAGGCTCTAATTAGGCATTGCCGCTATGTCCCAAGGGTGGGCTCCCAGGAACATAGCTACTTAGTCGGCCCTGGGTGTCCCGGGGGATTAATGGCTATGGGAGGGGGCCACGCGGCTTACCTCCCTTGACATAATCAGCCCCAGGGGTGGTCTCCCTGGGGCCTTTACTGCCTCGGGAGGAGGAGGCACCTGGTCCCCTCTCCATTTTGTAAAATTTCAGCCCTGGGGTGCCTATGTACCCCCACATCGGTAATATGGCGTGGGCGCAGAGGCAAAGTAATTCTCTCATTTGCATGGGGCCACACCCCCATGCAAATGGGGGAATGCCCTCTCATGGTAGCGTTGGATTAGTATTATAGAAGGGGACGCAGAAGCATCTGCGGCTCCTTCTGTATTACCAGTGTGCCCCAGGGGTGCACAAAGTGGCGCACACAACTGTTGCAACCCCATGGCACAATGTACAATATGCCCCCTCAGGTCCAACATATCTAATTGTGTGGATTTTGCACTAAGTGGAAAATCTGCATGCATAAATTGTGCAGAAATATGGGTTTCACCCTAAATGTTTTGTTTTATCCCTGTGAAAATATTTCTTCTTCTGGAGGCCCCTTTTGCCATGAAATGAGGAGGTGCGGTGTTTTCCCTTCGTGTGGTGGAAAAACACTGAGCCCTGCATATCACTGTATAATTGTGTGTTTAAAGGTTGTGAAACTGTCAGTAAAATGTCAGTGAGTACTAATGAGCCTGTAGGTTATCACTGCATTTAGCACGACTCCGCCCACCATAATGCCCCATTACCCCCTCCGACTTGAATCTGGCAGATTTTTTTTTATCGTAAATGCACTTTTTGTTTCCAAAGTTTCAATAATCCTGATTCTGTGAATCAAATTGTGGAATTTGTAAATATTAATAGCATTTTTGGGCACCTAATTCATACTCTGATGCACAGTTTGTGATTTGGGTCCACACTCAGCAATGCGTATTCAAATTATCTCATGCAAATGTATTATCAGTTATGTTTTTTGCAATTTAAAAATGATAGTGTAACTATGTCACACCATAAATAATGTATGTCTGTGCAAACATTGGGGCATATTTACAAGCCCCTATCGCCACCACATCGCCATTTCTCAGGACGGTGTAGTGGCGATAGGGACCTTGACTTATTTACAAGGCAGTGTTAAGCCACTTAAAGTGGATTAACACTGCCTTGAAATTAAGGCCCCTGTTCACACTAAACTTCACGTGAAAGGGGAGGGCAATGGGTATTGCTGTGGGTGTTCCACCGCAACACCCATTGATTTTGACTCTGCCCCATATTTACAAGGGTGGCGTAAACAGGAACAGCACCAACATTAGGTACAGGAAAAACCGGATGTATGACGGTACAATGCGTGCTTTTACAACGAGTACCGTTATGACGCAGGTTTTACAACGCAAGTCGTTACAACGACTTGCGTTTGGGGGGCGCTGGATAGTGAATAGTTTAATTTACTATTCCAACTCCAGTCCCCGTGGATAGTAGGGAAGGAGTTGGATAGTAAATTAAACGATTCCCTATCCTGGAGCGCCCCCCAGCGCAAGTCGTTGTAACGACTTGCATTGTAAAAGCTGCGTGGTAACGGTACCACGTTGTAAAAGTTTCGAGGTAAAGGATGTTCCCCGGAAAAACCTTGTCTTAACTAGACGTAACAAAGAGAAATGATTGATTTATCCTAATTTCTGCTGTTTCCATGTGTGCTGCGTTGTGCAGCAGACACAGAAACAGTAAAATGCCATTGATTGTTTACGTGCACTTAAACAATCATTTTTAAAAAATTATGTTTTGCAACTTCTATGTGTGCTGCATTGAGCATGACACATAGAAGCTACAAAACACCATTTAAATGTGCAGGAAAGGACACCTTCCTGCGCATAAACAATCTTCTCCTACAACAATGGCACCCTTGCACTATGGTGCAAGTGTGCCAGCGTTGACATAATGTGGCTAAATTTCGCGGCAGCGCAGGGTAAAGCGCAAGGCTGCACTCTATTCTTGTAAATATGGTGAAGCCCTGCGTTTCTAAAGTGAGAGCGTGTTGTTAGCCTTCTTGGATTAACAACACGCTTCACCACTTTCCTAGTACATATGCCCCATTGTTTGTGCACTTCTGTTTGCACAGGTGCAGCTGCATTTCTGTGATTCGGTTGCCTGACCACCAGTCCTCTTGTGATCAGGACAGATGTGCGTGCGACAATGTGTCATCTGTTCACATTTAATGAAACAGGTCCCAGCTGGGAATACAGTTAAATGGAAACCGATTTTAATTTTTATTTTACATATTTTCAGTTAGGAATAACTTTGGGGCATATTAACAAGGAACAGGGAAAATTAATGCTAAGGGCGCTTAGCGTGAATTTTGTTAACGCCCGCTATTGCTGGATAATATCGCCTGGTTATCGCGTTATTAACAACGCTAACCACGTAGGCGATAAAAAATCCACTGATCGCGGCATTTTGGGAGGTTATCACTGGTAATGCAGCGATAAAACTACAGGGATAGGGATATCCTTGTTGATAGCCCATGGTGGACTTAGCCATGCAATCCACCTCCAATTGGATTACATGGCTAAGTCTGAAAATTAGCAGATGTAAAAAAGCAGCGTTAACCGTGGTTAGGGTGGCATTGAAGTGTGGCTCAATGGTTAGAGCGGCAGATCCTGTTGCAGGGGTCTGGCCCGGACCAGGGTTCAATTCCCACCTCGGCGGGTCTTGGGCTCAAGTTCCCCGGACCTGATAATTCTCGCCTCGGTGCCTATTCTAATCATGGGTCCCACTCTGCAACTCTGGGCAATGGCTTGCTTAATCTCCACAACGGCCCCAACAGCGCTAGGATGCCTGGCCTCCACCTTAGGGGTGCCCAGGAGTGGACACTTCACAGGGAAAGGCCAGGAGGGGTTCCACAGCGATATGTGCACAGCGCCTGAGAGACCCCTTCGTGGGTGATTCGGAGCGCTATGTAAATGCACTACATTTAGAGCTGCTTTTTTTGTCTCTAACAGGGTTAGCGTGAAGCTTGATAATAGGAGAAATGTCGCTTAACGACATTTCTCATATTATTTTGCTCTGGAACGACGACTTTGCATCTCATTAGAGATGCAAAGGGAAGCCTAGTGAAAAAGGGTGCTAACATGCGATTTAGCATGTTAGCACCCTGTTGTTCATAGGGCGATATTTTTTATCTCCGCAGCCGCTACTTTGGCTTTTAATGCCAAAAAAGCGGAGATAAAGCACTTGTTAATATGCCCCCAAATAGAATTTGCACCGACTGATGAAAATGTGATTTGAGTATCTTGACTGACCGTGCCCGTGCTCAAACTTTGCATGTCACCATTATTTTAAAATGTTTGACGTTCTGCAGAGACACATTTCCGGGTTTAGCTTCTGTCGATTACCTGGTCCAACGAGGACACCGTGTGGCCAGATTTGGAACTGCTAACTGAGCTGTTCTTTTCTCTTTCTTTTCAGTCCATGTGTGGCAAGCAGAGCCTGGAGAAACTTCGCAGCTTCCTGGGCAGGGACCGGCACAGCCCCAGCCCACTGCGCGTGCGCGGAGCGGTCAGCAACAGTGACAACTTCCACATCTCCTTCCAGTGCCCCCGGGGCTCGCCCATGAACCCAGAGCAGAAGTGCCAGATGTGGTGATGCCAGCAGAACTGGATCAAGGCTCATGAGCAGCCTTGGCAGTCCTAGCCGGATAGGGCTGCTCTTTCAAAGCACACACCTGCACAGACGTTTCACTTACAACGACACGTGCAAAGCCATTCAGGCACCATCCTCACAGATTGTAAGCCCTGCTCCTGGGAAGCTGTGTGGCTCACAGGGCCAAAACTCTTCACAAAGGCCCTGGTTCTCAGCAGTGTGTTCAGATGGGAACAACTCTTGGATGTGTATGTATATGGTGGTAGCAGTATCCTGGCGGAAGCGTGGAACTGGAAACAATCGTCCAGAGCGTAGCTTCAGGGGGTGTTAGGCGATGCCCCCACCCCAATAAATACATTTTTTGATAATTAGTTGGGTACAGGTGCTTTCAGCCGGGTATGGTGAGTTGTCTGTCACATTTCGTTAGGAATTTTTATATACACAGGCAAAAAAAGATTGCGCACTATCTCCCTTTCTCTGTTTTGAAAGTCCTAAAAAATGTTGGTTATTTTACAAGCTATTGTGTTTTCTCTCACTTAGTACCCCTACCAATCCACACTCCTCTCCCTTTCCACAGCCTCTTAAGGCCCTCTCGTGCACCCTGCTTGTTGTGTAATGTGTTTTAACATTATGTGCCAGCGTGATGTTTGGAAAAGCTCCCCCCCCCCCCAATGTTACTGACCAAGTGACACCCCTGCAATCGTATGTCCGTGAAGAAGTTTAGTGCTACCTTGAGGGTCCTGAAACTGATGCGGTATGGCTTTATTAGAGCCCTGTCAGGAGGGGAGGCTGGAGGAAAGCAGACTGCCCGCTCTGTGCGTAGAGAGGGGCGGTGCCATTGCAGCAATGCCCCTGTGGACACAGCTTCATTTATACTGCTCTGTTTTCTTGCACTGGGAACTCCTGGGACTTCTCAAAACCAAGGCCCAGTTGCCACCGTTGTTGCCACAAATATGTGCCAATGTATCCCTCACTCAGAGGGCGCTGAAGGTGGTCCGGCCTAGTTCACCGGCAGGCCTTGGAACACAATGGCATTAACGGACTGTTCGTTTTTAAGTAATCAATTCCGAGTATCTGGAGTGTGTGCTAAAGGAGAGGGGCTGAGCTCAGGGTTTATACTTATGGTAGAAATTTTAAATACAGAATCTGTTTATAAAACTTGCCTTCTTCTCTTGTGCTTTGAATTGCGCCATGTGATTTACAGCGATTTGCAATATTTGCATATGTTACATCGTTTAAAGAGCCAGCAGTGGGGACGAGTCCGATTAGTATCTCATGGTGAGAAGTGCTGCCACTGTCCATTTCAAGAACGTCAGTCGTACACGAAAGGGCTGCCACTACAGACAATCCTGGTACTTTACACTACTAGTAAAGCCGATTGGGAGTGACGGTACTCTCCGTTACATGTGAGGCTGGCTGTTAAGATGGATCATTGCTGCCTCACCAGCAGGGTAACTTCCCCAGTGAGCATTGCAAGTGCTGCCCCCACTAGAAGGATAGCTTCCCCAGAGAACAGTGTAAGTGCTGCCCCACTAGAAGGATAGCTTCCCCAGTGAGCATTGCAAGTGCTGCCCCCACTAGAAGGATAGCTTCCCCAGTGAGCAATGTAAGTGTTGCCCCACTAGAAGGATAGCTTCCACAGTGAGCACTGCAAGTGCTGCCCCACTAGAAGAGTAACTTCCCCAGTGAGCATTGCAAGTGCTGCCCCACTGGAAGGGTAACTTCCCCAGTGAGCAATGTAAGTGCTGTCCCACTAGAAAGTGAACTTCCAAACTGAACAGCGCAAGTGCTGCCCCACTAGAAGGATAACTTCCCCAGTGAGCATTTCAAGTGCTGCCCCACTGGAAGGGTAACTTCCCCAGTGAGCATTGCAAGTGCTGCCCCCACTAGAAGAATAGCTTCCCCAGAGAACAGTGTAAGTGCTGCCCCACTAGAAGGATAGCTTCCCCAGAGAACAGTGTAAGTGCTGCCCCACTAGAAGGATAGCTTCCCCAGAGAACAGTGTAAGTGCTGCCCCACTAGAAGGATAACTTCCCCAGTGAGCATTTCAAGTGCTGCCCCACTGGAAGGGTAACTTCCCCAGTGAGCATTGCAAGTGCTGCCCCCACTAGAAGAATAGCTTCCCCAGAGAACAGTGTAAGTGCTGCCCCACTAGAAGGATAGCTTCCCCAGAGAACAGTGTAAGTGCTGCCCCACTAGAAGGATAACTTCCCCAGTGAGCATTTCAAGTGCTGCCCCACTGGAAGGGTATCTTCCCCAGTGAGCATTGCAAGTGCTGCCCCCACTAGAAGAATAGCTTCCCCAGAGAACAGTGTAAGTGCTGCCCCACTAGAAGGATAACTTCCCCATTGAGCATTTCAAGTGCTTCCCCACTGGAAGGGTAACTTCCCCAGTGAGCATTGCAAGTGCTGCCCCCACTAGAAGAATAGCTTCCCCAGAGAACAGTGTAAGTGCTGCCCCACTAGAAGGATAACTTCCCTGTTGAGCATTTCCAGTGCTGTCCCACTAGAAGGGTAACTTCCCCAGTGAGCATTGCAAGTGCTGCCCCCACTAGAAGAATAGCTTCCCCAGAGAACAGTGTAAGTGCTGCCCCACTAGAAGGATAACTTCCCTGTTGAGCATTTCAAGTGCTGTCCCACTAGAAGGATACTTTGCCACTGAACAGTGCAAGTGCTGTCCAACCAGCAGGATAGATTCCCCAGTGAGCATTGCAAAGGGCTGTCCCATGAGAAGGGTAACTTACCTACTGAACAGTGTGTGGGCTGCTCCACTAGAATGATAACTTCCCCAGTAAGCACTGCAAAGTGCTGCCCCAGGAGAAGGGTAACTTACCTACTGAACAATCTGAGGGATGCTCCACTAGAAGGATAACTTCCTCAGTGACCACTGCAAGTGCTGCCCTACTATAAGGATACATTCCCCAATGAGAAGTACAGGTGCTGCACCAGCAGAAGGATAACTTTACCAGTGAGCACTGTAAGTGCTACTGCAGCAGAAGGGTAACATCCCCGGTTAGCACTGCAAAGTGCTGCTCTGGTAGAGGGATACTTCCCCAGTAAGCACTTCAAGTGCTACCCCTCTTCCCCAGTGAGCACTGCAAAGTGCCTCCCTACTAGAAGAATAATATCCATACTGTGTGCAAGTGCTGCCCCAGTAGAAGGATAATGTCCTCAGTTAGCATTGTAAAGTGCTGACCCACTAGAAGGATAATACCCCTACTAAACAGTCCAAGTGCTGCCTCACTAGAATAATAATTACCGTAGTTAGCACTGCAAAATGCATCCCTACTAGAAGAATAATATTCCTACTGAACAATGCAAGTACTGCCTGTCTAGAAGGATAACATTCCTACTGAATAGTGCAATTGCTGCCTCACTAGAAGGATACAATTCCCACTAAATAGTGCAAGTGCTGCCTCACTAGAAGGATAACTTCCCTAGTGAGCATTGCAAGTGCTGCCCCACTAGAAGGATAACTTCCCTAGTGAGCACTGCAAAGTGCCTCCCTACTAGAAGAATAATATCCATACTGTGTGCAAGTGCTGCCCCAGTAGAAGGATAACTTCTCCTGTGACCACTGTAAATGGTGTCACAGTAAGAGGATAAGTTCTCCACTGAAAAGTGCTGGTGCTGTCCCAATAAGTTATAGCGGCTCCGCTGAATGCTGATAGTTTTGTCTATTACAATTATTGCAGGCCTGCTGAGAAGAGGAATATGTTAGGTTAGGTAATGTTATGTTAGGTTGTTCTGTGTTATATTAGGTTTGTTTGTGTTATGTCCTGTGATGTTATGTTAAGTAATGACAGGTTGTCTTATGTTAGGTTTTGCTGTGTTATCTTGGATTATGTTGTATTTGGGTATGTCAGGTTTCCTTAGGACATGTTTTGTAATGTTACGTTACACCGTGTTATGTTAAGTTTTGTTGTATAATGTTAGCTTATGTTGTGTTATGTTTTGTTGTGCTGGTGTGTTATGTTTTATAGAGTTTACAAGTATTCTTTTGCTGATCATGACACTAGGTCAGCGCTAAATGGTAATACAAGCATTGGCAATGCCAAGAGGTCTTGCTTTATAGGAATGTTGTAAGGTAATGTGAAGCATTACAAGTAAATAGCATTGGAATATATATATCTTTGTGTCAAAGCAAAGTATTCTGGAATAATATTGATGTAGAATAAAGGTTCAGGTGACAGTTGTACAGACAAGCCAGGCCTACAAATCCATGTAGGTTAATGACTGCCTGCTCCCATTTGTGCTGCTAGTAGAAAAAAACACCCCAAAAACAACATAAATAGCCTATTTAACTAAGACAGTTTATAGCATTCCAATGTCTTGTGTGTGACCCTAAAAGTTCAAGTTTAGGCAGCTGGATAAATTAACACAATGATCACAACTGTGTGAAGGCAAGCCCTTTTTTTGAGGAAGCACATAACATCTACCCAATCAAACCATGTACTCCTGGCTCTCAACACGTGGGCGGAACCAAAGTCCCTCTCTAATGATGATCACATAACTGTCAGCCGACTGCTGTGCTGTCAAGCCACACCATGAAAAATAGAGAGATAGCAGTTCATCTGTGAGGAGCTAAATATTTAGGGATTTTCTAAAGGCATGATGATTGCAGTTGAGAAAAGGAAAAAAGCCAAGAATTCTGGCCTTTCCGCTTCCAGCCTTAGGCCTGCTAATTTTGGGCAAAACAAGAAAAGAAACAGAAGAAGAGCAGAGTATGAACTGCAGAGGATAAAGAGGGTTTGCACAAAGGCAGGACTATTGCGTGAGGTCTTAAATGTAGGCCTCTTGGTAATTAGAAGGAAGTGGCGGTGATTTAGATGTTGTGAAATAGGTGCACAATGTGGAAGCCCTGATAAAGTCTGGTAGCAAAGTACCAAGCCTGGTAGCCAAGTTTCTGAAGCAGAGACTTGGGGAGAGACAGATGCCCAATCCGTTGTAAGAATCCAGTTGTGAGATGACCATTGCACAGATTACCACAAAGAGGAAAAAGATGGCAGGGATTGCAATAATTTCAGAAGCCTCAGATCATAAAAACTGGAAGAATGAGCTTTGCAATTTGACCTACACAGCCTTGATTATCACCAAAGATAGACTGCAGACTGTGCACCGTTGACATAGTAGTTGGACTGGTCCATTGGAACTAGGCGGCCAGTCCTGAGACCAGGTAGATGGAGAGCCCCCCACAACCAGAATATCAGTCTTGTCAGAATCACTAAATGATGGTATATTACAAGTACTCAACCCAAGTGGCATGAGTCATGTATGACTAGTGGTGGCATTGTTGGTTTCTTTACCATGACCTACCAACTCCACTATTAGGCCAACCCACTCTGTTCTAACGGGGGCGAGTTCTCAGATTCATCACTGCAGAGTCCATTTTGGGATGCAAGTAGGGGGGGGGGCACTGGCGTAACGAAAAGTGAGGGGGCCTCCCTGCACGGTACTTAGGGGGGCCCCCTCCGGGCTCAATCAGGAGCTCTCAGGTCAGAGTGCAGTACCGAGGGGGCCCCTTGGAGCTCGGGCCCCCCCCACACCGCATGGGCTGCGGGGGCCTGTGTTACGCCCCTGGGGGTGGGCGGAATTGGAGGAATTTTGAAATTCTGCGTTACTCTTGTTCTGCGGAATTGCTGATAAATGTCTGCCACTCCGTTAGCGGAATTAATCTGCAGTGGTTTTTCATTTTACAAGGATGGGCGAGGGAGCAGTCCCTCTGTGTTTAAAAAACACTGCAGATAAAGTATGATCAGCAGTGTTTTGTAAACAAAGAGGGACTGCTCCCTCTTTCAGCCCTGTTTAAACCACTGCAAAGCAGAGCACACCCCTTGGCTCCATTACATACTTATCTATGGGCACCAAGGTGTATGTACTGCAGCCCACTGGAGTGGATAAACCTGGGTGCCCTTACATACGTATGTAAGGGCACTGAGGGGTATGACTGCACAGCACATACTCCAGTACATATCCCTCTGTGCCCTTACATAAGTATGTAAAGGCACCGAGGGGTGTGCACTGAACCGCACTGCATACATTACTGTGCCCTTACAAAATTATGTAAGGAGGCTGAGTGTTATACACAGCAGTGCATGCTCCTTGATGCCCTTACATAAGTATATAAGGGCACCGAGGGATATGCACTGGAGTGGATACCCCTCGGTGCCCTTACATAAGTATGTAAAGGTGCTGAGTGGTATGTACTGGAGTGTATACCCCTCGGTGTAAGGGCACTTAGGGGTATGCACTGCACATTGTGGTGCCCATTCTGCCCCTTCACGGAATTCTGGTGAATGTTGTGAAATTGTAATGTAATTATGCCCACCTCTAGGTGCAAGTTCTTCTAAAAGATGGATAGGATGGGATGAAAAAAGGCGAAAGAGGACTTTCAATTAGCATTTCAAGCGTCACCCTTGGAGCAACCATATCTTTTGAGATCTCAATGCCTTTGAAAAGTATGTGCAGCTCTTTTTGAACTGTGAAGTTATGTGGAATAATTCTGTTTCAACAGTAAAACTGAGGGGCATATTATCAAGAAAGTCGATAAAATTATCGCCGCTTTAGCGGCAGGAAACGTCCGCTACAGCAGCGATAATGGCCTTAATAATATGCGCTTGTGAATTCCCATAGCAGCCCAGGTTAACACCAGAACCTGGGCTGCTATGGGAATTCACAAGGACATATTATCAAGGCCATTATCGCCGCTTTAGCTGCACTTTCCTGCCGCTAAAGCTGCGATAATTTTATCGCCTTTCTTGATAGTATGCCCCTGACTTTATCAGACCTGTCCTACTGGCAGTTGCAGGTGTATTCTGTCTGAAAAAACTGCATTCCTCAGCTAAAATAACTTGCTGTATTCATTATTGTTCGAAGTAAATCGACCAACGTCTGTGTATTTTGATCGAAATAAAGAAAATAAAAGAACAGGTCAATAATGACACCCAGAAATCCTTACTAGAGGAATCCTTACCCATCCCAGCGTAGTTGTAGGGGTGGTCCGTCCTGACTTAACCACAATCGCCAGTGTATCCAAGTAGTCAGTCATCCCCCAAGCCACACAAGTATCCGCGGCAGGTGCCTGGGAAAGTACCAGGCGTCCAAAAGCCCAAACCAAAAAGGACCCATTCAGACCCTACATCACTGCCGTCAACCATTTACCATCTAGACAGCCTCCTCACTCACCTGTCCTTGGAGGACACCCAAGCGGTTGTATATAAGGCTTACTCATTACCTGCGGCCACGGAGCGTGAAGAGTCGGCAACATGTCATGTCAAATCACGTGGTGAAAGCCGGGCCGGACTGGGAACCACAACCGGCCCTGGAAAAGTGCGTGGCCGCCCCCCCTCCCTACTTGTGGGGGTTGGAGATGCCCCCGAGCTCTTTGCCAGGCAAGTTTTTGGCCGATTTTGGTACAGGGCCGATTTTGCAGCTATGTAACAAAAACGGCCCCAGGGGCTAAAAACCGGCCCCTCCCGTGCGGTGCACCGGGGGATTGGTCGATGCCCGCTATGACCATTCCGGCCCTGGGTGAAGGCAGCGTCTCAGGGGTCTATGTAGTGCCGGCTCTGGAGATGTGGCTACCATCTTCGAGTGTAGGGGCGTTGTGTAATAAGTAACGTTCGCCTGTGGCTAGTGAATGTTCGTGTCACCACCGGACATGTAGTCGGTATAGTTAGAAGAACAAACACGGCGGTCATGCACTTGGCCAAAAATACTATGTGTCTGCGTAGTTATAGAAGTGCTATGCTCTGAAGTTAAAAAGATGTAGTACGCGTAGGTGAAAATAACAATTAATTAGCAACATAGCAACGTATACAAAAGGATTTGTATACAAGCACATAATTTGTCAAGGAATGTTGACAATAGGGTCCCAGTAACAGACGTGGAGTGCGCTATGTGTATGTACCCAGGTGTTCTTGTGGTACAAAAAGTGTAGGAGGTTTCATGTTTTCCAGCAGGAATGTGTCAAGTCTAGTTTCAGGGAGGTTGCTAAAGAAAATGGTCTTTACAAGGATAGGGCCCAAGTAGGGAGTGTCAGACCCGAGGGTATCAGACCGCTTCACAGATATAGTCAAGGCAAAGCAAGAAGATATTGACTGTAGAGTGAAAAACTCATTGATAGACGAATAGGAGCAATTCTTAGGGAAGAAACAAAACAGTTTGAGGAGAAGGTTCCAGTTGTGTGCTTAGTGTTCGAGTCCGGAGCTTTGAGGTGCCGATTCAGGAGAAGATCGTTTAATTGTCTTTTGAAGTTCATTAAGGGAGGATTCGTCCTGATGTGGACTGGGAAGGAGTTCCAGATTTTGGGGGCATTCCCCGAGAAGGCGCGTGCAAGAAGCTTTTTGTTTCTGTTTTTTGGGGGTTGGGTGAGACATGCAGTTTTGAAACATCAACGGGTCGGATCGGGAGCTGCTGTAGATTTTTTAGTAACAGGGTGGTATGAATGTATCTTTGTACTCGTGTGACCATCCTTGGTGCTGCATTTAGTGTGGCTCTTAGGGGGCCAAGTGCAACTTTGCGGTGCCAGCAGTGAGGGTATCGTTCCCGTAGTCCAGTCTAGACAGCACCATCGCTTTTGTAGCAGTTTTAGATCATTCAGAGGGACGAGGGGCTAGATTTTGTGTAGGAATTTTAGGTTGTAGAAAGCACTCTTGACTGTATTCTTTAGGTGTTGGTTCAGGCTGTGACTTGGGTCCACGCTGATCCCCAAAGATTTGATTGATACAGAAAGAGTCAGTTTTCAGTTAAAAGCATCAATGGTATTTAGGCACTCTTGGACCTGGGTGGGTTGTCACTTGTTGGACAGGAGAATGATTTCCGTCTTGTCTTGGTTGAGTTTCAGGTGGTTGAGACAGAGCCAGTTTTGGACTTTAATGAGAGAGAAGTTTAAGTGCCGTAAGACCTCTAGAGAGGATACTTCTAGTGAGAGCTAGCTGTCGTCTGCATGAAGATGGTGGTATGGGATCTTTGCTTGTTTGAATCTGGTGGTGAGGGGTTCCACCCTTTCCATTCTTTCATCATTTCATGTGGGTATGAATGTGTGTGTAAGAGAGAGCACAAGAGACAAATTATTTCTTCTGTGTAGTACTTTGACACATAAGAAGATTTTATGTCACTAGCAGTGAAGAAGAACAGATAAGATGACATTGACAGCAAAAAATTCTTTAAATCGGAAAATAACCCGATTTTCAGCCTTCTTTTAGAAAGTTGCTTCTGAGTACAAATAAATCCACATAAACAATACATATTGCGCTTTCTCTGGTTGTTAAATATTAATGTGGTTTCTAGTTTAAACAATTCTGCAATTTTTAGAACAATTTAGACCAGTCACGGGAAACTGTGCTAAATATAGAAATTAGGGGCATATTATCAAGGAGGGCGTTAAGATTATCGCCGGTTTAGCGGCAGGAAACTGCCACCAATGCGGCGATGATGGGCTTGATAATATGCCCTGGAGAATTCCAATAGAAGCCCAGGTTCACACCAGAACATGGACTTCTATTGAAATTCTCAAGGGTATATTATCAAGTCCATTATCACCGCTTTAGCGGCAGTTTTCTGCCGCTAAACCGGCAATAATTTTTAGCGCCGGTCTTGATAATATGCCCCTAAGGGCCAGATGCAGCAAAATCAGAAATACCGACTCTTAATTACCGAATTTTACCGATTCGGTAATTAAGAGTAGGTATTTCTAATGTAGGTACCAATTCTGTAAAATTTACCGAATCGGTAAAAATTGGTATTTACCGATTCGGTAAATACCGAATCGGTATTTGCTATTGAATCCTATGGGCCTTGAAGCCCATAGTTAAATACCGATTTTCAAAGCCCTGTGTCAATGTTAAAATTGGCACCTACATACCAAACATGCATTTTCGGTAATTTTACCGACCGGTATATTTACTGATTCGGTAAAATATACAGAATCGGTAATTTACCGATTCTGTAATTTTACCGATTCGGTAAAATTACCGATTCGGTAAAATGACCGAAAATGCATCTTTTTAATCCCCCTACATCTTCATGGCCATTTACCGGTCGGTAACGGCCGAATTCGGCCGTTACCGGCCGGTAAATGGCCAAAATTTCCCACCTACATCTGGCCCTTAATTCCTTCCTTTCTCTATGTGTTCACTGGAAAAATGACACAGCTATATCAAAACATAGCAACAATCGTCGTGGATTGAAATGCACAGTTTAAACCATTTTTAAACGACTGCAAATATTTTACATTTATGAGAAGAATCGATGGCAAGATAGAAGATGATCATTTATTGTAAGACCAGAAGCAACAGAGATGAGAACCCGTCCTCCTCTAAAACTGCAGCCCGCTGCTGAGGAAGGGATCTAATGATATCTTATCCAGGAGCTGGCCTAGGAGTGCCGGTACATGTGAGCTTGGACAACATCTTGGCGTATATTTCCAAAGTAGTGACTGAGCATGGTGTTAGTCTTCTTGGCTTAACGCCGTACTCGGCCACGTCTAAAACGCAGGGCTGCAACGTATTTACAACAATACGGTGCAGGCCTGTCCTTCCCCCTAAGCAGGCGCAAATTTCAGCTGCCTGACGCCAATGCAAGGATCCTTGTTCCATAGTGCAAGGGTGCCTGCATTGGGGGAATGATAGTTTATCTGAAGGAAGGTGTCCGTTCCTCACATAAACAATCTTAAATAGTCATTTGTAACTTCTAAGTGTGCTTCTTTGTGCAGCATACAGGGAAGTTGCAACTTATTGTTTTAAAATTCTGGGGCCCGATTCACAGAACTAGCTTAAGACAAAATCCTTAACTTACTACTATTTTGGTATTCACAGAAGGCACTTACTCATTTTGGTATTCACCGAAGGCACTTACTCATTTCGGTATTCACAGAAGGCACTTACTCATTTCGGTATTCACAGAAGTTAGGAGTCCTAACTTTAGGACTCTTAAATGCCTTCCGTGAATACCGAAAGTCTTAAAGTTAGGATTTTTCTGCTCTTAGGAGTCCTAAAATTAGGAGTCCTAACATTTTCTACTTCTAAACTGAGGAAAAACCTAACTTTAAGACTTTTGGTATTCACAGAAGGCATTTAGGAGTCCTAAAAGTTAGGAGTCCTAACTTTACTGTGTGCGCACACCGTCCTGTCCTGGGCAGAAGCGGTCGCTCCCACCACCTCCTCCCTGACTTGGTATCGTACCTGTGAATCTCCTGCATTTGTAGCGCTTCTTGACACGACTTTGCAGCGCTTCCTGAGTCTCACTGCTTGTGTGCCATTTACTGTATTGCATTTAACTGTATTTGCAGCGCTTCTTAACCCATCTTTGTAGCGCTTCTTGACCCTACTGCGTGGCTGCACAATCCGATCGCTTAAGGGAACTTTGCTCAGAAACAGTGCCAATCATCCTAGCGCTCGTGAGCCCTCCATTGCGCTTTACTTTCGCAAACCTCTGCTGCATTATTCCCACCCCACAAGCGGCATTACCCCGTCCTACCCTGCAGCATCTGTGTTGTTACAGCCATTTTGAGCTCATTTGTTTGGCCGTCCACACACACCTCCCCCCACCTCGCTCCCGCCTCCCAGCTGCCCCTCCCACCCACAGAAACTACAGAGCGTCCGAGCCCTCGTGAGAGCTGTGACCGTCCTGTCCTGGGCAGAAGCGGTCGCTCCCACCACCTCCTCCCTGACTTGGTATCGTACCTGTGAATCTCCTGCATTTGTAGCGCTTCTTGACACGACTTTGCAGCGCTTCCTGAGTCTCACTGCTTGTGTGCCATTTACTGTATTGCATTTAACTGTATTTGCAGCGCTTCTTAACCCATCTTTGTAGCGCTTCTTGACCCTACTGCGTGGCTGCACAATCCGATCGCTTAAGGGAACTTTGCTCAGAAACAGTGCCAATCATCCTAGCGCTCGTGAGCCCTCCATTGCGCTTTACTTTCGCAAACCTCTGCTGCATTATTCCCACCCCACAAGCGGCAGTACCCCGTCCTACCCTGCAGCATCTGTGTTGTTACAGCCATTTTGAGCTCGTTTGTTTGGCCGTCCACACACACCTCCCCCCCACCTCGCTCCCGCCTCCCAGCTGCCCCTCCCACGCTCCGCCCCCTCCACTCTCCATTTAAATCATATGAACCAACGCGCAGCGTCCACGTGCTGCGGCCGCGCCGAAGGTGCGCCAAAGGTAAGCCCGTCTACGCCCGTCCGCGCCTGGACCGCACCCAGCGCCAGACCCCCTGGCCCCCGCTGCTCCCAACCCTCTAGAGTCACATACGATGCCGCTACTGTCCTCGCCCTCAACCCCGGACGCACCCCACTATGCTGCGAAGCTACCCCTGGACGTACCCACGGCCCATTCTCCTGCCTCTCCTGTAAGTTCAACTGCTTCAGGACCCTCACCAAACACACTTCCTCCACACACAGATCCGAACCCATCAACTTGAAGTGCATCCTACTGAACACCCGCTCGGTCCACAGACATGCAACCGAACTCTGGGACCTAATTGACACTGCGTCACCTGACATCGCCTTCCTTACTGAAACATGGATGAACGCATCTTCTGCCCCCGACATCGCCATAGCCATACCGGACACTTACAAGATCATTCGAAAAGACCGCACCGATCAAACTGGAGGAGGCATCGCCATCGTCCATAGAAACACCATCAAAATTACAACCAGCTCTGACGTCAATCTTGCAACCGCCGAACACCTCCACTTTCAGATCCACACCGACCCCAGGACCACACTTAGAGGAACCCTCATTTACAGGCCCCCAGGCACCCGATCTCAATTCAGCGACGACATCGCTGACTTCGTCAGCCCGCACGCCCTCGCCTCCGAGAACTACATTCTTCTAGGAGACCTCAACTACCACCTTGACAACATTCTCGACAACAACACCACCACCCTTCTGGACAACCTGTCCAATCTCGGACTCAAACAACTTGTTGACACCCCCACTCACATAGCCGGACACACGCTCGACCCTATCTTCACCTCCAGCAAGCACATCTCCTTCGATCACACTACAGCTCTCCACTGGACGGATCACAGCTGTGTTCACTTCAGCTACAAAACAACCCTGACCCACAACCGTCCACAACCCATTCCCCGAAGAAAATGGAACAAAATCACCACCGACCAACTCCTCGCATCACTCAGTCAAAACACTCCCACCCTAGCAACGGACCCAGACCTAGCGGCCACCAACCTCAGGCAATGGATTACCCACAGTGCGGACGAACTAGCACCCCTGAAAAAACACCAGCCGAAATCATCCAGCAAAAAAGCTCCCTGGTTCAATGATGACCTTAAAAAATCCAAGAAGACATGCCGCACCCTGGAGAAGAATTGGAGAAAAGAACCAACCTCAGACAACATGGCCTCCCTCAAGACAGCCACCCGCAAACACCACCAACTGATTCGATCCGCCAAGAAATCAGCATTTAAGGACCGTCTCGACAACAATTCTCATAACAGCAAGGAACTCTTCAATATCATCAAAGAATTCACCAACCCTCCCGCAGCATCCAACGACATCACTAACTCCCAAGACCTCTGCGATGCGCTATCCTCCTTCTTCTACAACAAAATTGCCGACATCCACAACAGCTTCAAGAATACTCCCAATGACCAACTCACCCCACCCCCTTCAGATCCCACCCCTCCAACTAACTACCTCAACTCCTGGAACCCAATCACCATTGAAGACACCATTCGCCTCATGAACTCAATCCACTCTGGCTCACCTTCTGACCCCTGTCCCCACTACATCTTCAACAAAGCTGACTCCATCATCGCTCCCCAACTCCGCGATGTCATCAACTGCTCCTTCAACTCCGCCACCTTTCCAGAAATATGGAAACACGCCGAACTCAGCGCCCTTCTGAAAAAACCAACAGCAGACCCCTCAGATCTGAAAAACTACCGACCCATTTCCCTCCTCCCTTTCCCGGCCAAGGTCATCGAGAAAGCCGTCAATAGCCAACTCGCAGCCTTCCTTGAATCCAACAACTCCCTGGATCCCTCACAGAACGGCTTTCGAGCCAAACGCAGCACCGAAACTGCCCTCATTGCGGCGACCGACGACATCCGAGCACTCCTGGACAGCGGTGAAACAGTGGCCCTCATCCAACTCGACCTCTCCGCCGCCTTCGACACTGTCTGTCACAACACCCTCATACAACGCCTCAACAACATCGGCATACAAGGAAAAGCCTTGGACTGGATCATCTCGTTCCTTGCCGGGAGAACCCAAAGAGTCCGACTCCCCCCTTTCTACTCAGAGCCCACCGAAGTCATCTGCGGCGTACCTCAAGGCTCCTCACTCAGTCCCACCCTCTTCAACGTGTACATGAGTCCCCTCGCCTCCATCGCACGTCAACACAACCTCAACATCATCTCCTACGCCGACGACACCCAGCTAATCCTTTCCCTCCCCAAAGACCCAACACAGCCAAAAACAACCTTCACGAAGGTATAAAAGAAGTAGCCGAATGGATGAAACAGAGCCGCTTAAAACTCAACTCAGACAAAACGGAGGTGCTCATCCTAGGATCCTCCCCCTCAGCTTGGGACGACTCCTGGTGTCCTTCCGCTTTGGGATCTGCGCCCACACCCACAGACCATGCACGTAACCTTGGCTTCATTCTAGACTCCTCCCTCTCAATGTCCAGACAAGTCAACGCCGTATCGTCCTCCTGCTTCAACGTCCTTCGCATTCTCAAAAAGATCTTCCGCTGGATCCCCCTCGAAACAAGAAAGACTGTCACCCATGCACTGGTCACGAGTCGACTGGACTATGGCAACACACTCTACGCCGGAATTACAACAAAATTGCAGAAAAAACTCCAGCGCATCCAAAACGCATCAGCGAGACTCATATTAGACATCCCTCGCCAAGAACACATCACAGGTCACTTAAAAAACCTCCACTGGCTTCCCGTCAACAAGAGAATCACTTTCCGCCTTCTTACCCACGCACACAAGGCCCTTTATAATCTTGGACCCGAATGCCTCAACACCCGACTGTCCTTCTACTATCCCACCCGACAACTAAGATCATCCAACCAAGCCCTCGCCGCAGTCCCGCGCATCCGAAAAACCACCATGGGTGGCAGATCCTTCTCCTTCCTGGCTGCCAAGACCTGGAACTCACTCCCCACCCACCTCCGCCTTACTCAGAATCACATCTCCTTCAGAAAAGAACTGAAAACATGGCTATTCGATAAACAATAAACCCCTCCCTCCAGCGCCTTGAGACCCTCTGGGTGAGTAGTGCGCTCTATAAATACATGAACTTGAACTATATATACACTCAGTCATTCACACCCATGCATTCATACACATGTGCACACACACAGATATACACTCACTCACTCAGACCCATTCCTTCATACATGTGCACACACACACAGATATACACTCACTCACACCCATGCATTCATACATAAGCATGCACACACAAACAGATATACCCTCTCACTCAGACCCTTGCATCCATACATGTGCACACACAGGGTCCTAGAGAGCACAGACAAGCAGACACTGAAACTAGGACACAAATACAGGGCAAGGAGATGGTGATGGTTCTAAACCACAGGAGAAGCTGAGAGTACCGAACAGATTATGCTTTTGTCAGCCTCCTCGTGGGCCCTGGAAACCCATCGAAAGAGCTTGCTCCATGGATGGTGGGGTATTGAGTGAGGTCAGCGCTTAATTTGCAAAAGTACCCAAAGCCCAAGGTTTTACCCAGAAGTCCACAGCCAGTGCTATCGAATGTTGCGGATGCCAAATACCAAAGCTGCGTAGTTTTGATTCCACCTCATGTCTCTTAAACCCACCTACAGACACTCCTTGACACTTCATCATCTTACACTCACACAGGGGAAAGGCAGTGCTTACAAACAAATCGAAGCACTATACAGCATACCACACTCACAACACCACGGGACACATTATCAAGAACTGCGATAACATTATCGCCGCTTTAGTGGCAGGAAACTGCCGCTAAAGAGGCGATAAGGGGCTTGATAATATGCCCTTCAGAATTTCCATAGAAGCCCAGGTTTGATGTCCTTCACACCAGAACATGGGCTTCTAGGGGAATTTTCAAGGGCATATTATCAAGCCCCTTATCTCTACTTTAGCGATATTGTTATCGTCGTTCTTGATCATATGTATGGCCCAACATCTCTACCATAAAACATTCAATGTGTCTTCTATGTCCAGTGGTGGGCACCAGAAGATTGCTGTCTTCTGGATAGGATACTTGGGTATTTTACCATTTCAATTGTTCCGCAGCCTTAAAAGTCAGTACAACCTAACAAGATGAAGATCCTTTGAAGAGCATTAATGGAGGCGAAACACCATGATATCGGGAGACTACCTCAATGTGGGATAATGAAAAGCACAGACACTCAGGGGCATATTTACCATTAAAGTGGTCGGGCCAAGAAGACTAATGACACGCACTGTCACTTTAGAAACGCAGGGCTGCACAATATTCACAAGAATGTGGTGCAGCCCTGCGTTTCCCCCTGCGCTGGTGCTAAATTTAGCTGCTTGGCACCAAAACAGGCACCCTTGCACAATAGTGCAAGGTATCTGTATCTGTGTTGCAGAGGAAGATATGTCCATTCCTGCACATAAACAATCTTTAAATGGCGTTTCGTAACTTTAATGTGTGCTGCTCAATGCAGCACACATACATGTTGCAAAACATAATTTTTTATTTTTATGATTGTTTATGTGCAGGAAGAGACACCTTTCTGCACATAAACAACCATTGGCGTTTTGTTGTTTCCATGTGTGCTGCACAATGCAGCACACACGGAAACAGCAAAAACAACCAGGAATTAAACATGTATCCTCCTTTCACCAGGGTAAGTCCAGGCTTTCCCTGGTCTTAATTTTTTTGCTACCCCACATATACACCACCCTTGAAAATATGAGGCAGAGTCAACATCAATTGGTGTTGTGGTGGAACACTCACAGCAGCACCCATGGCCTGCCCCTTTCACTCTAAGCATAGTGTGAAAGGGGCCTTATTTATAAGGCAGCGTTAAGCCACGTTAAGTGGCTTAACGCTGCCTTGTAAATAAATTAAAGCCCCTATCACCACCACAAAGTCCTGAAAAGTGACACTGTTGTGGTGATAGGGGCTTGTAAATATGCCCCTCAGTACGATCTGTTTCTCACAGTGTCATCCCTAAAAATACATCAGTGCAGTGCAAAAATGTTTCACCTTTACATTTTCAATGTTCTTTCACTTCATTTATATGTTTTTACCCCTTTTACAATCTCTATAAACAGACTGCAATACTCACCTTCACATCCAACTCCACTCACGCCTCTTTGATGAGATCCTAACTCATTCCTTTTTCTTAGTCACACAATCTCCAGCTTGATCTACTCATTCACCCTCAGAAGGCTACATGAAAAACACCTTTCTGGATATTAATCAGATATGCACATTACACTAAAAGCTGGCTTTCATTATTTGCAAAGAATTTTTCTCCATTATATTTTATTGAAAACAAATTCTTATATTCCCTACAAACTGTACAGCTCAGCAAAATATATAGTTCATCCAGCAGGTTTCTCTTCATCTAGTTCAGAACCACTAACGTGGAGGAAGAGGTTTTATTGTGCGACCTTAAACAAACTGAGTGTCTCTGTCTGCTGTGTTTATTCTCCACCAGAACTCTCACTCCAAATTCAATGCACTCTCTATCTTCAGGAGAAAGTATTGGATCCCAAACTCTAAAAGCAACATAACCATCCTCTCATCCACTCACATCTAGGCACATTTTCTGGCACTAAGGTGAACTTGATGGATCATGTTAGATTTTCACCCAAGATTTTTATTTGAAAAATAATTGAAGCTTTTAAAAAAATCAAATACTCTATCTTAAGTCATTAGCTTAGTCGGGTAGTTTATTCCTGATGTTAGTTCTGCAAGATTAGGGACCAAGAGGAAAGGCTCTCGTGGCCCTCAAAGATGGCAGCTTCCTAGTAGGCGATGAGGAAGGGCAGGTAGCCATCGAGCTCCTCCTCCAGGAACCAGCCAATCATGTCCAAGAGAAGGTCTCGCATAAAAAAAACAGGAGGCTGCTGAGGTTGATGCAGAGGGCCATGTCAAAGAGGTGTTCCTTGGATGCAGTGTTGGTGTACGTCCCTTTCTCGATCTTCGCCATGTCAACAGGAACAGTGTCCCTTCCGGAGGAGTCTGCTTGGAAGACTTCCACCATCTTCTTCACATCTAAGAAAAATACAAAGATCAGAGCTATCAGGTGCTGTCGTTGTGTCTTTCTTTCTCAGTGTCCATGGTCTTTTTTTTCCGAATATACATTTTCATGGCCATTGTATCCACCTGCCCTCATTCTATTTTTCATTTAATTATTTTTTGCAGTTTTTGTTATCACAAAAACTCCGCCCGAAGGTATTGGACCTCTTTACATGAGCACCAGTTACATTACACAACCTTATTTTTATTTTTATTTTTTTGGCAGGCACAGTTAGATTAAGTGATTTTCCCAGAATCACAGGATGTTGAGCTGACGCTGAGACGAGAACCTAGTTCTATATTTCCATTCTCCTTGGACAACCATTCACCAAAAAGCCAAGGAAATGTGGGTGATATCACACACTCTTTTTACCCCTTGAGACATCACAAGGATGATTGCCTGTTCCAAACGTAGCGACTTGACATCCTCCTGTGCAGCCAAGGCACTAGCTGGATGACAAGCGGTGGTGACTGCTAAACTGCCACCTTGACAAGGGTTAACGGGGTTGGTGTGTGAGGCACCTCAAGGAAAGCCAGAGAAGCCAACTAAAAGGGAAATTCCATGGTGTATCAAGGTGATGCTTCTCATAGGAAAGGGCTAAAACAAACTTAATACTAGTACTAATTCAAAATGTATATTTTGGTTGTGTTTGAATGTATGTGTGTTTTTATGTAAGCATTTACTAGGGTTGGACGGCAAATTCCACTCCCCTGCCAGATTTCACAGAGTTTGCCACTCCGCACTCCAAATGGGGCATGGAGTTTGGCAAAAACCTCTGTCTACAGCAGGCAGAGGGTATTTTACTGGGTTGTTCGCCATATCATATCTGGCATCTATAGGTCTGTATCCCAACTGGTATTATTGAGCTAGTTACTTGAGCAGTACTTTTAGGAGGATATCTATACAGTATTATCCTACAAAAATCAAGGAGTCAGTTATGATATTCATAACAATGCTAAAGAGCAGTATTTTATATTCAAGGAAAATTAAAGGATCATGGCAAATAAACACAATTCATTACAGCACTGTGTAAACAATAAACAATTAACAGATATCAGCCCATAAGATAGTACAAGGTGCACGAGTGCAGTGAGTTGTGACACTACGGCAGCGCAAGTGACAAGGAATACAGCGTGAACGGCGCAAGGTGCAAAAGTGCAAATATATACAGTGAATCAACACAAAGGTTTCCGAATCAATTCTGGTATCACAGTTCAATGTTTTTAAAGGGAAAACCAATGTGGAAGAGCGCCTGGAGTCTGGCTGTTGGGTCGACGGCGTTTCGATCCGTGTGAATTGGGATCATCTTCAGGACATGGTGGGCTGGGTACAGTGGAAGACGATGTGATACTGGAGTAATGAGTAGTCCAGGACGGTGCCATCCGGTGGCGTCAGAGCGTCCACTTCGGTGATATATAAGTTAATTATCTTCACGCTGGCCGTGAGTAGAGTCTAGTCGCAGCAGTTGACTGCTGCGACTAGACTCTACTCACGGCCAGCTCCGGAGACGATTTATTCCTCCTTCATGTGACGCGTGCGACAGCGTGAAGATAATTAACTTATATATCACCGAAGTGGACGCTCTGACGCCACCGGATGGCACCGTCCTGGACTACTCATTACTCCAGTATCACATCGTCTTCCACGTATCACCAGGATTGGGACCAACTCGAGCTTGACTGTAATTGTAATACTCAATTTACGCACTGTACCCAGCCCACCATGTCCTGAAGATGATCCCAATTCACACGGATCGAAATGCCGTCGACCCAACAGCCAGACTCCAGGCGCTCTTCCACATTGGTTTTCCCTTTAAAAACATTGAACTGTGATACCAGAATTGATTCGGAAACCTTTGTGTTGATTCACTGTATATATTTGCACTTTTGCACCTTGCGCCGTTCACGCTGTATTCCTTGTCACTTGCGCTGCCGTAGTGTCACAACTCACTGCACTCGTGCACCTTGTACTATCTTATGGGCTGATATCTGTTAATTGTTTATTGTTTACACAGTGCTGTAATGAATTGTGTTTATTTGCCATTATCCTTTAATTTTCCTTGAATATAAAATACTGCTCTTTAGCATTGTTATGAATATCATAACTGACTCCTTGATTTTTGTAGGATAATACTGTATAGATATCCTCCTAAAAGTACTGCTCAAGTAACTAGCTCAATAATACCAGTTGGGATATTGTTCTGCATATAACTCCTTTACCCCAATCCCAATAGGTTGATGGGTTCATACTCCTGTTTTTTTACATATATCTATAGGTCTGGGTAGTCTGTGTACATACAAAATGGCTGCCACGGTTGGCAGTCTAGTGTTAAGCAGCTATGAGTAGCTTCTCCAGCCAATTCCATGACATCACACAGTTCCTTCAACCATTCGAAGGTTAGGCCACCACCCCCAGTGAAGCTCCCGGCAGTCGGGTGTTTGTCGCATGTGTGGCAGCTTCGTTTGGGTGTCTGTACCGTTCCAGGGCTCGGGTGCTTTCCATCCTGCTGCCCTCTGTGGTGGCGCGCACCGGGCTGGGCACCGTTGCCTTTTCCCCCTGATGTGGACAGCCAATGCCATACACCTCCAATTTCAATGAGCCTGAGAAGGGTCTAAGGGTGGTGTTTGTGGGCTTCTCGTTCAGCAAGGCACTAGGTGTCCTCAGCAGAATTTTGTGAGTAGGACCCGCTAATGAGCAACTTTTACTGCCGGGAGGACTTTATTTAGGGAGCTGTATGGGTTCTCTCTTTGGTAATGTTTTTAGGGTTACATCAGCAGTCAAGGTGGGTGCTGTTCATTGTAGCTCCTCTATTATATTTTTATTGACTTAAAATGTCTTTATTGAGTAACGTTTTTGTTTGATGAGACAATTGTATTTGCTTGTTTTATGCACGTTCCACAGAGCGTTCTGCTCGGGACTCCTCCTGGTAATGGACTACTAATTTAATGAGAAGGTGGATGCATCCATTTGACATTGTTTCTTTTCACATGTCTGGCATTTAATTTACAGATTTCCTAAATTTATACACTCGCTTTGGCGGTGGAGTTCTTTGGAGTGGGACCTTTGAGCTAGGCTGTGCTCAATCGGGCATTCCCGATTAACATTGTTCTATTTCTAAAACCGTTGTTCCCGTCATGCACTTTCAAACCCGAGCCAGCTCTCAATCTGGAGTCGGTAACTCCACCCGCTTGCGGTACTCTGTGGAAATTGGAGGAGTTTTTGGTAACTGTATGGAATTCCACGGAGTGAAAATCTGCTATCTCCACTCACCCCTAGTATTTACACCAGTGCAGTTCCGATCATATGCCACAATCCTGCTGTTACAGAAGAGGCACTTTCCCAGGTTTGCACCAATACACACCAATAGCAGGAGTTCCTTCAGAAGCCTTGGGTTATGTGCTGCATTACTAACTACTGCTGATAAAGTCAATAAGTTTGGCTTTTTTATGGTGGATGGAGACCGGCACACATTGGCATAGACCATATATGTATACACATATACAAAAATGTATACAAATAGCAGACAGAGCATCTCACCTACAGACACATATGCACACAAAGACCAACATGCACTGAGGCGTAAGGACAGACAGACGTACATAGGCCGAAGCATACAGACCAACATACATGCAGTTACCCAAGCACACAGACTTACTGGAAGGTATACAGCCATCAGCATACACAGACCTTAGATTCACATGATCATAGACCTAAACACAAGAGTCTCACTGATACAGACAATGCACATACAAGCCCACAAACAACACATAGGGGCATATTCTCAAGGAGCTATCGCAGAGTTAACAGCACTTTATCGCAGCCAAAGTCGCAATAAATGTATCACCCCATTCAAGAGTTAGTGCTAACAGCCCATAGCACCAGTTTAATTGCGAAAGCAGCCACAAAAAATATTGCAACAGATGACCCCTGCAACTATCGCTAATGAGATGCAGAGTAGGCGTTCCCATGCCAAAAGCCACAACAACACCACTCCCCAACATTCTCAACGACCAGCCAAATCGGCGATAAGAACACAAAACATGCAATAAGGTATGTTGGCAGGAGGAAACTAACACCTGCTCTGACCTGTTGCAAAGTCGGACGACAGCTTGCACCACAAAAGGGAGCCCAGCCCAGAGCCAGACCTGAAGATCAACAGATGCCAAGAAGCCACTGAACATGCAGCCCGGACACCCAAGAGGGCCGCAACACCACCACCCCCAGGACCACCCCCCCCCGGACACCCACCCTGGGTTAACAGCACTTTATAGCATCCAAAGTTGCGAACCATTTATCACCCCATTCAAGAGCTGGTGCTAACAGCCCATCGCACCAGTTTAATTGTGATAGCAGCCGCAAAAAACATTGCAACAGATGACCCCTGCAACTGTCGCTAATGAGATGCAGAGTAGGCGTTCCCAGTTCCCATGCCAAAAGCCGCAACAACACCACTCCCCAACATTCTCAACGACCAGCCAAATTGGTGATAAGAACACAAAATTTGCAATAAGGTGTGTTAGCAGCAGGAATCTAACACCCGCTCTGACCTGGTGCAAAGTCGGACGACAGCCTGCACCACAAAAGGGAGCCCAGGCCAGAGCCACACCTGAAGTTCAACAAATTACATGAAGCCACTGAACATGAGGCCCAGACACCCAAGAGGGCCACAACACCCCCACCCCCAGGATCATTCCCCACCCCCCCGGACACCCGACCCGGGCAAACCCCACCACCGTCGGACCAAGACACTGCACATTAACGGCTGGAAAATATGGGAAAAAGCACCCGCCTGATGTCGCACAATTACAGCCAGCAATCAACACACATGTGAGTACAGAAATCCTGAGTCATTCATGCACCATTGAAAGACCAAACAAAAGGCCACATACTAATTTGTCTCAAAACAACTGCGGGCATCCCTGGACAATCTGTGAGTCACAGCCTGCAAGACAATAGCCAAGATAAGAAGGTGTGTCAGGCACTCATCAAAGGACAGGGAGGGAGAGAAAGAGAGTAAGAGAGAGACTGAACAAGGAGCACAATGTCAATAGTGCCCTTGGTCCATGCAAACATGCAAACAGCTCCGTGTGTCTCGAAATTCGTGCACCCCAAATCACAGACCTGGCATCAATGTCAGCGCAAATGCTACATCACATCTCCAAAATGCAAGCAGCAGTCAGACTAAAACCAGGAATGAAAGCTCCATTGTTCATACACACAAGGTAGAAGGCCAACTGACCCTCCGACCTTGGTCCTGAATGCGGCTGGCACACTTTGCGTGAGATACCAAACAAGCCTCTGACGATTCCCACACCATGAACAGCGCTAAAAACCAACGTGCCCACATCCCACACACACCGGTCCCTACACAACCTACACCTGCAAGGGATGCCCTTGACACATGGGCCAATAACTACCCATACACATATGACTCATTGCCCAGAGCTGTGCTACGAGACCAACAAACAAAATGGCATGCATTCCCGGGCACATGCACAACCCATGTCACGTGGAACTGTACCACCCACGAATGCTGCATCTGTTGGGATCTGTGCTAATGGCAGTGTTGCAAATCAGTTACCGTCTGAGTTTTCGTCTTGCCTACGTCACCTGTGTCCAGCCCTGGTTCCACTGTCGATCATGCACATTTGAGTGCCCCATGGAATTGGATTATAACCAAACAATGCGCCCCCTGTTGGCCCACAAACAGGAGTGTCAACGGGATACCCGAGTAGGGGATGCACTGACCTTTGATGTATGTGCTGTCAGTTGTACATGGGAGATTGCACAACTCCTCTTGTGCAGTGACCACCTTGAGGCGCTACCCTATTGGTCTGTGTGGCAGATTTGGGACACGGCATGGACTGAGCACATCTGCCCGGACCAGTTAATGGATTGGGTCACCCTGTTGTTCCTTGAACCCGACAACGATGTACTATTGGAACACATTACTCATGAAGCTGGGCTCATATTCATGGACGAGTAAGTATGTTCCTACAGCCACATCGGAGTGTAACCCACAGCACAGGTTCCAACACCTTGTTGCATCGTGGGGAATACTCACATATCATCTGGACTCAGAATGCATGTGCGAGGAACTACATGTGTGTACACACACCTGTGCAAGGTGAGGCACTTCCATGGTCGTAGCAGCACAGCGTCGTTTGGCAACGTTCACAAATCGGACATACTGCTAGGAGGAGTACGCACATGGCAAAGTAGCACGACATGTGACCTTGTCGGACCCTCCCACCTGATCACGCTCAGCAGAGTAGACAGTCGGCGCAGTCTGGTGGCACAGCAGTATGCAGACCCCATGGGCTGTGAGTCCTGTCCCCTGACACGCAGCAATGGGCAGACGCCAAATATCACATGACTCGTCCAGCAAGGCACGGTGGGCTGAGACTGTTGCCATCCTTAACAATTGGTAAACATTTTTGTACTGCCATGTCTTGCAATTCGACATGTCCCCATGCTGCATGCTGCACTTGTGGGACACCCCCGCGCCGCACGGCCACCAGCTGCTGCGTGTGCCCCCAGTGCCTGCCTCTGTCTCAGCGCCGGCCTCGCTGCCGCCCTGAGCGCTCTCATTGGTTTTCCCCGTTTTTTGCCTGCATTTGTGCTTGTTTGCCTCGTGTTTCTCTGCCTTTTTCCCCGTTTTTTGCCTGCATTTGTGCTTGTTTGCCTCGTGTTTCTCTGCCTTTTTCCCCGTTTTTTGCCTGCATTTGTGCTTGTTTGCCTCGTGTTTCTCTGCCTTTCTCCCCGTTTTTTGGCCGCATTTGTGCTTGTCTTTGCATCTGCCCATCTCGCCGCCCCCCGCTCCCGCTTCCCGCCACCGCCTTAGCCCCGCCCCTTTTTTCTTCTGTTTCCCTCCCCGCTCCCGCCTCCCAGCTGCCCCGCCCACCCGCGCACTTCGCCTTAAATGGCGACCGTGCGAACGCGCAGCGTTGACGCGCAGCGGGCGCGCCGATTGTGCGCCGAAGGCGCGCCAAAGGTAAGCCCGTCTGCGCCCGTCCGCGCCTGGACCGCGCCCAGCGCCAGGACCCCTGGCCCCCACCGACGGAAGCCGACCCGACGAACCTACAGCGCCTCCGACCTCGTCGCACTCAACACCGGCCACATCCCAGGATGTCACCGAGCCGCCCCGAAGCACACCCACGGACCCTTCAGCTGCCTCGCCTGCAAGTTCACCTGCATCCGGACCTTCCCTGCACCCGCCAAGCCGAACTCCAGCAGCACCCACCTCAAGTGCATCCTGCTCAACACCCGCTCCGTCCACAGACACGCCGTAGAACTCTGGAACCTGCTCGACACCACCGCCCCCGACGTTGCCTTCATCACCGAGACCTGGATGAACGCCTCCTCAGCCCCAGACATCGCCATCGCCATCCCAGAGGGCTACAAGATCACCCGGAGGGACCGCGACAACCAGACCGGAGGAGGCATCGCCATCATCCACAGAGACACCATCCGCATCACGACCAACACCGACGACACCCTCACCACCGCTGAACACCTGCACTTCCAGATCCACACCAACCCGAAGACCACCCTCAGAGGCACCCTGATCTACCGACCCCCGGGACCACGCACACGATTCAGCGAGGACATCGCCGACTTCGTCAGCCCGCACGCTCTCCCCTCCGCCGACTACATCCTCCTGGGGGACCTCAACTTCCACCTGGAGAACAACAACGACCGCAACACCACCACCCTGCTCGACAACCTCGACAACCTCGGACTCAAGCAACTGGTGACCACCCCCACCCACCTCGCCGGACACACACTCGACGCCGTCTTCTCCTCCAGCAAAGACGTCACCTTCAGCCACGCAACAGGACTCCACTGGACGGACCACAGCTGCGTCCACTTCACCTTCAGAAGAACGACGACCCACCACCTCCAGCAACAGGCTGCTCGAAGAAGCTGGAACAAGATCACAGCCGACCAGCTCACCGCCTCCCTGAGCCAGCACCCTCCCGCCAACTCAGCGAACCCCAGCCAGGCCGCCGACAACCTCACGAAGTGGATCAGCAACTGCGCGGACGAACTCGCCCCTCTGAGGACCCCGCCCAGCAGATCCTGCAGCAGAAAAACACCATGGTTCACCGACGAACTCAAGTGCTCCAAGAAGAACTTCGAGCCCTCGAGAAAGCCTGGAGAAGGGAACCAACGACGGACAACATGGCCACCCTCAAACTCGCCACCCGGAAACACCACCAACTGATCCGCGCCACCAAGAAAAACGCATACAAGGACCGGCTGGACAACAACGCACACAACTGCAAGGAACTCTTCAACATCGTGAAAGAGCTCTCCAACCCCAACGCCGGAAACAACGACATCACCCCGTCGCAAGACCTCTGCAACTCCCTCGCGTCCTACTTCCACAACAAAATCACGGACATACACAACAGCTTCAACAACCAACCAACGCAAGCCACAACCGCAACGACTCCACCATCCACCACCCTCCGCACCTGGACCCCGATCAGCACCGAAGACACCATCCGCACCATGAACTCCATCCATTCCGGATCTCCGACTGACCCCTGCCCTCACCACGTCTTCAACAAGGCCGACGCTGTCCTCGCACCCCACCTGCGGGACATCATCAACACCTCCTTCGACTCCGCCACCTTCCCTGAGAGCTGGAAGCACGCCGAAATCAGCGCTCTCCTCAAGAAACCCACAGCAGACCCCACCGACCTCAAGAACTACCGTCCCATCTCGCTCCTCCCGTTCCCGGCCAAAGTCATCGAGAAGACCGTCAACAAACAGCTGGCCGCCTTCCTCGAGACGAATGGATCCCTCGACCCCTCACAGTCCGGCTTCCGAGCGAACCACAGCACGGAGACCGCCCTCATCGCCGCCACCGATGACCTTCGAACTCTGATGGACAACGGAGAAACAGCGGCCCTCATCCTCCTGGACCTCTCCGCGGCTTTCGACACTGTCTGCCACCGCACCCTAGTACAGCGCCTCAGCAACATCGGAATCCAGGAGAAGGCACTGGAATGGATCACCTCCTTCCTCGACGGAAGAACACAAAGAGTCCGCCTACCACCGTACAAGTCAGAGGCCACCAAAGTCATCTGCGGCGTACCCCAAGGATCCTCGCTGAGCCCAACCCTCTTCAACGTCTACATGAGCCCCCTCGCGGCCATCGCACGCCAACACAACCTGAACATCATCTCCTACGCCGACGACACCCAGCTGATCCTCTCCCTGACCAACGACCCCGCCACCGCCAGAGCCAACCTGCACGAAGGGATGAGAGACGTAGCCGAATGGATGACGACCAGCCGCCTGAAACTGAACTCAGACAAGACGGAGGTCCTCATCCTGGGCTCCACGCCCTCCGCCTGGGACGACTCCTGGTGGCCCCCCGCCCTGGGCACCGCACCCAAACCGACGGACCACGCACGCAACCTGGGCTTCATCCTGGACTCCTCCCTCTCCATGACCAGACAAGTCAACGCCGTCTCCTCGTCATGCTTCAACATCCTGCGCATGCTACGTAAGATCTTCCGGTGGATCCCCACCGAGACGAGGAAGACGGTCACCCAAGCCCTCGTCACCAGCCGACTGGACTACGGCAACGCCCTCTACGCCGGAACCACGGCCAAACTCCAGAAGAGACTCCAGCGGATCCAGAACGCCTCGGCGAGACTCATCCTCGACATCCCCCGACGCAGCCACATCACCGGACACCTGAGAGATCTGCACTGGCTCCCGGTCAACAAGAGAATCACCTTCCGGCTCCTCACCCACGCGCACAAAGCCCTACACGACCAAGGCCCGAGCTACCTCAACAACCGGATCAGCTTCTACACTCCCAAGCGCCTCCTCAGATCAACCAACCACGCCCTCGCCGCCGTCCCCCGCATCCGAAGAGCGACAACAGGAGGAAGATCCTTCTCCTACCTGGCAGCCAAGACCTGGAACTCACTTCCGACCAATCTGCGCCTGACCCAAGACCACCTCTCCTTCAGGAAGAAGCTCAAGACCTGGCTGTTCGAGCAGTAGCGGCACCCCCCCCCCCCCTCCCAGCGCCTTGAGACCCTACGGGTGAGTAGTGCGCTCTACAAATGACTTGATTGATTGATTGATTGTAAGTGTCTCAAGCATGTCCCTGCATGTTGTGGCCCATGCATTGTCCGTACTGACATGCACAAGCCAATAAAGTCCCTGCAACTTCACAACTGTCCAAATGTAATGAGTGTTGATCAGATGTACGAATCGTGTGCCACAATGCGCATCATCCCTACACAGGGAGGGACTGAGGGACACTTGTACAAGCGGGGTGGGTCCCTATTGCCTGCTCCACCTCTGAGAGCAAAACACTGTGTTCAGGATTGTTGCTGGCAGGCCTGTGCACTTACGTGTCTCCAGCAATGTGAGTATGGTGTCCAACCTCTGACCATGTGGAGCAATGATATGAATCAAAACAGATTGTGTCCACACAGATGTGTGTGCGTAGGTATGCGACGTAAAGTTCTGGTGACACATGTGATGTAGGACACCACTTCTGGCCTGCTACCGATTTGGTCATTTCTACACACAGCCCTATTCAATACATGGACGTGTGCCTACAATGGGGTGTTGCAAGATTTTCGTTAATGTGCAACAAGGCCACAGCTAGTACTCACCTTCACAGACATCCAACTGGCCATGTGGCTCAGGGTTCAACATGCGCATTGATGTCATTTATACGGGTGTACCTTCTTGTGCAATCATTGTCCATACATACATACATAGATACTTTCACACTTGAGTGAACTTAGTCATGACACATCTGTGTGATTTTGAATGTTTTATTCACATTCTGGTGCATTCCGGAGCTGGAGCTGTACATGGCCATGCCAAGCGCACATTACTTGGGAGCCCAGTGGTGGACCAACCAGAGTCCGCTGGGGATTGGTAAGTGATTTGGGAGAGGAAGAGTGCAGTCCGCTGCAGGAGTGCTGTGTTATTGTCCACCAGTGAAGATATGCCAGTCCATGTCGTGGTCCAGGTGTATGTCGCTGAGTGTTCTGGTGGTCAGGGGAAGGTTGCATAGGGCACAACCGGGCAGAGACAGGTCATATGGCGGTGATGGAGGCTACTACCGCCTTCTTCACATACTAATTACCATCCACATCTTAGTCCTCTTATACTTCCTCAGTGTCCGGTGTGCCCGGTGTGTGTGTGGGGTAATGGCTGCATGACTGGGTGCCACTGACACATCAGGGTGCGGGGTGATAGGGCTTCATCACTGTGTGCCACTGACAGATCGGGGGTCAGATCCGGTCTTCCTGCGTACTGAACTTCGTCTTTCTCTTCCTCCTCTCCTTGCCCTTCCCCGAACATGGGGTTCCTGGCTGGTCTTCCATGGGGCTTGTGGGGTTAGGCTCCTCCTCTGAACTCGGTCCGGGTGCATCCATGGTGCTACTCAGTTTGAATTGGTTTTGGCGTGTTTTTTTTGTTTTGGCTTTTATAGTGCCGGGTTGGGAATTGGACATTGAGATGGTGTTATTTTCTCGTAATAGACTGCGATATTTATTTATTTATTTATTTTTTGAACTTATATGGCGCAAACAGCTACCCAAAAAGGGTTTCCCGGCGCCTAAGAACACAGACAAAATGATGATAAACAGCAGTGGATATTTTAAAGACACTGGTCAAACAACCAGGTCTTTATCTCTTTCCGGAACCTGGTGAGACTTTGCTCCTTTCGAATATGGATAGGGAGGGTGTTCCAGATGGATGGGCCTAGGTAAGCAAATGATCTTCCTCCCATCCTGGCCAGTTTGAATCTAGGTACGCCAAATTTTTCAGCTGATTTTGAACGTAGATTTCTCTCTGGAATATAGGGAGAGGCCAGTGTTTGGAGGTATTTGGGTGCGGTACCAGTTTTGATTTTGAACATATAGTTCAACGCCTTGAACCTGATACGATTTTCAACCCTTATCCAGTGCAGCTCACGTAGGTAAGGAGACACGCTGTTGTTCTTGGGTATAACACAGAGAAGTCGGGCTGCCGCATTTTGTACAAGCTGCAACCTCTTTGTGACTGCCTTGTTTGCACCCAAATATAAGATGTTCCCGTAGTCAAGCCGGGATGTAACTAAGGCGTTGACCACTGTTTTTTGCATGGGGACAGGCAGCATCCAAAGGATCTTCCTGAGCCACCTCATGATCGTAAAGCAGAGGCCCACTACTTTGTTGGCCTGGTGCTTCATGGACAAGGAATTGTCCAGTATTACTCCCAAGTTCCTAGCATGAGTCACTGGAGTTGGAAGATTGCCCATCTGGTCAGGCCAGTGTGGAGTACCCCACAGCTCTGGCTGTTTGCCCAGAAGGAGAATCTCCGTTTTGTCCCCATTTAGTTTCAATTGGTTAGTTGTCATCCAATTGAAGACTTTCAGAAGGCCATCTCTTAAGGGAGACGAAGATGAAGCCTGGGGTTTAGATAGTGAGAAGACAATCTGAGAATCGTCAGCATATGACATAAAGGTTAGTCCTGCCTCTTCAACAAGGTCTGCCAAAGGTCTAAGATAGAGATTGAAGAAGAGGGGGCTGAGGATGGAACCCTGTGGTACTCCATGTGGGGATTTGAAATGTCCCGAGCATGCATCAGCCGAGGCTATTTGGAATGTCCGCTGGCTCAAAAAGGATCTGATCCATTTCAGAGCAGTTCCACCGATTCCATTTTTTTCCAGCCGGGTGATTAGTTTTGTATGCGACACGGTATCGAAGGCTGCGCTTAGGTCGAGTAGAACAAGCGCAACCGTCTGACCATCATCGAGGAGTTTCCTGATTGTTTCAGAGATACCCAGTAGAGCGGTTTCCGTAGAGAACCCTGTGCGGAAACCTGATTGGGTGGGGTGAAGAAGGGCATTTTCCTCTACAAAGAGAGATAAGGCAGAATGCACATGCCTCTCCAGACATTTAGAGAAAGCAGGTAGAAGTGAAATAGGCCTATAGTTGGCCAGTATGTCGGGGTCTGCTGTCGGTTTTTTAAGCAATGGGGTCACAATAGCGTGCTTCCATATAGAGGGTACTGTGGCAAGCTCCAGAGATGAGTTTAGAATGTCAGCTAAAATCTCAAGGGCTGGTACATCCAGTGTTTTAATTATATTAATGGGAACGGGATCCTGTGGAGAGCCAGACTTGATTGTTTTCATAATGGCTATAAGGGTGTCTGTTTTAATAGGAGGCCATTTTTGAAGGGTCTGGGTTACAGTCGGCGTATGCTCACCATCTTCTTTAGATGGGTCAGATTTGTTCCCATCTATCTCAATGATTAGTTTGTCGATTTTGTCTGAGAAGAATTGAGCTAATTCCTGACACTGTTTCTCATTCAAGGGGCGTGATGGAGCAGTAGTTTGTGCTCCAGCAAGGTTTTTTACAGTGTTAAACAGTACTTTTGCTTTATTTGCAGCTCCCAAAATGGTGTTAGCTACATACGAGGCCCGTGCTTTTTTGCATGCAGTATGATAGAGATTCCTAGCTGTGTGGTATAAGGTTTTTTTAATTGGATCAAAGTCCTTCCGCCACACTCTTTCGAGGGCCTTACATTTCTTTTTCCCTTCTTTTAGTGACTCATTGAACCAAGGGGCCGGGGGACGATGTAATTTCTTTTTGACATTAGGGATGGATAGGCAGGACTCAGCTGCATTTTTCAGCCATTGTTGTGTGGCCATCGCAATACATTCCATGGTTTGATTAGTACTAGGTGGATGCCTACTGATTTCTGCATTGAGTATAGGGACATCTAAGGATTTCCAGTTTTTCTTTAACGGGGGCACCAACTTGGCTTGAACAGTAGAAGCATTAAGTGCCTCAAGCTTGAACTTAATTAGGAAATGGTCAGACCAACAGATGGGGATAGTATCCAGCCAGATGAGTTGGGGGAGATTGGACAATAAAGGGTCCAATAAATGTCCTGCCCTATGGGTGGGCCCTGTGTTAAGTAGGTGAATATTGAGTGCTGTGAGATCTTCCAGCAAATTGATACATGTCGAATTTGATTTCTCGTCAAGATGAAGATTTAGATCTCCAATGATGGAGAAATTTTTGGCTGCCAGAAGGAAAGGGGCTATGTGATTAGCCAATTCTGCTGCCCATTTACTGCTGTTTCCAGGCGGTCTGTATATAAGAATGCCAGACATTGTGAAATTGGGATTGAGGCAGATTTTAAAAAAGGCAGACTCACAATCAGGGATTAGTATTTCCTCAAGAGAACATTTGTATTTTTTGTTATAAACAATTGCAATTCCGCCCCCAGTTTTCCGAACTCTGTCCATCCTAACGATCGCATAGTTCGGAGGAAGAGCCATGGCTACGTCAGGGCCAGACCCCGTGTGAAGCCAGGTTTCCGTAAGGAACAGGGCGCTTGGGTTTTTGTCTGTTAACAAATCATAGATATCTAGCCTGTGCATAGGCAGGGAGCGACAGTTTGTGCTATAGAACAGGTAGGGGTCGTTAGTGAGGAAGGATTGCTTTATTTGGTCCCTGCGTCTATTCCTACGGGGAGGATAAGGTTGGATAGATGATATTGTAAAACTACAAGCGAGGCAGGTATTTTTCCCTGAGTCAGGGATTTCCAACAACATGCAGTTGTGATTTGGTGTTGGGCGTAGGGCTTTTAGATGGTCGGATGACAGTACCTGTATATTGCTAGGATGTTGGACATGACCCTCCGCCCTGTGGCCCGTCGTGGCACGGACGGGCACAGACGGGCTTGTCTTTGGCGGGTCTTCGGCGCGGGATCGGCGCGTTCGCTGCGCGTCCTCGCTGCGCGTGTTATGCATCTGAGAGTTTTGTAGGGGCCGCGCTAGCATTCAGCACCGCCTCCCTCCCCTCTAACCAATCCCTGTCCTGCGCCGGCAAAGGAACCCGGAAGTAGGAAGCGCCCTGCACCCTCCACAACAATCAAGCCGAGTGCTTGCGGTGGACCGGGGTAGCAGGAGCGACAATTAACACCACAGACAGGTAGGTAAAAGTGCAAACGTGCTTTTGGAACAATTTAAAAACACAGTGCAAAATTTAACATTCAATTTTTAAAATTAGATCGAGCTAAGTGATATTTTCAAATCAATACACAAAGAGCAAATTCCTCAACCAGGTCGCGCTAGGAGCTGTAACATGCGCGTGTCTTTAGGAAGAGTGCCTGGATTTTCTGGGGCTTTGTAGGGGCCGCGCTAGCATTCAGCACCGCCTCCCTCCCCTCTAACCAATCCCTGTCCAGCGCCGGCAAAGGAACCCGGAAGTAGGAAGCGCCCTGCACCCTCCATATATGCACAGTTGCATCAAGTTACTTTTGTGATGGTTAGCACACGTTCTTGAGAATATGCCCCATACAGTCAAATAGCTCATTAGAAGGCATACAACAGACAAGTGTCAGAGGGATGAATGGACACATAGTGGATGCTTAATTGTCCCTAGAGAGATTCAGCCCCTATGCTCAATTCATATTTAACTTTTCTTTGGAAATACTTTCAGAATACTTTGGAAGGACTTTTTCATGCCCATCCAATTCTGTACAATCAGTGAAGCAACCCAGTGACGTCTGCATGACCATTTTGTCCCTGGCCTCTTTGTCACAAGCAAAGATATGCAGCACTGTACTTCATTATTTTGGAACTAAAATGTGTCAGATTTAGGACTATGAGATCGCTTTGTATTCAATACAGAAGTTGTGTTCAGTCAAAGGAATTCTTTTTTCGCAATACGTTTTATTGTTTCCAAACAACTTGCAATATGCACACAGGACCAGGTGTGCTAAGCCGTTTGTTTGTGCTTGCTTAGAAGTCAAAGGCTTCAGTAAGCTTTACAAAGCCACAAACGGGTGATCTGTAACTGCTTTGCGTGGTTCATAAAGAAATCTAGAACATTGGAATGTTGGGAGCTCCATTGAAAACAATGGAGTGCTCTGGGCTTATAATGGCTGGTATAAGCCCGGATCTCCAACATTCCAATGTTTCCTTGTTCACAGCTCTGGCTGTGGACAAAGGCTTCCGGGAGCCTGAGGGGATTCCAAATCCCTCCCGCTCCCAAAAGGCTTTGTTTTTTTTGTTAGAACATTCTGTCCTCAAGTGACAGAATGTTCTAATAGCCTTATAGCCCTTCGTAGATGGGCTATACCCCTATTAAAGTCCCTCTCCCTTGTTAAAGTCCCTCGCCTTCGGCTCGGGCCTTTAACGCTGGAGAGGGCCTTTAATAGCCATTATAGCCCTCTACGGCGGGCTATAAGGCTATAGTAACGCAACGCAGCAGCTAGAACTGTGTCATGATACATTCTGAGCTGGCAGGCGCCAAGGCATGAGTGTTCCTGAGAATCCACTCATAGATTTCATGCAAAGGTTTGTGAATGTGGGAATGCATCAATTTGGTACATCTCCCATAGGATGGATAACGAGGAGAAAAATATATTTTTTTCTTCTTGTTATTTCTTTTTTCTATTTTTGATGCATTCCACATCATGTATAGAAAGAGGAAAATGGCTCTTTGGATTGTTTTTGTCCAGGAAGGCATGCCTTAATGCGCAAAAAAGCAATCCAATCCATAACACAGGCATCCGCACACTAAGGTGCCAGGGTGCCTGCACTGGTGCTAGTGTGCACACAATCCTACTTGTAACACAGGCATCCATGGACTAAGGTGAAAGTGTGCCTGCACTGACGCTAGGGTGCACACAATCCTACCCGTAACACAGGCATATGCGCACAAAGGTACCAGGGTGCCTGCACTGGCGCTAGGACACACACAATCCTACCCGTAAAACAGGCATCTGCGCACTAAGGTGCCAAGGTGCCTGCACTGGTGCTAGGGTGCACAAAATCCTACCCGTAACAGAGGCATCCGTGCACTAAGGTGCAAGGGTGCCTGCACTGGCGCTAGGGTGCACAAAATCCTACCGGTAACACAGGCATGCGTGCACTAAGGTGAAAGTGTGCCTGCACTGGTGCTAGGGTGCACACAATCCTACCCGTAACACAGGCATCCGTGCACTAAGGTGAAAGTGTGCCTGCACTGGCGCTAGGGTGCACACAATCCTACCCGTAACACAGGCATCCGCACACTAAGGTGCCAGGGTGCCTGCACTGGTGCTAGAGCGCACACAATCCTACCCGTAACACAGGCATCCGTGCACTAAGGTGAAAGTGTGCCTGCACTGGCGCTAGGGTGCACACAATCCTACCCGTAACACAGGCATATGCACGCTAAGGTGCCAGGGTGCATGCACTGGTGCTAGGACTCACACAATCCTACCCGTAACACAGGCATCTGCGCACTAAGGTGATAGAGTGCCTGCACTCGTGCTAGGGTGCACACAATCCTACCTGTAACACAGGCATTTGCGCACTAACATGCAAGGGTGCCAGCACTGGTGCTAGAGCGCACACAATCCTACCCGTAACACAGGCATCTGCGCACTAAGGTGCATGGGTGCCTGCACTGGCACTGGGGTGCATGCAGTCCTACCCGTAACACAGGAATCCGCGCACTAAGGTGCAAGGGTGCCTACACTGACACTATGGCACGCACTATCCTACCCGTAACGCAGCTGTCCATGTACTAAGGTTCAAGGGTGCCTGCACTGGCGCTAGGTCGCACACAGTCCCGCCGTAGCACAGGCGTCTGTGCACTAAGGTGCAAGGGTGCCTGCACCGGTGCTGGGGTGCACACAGGCGCTAGGGCACACACAATCCTACCCGTAACACAGGCATCTGCGCACTAAGGTGCATGGGTGCCTGCACTGGCACTGGGGTGCATGCAGTCCTACCCGTAACACAGGAATCCGCGCACTAAGGTGCAAGGGTGCCTACACTGACACTATGGCACGCACTATCCTACCCGTAACGCAGCTGTCCATGTACTAAGGTTCAAGGGTGCCTGCACTGGCGCTAGGTCGCACACAGTCCCGCCGTAGCACAGGCGTCTGTGCACTAAGGTGCAAGGGTGCCTGCACCGGTGCTGGGGTGCACACAGGCGCTAGGGCACACACAATCCTACCCGTAAGACAGGCATCTGCGCACTAAGGTGCATGGGTGCCTGCACTGGCACTGGGGTGCATGCAGTCCTACCCGTAACACAGGAATCCGCGCACTAAGATGCAAGGGTGCCTACACTGACACTATGGCACGCACTATCCTACCCGTAACGCAGCTGTCCATGTACTAAGGTTCAAGGGTGCCTGCACTGGCGCTAGGTCGCACACAGTCCCGCCGTAGCACAGGCGTCTGTGCACTAAGGTGCAAGGGTGTCTGCACCGGTGCTAGGGTGCACACAGGCGCTAGAGCGCACACAATCCTACCCGTAACACAGGCATCTGCGCACTAAGGTGCAAGTGTGCCTGCCTTGGCGCTAGGATGCACACAATCCTACCTGTAACACAGGCATCCGTGCACTAAGGTGCAAGTGTGCCTGCAATGACGCTAAGGTGCCACAATCCTACCCGTAACACAGGCATCCGTGCACTAAGGTGCAACGGTGCCTGCAATGACGCTAGGGTGCACACAGTGCACCAGTACAAGGAGAGCAGAAATGCTCCATATCTTTGTAAATATGGTGTATTTCTACTTTCTCTCTTCCACGCAATGCAGCATAGCAAGTTCACTTGCTCCACTACATGACATTATAGTAAATATGCCCCACAGAGATTAAATACTGAGATGAAATAAGCATTGGAAAAGAAAAAAACCAAAGGATTACAGTCATGGCATCGGTAGTCTCGTAAAAGTCACAGGCTGTTCCTATGCCCCTAACCCGATAGATAATCCAATCACCAGATTTCAGACAGCTCTTCTCAGTAGGAAGTAGAGAAGTCATGTGGGTTGGCCATGAATTTGAAAGATTAGCCCCTTTAAAAGACACCTTGTAATGCAATAGGGGACATTAAGCTGATATGAACGTCATTAAGGGGTCTGGGTGCAGCGAGGAGAAACTAGTTCAAGCCTACTATCTGCCTTGGAGTTGTAACTAAGGAAAGACTTAGATATGTGCCTACATTCCCCCCCTTGGGCTGTGGTTTTCTGACCACTGGTATCAGACATACAGATCGTGATAATGGAGTGATAACGATCTAATTTCATGGGATCAGGGTCCCAATATTTATACCCCAAAAATCAGTTCTGAAGCACTCTGTTTACCAGACGTCTCCTTTCCTTTTACAGTGCAGGGCAGGCACTTCAGACACCCAACAGGAGGTGGCGCCAGCATTGTGGAAGGCAAGTACAGTCCTGGAGCACTTTGTTTGCAGGACTCCTTCTCTTCTTTCAGTGTGCAGGGCGGAGACATCAGGCGCTCCCCTGGAGGTGGAGCCTGCATTGTGGAAGGCAGGCACAGCCCTATTCAAGGTTCAGGTACAACTCCTCCCTCACATCTAGATGCAGATCTCTCTATTCACCACTGGGCTGTTTCATCCTGTCTCTTGGAATCCCCCAACCCTGTCACTCACAAAATCAGACAATGGAATGCACAACCTAGCAGAGGCAGGCTTTGGATAGTTAGACAAGCAAATACCTACTTTCTGAAAGTGGTATTTTCAAACACAGAATGTTAAAACAAATTTTATTAAAAGATGCATTTTATCATTATGAGTTCAGGCATACTAAACTCGAATTTCTACCTAGTTCCCTGAGTCAGTTAGGATTTTCGGCCTATGGTGAACAGAGTGCTTGAAATAGTGAAAAACGAAAATGGCTGCAAATCACTATTACCCCATGCCACACACATCAGGGCATGTCCTACCTTTTACCTACAATGCACCCTGCCCTTGGGCCTACCATAGGTGACACTAATATGAAGAAAAGGGAAGGTTTAGGGACTGTCAAGTGAGTGCACTTCCCCAGCCAACATGGCAGTACCAAACTGTATACAGGCTCTGCAATGGCAGACCTGCGGCACACTTTACAGGCTGCTTCTGTAGGTGGCACAACCAGTGCTGCAGCCCACCAGCAGCATTTGATTTACAAGCCCTGGGCACACTCAGTGCACTGTACTAGGGTCTGACAAGTAAACCAAGCCAGCCATTCATGTAGTCACTAATCCATACATCAATTTATAATAGGAAGCACTTGCACTGTGGCACTGAATAGCAGTGGCACAGTGCCCAAAGCATCTATAACCAGCAAAAACACATGAGGCAACAGCAAACAATGGAAGGGAGACCCACGACAACAGTGCCAGGTCTAAAACGTGTCTCCTCCAGATGAAATATGGGTAGAACTACCCTACCTCCTGGGAGTTCTCATCACTAAGGTGGAAAAATCTGGACACACCATCAGCATTGGCGTGTTCTGTACCAGGGCGGTGTTCCACCGTAAAGTCCATACCCTGTAGGGAGATGGACCACATCAACAGCTTTAGATTCTCACCCCTCATCTGCATCAACCATCCGAGGGGCCTGTGCTCTATCTGAACCCAGACGTGAGTCCCAAACAGGTATGGTCTCAACTTCTTCAGTGCCCAGACCACAGCAAATGCCTCACGCTCAATTGCACTCTCTGTTCCCGTGGAAGTAACCTCCTACTGATGAAGGCTGCGGGTAGATCTAGGCCCTCCCCATTTATCTGGGACAAAACAGCCCCCACACCATGCTCTGAAGCATCTGTTTGAACGATAAACTCTTTTGAGAAGTTAAGGGCCAGGAGCACGGGCGCCGTACAGATGGCAGTCTTATAGGGTATCAAAAGCCTTCTGACAGGTGTCAGCCCATATCACTTTCTCAGGCTGCTTCCTGGAAGTCAGCTCTGTCAAGGGGGCAACAATGCTGTCATATCCCTTGACAAACCTCCTGTAATACCCAGTGAGTCCTAAAAAGGCTCTCACCTGTGTCCTAGTCTTTGGGGGTTCCCATGCCAGGATGGTATCAATCTTGGGTTGTAGGGGTGCCACTTGGCCGCTTCCTACCTGGTGACCCAAGTACACCACGGAACCCTGCCCGATCTGGCACTTACCTGCCTCGATCATGAGGCCTGCTCTCCGCAGCACCAGCAACACTTCCTAGAGGTGGCACAGATGTTCTTCCCAACTGGTGCTGAACACTGCCGTGTCATCCAGGTAGGCGGCACTGAACTCTTCCAGTCCAGCCAACACCTGGTTGACCAACCTCTGAAAGGTCGCATGGGCATTCTTCATCCAAAAGGGCATAACCCGGAACTGGTAGTGCCCATCTGGTGTGGAAAATGCTGACCTCTCTCTTGCCCCATCAGTCAGGGCGATCTGCCAGTACCCAGACATTAGATCAAACGTGCTGAGGTAACGGGCAGCCTCGATCGATGTGCTCATCAGCTCTGGGGATGGGTTGCGCGATAGTCCTTGTGACTGAATTGAGCCCTCGGTAGTCCACACCAGGGGCGGTTTCTTAGTGAGGGCGCCGGGGCTCTGCCCCCTTTACTTTAAACCCCCCTCTGGGTGGCCCATTGTAAAAGTAAAAAACAACTGCCTTTATCTGTCTAAAAAAAATATACACACCTCATGCTTGTTTGTGGCTGTTACCGACCTGAGATGATTGATGACTCATGCCAGCGACTCCGATTCACTACATTCTCTAATGCTACCTGTGGGCAGATCCTGAATCTTCTACAGTATTTGCCCGGCTGACGAGCTCACAGCCCTGAGGCCTGTGAGGTCATCAGCTCAGCAAAGACATTGCCTCGAGGACCAGGCTCCACCCCCTGGTGACATGAGTGTGAAATTAGCCCCAGGCGCTTCAGGCTGAAGTCCTGCAGCACCAGGGGCTTCACGTCCGTCAGGGAATAGAGAGGAAGGCACCCCACCCTTTCCAAACGTATCACAGGAGGTTGGGTCTGCCCTGTGACACTTTGGGAAAGGGAGGGGTAGATGCTGCAAGCAGATGGGAAGTGGAGAAATCGAGTCTGCGCAGTTTGTCATCATGATTTCTGAAGACACACTGCACAGACTCGGGGTTTGCTTCCAGGGCCGGACTGGGAAGCAAAACCGGCCCTGGCAAAGTGCTCGCCCCCCCGCCCCGCGGGGTGCCGCCGAGCTCTTTACCAGGGACAGTTTTCTGTCGATTTTCTTACAGGGATAATTTTGCAGGTATGCTGCAAAAACGGCCCTGTAACAAAAACGGCCCCCAAGGGCCCAAAACCAGCCCCCAACCCGTGCGGTGCACTGGGGGATTGCCCGGTTCCCGCTACGGCCAGTCCGGCCCTGTTTGCTTCCCGCTCTGGTTTTAATTGAAGGGCCGTGTAGATTACTTTGCAGGTCCAGCCCAGCATCTGTGGAGCAGGCATAAAGAGTAATTTTACTTCTTTGGCTGTTCCTTGAAGAGCGCTTTGCTTCCAGCTAGTTGCGTGTCTAAACAGATTTGCAAATACCGAGCAGACCCTTCCCCCCCACTGCCTTTTGCCGAAGTTTCCAAGTTCAGCCCTCTCCGCAAATTCAGTTTCATGCAGTAAGTAAATAGAGTTAAAATATTTTTATTTTCATCTGACTTTGTTAGACGATCCGAAAAATTTGTAGGGCTTTAGACAAGTGAAGCGAACCGTCCGTAATGTTCTAGCAGCCAAGAACCAAGGGCCATATTATCAAGAAAGGGCGATACATTATCGCTGCTTTTATCGGCAGGAAACTGCCGCTAAAGCGGCGATAATGGGCTTGATAATATGCCCTTGTGAATTCCCATAGAAGCCCAGGTTAACACCAGAACCTGAGATTCTATGGGAATTCACAAGGGCATATTATCAAGCCCATTATCGCCGCTTGAGCGGCAGTTTCCTGCCAATAAAAGCGTCGATAATGTATCGCCCTTTCTTGATAATATGGCCCCAAGTTTGGATTAGTAATATATTTCTAACTAAGTAATTTTCAAGATCGTGAGGCATTAAAGAAATTGGCGCCAGATTTATATGCCTTTATTATGATTATTAGAGTAAAATCAGTATACATTTGTACTAATTTAGGACTGTGTAGACGTGGATGTCAAGCAGGGGTTCTCATTGTAAATGATAACGGAGGAAATTAAGTGCAAGTCTCGGTATGGTTTCTGATCGCTGCTAACCAGGCACTTCCAATCCTGTCTGCGGCACCATCTAATGCCCCTTAATGGATATTAGTTGGTTTTATTGGGGTCTTTTATGCCATTTCTTTGCAAAACAGGAAGCGCAGCAAATAGTAAAGGTGCACCAGAAACTAATGTTTACTTCTTTTGCCGGATTCACATTGATTTTTCATTCAAAAGTGATGCAATTAAAACTATTCATTCAGCACACATACAGCATATTGAGGGTCATTGCCTATAAAACTGGGGCAACGTGATGCAGATCAGGCTAAGATTACTGATTACCTAGGCAGCTAACCCTAGCCGTACAGTTCTACAGGCTGAGGGTGTTACACCCTGCTCAGAAGGAAGTCAGGAGTATTGCATATCCCTACCTGAGACACTGGACATCAGGCCGTGACAATACCTTAAGGGCCCGATTCACAGAACAAACTTAAGACAAAATCCTAAACTTACTACAATTTTGGTATTCACAGAAGGCACATACTCATTTTGGTATTCACAGAAGGCACTTACTCATTTCGGTATTCACAGAAGGCACTTACTCATTTCGGTATTCACAGAAGTTAGGAGTCCTAACTTTAGACTCCAAAATGCCTTCTGTGAATACCAAAAGTCTTAAAGTTAGGATTTTTCTCAATTTAAGATTAGGAAAGTTAGGACTCCTAACTTTAGGACTCCTAAACTGAGAAAAGTACTAACTTTAAGACCTTTGGTATTCACAGAAGGCATTTAGGAGTCTAAAGTTAGGAGTCCTAACTTTATTACTCCTAAACTGAGAAACATCCTAACTTTAAGACTTTCAGTATTCACAGAAGGCATTTAGGAGTCTAAAGTTAGGAGTCCTAACTTTATTACTCCTAAACTGAGAAACATCCTAACTTTAAGACTTTCAGTATTCACAGAAGGCATTTAGGAGTCCTAAAGTTAGAACTCCTAACTTCTGTGAATACCGAAATGAGTAAGTGCCTTCTGTGAATACCAATATGGTAGTAAGTTAAGGATTTAGTCTTGAGTTAGTTCTCTGAATCGGGTCCCTTAGTATCAGATGGACATGGTTGACTAGATAGGAGTAAAATACTACTGGAGAAAGGACGTCATAGAGCCGCAGTGCACATGCGGCGTGTAAAGGAGGTAGATCAGTAAAGCTAGCAGCCAGAGAATGGTGTGAATGGAGAGGGTGTAGATGAGTGGGACATGAAAGGGTAGAGATCAAGCCCAAGGCACTTTAGCACCGACCAATGGTGATCCCCTTTGCTTCATCGTCTTCTGCTAGTGTTCGGCAGCCGAGGAGAGGAGACACCCGGGGGGACGGAGAAGACAAGCCTCACAGAGGCCCTAAGGTGCAGCCTCTGAAGATTACAAGACGTGGTAGGTGCACAATGGCCATTCTGGGCACACCATTGTTACAGCTAAAATCACAGTGGAATACCAGTAAACAAGTATTTTCACAACACTTTTATCAGCAATAGCTCGAAGATAGAAGTTGCACCCACTCGAATGCAAATGCAGGCGTCATACAGAAAAATATATATAAAAAAGCCCCTATTCGGTTTAAAAATAAAATGAAGTCGCGTGCACGATGGTCCCAATCACAGGGATTCTCTCCACCTCTCCAAAGTAACAAACTAACATGCGCACCAGCTGTACCCATGGAGTAGACTTGTTCTTAATTCAGGTGCTTTATTGCATGTTTCCAAATTGCATTATTTTTCTTTTGGAAAGAATCACTTGTATTATTAATTAGGCTACTTTTACTTTGCACCTGGGCTGTATTCTAAAACCAAAAACTTTTTTTTCACAGTTTTGCTGGTTCAGTAAAGAGAGGTATGGGGTTGCAAAGTTTAGCTTTTCATGTTGCTTTTTTTTGTGCTGTCAGGAATGGAAATTAAACATACTTGTGAGTGTCTTGTCACTATAGATGTATGTAACTACTCTCCAGCGCGAGTGCGCATGCAACCTGCAAAATCCACACCTCAATGCTGCAAAGAATGTGAGAGGATGCAGCGCACTCTTTGAGAAATGTCTTGGGGACAATGCCTCTGTATTTTGACAGCTTGGCTGCTGCCCTTCCTTACTCTTATCTTATTATGAAATAAAACATGTGCTTTTCATTGGGCCTCGCACTGCTCAAGCTGTTCTGCTGATGAGGGACTTCAGTTTATGTGAAACTTGCCCTGCAACCCATCAGATTACGGTGGTTATCCTAACTTAATTGTTATCTTAATTTCCAGAGCAATAGTGGCATCCTTATGGTTGCAAACCTTGGGTAGGAAAAGCTGTGAATTCTTTCTCTTTCCTCAAATTACAAAGTTCTTATGAGTGGCCTGTGAGCTTCGAGGTGCCCAATCCACCTCCCCCCCCATGAGGGTCTGGCTCGCTCGCTAAGCTCGCCACAGGGCACTATTCTAGACCTTTTACGCCACACCACTTTCAAATGTCACCAACCGCCACTGGTCCACACATAACTGGAGTTTTAGTGTGGCACCCGGTGCGGCAGCCTTTGGGACCAAGGCCACTGGGCTGGCCCAAGGACTGTTAGAGGAATCAATCACCCCTAACACAAGCTTCTTTGAGACCTCCTCCCTGATGCAAGCTCTCACCCTGTCAGTCACCCTGTAAGTTTTGTGCTTCACAGGCGGGCTATTGATCTCCAGTGTCCACATCATGGACGCAGCAATCTGTGAAACTGGGAATCAGGGAAAACACATCAGAAAACTGTCTCAGCAACTGATGGCAGTCATTCTGTTGCTCAGGGGTCAGGGTGGAAGAGAGGCTCACACCTGTCAGGGACTGTCTGGGACTATGTGGGGAACAAAGTTAGGGACTTGGGCAAAGACTGGGAACTGGGTAGAAAACGTACACAGAAAGGAGGAGTACAGCGCTGCCCAGGATCATACAGGGAGTCAGAGGAGAAAAAGGGATCCAAAGGGGAAACTTGTAGAAGTGAACAAGATGGGTAAGACTCAGAAAGGAAGGCCACTCACGAGGCAATTTAACATTCAGACTAAGTACACCCAGGACAGAGGTGCAAGACATATATGTAATACAACATTAAGATTAAAGGGGAGTGTGGGGTAAAGCACTCAGGAGCTCCACACGGTAAGACTGAAGCTCAGTAAGTTCCTCACTCACAATCAGGCCTGCCCACAATTGCTGTTACAGATACTGACTGCAAATACCCACATGTAAGATATGCATGCAAAGGCAGGGTCTGTGGAGCTTATATCTATGGTGATGCTATAAATACAACTCAAAGACAAAGCTCACAGTGAACAAGAAACACCACCTAGGTAGTCAGCTGTGCCCATGGATCCTGGCGATCAAACAGGAACGCGCAAGGCAGTAACTGCAAGGGGGTAGAACAAAACACAAGCACAATAGACAAGGAGCTAGCAAGGAGGAGTGCTTAACAGGAAAGGATGAGAATCACAGGGCGCACTTGGCAGAAAGCAGGTAATAAACATACAAGTTAACAGAAGCAAAACAGCAGAATAGAAAGAAAGCAAACTAGAACTGGAACCAAGGAAACAAGAAGAACGGCAGGGACTGGAAAAGGATATACAGAAGGGGAGGCTACAAGGGTATACAAGAATACTGCAAGTTAAGGAATCAAGAAAACAAAGTAGCATAGAAGGCAGTGCTGGGGTAGGAACAAGAATTAAGCTAAGGCTCAGGAGTCTACGTAGCACTGCAGGCAGCTCTAGTGCAGGACTAGGGAATTACTAAAGCTTTAGGAGTGAAGGTAGCAGTGCAGGGAGTGCTAGTTCAGGAATAGGGAATTAGCTACAGCTCAGGAAACAAGGAGACAAGAGAGCACTGCAAGCAATGCAAATTAGGAACAATAAATAGCTGAAGCCCAGGAACAGGAAGCTCAGGAACTCTGGAAACAAGAGCACTGCAGGCAGTGCTAATTCAGGTACAAGGAATAGCTATAGCTCAGGAACTCAGGAAACAAGGTAGCACTGCAAGCAGTGCTAATTCAGGAGAAGGGAAACTGCTGCAGTTCAGGAACAAGGAATAATTAAAGCTCAGGAAACACTGGAAAAAAGAATAGCAAAAGCTCAGGGAACTCTGGAACCAAGGATCGGTCTCACCGGTAAACATCTACAAAGACCAACCTTTGCCTGAAGGGAGCTGGGGCTTAAAAGAGCTCACAGTAATCACATGCAGCTGGTTTGAGCAGGCTAGCAGCAGCCAGCCACAGGTGAGCTCAATTCCTCCACCCATCCTATGAGTGGAGACAAAGCAGTGAGCAGGGAATTCTGGGTAATGGAGTTTGAGGCATGAGTAGGCTGGCTTCAAGAGTAAGCAGGCTGGCTTTCACAAACCCCGGCATGGATTGGGAATAGATGTCAGTTTCCAATAAGTGTCCAAATGGCTGGAAGTAGGGAAATGCATGCAGGGGAGGGTCTGGAAGCTTATTAGAAGACTGGAAAGTCCCACTATGTGGCCCCCTGGTGGTGGGTACGAGAGAACAGGGAGTGAATCATGACAGTACTCCCCCTCCAAAGACCGTCTCCCGGAGTCTGGAACTGGATCCAAAGCCTTTGTTCCTAAGAATTAAGTCCATTTCCATCATAGATGCAGTGCACGCTATCAGAGGACTGAAGGTAAATTGTGATGTTCTGGAGGGTTGGATAATAGTCTGTAAATTAACAGCAGTATTGAAGGTAGAACTTGAAGAGTCCAAAACTAGTTACAGGGGCTTAGAAGCCTGAATTAAAAGTGTTTGAAGTCCTGATGATGGCAGGCTTGAGTAGCACTCTGAAAACAAAGGCTGATTGACTGTAGGGTTAAAAGCAGATAATGGATTGGCAGGAGGCACCGAGGTCAAAGACAAACTGGTTGAAAAAGAAGGAGGTGACAGGAAGCAGACCTGAGGTTCTGGCCCTGGAGTAAAACATTCAAAAGACTCACATGCAGGAGTCTTTGGAAGCAGGCATGCAGGAGACCCAGGCCCGGGAGGCCTACATGTTGAGAGTTTTGTCTCACATGCTGGAGATTCAGTCTCTGAAGGTATACGTACTGAGACTTCTGAGGTCTGGCAAACTGGAAGCACAGGGTCAAAAAGTTGGCAAGATAGAGCCTCAAGGCCAGAAGGCAGGGAGCCTTGAAGCTCTGGTGCTGATGGCGGGCGGCCTGCAGGTTCTGGTGCTGAAGGCAGGCAGCCTGCAGATTCTGGTGCTGAAGGCAGGCAGCCTGCAGGTTCTGGTTCTGAAGGCAGGCAGCCTGCAGGTTCTGGTGCTGAAGGCAGGCAGCCTGCAGGTTCTGGAGATAGACAAGCAGGAAGCTCTGGTTCTGGAGGCAGACAGGCAGGAAGGTCTGGTTCGGGAGGCAGACAGGCAGGAAGGTCTGGTTCTGGAGGCAGACATGCAGGAAGGTCTGGTTCTGGAGGCAGACATGCAGGAAGGTCTGGTTCTGGAGGCAGACAGGCAGGAAGGTCTGGTTCTGGAGGCAGACAGGCAGGAAGGTCTGGTTCTGGAGGCAGACAGGCAGGATGGTCTGGTTCTAGAGGCAGACAGGCAGGAAGCTCTTGTTCTGGAGGCAGACAGGCAGGAAGCTCTGGTTTTGGAGGGAGACAGGCAGGAAGCTCTGGTTGTGGAGGCAGACAGGCAGGGAGCTCTGGTTCCAGAGGCAGACAGGCAGGAAACTCTGGTTCTGGAGGCACACAGGCTGGAAGCTCGCACTTACACGGCAGGTGAGCGTAGGGCTTGGGCTCTGAATGTAGGCAGTCTGGAGGCTCTGTTACTAATGGCTGGCAGGCTGCAGGCTTGCACTCAGGTGGCAGCAGGCTGGCTGAGGACTCTGGAGACTCTGCAAGAAGACAAGCTGATGGCAGAGAGGCACATGGATGACAAACTTTAAATTCTTGAAACGGAGATAGCCCGTGAACAGTAGATTCCCTGTTTTCAATATTGAAATCTTCACAGTTCCTTAGCTCATTAAAACACACTGAAACACTTTCTTTGGGATGGCTAAGAACACTGCTTATCTTAGAGTCTCTGATGACCAGACTCCCTTTACCATTTGGCAGTCCACATGTCTTAGTCCAAGGAAACAGGTCGGACATTACTTGGTCTTTGGAAATGTTTCCTATTTCCTCTATATCACAAGGTGTTACAGATGCATCAGAGCACAGAGTCATATTTCCTGACTTCTCAATATGTGGTCTACCTGAAGGCAAGAGAGCAAACAAGGGGCCAGGATGTTGTTCCTTCTCAGTGAGGAGGTTGGCTTCAGTCACAGAAGTTAGACCAAGGGCATAGGCTGAGTCAGAGGGTTTTGTCACATCAGGGATTATGTCGGGCACTGGTTCCGGTTTTGTCTGTATGTCAATGGTCAGTGTACCTGATACCCCCGGGGTAGAACTAACTTCACTACCAGTAAGAGAAAGCAAACAAGTATTTAGTGTCTTTCCTGGCATCTGTGGTTCCGTAGAAGTGGAGGGACACATCTCAGATGTAGTGCCGATACACAGTTTAGTACTAGAAAACAACACATCAGAGGATGTAGAAATTTCAGAATTCAAACAAATACTTTCATTAGCTGGACTGTGAGACAAGGTACTATCAGCCTGATTCATGTACATGCCGTTTTGCGTGTCCCTAATAGCGAATCATAGCGATTCGCTATTGAGGACACGCAAAACGGCATTCATGTAGGAATTGCTACTTAAATAGCGATTCCTACATGTTCTTTATTTGCGAGTAGCAATTTGCTACTCGCAAATACTCCCCATTCATTCCTATGGGCCAAGAGGCCCATAGGAATGAATGGGGATTTGCGAGTAGCAATTTGCTACTCGCAACTAAGATAGCGATTTTAAGGGTGCCAGGGGTGTCCAAAGGACGCCCTGTAGCACCCCTAAAATGCACTTTTGGACAGGTGTTGCGCACACACATGTCCAAAGGACATGTGTGTGTGCTACATGCAACTTTGAAAAATGCTTTTAAAAGCATTTTTCTGAGTTTTTGCTATTTACCGACAGGTCCGACCTGTCGGTAAATAGCGGCCCCAAAAGTCCAAAATCGCTATTTTGTTTTGTGTCATGAATAGCATTTGAGGAATCTCTATTAGAGATTCCTTAAATGCCATTTCACGCAAATATGCGAATTCTTACATAGCGATTTTTGCCGACCTGTCAGTAAATAGCGGCCCCAAAAGTCCAAAATCGCTATTTTGTTTTGTGTCATGAATAGCATTTGAGGAATCTCTATTAGAGATTCCTTAAATGCCATTTCACGCAAATATGCGAATTCTTACATAGCGATTTTTGCATTTGGTATCATGAATACCAAATGCAAAAATCGCACTCGCAAAGGGCCAGATTCTCAGAATCTGGCCCTTTGCGAGTGCAATTTACCTACATGAATCAGGCTGTATGGTTTTTTCTGAATGGTATCTGAGGGATCAGCCACAGAACTATTCACACAATTGCTGGACCTGCTCTGAGGGGAACGCAAAAGAGAGCGCAAGGCTTCATTCTCCATTTCTAAGGAGGCTAACATAGAGGTGGAAAAGTGGTCTTGTACAGGGGTTTTAGATTCCCACTTGAACTCTGGGTTATAATTTTTTAACAGAGTCTGAAACATGTTATTCTCTCGCTGTAGTTCAAGAATCTTAGATGTAGTTATACCAGTGAAGACTGCAGATCTTTCTCTACAAAGACCACGGTAAACTTGGCAATTTCACAACAAGCAGCAGAGATACACCTTGGATGTTGTTCAAAATGGCTATTAGCTGCCTGTGTTCTAGTAGGTATTTTCTTTCTTTTGTTAAACTGATTGTTTACTTTGAATGTAGCATAAAACATTGTCTCTTTAGCATCAGGGACTGTGATCTTCACTGGGTCACAAGACTGCGGTATATCGTTTGTATGGAAAACAGAGGATTTATAATGCATCTGCTCTTTCTTTGTCTGTTGTGTGGTTGAACATTGTATTTTACAACCACTTACAGCAGACTTGGCAGAATCAGGGGCCAGATGTAGGTAGCCCAATACCGGTCGGAAACGGCCGAAAATACAGATTTTCGGCCGTTTCTGACCGGCATTGGGCTATGGAGATGTAGGGGCTCAAAAAACATACAGATTCGGTATTTTTACCGAATCGGTAATTTTACCGAATCGGTAAAATTACAGAATCGGTAAATTTACCGATTCTGTAAATTTTACCGATTCGGTAAATGTAACAATCGGTAAAATTACCGAATCTGTATTTTCAGATGTAGGTAGCACTTTGAACAGTGCTTCAGGCCTTTCAGGATTCGGTATTTACCATGTAATACAATTGCATGGTAAATACCGAATCCCTGTGTACATGCACATCTGCAAATACCGAATTATTACCTACATCTTATTTACCGATTCATCAATACCGAATCGGTAAAATTCGGTATTTATGAATCTGTAAATGAGATTTACCTACATCTGGCCCCAGAAGTCTTGTTCAGCAAACTTAGTAAGGTATTGTTGTCCTTTTGCAAAGCTGACACAGACATTGAATCTGGATCAGAACAGAAGACTAGGCACTGGTGAACTGCCCTGCATAAACTTAAATGATGCACTGGTGTGTTTCTTTCTTAAATCCCTCATTATGACACCTTCAATATTTTCACACACAAATGTAACAGAAAAATGGTAGCTAGCTGAATGCAAAGAAACCTCACAAGTAACCCTGGAAATGTGGGTTGGTCATTCTGTCAGGGACTGTCCGGGACTATGTGGGGAACACAGTCAGGAACTTGAGCAAGGACTGGGAACTGTGTAGAAAACGTACACAGAAAGAGGAGTACAGCGCTGCCCAGGATCATACAGGAGTCAGAGGACAAAAAGGGATCCAAAGGGGAAGCCTGTAGAAGTGAACAAGATGGGTAAGACTCAGAAAGGAAGGGCACTCACAAGGCAAATTAGCATTCAGAATAACTACACCCAGGAGAGGGGATGTATGTCAGTACAACGCGATCTTTTAGATCGCGGTACATGACAACGCTGCCATTACAACGCAAGTCGTTAAACCGACTTGCGTGTTAGGGCGTGGATTGTGGAATATTATAATTTTATATTCCAACACCAGTCCACGTAACAGTAGGGAAGGTGTTGAAATATAAAATTGCAATATTCCTTATACAACTGCGCCATTCAGCGCAAGTCGTAGTAACGACTTGCGTTGTAATGGCATCGTTGTAAGGGCATCGCGGTGTTTTCACCGCGTTGTAAACGATGTTCCCCAGGACAGGTGTGCAAGACATATAAATAATACAACATTAACAATAAAGGCGCACTTGGCAGAAAGCAGGTAACAAACACACAAGGTAACAGAAGCAAGACAGCAGAATAAAAAGACACCAAACTAGAACTGGAAACCGGAACCAAGGAAATGGGAAGAAAGGCAGGGACTGGAAAAGGATATACAGAAGGGGAGGCTACAAGGGTATACTAGAATAGTGCAGGTTAAGGAATCAAGAAAACAAAGTAGCATAGTAGGCAATGCTGGGGCAGGAACTAGAATCAGGAGTCTAGGTAGCACTGCAGGCAGTTCTAGTACAGAGATAGGGAATTACTAAAGCTTTAGGAGTGAATGTAGCAGTGCAGGGAGTGCTAGTTCAGGAACAGGGAATTGGCTACAGCGCAGGAAACAAGGAGTCAAGAGAGCACTGCAAGCAATGCAAATTAGGGACAAGAAATAGCTGAACCCCAGGAACAGGAACAAAGAATAACTATAGCTCAGGAACTCTGGAAACAAGAGCACTGCAGGCAATGCTAATTCAGGTAGAAGGAATAGCTATAGCTCAGGAACTCAGGAAACAAGGTAGCACTGCAAGCAGTGCTAATTCAGGAGAAGAGAAACTGCTGCAGTTCAGGAACAAGGAATACTTAGGCTCAGGGGTCAAGGTAGCACTGCAGGCAGTGCTAATTCAGGACCAAGGAAAACAGCAGCAGGTCAGGAACACTGAATAACTAAAGCTCAGGAAACACTGGATACAAGGATAGCAAAAGCTCAGGGAGCACTGGAAACAGAGATCGGTCTCATCGGTAAACAGCTACAATGACCAACCTTGCCCTGAAGGCTTATAAGAGCTCACAGTAATCACATGCAGCAGGTGTGAGCAGGCTAGCAGCAGTCAGCCATAGGCGAGCTGAATTCCTCCACCCATCCTTGGCCTGCAGGGGTGGAGACAAAGCAGTGAGCAGAGAATTCTGGGTAATGGAGTTTCAGGCATGAGTAGGCTGGCTTCAAGAATAAGCAGGCTGGCTTTCACAAAACCCGGCAAGGATTGGGAATGGATGTCAGTTTCCAATAAGTGTCCAAATGGCTGGAAGTCAGGAAATGCATGCAGGGGAGGGTCTGGAAGCTTATTAGAAGACTGGAAAGTCCCACTATGTGGCCCCCTGGTGGTGGGTACGAGAGAACAGGGAGCGAATCTTGACAACACTATCCACTGACCCATCTTACTCTGTCACAGACAGGATGTCAGGAAGAGGCTCAGTCTCCTCCTCCATTCCAGCATCTGTTGCTAAGAGAATGCCCACTTCGGACCTCTCCAAGTGGGGCTTCAGGCGGTTGACATGCAGAACCTGCAAGGGGTTCCTGGGAGACTGCAAGTCCACCAAGTAGGTAACAGGACTTTTGCGCTCCCCCACCTCAAATGGTCCGGTCTACTTATCTTGGACCACTCAAGGCTCCACTGGGGCCATTACCCACACTTTCTGACCAGACTGAAGGTCAACCAGAGTGGCATTCTGGTCGTATCACCACTTCATCTCCTCCTGGCTGGCTTCCAGATTCACCTCAGCGAGTTGTCTGAATCGCCTAGCCTGGTACCTGAAAGCCAGCATGTAGCTATATACATCCTGGGGACGTTTCCCGGGAGATTGCTCCCAGCCTTCCTTGACCAAACTCAGAGGTCCTCTCACTGGGTGACCATAGAGAAGCTCAAAGGGGCTGAACCCTAGAGACTTCTGTGGCACCTCACGGTACACAAAGCAAAGGCATGGTTAGAGGATGTCCCACTTACGCCTCATGGGTTCTTCCAGACCCCTAATCCTGCCCTTGAGGGTTCAGTTGAACCTTTCAACTAGCCCATGTGAGAAAGTGTCATCTTTCTTGCATGGTATGCTTCCAAATTTTGCTGAATTGCTGATGTACTTACTGAGTGTGCCCTGGGCTCCTGCCAATCAGGTACCCAGGGCCTGTGTTCCTTCCCTAAAACTTTATTGAAACATTATCCCAATTGGAATCTCTGGTCACAGGTAAGCCCCTGGTATATGGTACCCTGGGTACCCAGGGCACTTTGACCAGAGAAGACTCCTAAAGGCTGCAGCACTTATTTTGCCTCCCTTGGGGGCCCTGTACCCTGACACCCACACACTGCCTTCGCAGGCTGGGAGTCTTGGTGCAGAACTAAACAGAGAGTCGACATGGCACACATCCCTCTGTGCCATGCCCACAAACACACTGCCCTGGCATACCTCAGTGACCCCTCCAGCTCGGTGCACTATGCCAGTGGTGTGGGCACAGGTGCATGAGCCCTGTGCCCCTGCAGTACCCAGGGCCATTCCTGGGCACTGTAAGTGCAGTGATGCCATTAAGAGTACATGGTGCTGAGAGGTTGTCATTACAAACTCCACAGCACCATAATGGCTACATTGAAGAATGATAAGGTTGGTATCAAACTTCTCAGCACATTAAACCCACACTGATGTCAGTGTGGGATTTAATGTAAAATGCACTACAGAGGGCATCTTAGAGATGCCCCCTGAAACATAGCCAACTCCCAGTGTCCTGACTGAGTGGCTACCGAGGCTGCCACCACCAGAAATGTTTCTGGACCCCTGGGTCGAGAGCTTGCCACTCTAGGGGGCCTGAAAAAATGCACATCCTGGGACGAGGTGCCAAGCCTCCTCCACCCAGGATGGACAGGGGAAGCTTCAGAGGCATGCCGCCTTTTGTGAGCTCACCCAGGCCAATTGCAGTACTCAGCAACTGGCCCCCACCGGTTCTGACCCCCACTCTGGTGGGAAGACAGGCGGGAAGCCCTAAGTGAGGAAAGGGGGTGTGCCAGTCTCTGCCAACCCCACCCCTCAGGTGGGAGAGGCGATGCGAAGCACATCTCCGGGCTCACGCCATCTTGAGGATGGGGAGCCCTGCCCAATCAGAGATTGGCTCCTACCCCCCTCCCAAAGGCAAGGAGCAGGATAGGGGGTGTACTCACCCCAGGACAGTGACCCATTGGTCCCTGCCCTTGCCCTACCTGTAACGCCCCCCTAACTTTAGTATGTAGGGGCACCCTGAACCTTCCTTCCTCATATCCTGATACTGAAACAAGCAAGAAGATTAAGAAACAAGAACATCTGCCGTGCAGCTGCTAAGTAGAGGACGACACCAATTGACTTGGCCACAGCTCTACAGGCCTGTCGATCCTCAAACCTGCTCCTGCGAAACCCCGGCGCCTTCAGTGGTCAGCAACCTCAAAAACCCCGGGGGACCTGACTCCCTTTTGACTCTACCAAGACTAGGACTCCCACGAGCAGTGGTTCTGCTCAAACAAGCAACACCCCTGGTGCCAGCTAGGAACCGCGAATCCAGCACATTCTGCACCTGCCGAGCCCGGCCTTTGCCTGAGTGGACAAAGACCACGAGGACATCCCCCTGACGATTGTGACCATGAATCCAGTGCCCAAGGACCCTCCTCGACGCTCCTGACAATACCTGCAGCCTCACAACAAGGCACCCCTCCAACTGTGACCAGCTGAGGGTAAGATTTCCCGATGTCAAAAGACACCCCTGCACCCGGCGCCCCACGGCCCCCTGTGCCCAACTCCTGGGTATCTACCTATCCTCCAAGATCCCAACTTACCTCTCGAAGTGGTGGTTGCACCTGAAGAATCTTCATCCCCAAGCCTGCAGCCTTTGTTCAACTTCCAGTTTTCCTATTGAATAACATTGAGCGCCCGACGGCTCAAAAGCACCCTGCACCCAGCCGCCTGAGTGCCCCTGGGAGTACAACCTCTGTCCTAATCTACTTTCCCATTTGCCCTGAGCAAGTGACCAGGAGCCCAGCTCCCACAGCTGCGTGGCCTGCTTGCCAGCAGTCACCAACCAAAGGCCCTTTGCCGCCCGTAGGCTAACATTGGGCCTAACTCGCTCTGCACCCTGCTGCCCCTGTGCCGCTGAGGGTGTAACAACTGTACCTACCTGACCCTGGGAGTCTATGCCGAGAACCTTAACTCTGCCAGTCGAGTACTTACCCAAAAGCTGGTAACTCACTTTTCTTCAATAGGGTAACATTGACTGGTTTCAGTTGGAAATTCTTCTGTGTGGAGTTTTGAAACTTTAAAATATTAATCTAAAATCAGCCGAATCACAAAAACGCAAATACTCACCTGTTATCAGGAGAGATCCCAGTGCTGGAGCTTGGTGCCCACACTGAGAGCGGTAACTGCAAACACAACAATGATGGACAGAATGTGGATCAATGTCACACATTCACCCCAGTCCAAAGATCTCGGCCCAAATCCATCGTTTTTCCACTCCACACCACCCTGGGTTAGACAATGGCGATATGCAAATCAGCGCTGACCCTGTGCCCCATGGGAACAGTCCAGTCTGAACTACAAAAGCCATGTCCTTCCCAGAACGGAAACAAGCATCCGAGGACCGGCCCGGTTTCGAGGTAACACCTCTCTTCAGCCCGGCTAGCTTGATTCCAGTGGTGTGGAGTAACTGGGACTCACGTCTGAGCATCCCCAGTACACTTAGAGCGGTAACTGCAAACACAACAATGATGGACAGAATGTGGATCAATGTCACACATTCACCCCAGTCCAAAGATCTGGGCCCAAATCCATCGTTTTTCCACTCCACACCACCCTGGGTTAGACAATGGCGATATGCAAATCAGCGCTGACCCTGTGCCCCATGGGAACAGTCCAGTCTGAACTACAAAAGCCATGTCCTTCCCAGAACGGAAACAAGCATCCGAGGACCGGCCCGGTTTCGAGGTAACACCTCTCTTCAGCCCGGCTAGCTTGATTCCAGTGGTGTGGAGTAACTGGGACTCACGTCTGAGCATCCCCAGTACACTTAGAGCGGTAACTGCAAACACAACAATGATGGACAGAATGTGGATCAATGTCACACATTCACCCCAGTCCAAAGATCTCGGCCCAAATCCATCGTTTTTCCACTCCACACCACCCTGGGTTAGACAATGGCGATATGCAAATCAGCGCTGACCCTGTGCCCCATGGGAACAGTCCAGTCTGAAATACAAAAGCCATGTCCTTCCCAGAACGGAAACAAGCATCCGAGGACCGGCCCGGTTTCGAGGTAACACCTCTCTTCAGCACGGCTAGCTTGATTCCAGTGGTGTGGAGTAACTGGGACTCACGTCTGAGCATCCCCAGTACACTTAGAGCGGTAACTGCAAACACAACAATGATGGACAGAATGTGGATCAATGTCACACATTCACCCCAGTCCAAAGATCTTGGCCCAAATCCATCGTTTTTCCACTCCACACCACCCTGGGTTAGACAATGGCGATATGCAAATCAGCGCTGACCCTGTGCCCCATGGGAATAGTCCAGTCTGAACTACAAAAGCCATGTCCTTCCCAGAACGGAAACAAGCATCCGAGGACCGGCCCGGTTTCGAGGTAACACCTCTCTTCAGCCCGGCTAGCTTGATTCCAGTGGTGTGGAGTAACTGGGACTCACGTCTGAGCATCCCCAGTACACTTAGAGCGATAACTGCAAACACAACAATGATGGACAGAATGTGGATCAATGTCACACATTCACCCCAGTCCAAAGATCTTGGCCCAAATCCATCGTTTTTCCACTCCACACCACCCTGGGTTAGACAATGGCGATATGCAAATCAGCGCTGACCCTGTGCCCCATGGGAACAGTCCAGTCTGAACTACAAAAGCCATGTCCTTCCCAGAACTGAAACAAGCATCCGAGGACCGGCCCGGTTTCGAGGTAACACCTCTCTTCAGCCCGGCTAGCTTGATTCCAGTGGTGTGGAGTAACTGGGACTCACGTCTGAGCATCCCCAGTACACTTAGAGCGGTAACTGCAAACACAACAATGATGGACAGAATGTGGATCAATGTCACACATTCACCCCAGTCCAAAGATCTCGGCCCAAATCCATCGTTTTTCCACTCCACACCACCCTGGGTTAGACAATGGCGATATGCAAATCAGCGCTGACCCTGTGCCCCATGGGAACAGTCCAGTCTGAACTACAAAAGCCATGTCCTTCCCAGAACGGAAACAAGCATCCGAGAACCGGCCCGGTTTCGAGGTAACACCTCTCTTCAGCCCGGCTAGCTTGATTCCAGTGGTGTGGAGTAACTGGGTCTCACGTCTGAGCATCCCCAGTACACTTAGAGCGGTACCTGCAAACACAACAATGATGGACAGAATGTGGATCAATGTCACACATTCACCCGAGTCCAAAGATCTCGGCCCAAATCCATCGTTTTTCCACTCCACACCACCCTGGGTTAGACAATGGCGATATGCAAATCAGCGCTGACCCTGTGCCCCATGGGAACAGTCCAGTCTGAACTACAAAAGCCATGTCTTTCCCAGAACGGAAACAAGCATCCGAGGACCGGCCCGGTTTCGAGGTAACACCTCTCTTCAGCCCGGCTAGCTTGATTCCAGTGGTGTGGAGTAACTGGGACTCACGTCTGAGAATCCCCAGTACACTTAGAGCGGTAACTGCAAACACAACAATGATGGACAGAATGTGGATCAATGTCACACATTCACCCCAGTCCAAAGATCTCGGCCCAAATCCATTGTTTTTCCACTCCACACCACCCTGGATTAGACAATGGCGATATGCAAATCAGCGCTGACCCTGTGCCCCATGGGAACAGTCCAGTCTGAACTACAAAAGCCATGTCCTTCCCAGAACGGAAACAAGCATCCGAGGACCGGCCCGGTTTCGAGGTAACACCTCTCTTCAGCCCGGCTAGCTTGATTCCAGTGGTCTGGAGTAACTGGGACTCAAGTCTGAGCATCCCCAGTACACTTAGAGCGGTAACTGCAAACACAACAATGATGGACAGAATGTGGATCAATGTCACACATTCACCCCAGTCCAAAGATCTCAGCCCAAATCCATCGTTTTTCCACTCAACACCACCCTGGGTTAGACAATGGCGATATGCAAATCAGCGCTGACCCTGTGCCCCATGGGAACAGTCCAGTCTGAACTACAAAATCCATGTCCTTCCCAGAACGGAAACAAGCATCCGAGGACCGGTCCGGTTTCGAGGTAACACCTCTCTTCAGCCCGGCTAGCTTGATTCCAGTGGTGTGGAGTAACTGGGACTCACGTCTGAGCATCCCGAGTACACTTAGAGCGGTAACTGCAAACACAACAATGATGGACAGAATGTGGATCAATGTCACACATTCACCCCTGTCCAAAGATCTCGGCCCAAATCCATCGTTTTTCCACTCCACACCACCCTGGGTTAGACAATGGCGATATGCAAATCAGCGCTGACCCTGTGCCCCATGGGAACAGTCCAGTCTGAACTACAAAAGCCATGTCCTTCCCAGAACGGAAACAAGCATCCGAGGACCGGCCCGGTTTCGAGGTAACACCTCTCTTCAGCCCGGCTAGCTTGATTCCAGTGGTGTGGAGTAACTGGGACTCACGTCTGAGCATCCCCAGTACACTTAGAGCGGTAACTGCAAACACAACAATGATGGACAGAATGTGGATCAATGTCACACATTCACCCCAGTCCAAAGATCTCGGCCCAAATCCATCGTTTTTCCACTCCACACCACCCTGGGTTAGACAATGGCGATATGCAAATCAGCGCTGACCCTGTGCCCCATGGGAACAGTCCAGTCTGAACTACAAAAGCCATGTCCTTCCCAGAACGGAAACAAGCATCCGAGGACCGGCCCGGTTTCGAGGTAACACCTCTCTTCAGCCCGGCTAGCTTGATTCCAGTGGTGTGGAGTGCCTGGGACTCACGTCTGAGCATCCCCAGTACACTTAGAGCGGTAACTGCAAACACAACAATGATGGACAGAGTGTGGATCAATGTCACACATTCACCCCAGTCCAAAGATCTCGGCCCAAATCCATCGTTTTTCCACTCCACACCACCCTGGGTTAGACAATGGCGATATGCAAATCAGCGCTGACCCTGTGCCCCATGGGAACAGTCCAGTCTGAACTACAAAAGCCATGTCCTTCCCAGAACGGAAACAAGCATCCGAGGACCGGCCCGGTTTCGAGGTAACACCTCTCTTCAGCCCGGCTAGCTTGATTCCAGTGGTGTGGAGTGCCTGGGACTCACGTCTGAGCATCCCCAGTACACTTAGAGCGGTAACTGCAAACACAACAATGATGGACAGAATGTGGATCAATGTCACACATTCACCCCAGTCCAAAGATCTGGGCCCAAATCCATCGTTTTTCCACTCCACACCACCCTGGGTTAGACAATGGCGATATGCAAATCAGCGCTGACCCTGTGCCCCATGGGAACAGTCCAGTCCGAACTACAAAAGCCATGTCCTTCCCAGAAGGGAAACAAGCATCCGAGGACCGGCCCGGTTTCGAGGTAACACCTCTCTTCAGCCCGGCTAGCTTGATTCCAGTGGTGTGGAGTGCCTGGGACTCACGTCTGAGCATCCCCAGTACACTTAGAGCGGTAACTGCAAACACAACAATGATGGACAGAATGTGGATCAATGTCACACATTCACCCCAGTCCAAAGATCTGGGCCCAAATCCATCGTTTTTCCACTCCACACCACCCTGGGTTAGACAATGGCGATATGCAAATCAGCGCTGACCCTGTGCCCCATGGGAACAGTCCAGTCCGAACTACAAAAGCCATGTCCTTCCCAGAACGGAAACAAGCATCCGAGGACCGGCCCGGTTTCGAGGTAACACCTCTCTTCAGCCCGGCTAGCTTGATTCCAGTGGTCTGGAGTAACTGGGACTCACGTCTGAGCATCCCCAGTACACTTAGAGCGGTAACTGCAAACACAACAATGATGGACAGAATGTGGATCAATGTCACACATTCACCCCAGTCCAAAGATCTCGGCCCAAATCCATCGTTTTTCCACTCCACACCACCCTGGGTTAGACAATGGCAATATGCAAATCAGCGCTGACCCTGTGCCCCATGGGAACAGTCCAGTCTGAACTACAAAAGCCATGTCCTTCCCAGAACGGAAACAAGCATCCGAGGACCGGCCCGGTTTTGAGGTAACACCTCTCTTCAGCCCGTCTAGCTTGATTCCAGTGGTCTGGAGTAACTGGGACTCACGTCTGAGCATCCCCAGTACACTTAGAGCGGTAACTGCAAACACAACAATGATGGACAGAATGTGGATCAATGTCACACATTCACCCCAGTCCAAAGATCTGGGCCCAAATCCATTGTTTTTCCACTCCACACCACCCTGGGTTAGACAATGGCGATATGCAAATCAGCGCTGACCCTGTGCCCCATGGGAACAGTCCAGTCCAAACTACAAAAGCCATGTCTTTCCCAGAACGGAAACAAGCATCCGAGGACCGGCCCGGTTTCGAGGTAACACCTCTCTTCAGCCCGGCTAGCTTGATTCCAGTGGTGTGGAGTGCCTGGGACTCACGTCTGAGCATCCCCAGTACACTTAGAGCGGTAACTGCAAACACAACAATGATGGACATAATGTGGATCAATGTCACACATTCACCCCAGTCCAAAGATCTGGGCCCAAATCCATCGTTTTTCCACTCCACACCACCCTGGGTTAGACAATGGCGATATGCAAATCAGCGCTGACCCTGTGCCCCATGGGAACAGTCCAGTCCGAACTACAAAAGCCATGTCCTTCCCAGAACGGAAACAAGCATCCGAGGACCGGCCCGGTTTCAAGGTAACACCTTTCTTCAGCCCGGCTAGCTTGATTCCAGTGGTGTGGAGTAACTGGGACTCACGTCTGAGCATCCCCAGTACACTTAGAGCGGTAACTGCAAACACAACAATGATGGACAGAATGTGGATCAATGACACACATTCACCCCAGTCCAAAGATCTCGGCCCAAATCCATCGTTTTTCCACTCCACACCACCCTGGGTTAGACAATGGCGATATGCAAATCAGCGCTGACCCTGTGCCCCATGGGAACAGTCCAGTCTGAACTACAAAAGCCATGTCCTTCCCAGAACGGAAACAAGCATCCGAGGACCGGCCCGGTTTCGAGGTAACACCTCTCTTCAGCCCGGCTAGCTTGATTCCAGTGGTCTGGAGTAACTGGGACTCACGTCTGAGCATCCCCAGTACACTTAGAGCGGTAACTGCAAACACAACAATGATGGACAGAATGTGGATCAATGTCACACATTCACCCCAGTCCAAAGATCTGGGCCCAAATCCATCGTTTTTCCACTCCACACCACCCTGGGTTAGACAATGGCGATATGCAAATCAGCGCTGACCCTGTGCCCCATGGGAACAATCCAGTCCAAACTACAAAAGCCATGTCTTTCCCAGAACGGAAACAAGCATCCGAGGACCGGCCCGGTTTCGAGGTAACACCTCTCTTCAGCCCGGCTAGCTTGATTCCAGTGGTGTGGAGTGCCTGGGACTCACGTCTGAGCATCCCCAGTACACTTAGAGCGGTAACTGCAAACACAACAATGATGGACATAATGTGGATCAATGTCACACATTCACCCCAGTCCAAAGATCTGGGCCCAAATCCATCATTTTTCCACTCCACACCACCCTGGGTTAGACAATGGCGATATGCAAATCAGCGCTGACCCTGTGCCCCATGGGAACAGTCCAGTCTGAACTACAAAAGCCATGTCCTTCCCAGAACGGCCCGGTTTCGAGGTAACATCTGATCCACATTCTGTCCATCATTGTTGTGTTTGCAGTTACCGCTCTAAGTGTACTGGGGATGCTCAGACGTGAGTCCCAGGCACTCCATCCACACCACTGGAATCAAGCTAGCCGGGCTGAAGAGAGGTGTTACCTCGAAACCGGGCCGGTCCTCGGATGCTTGTTTCCGTTCTGGGAAGGACATGGCTTTTGTAGTTCGGACTGGACTGTTCCCATGGGGCACAGGGTCAGCGCTGATTTGCATATCGCCATTGTCTAACCCAGGGTGGTGTGGAGTGGAAAAACGATGGATTTGGGCCCAGATCTTTGGACTGGGGTGAATGTGTGACATTGATCCACATTCTGTCCATCATTGTTGTGTTTGCAGTTACCGCTCTAAGTGTACTGGGGATGCTCAGACGTGAGTCCCAGGCACTCCACACCACTGGAATCAAGCTAGCCGGGCTGAAGAGATGTGTTACCTCGAAACCGGGCCGGTCCTCGGATGCTTGTTTCCGTTCTGGGAAGGATATGGCTTTTGTAGTTCGGACTGGACTGTTCCCATGGGGCACAGGGTCAGCGCTGATTTGCATATCGCCATTGTCTAACCCAGGGTGGTGTGGAGTGGAAAAACGATGGATTTGGGCCCAGATCTTTGGACTGGGGTGAATGTGTGACATTGATCCACATTCTGTCCATCATTGTTGTGTTTGCAGTTACCGCTCTAAGTGTACTGGGGATGCTCAGACGTGAGTCCCAGGCACTCCACACCACTGGAATCAAGCTAGCCGGGCTGAAGAGAGGTGTTACCTCGAAACCGGGCCGGTCCTCGGATGCTTGTTTCCGTTCTGGGAAGGACATGGCTTTTGTAGTTCGGACTGGACTGTTCCCATGGGGCACAGGGTCAGCGCTGATTTGCATATCACCATTGTCTAACCCAGGGTGGTGTGGAGTGGAAAAACGATGGATTTGGGCCCAGATCTTTGGACTGGGGTGAATGTGTGACATTGATCCACATTCTGTCCATCATTGTTGTGTTTGCAGTTACCACTCTAAGTGTACTGGGGATGCTCAGACGTGAGTCCCAGGCACTCCACACCACTGGAATCAAGCTAGCCGGGCTGAAGAGAGGTGTTACCTCGAAATCGGGCCGGTCCTCGGACGCTTGTTTCCGTTCTGGGAAGGACATGGCTTTTGTAGTTCGGACAGGACTGTTCCCATGGGGCACAGGGTCAGCGCTGATTTGCATATCGCCATTGTCTAAACCAGGGTGGTGTGGAGTGGAAAAACGATGGATTTGGGCCCATCATTGTTCTGTCCATCATTGTTCTGGGAAGGACATGGCTTTTGTAGTTCGGACTGGACTGTTCCCATGGGGCACAGGGTCAGCGCTGATTTGCATATCGCCATTGTCTAACCCAGGGTGGTGTGGAGTGGAAAAACGATGGATTTGGGCCCAGATCTTTGGACTGGGGTGAATGTGTGACATTGATCCACATTCTGTCCATCATTGTTGTGTTTGCAGTTACCGCTCTAAGTGTACTGGGGATGCTCAGACGTGAGTCCCAGGCACTCCACACCACTGGAATCAAGCTAGCCGGGCTGAAGAGAGGTGTTACCTCGAAACCGGGCCGGTCCTCGGATGCTTGTTTCCGTTCAGGGAAGGATATGGCTTTTGTAGTTCGGACTGGACTGTTCCCATGGGGCACAGGGTCAGCGCTGATTTGCATATCGCCATTGTCTAACCCAGGGTGGTGTGGAGTGGAAAAACGATGGATTTGGGCCCAGATCTTTGGACTGGGGTGAATGTGTGACATTGATCCACATTCTGTCCATCATTGTTGTGTTTGCAGTTTGGAGCTTGGTGCCCAGCACTGACCCTGAAAAGTAATTGTAACTGTACTTACCGGTAACTTGAATTTCCTTCCATAGGATAACATTGCCTGGTGTCGATTTTTGAAACATACAAATATTTGCTAAAAATCGCCTGTATGACATAAACGCATTCTTTCAATTGTTCACATGAGATGCCCCAGTGCTGGATCTAGGATCCAACACTGAGTAAGAAAAAGTAACGATAACACTACTTACCTGCTAAGTGAATGTCCTCCCATAGGATAACATTGGTGATTCTATGTGAAAAAGTTTCTAAGTGTCAACTTTTAAAATACGCTAATATTCCTTAAAAATCACAACTTGGCCAGCTCCAATTCGCGCATCCTACTTTTCTCCATGTCTTCCAACTCTGCTGGGGACAGGCCCTTGGCAGAAACACTGCTACCTACTAGGGAAGTTGCTTTCCTCACACCCTGGACCCAATGGCCCATCCAGCAGCCATTCTGCCTCTTCAGCCCCTTCCACATGCTCAGGGGCGCTCCTTGCTTCGACCCAGGCCCTCAGCACCTTTTGGAACTCATCCTACTTGGAGAGACCGATCATAGCAACGTTAAATCTCCTGCAGAAGTGCTTTAGCTGTCTCACATTGTAGTATTATAGTTTCTCCTCTTCAAATTCCCAATCTTCAGATGCTATGGATGCTGCTTTATCCATGGTGGTTAAACTTGGCAGTTCTTGGCAAAAATAGAAAAACCCAGGAAAAACAATCTACCAAAATGTATGTGGTTGTGTTTGGTCTGCACTCACTAGTAGTGTTCACCAATCACTGAATATGAGTCTCAAATGTAAGGCCAGAATCCTCACCGCTGACCACTAATGTTAGATTTGGGGGTCTCTAATTGGCAGAGGTAGGTACCTTTGACCAAATAGGGACCCTTGTGTCTAGTCAGGGTAAGGGGGTACACTCCTAAAATAACCGCTGCTCACCCCCTTGGTAGCTTAGCACCAGCAGGCAGGCTTATCTCAGAGGCAGTGTGTAAAGCATTTGTGAACACACACCGTAATCCAGTGAAAACACAACAGATAGACACCACACAAGTTGTAGTATACAAATAAGTGTTTTTATATAGACTTAACAGAAGTCCGCAAATGCCAAAAATTCACAATGTGGTACTTCAAAAATGGTAGAAATAGCTTAGTTCTCTTTAGATGGTAAATGCGACACTTTAAGTTCAATGTACCTTTGGATGCGTAACGCTATACAACAAAAGTGTTGCGGGGAAGGTGATGCGTCAGTTCCTTACGCATAAGAACGGTGCTGCGTCGGTTCCCTACTGCTGCATAGGTGATGCGTTGGTTCTTCTCCGCATGGGGAGGTGATGCGTCGGTTTCTTACTGCACTTCCGTGGCGATGCGACCAGCAGCTCCGTGATGCGATAAAGGTCCAGTGCAATGAAACAAAATGGTGTCTTCTTCCTGATACGACAACGATACATGCACGCCCGAAGGCCGTGCGGTGACTCAACGATTCTTCTGAACCACGACAGGCCCTGCGACACGCTTCTCCGGTGATGTGACGGCATCTGCTGCGACACTCTCCTCCGGCGATGCGAGGCGCTTCTGCTATGCGATGCGACAATGGCAGCGGCGACACCCTTCTTCAGTGATGCGACAATAGCGGCTGCGGCTGCGGCGGCGTCACGCTTCCTCTTCGTGAGTCTCGCATCCAGCTCCTATTGACACGCAGTCCCTCAGAAGGCCCAGCACAACAGTAGGCACTTCCAAAGAGCTACGGTATAGATGCATCAACAATGCCATTTGTGATTCCTTATTAGCGAAAAACAAGGATTCGCTAATAAGGAATAGCAAAAGGCTATGCATGTAGAAATCGCTAAAAGAATAGCAATTTCTAAACATTCCTTAATTGCGACTCGCAAATTGCGAGTTGCAATTAAGGAATACCTCCCCATTCATTCCTATGGGCCTAGAGGCCTAGAGGCCCATAGGAATAAATGGGAAGACATTCTCAATTTGCGATTCTCAATTAGAGAATCGCAAATTGAGAATGCAATTTCAAGGGTGCCAGGGTGTCACCCCTGAAATCTACATATGAGAACATCTTGCACACACACATGCCCCAAGGGCATGTGTGTGTGTGTAAAATGGAACTTTGAAAAATGCACTTTAGTGCATTTTTCAAAGTTTTTGCAAATTACCATGAAGTTCAACTTCATGATAATTTGCTCCCTCTATTAGCGAGATCGCTGTTTTTATTTAATTTGATGCATTGCATTTAAGGAATCTTAATTTGAGATTACTTAAATGCGATCGCAATTTAAGTAATCACAATTTTGCGATTTCTTAAATTCCGATTTTTGCATTTGGGATGATGCATCCCAAATGCAAAAATACTGGTCGCAAAGGGGCAGATTCTGAGAATCTGCCCTATTGCGACCGGTTTTTCCTTTGATTCATCTTTACCTAACTCTTCAAGCCCTTGGAGATCCTTTACAAGTTGATGAAAGTAGCACAAAGTTCCTGTCTCCTTTTTTTGGCAGTCAGGCAATCACTGCAGGCCCATCCTCCAAACAGTACACAGTTTAGGGATAATCTCCTCCTTCAGTTTCTCTCTGGTTCCTCTCCTCATCAAAGGATCTTCTTGTTTCCCAAAAGTGATCTAAAGTTCTGAAGTGTGGGTCCCCATATTTATACTAGCGAATCCTTTGTCCTCTGAAGTCAGAGGGTCCTGTACCCAGTCCAAACCAGTTCTAAATACCTACTTTCTAAAAGTGGTATTTTCAAACACAGAATGTTAAAACCCACTTTACTAAAAGATGTATTTTATCATTCTGAGTTCAGGCATACTAAACTCGAATTTCTACCTAGTTCCCTGAGTCAGTTAGGATTATAAGATGTTATAATCAAACAGGCCATTCTGGCTTATGGGGAACAGGTAGCCTTGCAATAGTAAAAATCGAAAATGGTTGTAATTCACTGTAAGGCCATGCCACACACATCAGGGCATGCCCTACCTTTTACCTACAATGCACCCTGCCTTTTGCAATTCCTGGCTAGCCTCAAGGGGTTTAGTTGTCTTCTTCATGTACTCAGCCATCCGGAAGTGGAGACCAAGTACATAGTCCACAATATCCTGTTTAGGGGGTTTGAGAGGTAACTCTCATCCTTCCTTCACTAGACACAATGGACAACTAACTTGACGTCCAAACAGAAGTTCAAAAGGGCTGTAACCAACCCCCTTATGTGGAACCTCTCTGTAGGCAAACAGAAGGCAGGGCAAAAGTATGTCCCATCTGTGCCTAAGCTTTTCCGGGAGACCCTTAATCATGCCCTTGAGGGTTTTGTTGAATCTCTCAACTAAACCATTGCATTGAGCGTGATAAGGGTTGGTTAATTTATAATTTGCACTACACTCCTTCCGCATAGCAGTCAAGTAACTAGTCATGAAGCTTGCATCTCTGTCTGATACTACCTCCTTAGGAAATCCCACCCTGGAAAAGATTCCCTGGAGGGCCCTTGCCACCACAGGAGCTGTGGTGGTCCTAAGTGAGATTGCCTCTGGATACCTAGTGGCATGGTCCACCATCACCAGTATAAATCCCTGCCCAGATGAAGTTTGGGGATCCATGGGACCAACAATGTTAATCCCTACCATTTCAAAGGGAACCCCCCACAGGTAGTGATATCAGGGGGGCATTTGTTGTACCTCCTGCCTTAACACTGACTTAACAGGTGACAAAGGAGCGACAAAACTTCTTGGTGTCTTCAGACATGTGAGTCCAATGAAAGTAAGGAAAAATTCTGTCCCAAATCTTGTTTTGGCCCAGGTGACCTGCTAAAGGGATATCATGTGCTAGTGTCAAAAGGAAGCCCCTAAACTTAAGAGGTATAACCAACCTCCTGGCTGCACCAGGCTTGGGGTCTCTACTCTCTGAATAAAGGAGTCCATCATCCCAGTAGATCCTTTGGGATCCACTAGCACTCCAAGCAGCCTCAGCAATAGCTTGTTGTCTGAGGGGTTCAAGAGAAGGGCAGCTCAGCTGCTCCTGGCTCAGATCTGCCTTGGAAGGGCTCCCTGCCCCAAGAACTCAACCTGATCTGTCTCAAGCTCCTCGGGGACAGTTCCTGCTTCAGGACTGGGATAATCTCCCTCAAGAGACTGATCTGTACTCTGAGTCGGGGGAAGACATTGCCTTGCCCCTACTGCTCCTTTTCTTGGAAGGTGCCTGATCCATTTTTCCAGGATCCAGGACCTTTTCAGTGGATGACATTTTTGCCTGTGACCTGGTCATAACAAACCCATCTGTAGGGATGCCCAGCATTTCTGCATGAGTCCTGAGCTCCACTTCAGCTCAAGCTGTGGTTTCCAAATCATTGTCCAACAAGCATTCAACAGGGAGGTCTGCACTTACCACAAACTTTTTATGTCCAGTTACCCCTCCCCAGGTGAAATCAACAACTGCCACGGAATGGTCTGTCCTGACATTGCTAGCATTTCTCACTTGGTATATCTCCCCAAGTATGTTTGCTCAGAACCCATAAGTACTGTTGTCACCATTGTGATACTTGCTCCTGTGTCCCTGAATGCCAAACCCTCTTTTCCATTTATCAAAGGCTGCTGTCTGTATGTGCCCAGATTACTGGAACTGACAAAGGAGGACATATCCATGCCTCCATCACAGATCAGTACAGCCGGAGTTGGAACACTGAATAGGCCAGAGTCTATCTCAGAACCCAGGGTTAACCCTACCTCACCCTTATTCTGAGTACCACCTCTTGGAGCTGAACTAGGGAGAACAGTTGCCTTAGCGGCAATGGTGGCTGAAGTTGAGTCTTTGGACTTGGAACAATCATTTGTCCAATGGGTTTTCTGTTTACACATTTTACACCATGATTTCTTTTGGCCTTCTCCCTTGTTGGATTGTGACTCCCCGCCAGATGCAGAATTTTGAGGCCCTTGAAAATACAAGGTCTTTACCCTTTTTTCCACCCTTATCAGAGTTTTTAGAATCTTGCTTCTTGGAGTCACCTTGGTTCTGAACTGTCTGTCTCATCCTGGCTCTGACCCATCTGTCTGCCTTCTGACAAATTCTTGGGGAGAGGTCAGATCAAAGTCCACCAGGCACTGATGTAACAGCTGAATTTTACACTTATTAAGGATCTACTTCGTTATAATTAAGTTGTACAATCCTTTAAAATCACACACTTTACTTAACCAGCCATCCAGAGCCTTAGCAGCACAACCTACAAAGTCAACCCAGTCTTGAGTCTGTGCTTTTTGGGTGTTTCTGAACCTAATCCTCTATTGTTCAATGGTTAAGCCAAACCCATCAATCAGATCACTCTTCAAGACACTGTAATTATCAGCATCATCTTCCCTTACAGTGAGGAGCTTGTCTCTTCCTTTGTCTGCAAAGGAGAGCCACAAGATTGCTGCCCACTGCTCCTGAGGGACCCTGTGTACTTTACAGGCCCTCTCAAGAGTAGTTATCCATTTGTGGACGTCATCCCCACTCTGGTAGGGAGGAACAATTCTGTTCAGGTCCCTATGGTCATGAGTATGTTCTCTACCTCTAGGGACACTGTAGCTGCCACCAAGGGGCTCTAGCCCCTCTTTTCTAGAAGCTTTCTGTAGCTCCAGGGATTCCCTGTCTAAGACTAGCTGCTCTCTCTTGATCCTAAGCTTAGCTTCTTCAAACTTGAGCAGTCTGCACTCCGTATCATAGGAGGACTCTCTCCTGTAGGAGGTGAGGACCTATGAGAGACAGATGTCCCTACAAATGTACCAGCATGATTAGACTCCTGGGACGGAGATCTAGACCCTCTAGGTACACTGCTAACTCTTCCTGGAGGGGTGAGGAGAGTGCCACTGGGGTTCTCTTCTTTATCCCCAGGGAGAATTTGAATGTCCAGGTTAGAATCATTCTGATCCTCCTGGTCAGCATTAAGGTCTAGGTCTTGGACGTTTTCACCTCCTTGCCTTTCCTCTACTGCTCCCCCACCCAACCTGCCTGCCTCATCAGACCCTGGGGGTCTTTCTGAGGTCATATGAAAGCAGTACCTCTATGAGGCATTGGGCCCTAGGTTTTTTTCCTGTCTTCAAATTTCTAGATGCACACATGTTCCTCAATTCTGGAAATGGGACATGGTCATACTTAGTTAATCTAGAGTCACTGGCTTCAGCCTTTGAAGACATACAAGTGTGTGATGTGGTGTCTGCACCTACCTACTCTAGTGGGACTACTAAACTCTCTAATGAGTTGGAGAAAGGGTGTGCTATACCCTTCACTTACCCAACTCTAAGTTCAGTAGAACCTACTTTATTCTAGACTTGTTTTAAATGTACCTATGTTCGTATAGTGGTTTTCAGTTAGTCACTCAAATGAGATTATCTGGTAAAGCAATAGCAAGCTTGAATCCAACCGCTGCACACCAATGTGAGAAGTTGGCCTGGCATATGCTGTCCACTAATTAAGGTGACACCTTGCAGCAGTCCAAACAACCCTTATTAACCCCTTGGCCGCGGCGGTAATTCCGCAGCGGGAACGGGGGGAGCAGGGTCCGCGGGGCGCCGACATGCTCGTAACGGAACCACTCCGTCACAAGCCACGGGTGCGCTGTGCTTGTGACAGAGTGGTTCCGTCACGGCCCCGCCCGCTCAATAGAACGCCCGCGCAGGTGCGGAATTCCTGAAGCATGGGCGGGGCCGGCCGCGCCGTGACGGAACCACTCCGTCACCAGCACAGCACGTCCGTGGCTCCTGACGTCACTAGCACTCAAGGGGTTAATGATAGGTGGAAGACAACGTCTATTGAAAGCTATCTGACTGGTAGCTATGGAGAGAAAGCCGTCAGGATAAGTCATGAAGGAGTGTAAAGCAGATTCTAACCTCTTGAATGACCAAATGAAAGGGGAACCATATAATGTATATGTAAAATATATGTATTTATTACTAAACACTCTCTACTAACCTCTTCATGAGTTTAGAGAACAAGATACACAATGTCAACTCAATAGAACTTCAGTAAATAGCACAATATACAATGAGCCCCAGGGGGAGACCAAACCATTTATTAAGAAAGCGGTATAAGAACCACAACTTGACTAGACACAGTGCCTAGTACAGGTAGAATCGCTGGGACCCCAAGGTAATGACACAGGAGACCCATGGGGGAGGCGTGCAGTGTCAGAAAACTGACGCGAGCAACGTACAATCCTATGGGAAAGTCGCTGTTGGAATATTAAAGATTAAGGACTCTTTGGAGAGGACTTGGAGCAAACCCTTCTAGACTTAGAAGGTTCTAAGGCCAGCACCCATTTGAGCACCGGAGTACTCGTGTTACCTCACCCAGGGAGGCCGGGTGCATAGGTGCCAAATGGTGTTGGGAATCGTCGCTGTTTTCAATGGTGAGTTGCTGCAAAGTGCTGCTGCCGTGGAAAGGAAAAGTGTCCGGTGTGATCCAAGCCTGCATTGGAGATGTGAAGAACCTGACAGCAGAGGGGACAGAGTCTGGGTTACTTGCCAGTGACCAGGGGCGCGGTAGACTAATGCCCTCCGATGTCAGGTGCCAAAAGGTGAAGCTTGACTCTGCTGCCACGGGCACCAGGAGACGTTGATGACAACCAGAGTCCGCAGGCGAGCTGTCCCACGAAGGTTGTCGTGTGCAGGGGGTCTGTGTCCGGATCGGAGACCAACAAGCCTTGGCAACAGCAATCCATGTGGTGAGAGTAAAAAGGCTTCGGATGGACCAGCAAGGTCCAAGTGACTCCCCAAGTGATGGAGAGTCAGGGCACATCTGGAGCAACCAGGTAAGCACATTTAGAGTTACAGTATCCTTCTCAGGGACCCACCCACAAGAGGAATCACTAAATACGAGGCCACGGGTCACTTGTGGAGTGTAGGCCAGTAATCTTCAGTGAAATCTCTGCTGGGGGTCTGGACCCCACGTAGCCCAATGCATAGCCTCGGGGATTACTAAGAAGTATATGCAGCTGCAAATGGTCACGGTGTCCAGGGGTTTGGTTTGCACGGTCCCCACGAGGGCTTTGGATCTCAGGTTTCCTGAGAGCATGGGTCGGCCTCGGGGAAGCTTGGAAACCCACCTCCTGTGTCGCAAAGTCTTTGGAGTCCTTCAGGAGCTGCGTAGTTGCAAACCGAACAGATGCGTCTTTGGTGCCTGCCTTGCAGCGTAGTAACTCCTTTGCTCCAAGGGAGATTCTTCGGTCATCCATTGAACTGTTGATAGTTGAAGTTCTGGGATTCTTCTTGAGGAGCAAGATGGAATCTGCGTGAGTCACCGCCTCCCAGCCGCTCACGCCGGAAGCGTTACGCTCGGCTACCTGCCCTGCGCAGACCAGACTGATACCAGAACGGGAGGGATGCAGAGGCTGATCTCGGCGCGGCGAGGTCAGAAACGATATGGGATACCGAAGCTTTCCCCTTCACAAATAACACTCGGCAAAATAAAGACGTGGTGTGTGGCGCTCGAGGCAATCTTTCCAGGCTTACAGGCATGAGCGATCCTAAGCATTTTTCAAGCCGCTTCTCTCTCCATTGTTTCCTCGGCTGAAGGCGGACTGCACCACGGATCGCACCACGGTCCGAGCTCATTAAAACAGGACAGGAACATTATGAGCTCTAGAGTCACAAGGAGAGGCACAAAAACGAAGACTCCGGCTGCCATGAGTGACTCTAAGTGTTCCAAGGATTCTGCCATAGCAACGGTCGCCGCTATTACTTCAGGAGGAACCTCAGGCGGTATTGCCAGCCCCAGATCTGAGGTTAGTGCTGGGGTGAAATCGCAGGGGAAGTTGTTGGTTACAACAGGGGGGGGGGGGAACGGCACCTAGAGACCCTAAAGATGCCAAAAATACAGACGGGGCTCACCCTCCCCCGCAAAAAAAAGTTTGGCCGCCAAAATGTCTCACCTCAACTCTTTGAATGCAAAACCCCGAGCAGTCTCTCAGGCAGAGGACAGTGTCACGAACAAAAACCCTCAGGCAGAATCTGCACCTGATCAGGGAGAAGCTGTTGAGAGTGATAGCACTGATACTCTCTCTCTAAACTCCATGTCATCCATGTTAGACACAGACACATGCAAATCAGTCTTGATCCTGCTCCTCATGGAAACAGTCTAGCCCGAATTGCCAAGCTAGGTCCTCTGTTGACCAGAAACAAGCATCCTGGGACCGGTATTTGGGTATTACTCCTCATCAGCCAGGCTAGCTTGAATCCAGTGGCACAGTAAGCAAGGGTTCCACGTCTGGGCATACCCATCCCTCTTAGGGTGAAAAGTGCTACACAAACAAATGATGGACGGAATTCTGAATGAATCATACATTCACCACCATTCACTATACATTGGCTGGGTCCAAACTGGGGTGGCGTAGTGAGAAAAAGAAGAATGAATTAAACCCACATCTCTGAATGGGGTGAGTGGTTGAAAAGTTTCAGCACTCCGTCCGTACATCATCTTGTTGTGTTTTCTATCTTCGTGAACATCAGCACGGATGGTCTCCATACTTACCGTGCCTGGAAAGTCGAGTTTTACAATACCACACATTGCCACTGGGGATTTTAATTTTACTGAATTACCATCATGTGAGTGGTCAACCTTCCCATAACACCGTCAGAAGAAGCATTAGCACCAGTTGTAGCACAAGCATTTTCATTCACTTGCTGTTTACTCACTGCTCACCTTTATGCCTATTTCGAAAGGCTGGCTTTCTCACATCCCATACCTGCCTGGTATCTAGTTGCACTCGGCTGCTATAAAATTGACTATAAATGATAAAACTGGCTTCATTCTGAACTACCTTCCGTACCCCTGGGCTCTAGGAACTGTGCTGTCATGCAGTCTGTCTCTGGTTGAGCGGTGACATTTTAACACACATTACTGTGTCACTAAGTTGAGGGCAGTAGTGTAGCGAGGGAAGGGGAGAGGTCTGCTTTGGGGGCCACTCAACCCCCCCACTCTTACAGGAGTTTGCCGCTTGTGCCGCAAACGCAGAATTTACCATCAGCCCCCACCCTGGCTCTTCAGCGCGACGGCAAAGGCAAGAACCGCCACGGTGGCAGAGTGCCTAGATACACCATGTAGTAAATTACTTCTCTACTGTTCTCCACTAAATAGAATGTCCCATGACATCATAGAATGCCTGGGTGTCTCTCTGGCTCACAGTGTCAGTTGGTCAACTCAGGCTGAGCTGCTTGGAGCTTGCTCCTGGTGGGGTTTTTATCTATACTTCCTATCTTTTCCTACTTAGCTATCCTAAAAGGAATCTACAATAAAGGATTATCTTCTCACACAGTTGGACTGTGCATCTTCCTTTACTACAACTTGGCGACAATCTTGAACCTACCATAGAGTAAGGAGAAAGGACAACTAAGGAACCTAGGAACTAAAAGAAAAGGAACCAAAGACATTAAGAACTTTCAAAACGTCAATTGAAACCCTAAGGTAACGCCCTGGCTAGCCACACCAGTGTCCTATACCACCTGGACATTCGCACCCTGGGCGTTTGCCCTCCTTTACTGAGGAGTCTGTGGTCACCTGGGAAAACTGAACAATCTCACCAGCAACAAGCTTATCAAAGGTGCAACAGGTGTGTACACTTTGTGGTGTTCTCCTACTTGTTTTAAGCCCCTATCTATTTGGAAGTGTCGTGACCTTACTGCACACTTTGCCTGCATCCTCAGAAAATTCTCTATCTGCCTGGTGTTGGAATGTGTTCCTGGCAGCGTATGGCACTGCATTTCATCAGCGTTTTCTGTTAAGGACTGATTGTGCACTTCAACAGCGTTGCTGTATTTTAGGGAAAGAAGGACTTCGTGTTACTTTCCCTCACATCGAACACCTTTCATATGTGTATTTGCTGTGGTGCAGAGTCAGTTACAGCGTTAAACGGATTTGAGGAACTTTGCCATACTGCCCGAGTGATTTGTGTCATGAGATTCACCTTTTTGAGTGTGTGGGTGTGCTTTATTTTTTTTAATTTTTATAATTAGTGACATCCTCTAAAGTGAATATTTCACCTTGGCAAAGGGCAGCGCTGTGTTTGAATTTAAACCCCATGCACGCGCGTCTCACTGTTCTTCAGCGCGCAAGCAGGGTGAATCCATGGTGACGTCTCTTCGTTTCTGGATGATGTTTTTTTCAATTCGAAGTCTCTCAGCTGTCCAGTGACGCCTGCATGCAGCAGCACGCCATGAGCCACCCGACGCGGCGTCTGGAGGCATGCCGCCATTTTGTATTTGACCCTGGTTCTATTTCCTGAACGACGCATCAGATTGCCTGACATGTTCGCTGTCCTTTCTTAGGTTTGGCAATCACAGCGAAGAAGTTACGGCAAAGGAGGTATCGTCTGAATTCCGGCCTGCACGAGTTTGTCCTGCATGCCCGGTGCCACATTTTCTTCCGGTTTTGGACAGTCTGGGTAACAGGTTAAACATGACAAGTATTGGCTGGAGAGAGAGCAGAAAGCAGAACAATGGAACAATGGAACTCTTGTCTCTCCTTATAGACTGTCTGACATTTCACTTTTGTGGTGAAATTCAGCGGCGACTGCGAGGAGCTGTGCACGGAGCCCCCGGGTGAGAGACCGCTCACCGGAGCACAAGTCTTTTATTTATTTATTCTTTTTGAAATGCTTAGCATCTCAGTGCATGATTTAGGTGGGTGCATGTTTGGGCATAGTCTCTTGTTCTGGTTGCTCTATCTTTGGGGATGTTGTTGGAGTGTTCGCCCTATTGTGTATTTTGAGGAGAGGTTGAGTTTCAATTCAGTTTTAAAGAAACTGTGTTTTTCATCTGGAAAATTTGTGCTGTTCTTATGGAAAGTGTCTGGGAGCTGTGGTGTCTGCATTGACCTACAGCTAGAGTTACCTAAACTCTTTCTAGGGTGACTAGTACTTTGTGTTGTACCCTATCAACGAGAGTTTGGTTTCCTAGGGTGACATTTTTTAACCCTACGGTGTACCCTTCTTTGGGGAGGTTGTTGGGCCAGTCAATAACCAATTCTGTTTTTTAGGGTGATGTTGTACCTTTCGGAGAACCCTATTTAGGGGAAGTTGTGTAATGTGGTGTATCTCACTTTGCGGAGGTTGTGTTGTTTGGGGTAGTCATGGCTCCATATCAGTTGACAGGGTTAGTACCCTGTGGTGTACCCTACTAAGGGGAGGTTCCGTTGTTTTCCATGGTGAGTATCCCATGGTGCACCCTACTTAGGGGAGGTGGCGTAATTTATTCCATGGTGTACCCTACTTAGGGGAGGTGGCGTAAATTATCCTGTGGTGTACCCTACTTTGGGGAGTGGTGGTGTTTGTGGGTAGTAAATGCCCCATATCAGTTCTCAGGGTGAGTATCTTGTGGTGTACCCTACTTTGGGGAGGTGGTTGTGTTTGTGGGTAGTCAATGCCCCATACCTGTTCTCAGGGTAGTACCCTGTGGTGTAGCCTACTAAGGGGAGGTTCGGTTGTTTTCCATGGTGAGTATCCCATGGTGTACCCTACTTAGGGGTGGTGGCATAATTTTAAGGGTGAATACCTTGTGCTGTTCTCTTGTTTGGTTGAAGGTGAATTGTCAGTTCTAAGGGTTACTATCTATATTTCATTTTGACACTTTACTCCAGTCGAAGTCTACCTGCTTGGAACTCGTGGCCAAGGGTTTCATATTGGTAGGACTTTGAGTGAGAAGCCTTATCCTAGTTGTCAGTGCCTTGAATCCTGATCAGGGGAATTTTCTTTTGGTTTCTGTTGTGGGGGTTACGCTCTTCTGTTTATCTGGAGTCAATCTTACCCCTGTTGTACCTTTTTATTGGGTATGTTGTATTTCTCCCAAGGTTCTGTGTCTACACCCATCTTTATTTACCAGGGAGCCTACCCTGTGGTGTACCCATGTATGGGGAGGTTCTGGGGGTGACCACCCCTCCTTTGTTCAATTGGTTTTATTCATCTAAGCCATGCTTTGTTTCCCTAAGGGCGGGGGATGGGCATAGTAATGTTAGCATCTTACTTTATTTCTGCTCATGTTTATGGTATTTCTGATACCTCATGTCGTACATTATTAGATTTGTGTTTCTCATTTTTGTACTTTCATGCAAACGTTATTTTTGAGGTATCTTGCTTATCTTTCTCTTTATTCTGCTGTCATTCTCTAAGGAAGAAGGATGTGTAGTAAATTACTTCTCTACTGTTCTCCACTAAATAGAATGTACAATGACATCATAGAATGCCTGGGTGTCTCTCTGGCTCACAGTGTCATCTCAGGCTGAGCTGCTTGGAGCTTACTCCTGGTGGGGTTTTATCTATACTTCCTATCTTCTCCTACTTACCTATCCTAGAAGGAATCTACAATAAAGGATTATCTGCTTACACAGTTGACTGTGCATCTTTCTTTACTACACACCACTGGTTGATTGGGGGCATAGAGTGAAGTACTAGTCAACTAGCGCTGAATGCAATTTTCCTGGTTATAGCGCCGTGAGTGGCACCGGACAAAGCAACGATGTGACAAGCACTGGGCTGTCCTGCTCAGCTTAACAGTGCAATCAGGTTACAAGGGCACTCGATTTCTGATGCTTTGCAGCAGTTTTAAAATCTTCTTTTTCTCATGCTCAAATGGGTGCAAATTCTGATATCTGTATGTTCCCCTCTTCTTCATTGCATTAGTTTGCTTGCAAGAATGTCTCACTCATGACCATTGATACGTCACTCATAATTACTCTGAATTTATGAAAATGTCTCTTACAGCAATCTGAGGCCTTGGCAGCTATGCAGTAGATAAGGCTCAAATCACAGGGCCACACAGTCAACCTACCGAGCTATCTATCAGAAGCTTTTCTCCATCTATTTCTAAACAGCTCAGGTATCCGTCTAGATCCAGTTGAAAGGCTTCGCCGATGTTCACTTTTCGTACGTTTGTCCTCCATCTTGTGGCATGCGGCCCTTGTGCCCCCGTACAGCCTTCATCCTAAAACCAATATCCAGCCCAAAGGTAGCTGGTCACTTTTGTCAGGTATATGGCTGTAATTTAGCGCAACAAGTCATACAACGCAGGTAAACAAGCAGAAATATGAACTGTCTGGACTTAGCCACATGAGCAGTCAGTTCCACACTCCCTAAAATATGGGCCTCTCAAGTTGCATATCTTGCATTCAATGATTCTGTCCAGCAGCCCTCTTTCTTATCCATGAGAGTCCACACTGCAACCAGAAGGGCCTCGCCAGCAGTCAGAGTAGCAACCTAGGGCCTCATGTATAACGTTTTGGCATAGGGCAGCTCAGCAAGTCACTGTGCTGCACTGCACTATGGTAAAGTGAAAGGGCAAGAATGCACCGTATTTATCCAATACAGCGCATTCCTGTCCTTTTCCCTGCGCTAGCGACCTTTTGACAGCCTAGCGCCAACGCAGGCACCTTTGCACCTTGGTGCAAGGGTGCCTGTGTTGTCAGCACCTTCCTGCACAAAAACAATTCTGGGAGGCTATGCAGCACACATGGAAAGACAAAAAATGAGGAAGAAAGATATTTCTCCTCGTTGCGCCTCCCCTCAGGTTGCATCAGGTTTTGACGCATCCCCAGGTTCACACAGTTTTGTAAATCTGTGAAGGGTCAAAATCCATGGGTGTTGAGTGGAACAGAAAACAAAGAAGGGTACGCAGTTCCCCAAGAGGGATGGGACAACGAGAGTGGAGACCACAGGTGGGGAATCCTCCTATACGGAACTAAAGCCCTCACACACCCAGCAAGCTAGGTGTCATGCTTCATTATATGGGCCTGCTCCTCGTCGGGTCAGCGATGCAATACCCGACGGGCACCCATAGAGGGGCTCTTTAGCGGAGATCTTTTGTTCCTGCTGTATGGTGCCGTGAGTGTGAGGGCCCTAGGGGTGAGTGTAGATGTGAGTGAGTGATTCTAAAAAAGGTTGGATAATCCAAAAGAGAAGTTTCATGGAGTGGTCATTCACCTTATTAAAAATACAAAAGAGCGGCTGCTCGCTGGCTCAATGGTCCAGGGGAGCAATGCTCTGCTCTAAAATTGTGGATAGTGAATTGGGCATTGCGTGGAAACACCCACCGCAATGCCCATGGAATGCCTCACTAGCGCAGAGTGAGGTAATGCAGCAATTTGGACTGCGTTGCCTTTCACCATATCTTGAAGGCCATTCACAGCCACGCAAAGTGGCTTTGCCTGACCTCATAAATATGATTTTGTTGTTTGCGCTGCTGGAGCGGCTGGAAAAGTGAGGCTCTGACAGCGCAAGGGGTTCATAAATACGTCCCACAGAGACTCACCTTCGTTCTCCTCAGCGTCGGCAACGTACGCCTCCTCTGCGGCCCTCTTGTTTCGAGCACCGAACAACTCAGTGGACTTTCCTTTCCCAGGTAAAACTCCAGAGGAGAATGACAGGATCAGGGAGACGAAGAGGAACAATTTCAGAGGTGCCTGAGAGCCCATGGTGTGCCTTCTTCTCTCAGATCACCCTGATAGTTAACTCAGATTGCAGCCCCCCTCCCCAAGATCCCCCCGGGACCGGCCACCCTTCCAACTTAGAGCCCTCCTCTATGGCTGTCTCTGAGAGGAAGATGTGTCTGCTGGACTCAGCTGCTTTCTCTGCACAGAGCCAAGTGATGTCACTAATTGGAATTATGACATAGACGTGATGTCACATTGGATGGTGGAGAGCAAGAGAGGTCCCATGGCCTACTATTCTCTCTTTACTAGTGCTGTACAAAGAAACCAAGCTAGGTTGTATTCATCAGAAAGGGTGAACTTGTGAAAGGGGAGTCCTCCCCCAATAGCTATTCCCAACTCTAAGAATTCTCATATAACAAAACCATCATTTTTTGATGATTTCTTCATAACATTCACATTTGTCTGCTTTTTAATATGTAAAATACTTTATTATGGGTGGTATTATTTAATAATTAATCTTGAGTTCTTAAGTCCCTAAGTGTCTTCACCTCTTCATACATTTGCACACCCTGGAACTTGCCAGTAAGTGAAGGGGCTCTTTTATATATATTTATTTTCAAGCCTGACCTGTTGGCTGTGCAAATGCCTGTTTTCTTTCTGGATTTTTTTTTTCAATCTGATATTTAATGAAAGATGTTGTCAGCCATGATCTTATTATTTTCTTTCCATGCTCTATTTGATATTATTCCAGTATGTATTTTCATTATTTTTCTAAAAGATACCTTTTGCCCTGTTGGTGTAATCCCTATGCCTTGCATGTTTTTCCTTTCCTGTCCTATCTCGATTCGGGGAGGTTCTTGCATTTCCACATTTTCTTTTCACCCTCTTAGTTAAATGCAGGACACAATACCTTCTATTTCAAACTCGGGGCAGCTGGCATCCGCCATTTTGGTTCTGGGGTGTAGGACATTGATTACAGCAGCCATTTTTGTCACACAACTTCTATATTGCAGTATCCTTTTCACACATGTACCCATAATATTAAGGCCCTCATTTGTGGGATTTTGGCATAGGGCAGCACAGCAACACACCTTGATGCGCTGCCCTACGCAAAAGGGAAAGTGCAGGAATGCTCCGTGTTTATGCAATACAGCACATTCCTGTCCTTTTGCCCTGAGATGGTGAAGTTTTGGCAGCCTAGCACCAACGTAGGCACCCTTGCACCACGGTGTCCCGGATAGTCACAGTTTTTGGTTAATTATCTGTCCTGGCAGATTTCAGTACATTTAGCACTTATCACAGGTATTTTTAGAGGCTCAACTGAACAAGTTTTTATGATTTCCAGTGCAGAAATAGGTACTAGTCTTTTCAGAAACAAAGCTAATTAGCTTAATTTATTATATTCTGCGTCATAGCTGTATTTAATGTATGCCCCTTACCGTGTTGGGGGCAGATCTACAAGAAACTATTGCAGCGCGGTGCCGCAAGTCATTTTGCTTCGCTGCGTTAATACCGAAGAACAGGGATGCAACATATTTCCATCTATATGTCACATCTCTGTGCTTCCCCCTGCACTGGTGCACAAACTGCTGCCATGCACTCTCGCACCATGGTGTAAGGATGCCAGCATTGTGGGGAGATTGTTTTTATGCAGGAAGCACCTTGCTGCAAAAAAACTATAAATTGAGGTGATTTCCTCTTTCAATGCATGCTGTAGTATGCAGCTCACATTGAAAAAGGAAATACACGAGCAGAAATGAAAACATTTCTCCTCGTTGCACTTCGCTAGCCCACCCCTAGGGTAGCGTACTATTCCGACGCATTTCCAGATTTAATATTTCTCGTAAATCTGGAAATGAATCAGTGGACATGGGTGTTGCGTGTGATCCAGCGCTCAGATTGAAAAACTGTCTCATAAACGCTACCTATCACCTCAATACTCACCATTAATCATAAAACACACATAAAGGCCCATAACACCGATGAGACACTTTTTGAGCAACTGAATCAGTTATATACAACTGCAGTTTATCTATTTTCACATGGTTTTTAAAAAGATATCACTTATTAATATTTAGGCCACTAAGGCGATTGGATCAACTGATGGAAACTAGACCATGAATAAACAAGACCAGCTTGTCATTTCAAATCTAATTTTATTAACTTTTATTTCATAAGAATGATAGCATTTAAGTTTTAAAGTCTTTATTTTATAAGCAATCAAGAAAGCAACATTTTAATAAAGAAATGAATTAATAAATTGACATTTCAGGGCAAGCTCAGAAAAATGAATTATTAGCAGAATAACAGTTTCCATTCCCTAAACCTATTTCCCTGTCTATTTCTCACTTCACCTAGAAAGGAAAAATCATTTAAAGTCTGCTGTCCTTATGTGTGCCAAAAGTCCAACAGCATGTCACGTCAATCAGGAATCAGAAAGAAGGGAGTTTTTCCCTGATCACAGTGTCAGGTTTTATACCTTTCTTTCTAGCTAAACGTTCTATATTTTACATTCTTTCATGTGAATCCGAGCTTTTCATTGGCTGTCCTGTGTCAGTCCACGATTAGGTCACCTCCGATTCTTGACCAAGTCCAGGCTTCACACATTTTCTCCCTGAGCACGTTCAACTCGACCAAAGAACTGCTTTTTCAATTAATGATGACAGTGCAGCAAAAATCTTCACAGCTACGCATGTGCGAAGTCTTCACTCTGGTCAAGTTTTTACGTCTGCAGCTCTGTCAGCCATGTTTTCTGAGCCACCTTTAGGCCTTAGTTTGGAAACTATTATTAAACAAACACAAGACATCAATAAATGAAAGAATTGAGACCCATTCTGTTACCCACCCCCTTTACTAATTAACCCTGTTAATTATATTACCTAGCAAAAAGCACAAACAAGCAGCTTTATATTTACTTCTCCTTCGGGAACCATACGAACTCCATGAGCTTTTATCACAGAAACGACATAACAAAAGCACACAAAATAAGCACATGTCATTAGTTAACAGCCGCATTTATTACTGACAAAGACAATAGACAAGGTTAGTTTATTATTTTTCTCTTTGCGTTTGCAACATAAAGCACATTAGTTTATCCCGCGTGTACTGATGAATGTATTCTTAAACTAAGTTGATTAGTAATTTCACCACAAGCTTATTAATTTTATTACTATTATGGGAGATTAACTTCACAAGTTTGAACAAAATCTTGTTCTGCACCTTGCTCCATCACGTGGCAATACCCACAGCAACACCCATGTCACACCCCTAACACGGAAAGTGTTGCATGAACAGGGGCGATATTTACAAGCACAGGTTAAGTCACACAGGGTGACTTTACCTGTTCTTGTAAATATCACTTAGCAGGCTGCGCCACCGGCGCGTCACGCAGCGTGATGCACTGGCTGCCTAAAGCGCTTGTAAGTCTGTGTTGCTAGTTGGTGAGCGCTCCTTTAAGTCATTCTGCGCCCCTCTACGACGCGAAACGGTAAGTCCTACTTCTATTTTTGTGAAATGTCCCGGTTTTTGGCTCTAAAAATCTGTTCACCCTATGCAAGAACCAGATGACACTTAAGTGCTTGGCTAACGCTTCAAGGAGCTATGGTTCACGCCAGTATGGGAAATGCCAGATTTATTTATCCTCATCTTCCAAAATCCCCTGCTTTTCTCCTGCACCCTAGTAACCTGTTTCCCTGGTCAGGTGGCCGGGTGCATGAACCATGTGTTTTTCACTCCAGGATTGGCTGTGGGGCAAGGGCAGTTTCCGGTAAAATGTGTCCTCCTTTGCCTTCCTGGAGAGCTGCCCCCCTCCAGGTGCCCAGCAGGCACCCCTCCCCCCTCCAGGTACCCAGCAGGCACCTCCCCCTCCCCCTCCTGGTGCCCAGCAGGCACCTCTCCCCCCTCCAGGTGCCCAGCAGGCACCTCCCCCCCTCCAGGTGCCCAGCAGGCACCTCCCCCTCCCCCTCCCGGTGCCCAGCAGGCACCTCCCTCCCCCCCTCCAGGTGCCCAGCAGGCACCTCCCTCCCCCCCTCCAGGTGCCCAGCAGGCACCTCCCCCCCTCCAGGTGCCCAGCAGGCACCTCCCCCTCCCCCTCCCGGTGCCCAGCAGGCTCCTCCCTCCCCCCCTCCAGGTGCCCAGCAGGCACCTCCCTCCCCCCCTCCAGGTGCCCAGCAGGCACCCCCCCCCCCCTCCCGGTGCCCAGCAGTCCCAGGGCCAGAGACCAAGGTCTAGAAGGCGCTGCAGCTGGCTCCCTGCAGCACCTTCCAAGGAACCCATTTGTCAGTATTAAAGATCTGATAAAGGGTAACAGAGAGAGTTTGATAGAACACGATTTAGCAGGAAAAGGCAGAAAGGGCGGGGGCGGAGTCAGTCAAGTGGAAAGAGGACTTGAGCAGGAATGTCAAATCCAAAAGAATAATAAAGAATTTTTAGAAATAAAATGGAACCTCGTAGTGAGCAATGCTATTTATTTGTTTGTTCATTATTCAAAGTATCTGTACAGTGAGGAACGGGGACAGTAGCCACAAGAAGTCTGCAGGGCTGCCCTGTTACCCCTGGGGCTGAGTAGGAACTGGGCTGTCAATTCAGCTCTTGATTTGAGCAGTATCTCGCAAGACTTTAATGGGAAAGTTGAAGCCTACTGTCTATTGCAAGTGGTATGCCAGTCAAGGGCATGGGTTTGCCCCACACTGCCCTCGGGGTTTTACCTGCATAATCTCCAGCCTGGCGAGAGCCTGCAGGGTATTGCCCCAAGCCTTGCATGGGTGGTAACACCCCACAGTGTCCCAGTCACTGGCAGGAAAAAAGTTATCCTTCTTGGTGACATCATGGGACATAATAGCAAGCACCCCTGTGTTGTATTTGATCTTCAATGTATTGCATCTTTCCTGATTCATGGTCCTTGCTGCTCAGCCAGTGAGGATGTGCTGTGGAATGTTGGTATGAGTGGTGAGGTCATAGAGTATTGGGAGGCCTGGGGAGTGTCAGCTGAGAGAATGGGCTCAGCAGCAGGGAGGCTGAGCCTGGTGGGGCTCTCGCTGACTTGTCATCTTACCATCCGAGGACTGTATCAATAAAGTACCAACTTCTTCATCTACACCTCGGCTACTGGACTTATTTACCCTTACCACACTATGACCGCACGATGTCACATGAAGTGAAGTAACCAGTGCTTAATTTGAGGCAGTAGTTTCCAGTGCTCAGCACCAGCATGTTATAGTCAACACCTGCCACATGGTGGCGCTCTTTATCTGGTTTTGTGGGGAGCACAACAACAGTTGTTTAATAATTAAGTGTACATTAAAATCACTAATACCTGCCACCCAAAGCCATAAGAATAGCTTGGGCTGCATGTGTTAGTCATTTGTAATGTTTTTAAAAGTCTCAATTGTCACACGTGTATGAGTGTGATAGTAAGTCGTGATGGTACTGTCATTTGACAGCGCTATTGGGGGCACTGGGTGGCGCAAGCTGCAGTGGCCTTCTGGCAAGGGTACTGGCACTTATGTTTTTTTACAAATTAAGTAATGGATGCAACATAACCTTCACAATTAATTGCACTACAGGAAGCAAAATCACAAGAGGTGATGAGCAACTTACAGACTTTCGGTAACACTCTTTGTGGCTTGGTGTGGAGTCTTTTATTTATTTTTATTTATTTGAAAAGTTTTATATAGCGCTGGCTAGACCCGGAGGTATCAGAGCGCTTTACATGAGGTAGGACATTGCATAGAACATTGTTACATAGTTACATCAGATTAGAGTTACAGTTGCAGTTATCAGTGTATGCTTGGGAGAGAAACGTGAGCATACATATTAACCACTTCACAGCGGCGGCTCTAAGGGGGCGGGGCGGCCGCACGACGCTCCCGTGCTTGTGACGAAACTGCTCCGTCACAAGCCTCGGGCGCGCTGTGCTTGTGACGGAACGGTTCCGTCACGGCCCCGCCCGCCCAATAGAACGCTCAGCGCAGGCGCGGAATTCGGGACGCGCAGGCGCGGCGAGCGGGCTGTGACGGAACAGTTCCATCACAAGCACAGCACACCCGAGGCTTGTGACGGAACGGTTCCAACACAAGCATGCAAGGGGTTAATATAGGAAATTAGCGTGTAGCATATCCAAGACATATGTCATAAGGGAATGAAAGATAGTGGGGGAAAGGTAAAAATGGGGGAGGTAAGCAGACAGTGTCAGGTAGATGTGAAGGGGGAAAAGAACTCCAGGGGAAACAAAGCAGTCAAAGTAGTCGAAGAGCGAGAGATATAGAACCGTGAAGAAACCATGAAGAACAATGTCCGTTGCCCGGCTGGGTAGGTGACTGCCGAAGGGGTGACCCAGGACCACAGTCCGCTATAGCTGCATAGGACAGCTCCACCGGGCAGCGGCCAAGGATATTCGGGCTCCGCGGTAAGTACAAATAGCCTTAGTTTCAGACCGTGGGTCCTCGTCTTAGTTCCAGGTAGGACATTGTATAGAACATTGTTACATAGTTACATCAGATTACAGTAACAGTTGCAGTTACCAGTGTATGCTTGGGAGAGAAACGTGAGCATACATATTAAAACAGGAAATTAGCGTGTAGCATATCCAAGACATATGTCATAAGGGAATGGAACATAGTGGGGGAAAGGTGAAAATGGGGGAGGTAAGCAGACAGTGTCAGGTAGATCTGAAGGGGGAAACAACTCCAGGGGGAACAAAGCAGTCAAAGTAGTCGACGAGCGAGAGATATAGAACCGTGAAGAAACCGTGAAGAACAATGTCTATTGCCCGGCAGGGTAGGTGTCGGCCGAAGGGGTGACCGAGGGCCAGACTCCGCTTTAGCTGCATAGGACAGCTCCACCGGGCAGCGGCCAAGTGTATTCGGGCACCACGGTAAGTACAAATAGCCTTAGTTTCAGACCGTGGGTCCTTGTCATAGTTCCATAGCAGGTGTTGCTGGCAGCCGCTGTCAGCATCGTCCTCCATCACACCCCCAAGGTCAGAATGGGAAGGGAGAGGTCACTGGTGAAGTCCAAGTATTGTGTGTGGATGGAGGGTGCGCAGTTGTATCCAATGACTACGATTCAGGTGCAGCTACAAGGCACTAAGGGCACAGGGGTATGGTGGGACGCAGGATTAGCTACACGAGACCCCGCTGACACAGCGCATGAAAATGAAATGCTGTATGAGAGACTGCCGTAGGTCGGCAAACATCCTTTACAACGCAACTTTTACCACGCAATGCTTTTACATCGCAACTTTTACAATGCAAACCATTACAACGCATTGCGCTGGGCGGCGCTCTAGGATAGGGAATAGATTTAATTTACTATCCAACACATTCCCTACTATCCACGGGGACTGGAGTTGGAATAGTAAATTAAACTATTCACTATCCAGCACCCCAAAGCGCTATGCGTTGTAAAACTTGCGATGTAAAAGCATGCGTGGTAAAAGCATGCGTTGTAATGTCATACATCCCCGTAGGTCAGGTGTAGATTCAGCAAGTGTTTTGCGCCATCGGTGGGTGCACATGAGGGCTATCCTAGCTGTATGGCTGGAGAACTGGAGGGCCTTTTGAATGGTAAATCTTGAAAGAACTGCTCTTTTTATACCAAATTACTCTAATGATATTTCCTGAAGGATTCCCCTAGAGTATAATGCTGAAGTAGCAGAGCAGCTGACCCCCCCCTTATGTGAATACTTTATGAGAAGAAAACTTACCCTCAAACTACTAAGTGCTCAGCCTGCAAAGATAAAAGCTAAGGGAGTAATAGGAAAGGCTGAGCGAAAATTGCTTGAGTAGGGGTCCGTATTTTCGGTTCGGTGAGAAAGAATACTTGAAAGCAGTGGCCATATTATCAAGAAAGGGCGATTCATTATCGCCGCTTTTAGCGGCAGGAAACTGCCTCTAAAGCGGCAGTAATGGCCTTGATAATATGCCCTTGTGAATTCCCATAGACGCCCATGTTCTGGTGTTAAACTGGGCTTCTATGGGAATTCACAAGGGCATATTATCAAGCCCATTATCGCCGCTTTAGCGGCAGTTTCCTGCCGATAAAAGCGGCGATAATGTATCGCCCCTTTTTGATAATATGGGGACTTGGGCTGTTAGAGGAGAGGCTGGAAAAATGCAATAACATTAATTATAACAAACTGCTATTCACCATAAAAAATATGCAGCTATATTGGCCCGCTATAAGAAATGCACAATCTATGCCTTCCTAATAAAAGGAAATGCTAGGCATGATAGATTGAGAGGGGTTCCCTGAGCCCCAATGCTTTGGTGGCAGTAACAGATTGGGAGTTTGGGGGATGATGTTTTTTGTAGGTGCATTTGGTATAAAGGGTTATTCTTCTAAATAGGAAACAGCTCTTTGGTTTAGACGATTATAGTGAAATGCATAGGAAAGTGTGTGAACACCACCCATAGATACAAAAAGCTTTAGATACAGCAAAACAATATACAAAATTACACAAATCAAACCTTTGATGCACGACTGCCTGATGGACATGGTTTTCTTATTTAAATTGGAGTCAGGAATGTGCAAGAGAAAGTCTAACCTTGTCAACTACCAGATAGTTTGACAAGAGTTTAGCAATATGAATGGCTGATATTCTAGACTGTTGACATGGTACATGCGGAACTGATGTAAGTTTGTTGTTTGTTTTTATCTTTGGCCCACCAAGGTCTTGCAGCAGGCACCATTAAAGATTATTTCTTGTCCCATTCCATCCTTCCATCTCTTGTTGTCATATAGTTTATTAAAGGCTTGACACACATGTTCTCTCCCAGTTTGTGATGCCGTGATGAGATCTTAATGTGTCCCTTGAGTTCCTTATGTGGAGCTGATTTGAGCCTATGCACAGCTGCTCATTGCATCTACTGACTCTCTTGGTTTGAGGTAAATATAAAGTGCAAAGGTGTACTAAATTAATTAATACATTTACAATACCAATAGCTCAAACTTTCCTAATGCAAGACCTATTGCAAGACCTATTGCATTGCAAATGCTTGTTTGTTCTTACTACAATTTTGTTTCTGAACCTTCGGGCAGTCATCCTTATCAGATGACCCTTGCTGAGTTTGCTGTTGCTTTTCTTTGTTCGCGAAAGGCTTAACACCTAGACTATTACGGCCAACAGTCTTATATACCACCGTAATAATTTTCGGCAACTGACGGGGCTTGTCGGCTTCGGGGACCTCACGCAGAGCATTAGAGACCTGCAAACTTACCGCATCCCCCTTGACATTTGCAAGGACGAGTTTCCTTACCATATCAAATGCTCCCACGAGTCGCATTCCCAACTCCACTGCGGCCTCTGGTCCGTGCTCATCCTGAACATGCTTGATCACAGTGGGCAAAACAGTCATTGACGGGTTGCCAAAGCACCTAGTATAGACCGCCGCAAAAAATCACTCCACAAGTTGTACACTCAGTTACGTCAGGCACTATGTCTTTCTGCAAACTCATGATGAGAATCCTGTGTTTCTCAACAGGACCAGTATTTGGGAACACTGCTTCCAGTTGGTCAAATTTCTCGGCAGTCAAAAAGGCATTTCTTCCTTATCCCGGGGACGCTTGCCCATGACCGCATTAACCATGACGGGACTAAGTTTGAGTCCGCCACCACCAACTGGATGCGCCGCTCCACCCGGGGCCCCACCCGGGAGGTTGCGAGTAATGTAGTGAACAAGACCCCTAATAACTGCTACCGAAGAGGCTTATAGGGGTCGCAGTTTTTGGGCTGTCATAGCACCTGCCTGAGGATGCGGGGTGTAAGCAGCCAACACAGGCCAGGTAGCGCCTGGAATGGACAAAGGTCCAATTCGAAAAGGACTGTTTAACTTTGTTCTCCACTTATAATTAAAAATCAGATGTTTGATGGGCAGCATCCCTTGAAATTATTTTTCACTTTTAAACCCATTTCCATGCTGCTTGCTTGCACTGACCTCTAACCTTTAACATATTTAATCTGGAAAAGATTGACCCTCTTCCTTTTAGAAGACGCAAAATAGATACTTAATAATAATGGAGGGCCACCTGCGCTCTCTGTGCTCTCCACCACCTGCGCTCTCTGTGACCTCCACCACCTGCGCTCTCTGTGCCCTCCACCTCCTCTCTCTGTACCCTCCACCTCCTCTCTCTGTGCCCTCCACCACATCCTCTCTCTGTGCCCTCCACCACCTGAGCTCTCTGTGCCCTCCACCACCTCCTCCCTCGGTGCCCGCCACCACCCAAGCTCTCTGTGCCCTCCACCACCTCCTCTCTTTGTGCCTCCTCTATCTTAGCTCTTTGTGCCCTCCACCACCTCCCCTCTCTGTGCCCTCCACCACCTCCTCTCTCTCTGCCCTCCACCTACTCTCTCTGTGCCCTCCAGCACCTCCTATCTCTGTGCCCTCCACCACCTGCGCTCTCTGTGCCCTCCACCATCTGTGCTGTTTGTGCCCTCCACCTCCTCTCTCTGTGCCCTCCACCACATCCTCTCTCTGTGCCCTCCACCTCCTCTCTCTGTGCCCTCCACCACCTACGCTCTCTGTGCCCTCCACCATCTGTGCTGTTTGTGCCCTCCACCTCCTCTCTCTGTGCCCTCCACCACATCCTCTCTCTCTGCCCTCCACCTACGCTCTCTGTGCCCTCCACCACCTCCTCTCCCTCTGCCCTCCACCACCTCCTCTCTCTGTGCCCTCCACCTCCTCTCTCTGTGCCTCCACCACCTCAGCTCTCTGTGCCTTCCACCACCTGCTCTCTCTGTGGCCTCCACCACCTGCACTCTCTGTGCCCTCCACCCATCTGTGCTCTTTGTGCCCTCCACCTCCACTCTCTGTGCCCTCCACCACCTCCTATATGTGTGCCCTCCACCTCCTCTCTCTGTGCCTCCACCACCTCAGCTCTCTATGCCCTCCACCACCTCCTCTCGCTGTGCCCTCCACCAATTGCGCTCTCTGTGCCCTCCACCATCTGTGCTCTCTGTGCCCTCCACTTCCTCTCTCTGTGCCCTCCACCACCTCCTCTCTCTGTGCCCTCCACCTCCTCTATCTGTGTCTCCACCACCTCAGCTCTCTGCTCCCTCCACCACCTACTCTCTCTGTGTCCTCCACCACCACATCTCTCATTTCCCTCCACCACCTCCTCTCCCTGTGCCCTCTAACACCTCCTCTCTTTGTACCCTCCACCACCTGTGCTCTCTGTGCCCTCCATCTACTCTCTCTCTGCCCTCCACCTCCTCTCTCTGTGCCCTCTGCCACCTTCGCTCTCTCTGCCCTCCACCACCTACTCTATCTCTACCCTCCACCACCTCCTCTCCCTGTGCCCTCCACCACCTTTGCTCTGTGCCCTCCACCACCTCCTCTCTCATTGCCCTCCACCACCTGTGCCCTCCACCACCTGTGCTCTTTGTGCCCTCCACCTCCTCTCTTTGTGCCCTTCATCTCCTCCTCTCTCTGCGCCCTCCACCTCCTTTCTCTGTGCCCTTCACCACCTCCTCTCTCTGTGCCCTCCACCACCTCGTCTCTCTGTGCCCTCCACCTCCTCTCTCTGTGCCTCCACCACCTCAGCTCTCTGTGCCCTCCACCACATCATCTCTCTGTCCTCTCCACCAATTGTGCTCTCTGTGGCATCCACCCTCTGTGCTCTGTGCCCTCCACCTCCTCTTTCTGTGCACTCCACCACCCCCTCTTTCTGTGCCTCCACCACCTCAGCTCTCTGTGCCCTCCACCACCACATCTCTCATTTCCCTGCACCACCTCCTCTCTCTGTGCGCTCTACCACCTCCTCTCTTTGTGCCCTCCACCACCTGCACTCTCTGTGCTCTCCATTTACTCTGTCTCTGCCCTCCACCTCCTCTCTCTGTGTCCTCCACCACCTGCACTCTCTGTGCCCACCACTACCTCCTCTATCTATACCCTCCACCTCCTCTTCTCCCTGTGTCCTCCACCACCTGCGCTCTCTGTGTTCTCCACCACCTGCACTTTCTGTCCCCTCCACCACCTCCTCTCTCTGTGCCCGCCACCTCCTCTCTCTGTGCCCTCCACTTCCTCTCTCTGGGCCCTCCACCACCTCATCTCTCTGTGCCATCCACCACCCTTTCTCTGTGCCATCCACCATCTCCTCTCTCATTGCCCTCCACCACCTGTACTCTGTGCCCTCTACCACCTCATCCCTCTGTGCCCTCCGCCACCTCCTCTCTCTGTGCCCTCCACCACCTCCTCTCTCTGTGCCCTCCACCACATGCGCAAACTGTCTGACTGTCTGACTGACTCTCTCACTGACTGACTCACTCACTGACTGACTCTCTCACTCTCTCATTGACTTACTGACTGACTCTCTCAATCTCTCTTACTGACTGGCTGACTCTCTCACTGACTGACTGACTCTCTCACTGACTCTCTGACTGACTGACTCTCTCTCTCTCTCTGGCTGACTGACTCTCTCACTGACTGACTGACTTACTTACTGTCCCTCTCACTGACTGTCTGACTCTCTCACTGACTGACTCTCTCACTCTCTCTTACTGACTGGCAGACTCTCTCACTGACTGACTGACTCTCTCACTAACTCTCTGACTGACTGACTCTCTCTCTCTCTGGCTGACTGACTCTCACTGACTGACTGACTCACTGACTGTCCCTCTCACTGACTGTCTGACTCTCTCACTGACTGACTCTCTCTCTCTCTGGCTGACTGACTCTCTCACTGACTGACTGACTCACTGACTGTCCCTCTCACTGACTGACTGACTCTCTCACTGACTGACTGACTAAATGACTGACTGACTCTCTAACTGACTAAATTGACTCTCCCAATCTCTATAAATGACTGACTAACTCACTCTCTCACTGACTGACTGACTGACTCTCACTGACTCTCTGACTGACTCTCTCTCACTCTCACTGACTGACTGACTGCCTTTCTCACTGACTGACTGACCGACTCTCTCAGTAACTGACTGTCTCACTCTCTCTCTCACTCTCACTGACTGACTGACTCTCTCACTGACTGACTGACTGACTCTAAATCTCCCTCTCACTGACTGACTGACTGATTCTCTCACTCTTTGACTGACTGACTCTCTCTGACTTTCTGACTGATTCTCTGACTGACTAACTGACTGACTGGCTCTCTCACTCTCTCTCACTGACTGACTGATTCTAAATCTCCCTCCCACTGACTGACGGATTGATTCTCCCACTGTCTGACTGAGTGACTCTCACTGACTTTCTGACTGATTCTCTGGCTGACTAACTGACTGACTGGCTCTCTCACTCTCTCTCACTGACTGACTCTCTCAATGTCTATCTCACTGACTAACTGACTCTCTCACTGACTGAATGACTCTGTGACTGACTGACTGACTCTCTCTCTCGATGACTGACTAACTCACTCTCTCAATCTCTCTCTCAATGACTGACTGACTGTCTCACTGACTGACTGACTCTCTCACTGACTGTCTCACTAACTGACTGACTAACTCTCTCACTGACTGACTGACTGTCATTTTCTCTCTGCTGGCTCACTCACTGACTGACTGACTCACTGCCTGACTGTCTCACTAGCTGACTGACTGACTCTCTCACTGACTGACTGACTCTCTTTCTAATGACTGACTAAATGACTGGCTCTCTTACTCTCACTGACTGCCTGACTCTCTCACTCTCTCACTGACTGACTGACTCTCTCACTGACTGACTGAAGGACTCTCTCACTGACTGACTGAGTGACTCACTGACATACTGATTCACAGACTCTCTACTGGCGGACTGACTCTCTCACTCTCGCGGACTGACTGACTCTTTCACTCTCTCTCACTGACTGACTCTCTCAATCTCTCTCTCTCTCACTGACTGACTCTCTCAATCTCTCTCACTGACTGACTGACTCTCACTCTCTCACTGACTGAGTGACTGACTGACTGACTGACTCTCACTAACTGACTTCCTTACTGACTCACTCTCTCTCTCTCTCACTGACTGTCTGACTCTCACGCTGACTGACTCTCTCTCTCACTGACTGATTTTCTCACTCACTGACTGACTCAATGATTAACTGTCTCTCTCACTAACTGCCTCTGACTCTCTCTCTCACTGACTGACAATCTCTCACTGACTAAATCTCTCTCTCTCTCTCACTGACTGACTCTCTCACCCTGTCTTACTGACTGACTAACTGACTAAATGACTCTATCACTGACTGAATGACTAACTCACTCTCTCAATCTCTCTCTCACTGCCTGACTGACTCTCTCACTCTCTAACTGACTGACTCTCTCACTGACTGTGTCTGACTGACTGACTCTCTCAGTCTCTCTCTGACTGACTGAGTCTCTCACTGATGGACTGACTCACTGATTGACTCACTTACAAAATGACTGACTCTCTCGCTGACTGACTCACTGACTGACTGACTCTTTCACTCTCTCTCACTGACTGACTGACGGACTCTCTCAATCTCTCCCACTGACTGACTGACTGACTCTCACTCTCTCACTGACTGACTGACTCTCACTAACTGACCTCCTGACTAACTCTCTCACTCTCTCTCTAACTGACTGATTGACACTCACTGACTGACTGACTCTCACACTGACTGACTCTCTCACTCTCTCTCACTGACTGACTGACTGACTAACTCTCTCTCACTGACTGACTCTGACACTCTCTCACTGACTGACTAACTGACCGACTGACGCTATCACTGACTGACTGCCTAACTCACTCTCTCAATCTCTCTCGCTCTCACTGACTGACTGACTCTCTCACTCTCTCACTGATTGACTGACTCTCTCACTGAATCTTTGACTGACTGACTGACTGACTCTCTCTCTCTCTCTGACTGACTGACTCTCCCACTGACGGACTGTTTCCCTGACTGATTAAATGACTGACTCTCTCACTCTCTCTCTCACTGACTGGCTGACTCTCTCACTCTCTCTCTCACTGACTGACTGACTGCCTGACTCTCTTCTCACTCTCTCTCTCACTGACTGATTGACACTCACTGACTGACTGACTCTCACACTGACTGACTCTCTCACTGATTGATTCTCTCACTGACTGACTGACTGAGTAACTCTCTCTCACTGACTGACTCTGACACTCTCTCACTGACTGACTCTCTCACTGAATAAATCTCTCTCTCTCTCACTGACTGACTCTCTCACTCTGTCTCACTGACTGACTAACTGACCGACTGACGTTATCACTGACTGACTGCCTAACTAACTTTCCCAATCTCTCTCGCTCTCACTGATTGCCTGACTCTCTCACTCTCTCACTGATTGACTGACTCTATGACTGACTGACTGACTGACTCTCTCTCTCTCTGACTGACTGACTCTCTCACCGATGGACTGTTTCCCTGATTGACTCTCTCACTAACTGACTGACTCTATCACTGACTGACTGACTCTCTCACTCTCTCACAGACTGACTGATTAAATGACTGACTCTCTCACTCTCTCTCTCACTGACTGACTGACTCTCTCACTCACTCTCTCACTGACTGACTGACTCTTTCTCTCTCTCTGACTGACTGACTCTCTCACTGACGGACTGTTTCCCTGATTGACTCTCTCACTAACTGACTGACTCTATCACTGACTGACTGGCTCTCTCACTCTCTCACAGACTGACTGATTAAATTACTGACTCTCTCACTCTCTCTCTCACTGACTGACTGACTCTCTCACTCAGTCTCACACTGACTGACTGACTCTCTCACTGACTCAATACGTGACTCTCTTAGTGACTGTCTGCCTGACTGACTGACTCTCACTAACTGACTGACTGACTCTCAATCTCTCTCTCTCTCTGACTGACTGATTCACTGACTGACTGACTCTCTCACTCTCTCACTAACTGACTGACTCTCCCACTCTCTATCTCACTGACTGACTCCCACTAACTGACTGACTCGCTCTCTCTCTTACTGACTCTCTCACTCTGTCTCACTGACTGACTGATTGACTCTCTCACTGACTGACTGACACTATCTCTCACTGACTGATTGACCAACTCACTCTCTCAATCTTTTTCTCACTGACTGACAGACTCTCTCACTCTCACTGACTGACTGACTGACTCTCAATCTCTCTCACTGACTGACTGACTGATTTGTTCACTCTCTCACTGACTGACTGACTCTCACTAACTGACATACTCTCACTAACTGAACGACTTACTGACTCTCTCAATCTCTCTTGCTGGCTGGCCAACTGGCTGACTACCTGACTCTCTCAATCTCTCTCTCACTGACTGACTGACTCTCACTGACTCTGCCTGACTGACTCTCTCACTCTCTCTCTCTCTCTGACTGACTGACTGACTCTCTCACTGACTGACTGACTCTCTCACTGTCTGACTGACTGACTCTCTCACTGACTCACTGACTCTGTCCCTGACTCTCTCACTGACTGACTCTCACTCTCTCTCTCTCTCTCTCTGACTGACAGCCTCTCTCACTCTCTCACTGACTGACTGACTGACTGTCTCACTGAGTGACTCTCTCACTCTCTCTCACTGACTGACTGAATCACTGACTGATTGACTCTCTCACTCTCTCGCTCACTGACTGACCAACTGACTGCCTGTCTCTCTCAATCTCTCTCTCACTGACTGACTGACTCTCTCTCTCTTACTGGCTGACTCTCTCTCTCACTGACTGACTCTCTCTCTCACTGACTCTCTCACTCTGTCTCACTGACTGACTGATTGACTCTCTCACTGACTGACAGACTTTCTCTCTCACTGACTGATTGACTAACTCACTCTCTCAATCTCGTTCTCGCTGACTGATTGACTCTCTCACTCTCTCTCTGACAGACTGACTCTCTCACTGATGGACTGACTCACTGATTGACTCGCAAACAAACTGACTGACGCTCTCACTGATTGACTAAGTGACTCACTGATGGACTGACTTTCTCACGCACTGACTGACTCTTTCACTCTCTCTCACTGACTGACTTTTTCATTCTCTCTCTCTCACTGACTGACTGACTGACTCTCTCTCTCTCTCTCTATCACTGACTGACTCTCTCACTCTCTCTCACTGATTGATTCTCTCACTGACTGACTGACTAACTCTATCTCACTGACTGACTCTGACACTCTCTCACTGACTGACTCCCTCTCACAGACTAAATCTCTCTCTCTCACTGACTGACTCTCTCACTCTATCTCACTGACAGACTCACTGACCAACTGACCCTATCACTGACTGACTGCCTAACTCACTCTCTCGCTCTCTCTGACTGACTGACTCTCTCACTGACTGACTGACTCTCTCACTGACGCTATGACTGACTGACTGACTCTCTCGCTCTCTCTCTGACTGACTGACTCTCTCACTGACGGACTGTTTCCCTGATTGACTCTCTCACTAACAGACTGACTCTCTCACTGAATGACTGACTCTCTCACTCTCTCACAGACTGACTGATTAAATGACTGACTCTCTCACTCTGTCTCACTGACTGACTGACTTTCTTTCTCACTGACTGATTGACTAACTCACTCTCTCAATCTCTTTCTCGCTGACTGACTGACTCTCTCACTCTCTCTCTGACTGACAGACTCTCTCACTGATGGACTGACTCACTGATTGACTCTCTAACAAACTGACTGACGCTCTCACTGATTGACTAAGTGACTCACTGATGGACTGACTTTCTCACGCACTGACTGACTCTTTCACTCTCTCTCACTGACTGACTGACTGACTTTTTCATGCTCTCTCACTGACTGACTGACTGACTCTCTCTCTCTCTCTCTCTCTCTCTCTCTCTATCACTGACTGACTCTCTCTCACTGATTGATTCTCTCACTGACTGACTGACTAACTCTATCTCACTGACTGACTCTGATACTCTCTCACTGACTGACTCCCTCTCACTGACTAAATCTCTCTCTCTCTCACTGACTGACTCTCTCACTCTATCTCACTGACTGACTCACTCACCAACTGACCCTATCACTGACTGACTGCCTAACTCACTCTCTCTCGCTCTCTCTGACTGACTGACTCTCTCACTGACTGACTGACTCTCTCACTGACGCTATGACTGACTGACTGACTCTCTCGCTCTCTCTCTGACTGACTGACTCTCTCACTGATGGACTGTTTCCCTGATTGACTCTCTCACTAACAGACTGACTCTCTCACTGAATGACTGACTCTCTCACTCTCTCACAGACTGACTGATTTAATGACTGACTCTCTCACTCTGTCTCACTGACTGACTGACTTTCTTTCTCACTGACTGATTGACTAACTCACTCTCTCAATCTCTTTCTCGCTGACTGACTGACTCGCTCACTCTCTCTCTGACTGACAGACTCTCTCACTGATGGACTGACTCACTGATTGACTAACAAACTGACTGACGCTCTCACTGATTGACTAAGTGACTCACTGATGGACTGACTTTCTCACGCACTGACTGACTCTTTCACTCTCTCTCACTGACTGACTGACTGACTTTTTCATTCTCTCTCACTGACTGACTGACTGACTCTCTCTCTCTCTCTCTCTCTCTCTCTCTCTCTCTCTCTCTCTCTCTCTCTATCACTGACTGACTCTCTCTCACTGATTGATTCTCTCACTGACTGACTGACTAACTCTATCTCACTGACTGACTCTGATACTCTCTCACTGACTGACTCCCTCTCACTGACTAAATCTCTCTCTCTCTCACTGACTGACTCTCTCACTCTATCTCACTGACTGACTCACTCACCAACTGACCCTATCACTGACTGACTGCCTAACTCGCTCTCTCTCGCTCTCTCTGACTGACTGACTCTCTCACTGACTGACTGACTCTCTCACTGACGCTATGACTGACTGACTGACTCTCTCGCTCTCTCTCTGACTGACTGACTCTCTCACTGATGGACTGTTTCCCTGATTGACTCTCTCACTAACAGACTGACTCTCTCACTGAATGACTGACTCTCTCACTCTCTCACAGACTGACTGATTTAATGACTGACTCTCTCACTCTGTCTCACTGACTGACTGACTTTCTTTCTCACTGACTGATTGACTAACTCACTCTCTCAATCTCTTTCTCGCTGACTGACTGACTCTCTCACTCTCTCTCTGACTGACAGACTCTCTCACTGATGGACTGACTCACTGATTGACTAACAAACTGACTGACGCTCTCACTGATTGACTAAGTGACTCACTGATGGACTGACTTTCTCACGCACTGACTGACTCTTTCACTCTCTCTCACTGACTGACTGACTGACTTTTTCATTCTCTCTCACTGACTGACTGACTGACTCTCTCTCTCTCTCTCTCTCTCTCTCTCTCTCTATCACTGACTGACTCTCTCTCACTGATTGATTCTCTCACTGACTGACTGACTAACTCTATCTCACTGACTGACTCTGATACTCTCTCACTGACTGACTCCCTCTCACTGACTAAATCTCTCTCTCTCTCACTGACTGACTCTCTCACTCTATCTCACTGACTGACTCACTCACCAACTGACCCTATCACTGACTGACTGCCTAACTCACTCTCTCTCGCTCTCTCTGACTGACTGACTCTCTCTCTGACGGACTGACTCTCTCACTGACGGACTGTTTCCCTGATTGACTCTCTCACTAACAGACTTACTCTCTCACTGACTGGCTGACTCTCTCACTCTCTCTCTCACCCGACTGACTGACTGACTGACTCTCTCAATCTCTCTCTCACTGTTCACTCTCTCTCTCACTGACGGACTGACTCTCACTATCTGACTGACAGACTCTCACTAACTGAATGACTGACTGACTCTCTCACTCTCTCTCGCTGACTGGCCAACTGGCTGACTACGTGACTCTCTCAATCTCTCTCTCACTGACTAACTGACTCTCTCACTAACTGACTGACTCTCACTGACTCTGCCTGACTGACTCTCTCACTCTCTCTCTCACTGACTGACTGGGTGACTCTCTCACTGACTGACTGACTGACTCTCTCTCTCACTGACTGACTTTCTCACTGACTGTCTCTCTCTCACTGACTGAACAACTGGCTGAAATACTGACTCTCTCAATCTCTCTCTCAATGACTGACTGACTGACACCCTCACACTCTCACTGACTCTGCCTGACTGACTTTCTCACTCACTCTCTCTCACTGACTGCCTGAGTGACTCTCTCACTGATTGACTAAGTTACTCTCTCACTGACTAACTGCATGACTCACTGACACTCTCACTGACTGACTGACTCTCACTCTCTCTCTCACTGACTGACTCGCTCACTGACTGACTGATTTTCTCTGTCTCACTGACTAACTGACTCACTTACTGACTGATTGACTCTCTCACTCTCTCTCTCTCCCTGATTGACCGACTGTCTCACTGACTGTCTCACTGACTGACTGACTGACCAACTGACTGCCTGTCTCTCTCAATCTCTCTCTCACTGACTGGCTGACTCTCTCAATCTCTCTCTCACTGACTGACTGACTGACTGCCTCTCTCAATCTCTCTCTCACTGACTGACTGACTCTCTCACTCATTCTCTCACTGACTGACTGACTCTCACTGACTCTCTGACTGGCTGACTCTCTCACTCTCTCTCTCACTGACTGAATATGTGACTCTCTTACTGACTGTCTGGCTGACTGACTGACTCTCACTAACTGACTGACTGACTCTCACTCTCTCTGACTGACTCTGTCACTGACTGACTGACTCTCTCAGTGACTGATTGACTGACTCACTGACTGCATGACTCTCTCATTCTCTCCCTAACTGACTGACTGACTCCCCCACTCTCTATCTCACTGACTGATTCCCTCACTAACTGACTGACTCTCTCTCTCTCTTACTGACTGACTCTCACTCTCTCACTGACTGACTCTCTCTCACTGACTCTCTCACTCTGTCTCACTGACTGACTGATTGACTCTCTCACTGACTGACTGACTGACACCATCTCTCACTGACTGATTGACTAACTCACTCTCTCAATCTCTTTCTCACTGACTGACGGACTCTTTCACTCTCACTGACTGACTCTCAAACTCTCTCACTGACTGACTTGCTCACTCTCTCACTGACTGGCTGACTGACCGACTCTCACAAACTGACTGACAGACTATGACTAACTGAATGACTGACTGACTCTCTCACTCTCTCTCCCTGACTGGCCAACTGGCTGACTACCTGACTCTCTCCATCTCTCTCTCTCTGACTAACTGACTCTCTCACTCACTCTCTCACTCACTGACTGACTCTCACTGACTCTGCCTGACTGACTCTCTCACTCTCTCTCTCACTGACCGACTGAGTGACTCTCTCACTCTCACTCTCACTGACTGACTGAGTGACTCTCTCACTGATTGACAAGTGACTCTCTCACTGACTAACTGCATGCCTCACTGACTCTCTCATTGACTGACTGACTCTCACTCTCACTGACTAACTGACTCACTGACTGACTGATTGACTCTCTCACTCTCTCTCTCACTGACTGACTGACTGTCTCACTGACTGTCTCACTGACTGACTGACTCTCACTCTCTCTCTCACTGACTGACCAACTGAATGCCTGTCTCTCTCAATCTCTCTCTCTCTCACTGACTGACTCTCTCTCTCTTACTGTCTTGTGGAAAAGTAAATTTTGCCATGTTCTGTGTCCCTACGTGTCCTCCATCTTATGTTATGTGTGCATGATTAATATGCATATGTATTCCCCATGTTTGATTAAAGACGCAATTACAGTTGTGTCCATCACTAGTATGCCAGTTTCCAGTTCACGTGAATACTACGAGTATTAGGCCTATGTAAAGTTACGTTGCCACGTTTCTCAGTGTGCACGTTATTTCATTGTAAAGTCCCCGTTTTCTAGGCCTCAAAAGGGCCCGGACACCAGATTCAGCTTCTGTCTCCTGAGCCCTCGCTGAGGAGCGATACAGCCCCCACCTGTATTCCTGACCCTTCACTTACTTCCTGCCTCACAGTGCCCGGCTCAGCCTGGCTCTGCCTCTGAGTCTGCCAAGAGTATGTTATGATTCTAGTTATCAGTCCAGTCCTCCTTCTCTGCATTCCTAAGCTACTGAATCGCATCAATAGTTTCCGTCATTGTCTAGCCTTTACGTCTCCATGTAAGAGAAATACTGCATTTAATGGTCATTTAATATTCTTCAACGCACTACATGTAGATTAATGCATGCTCCAGTCTTAGAGTCTGTTAGCCTTTACCCCGATAACTTTTGGATTCTATCAACATGTTCTCTAAACATCAGATACTAGATAGGGTTTAGGTACATGTCGCCCTGACTCTCCAGACTTCAGTCTCTACTCCTAGCACAGAGTTCATAGCCCCCAGCTTCTCCTAGTAACACGTCATTGTCAGTTTGTGCGCACCATTAGGTTAGAGGTCCCGGCTCCTTAGGTAGCCCCCTCCATGTTTCCGCCCCATTTATGACATATTCTGTTACGTTGACATCACATGTCTATGTATACGCCTCCTGTTACACCCACTTTCACCCTTATCTTTCGCGACTGCTATTGACCACACCCACTGCTCCGCCTACTGTAATTCACTGTAATACAACTGTTTTAGTATATATACCTATGTAATGTTATTAAACGTTAGCGCGCTCATCCCAGATCCAGCCCCGGCAGCTGTCGGGCCCCCCTGCCGGGCCCTGTCATCCTATTCCTGTGCAGGTTGTCCTGTTCCTGTCCTTTATGCTGTATTAAACCTGCAAACTCCTACTACCTCGAATCTTGACTCTTATTTATTGAGCTATCTGTTATTGCTATGTCCAGTAAAACCTAGATCCGGTATTATTTATTTATATACCACATAATGGCGCCCGAATAGGGACTTGCCCTTTCCCCACGCGCCGGTGAAGCCACGCCGGCCCCCTGACCCTCTGCAGCCGTGACGGAACCATACCGTGCACGTGCAGATATTTCTGCTCCAAGTATCCCTCAGGCCCACGGAGGAGACGGAGGTGGCGGTCCAGCATCCAGACGAGGCGGTGGAGGAACTCGGCGAGTCCCGACCAGAGCCCAAGCCGAAAGTCCAAGGTCCGAGGTATCCGGAGGCCCACCCGTAACAGAAGTCCGAAGTTCGTCCGTCCGGCGTCGAAGCAGTCCAGTCCAGTCCGAGGCCTTCCGTTCTTGCTGCCCGGTGAGTACCGTTGCTGGGGTAGTATCTAGACAGGGTCAATCTAATTGTCTCTGGTCCGTGGGTTTTGGTGGTACACAGACCCAAAACGAAGTGTCCACTTCGGTGGATGCGGGTCCTGACGTGTCTCTTTATGAGACCGGTGAGTTTCGTACTGTTTCAGCAGTGCATCTAGTTTCTGTTCTAGTCAGTTCTGTTCTCGAGAAAATTCTTGTATTCTGTTTTCAGTATTCCAGGTAGTATTCTGTTCGAACTGTTATTTTAAATGTTCTTCATGTATTTTAATATCGTGGTATGAATGTGGAGTAATTATCGTGTTCATTGTGTATTGTAATTGCGTATTGTGTCTAGGTTACAGTTCAGTCATGCCCTTATTTTCTAAACTACGTCAGTTAAAAACTAGAAAAGGTCTGCTAGAAGCAGCAGTTCCTGTCCCGCCTAGGGACAGTCCAGGTCATTTTATGTATCAGAAGCATGGCATAAGTGCCATATTATATCTAGATTTATGGGTGGAATACACCAAAGAATTAGAGGAAAAGTATAGATGGCCCGTATCAGGTACGTGGGATGCCGAGTGCATCATGAGAGTAGAAGAGGCATTATGGAAAAAGAAAGCCAGACAGTCACAGAAAGATGCCATCGAGTTATGGCGCAAAGAATCTCATAAAAGAACCGAAAAAGAAATCAGAAAGTCAGAACTAAGTAGAGAATCCTTAAAACGAGCCCAAGAAAAGGAATTAATCGAGATAGGTGAACAAGTTAAAACCGAACAGTCAGACAGACAGAGGAACGCCCTTATTAAGGGTATGTACCCTCTTCTTGCCAAGGGCTTGCCAAAAGCGACCCCGGAGGCATCTAGAAATTTTCCGCCACCACTAGTTCCGACCAAGCTACGTCACAAACCGACCGCAGCTGATATTTTCATCTCGTCCTATTTGGACGACACAGTCCCAGAATATGCGAATCCTGTTCCGCCAGTCCCTGTAAATAATGTAAATCCAGCTCCTCCAGACACCGGAGTACCTGTTACGGTACCCCCGGTCCAGCCTACATTACAACTTCCCGCCACTCTGCCAATACGAAGAATGTCAGTCGACGATTCGAGTTTAGGGGCCGCAGGAGGAGGTCCTCCTGGTACCCCGCCGCCACACCAACGTAGAACGTTGGCCGAGTTACATGAATGTGCGTTACAGCGTACGCCTAAATATAAGTCCGTTGCAGATATCCGACGAGCTCTCACTGAATGCCGCTATGATCCAGTTGCAGGTGATGATAGTACAGTAATATATTCCATCCGTGTAAGACGGGTGACCGGGTATTTGGACACCCTACCAGATATGAAAGGAGATCTAGACAGAATATATCGTTTCATCCGTACAGGGGATGATCCAGAAAGTATTGGCGAAGCCATGTCTCAACGAAAAGCTGAGATCCAGCTCATGATATTAAAGTTTCTGATTAATTGTCTAATAAGAGAACAAGATTACCCGACTAAAGATCCGGCCGAAATGAGAATCCTGACAAGGTGGAGTGATAATATAGCCGAGGGTAAGCACAAGACTATCAGTAGTATAGAGAGTATGTACAAGAAAATTCGTAAAGAAATACTAAAGTTACACGAACAACGTAAAGCAGCACAAGTAAGCGAGAAAGAAAATGACTCTACTGAAGAGGTAGAGGACGAGAATCCCGCTAGAATAGCGTATGCAGGTAGAACCAGACTTTCCGACCGACATTCACGTCTAGATTACAAGAAAACGGTTCCTCATCCAGCACCAGAACAAGGTTCTCTAGAACAAGTATTTCAAGCTACCGATCACATTCTGAAATCACGAATCGGTTATAGTGAATTAAGTACTATGCATGAACAAGAACTAGTCCGATCAGCAGTCCGATGGGCTACTGATTCTACCACTTTTCCAGACGAAATAGTGGCACAAATGTTTCTGAAATTGCCCCCAGCCGAGCAACGACTGGTGGGTATGTATATGATCCAGCACCTCATTACTCTGTATGAGGGTCAGCATTCTGATCCTGGTCCATTACATGATGTCCTGAATGAGTTACTCCAGTATAGATGGAAAGGTCTAGGTACCGATTTAATTAGTGTCATTCTAGAACAGCGCCACAAATATAGAACGTTTTTGAACCCGCATTTTGTTCATGTCTCACCCCCAGAAAGTAAACCGTTTTACATAGACAGACAGAATCCGTTACGAGAAGTACACCCAGTCAGGACAACAGATGGTGAAATGCAACGAGTGTTTGTTTACACCCCGATTACAAAGATGGAACTCTGAGAGATGAAGAAATTAATTCCCTGTCATGATAAAGATCCAGCAGGGTTCCACCGAGAATTAAAAGACATGCTCCGTATGGGAGAATACACGTATCCAGATATTATTAAAATGTTAAAGGTCCTGTTGCCCGCAGGGGTATACGAGAAACTCAAGGAAAAAGAATGGGAGGTGGGAGAGAAAAAGATCGATTGGGCAGTTCTAGATGCTGAAGATAAGATACGAGTACCAGGTACCGGTCTTGGAGATAAATGTAAAGAATTACCAGAATTATTGATACAAGTTTTGCCAAGATTATTAGCCACTAAAAAGGAAGACTGGGATACAATCTCAGCCTGTAAACAGAAACAAGATGAAGACACTAGTGATTTTTATTCTAGATTTGAGAAATCCTTTAGTATTAACAGTGGCCTCAAGACAAGTAGCGAGTCATACCCTCATCTTTTTGTTACTAAATTAGTCGAGAATTCAAGTTCACAAGTTAAGAACCGAGTTCTGAAAGTCGAAAGTACCTGGCAAGCTAATACCCCGTCCCAGATGTTACAGATGCTTCAATACCACCAGAATAGAATCAGAGAAGAGCAAGATCATGAAAGAAAACGTATGAAAGACACGAAAATGAAAGTACTAGTTGCACAATCTGTTCCACAAGACAGCCAGAAGAGGGGTCCGAATCAAGCCAGTCATCCTGCAGCTCCCGTTAAAGGGACATGCAATTATTGTAAACAGCCAGGTCATTATATAAACGAGTGTGCAGTTCTGAAACATAATATAGCTACTGGTAAGACTAAAGAAAGACCACGTCCGCCTAGACAAGAACAAGTTTCACAGACTTCTCAGCCACAGAATGCACAACAGACAGCTACAGTACCGCAGCCTATTGCTGCAACACAGCATGTTACACAGCAGATGTACCAGTATGCACAGTCCGAGTATCCAGAGTATCAGCCATATTCATGAAACAGCCTAGAGAGGGAGGTAGGCTTGCCTCTCATCGAGATACCTGTAGATCAAGAGGGTCCCTATGTTCATAGTCAAGTATTAGGGAAAGACAGAAAGTTTTTGATTGATACAGGGGCAAGTAGGACCACCATCAGTCACGCCGAAGTTCCAGGGGCTCCGCTCTCAGGCTCTAGAAATGTTTCCCTTGGATTTTCAGGAAAGCCTATTGTAAACGAGATATCAAAGCCAGTTACTCTAGAAGTAGGTCCATTGTCCCGCACTACTGATCTATTACTTACGAAGTCATGTCCAGAGAATTTATTAGGCATTAAAACACTGAAAGAATTAGGTGCAGTTATTTGCTGCTCCCCCGAGGGAATACGATTGTTCCTGCGTGACTTCAAGGGTCACTATGTATTACGAGATTTTGATCCGAGATTGTCTAATGTTCCGCAGCATCTATGGGCACAAGGTCCAACTGATGTTGGTTATATGCAAATCACACCCCATCGTGTGACTCTCAAGCCAGGTGTAGTCCTGCCACGAATCAGACAGTACAGATTGCCACCTGAGGCTGTAGCAGCCTTATCCAAAATTATTGACGAGCTCATGGCTCAAGGAGTAGTTGTAGAAACTGACTCCAATGTATGTAATTCTCCGATCATTCCAGTCATGAAACGTACTGATCCAAATGCACCCCCAGTATATCGATTAGTGATTGACCTTCGAGAACTCAATAAATGTATTATTCCCCAGTACCCAGTTGTTCCAGATATCTCTTCCCTATTGACAGCCATTGATTCTGAAGCCTCATTTTTTACAGTTATAGACCTCAAGAACGCGTTTTTCAGTGTCCCCATTCATCCAGACAGCCAGTTTCTTTTCGGATTTTGTTTAAATGGAAGGAGCTATATGTTCACACGCGCTCCTCAAGGTTTCACAGAAAGTCCAAGTATTTACAGTCAAGCACTTAAGAGACAACTAGACAACATTCACATGCCAACTGACACTGCCCTGCTCCAGTATGTCGATGATCTACTGATCACAGCCCGTTCTGAACGTGCTTGCGAGCGAGCATCCCTTACAGTCTTGTATTTCCTTGCCGAGATGGGGCACAAGGTGTCCCCTTCGAAGCTTCAATTCTGTGTCCAGCAAGTGATCTATTTAGGCCACTTACTGTCCAAGAGGGGTAGGCAGTTGACACCTGACCGTATCCAGTTAATAGCGAGTCTTCCTCAGCCCAAGACCCAGAAGGAGGTACGTGCTTTTATTGGCCTCACTTCTTATTGCAGACAATGGATTCCTCAGTATGCATTTCTAGCCAAGCCACTGATACAGTTAACGACACAGGAGGCAGCCGTATCGACTGTCCTCCCTTGGACATCTGAACATACACTTAGTTTCAATGAATTAAAGAAAGCCTTATGCCAAGCTCCAGTTCTAGCTACACCGAACTACAGTAAGCCTTTTACACTTTTCGTCACTGAACGTGAAGGTACAGCATTATCTGTTCTCACACAAGATCAAGCAGGACAATACAAGCCTTGTGCTTATTTTTCGAGCACATTAGACCCTGTAGCCCAGGCTCTGCCTGCGTGCCTCAAGTCAGTTGCAGCCACAGCACTAGCTATCAGACAAAGTGATTCCATAGTGTTAGGACACTCCCTGACAGTACAAGTCCCACACTCCGTGGAAGTTCTTTTAAACCGAACACAGACTCAGCACTTGACAATTGCACGTTTAACAGGTTATGAACTGACACTGTTCCAGCCACACATAGAAATCAGACGCTGCAACGTTTTAAATCCTGCTACCCTGTTACCGTCAGTTAATTCGAATTCTGCCACACACGACTGTGTGGAAGTAGTTAACACTACGACAAAGCCAAGACAAGATCTGACAGATATTCCATTACCAGACCCCGACCTGACACTTTATGTGGATGGTTCATGTATGAGAACAAATACAGGAGAACTAGTAGCCGCGTATGCAGTGACTACAGACACTGAAGTTATAGAGACACACCGTATTGACACCCTGTCTGCCCAAGCAGCAGAGCTAGTTGCTCTGACCCAAGCCTGCATACACGCCAAGAACCTGAAAGTTAATGTTTACACAGATTCACGTTACGCATTTGGAGTCGTACACGACTTCGGAGTGCTCTGGCAGGAGAGAGGTTTCATGACTTCCCATGGAACCAAGATTCAGCATGGTCTCCTTATTCAGGCTCTGTTAGATGCCATACACTTACCGACATCCATTGCTATCATGAAATGCAAAGCACATACGAAAGTTACTGACATTATTTCTCAAGGTAATGATCTAGCAGATCGCACAGCCAAGCTTACAGCACAGACACCAGACATTCCAGTTAATAAGACACCGACACACACTCCAGATCTGACTACCTGTATGACAGTTAAGGACCCCACTCAAGATGTCATAGATATCCAGTTACATGCTACTCCCGATGAAATCAAGAAATGGTCCGAACAAGGAGGGGTCCAGACAGATCAGGGATGGGTAACGAAGGGAAGAGCCACATGGTTTCTCCCCGACTCTATGGTTCAAGTCATCATCAATACCGCACATAGTCCAGCACACTTAGGAGAAAAAGCTATGTTAGATAGTATCCAGAACATTTGGTCCAACAAGCATTTACGAGCTGCAGCCAAGCAGAAAGTCCGTACCTGTATGATATGTTGTCAGTTTAATCCAGGTAAAAGTGTCCCGGTGGAACAAGGGGGATTCCAGCCTCCTGACCACCCTTTTGAAGTCCTCCAGATGGATTATATTCAGATGGAGCGATGCCGAGGTTTCAAGTATGTCCTTGTAGTTGTATGCGCTTTGTCCAGGTGGACAGAAGCATATCCAGTCCCAGATTACACAGCCGCGACCACTGCCAAGCAGTTGGTTCGTGAGTTCTTCCCCCGTTATGGACTCCCTAGAGTCGTATATTCTGACAACGGCCAACCATTCTCATCCGAGCTTATGAAACATATTTCCCTTTTGTTAGGGTACCAGTGGAAGTTCCATTGCGTACGCCATCCTGAAGCAGCCGGTCTCGTAGAGAGACATAATCAGACCCTGAAAATCCGCATTGCAAAAGTATGTAAAGAGAAAGGTGTGGACTGGCTAGTAGCTCTGCCAGTTGCCCTATTCTATATGCGCATGGTCGCACATTCCAGATCAGGTCTGTCCCCGTATGAGGTCGTATTCGGCCGCCCCCCTAACATGTGGGGTACACCTAGACCCCGAAGTATTACTGATGTTTCAAGTAATATGCTGACAGATTACCTAGCTTCCTTGATGTCTGCCCTCAACTCTTGTCGTTCACAGGTTGCCGCCGCATTTCCAGACAATACCGAGGTGGCACCGCATGAAATCGTTCCCGGATCCATGGTTCTCGTGAGGAACTTTGATCGTTCAAGTCCGCTGGAGCCTCGCTGGAAGGAACCCCGACTGGTCCTCCTAACCACCCGTACAGCCGTGAAGTTGGAGGGGAGAAAAGGCTGGGTGCATCTGTCGCATTTAAAAAAGTTTTATGGACTGAAACCAGTTTCAAAGAACATTTCCGAGGATTCTAAAAACTGCCAAAGTACTATTCTTAAGGACTGTCCCGCAAAAGACTCTGATACGAACCCTTCCCTGTTAGAGAAAACTCCGCAACAGGAGTATAAGCTTAAATTAAGGTCTAGTAAAATAAGTCAGCCAGTTTGATTGTCTAAGTCCTCCCCTAGGTGAAACGGTTAGACCGGTTTCTGACATGTATATAATAGACCCCCACAGAGAGAGAGTTAGTGAGAACTCTAAATGTTGCATTATTATTTTATGTTTTCTGCTATATTTCAGCATTATGATTTCCTGTACCAGTTATGCATTTTATTTATGTTTTTCAGTTTCTCATGTAAATAAGTCTGCTAATGTTACAGTAGAGCACACGTTTAGTGATCTGCCTCCTCATGAACTATCTTATCGTCTTGCTATGCGTAATAATTCCTTTATCCGCATGTTACATTATTCACACCAGACCAGCAATGCCACTAATTGTTGGGTGTGTGGTCGACTCCCCCCTTTCCAGACACCGAAGGGAGTTCTACCACTCTTTCCTTATCCATTTTCACATAATGGTTCGTGTGGAGCATGGTCCACGTTAACGTCATCCTCAAATGATATGTTTTTTCTTAACCGTACATGTTTTCCAGACAAGCAAGGTCTTCCCCACAAAACAGGGTTAGATCTAGAAAATGAAGTTTATAATTTGGGTAATTATTCTTCGAATTTCATGGTCCTGAATGTTCAGTCTGATTCTACTCCAGACTTACCTGCTATTTCAGTATTACCAGTCAAAGGCGAATTATGTGTCCGAAATAATGGTTCCGTACATGTAGGCCATAGTGATTGTACTACTATTGTCAAGTATAGTGACAGTAGGAAATCTATTTTCAAAGCTTCACGTCATTCTTATTTTGTTTGTGGTCAGACCGCATATGTTCGTCTGCCCCTCGATTGGGAGGGTACCTGTTACATTGCCTTCCTACTGCCACCTGTCTTCCTAGCCCCATCTGATTACCATAGAAACACACATCTAGTACACTTTAGACATAAAAGGGAGATCGAGTCCCCAATTGTCGATTATACTGAAACTGCTCTAGAACAGTATACAGATTTCAATAAAGGATTCTTTTTCTTTATAGGACCTGTCCAGAATAGTAAGTTAATCCGTAGGTTAACCAGAACCCTTGAAGCTGTAGTGAATGAGACTGCCTCTGCCCTAGGTAACTTAACCGAAGAGCAATCTGCTATGAGATTTGTCGTGCTCCAGAATCGTCTCGTTCTTGACGTCATACTGGCCGATAGAGGAGGAGCATGTAGAGTCATCGGATCTAGTTGCTGCATTTTCATTCCTAATAACGCGCCGTCTGTTTATTCAGCTATAACCAGACTCCATAAAATTGCCCATATGTTACACCAAGATCCAGGCACCTGGACATGGTCCGGTTGGTTCTGGAATATAATTTCCGCCTGGGGATGGAAAGTATTATCATTTCTAGGTATTGCAGTAGCGATCATATTCAGTTGCTGCCTCTGTTTACAATGTGGCCCTGCGATTTGCGGCATTTGTGCTACATCTTGTATTCCTAGTCCCAAGTCACGTCCTAAATCCCGTTCCAAGACAATTCGAGACGAGCAAATGATACTGTATGAAATGATAGATGGTATCATGAATATTGATGTTTCCTGATGGAAACGTAGTGACAAGGAGGGAATGTGGAAAAGTAAATTTTGCCATGTTCTGTGTCCCTACGTGTCCTCCATCTTATGTTATGTGTGCATGATTAATATGCATATGTATTCCCCATGTTTGATTAAAGACGCAATTACAGTTGTGTCCATCACTAGTATGCCAGTTTCCAGTTCACGTGAATACTACGAGTATTAGGCCTATGTAAAGTTACGTTGCCACGTTTCTCAGTGTGCACGTTATTTCATTGTAAAGTCCCCGTTTTCTAGGCCTCAAAAGGGCCCGGACACCAGATTCAGCTTCTGTCTCCTGAGCCCTCGCTGAGGAGCGATACAGCCCCCACCTGTATTCCTGACCCTTCACTTACTTCCTGTCTCACAGTGCCCGGCTCAGCCTGGCTCTGCCTCTGAGTCTGCCAAGAGTATGTTATGATTCTAGTTATCAGTCCAGTCCTCCTTCTCTGCATTCCTAAGCTACTGAATCGCATCAATAGTTTCCGTCATTGTCTAGCCTTTACGTCTCCATGTAAGAGAAATACTGCATTTAATGGTCATTTAATATTCTTCAACGCACTACATGTAGATTAATGCATGCTCCAGTCTTAGAGTCTGTTAGCCTTTACCCCGATAACTTTTGGATTCTATCAACATGTTCTCTAAACATCAGATACTAGATAGGGTTTAGGTACATGTCGCCCTGACTCTCCAGACTTCAGTCTCTACTCCTAGCACAGAGTTCATAGCCCCCAGCTTCTCCTAGTAACACGTCATTGTCAGTTTGCGCGCACCATTAGGTTAGAGGTCCCGGCTCCTTAGGTAGCCCCCTCCATGTTTCCGCCCCATTTATGACATATTCTGTTACGTTTACATCACATGTCTATGTATACGCCTCCTGTTACACCCACTTTGACCCTTATCTTTCGCGACTGCTATTGACCACACCCACTGCTCCGCCTACTGTAATTCACTGTAATACAACTGTTTTAGTATATATACCTATGTAATGTTATTAAACGTTAGCGCGCTCATCCCAGATCCAGCCCCGGCAGCTGTCGGGCCCCCCTGCCGGGCCCTGTCATCCTATTCCTGTGCAGGTTGTCCTGTTCCTGTCCTTTATGCTGTATTAAACCTGCAAACTCCTACTACCTCGAATCTTGACTCTTATTTATTGAGCTATCTGTTATTGCTATGTCCAGTAAAACCTAGATCCGGTATTATTTATTTATATACCACAGTCTGACTCTCTAACTCTCGACTCTCTCTCTCTCACTGACTCTCTCACTCTGTCTCACTGACTAACTGATTGACTCTCTCACTGACTTTCTCTGTCACTGACTGATTGACTTTCTCACTCTCTCAATCTCTTTCTCACTGACTGACTGACTCTCTCACTCTCACTGACTGACTGACTCTCAATCTCTCTCACTGACTGACTTACTGACTCGCTCACTCTCTCACTGACTGACTGACTCTCACTACCTGACTGACTCTCTCACACTGATTGACCAACTGGCTGACTGCCTGACTCTCTCAATCTCTCTCTCACTGACTGACCGACTGGCTCACTGACTGTCTCACTGACTGACTGACTCTCACTCTCTCTCTCACTGACTGACTGACTCTCTCACTCTCTCTGACTGACTGACTCTCACTCTCTCTCTCACTGACTGACTGACTCTCTCACTCTCTCTATCACTGACTCTCTCACTCTCTCGCACTGACTGATTGATTAACTCACTCTCTCAATCTTGTCTTACTGACTGACTGACTGTCTCACTCTCACTGACTGACTGACTCTCAATCTCTCTCACTGACTGATTGACTCACTCACTTTCTCACTGACTGACTGACTCACTCTCACGAACTGACTGACTGTCTGTCACTAAATGACTGGCTGACTCTCTCACTGGCTGACTCTCTCACTGGCTGACTCTCTCACTGACTGACTCTCAATCTCTCTCACTGACTGACTGACTCTCTCACTGATGGACTGACTCACGGATTGACTATCTAACAAACTGACTGACGCTCTCACTGATTGACTAAGTGACTCACTGATGGACTGACTTTCTCACGCACTGACTGACTCTTTCACTCTCTCTCACTGACTGACTGACTGACTTTTTCATTCTCTCTCACTGACTGACTGACTGACTCTCTCTCTCTCTCTCTATCACTGACTGACTCTCTCACTCTCTCTCACTGATTGATTTTCTCACTGACTGATTGACTAACTCTATCTCATTGACTGACTCTGACACTCTCTCACTGACTGACTCCCTCTCACTGACTAAATCTCTCTCTCTCTCACTGACTGACTCTCTCACTCTATCTCACTGACTGACTCACTGACCAACTGACCCTATCACTGACTGACTCCATAACTCACTCTCTCTCGCTCTCTCTGACTGACTGACTCTCTCACTGACTCTATGACTGACTCTCTCGCTCTCTCACAGACTGACTGATTAAATGACTGACTCTCTCACTCTCTCTCTCTCACTGACTGGCTGACTCTCTCACTCTCTATCTCACCCGACTGACTGACTGACTGACTCTCTCAATCTCTCTCTCACTGTTCACTCTCTCTCTCACTGACGGACTGACTCTCACTATCTGACTGACAACTCTCACTAACTGAATGACTGACTGACTCTCTCACTCTCTCTCGCTGACTGGCCAACTGGCTGACTACGTGACTCTCTCAATCTCTCTCTCACTGACTAACTGACTCTCTCACTAACTGACTGACTCTCACTGACTCTGCCTGACTGACTCTCTCACTCTCTCTCTCACTGACTGACTGAGTGACTCTCTCACTGACTGACTGACTGACTGACTCTCTCTCTCACTGACTGACTTTCTCACTGACTGTCTCTCTCTCACTGACTGAACAACTGGCTGAAATACTGACTCTCTCAATCTCTCTCTCAATGACTGACTGACTGACACCCTCACACTCTCACTGACTCTGCCTGACTGACTTTCTCACTCACTCTCTCTCACTGACTGCCTGAGTGACTCTCTCACTGATTGACTAAGTGACTCTCTCACTGACTAACTGCATGACTCACTGACACTCTCACTGACTGACTGACTCTCTCTCTCACTGACTGACTCGCTCACTGACTGACTGACTCTCTCTGTCTCACTGACTAACTGACTCATTTACTGACTGATTGACTCTCTCACTGACTGACCGACTGTCTCACTGACTGACTGACTGACCAACTGACTGCCTGTCTCTCTCAATCTCTCTCTCACTGACTGGCTGACTCTCTCAATCTCTCTCTCACTGACTGACTGACTGACTGCCTCTCTCAATCTCTCTCTCACTGACTGACTGACTCTCTCACTCATTCTCTCACTGACTGACTGACTCTCACTGACTCTCTGACTGGCTGACTCTCTCACTCTCTCTCTCACTGACTGAATATGTGACTCTCTTACTGACTGTCTGGCTGACTGACTGACTCTCACTAACTGACTGACTGACTCTCTTTTTTTTTTTTTTAATATTTTTATTGAAAGAATTGTTTCCCCTTTTTTCTCTATGACATGAGCAGGGCACAATAGAATACACAATCATAGAACACAAATTCATATATACAAAATACAAAGCCATAGAACACAAAATCATACATAAATATTCAGATACTCAAATATTCAGTAAATTAAATTCTTCATCTTTCAACATTCAGTTCCTAACTTCCACTGAATAAAAGGACCCCAAATTTGTATACCCAATTTCTTACCCTTTTTTCCCTTCCTAGCGTAAATAGCAGTTTCCAATTTTTGAATTGATAATACTTTACCCAGCCATTGATGGTATGTAGGAGGGTTAGGGTCAAGCCAAACCGAGGCCACTAACAATCTGAAAATCGCCATTGCTACAAATATAAAGTTTTTACAATTTGAGTGTCCATCGAGACTGACCCCCAATAACATAACAGCTGGGTTTAGTTCTATAGTTGTTAATAGTGCATTCTGAAAAAAATTCCCAATATCCTGTTTCAACTTATCTAGGTGTGGACAGACCGAAAAGATATGTATCAGGTCCGCCTCTGCACTGCCACACCTAAAACAAGTAGTTCCGGATAAACCCCCCCCATTGAGCAATTTTCCCAGGTGTGTAATATAAATGATATAAAATCTTATAATGTTGGGCCTGAAGAGACGATGAACACAACATTTTGCTTCCCATTGCTAGTGACTCAGTGAAGGTATCCCTAGCTATATCCAAATCTACAGACCATTTATCTATCCATTTCTCCAAATCATCTTTCTTTAATTTTGTCATTTCCAAGTAGAACCTCTTTATAGTACAATCAGAGCCATCTTCTATAAGGTCCATCATTGTAGTTCTTTCAAAGCCCAATGATCCCCCTTTTTTATTTGATATACAACTTCTTATTTGAAGGTATTTGAAGAAATGTCTTGTGTTCAACGTATATCTATTTTGCAATTCCATAAATTGTAATATGCCATAACCGCCCAACATATCTCCGATCTTTCTTATCCCTCGCCTCTCCCATTCTGGAAATACAGCTCCTGAGAAAACTGCCCTAGATAAAGAAGGGTTGTTTTTAAATCTAGTGTATGCATTATACTTCCTGTAGGAAGGTGGATATCTGACTATGGTTACCCCCAAACTTTTTGCCTGGTGTTTAGCTGGTTTTTGACATAGTTGGCCTGGGATCCTGCTATTCAAGGCCCCAGGCTAATTGCTCTCTCCTTAAAATGGACTCCATGTACCTTAGGTACATACACAATTGGAACTGGTTCACCTTATTGGCCCCTGTAACAGTGTACCCAGGTACCCAGGGCATAGGTGCTTCCAAGGCCTACCAGGGGCTGCAGCACGTATTGTGCCACCCCTGGCCTGGCCTCCATATTTGACACAACTGGCTGATCACTCAGCTGGGGTAAGTCGGTGTAACCACCCCCTTACTTAGGTGTAGTATGCCTATACCTAACCTAAAATGGACACATATGTTCCTATCAGTCACTCCTATGGAAGGCCTCATCAATCCTGGAGGCAGAGTGCTTGGAAATATGTGAGATGGTGCTCTGGCATGAGCTGAGCCTGTCTGCAGCTTTCGGAACAATGTCCTTTAGCTGTTTCATGATACTGCCATACCATATACTCTTAAATGCATTATGAACCTCGCGGTTAAATGCTATCTTGGGTTTGGCTTTATCAAAACATGTCGAGTAAGGTGTCATACGAATTGGAATACTACCCCCTCGCCAGTTCTGGTGACGGGGGTAGCATTCCACCCTTCTAGAGGGACACGACATGTACCTAGCCTGAACCCCGGTTAAAGTTAAACAGAGCCTCAGCATCACAAGATGGAAGCTGCCATCACAGACACAAGACTGACCTCCTGCTGCTGGGAGTCCTTCCAGCGAGGGCAGCTTGGACAAAGGGTTCACTGCCTGGGGAGGTGCTAGCACCACCCCAGACAGGATTTTGTGTATTGGGTAGGACAGGGCTGAATAGAATCAGACATGCCTGGGGCACACAAGGTGTCCCTGTGCATAGGCCAGTTCAAACCGGTGCTGGGGTTTTCCTGCCCCAGTCCTGGCGCGAAACTGGACAAAGGAAAGGGTGTGTAACCACCCCCCTTCCTGGTTCCAACCAGAGGAGGGACCTAGTAGGTGATCCGGCCCCCCAGATTCGAATAAGAGTGGGAGCTGTGTCCTGAGACTTCAGATCATCCTGAATCAACTTGAAATACAGAAGAAGACTGGACTTTGACATTCTGATGCTCAGAAGACGGAAGAGAATCTCCCTTGTGGCCAAGGAGTGACCACCCTGTGAACACAGGAACCAACCAGCAACTCAATGTCTGCTTTGCCGCCGCCTCCCGCCGGAGCCCGAGCCCAGAGCTTGACAAGACCCAGACCCCCAGACTTCTCACAGCCCGATCCACAGTCCCTGCAAAGAAGGGACCCGTGGAGGCACTGAGAGACGTGGGACCGGACCTCTTGAAAGACCTCCGAGAAGCTGACTGCGCAGCACCTGAGGCACCCTCGATGCTGTGCTTTGAGGTTTGAATAGCCCCAACCTCGAGCAGCCCTTGCACCGAAGAACAGCCCCCCAGCATCTCCACGATCTGCCTGGGGCCCTTTTGCACCGTGCCACTCGACGCGCCATCCCGGCCACTTGCCACGTGGCTAGCGGCCATCTTGGGGACGAAAACGACAAACTACACCACTGGTCTGGTTGCTCAAGACTGGCCCTTGCTTTCCTGAAAAGGAGCACCCGCTCTGACCTTGCTGGTCCGAGTGAGAAGCTTGAATCACTTCCTGCGTGGCTTGCTTTAGCCAAGGCCTGTTTGCTCCAATCAAGTTGCCGACACCGCCATCAGCAAGAGCCTACGTGGAACAGCTCGTGACCGACTCCTGGACATCCTTGACCTCTTCGTGTCCACGTGGCTGCAGAGACAATCTTCACAACATCACCTGTTTGCACCCAACATCGCCTGGTTCCGTCCTGGTTCCACGGTAGTCACTGGTTAGTGACTTTGAACATTGTCCCCTCTGCTTTCAGGTCTTCACCTCTTCAGATCCACCCTTGGATCCACCGGAACACTTCACATCGAGCCGCCTGCAGCATCTTCAGCTCCAAGCACCATCGACCTGCGTGACGAAACCCGACACTACTTCGACCCTATGCACCCGCTTCCTGTGGGTGAGGTAACTCAGCTCCGCCGGTGTTCCCACACTGGTACACACCTCTAGTGTCTGTGTCTAAAGTTTCATCCTTCTAGGTCACTCGTAAGGTTCCTTAATAACTAACTTTGTAACTTTTACGCACCATTGACATTGCATTGGTATTGCGTGCGCTTTCCGCACTGCACCCGAGTCCCGCGGGCCTTTCCCGACTTCTTCACTGCTAGTCCCGATCAGCTCCAGCGATTCCCTAGGCCCTGTGGTAAATAAATAAATAAATAAATAATACCCTATTTTTGACTAGACATAGATCATAACAGATAGCTCAATAAATAAGAGTCAAGATTCGAGGTAGTAGGAGTTTTGCAGGTTTAATACAGCATAAGGACAGGAACAGGACGACCTGCATAGGAATAGGATGACAGGGCCCAGCAGCTGCTGGGGCTGGATCTGGGATGAGCGCGCTGACTTTTAATAACAATACATGAGCATATATACATAACGCAAACACATAGCATTACATTGCAGTAGGCGTAGCAGTGGGTGGAGCAGAAGGCGTGACGCGTAGCAGTCGCGAAAGATAAGGGTAAAAAGAGGTGTAACTGGGCGTATACATAGACATGTGGTGCAGACGTAACAGAATATGTCATGAATGGGGCGGAAACCATGGAGGGGGCTACCTGAGGAGCCGGGACCTCTAACCTAGTGGTGCGCGCAAACTAGCAATGACGTATTACTAGGAGAAGCTGGGGGCTATGAACTCTGTGCTAGGAGCAGAGACTGAAGTCTGGAGGGTCGGAGCGACATGTACCTAAACCCTATCTGGTATCTAATGTTTAGGGAACATGTTGATATAAACTAGAAGTCATGAGGGGAAAAGCTAACAGACTCTAAGGCTAGACCATGTATTATTCTACATGTAGTGCGTGATGAAGAATATTAAATGACCATTAAATGCAGTATTTCTCTAACGTGGAGACGTGAAGGCTAGACAATGACGGAAACTATTGATGCGATTCAGTAGCTTAGGAATGCAGAGAAGGAGGACTGAACTGATAACTGGAATCATAACATAGTCTTGGCAGACTCAGAGGCAGAGCCAAGCTGCACCGGGCACTGCGAGGCAGGAAGTAAGTGAAGGGTTGAGGATACAGGTGGGGGCTGTATCGCTCCTCAGCGAGGCTTCAGGAGACAGGAGCTGAATCTGGTGTCCGGGCCCTTTTGAGGCCTAGAAACGGGGACTTTATAATAGAATAACGTGCACACTGAGAAACGTGGCAACGTAGCTTTACATAGGCCTGATATCCGTAGTATTCACGAGGACTGGAAACTGGCATACTAGAGGTGGACACAACTGTAATTGCGTCATTAATCGGACATGGGGAGTACATATGCATATTTAATCATGCACACATAACATATGATGGACGACACGTAGGGACACAGAACATGGCAAAATTTACTTTTCCACATTCCCTCCTTGTCACTACGTTTCCATCAGGAAACATCAATATTCATGATACCATCTATCATTTCATACAGTACCATTTGTTCATCTCGAATTTTCTTAGAACGGGATTTAGAACGGGGCTTGGGACTAGGAATACAAGAGGTAGCACAAATGCCGCAAATCGCAGGGCCACATTGTATACAGAGGCAGCAGCTGAATATGATCGCTACTGCGATACCTAGAAAGGACAGGACTTTCCATCCCCAGGCGGAAATTATATTCCAGAACCAACCGGACCATGTCCAGGTGCCTGGATCTTGGTGTAACAGATGGGCAATTTTATGAAGTCTGGTTATAGCTGAATAAACAGACGGCGCGTTATTTGGAATGAAAATGCAGCAACTGGATCCGATGAGTCTACAGGCCCCGCCCCTATCGGCCAGTATGACGTCAAGGACGAGACGATTCTGGAGCACAACAATTCTCATAAAGGATTGCTCTTCGGTTAAGTTACCTAGAGCGGAGGCAGTCTCATCTACTACAGCTTCAAGGGTTCTTGTTAACCTACGGATTAGCTTACTATTTACAACTGTACCTAAATAAGGGAAAACACCTTTATCAATATCAATGAATTGTTCTGCAGCAGTTTCAGTATAGTCGACAATCGGGAGATTTCTCTTGTGTCTAGTATGTACTAGGTAGGAATTCCTATGGTAGTCAGGTGGGGCTAAAAAAACAGGTGGCAGTAGGAAGGCAATGTAACAGGTTCCCTCCCAATCGAGGGGCAGACGAACATATGCAGTTTGACCACAAACAAAATATGAATGACGTGAAGCTTTAAAAATAGATTTCCCACTGTCACTATACTTGACAATAGTAGTACAATCACTATGTCCTACGTGTACAGAACCATAATGTCGGACACATAATTCGCCTTTGACTGGTAATACTGAAATAGCAGGTGAGTCTGGAGTAGTATCAGACTGAACATTCAGGACCATAAAATTCGACGAGTAGTTACCTAAATTGTACACTTCATTTTCTAGATCTAAACCTGTTCGGTGAGGGAGACCTTGCTTGTCTGGGAAACATGTACTGTTAAGAAAAGACATATCTGTTGAGGATGACGTTAACGTGGACCATGCTCCACACGAACCATTATGTGAAAATGGATAAGGAAAGAGTGGCAGAACTCCCTTCGGTGTCTGGAAAGGGGGAAGTCGACCACATACCCAACAATTAGTGGCATTGCTGGTCTGGTGTGAGTAATGTAACATACGGATAAAGGAGTTATTACGCATAGCGAGGCGGTAGGAATATTCATGAGGAGGCAGATCACTAAACGTGTGCTCTACTGTAACATTAGCAGACTTATTTACATGAGGAACTGGAAAACACAGGTAAAATGCGTAACTAGTGCAGGAAGTCAAAAGGCTGAGAAATAATATGAAACTTAGAAAAACGATACATCGGATTGAGTTTTGACTAACTCTCTCACTATGGGGGTCTATTTTATACATGTCAGAAACAGTCTAACCGTTTCACCTAGGGGAGGACTTATACAATCAAACTGGCTGACTTATTTTACTAGACCGTAGCTTTTGCTTATACTCCTGCTGCGGAGTTTTCTCTAATAGGGGAGGGGTTGTGTCAATGTCATTTGCGGGACAGTCCTTAGGAACAATGTTTTGACAAGTTTTTAAATCCTGGGAAATGTTCTTGGAGACCGGCTTTAATCCGTAGAATTTCTTGACGTGCGAAAGGTGTACCCAGCCGCGGCGTCCTTCCAATTTCACGGCTGTACGGGTGGTGAGGAGGACCTGACGGGGCTCCTTCCAACGTGGCTCCAGCGGACTTGATCTGTCAAAGTTGCGGACCATCACCATGGATCCTGGAACGATTTCATGCGGTGCCACCTCGGTATTGTCTGGAAATGCGGCGGCAACCTGTGAACGACATGAGTTGAGGGCAGACATCAAGGAAGCTAGGTAATCTGTCAGCATATTACATGAAACATCAGTAATACTTCGGGGTCTAGGAGTACCCCACATGTTAGGGGGGCGGCCGAAAACGACCTCATACGGGGACAGACCTGATCTGGAATGTGCGACCATACGCATATAAAACAGAGCGACTGGCAGAGCTACTAGCCAGTCCACACCCTTCTCTTTACACACTTTGGCAATTCGGATTTTCAGGGTCTGATTATGTCTTTCAACGAGACCGGCTGCTTCAGGGTGGCGTACACAATGGAACTTCCACTGGTACCCTAACAAAAGGGAAACGTGCTTCATTAATTCTGAGGAGAATGGCTGGCCGTTATCAGAATATACGACTCTAGGGAGTCCATAACGGGGGAAGAATTCACGAACCAACTGCTTGGCAGTGGTCGCGGCTGTGTAATCTGGGACTGGATATGCTTCTGTCCACCTGGACAAAGCGCATACAACTACAAGGACATACTTGAAACCTCGACATCGCTCCATCTGAATATAATCCATCTGGAGGACTTCAAAAGGGTGGTCAGGAGGCTGGAATCCCCCTTGTTCCACCGGGACACTTTTACCTGGATTAAACTGACAACATATCATACAGGTACGGACTTTCTGCTTGGCTGCAGCTCGTAAATGCTTGTTGAACCAAATGTTCTGGATACTGTCTAACATAGCTTTTTCTCCTAAATGTGCTGGACTATGCGCGGTATTAATAATGACTTGAACCATAGAGTCGGGGAGAAACCATGTGGCTCTACCCTTCGTTACCCATCCTTGATCTGTCTGGACCCCTCCTTGTTCAGACCATTTCTTGATTTCATCGGGAGTAGCATGTAACTGGATATCTATGACATCTTGAGTAGGGTCCTTAACTGTCATACATGTAATCGGATCTGGAGTGTGTGTCTGTGTCGGATTAACTTGAATGTCTGGAGTCTGTGCTGTAAGCTTGGCTGTGCGGTCTGCTAGATCATTACCTTGAGAAATAATGTCAGTAACTTTCGTATGTGCTTTGCATTTCATAATAGCAATAGATGTCGGTAAGTGTATGGCATCTAACAGAGCTTGAATAAGGAAACCATGCTGAATCTTGGTTCCATGAGAAGTCATGAAACCTCTTTCCTGCCAGAGCACTCCGAAGTCGTGTACAACTCCGAATGCGTAGCGTGAATCTGTGTAAACATTAACTTTCAAGTTCTTGGCGTGTATGCAGGCTTGTGTCAGAGCAACTAGCTCTGCTGCTTGAGCGGACAGGGTATCAATACGGTGTGTTTCAATAACTTCGGTGTCAGTAGTCACTGCATACGCGGCGACTAGTTCTCCTGTACTAGTTCTCATACATGAACCATCCACATAAAGTGTCAGGTCGGGATCTGGTAGCGGAATATCTGTCAGATCTTGTCTTGGCTTTGTCGTAATGTTAACTACTTCCACACAGTCGTGTGTGGCAGAATTTAAATTAGCTGATGGTAACAATGTAGCAGGATTTAAAATGTTGCAGCGTCTGATTTCTATGTGTGGCTGGAACAGTGTCAATTCATAACCTGTTAAACGTGCAATTGTCAAGTGCTGAGTTTGTGTTCGGTTCAGAAGAACTTCCACAGAATGTGGAACTTGTACTGTCAGAGAGTGTCCTAAAACTATGGAATCACTTTGTCTGATAGCTAGTGCTGTGGCTGCAACTGACTTGAGGCACGCAGGCAGAGCCTGGGCTACAGGATCTAATGTGCTAGAAAAATAAGCACAGGGCTTGTATTGTCCTGCTTGATCTTGTGTGAGAACAGATAATGCTGTACCTTCGCGTTCAGTGACAAAAAGTGTAAAAGGCTTACTGTAGTTCGGTGTAGCTAGAACTGGTGCTTGGCATAAAGCTTTCTTTAACTCGTTGAAACTAAGTGTATGTTCAGATGTCCAAGGGAGGACAGTCGGTGCGGCTGCCTCCTGGGTCGTTAATTGTATCAGTGGCTTGGCTAGAAACGCATACTGGGGAATCCATTGTCTACAATAAGAAGTGAGGCCAATAAAGGCACGTACCTCCTTCTGGGTCCTGGGCTGAGGAAGACTCGCTATCAACTGGATGCGATCGGGTGTCAACTGCCTACCCCTCTTGGACAGCAAGTGTCCTAGGTAAACCACTTGCTGGACACAGAATTGAAGCTTCGAAGGGGACACCTTGTGCCCCATCTCGGCTAGGAAATACAGAACTGTAAGGGATGCTCGCTCGCAAGCACGTTCAGAACGGGCTGTGATCAGTAGATCATCGACATACTGGAGCAGGGCAGTGTCAGTCGGCATGTGAATGTTGTCTAGTTGTCTCTTAAGTGCTTGACTGTAAATACTAGGACTTTCTGTGAAACCTTGAGGAGCGCGTGTGAACATATAGCTCCTTCCATTTAAACAAAATCCGAAAAGGAACTGGCTGTCTGGATGAATTGGAACACTAAAAAATGCATTCTTGAGGTTGATTACTGTAAAGAACGTGGCTTCGGAATCAATGGCTGTTAATAGGGAAGAGATGTCTGGGACAACTGGGTACTGAGGAATAATACATTTATTAAGCTCTCGTAGGTCGATCACTAATCGATATACTGGGGGTGCATTTGGATCAGTACGTTTCATGACTGGAATGATCGGAGAATTACATACATTGGAGTCAGTTTCTACAACTACTCCTTGAGCGATGAGCTCGTCAATAATTTTGGATAAGGCTGCTACAGCCTCGGGTGGCAATCTGTACTGCCTGATTCGTGGTAACACTACACCTGGTTTGAGAGTCACACGATAGGGTGTGATTTGCATGTAACCTACATCAGTTGGACCTTGCGCCCATAGATGCTGTGGAACATTAGACAGTCTCGAATCAAAATCTCGCAATACATAGTGACCCTTGAAGTCACGTAGGAACAATCGTATTCCCTCTGGGGAACAGCATATAACTGCACCTAACTCTTTCAATGTCTTAATGCCTAACAGATTTTCTGGACATGATTTAGTAAGTAACAGATCAGTAGTACGGGACAATGGACCTACTTCTAGAGTAACTGGCTTTGAAATCTCATTTACGATAGGTTTTCCTGAAAATCCAAGGGAAACATTTCTTGAGCCTGAGAGCGGAGCCCCTGGAACTTCGGCGTGACTAATTGTGGTCCTACTTGCCCCTGTATCAATCAAAAACTTTCTGTCTTTCCCTAATACTTGACTGTGAACATAGGGACCCTCTTGATCTACAGGTATCTCGATGAGAGGCAAGCCTACCTCCCTCTCTAGGCTGTTTCATGAATACTGCTGGTACTCTGGATACTCAGACTGTGCATACTGGTACATCTGCGATGTAACGTGCTGTGTTGCAGCGATAGGCTGCGGAGCTGTAACTGTCTGTTGTGCATTCTGTGACTGAGGAGTCTGTGAAACTTGCTCTTGTCTAGGCGGACGTGGTCTTTCTTTAGTCTTACCAGTAGCTATGTTATGTTTCAGAACTGTACACTCGTTTATAAAATGACCTGGCTGTTTACAATAATTGCAGTTCCCTTTAACGGGTGCTGCAGGATGACTGGCTTGATTCGGACCCCTCTTCTGACTGTCTTGAGGAACAGATTGTGCAACTAGTACTTTCATTTTTGTGTCTTTCATACGTTTTCTTTCGTGTTCTTGTTCTTCTCTGATTCTATTCTGGTGATACTGGAGCATCTGGAGCATCTGGGACGGAGTATTAGCTTGCCAGGTACTTTCGACTTTCAGAACTCGGTTTTTAATTGGTGGACTTGAATTCTCGACTAATTTAGTAACGAAAAGGTGAGGGTACGACTCACTACTTGTCTTGAGGCCACTATTGATACTAAAACATTTTTCAAATCTAGAATAAAAATCACTAATATCTTCATCTTGTTTCTGTTTACAGGCTGAGATTGCATCCCAGTCTTCTTTTCTAGTTGTCAATAATCTGGGTAAAACTTGAATCAATAATTCTGGTAATTCTTTACATTTCTCTCCTAGACCAGTACCTGGTACACGTATCTTATCTTCTGCTTCTAGGACTGCCCAATCTATCTTTTTCTCTCCCACCTCCCATTCTTTCTCTTTGAGCTTTTCATACACCCCTGCGGGCAACAGAACCTTTAACATTTTAATTATATCCGGGTATGTGTATTCTCCCATACGGAGCATGTCTTTTAATTCTCTATGGAACCCTGCTGGATCTTTGTCATGACAGGGAATTAATTTCTTCATTTCGAGGAGTTCCATCTTTGTGATTGGAGTGTATACAAACACTCGTTGCATTTCGCCACCCGCTCCTCTGACTGGGTGGACTTCTCGTAACGGATTCTGTCTGTCTATGTAGAATGATTTACTTTCTGGGGGTGAGACATGAACGAAATGCGGGTTCAAGAACATTTTATATTTATGGCGTTGTTCTAGAATGACACTAATTAAATCGGTACCTAGACCTCTCCATCTGTACTGGAGTAACTCGTTCAGGATATCATGTAACGGGCCTGGATCAGAATGTTGACCCTCATACAGAGTAATGAGGTGCTGAATCATATACATACCCACCAGTCGCTGCTCGGCTGGGGGCATTTTCAGAAACATTTGTGCCACTATTTCGTCTGGAAAAGTGGTAGAATCAGTAATCCATCGGACTGCTGACCGAACTATTTCTTGTTCATGCATGGTACTTAACTCACTATAACCGATTCGTGATTTCAGAATGTGATCGGTAGCTTGGAATACTTGTTCTAGGGAACCTTGTTCTGGTGCTGAATGATGGGAAATTGGCTTGTGTTCTAGACGTAAATGGCGATCTGGAAATCTAGGTTTTCCTACATACGCTATTCTGGCGGTATTCTCATCGTCTTCTTCTTCAGGATCAGAGGTACTTTCTTTCTCGCTTACTTGTGCTGCTTTACGCTGTTCGTGTATCTTTATTATCTCTCTACGGATTTTCTTGTACATACTTTCCATGGCACCAATGGTATTGTGCTTTCCTTCGGCTATATTATCACTCCACTTTGTCAGAGTTTTCATTTCTTCCGGATCTTTAGACGGGTAATCTTGTTCTCTTATTAGACAGTTAATTAAAAACTTTAATATCATACGCTGGATCTCAGCTTTCCTTTGAGACATGGCATCCCTAATACTTTCTGGATCATCCCCTGTACGGATGAAACGATATATTCTGTCTAGATCTTCTTTCATATTGGGTAGGGTGACTAGATACTCGGTCACTCTCCTTACGCGTACGGAATATAAAACCATATTAAACTCGCCTGGAACTGGGTCATAGACACATTCGCCAAGGGCTTGCCTGATTTCTGCGACAGACTTATTACTCTTGGGAGTACGCTGTGATGCTTGAGCATGTAATTCGAGTGCTGATAAACGCTTGCGTGGCGGCGGGGTTTGAGGAAGACCTCCTCCTGCGGCCCCTAGACTAGAATCGTCGACTGATGCTTTTCGTCCTGGCAGGGTGGGTAATTGTAACGTGGGCTGGACTTGTATGGCGGGCTGACCCGGGGGGGCTGTTAAGGGCACCCCGGTGTCTGGGGGAGTAGGAATTACCTGATTTACAGGGACTGGCGGAGCGCGGACAGGATTTGCATATTCAGGGACTGTGTCGTCCAAATAGGACGAGATGAAAATATCAGCTGCGGTCGGTTTGTGACGTAGCTTGGTCGGAACTAACGGTGGCGGGAAATTACTAGATGCCTCCGGGGTCGCTTTTGGCAAGCCTTCGGCAAGAAGAGGATACATACCCTTAATAAGGGCATTCCTCTGTCTGTCTGACTGTTCGGCTTTGACTTGTTCACCTATCTCGATTAATTCTTTTTCTTGGGCTCGTTCTAAGGATTCTCTACTTAATTCTGACTTTCTGATTTCTTTTTCGGTTCTTTTATGAGCTTCTTTGCGCCATAGCTCGATGGCATCTTTCTGTGACTGTCTGGCTTTCTTTTTCCATAATGCTTCTTCTACTCGCATGATGCATTCGGCATCCCATGTACCCGATACGGGCCATCTATACTTTTCTTCTAACTGTTTGGTATACTCTACCCATAAATCTAGATACAATATGGCACTTATGCCATGTTTCTGATACATAAAGTGACCTGGACTGTCCCTAGGCGGGACGGGAACTGCTGCTTCCAGCAGACCCTTTCTAGTCTTTAACTGACGTAACTTGGAAAATATGGGCATGACTGAACTGTAATCTAGACACAATACAATACACAATAAACACGATACTTATTCTCCATTCATACCACGACATTAAAATACATGAAGGACATTTAAAATAACAGTTCGAACAGAATACTACCTGGAAATATTGAGAACAGAACACATACATTTTCTCGAGAACAGAAACTGACTAGAACAGAAACTAGATGCACTGCTGAAACAGTACGAAACTTACCGGTCTCGTAAAGAGACACGTCAGGACCCGCATCCACCGAAGTGGACACTTCGTTTGTGGGACTGTGTACCACCAACCCACAGACCAGAGTCAATTTAATTGACCCTGTCTAGATACCACCCCAGTAACGGTACTCACCGGGCAGCAAGAACGGAAGGCCTCAGACTGGACTGGACTGCTACGACGACGGACGACGAACTTCGGACTTCGGACTTCGGACTTCAGTTACGGGTGGACCTCCGGATACCTCGGACCTTGGACTCTCGGCTTGGGCTCTGGTCGGGACTCGCCGCGTTCCTCCACCGTCTCGTCTGGATGCTGGACCGCCTCCTCCGTCTCCTCCGTGGGCCTGAGGGATACTTGAGCAGAAATATCTGCCACTGCGCAGAAGAGTTCCGTCACGACTGCAGAGGGTCAGGGGGTCGGCGTGGCTTCACCGACGCGTGGGGAAAGGGCAAGTCCCTGTTCGGGCGCCATTATGTGGTAAATAAATAAATAATACCCTATTTTTGACTAGACATAGATCATAACAGATAGCTCAATAAATAAGAGTCAAGATTCGAGGTAGTAGGAGTTTTGCAGGTTTAATACAGCATAAGGACAGGAACAGGACGACCTGCATAGGAATAGGATGACAGGGCCCAGCAGCTGCTGGGGCTGGATCTGGGATGAGCGCGCTGACTTTTAATAACAATACATGAGCATATATACATAACGCAAACACATAGCATTACATTGCAGTAGGCGTAGCAGTGGGTGGAGCAGAAGGCGTGATGCGTAGTAGTCGCGAAAGATAAGGGTAAAAAGAGGTGTAACTGGGCGTATACATAGACATGTGGTGCAGACGTAACAGAATATGTCATGAATGGGGCGGAAACCATGGAGGGGGCTACCTGAGGAGCCGGGACCTCTAACCTAGTGGTGCGCGCAAACTAGCAATGACGTATTACTAGGAGAAGCTGGGGGCTATGAACTCTGTGCTAGGAGCAGAGACTGAAGTCTGGAGGGTCGGAGCGACATGTACCTAAACCCTATCTTGTATCTAATGTTTAGGGAACATGTTGATATAAACTAGAAGTCATGAGGGGAAAAGCTAACAGACTCTAAGGCTAGACCATGTATTATTCTACATGTAGTGCGTGATGAAGAATATTAAATGACCATTAAATGCAGTATTTCTCTAACGTGGAGACGTGAAGGCTAGACAATGACGGAAACTATTGATGCGATTCAGTAGCTTAGGAATGCAGAGAAGGAGGACTGAACTGATAACTGGAATCATAACATAGTCTTGGCAGACTCAGAGGCAGAGCCAAGCTGCACCGGGCACTGCGAGGCAGGAAGTAAGTGAAGGGTCGAGGATACAGGTGGGGGCTGTATCGCTCCTCAGCGAGGCTTCAGGAGACAGGAGCTGAATCTGGTGTCCGGGCCCTTTTGAGGCCTAGAAACGGGGACTTTATAATAGAATAACGTGCACACTGAGAAACGTGGCAACGTAGCTTTACATAGGCCTGATATCCGTAGTATTCACGAGGACTGGAAACTGGCATACTAGAGGTGGACACAACTGTAATTGCGTCATTAATCGGACATGGGGAGTACATATGCATATTTAATCATGCACACATAACATATGATGGACGACACGTAGGGACACAGAACATGGCAAAATTTACTTTTCCACACCTAGGCCTCTTCACTTTCCCCATAGTGGTTCTTATACCACTATTTTAGTATATGGTTTAGGTGGCCCCTAGGGCTCATCCATATTCGTGCAACTTTTGTGTATTTAAACTGTGTTTTGTTTCAACGCATTTGCTTCTGTGCTCATAAAGAGTATAGGGGATATTTGTAGAAATAAATCTATATATATTTTCAATATATATCTGTGTGGTGTCCTTTCATTTGGTATTCAAGGGGATTGTGTATGGTAAAACAGCTTGCTTCACATGCCTTTACAGAGTTTAGCCTAAGACTGCTTAGTCCATGCTACCCCTAGGATAGCTTGTCTATAAGGTTGACTTTACAACCTGCACCATAAGGGTTGCTTGGCATGGTACAAGGTGATCACTAGAACTAGTGAGCAGCATATACCAGGCCAACTTCTCACATTGGTGAGCAGCGGATTGGGATTTGAGCTTGCTGTTGTTTTACCATTACAATCTTTGAAAATATCATTTGAAAGATCATACAGGTACCTGATAGGTACACTAAAACAAGACTAGATATACTTAAGTTCTACTGAACTTAGTTGTTGTAGAGGATAGGGAGTAGCACACCCTGACTACAACTACTAGATAGGTTTTGTAGGTAGATTGCAACACATCCACCACACTAGAGCAATGTCTGGAGCAGAGGGATCCACTGGACTCATCTCTGCTGAGAGTGACCCTCCAAGGGCACCATCCAAATTTGCTAGCTTTCCATTTAAGGAACTGAGGCAACTGTGTTCCATGAGAGGAATCAAAACAGGTCCTACTCCTACAGCAGGACACCTCAGAGAGCTGTTAGACCAGTCTGAAGCTCTAAAGAACTCCAAACCAGGCCCCTCAGGGACTGGTGAGGAAGTTTCTCCTTCTGAAGATGATAACCCTGATGCCCCTGCCCCTGTCATCCAGATAGATGAGGAAGACCAGACCCCTGGGAATACTCAGCCTGAGGAAGAGGAGGAGGAGGAGGAAGAAAGTGATTCTGATGATGGTAGAAATAGCCAGGTGTTAGTCAGCAGGCTTAACCAGGCTAACTTAAGCTTATTTGGGACTGAAGGTGGGTCCAACCCATTCAGACCCCCAAATGGACTTAACCAGGAGCATAGGAGGAGGAGGATTCACTCAGGTGAATCCAATACTTCCCATGTTTCTAGAGGTTCTCATGGCAACTCCAGAAGGGAGTTGACTAGCCCTCAGAGAAGGGAACATGAGGCCAAAATGAGAGAGGCTGAACTTAGGATCCAGAAGCAAGAGTTAGAAGTTGCCCTGGCCAAAGAGAAACTTGCTAGAGCAAGGCAGCCTAGAGAGAGTGGATTAGGATCCACTGGTGGCAGCACTATCCCTAAGGATAAAGACAGGTCCTATGACAATAGAAACCTGAGTAAGATTGTGCCCCCCTACAAAGTTGGGGATGATATCCACAAGTGGATGACTGCACTTGAGAGAGCTTGCAAAGTACAGCAGGTCCCTCAGGAGCAGTGGGCAGCAATCTTGTGGCTCTCCTTTGAAGGTAGAGGCCGAGACAGACTCCTCACAGTTAGTGATGGGGATTCTAGAAACTACCTAGTCCTGAAGAGTGCTCTGATTGATGGGTTAGGCTTAACCACTGAACAGTACAGGTTAATGTTCAGAGATACCCAGAAGACACAGACTCAGGACTGGTCTGAATTTGTTGAATGTGCCACTAAGGCTCTGGAGGGCTGGTTGCTGGGAAGTAAGGTTACTGACTATACAGGATTGTATAATTTAATTATGAGAGAGCAAATCTTAATTATTTGTCAAAATCAGCTTCTACATCAGCACCTGGTTGACTCTGATCTGACCTCCCCACAAGAATTGGGTAGGAGGGCAGACAAATGGGTCAGAACCAGGATCAGGCCTAAGAACCAGGGTGGTGACCAAAAGAAAGAGACTACCAAGCCTCAAGAGAAGGGTGGGGAAAAAAGTAAGGAAAAGACTTCCCCAGGGCCCCAAAACTCCAAGGATGGGGGTGGGTCCCAAGACACTTCTTCCACCCAGAAAAAGCCTTATTGTCATGCCTGTAAACAGGTTGGGCATTACAAAACAGACAGCTGTTGTCCCAAGAATGGCAATAAAGAGAATATACCTCCAAAGCCAGCCCCAACACCTCCTGTTACTGTCAGCAGTAATCCCCCAGGAAGTGGGAGCACACCCAGGAATCTGGGTGGGTTTACTTTTGGAGCCCAGGAGGACCCTGGCCTATCCAGGTCCCCATCCCCAAATAATCTTGTTTATGAGACTGGCATGGGGTTTGCCAATTTCACTGCTTGCCCAAACACTTTGAGCAAGTATAGACAGGAGCCCCTCATCAATGGCTTGAAAGTTGAGGCCTTTAGAGACACAGGGGCTAGCATCACCATGGTGGCTGAATGTCTAGTCCCCTCAAGGCAACTTTTACCTGATGCCACATATCAGGTGACAAACATTGATGGAATAGAAACCAAACATCCCATGGCAGTAGTCAATCTTAGCTGGGGAGGTGTCACTGGCCCAAAGAGAGTGGCAGTGTCAGCAAACTTGCCTGTAGATTGCCTACTTGGTAATGATTTGGAAATCTCAGCCTGGGCTGAGGTTGAACAGGAAACCCATTCTAGAATGGTAAATCTACATGGAAAGGTTAGTGGGGCTGTGATGGCTACAGCCCCAATCCAAGATGTCCTTCCTGAAAAGGTTGGTAGGGCTGAGCAAACCTCAGCCCCATCTTTAGCTAACTTCCCTCCTGAAAAGATTAGCAGGGCTGTGATGGTAGCAGCCCATACCCAAACTGAGTCTCCTCCTGAAAAGGTTGGTGGGGCTGTGATGGCCACAGCCCAAACTCAAACTGATACATGTGTTGTGAAGCCTGAAAAGATGGATCACTCCACACAAACAGAGAGCATTGAGGAGGAAGAGAAATCTCCCTCCTACCAGACTTTAGGAAAGGATCAGCCTCCTCAGGGAACTGATCTCACCCCTGATGAAGTAACTGCCCCAGAGGTAGTCAGGCCTAGCCTGGCAGAGCCTCTGATGTCAGTGGACCCTTCTCAGGTGGGACCCAGTCTGGAGCAGGTATCCTGCCCCTCTCTACCTTGCCTTACTCAGCCCTGGGCTGCCGAGGACAAGAAGGACAGTGAGCCCCAAAGGGCCCCCTGACAAATAAAGCACCCCCATCAACATATTAGGGGCACCAAAGCTAGCAGCCCTAGCCAGGTGAAAACTTTAAAAACTCCTGAGGGAGCCCCCTTAAAAGTAGTTAGGGACCTCCCACAGATGGATTCTGTTGGGCACAGCCAAACCTGGGACCCCAAGGGCCCAAACCTGAGCTGTCCCTCCAGTAAGCCAACAAGAGGGACCCAGCCTCCAGCTTTAGGTAGCCAGCGGTTGACCCTGAGAGCACAGTGCAACTCAGTCAAAGAAAGAAAGGCACACATGGTGGAGAGTGATTGGAGGAAGCTGAGTCCTACAGAGGAATCTCACTTCAGTACTCCATCCCAACACCAGCCTTTAACTTTGCAAAGACACACCACAGGTAGAGATTCCCTATGGTGGAGACCCTCAGATACCCTTAGGGTGAGGGATTGCTTAGTGGACCATGAGACAGGGGGTAACCAAGCCAGAGCTGGTACTTCCTTACATGGCCACTTAGGCAATATAGGCTTACCTGGTCAAGGATAGCCTTATCTCCTTTCGTTTGGGGGGGGGGTTATGTAGGAAGGTAGATCCCTGACTATGGTTACCCCCAAACTTTTTGCCTAGTGTTTAGCTGGTTTTTGACATAGTTGGCCTGGGATCCTGCTATTCAGGGCCCCAGGCTAATTGCTCTCTCCTTAAAATGGACTCCATGTACCTTAGGTACATACACAATTGGAACTGGTTCACCTTATTGGCCCCTGTAACAGTGTACCCAGGTACCCAGGGCATAGGTGCTTCCAAGGCCTACCAGGGGCTGCAGCACGTATTGTGCCACCCCTGGCCTGGCCTCCATATTTGACACAACTGGCTGATCACTCAGCTGGGGTAAGTCGGTGTAACCACCCCTTATTTAGGTGTAGTATGCCTATATCTAACCTAAAATGGACACATATGTTCCTATCAGTCACTCCTATGGAAGGCCTAATCAATCCTGGAGGCAGAGTGCTTGGAAATATGTGAGATGGTGCTCTGGCATGAGCTGAGCCTGTCTGCAGCTTTCGGAACAATGTCCTTTAGCTGTTTCATGATACTGCCATACCATATACTCTTAAATGCATTATGAACCTCGCGGTTAAATGCTATCTTGGGTTTGGCTTTATCAAAACATGTCGAGTAAGGTGTCATACGAATTGGAATACTACCCCCTCGCCAGTTCTGGCGACGGGGGTAGCATTCCACCCTTCTAGAGGGACACGACATGTACCTAGCCTGAACCCCGGTTAAAGTTAAACAGAGCCTCAGCATCACAAGATGGATGCTGCCATCACAGACACAAGTCTGACCTCCTGCTGCTGGGAGTCCTTCCAGCGAGGGCAGCTTGGACAAAGGGTTTCCTGCCTGGGGAGGTGCTAGCACCACCCCAGACAGGATTTTGTGTATTGGGTAGGACAGGGCTTAACAGAATCAGACATGCCTGGGGCACACAAGGTGTCCCTGTGCATAGGCCAGTTCAAACCGGTGCTGGGGCTTTCCTGCCCCAGTCCTGGTGCGAAACTGGACAAAGGAAAGGGGGTGTAACCACCCCCCTTCCTGGTTCCACCCAGAGGAGGGACCTAGTAGGTGATCCGGCCCCCCAGATTCGAATAAGAGTAGGAGCTGTGTCCAGAGACTTCAGATCATCCTGAATTAACTTGAAATTCAGAAGAAGACTGGACTTCGACATTCTGCTGCTCAGAAGACGGAAGAGAATCTCCCTTGTGGCCAAGGAGTGACCACCCTGTGAACACAGGCACCAACCAGCAACTCGACGTCTGCTTTGCCGCCGCCTCCCGCCAGAGCCCGAGCCCAGAGCCTGACAAGACCCAGCCCCCCAGACTTCTCACAGCCCGATCCACAGTCCCTGCAAAGAAGGGACCCGTGGAGGCACCGAGAGACGTGGGACCGGACCTCTTGAAAGACCCCCGAGAAGCCGAACTCAGCGCTCTACTCAAGAAACCATCAGCAGACCCAACCGACCTCAAGAACTACCACCCCATCTCGCTGCTCCCGTTTCCGGCCAAAGTCATCGAGAAGACTGTCAACAAGCAACTGGCCGCCTTCCTCGAGACGAACGGTTCCCTCGACCTCTCGCAGTCTGGCTTCCGGGCCAACCACAGCACCGAGACCGCCCTGATCGCAGCTACCGATGACATCCGAGCCCTGCTCGACAACGGAGAAACAGCGGCCCTCATCCTCCTGGACCTCTCCGCGGCCTTCGACACTGTCTGCCACCATACCCTAGTACAGCGCCTCAGCAACGTCGGAATCCAGGAGAAGACACTGGAGTGGATCACCTCCTTCCTCGCCGAAAGGACACAGAGAGTCCGCCTCCCCCCGTTCAGATCGGAGGCCACCGAAGTCATCTGCGGCGTTCCTCAAGGCTCCTCGCTCAGCCCAACACTCTTCAACGTCTACATGAGCCCCCTCGCAGCCATCGCACGCCAGCACAACCTGAACATCATCTCCTACGCCGACGACACCCAGCTGATCCTCTCCCTCACTAACGACCCCACCACCGCCAGAGACAACCTGCACGAAGGGATGACAGACGTAGCCAAATGGATGTCGAACAGCCGCCTGAAACTGAACTCGGACAAGACGGAAGTCCTCATCCTCGGATCCTCACCCTCCGCCTGGGATGACTCCTGGTGGCCCCCGCCCTGGGCAGCGCACCCAAACCAACAGACCACGCACGCAACCTGGGCTTCATCCTGGACTCCTCCCTCTCCATGACCAGACAAGTCAACGCCGTCTCCTCGTCGTGCTTCAACATCCTGGGCATGCTACGTAAGATCTTCCGATGGATCCCCACCGAGACCAGGAAGACGGTCACCCAGGCCCTCGTCACCAGCCGTCTGGACTACGGCAACTCTCTCTACGCTGGAACCACCGCCAAACTCCAGAAGAGACTCCAGCGGATCCAGAACACCTCAGCACGACTCATCCTGGACATCCCCCGCCGCAGCCACATCTCCGGACACCTGAGAGACCTGCACTGGCTCCCGGTCAACAAGAGAATCACCTTCCGGCTCCTCACCCACGCACACAAAGCCCTACACAACCAAGGACCAGGATACCTCAACAGCCGCCTCAACTTCTACGCTCCCAAACGCCAGCTTCGATCAACCAGCCACGCCCTCGCCGCCGTCCCCCGCATCCGAAGAGCCACCACAGGAGGAAGGTCCTTCTCCTACCTGGCCGCCAAGACTTGGAACTCCCTTCCGACCCACCTCCGCCTGTCCCAGGACCACCTCGCCTTCAGGAAGCAGCTCAAGACCTGGCTGTTCGAGCAGTAGCAGACCCCCTCCCCCCAGCGCCTTGAGACCCTCCGGGTGAGTAGTGCGCTATATAAATGCTCTGATTGATTGATTGATTGATTGACTGCGCAGCACCTGAGGCACCCTCGATGCTGTGCTTTGGGGTTTGAATAGCCTCAACCTCGAGCAGCCCTTGCACCGAAGATCAGCCCCCCAGCATCTCCACGATCTGCGTGGGGCCCTTTTGCACCGTGCCACTCGACGCGCCATCCCGGCCACTTGCCACGTGGCTAGCGGCCATCTTGGCAACGAAAACGACGAACTACACCACTGGTCTGATTGCTCCAGACTGGCCCTTGCTCCCCTGAAAAGGAGCACCCGCTCTGACCTTGCTGGTCCGAGTGAGAAGCTTGAATCACTTTCTGCGTGGCTTGCTTTAGCCAAGGCCTGTTTGCTCCAATCAAGTTGCCGACACCGCCATCAGCGAGAGCCTATGTGGAACAGCTCGTGACCGACTCCTGGACGTCCTTGACCTCTTCGTGTCCACGTGGTTGCAGAGACAATCTTCACGACATCACCTGTTTGCACCCGACATCGCCTGGTTCCGTCCTGATTCCACGGTAGTCACTGGTTAGTGACTTTGAACATTGTCCCCTCTGCTTTCAGGTCTTCACCTCTTCAGATCCACCCTTGGATCCACCGGAACTCTTCACATCGAGCCGCCTGCAGCATCTTCAGCTCCAAGCACCATCGACCTGCGTGACGAAACCCGACACTACTTCGACCCTATGCACCCGCTTCCTGTGGGTGAGGTAACTCAGCTCCACCAGTGTTCCCACACTGGTACACACCTCTAGTGTCTGTGTCTAAAGTTTCATCCTTCTAGGTCACTCGGAAGGTAACTTAATAACTAACTTTGTAACTTTTACGCACCATTGACATTGCATTGGTATTGCGTGCGCTTTCCGCACTGCACCCGAGTCCCGCGGGCCTTTCCCGACTTCTTCACTGCTAGTCCCGATCAGCTCCAGCGATTCCCCAGGCCCTAGGCCTCTTCACTTTCCCCATAGTGGCCTCTTTGCTGTGTGAACTGGCTCTTTCTTTTTTTCCACTGCTGCTGCTTTCTTTCTCTATAGCGCGGGGACACGCCGGGAGGTGTTACCATGCGCTCTACAAACTCCTTTAAACTAAACTAAAACTAATACCACTATTTTAGTATATGGTTTAGGTGGCCCCTAGGGCTCATCCATATTCGTGCAACTTTTGTGTATTTAAACTGTGTTTTGTTTTAACGCATTTGCTTCTGTGCTCATAAAGAGTATAGGGGATATTTGTAGAAATAAATCTATATATATTTTCAATATATATCAGTGTGGTGTCCTTTCATTTGGTATTCAAGGGGATTGTGTATGGTAAAACAGCTTGCTTCACATGCCTTTACAGAGTTTAGCCTAAGACTGCTTAGTCCATGCTACCCCTAGGATAGCTTGTCTATAAGGTTGACTTTACAACCTGCACCATAAGGGTTGCTTGGCACGGTACAAGGTGATCACTAGAACTAGTGAGCAGCATATACCAGGCCAACTTCTCACACTTCCCAATTCCAACCTTTTTGGAGATTCCTTTCCATATATTATAAGCAGCCATTGTTGTCTTAAATCGTGTTCTTTTAAAATAACTTTCCTCCGTGAATCTCAGGAATACATTTTCAGCGTTTCTACCCAAAACCAAACCATAAATAGCGAGCGAGCCAATCTTATCCCAACCATCCACCTCAGCCCCTCCGATCAGTCCCACCATGTTTTGCAGTGCTGCAGCCCAATAATACAACTTTAAATCCGGTAGTGACCAGCCCCCTCTCTCCCGCGGTAACGACATATACCTCAATGCCCTCCGTGTCTTACCTTTAGCCCAAATAAAACGATTAATCATCTGTTCACAAATTTTGAACCATTTGTTATCGACTAAGAGTGGTACTGCCCTAAAAATATACAAAAATTTTGGCAACACCAGCATTTTAATAATGTTAACTCGGCCTACTAAGGAGAAGTGGAGATTCTCATATCGGTCCAAATCTTTCTTTGCTTTATCTATTATTGGGGCGATATTTTTTTCCACCAAAGTATTTAAGTCTGCTGATATATTGATTCCTAAATACATCCCTGCCTGGACCACTCGATTGTCATCACAAAAGGTCGCTGAGTTTTTAATAATCTGGGTCTTTGAAGCATTCAGGGCATAGCCCGAAACTTGCCCAAATCTGCGAGCCTCTGCCTCTACCAGCTCGGTCGCTTCCGTGGGGTTTGATGTTATCACCGCCACATCATCAGCGTAAGCAAGTACCTTACATGGTCCCAATAATGTATGTAACGGGGTGATTTCTGGACATGACTCTATCCTACGAATTAATGGATCCATATACATGGCAAATAGCAACGGGGAACATGGGCACCCCTGCCGTGTACCTCTTTTGATCATAAATTGTCCCGTGATGCCCCCATTAACTCTTAGGGCTGCGACCGGTTCCTTATACAGAGTCTGTAAAGCTTTGACGAAACCACCCTTAAACCCAGCTCTTGTTAGGGTATGCCACAGATAGTCCCAGGAGACCCGATCAAATGCTTTTTCAGCATCCAGCAACATTACTGCCATCGGATCTCCTGTGAACTCGGTGGCATCAAGTAAGGTTATGACTTTCCTGGTGTGGTGAGTCGTCCCTCTTCCGGGGATAAAGCCGTGTTGGTTACTACTAACTAGGGCACTTATTACTCCAGCGAATCTCATTGCCAGAGCTTTCGAGTATATTTTAGTGTCGTTGTTCATCAACGTAATTGGTCGATAGGACCCTGGCTCAGTCGCTGGTTTCCCTTTTTTTAATATTAAGACTATATCTGCACCCCCCCAAGATTTTGGGACAGACTCACCCATCTGGGCAGCTTGGATCGTTTTGCTTAAATCCTGCCCCAAACTTCCCCAAAAAGTTTTGTAGAACTCTAAGGGCAGCTGGTCCGGGCCAGCGGCCTTTCCTGAAGGGAGATTGCCCATAGCTTCTTTAATCTCAATATGATCCAACAGGTTTTCTAATCCTTCTGCATCTTCGGTAGAGATCCTCTCAACTGGGATATTCTGAAGATATTCACTTATCTCTTCAACACTACTGGGGTGTTGGGCATCATATGTCTGATAGAATTTCCTAAATGATGAAGCAAAGCTTCGCATATTTTGCGGCTTGCCGAAGTCAAGAACCTCATTTATGTGTAATAAGGTAATCAATGTACGTCTTACTAACATTCATATTAAGTTTGAGTAAAGTTTATGACGCTTGCCTATGTGTATTTCTAATGAATTTAATCCGTGTCCTCTAAAATGGCCGCCGCTTGTATTTTAGTTACTGCGCATGCGTCAGCCACACTCACGTGTCCTGACGCGTCTGCAGAAGTGGAGGGAAAGTTATGCGCATGCGTAATTCATAGCTGTGCTTATCATGTGGTACTGCTCGTGCCACTGCTCTTGTGTCCGTATCAATGTAGCTAACATTTAATGCAATAAGTTTATTTCTTGATGATGAGTTAAAGTACAAACCCTGTGATGTGTTTTCATAATGACATTATTATGTATTAATTTGTTTTCGCTTACTTTTCATGTACCGCGGGAAATGGGGGTCTGAGTGAGAGGAGAGCCATATTGGAGGTCCCTTCTGCGCCTGTGCGACATTCGGCAGCACGAGGGACCTTGGCTGATGGAACATAGCCAGTTGGCAGTGATGGGCGAGATGCTCCTGAGAAAGTCACCTCTGCCCTGCGAGAACAGCGAATGTTGCTCCTCATATGATACAATGTTAAATTGTCATTGTGTTTCTGCACAGTTTCTCCTGGGAACCCCAAACCTGCTAGGCGGTACCCAAATATGTTAATGAAGGCTTCAAATCGTGTATTGTGATTGGTGTGTTACCCAAATCCTACCTTAGGACCAATCCAAATTGAGGGATTTTGACACTTTGCAACATTGGGGGGTGGTACACTGTCCCCAAACTGTATATCTACCCTGGGTTCACCTAGTGAACCGTCCGACTTGTCTGGTTTAGCTGACCTGTCACTGACCCAACGCACTCAATAGGTGACTGAAGATACAGAGCGCTGCGGAGCACTCTGTCCGAATTTGACCATAGACTGAGGTTCTACTGAACCTTAAAGTGCTGGCGAAGCACTTTGCTGGGAGTTCGCTGACCCAATCGGGGTCTTGATCGATAGCTGCAGAGCGGGTGGAGCGCAGGCGTTGCTTCCGAACTGTGGGTTCCGGTCCTGTCCTGAAGAGGGTCCTGTCCTGAGGGTTTGCTGTCCTGTCCTGAAGAGGGTCCTGTCCTGATTCCTATTCCGAGGGTATCCTGTCCTATCCTGGGTGTCCATTCTGCACCTGCTGTCCTTTGAGGGTATCCTTCCTTGAGGGTTTCCTGTCCTTAACTGACCCGTGGCCAGGGTTTGGTTTCCACACCTTTCTAGGTAAATATTGCTCTGAACCTCTTAAAATTCTTGCACCTTCTGAATTTCTAACTTTTGCTTTAATAAAGTTCAACATTGCATATGTGATATTTTCCATGCCTTTCTGCAACTATTGAAAGTCATTTATATTTTCCTAAGTTTATTCCTATGTCTTCTCATTTGTTAGAAATTATATTTTGCATAGCAGTGTGCCATTTCCTGATATGGTCTAGAACTTCGTTGCCTAGATTGTTCAAAGGCCCCTTCACCTTAAGTGAAGCGTGTTATTCATTATAAGCTCTCCTATAGTCGCTCACACTTAGGCTATCCCTGTTTAGATAATACTGACTTGCATAGTATCTTTCTCGTTACATTTTATTAGTACTTTGATGATTACTCTGTCATTATTTCTTTATGCATATATAATTTACGTTATCTTGGTTATTGATTGCCTTATTTTACTGTACCTCATGCAAGAAAATATTGAATTTAGATAAACATTTTAAAACTTCCAGTTGTCCGTGGTCATTTAAACAGTATTTGAATGTTATTGGTTGGGTTTGTATTTTGCTGCCTTTCCTTTACAGCTAGCTCCCTGATTCATTGTGGTCATTAGGCACCCGCATCGGTGGATGGTAAGTCGGGTGCACCGAAAATTGGTAGCAGGGAACACACACACACCAACTTGGTAGAGCTCGTGAAGTCACCCGATCGATGTATATGGTGATTTGAAAAGTATATGGGCCCTGAAGCCGGAAACGGCGAAAACTATTGGTCGGGTGGCCTCGCGCGCTCTATCAGTTTTCTGGTAGCTAGAGGATGGTTAGGGACTAGTTGAGAGTAAGGCAGGGATTAGTTGGACTAGTTAAGTCGGAAGCTGCTATTATATTAATGCTGCTATAAGAGCGGCTGTTCTGAGGGAACTGATCACTCTCTTGTGAATACGCTGCTGAAATTCATGAATTTTTGTATTGTTATTATTCTTGTTCTTATATTGTTATATGTACTAATCCATGCATTTGTAAATCGAATCGTTACGTGTTGTCCGAACTCCCCGGGGAATTGAAAGGGCAAGTGGTGAATAGAATCCATTGTCCTGAGGTCACAGGTTCGAGGAAAGTTAGGTGCAGGTTAGGATAACCGGGAAGCACTAACTAGGGTTTTCTGAATACATGTGTGAATAAATGACAGTAACGGGGTTCATTGGCAAAATTCCCATAGTGGCGTAACCTAGTAAGGGTCACATCGGAAGAGTAGCAGGTTCCTCGGAGCTAGCGTGAAAGCAAAGGGGTCCGCTGAGAAACCTTAAACTCGGAATATATCCCGGAAAGAAGTGGATGAGTTTAGGGGAATAACAGGTTCACCGATGCTAGAGTGAAGGGTAGGCGGAAGAGATCTGCCCGCAGCGAGTGAAAAGTAAATGGAAGTAGTTTACTTGCAGTAAAACAATTCTTTCTCTATCTAGACACTTGAGCACTGTGGCGAATGTGTATTTGTTGTAAAATAACCAAGCACTAAGCACTTTAAAAGAAAGAAAGTTTCCGTTACCTTGTGAAGGGAGGTAGTCAGTCGCGAAGCGCCTCTGACGTCACTCTGTGCCGCGCTAGGATTGGTAGAAGCAGCGGGCGGGTAGCGGAGCTGGAATTGTAAAGGAGGGGTGAGCGCCGGAGCGTGGGAACTGTCTCACGAAGGGGCCGCGCACCCATTGGCGGAGCTTATTTAGTGTCGCGCACCCATTGGTTGCACGAATTTCTGAAGCGCGTTCTGATTGGAGGTAGTTTGTAAACAAAGTTAGCGCAGAAGTCGTATGTGGCACTCGCAGACTACAGGAACTCGACCTGATCCAAGGCACCTAGGGTTTGAAAGGGATCAGTGGAAGACTAATATATACGATATTATGTACGGAACCAAGAGAAAAATGTCCCTTGTAAGTAAGGTGAAAAATTATTTTAAAACGGACAAACCGATAAAATCTAGAGAAGGTGTTCTTGTCCCAGCACCCAATACTCCTGCCTCATTCATGATGTTTGACCGAGGGTACAATACCTGTGTGTGGTTGGGGAATTGGGTGAAGTACACAAAAGATGACGGAGTATTGGCTTTTCCGTTAGATGGTACTTTCAATGGTAGGATCTTATTTAATTTAAGAACCCGAATGAATGAACTGCATCCCAGACCGAGACTAACGCAGTATGAGGCATTAGAGGAATGGGAGATTGAGGCTTTTGAAAGAGAAAGACCCCGAATGGACAAGGGTTTGACCAAGTGGTACCCCAGGCAGAAACAGGAATCCAGGGATAAAAGGATGAAACAGTGGAGGCAGAGCATGATTGTTGAGGGTCTGTTTCCCATGATGCCGGCATGTCATAACATTGGAGCGGGTGAGAAAAGTACTGAAAAATGTAAGCATTGGGGGGCCCTGGGGGATTCAGATGATGAATTAATAGATGACATCTGTACCAGAAGTCCGCCACCTTACAATGAGGGAACCCGATCTTCCAGTGTAGGAGATGTTCCCCGACGCCACTTCCTAAAGGAAGAAGACAGGTCCCTGGGACTGGGAGGGGGTGGTCAAGTATTGCCCTATCCTGAAAAACCCGAACCGACGGAAACAAGGGATATATATCCCAAAGTGCCCGCAAGCCAGGAAGAAAAATATTCACGTACGAAAATCTTTTTTCCCAGACCTTTGTATGAAAGCGAAGAGAAACCATCGAATTCAGGACTGCCTTTTGTTCAACCTCCATATGGGGAAGAGCGCAGGTCCTTTAATACTGGAACTTTATTCCCGAAACCAAATTATGGGGGAGGACCAAGTGAAACGCATCCTACTGCCCCGAGTTTTACTCCTCCATTGACCCCACAGATATTACATGACACAACTTTAAGAAGGGTACTAGTGGAAAAGGAGCAAGAGGCTCTAGCTAGACAAAGGACAGAAATAATTCAGAAAATTTCCCAGTTAAATACCAGTCCTGAGGCATTGACTATTCCAGTAACTATTGGACCGGTGGTCCCGTTATACGGAAATGGTCAGGGAAATCCGATTACTCCAGTTATGACCCCAGTCATGGCAACCCCGAGACAGGAACCGATCATCATAGATGATCAGTCCAGTGAGTGCGAGTCTGAAGTTGCGTTCTTGGAATTACCAAACAAACAGACTGGAAAGGGAATACAGCAGAGGCATAACCCTTTTAATACAAAAGAAATTAAATTAGAGACAGCAACAGGTACTAGGAATGTCTCTCTCGTAACTCCGGATGAAATTGAGAGTTGGAGTCGTGAATTAGAGAAGCAGACTCCGCAAACAAAACCTTTAGACCTCTACAAGCTGAGGGTCGAAATAGAAGAATTAATGGCAGGAAATGTGGGGTTGGATCGATTGAATACCTACTCTGAAGAAGAATTGTCGTTCATATGTAAAAGCTTTACAAGGAACACCAGAGTGCTCCACGAAAAACTGACTGAAACAGCAGTTAGTATGGGGGTAGATATCTCAAAATCCAAGCCCTTACAGAAACCGTACAGAGCAGACTTCTCAGACAAAGATATAGAACACCTGAATGTGGCGGGGAAGAAGTTGCAGATTAAAGAATTAATGGGGGTACTACAGAAATGGGGAGATGTGGAAAGATGGAGAAGCAGGTGGGCGAAAAAGAGGGAAGAGGTTCGCTCCCGACAAGTGACTCCCGAGTTTGCTTTAAGAGAGGTAGAAAAACCTGAGCAGTTATGCCCCATGCGCGAAGTTCCAGGAGGGAAATATGTGCATGTGCCCTGGTCTAGGCAGGATATTGTGTCCTTCACGAACGATTTTCCAAAATTACGAGAGAAACCAGTTGACTGGTACAGGCAGGTGGAGAGGTTCGTGAAGGTACAGAAATGTCTGTGGAAAGACCTGGATGGGTTTTTCGACATTGTGGTACCAGTAGATTTATGGACCCAGTGTAAAATAGCCATAGACTGGCCCAGTGAGGAGTATCCCCGAAACAAGGAAACTGGGGAGCCATCAAAGGATGTCATGCGAAAATATGAGCAGGTAATTCAGCATTTGAAAGAAAAGGTGCCCGCAAAGGAAACTGATTGGACAAAAATAGATAGAACAACACAGGAAAGGGACGAGACAGTGCACTCCTTCTATGAGAGGTTATTGCAGGTATTTAAAACATACAGTGGTATTGATAACATCGATTTGAAGGACATGACGCACTTTATTTACAGGTTTGTAAATGGTTTAAGACCTGAAATTTGTCAGTGGATAAAGGATAATAAAATCTGTTGGCATACCAAGAAAATGGATGAGGTCCTGCGGTACGCTAAGTACTGCGAGGATGAGATGGCAGAAAAGAAAAAGGCCCTTAAGGAAAAGGTTATGTGGGCTCAGGTGAAGCTCGCAGAACAGCAGGAAAAACAATTGAGTAACATGGTTAAAAATGCTGAGAACAAAGGTCCTGGGGGAGGGGGTGGAGGAAAGCCCCGGCCCAAATTTAGCAGGGAAGAGGCTATGAAGAAATTTCCCTGTCATCAGTGCGGCGAAATTGGACACTGGCGTAACGAGTGTCCCCAATTAATAGATGTTAATGAAAACACTCCTGATTTAACTCCACAGACGCAGAAAGAAAGACCAAGAAAGACTCAGCCCCAGGTAAAAACAGTTCAGGTGCCTCGAGCACCCAAACAGGTATACAGGGGAAGACAGGCAGAGGGTGAGGAGATAGAGGTTTGGGAAGGCGGGGAGAACAGAAATACAGCAACTTCGCAGTATCTGCTGAATGATACCTTCCTTTGTAATGATCAGGACTGACGGGGCCTGAGAGGGGAGGACGAGGAGTGCGTACTTGGCGCTTCCTTGCCGGTAGACCAGTCTGGACCATATATTGAAGGAAAGGTTGACGGAAATGATGTCACTTTTCTGTTGGACACTGGCGCTACCCGTTCTACTGTAAGAACAGTGGACGTTCCAAACCTACCCCTCTCGGGAGAAAATATCCAAGTAGTGGGTGTATCTAATCAATTGATTAGTACTCCTGTTACCGAACCAATGGAGATTTCAATTGGAAATTTTAAACAGATGCATAGATTTGTCGTCTGTGACACCAGTCCAGTGAATCTACTGGGTCGTGATTTGCTGTGCAAAATGAACTGTACCATCTTTTGCACACCAAAAGGTGTTGAAATACAGACCCCAGATGAAGATGGCATTTATAAATTATTGTTGCTTAGACCTGACTCAGAAATTAAAAGATTGACCCTGCAGGACTTGCCCCAAGAACTACAGGAAGCCGTAAAGCCAGAGGTGTGGGATTTCACTGGAAAGGATGTGGGGTTGATGAAAGATGTGGACCCCATACAGATAGCCATCAAGGACAATGCAGTATATCCTAACACTAGGCCCTACCGAATGAATGCTGAAGTGAAAGCAGGTGTCACTCTGGAAATACAAAAATTATTAGAAGGAGACATCATACAGGAAGTAATGAGCAGCCCATGCAACTCCCCGATTATGGGCATCAAAAAGCCTAGTGGCAAGTATAGGGTAGTGCAGGACCTGAGAAAGGTTAACAAAATTGTAGTTCCTTGCTGCCCTATTGTCCCGAACCCTGCAGTGATATTGTACCAGATTCCTTGGGATGCTGAATGGTTCACTGTGATTGATTTATGTCATGCATTCTTTTCGATACCCCTGCACCCCGACAGCAAATTTCTTTTCTCATTTGCCTTCGAGGGTCACGTGTATTGTTGGAACCGGGTCCCTCAAGGGTATACAGAGAGCCCCTCTATCTTTAATCAGATCTTGAAAAAATGTCTAGAGACTTTGATCTTACCTGGGAACTCTGTGTTAGTGCAGTACATAGACGACCTTCTATTGGCGTCTAAGAGTCACAGGGACTGTGTAGTTGACACCATTGCCCTCCTAAATCATCTGTGTGAGAAAGGGCATAAAGTGGCCCCTGACAAACTACAGTTCTGTGCGAAATCAGTAAAATATCTAGGACACCAGATAGAAAAGGGTGTCAGAAAAGTCACATCAGAAAGAGTGAGAATAATTCAAAAGATGCAGTTGCCCCGTACTCAAAAAGATGTCAGAATGTTCCTGGGGGTATTAGGATACTGCAGACAGTGGATTCTGGGATTTGCAGCCTTAGCCAGGCCCTTGATAAAAATGACCACGAGAGGAATGCCAGATGTTGTAGAGTGGGACGATGAAAGTCTAATGGCTTTCACAAGACTGAAAAACTGTCTGTGTACGGCCCCTGCGTTGGGAATGCCAGATTATTCCAAAGAGTTTGCCCTTTTCTGTGACACTCGCGATAATTGCGCATTGTCAGTCCTGACTCAAGAACATGGCACGACCAGAAGGCCTGTGGCTTATTTCTCTGCCACATTGGACCCAGTAGCTGCTGGGTTACCAGGCTGTCTGAAAGCAGTAGCTGCTACCTGTGCAAGTTTGGAACAGAGTGAGTCCATTGTCATGGGACATCCTGTGACCGTGTATGTTTCACATGGAGTGGTAATTCTATTGACCAGAACTAAAACACAGTATCTCACCCCTAGTCGGCTGACTAAATACGAGAGGATTCTTGTGGGGGCAGCAAATGTAAGCATTGTTAGGTGCGGTATTCTGAACCCTGCCACCTTACTCCCCGACCCATTGGAAATAGAAGGTGGGGATGATGATGAACATGATTGTATTGACCTGACAGAGTTCAGTACTAAGCCACGCCCAGACATAAAAGAAGTACCATTGCCTGAGCATGATAAAGAACTATTTGTGGATGGTTCCTGTCTAAGACATGAACTAGGAGGCTTGAGTGCTGCTTATGCAGTAGTGTCTTTCACAAAAATTGAACAAGCAGGTTACCTATATAACATCAAGTCTGCACAAGTAGCCGAATTGATAGCCATGATAAAGGCTTGCAAAATTGGGAAGGACTTACGCATAACAGTGTATACTGACAGTCAGTACTGTTATGGCGTTGTGCATGACTTTGGCCAATTATGGCTACAGAGGGAATTCATGACTTCCTCAGGTACTCCCATTCGGAATGCAAAGGTTGTTCATGACCTTTTAGAGGCCATCCAGTTGCCCAAAGAACTGGCAGTGGTGAAATGTGCTGCTCATCAAAGGAGCATGGACAGAGTATCACTGGGAAACGATTATGCTGATCGAGTGGCCCAATGGTGTGCCAAAGATCGGTATATTGTAAATCCAAAACGAGGGGGGCCAGGAACCAGCTGCCAGCTTCAGGTGTTTGAAGAAGTGCCTACGTGGGATGAAGTGAGAGAGTGGCAGGAATCGGCTCCTTGGCAAGAAAGAGAGAAATGGAAGGAGGATGGGTGCAGACCGAGACGTGTGGATGGTGTGATTTTGGGCCCAACTGGTATGCCTGTGTTACCCCGACACTTGCTTGGCACAATGGCAAGATTAATACATGAAGGATCACACATTGGTAGGGATGCCATGATTTTGGTATTTCAACAGACTTGGTACAGTAAAAAGTTCAGGAAGGTAGCAGAGTCCCTCTGCCAGAGGTGCCTGTCATGTCAACAGATGAACCCAGGCAAGAGGACAATGGTTGAACTGAGCAGGATTGGGAGATCAGGGGGTCCCTTTATAAGGATACAGACTGATTTCATCACCATGCCCCGTTGTGAAGGGAAACGATATGTCCTTGTCATTGTTTGCGTATTTTCAAAATGGGTAGAAGCTTACCCTACTCCTCAAAGTGACGCACTGACAGTAGCGAAGTGTTTACTAAAAGAACTGATACCTAGATTCGGAATACCATGCATTATTGAATCAGATAAGGGTGGACATTTCCAGAATGAAATACTGGCTGAACTGTGTAAGGCCTTTGGAATAAGGCAGAAACTCCATTGTGCATACCACCCAGAGGCTTCTGGAATAGTGGAACAAGTAAATGGAACTATCAAAAACAGACTAGCAAAGCTGACAGATGCTACTGGCATGACCTGGGTGAAGGCCCTGCCCCTGGTCCTGATGGGACTGAGAAGTGTTCCTGACCGCAAGACAGGCCTAAGTCCCCATGAAATCATTATGGGAAGAGTGATGAGACAAGCATGGGTGCCAGGAAGCAAACTGTTGAGTATTACTGATGATTTGGTGCTTGAATACTGCAGAAGATTGGGTGACCAAGTGCGTTCTATCTCTCGCCAGATTGGAGACGACGGCATCCTCAATCCAACGACTCCTCTCCACAGCTTGGTTCCAGGAGACTGGGTCAAAATAAAGAAGCACACTCGATCAAGCTGTCTGGCACCAAGGTGGGGAAAGAAACGCCAAGTAATCCTGGTGACAACCACTGCAGTGAAGGTCGCAGGTGTTCCCCAGTGGATCCACGCTGGACACACCCAGAAGGTATTGCCAGACAAAGGATTTGAAGAAGAAGGGCAACCAGCAGAGGACCCTGAAGGAGCCAGACCAGAAGCAACTGACAACGAGCAGCCCAGCACCAGTCAGGTTGCAGGAACAGCAGACGTTGGCACAGGAGTAGCTGACTACGAACTGCCAAGAATCCAGCCTGCTGAAGAGGTCCAGGAAACTGAGCCAGGAGTAGCTGAAGACGAGCTGCCAAGCATATGGCCAGAAGAATGGATACCGATGATTGATCTGACCGAAGATCCTATCAGAACAAGAGAACGACTTAGTGAAGGTAGAGAGTGGACTAGTCAGGAAAAGCAAGGCACAGGCGAAGAACCTCAGCCGCTTGAGATTCACATCAAAACTGAGGAAGGAGAAGGTCAGACAGGGACAGAGCAGGTATTCGATACACCACCGCTAACACCTGATGCAGATAAGGGAGAGACTAGAAATAGAGTGATAGTTCGAGCAGAAGAAAATCAAGAGATCGAAGTGCTTGAACAGGATCAGAGAGGGTTAAAAGAACGGGTTCAGGAAACAGAAACAGAAACAGAGACAATCGAAAGCCAAAAACAAAATATTCCTGAACAAGGCCAGATTAGCAACCAGGCAGAAGAATTTGATGCTAGCCCTGGAACTAGTCAGATAAGGGAAGTAGGAGAAGAAAGTGGAGAAAAATTACCACAAGATAAAGAGAACAAGAGAATAAGAAAAGAAAGTGAAGTCCAAGTACCAACTAAGAGACTAAAGAAAAGAAACAACCTTGAGCCTAGGTTTGTAAAAAGATTGAGACTAAGGATAAAGACAGTGGAAGAAAAACGTGCAGAAGCAAGAAGAAGTGCTCGGATAGCAGAGCAAGAAGAAGACTCTTCCAAAAGAAGGAGTGAGCGAATAAAAAGACAAAACAAAAAGTACAAGTCTCCTGAATGGACACTGGTTTTGGAGGAGCTTGAAGATCTTGATATAACTGACGTGAGCGACGGAGAACCCGTCCCAGAGTACTCAGCTGAAGAGGAAGACGAACCACCGTGAATTTGCACAAAGTAAGCTAATTGGGTGAAGCCAAAAAGAGGGGTTCGAGAGACTCCTTCTGAGCCAAAATGTCTGATTCAACAGTGAATGGTAGACCTAGTTGCAGCCGTTTTAAGACGTGTTGCAAGGTGTGTATATGTAGTGTAGTAGTACTGATAGTTATCTGGATAGGATTAACAATTTTCATTCCCTTTGCTGTAAGTAAAGATACTAACATTGTCCCTACTGAAGTTGTAAATACTGACAATGAGGAGCTAACAACACAGAGTGTAGCACGACATGAAAGAGCTTTGAGACAAACAAAACAGAACTTAGAAGCATCAGATGAGGGAGGACTACATTATCATGGAATGAAGAACAGGACACACTTAAATGTTTTCGCAAACTTGTTAATACACTATGTAGAGACTATGGAAATTGAAGATTGCTATGTCTGCATGAAGCTACCTACTTCTGTGGCTGAAGGCGTGACATACCATCATCTGCCATTGACATATGGAATCTCCTGTAGCATTTTAGCTAGTTTATTCTATAAAAGAGGACCGTTACAGTACTATTACTCTAACAATGACGTGATTTTTTCTGAACTTCCTATACGTGGGAACTTGAATCCTGTACATACCAAAACTGACACCATAAGATATATGGGGGACTACTTTCTGACTATAGGCAACATTGACATAGCAGACGCACACAGAGATAACTTGACTTGTTCTTTGCGTGAGCAGGAAAAGATGTTCCTGAACATGGCAGAGAAAAGGAGAATTAAAATTCAAAAGAAGGCTAATGACGAAAGTCAGAAAAAGCCAAAATGGGCAGAGAACATGGAAGGCACCTCATCTGGTGGAGCGGGTCCTGCTCTGTTGCTGGATTTTGAAAAGAAAGGCAAGCTATGTCTTCACCGCGAGAAGACTAGCTATTATAATAATGTTTTCATTGGTTCCAGTGAATGCGAACATAATTACAAGGTAATTGGAGGTTGGGGTTTCAAAAATGGGTCAGAGCCTGTGTTTCCTGGAATTTATTATATTTGTGGGGACAAGGCTTATTTCAAATTGCCGGATCACTGGTATGGAAGCTGCTATTTTGGCATTGTCTTCCCGAAAATATACCATGTGAATGGAAAAGCTGGAAGCAATGAAGATACTAATGGCTTAGTGCGTAGTAAAAGAGAAAGTATAGGTGAAATTATGGGTAGTATTTTCAGTGCACTGATACCTGGAGTGGGAGTGGTTCTGAACACTCACAGAATTTGCAAATTGTCTACTATAGTGGATGTGCTGTCTACTGAAACAGCTCATGGATTTCTGCTGGTCAATACCGAAATGGTTGCGATCAGATCAATGGTTTTGCAGAATCGACTTGCTCTTGACACCTTATTAGCAAAAGAGGGCGGAGTCTGCCGGATGTTGAAGGCGCAACATTGTTGCACTTATATTCCGGATAAAAGTGTACAGATCAAAAGATATGTGAAAAACATTACTAATTTGGCAAAGGAACTCAAACCACTCGAGGTTGATAGTGCCTGGAAGAGACTGGTAGATGGTCTCTCAAATGTAGGTCATTGGCTTGCTAGGATAGGTAAAAGCTTATTATTCAAAATTCTGATGCCAATTGGTATTATAGGTCTTATTATACTTTCCATTTTCTTATGCTGTAAATGCCGCAAGCGCACCAAAAAGCACGAGGTAAATGCAAGAGGAGTGAAACGAAGTGTGGATGAGATTGAATTAGAGGAAGTGAATGATCAGATATACAACAAGGTGAAGACTTCTCACCCTGCTAAAACTGAAAGAGAAAAGTTAGAACGGCTGCTGGAAGAAATAGAACTTTATAAAGTATGAAAAAAAAAGTTGGCATCTGGTTCCATTATAATTTGTGATGATAGTAAATATCATCAAAGAGGGGATTGATGAAGCAAAGCTTCGCATATTTTGCGGCTTGCCGAAGTCAAGAACCTCATTTATGTGTAATAAGGTAATCAATGTACGTCTTACTAACATTCATATTAAGTTTGAGTAAAGTTTATGACGCTTGCCTATGTGTATTTCTAATGAATTTAATCCGTGTCCTCTAAAATGGCCGCCGCTTGTATTTTAGTTACTGCGCATGCGTCAGCCACACTCACGTGTCCTGACGCGTCTGCAGAAGTGGAGGGAAAGTTATGCGCATGCGTAAATCATAGCTGTGCTTATCATGTGGTACTGCTCGTGCCACTGCTCTTGTGTCCGTATCAATGTAGCTAACATTTAATGCAATAAGTTTATTTCTTGATGATGAGTTAAAGTACAAACCCTGTGATGTGTTTTCATAATGACATTATTATGTATTAATTTGTTTTCGCTTACTTTTCATGTACCGCGGGAAATGGGGGTCTGAGTGAGAGGAGAGCCATATTGGAGGTCCCTTCTGCGCCTGTGCGACATTCGGCAGCACGAGGGACCTTGGCTGATGGAACATAGCCAGTTGGCAGTGATGGGCGAGATGCTCCTGAGAAAGTCACCTCTGCCCTGCGAGAACAGCGAATGTTGCTCCTCATATGATACAATGTTAAATTGTCATTGTGTTTCTGCACAGTTTCTCCTGGGAACCCCAAACCTGCTAGGCGGTACCCAAATATGTTAATGAAGGCTTCAAATCGTGTATTGTGATTGGTGTGTTACCCAAATCCTACCTTAGGACCAATCCAAATTGAGGGATTTTGACACTTTGCAACATTGGGGGGTGGTACACTGTCCCCAAACTGTATATCTACCCTGGGTTCACCTAGTGAACCGTCCGACTTGTCTGGTTTAGCTGACCTGTCACAGACCCAACGCACTCAATAGGTGACTGAAGATACAGAGCGCTGCGGAGCACTCTGTCCGAATTTGACCATAGACTGAGGTTCTACTGAACCTTAAAGTGCTGGCGAAGCACTTTGCTGGGAGTTCGCTGACCCAATCGGGGTCTTGATCGATAGCTGCAGAGCGGGTGGAGCGCAGGCGTTGCTTCCGAACTGTGGGTTCCGGTCCTGTCCTGAAGAGGGTCCTGTCCTGAGGGTTTGCTGTCCTGTCCTGAAGAGGGTCCTGTCCTGATTCCTATTCCGAGGGTATCCTGTCCTATCCTGGGTGTCCATTCTGCACCTGCTGTCCTTTGAGGGTATCCTTCCTTGAGGGTTTCCTGTCCTTAACTGACCCGTGGCCAGGGTTTGGTTTCCACACCTTTCTAGGTAAATATTGCTCTGAACCTCTTAAAATTCTTGCACCTTCTGAATTTCTAACTTTTGCTTTAATAAAGTTCAACATTGCATATGTGATATTTTCCATGCCTTTCTGCAACTATTGAAAGTCATTTATATTTTCCTAAGTTTATTCCTATGTCTTCTCATTTGTTAGAAATTATATTTTGCATAGCAGTGTGCCATTTCCTGATATGGTCTAGAACTTCGTTGCCTAGATTGTTCAAAGGCCCCTTCACCTTAAGTGAAGCGTGTTATTCATTATAAGCTCTCCTATAGTCGCTCACACTTAGGCTATCCCTGTTTAGATAATACTGACTTGCATAGTATCTTTCTCGTTACATTTTATTAGTACTTTGATGATTACTCTGTCATTATTTCTTTATGCATATATAATTTACGTTATCTTGGTTATTGATTGCCTTATTTTACTGTACCTCATGCAAGAAAATATTGAATTTAGATAAACATTTTAAAACTTCCAGTTGTCCGTGGTCATTTAAACAGTATTTGAATGTTATTGGTTGGGTTTGTATTTTGCTGCCTTTCCTTTACAGCTAGCTCCCTGATTCATTGTGGTCATTAGGCACCCGCATCGGTGGATGGTAAGTCGGGTGCACCGAAAATTGGTAGCAGGGAACACACACACACCAACTTGGTAGAGCTCGTGAAGTCACCCGATCGATGTATATGGTGATTTGAAAAGTATATGGGCCCTGAAGCCGGAAACGGCGAAAACTATTGGTCGGGTGGCCTCGCGCGCTCTATCATTTATATATTTATATATATATATATATATATATCTATCACTTCCCTAATTTCCTCAGAGTCTGAGTGTAATCTTCCATTTTCATCCCAGATCTCCCTGACAGTCCCGTCTGCCGCTATCTGTCTGGGGCGCATGGCAAGAACATGTCCAACTTTTTCGCTAAACTCGTAGCACCTCTCCCTTCTAATGGTATAATATTGTGCTGCCTTTTTTGCCATATCCTTTTCAGCTTCACTTTTTACTTTCATTAAGTCTATAATATATTGTTCAGTTGGTTTTCCGCTAATGACACAGTTATTAAGCTGTTCCTCTGCCTCTGATACGGCTCTCTCTATCTCACTTTGCCGGGGTCGTTCTACTTTTCGTTTATAAGCACTATAGCTGCATGTCTCTCCACGAGCACCCGCCTTAAAAGCATCCCATATAACTCCCACCGGGGCACTCCCTCTATTATTTTCAAAGCACTCACTGATCCATTTAGACATATGTGATATATAGTCATTGTCCAAAAGGAGCCCCCTTTCAAATGTCCAAACCCTACTTAATCTTATTCTCCCTTCTAACTTCATCGTCAATACTAGGGGATTGTGATCACTAAAAATTCGTGGGAGCCTATCAATTTTAACTCTAGTCATTAGATCATTAGATATCAAGAAGTAATCTAATCTGACACTGATATGGTGTGGTGCAGAGTAATATGTGAAGCCTTTTTGCTCCGATCTAATTGTGCCCCAGACATCTCGCAAAGTATTATTTTCTAAAAGATCCACCAGACCTTTATGTACTCTTTTCTTCCTACCTTTATAGCTTCTAGTCAAGACTACTCCCAGTCCCTCCGCCCCATTAATGTTCAAGTCACCTCCTATAATGACCTGAGGGGGCCAGGCTGCTAACTCAGAATCTAAGAACTGTAGAATTTCTGGATCATCCTGGGTTGAGCCGTACACCGCCACTAGTGTTGTCCATACTCCTTCTATCAAGATCTCAACCATAGCCCACCTACCCCATTGGTCTTCTAATTTTTTCCCGGTTACCACATTTTTACTCCTTGAAAGAATAGCTACCCCTCTGTTTTTTGTCCCTTGCTTGGATCTTGCTATTAAGTGAAACCCCAACTGGTTGAGACAAAACTCCTGGGTACTCATTATATGTGTCTCTTGCAGGAATACATAGTCTACATTCATCTGTCGCAATCGGACTCCTATCTTTTGTCTCTTTTGGACATCTTTTAAGCCACATACATTCCACGTTACAAATCTAAGAGACATATCTAATTTTTAAAGGGCTATCGGCTGCATGTTCACTTTTATTTATCAAGCTATCAGATTCATTCCCATTTTCGTGTTCACGATCCCTTCAATACAATAACCATACCCATGCATCCATTCCAAAATGTGTTCTTCATAATCCCAACATATTCCAATGCCCTTGTGCCCTGCCCTTGTTCCCTCCCTCCCCCACCCCAGAGAACCCTCCCACAGGAACCCACCCCCCCTACAGGCAAATAGGTCCAAAGGACCTATGTCTGGCCGACGTAGCCTACAGGATGTCGCACCCTCCCTCCCCTGATTCTCTTAAACCAAAAATGCCACTCAAGGTGCTCTCCCCAAAATAATGTTAAACCCTGACCACCAGTCCATGACTAATGATACCTGCCAGAACATCGATACAGGCCTACATATCTCCGAGACCCAAAAATAAAAATATACACTCTTAACTCAGGATCCAAGCATTTAAACATACAGTGACATTCTACTATTCCATAATATTGTTAGACTCTCTCTTTTTTTTTTTACTTTTTGCTTTTTACTTTTTACGGGGGATGTCTGTAATGGCAACAGTTTGTGTGTCATGCCCCACAGGATCCTTATGGCGAGACTTATGTTGACCTCTAGTTTCATGCAAAAAACTGAGGTACTCTTGTGCCATGATTTCAGAGTAAAAAACTCTAAAGTTTCCATTTAAACCAACCTTCAGTCGTGCAGGAAACGTGAGATAAGCCTCACAACCTATGTTCTGGAAGGGGGTGATAAGTTGCCTCATCCGCCACCGTCTTTCCACGGTGGTGTGACAGAAGTCAGGACGGGCAAAGAATTCAACATCCTTATAGGTGCACTTGGCCTGGGGTTTTGCCTTGCTGATTATTTCTTCACGCAGCAGGAAATTTCCGACATAAAACAATATTGCGCGGGGCTTACCCTGTGTTTCCTTCCGTGCCATCGGGAATCGATGTGCTCTTTGTACCTCATGCTCCCAATCCCATGAAGACAGCTCTGGAAAGGCACCTTTTAATAGTTCAACAACAAACCCCCGTGCATCGCCCCCTCCTTTCCCTCCTGAATCCCCAGTAGTCTGACATTATTGCGCCTTTGTCTGTTTTCAAAATCCTCTAGTTTCCAGAGCATGTCCGCCGTTGTCTTATCCTGATCTCTACTAGCATCCTGCATTTTGATGAAATCATCCTCCAATTTTCCCGTTCTGGCCTCCACCTCAGATACTCTCCCAACCATTTCTTCATACATTTTCTTAACTTTATGCAAAGAAGATTGTATTTTTTTGTTTGCGTGTCTGGCCCTCCTACTTGCCCTCTGACTCTCAGCGCGAGCCTCACCTTGTATTTGCTTTAAAGTAGAGAATAAGACTTCAAAATTGGAGGCACCCCCCTCAGATCCCTGAGAAATAGCCTCGTGAGTACCTGTATCTGCGTTCTCAGGTTCCCCCATAGATGGTGCACCGCTCTCCAGTGTGTTGTCCCAGTCAAGTTTCTTTACAACTGATTTCGCAGGGGCTCCGTGGGATACTCTAACCAGATTCTTACGCCTAGGATTATTTTTAACTTTACTCTTGTATTTGGGTTTGGTATTCACCGCAATTTTATTCATCCCTATGGCAGTGGGTTTTAATCTTGTTTTTGTACTTTTTTTAACTGTCTCTTGCGCCGACTCGATAGGTTCCGTGTCGCTACCTGAGGGGATTGAGGTACTATCTGATTCGGTCAGGCTGATTTCTGAATCAGTACCCACTGTAGAGTCTACTGAGGTTCCCAGTTCTGAATCAGAGGCAGACTCCAGGTCCAAACCGCTATTCTCACTTTCATCTTCGTCATCTGCCTCATCGTTTCCTGTAAAAAAGACATCCTCGCTGGGGGAGGCCAGAATAGATCCTGAGACAATTTGTGCATTCTTATCGATTTTAAGATCTATATTTATAATTAGGCTAGCGTTTATATTTGTATTTGTGGGGTTCTTGACTCCTGGTTTTGCAGGGTTTGCTGATTCGGGCACTATCTCCTCATCAGCTACCTTCTCTTGAGTCCGTTCTGACATTACTCTTTCATTTTCATTAGGCTTCCCGTTAGGGTCACTCACATCAATGTCAGTGGCTGGCCCAGAAGTTATGTTTGTCTCTTTAACTTCAGAGACGGTGTTAAATGTAGCTTTCCCCTTTAAATGCTCGGCTCTGCCCCCTACCGTAACTGTAGAAGAGTCAGGCGATCCCGGGGGCTCTGTAACTTCACTCTGGATGCAGATCACCACTGTGGAAAAGTAAATTTTGCCATGTTGTATGTGCCTACGTGTTCCCCACTCTATGTTATATGTGCATGATCGATATGCATGTATCCCCTCATGATCGATTAAAGACGCAATCATAGTTGTGTCCAACTCTAGTATGCCAGTTTCCAGTTCTCGTAAAAGCAACGAGTATTAGGCCTATGTTGCCACGTTTCACAGTGTGCACGTTAATTCATTGAATTGTCCCCGTTTCTAGGCCTCAAAAGGGGCCCGGACACCAGATTCAAGCTCCTGTCTCCTGAACCCTCTTCGAGGAGCGATACAGCCCCCACCTGCATCCCTGACCCTTCACTCACTTCCTTTCGCGCAGCACAGTGCCCGGCCCGGTCTGGCTCTGCCTGCCAGTCTGCCAAGAGTATGTTATGCTTCTAGTTATCAGTTCAGCCCTCCTTCTCTGCATTCCTAAGCTACTGAATCACATCAATAGTTTCAGCCAGGGTCTAGCCTTTCTGTCTCCATGCAAGAGAAATACTGTATTAATATTCATAGAATATTCCTAGCACACGCAATACATGTAGAATAAATGCATGCACCAGCCTTAGTGTCAAGTAGCCTTTGCCCCGATAACTTTTGGATTCTATCAACATGTACTCCAAACACCAGATACCAGATATGCCATAGGTACATGTCGTCCTGACACCGCAGACTTTAGTCTCCTCTTCTAGCGCAGAAGTCATAGCCCCCAGTTCTCCCTGGTAACGCGTCATTGCCCGTTTGCGCGCACCACTAGGTTAAAGGTCCCAGCTGCTCGAGTAGCCCCCTCCATGTTTCCGCCCCATTCATGACACTTTTGTGACGTTCATACCACATGTCTCAGTGCACGCCCTGTACACGCCCTCCATGTTTCCACCCATTCACTCTTATCTTACGTTTGTCATAAGTTACGCCTTCTGTATGCAATGTAATGTAATGTATTACTATATATATGCTGCACTGTCGATGAAACATTGCAGCTGCCTTCCTTCCTTCCTATTTTATTTCAGGCCGTCCCGTTCCAGTCCCTTCCTTTTTGCCTGAATAAATCTTTCTGACTCGGACACATCGGATCCTGCCTCTTATTTATTGAGCTATCTGTTATTGTTAATTTAGTCAAAAATAGTCCCGGTATTATTTATTTATATACCACACCACTGCGCAATCCACACTCTCGGTGGCTCCAGTTTGTCCGACCGCATCCATGGGCGCAACACGCTGTCTCTCCCCGCACAAGGACGCCAGTGTCGGGACCAGGAACACTCGCTGCGGAGCAGGCTGAGCACTCAGCACAGGTGAGAATGTCTCCACTATTGTGGTCTGCCGAAGTGCTACCTCTCTTCCTGTCACTTCGCCGACAGCAGATTGCACTTCGTTATTTCTCCTTGTTGAAGCTAAAGCCGTCGTCTTCTTCTTCTCTGCATCTTTTTCATGGAGCTTCCGCATTTTTATCTCTTTTGCTGCCTCTCGTCTCTGCTGCGCCTTAGATCTCACTTTGCCTCTCAGATTTGACGCTGGGGCACCAGGATCGTCTATGAGCGCCTCTTCCTCCTCGTTACCCCAACCATCCCGGTCGCGGGGTTTCTTAGGGGATCGTAACAGTTTAGGAGCCATTGCCTTTGACAAAATCCTCCAGTGAGCTTGCCCAGACTGAAAAGATCGTACTATTAAGGAGGTAATGATTTCGAATAGGGTCTTTTCCTTTATCTGAGGCAAATCCTCTATCTGTACAGGCCAAAAGGTAAACGCTCCGAGCATCTCGCTCAACCACCAACACCCAACGACTGTCGGCACTCTGTATACTTTTCTCCAGTATTCTCCGGTGTTTATCTTGATATCAACTGGGCTCAATATAGTTTTAGTCCGTTAGGACATTGCCTGCAGTAAATAGGGGCTTCGAATTTTATGGTCTTGAATGTTCAGTCTGATACTACTCCAGATTTGCCTGCTATTTCAGTACTACCAGTCAAAGGCGAATTATGTGTCAGAAAGAATGGTTCCGCACATGTAGGACATAGTGATTGTACTACTACTGTTGAGTATAGTGACAGTGGGAAATCTATTTTTAAAGCCTCACGTCATTCTTATTTTGTTTGTGGTCAGACCGCATATGTTCGTCTGCCCCTAGATTGGGATGGAACATGTTATATTGCCTTCCTACTGCCACCAGTTTTCCTAGCCCCATCTGATTATCATAGAAACACACATCTAGTACACGTCAGACATAGAAGGGAGATCGAGTCCCCAATTGTCGATCAAACTGAAACTGCTCTAGAACAGTATACAGATTTCAATAGAGGTTTCTTCTTCTTTATAGGACCTATCCAGAATAGTAAGTTAATACGTAGATTAACCAGAACCCTTGAAGCAGTAGTGAATGAGACTACTTCTGCTCTAGGTAACTTAACCGAAGAGCAATCTGCTATGAGATTTGTCGTGCTCCAAAATCGTCTCGTTCTTGACGTCATACTGGCCGATAGAGGAGGAGCATGTAGAGTCATCGGATCTAGTTGCTGCATTTTCATTCCTAATAACGTGCCGTCTGTTTATTCAGCTATAACCAGACTTCATAAAATTGCCCATCAGTTACACCAGAATCCAGGCACCTGGACATGGTCCGGTTGGCTCTGGAGTATCATATCTGCCTGGGGATGGAAAGTATTGTCATTCCTAGGTATTGCAGTAATGATCATATTCAGTTGCTGCCTCTGTATACAATGTGGCCCTGCGATTTGCGGCATTTGTGCTACCTCTTGTATTCCTAGTCCTAAATCCCGTTCCAAGACAATTCGAGACGAGCAAATGATGCTATATGAAATGATAGATGGTATCATGAATATTGATGTTTCCTGATGGAAACGTAGGGCACAAGGAGGGAATGTGGAAAAGTAAATTTTGCCATGTTGTATGTGCCTACGTGTTCCCCATCTTATGTTATATATGCATGATCGATATACATGTATTCGCTTCTGATCGATTAAAGACGCAATTACAGTTGTGTCCATCTCTAGTATGCCAGTTTCCAGTCTTCGTGAATACAACGAATATTAGGCCTATGTAAATTTACGTTGCCACGTTTCACAGTGTGCACGTTAATTCATTGAAAAGTCCCCGTTTCTAGGCCTCAAAAGGGCCCGGACTCAGATTCAGCTCCTGTCTCCTGAACCCTCTCCGAGGAGCGATACAGCCCCCACCTGTATCCCTGACCCTTCACTTACTTCATGCCTCGCAGTGCCCGGCTCGGCCTGGCTCTGCCTCCCAGTCTGCCAAGAGTATGTTATGATTCTAGTTATCAGTCCAGCCCTCCTTCTCTGCATTCCTAAGCTACTGAATCGCATCAATAGTTTCCGTCATGGTCTAGCCTTTATGTCTCCATGTAAGAGAAATACTGTATTAATATTCATAGAATATCCCTCACACAAGCGCTACATGTAGAATTATGCATGCACCAGTCTTAATGTCTGTTAGCCTTTACCCTGATAACTTTTGGATTCTATCAACATGTTCTCTAAACACCAGATACTAGATAGGCTTTAGGTACATGTCGCTCTGACACTCCAGACTTTAGTCTCCTCTTCTAGCGCAGAAGTCATAGCCCCCAGTTTTCCCTAGTAACACGTCATTGCCAGTTTGCGCGCACCACTAGGTTAGAGGTCCCAGCTGCTCAGGTAGCCCCCTTCATGTTTCCGCCCCGTTTATGACATATTCTGTTACGTTTACATCACATGTCTATGTATACGCCCTGAACACACCTCTTGTTACACCCACTTTATGCCTTATCTTTCGCGACTGCTACAAACTCCGCCTACTGCTACGCCTACTGTATTGAATGCAATGTATTTTGTTTAACTATATATACTAATGTTCTGTTATTAAAAGTTATGCGCATCATTCCCAGATCCTGCCCCGGCAGCTGCCGGACCCTGCCATCCTATTCCCATGCAGGCTGTCCTGTTCCTGTCCTTTATGCTTATTAAAGCCTGTCAACTTCAGCTACCTCGAATCTTGACTCTTATTTATTGAGCTATCTGTTTATATTGTATCCAGTCAAAAATAGAACCGGTAATTAATTATTTATTTACCACAGTCTGGTGGTCGAATAAGATGAAGAGAGACAAGCCAAGGGGTGAGCACCATATAGATCAATTACGCTACCATCAGGAGGAGAGCCTAGGTGCGACTTTCCCCAATAGCGTCTCGGCGGCCATCTTGCCCCATCTTGCTCTGACTGACTGACTCTCACTCTCTCTGACTGACTCTGTCACTGACTGACTGACTCTCCCAGTGACTGATTGACTGACTCACTGACTGCATGCCTCTCTCATTCTCTCCCTAACTGAATGACTGACTCCCCCACTCTCTATCTCACGGACTGATTCTCTCACTAACTGACTGACTCTCTCTCTCTCTTACTGACTGACTCTCACTCTCTCACTGACTGACTCTCTCTCACTGACTCTCTCACTCTGTCTCACTGACTGACTGATTGACTCTCTCACTGACTGACTGACTGACTGACACCATCTCTCACTGACTGATTGACTAACTCACTCTCTCAATCTCTTTCTCACTGACTGACGGACTCTCTCACTCTCACTGACTGACTCTCAAACTCTCTCACTGACTGACTTGCTCACTCTCTCACTGACTGGCTGACTGACTGACTCTCACAAACTGACTGACAGACTATGACTAACTGAATGACTGACTGACTCTCTCACTCACTCTCTCACTCACTGACTGACTCTCACTGACTCTGCCTGACTGACTCTCTCACTCTCTCTCTCACTGACCGACTGAGTGACTCTCTCACTCTCTCTCACTGACTGACTGAGTGACTCTCTCACTGATTGACAAGTGACTCTCTCACTGACTAACTGCATGCCTCACTGACTCTCTCATTGACTGACTGACTCTCACTCTCACTGACTAACTGACTCACTGACTGACTGATTGTCTCTCTCACTCTCTCTCTCACTGACTGACTGTCTCACTGACTGTCTCACTGACTGACTGACTCTCACTCTCTCTCTCACTGACTGACCAACTGAATGCCTGTCTCTCTCAATCTCTCTCTCTCTCACTGACTGACTCTCTCTCTCTTACTGTCTGACTCTCTCACTCTCGACTCTCTCTCTCTCACTGACTCTCTCACTCTGTCTCACTGACTAACTGACTGACTCTCTCACTGACTTTCTCTGTCACTGACTGATTGACTTTCTCACTCTCTCAATCTCTTTCTCACTGACTGACTGACTCTTTCACTCTCACTGACTGACTGACTCTCAATCTCTCTCACTGACTGACTTACTGACTCGCTCACTCTCTCACTGACTGACTGACTCTCACTACCTGACTGACTCTCTCACACTGATTGACCAACTGGCTGACTGCCTGACTCTCTCACTCTCTCTCTCACTGACTGACTGACTCTCTCACTCTCTCTGACTGACTGACTCTCACTCTCTCTCTCACTGACTGACTGACTCTCTCACTCTCTCTATCACTGACTCTCTCACTCTCTCGCACTGACTGATTGATTAACTCACTCTCTCAATCTTTTCTTACTGACCGACTGACTGTCTCACTCTCACTGACTGACTGACTCTCAATCTCTCTCACTGACTGATTGACTCACTCACTTTCTCACTGACTGACTGACTCACTCTCACGAACTGACTGACTGTCTGTCACTAAATGACTGGCTGACTCTCTCACTGGCTGACTCTCTCACTGGCTGACTCTCTCACTGACTGACTCTCAATCTCTCTCACTGACTGACTGACTTACTCTCTCACTGACTGACTGACTGACTCGCTGACCAACGGACTCTCTCGCTAACTGACTGACTAACTGACTGACTCTCACACTCTCTCTCCCTCACTGACTGACTGACTGTCTCACTAACTGACTGACTCTCTGACTCTCTCTCACTGACTAACTCTCCGTCTCTCACTGACTAACTGACTCTCTCACTCACTCTCTCGCTGACTGACTGAATCTCCCTGACTCTGACTGACTTACTCTCTCACACTCTCTCTCACTGACTCTCTCACTGACTGACTGAGTACCTCGCTCACTAACTGACTGCCTGACTGACTGACTCTCTCACTGACTGACTGACTCTCACTCTCTCTCTCACTGACTGACTGACTCTCCCACTGACTGACTGACTGACTCTCTCACTGACTGATACTCTCACTCTCTCTCACTGACTGACTGACTGACTCTCTCACTGACTGACTGATTGACTTGCTGACTGACTAACTCTACTCTCTCACTAACTGACTGACTGACTGACTCTCTCACTCTCTCTCTCCCTCACTGACTGATTAACTCTCTCACTAACTGACTGACTCCCTGACTCTCTCTCACTGACTAACTCTCTCTCTCTCACTGACAGACTCTCTCACTCTCTCACGGACTGACTCTCTCTCTCACTCTGTCTGACTGACTGACTGACTCTGTCACTCACTGACTGACTCTCACTCTCTTTCAGTCTCTCAATCTCTCTCACTGACTGACTCTCTCACTCTCTCTCACTGACTGACAGACTCTCTCACTGACTGACTATCTCACTCTCTCTCACTGACTGACTCGCTCAATGACTCTCTAACTGACTAACTCATTCACTCTCTTTCTCTCACTGACTGAGCGACTAACTTACTGACTCTCTCACTGACTGCTATACAGGTACTTTTTCCCAACCTTCACCCTCTGTTATTTATGCCCCATAACAAAGAAAACCATAACAAACAACCACTGGGACAGGCAGATACAAGTTGCCAGCATTGAAAGGACAAAAAAAAAACTCAAGACATTATTTATTGGTAATACTTTTTTATTATAGTCATTCAGTAGTATATAAAGCTTTCTTGGTCATATTTACGGTAACAAAAATGCTTCTGACACTTCTTTAATATAACTTTTCAGCATACTCCAGACTTCTGTACAGCACAGCTTAAAGACATTGGCAAAGTCAATATCTCTGGCTAAACAGTTATAAGGTACCAAAGGCGAGACCAATTGGCTATGCCAATGCTTGCTCTTTTCAGGATTGACTGTGGGGCAAGGGCAGTTTCCAGAAGAATATGTCCTCCTTTGCCATCCTGGAGAGCAGGCCCCCTCCCGGAGCCCAGCAGGCCCCTCCCCCCTCCCGGTGCCCAGCAGGCCCCTTCTCCCCTCCTGTTGCCCAGCAGGCCCCTCCCCCCTCCCTGTGCCCAGCAAGCCCCTCCTCCCCTCCTGGTCTCCTTCAGGCCCCTCCGGGTGCCCAGCAGGCCCCCCACCCCTCCCAGAGCCCAGCAGGCCCCTTCTCCCCCTCCCGTAGCCCAGCAGGCCCCTCCGGGTGCCCAGCAAGCCCCTCCGGGTGCTCAGCAGGCCCAGAGCCAGAGACCACAAGTCTAGAAGGAGCTGCCAGCTGGCTCCCTGTAGCACCTTCCAAGGAAGCCATTTATCAGTATTGAAGATCTGATAAACGGTAACAGAGAGAGTGTGATAAAACACGAGTTAGCAGGAAAAGTCAGAAGGGGCGGGGCGGAGTCAGTTGTGTGGAAAGTGGACTTGAGTGGGAATGTCAAATCAAAGAGAATAATAAATATTTTTAGGTCTCGCCTAGGCAGCGCGCATGCGCTACACTAGGAGATAACCTTTTGAAATTGGTCTGCTCCTTTTCAAGCACATTTGTGCTTGTGCTGACATGAATGAATGAATGAATGAATGAAAAATATTTATAGAGCGCACGATGGCCAAACGGCTTCCTGGCGCTGGGAGCTCTGAAGAACCGAACACACAGGGCCAGGAGGTTTAGCAGGGGTAGGCCAGGGCAAACAGAAAAGTTTTCAGCGCTTTACGGAAATGAGAAAAAATAGGGATCGAACGCATAGAAAGAGGAAGGGAGTTCCAGAACCGGGGGGCAAGAACAGAGAAACGGGTTCCACCAGTGCGAGATTTGTGAAAGCGGGGAACAGTGAGGAGGGCAGAAGATGATGAACGGAGAGTGCGGGCAGGGGTGTGACGGGAAATCAAAGAATTGATGAAAGCCGGTGCAGAGTGATCAAGGGCCCGGTAAACAAGGCACCCTAGTTTAAACAGAGATCTCTGCAAAATGGGCAACCAGTGAAGGGATTTGAGGACGGGAGTGATGTGATGGGTTTTGGGCAAATGAAAGATGAGACGGGCGGCCTGGTTCTGGATAGCTTGTAAGCGGCGGGTTTCATAGGCAGGGATGCCAGCGAACAAGCTATTGCCATAATCAAGGCGGGAAGTGATAAGGGCGGAAATAATAATTTTAAGGGAGTCGAGAGAAAAAAAACGAGAGATTTTCCGGATCATTCGGAGGGAAAGAAAACAGGAGGACACCACGGCACTGACCTGGCCATGCATGGACAGGTCCTGTCTGACCTTGATGCCCAGAGTTTTAACAGAGGGAACGGGGGTGGGAGGGGGGCCAAGGATGGGAGGCCAGAAAGCAGAGGACCAGGGACTGGATGAGCCGCCAATCAGGACAAGCTCAGTCTTATCTGGGTTGAGCTTGAGGTGATTGGCGCTCATCCACCCAGAGATAAGGACCATGGTGGAGTGAAAAAAGGATAGAGAGTGAGAAGTAGAGGAAAGATCAAAGACGAGCTGGAGGTCGTCAGCGTAATTATACAGAGAGACCCCCAGCTCAAGAAGAGAAGAGATAAGAGGGTGAATATAGAGGTTAAAGAGAAGGGGAGAGAGAGAGGAACCTTGGGGGACACCACAGGGCACCGGGAGGGGAGAAGCAGAGAAGCCGGGAAGGTGAACGGCTTGAGAACGCCCTGTCAGGAAAGAGGTGATCCAGGAGAAGGCAGAACCTCGTATGCCCGCTGCGCTGACACGGTCCAGAAGAATGTTATGGTCGACCGTGTCAAACGCAGCGGACAGGTCGAGGAGGATCAGAGCTTGAGGGGAGTTGACGTCGGCCTTGGCCTTAAGCTCGTCGAGGACGGCCAGCACCACGGTTTCGGTCGAATGACCCGAGCGGAAGCCAGCTTGGTGAGAAGCCAGAAGCTGGCTCTGCTCAACATAAACAGAGAGACAGGAAGTAACATAAGACTCAAGAATTTTAGCCAGATAAGGGAGAAGAGAGATAGGTCTGAAGTTAGAGGGAAGAGAAGAGTCGAGACCAGGCTTTTTAAGAATGGGGGAAACAATAGCAGATTTGAATGAAGAAGGGACCAAACCAGTGGAAAGAGAGGCATTAAGGAAAGAAAGAGGGGTATCAGGACAGGAAGAGAAGAGGGTTTTAAGAATACGGGCAGGGGCACAATCAGTGGGGGAACCAGACTTGATTTTGGTGAGCAAAGCTAGGAAAGAGTCCAAAGGGAGGGGGGGAAAAGAGGAGAAGGAGGATTTAGGCACAGGGGGAGCAGAGTGAGGAGGAGTAAAAGGAGTGACCAAGATGTTAGATTTGATTTTTACAATCTTCTCGATAAAGAAGTTGTTAAGAGAAGAGCAGAGGGCCTGGGAGGGAGTGAAGGGAGGGCAAGCACGATCAGAGGTGGCCAAGTTGTTTACCAAAGAAAAAATTTCTTTAGCTTTGTTGGCCGAGAGCGCCACTTGTTCAGAAAAGTACTTGGTCTTAGTGGCCAGGATGGCCTGCTTGTACTCTTTAAGAAGGGTTTTGTATTTGGCCTTATGGTCAGGGCAGTAGCTGCGGCGCCAAAGGCGCTCTGAGCGTCTAAGCTCCAGTTTAAGAGTCTTGAGCTCCGGGCTAAACCAACGGTGAGCCTCATGAGGGCGGATGGATTTGACTAGCTTGAGGGGGGCTACTAAATCACATGCAGAAGAGAGCCAATTACCAACTGCAGCAGCCTGTGAGTCAAGGGGAATACCAGTGAGATCAGGGGAAGAAGAAGCAAGGGAGTGAGAAAGGGAAGCCAAGTCAGCACGATTCCAGCTACGGGAGAAAACATTCTTGGGGCGAAGGGGCTTGTGAGGGGAGCCAGTAGTGAAAGAGAAAGAGATGAGGGAATGGTCAGACCAGGTACATGGGAGGACACAGGGGGGGGAGACTATGTCCTGAGATGACCAGACTTGGTCCAGGATGTGTCCAAATTTGTGGGTGGGAACCTGGACGTGGGACATAAGGTTGAGACAGAGGAGAGTGGCCGTGAAGTCCTTAGATGCTGAATCCTCCCTGGGAACGCCAGGCCAGTAGTTAAAGTCCCCAAGCAAAAGGACAGAGGAGTTATTAACCACCAGCGTGGCGAGAAGTTCCTGCAGGGAAGCCACGAACAGGGGCATGTTCAGGGGAGGGCGGTAAACAAGGACGACGGTGAGAGGTGCCAGCAGATTGGAAGAGCAAGCAACCAGGAAGTCCACTCCAGCAATGGGTGCTTGGGGGAGAAGCTGAAATTGAATAGTGGATCGGACAATCATGGCAACACCCCCCCCAACCTTGTCCGTGGGGCGGTCAGCCCGAAGGACATAGTAGGAGTGGGGAAGGATGGCAAGAATGTCGGGGAGAGAAGCCTCCGAAAACCATGTTTCCGTTAGGAATAGAAAATCAGGGGAGTCTGTAGTAAGAAGATTAAACAGGTCGAGTTGGTGTTTGCCTGCCGAGCGAGTGTTGAGGAGAAAAGCGGAAGCAGTGTGAGGGGGGGGTGAGGGTCCAATGGGGAGGGGATCAGTGTCTAGCGTAGGGAGGGGAAGAATAGGGTGAGGAGACACAACACGGTCTGAACGGGGAACATAGATATCTAAAGCAACTAGATGCTGCGTGAGGGTGTGGGGGAGAGGCACGTCAATGGTATAGGAGAGAAGTTGAGCAGGCGTGTACGACAACAAGGAAGCAGGGAGTGTAGCCCCTGGTCCCGGCCCGTCGCGGACGGGCGCAGACGGGCTTAACTTAGGCGCAACTTCGGCGCGCCTTCGTCGCGCCCGCTGCGCTCGTCCGCTGCGCGGCCGGGATAATGGTGCCATAAGTAGGAGACCGGAAGTAGCAGGGCGTGGCAGGGGGTGGAGGGACAGAGGAGCTGCCCCGCCAACCAGAGAGCAGCCCAAGATGAAGCACACGCCCGTCCCCGCCCTCGTGACCTGCCCGTCAGAGGGGGAGGGAACGCTCAGCGTGGGGCGCTCTGGAGGCGGCTACCAGGAAGTCCCAAGAAGATAGGGGGTGCGCAGTGTCCTCAGCGCAGCCCCTGAAGCAGGAGCAGGGTAAGTAAAAAGTGTCCAAGCACTTGTTTAAAAAAATCGTTGCGCCGCGCCTCGGCAGCGTTGTTGCTCCCGGCGAAGCCTCGGGAGGTCTGGGGATTCAACAGAGCTAGGCGGGACTAGCCCGGCAGGAAGAAATTGCCAGGGGGGGAGGGACAGAGGAGCTGCCCCGCCAACCAGAGAGCAGCCCAAGATGAAGCACACGCCCGTCCCCGCCCTCGTGACCTGCCCGTCAGAGGGGGAGGGAACGCTCAGCGTGGGGCGCTCTGGAGGCGGCTACCAGGAAGTCCCAAGAAGATAGGGGGTGCGCGGTGTCCTCAGCGCAGCCCCTGAAGCAGGAGCAGGGTAAGTAAAAAGTGTCCAAGCACTTGTTTAAAAAAATCGTTGCGCCGCGCCTCGGCAGCGTTGTTGCTCCCGGCGAAGCCTCGGGAGGTCTGGGGATTCAACAGAGCTAGGCGGGACTAGCCCGGCAGGAAGAAATTGCCAGGGGGGGAGGGACAGAGGAGCTGCCCCGCCAACCAGAGAGCAGCCCAAGATGAAGCACACGCCCGTCCCCGCCCTCGTGACCTGCCCGTCAGAGGGGGAGGGAACGCTCAGCGTGGGGCGCTCTGGAGGCGGCTACCAGGAAGTCCCAAGAAGATAGGGGGTGCGCGGTGTCCTCAGCGCAGCCCCTGAAGCAGGAGCAGGGTAAGTAAAAAGTGTCCAAGCACTTGTTTAAAAAAATCGTTGCGCCGCGCCTCGGCAGCGTTGTTGCTCCCGGCGAAGCCTCGGGAGGTCTGGGGATTCAACAGAGCTAGGCGGGACTAGCCCGGCAGGAAGAAATTGCCAGGGGGGGAGGGACAGAGGAGCTGCCCCGCCAACCAGAGAGCAGCCCAAGATGAAGCACACGCCCGTCCCCGCCCTCGTGACCTGCCCGTCAGAGGGGGAGGGAACGCTCAGCGTGGGGCGCTCTGGAGGCGGCTACCAGGAAGTCCCAAGAAGATAGGGGGTGCGCGGTGTCCTCAGCGCAGCCCCTGAAGCAGGAGCAGGGTAAGTAAAAAGTGTCCAAGCACTTGTTTAAAAAAATCGTTGCGCCGCGCCTCGGCAGCGTTGTTGCTCCCGGCGAAGCCTCGGGAGGTCTGGGGATTCAACAGAGAGACATCCACCTTGAGGGAGCGAGCAGCAGCGCGCATGCTAATTAAAAACATATGGCTCTCGCGCCACCACTGCTCGCTCATGCAAGGCGGATGCCAGCACAAGCACGAGTGCTTTAAAAGAGCTGCTGCTTGTGCTCTTTTGAAAGACGGGAAATTACAGGTTTTCAGGACATGCGGATTCAAGTCTTCACTATAATTGTTTCTTTTATTTGTTCTGCATGTATTTATTTGCATGTAATAATGTTGTATCCTCAGAGCATTATGAATAGCCACAAATCGATAAACTCTGCAATCATGTACAGGTTTTATATTCGTACCATTGTTGCGCGCTTCGCAAGAACAAGCACCTCACACTTCATGCAATTTTTTAGGTTTTTAATGTTTTTACCTTGATTTGTGTCAAAACAAAAACAGTTTCTTTAGTCACTTTTAAAATTGCTGCTCGACCTTCGATTACCATCCCCGCCGCAAGTCGCCCTACTCCCCGATCCACCACGGGGTTTCCGATTGAGTGGAGGGAGGAACCGGTGCATAATTCAACTTCCTCACTTCCGGGCTAAACACCGGCGGGGGCGGAGCCTCACAAGGTATTTAACCCATCTGTCATTCCCTTTGCGCAGCGGACGCGTGCTTCGCAAGAACAAGCATCTCATACTTGCTGCCATTTTTAAGGTTTTTAAGAGTTTTAACCTTGATTTGTGTCAAAAGAAAATCAGTTCCATTAGTCACTTTTAAAATTGCTGGTCACCCTTCAATTTACATCACCGCTGCAAGTCGCCCTACTCCCCTGTCCACCACGGGTTTTCCCGATTGGGTAGAGGGAGGAACTGGTGCATACTTCAACTTCCTCACTTCCGGGCTACACACCTGAGGGGGCGGAGTCTCACATGGTATTTAACCCTTATGTCATTCCCTTCGCGCAGCAGGCGCGTGCCAAAGGTGCGCTAAAGGCAAGCTTGTCTGTGCCTATTGGCGCCCGGACGGGGCCAGGGGCCACAACCCCTGCCCGTTTGCATCTGCATCCTAGGAGTTACAGTCCTCACTCCCTCCTTAAACTTAAAGGTGTGATATCTGCAAGCTGCCAGCACTCATGGAACATGGCAGCTGAACACAACACATGCCTACACTGTGGGTTCCATTTCCAACCTACAATCACTGAAATTGACCCCCACACCAAGAACACCCAGCAAAGCAAGTACCTTTTAAATTGAAGATCACTTCCCAAGCACTACACCGAAATCGCCCTGCTCATGCTCTTAGGAAACACTCCCTCATTTAATGCAAACCTACTGTGGCCCACTTTCCTCGGCCCCGCTCCAGCCCCAGAAAGTACAATTAAAAGCCTAGGCATCTGGCTTGACCAATCCCTTAATTTTAACCATCAAGCAGCAAAACTTTCATCCTCCCACTATGGCCTGCTCAGGCTATTACGAAAAATTCTTCCCCTGCTCCCATTTCAGGCAAGACAAATCATGGTCCAGGGCCTCATCCTGTCTCGCCTGGACTACGGGAATGCCCTCTATTTAGGGGCCCCTCAATCTACTACTCGTAAAGTCCAGATTATCCAAAACTGTGTAGCCCACTCACTCCTTCGAATCCCTGGTCGGCAGTCAACCTATCCAGGATTCAAGAGCCTGCACTGGCTCCCGGTTAGGGAAAGAATTCAATTTAAGGGCCTGTGCAACACTCACAGGGCTTTCTGGAAGAATGGCCCAGCCATCAGCCAATCGCTGATCACTCCCTACCAACCGAACAGACAGCTTCAATCGGCATCTTCCTTCCTCACCCTAGTCCCCAAAATCAAAAGAACAAGGTGTGGTGGCCGCTCATTTGCGTAGCTACCACGCTTTACAAATGGACTTTTCATTTAATTTCACGATGAAAGTTGAGCTTTAGAGTACTCACCCTTACTGCAAATACCTTGTATTAATGGCTGACTCACTCTCACTGACTATCACTCTCTCACACTCTCACTGACACTCTCACAGACTCTCACTCTCTCACACTCTCACTGACACTGACACTCTCACTCACACTCTCACACTGACTCTCTCACTCACACTGACTCTGTCACTCTCCCTGACTCACTGACTCTCTCACTCACCCTGACTCTCTCACTCTCACTGACTGACTCTCTCACTCTCACTGTCTCACTGACTGACTCTCCCGCTCTCACTCACTCACTGACCGACTCACTCACTCTCACTCATTGACTGATTCACTCTCACTCACTCACTGACTCACTCTCACTCACTGACTGACTCACTCTCACTGACAGTCTCTCACCTACTCTCCCCCTCTCTCAATGACTGAATCTCCCACTCTCTCTCACTCAATCTCTAACTGACTGACTCTCACTGACTCTGTCTGACTGACTCTCTCACTCTCTCTCACTGACTGACTGATTGACTCTCTCACTGACTGACTGAGTGACTCTCTCACTGACTGACGGACTGACTCTCTCACTGACTGACTGACTGACTATCTCACTCACTCTCTCACTGACTGACTGTCTCTCACTGACCCTGCCTGACTGACTCTCTCACTCTCTCTCTCACTGACTGACCAACTGACTGCCTGTCTCTCTCAATCACTCTCTCACTGACTGACTGACTAACTGTCTCTCTCACTGACTGACTGACTCTCACCGACTCTGCCTGACTAACTCTCTCACTCTCTCTCACTGACTGACTGAGTGACTCTCTCACTGATTGACTAAGTGACTCTCTCACTGACTAACTGTCTCACTGACTGACTCTCTCACTGACTGACTCTCACTCTCTCTCTCACTGACTGACTCTCTCACTGACTGACCGACTCTCTCACTGACTAACTGACTCACTGACTGACTGACTGATTGACTCTCTCACTCGCTCTCTCACTGACTGACCGACTGGCTCACTGACTGTCTAACGGACTGACTGACTCTCACTCTCTCTCTCACTCTCTCTGACTGACTGACTCTCACTCTCTATCTCACTGACTGACTGACTCTCTCACTCTCTCTGACTGACTGACTCTCTCTATCACTGACTCTCTCATTCTCTCTCACTGACTGATTGACTAACTCACTCTCTCATTTTTTTCTTACTGACCGACTTACTGTCTCACTCTCACTGACTGACTGACTCTCAATCTCTCTCACTGACTGATTGACTCGCTCACTCTCTCACTGACTGACTGACTCTCACGAACTGATTGACTGTCTGTCACTAAATGACTGGCTGACTCTCTCACTGACTGACTGACTCACTCTCTCTCACTGACTGACTGACTGACTGACTCTCTCACTGACTGACTGACTGACTCGCTGACCAACGGACTCTCTGAATCTCTCTCACTGACTAACTCTCTCTCACTGACTGATTGACTCTCTCACACTCCCTCTCACTGACTGACTGACTCTCTCACTTTTTTTTTATACATTTTTATTGAAGTCCTTTAGTAGCAAAAGAAACACATAGTACATAAAAATAAACATAAAAATTTGTCATTGGCCATATTCTATAACGTAATCAGCCTAGAATACACACAGCGGATATCATTAACCTCCATTTACTCATATACCATAATATCTTAGATACAGTTATTCGAAATAAGGTCCCCAAATCTTTTCAAATTTCCTTATCTCCCCTATCCTCAAAGCATAAACTTGTTCACTTTTCCGGACTCGACTTATTTTTCGCAACCATTCCTGCGAAGAAGGAATCTGCTCTGACCGCCAGTTCTGTAATAGGAGCGATCTCGCCACTGCCACTGCAATGTACACTAATTTAGCCAAATGGTCAGACAACATAAGATCCGGATTGAAACCATATAACCATAATCTTACATTTAAAACGGGCAAAATCTTAAGGTAAGTTTGAAAAAATGCAAAAATGTCGGCCCAGAAATCTTGAATTTTAGAGCAATACACCATGATATGAGACCAATTGGCCGGAGCATGATTCAAGCATCTGAAACAGTAAGATGAAGTATCTGTGTACATTTTTGCAATGGCTGCTGGTGTACGATATAGGAGCCACTTACTAAAAAATAACATTCTGCGCCAATTGGCTCCCCTCAATGTACTAAAAGTATAATTATTAATGTTCGTTCAGGAAATCAAAGGTAACACATGATCCTCTTGATCCTGCCATTTTCTAATTGCCTTTACACTTAAATCCGTCTTTTTACGCTGTGCGAGGCAGCGTTTCCATTCCCCGGGTTTTCTTAGCCGCTCCTCCAAAAAAAGATCGTTAAACAGTTGGGTAGGTAAACTAATTTGTGTGCAATCCAATTGCCTTAGGATTCTAAAAATCAAATGATAAGAACCTATCAGCAGAAAATTTCCCTGAATTAAGCGTATCATTTCTACCGGGGGAATCCATGAGCCATTTCTTAAAAAATCCCCGATTTTAGAAAACCCGGCCTGCCCCCAATTGTCAAGTGTATCCGACCCTATTCTGATTCCTAAAAACGAAAATTTACTAATCAAGGGGGTATTTGAATTCAGAAAAGAAAGAGAGTATCTTTTTAACATGGCGCAACGTTTCTTAAAGAACCAAGTCAATATCTTGTACCGTACAAATTTGGGAGATTTTATTACCAAGAGGGGAGAGGGTATCTGAATTTCAAGGCAAATTAAATGAAAGAAAAAATGTATGAATAGACTCTGGCTGACAGTTTTATTCCTGAGCCTGGCTAGGTACTGTGCAAAGTATGCGTTGTAGTATTCCCTAAGATTAGGTAGGGAGAGGTGTAAAAACAGGTCAGGGACAACCAATATTTGCCCGGCGGTATCGCCTCTTTAACCCACAAAATATTAATCAATGAAGAGGCAGGCGCTGGAGACTGGAAGGCAGGAAACAAGGTTTATTCTCTCCGGAGGAGAACACATCAGTTCGGACAGCCAGTATCGTCACGAGGTGCTCTAACCGCATCTCTGAGGCCTGGCCACAGTTTATGAATTTTATTGCAGGTAACACATTCTTGTAATGCTTTGAAGTATGAAAGGACATCCTCTGAATCTCCCCTTCAGGCCCGTTCCCACACACATTTACAGTTGAAGTCCCCACCCCGGTCATAACAGGTGATGATTATCGCGCAGCTGGACATTCCGCCGATTCACGGAATGTGTGGGGTTGATCGGATCTCATAGGGTGGGGGCTTTGATCAATTTGAGGGAAGCTTCCTACTGTACGGGAAGGGGGGCAATAAACAATATCCGCAGGGCCAGGTGGCGGCCTGGGAACGAGGAAGACAAACGGGCACACAGGAAAAGGGGGTTTGTATCCAAGGGCCTGGGACCATGAAAGGAATGAAGGGAGGTGTCGCGCTGGGAACAGGATGGGGTTCTGAGGTAGAGCTGCGCTGAAGAGGGGTTTATGACCCAAGGCATGTGAGGGGGGGGGGTGGCCAGTGCGTGGGGGGCTTGTGAGGGCGAAGGGCTGTGCTGGGGGCCAGGAGCGTGCAGAGGGTGGTTCTGATCGAGGCACCTAAAATGGCGGGTGCGCACGACAAAAAGTGTGGCATCAGGGGAAAAAGGCAAGATGGCGCAGATAATGTTTACCAAAACCGTACTAATTTTCCACAGAGGCCTCCTTGCTCTGTATCCTCATATAGATTTCCCATTGAAATACGGGGCTTCTTTTTGGCCCATATGAAAGCTGAAAACAAGGATTCTATCTTGGAAAAAAAAGCACCTGATAAATAGCAGGGAATGGTCGAAAACAAAAAATTAAATAAGGGTAAAATGGACATTTTAATTAAGGCGACCCTCCCAAGAATCGACAGCGGCAAAGGATTCCACCGTGTGAACATTGAACAAACTTTCTGGAGAAGGGGATCAAAGTTGAGTATATACAGATCCTGCACAGAAGCTGAAAAATAGACTCCAAGATATCTTTTGTGTTTATTGTTAATACCACGGGCAATATCCGAATGGAGTTCCGGGTCTATACCCCCGCACACCAAAATTTCCGTTTTCTTTTTATTGATCCGGTACCCCCCAGAGCCTCAAATTCTTCAAAAATCTGAAGAGCCTGAATTTGAGACTGCCTATCCGGTTTGATTAGCAACATAATATCGTCTGCATATAGCTTTATTTTGGACAGACATGTTATGGGTGGAGAAATATTAATACAGTTCCGAATTGCTGCTGCCAACGGTTCAATAAAAAAAGCGAAGAGGACCGTGCCCCGCTTAACTGACACCGAGCCCACCAAGGCTGAATTTATAATAACATTCGCTTTGGCATCCATATAAAGATTCCGTATTAAGTGTGTTAATTTTTCTGGGATCCCAAAGTGCTGTAAAATAATAAATAATGTAGACCAAACCACCAAATCAAAAGCTTTTTCGGCGTCTAATAATAGGAATAATGCTGGAACCCCCCGTTTCTCAAAGTAATCTAAGGTCTCATTCAAAAAATGTGTATTTGTTATAAGCTGTCGACCAGCTATAAACCCATTTTGGTCAGGGTGAATCAGATCTGGTGATATTGAACTGAAACGCATTGATAATAGTTTTGTAGTGATTTTGTAGTCGGAATTCAATAGTGTAATCGGTCTGTATGAATTAGGATCTTTTGCTTCTTTCCCCTTCTTCAAAAAGCTCACCACGGTACCTTCCCGAAATGAGTCGTGGATTGGGCCACCCTCTAGCGTAGAATTTAATAGTTTCAAAAAAAGATCAGAAAAAGCTCTAAAAAAACCTTTCAAAATTCACCAGGCAGCCCATCAGGGCCACAAGCCTTGACATTTGGGAGGTCTTTCACTACTGACTCCACTTCCTCAGTGGAAAATGGACAGGCCATTATTAATTGCTCTTTTAAAGGGAGCGAGGGCAATCCCTGTTTCTCTAAAGAATTTGTTAAGTTTTGATGATCTATGGTCTGCTGCTGATTATAGATATTGTAATAGTGAGAGAGCATTATCTTCCCAATCTCAGTCGGATCTGATGTCTCGATATGGGACACTGGGCATTTTAAACTGTGGATTAGATTTGAAGCGGCTTGTTCTCTAACCTGCCAGGCTAAAAATCTCCCAGTGAAATTACTCTCTTCATATATTTTTTATGATTACCTGCGAAAAATCTCCTCACTCTGAGCAAAGAGCATTGCACTGAGTTCTCGCTTAGCCTCGTTTAGTTGTATGTGAATATTACCAGAAACGTCTTGCTGCCTTAAGATCCCTAATGCCTGTATTCTTTGTTGCAGCAAATTCCGGGCAGACCTGGCAGCTTCTAGCTCTGCTGCATCTTTCCCTATAACTTGCGTTCATCTGCAGCCCAACAGCTTCAAATCCCACGCACAAAAAAAGCCACATGGGGAGACAAACGCTTTGTGGTTGCTGCTTCTAAACTGTGGAACCTGCTCCCTCCCTACATTAAACTTAGCCCATCACTGCTAACATTCCGAAAGCATCTTAAAACCTGGCTTTTTAATCAGTAAACTCCCAATAGGAACCCTTTTGCAATCTGTAAGCTCTAGCGCCGAGACACCGGAAGGTATTTGTGCGCTATAGAAATTTTATAAATAAATAAATAAAAATAAAACTATCCCACGGATAAAGGCCTTCAGGGAATCCCTGACCATATGAAGTGGAGCTGTTTCAATATTACGGGAAATAAAGTCTGTGATCTCCAGTTTTAATGCTGCAACCCAGTTTTCGTCATACAAGTATTTTTTATTAAATACCCATCGTTTAGGAGTTTGAGAGTTGGGCCCCAGATCAAACTCAGCGGCTAGCATCGCGTGGTCTGAAAACCTGTTATGAAATGTTCGCATATGACAAAAATCAAGTTGTCTAGAAACAAGAAGAAAATAGATACGGGACGAGGTCTTAAATCTCCCTGACCAGCAAGTGAACTCTTTTTTTAAGGGGTTTTGCGATCGCCATGGATCGCAATGGTCAAGCGTTGTCAAATAATTCAGAATAGATTTCCATGATTTAGGTTTGGACTGCTTCTTAAATTGGGTAGTAGTATCAAGTTTCACATTCATAAGATTGTTAAAATCACCACCGATGACAATATCCCCTGGCACCATCAATAAGGGTTGAAACAGATCTTCGTAAATTCTGAAGTTATCATCTACTGGGGCATAGAAACTTACGAAGGTGATGGGTCTTGGTCTATCTTTAATTCTGCAAGTCACCCAGCACCAACGACCTAACCCATCTTCTTCTGTTTGTGTAATTTCAGCGTGCATATTTTTATTTTAAAAAAACGCAACCCCCCGCTGAGATTCAGAGAACGAGGAGAAACTCCTATGAGAAGCCCAAGATTTAAACATCAAGAATCCATCAACTGGAGGAGGAGCTTCGCGCGCACCCGAGATGGCCGCGTGAGCACAGGGCTCCCGAAACCCTCGCCACCTCCCGTATCTATCCTGAATTCTATCCTGATTACGAAGACAGGTTATTGAAGAAGGAACCGAGCTGATATAATAGCTGCGTTCAGAAATCGATTTGGACTCCAGGAACCGCAACTACGATACTTTGAACTTTTGTGGCCTGCTCCATGGAGCTACCCGGGGCTCGAGTCATTATGGTGCCCAGGCAGTAGTTGAACAACAACGGCCTGCGGGGCTCTGTTCACAACCTTGGAGTTAACTTTCGGTTTTGTTTTTGGTTCCTCGGCCTCCTCCTATCTCAGGCCCGCTCTGGTAGCCCGGGATGCAGCCGGACCCCGCAACTTCGCCGTGTGCCAACTGCTGAGTGTTTCTGGTTGTGGTGATATCCTGCTGAAATTCGCTTTTGGAGATCCTGGTGGGTGAATCGTGAGGAGTCATTTTTACCAAGTCGCAAAGGCCCCTCCAGGGCGCAACACCCAATATGGCGGGCAAACCCGATAGCGAGAAACAAAAGACCAAGACCATTCACTGGTAGGGGTACTATTCAATCGAATGTTATGGACCCATATACCCATCCTAAGGGGTCCCCCGGTGGTGCGAGTAGGTCTCTGGAGGAGGCAGGTGACGGCTCAGCCGCGGCGGATGATTTGACTCTACAGGATGTCATGGGCGCCATTGCTAGTATGAAGACCTCCATTGGCCAGCAATATGAGGCTCTGGGCCTTAAGCTTGACACTGGTTTATGTTTGTTTATGTTTTTTGCGATTTTTATAGCGCACAACTACCCAGGGGTGTGTCGGCGCTCAGTATACCGAACGATAGCTATGGCTGAAAATTAATGTGAGAAAAAACAGGTTTTTCATTTGTTCCTAAAGCTGATGAGCGTAGGGGCCATTTTGATGTAAAGGGCAAGTGCGTTCCAAAGTTTGGCTGTGGAAATCGTGAAGCATCTGTCACCCCAGTTGGCCCTTTTTGTTCGTGGAACTTTGAGCAGATGAGCTGAGGAAGAGCGAAGCGTTCTTGAGTTTTCAAGTGGGGAGAGGGCGTCTTTGAGAAACTGTGGGCCTAAGTTGTTAATGGCTTTATAGGCAATGCACAATGCCTTAAACTTTGTACGGCTCCTGACTGGGAGCCAGTGCAGTTGTTGAATATACGGGGAGATGGAAGTGAACTTAGGAATGCCCAATAAAATTCTGGCTGAGGCATTCTGCACTAGCTGCAGCCTGTTAAGGACTTTTTCCTGGGCGTTCAGAAGAAGGGCATTGCAATAGTCTGTTTTGGGAAAAACCAAAGTGCTGATTAGGGTTTTGCCGGCTGAAGTGGGAAGGTAGGGAAGAAGTTTTTTGATCTTTTTCAGGATGAAGAAGGATGAGGAGACCACGGAGTTGACATGATGATGGAAGGTCATTTTATTGTCAAACATAACTCCAAGGTTACGAACCTTAGTGACAGGTTCTGGTGGAGCTCCCATCTCAGTTGGCCACCATTGAGGGGACCAAGTAGGTTCCAGTTACCCGAATGTCATCACCTCTGTTTTGTCAGAGTTTAATTTGAGACAGTTTGATGACATCCAGGAACTGATTGCCAGCATTCCTTCTTGAAAGTTTGCAGCAACTGATGCACCATCGTTGTGTACAGATAGCACCAGTTGGGTGTCGTTGGCGTAGGTCGTGAGGGCGATGCCGTTGGACTTTATCACCCTCGCTAAGTCCGAAACATAAATATTAAACAGTGTCGGACTTAGCGAGGAGCCCTGTGGTACTCTGCAGGGAAGGGTGAAGGTATGGGAGGTGAAATGGCCCATTTTTACTGTCTGTGAGCGGTCAGCTAAGAAGGAGGCGATGAGTTCTTTGGCCTTGGTCTGAATGCCTATTGCTGAGACACGGTCGATCAGGGTGGTGTGATTGACCGTGTCAAAGGCTGCGGAGAGATCTAGCAGTATTAATACTGCCGCTCCTCCTTTGTCGAATATCATCCTTATTTTGTCTGCCGCTTTTATTAAAGCAGTTTCGGTTCCATGACCCTGTCTAAACCCAAATTGGGTTTCATCCAGTAGGTTGTTTTTATCTATGAATTTAGAAAGTTGTATATTCATAGTTTTCTCGAATATTTTTGCTGGGAAAGGGAGACATGCGATGGGTCGATAGCTAGCTGGGAGGAGGGGATCAAGAGTAGTTTTTTTTAGAAGTGGCTTAATGATAGCCTCTTTCCAAACTGAGGGATATAAGCCGGTGGTAAACATAGCATTGCAGATGTTCGTCAAAGCGGGGGAAATAGCTTCTGGGATGAGATTGAGAATGGCAGGAGGACAAGGATCTAAGGGTGATCCTGATTTTGTGCCCGAAATTAGGCGTCGGACTTGTTCCTCAGTGGCTGCTTCGAAGACCGAGAAAATAGACGCATTAGTGGGCGGCGGTTGATTAGTAGTGGTAGTGGAGGGAGAATGGGTGAAGGCTGAGAAAATAGAGGTGACTTTGTCTTCAAAAAAATTAGCAAGGGAGTTACAGAGGGTTTGCGATATGTCAGGGCGAGGGGCAGGGGGGTTAGAAAGTTGAGTAACCACCTGAAACAGTTCTCTTGCAGAATTTTTTGCCTGATTGATTTGGGTGGTGTAATAAGTGGTCTTTTCAGAGGTGATAAGGTCTTTATATTTGGAGAGGGCGCTTTTGTAAAGGATTTTATCGGTGGGATTGTAGTAGCGGCGCCAATGTCTTTCCAAATTTCTGCAGTGTTGTCTCTGAAGACGTAGGGATTCCGTGAACCAAGGGGCCGAGGGGAGCTTTATGCTACGATGGGAGGTTTTTAAAGGTGCTAGTTTGTGACAAGCCCTGTTTAGGCTGTTGAGATAGTTAATGGAGGCTAGCGACAGATCCAGTTCAGTAGTGATGATGCTGTCAGACAGCATAGAAGCAAGATGAGAAGTATTGATGTTTTTCCAGTCTCTGGAGGAGATAGGAGAAGATAATACGGTAGAAGATGGAAGGGATTTAAGTTTTATGGAAAAGCAGACTGCTGAGTGATCCGTCCAGATAAGAGGGATCACCTCTGAAACCAAAATGTGTGGATCACTGGTGAATATCCCATCTAGGGTATGTCCAGCTTTGTGTGTAGGCTGATTGACAGTTTGCTGGAAGCCGGCTGCTAATAGATCGTTAGTTAGCGCCATGGTATAAGGGTCACAAGTGGATTCAAGATGGAAATTGAAATCTCCCAGTATGGTAAAATGTGGAGCTCCAGCTGTGACCTCGATTAAGTTATTAAGGTTGTTGAGGAATTTAGATCTGGATCCAGGCGGGCGGTAGAGTAACATGCCTACAAATGATTGGTTGCCAGAGAGGCTGATGGCAATCGACGTCAATTTGATCAGGGTGGACTTATCAAAGACTAACAAAAAGGTCAAATCCTTAGATTTTAAGACCTCCAGCCTTACGACTGATGTGTCCGATTTACAGACGGAGGTTCGCAACCTACGATACTCCAATGATCTCTTTGCTCGTCGGCTGGAGGATTTTGAAAGTCGGGCCAGACGCAATAATGTACGTATTATTGGGGTCCCTGAAAAATCGGAAGAACCAGCTGCAGATCTCCTTGTGGAGGACCTCATCCTAAATCATCTCGCCCCCAAAGGCCTGAGCAACTTCTTTGCGGTGGAACGTGCACACAGAGAGCCGGGTGGGAAGCCGAAGCAGGGTGCCCCTCCGCGACCTATCATCGCCAGAATTTTCAACTTCAGAGATAGAGACGCTATCCTGCAGGCATCACGGGTGGGCGGCCCCACGAAGTTCAAAAACACTACGGTGAGCTTCTACCCAGATTTCACCCAGTTCGTTTAGAAGCAAAGGAAGGGGTTTCAGGGGGTGAAGCGACGACTGAGAGACATGGGTATGAAATACGCGATGCGCTTCCCAACTCGGCTGCGTGTTGAATACGAGGATCGGACGTTTTTCTTTGGCCCGTTGGAACAAGAATGAGAAGTGGTTTCTGGTTTCCGGACATTGTGCATAACTTGCAGCTGTGGTTCGATGACTTTTACACTTGCGTTACTTATGGTGGGATACCCAGAGGTGGCGGGGGAGTGGGACTCTTTCCTCCTCCGGGTTTCTTTTTGTAGAATAGTTTAATGTTAGGGCGACGGGCACACTGCAAGTTGGGGTGGCTTTTGAGTCTAACGCAGGGGTGCAGGGTGGGGGTTTTTTATCGGGTATTTGTTGGGGGTGGGGGGTTTGGGTGTGTTTCATTTTTTCTCAAGTCAACGTATTGTTTCACTTCTGGATCTGGGTGTTGTGTTCGCTATGGGGTGGGTTCTGCATTCACTTCTGGGATGGGGGTAGGGGGTTGAAGTTACTGTGTTGGAATGTTAACGGGTTGGGGGATAAGATAAAATGTGGGGTAGTGTTGCAACTACTGAAACGCCTCTCCCCTGATGTAGTGTTACTGCAAGAGAAACATCTGATCGGAAACACATGCCATGCTATGAATCGGCGAGGATATCGTCTTGCGGCACACTCCGGATTCACTACTGGTTTTAGGGGGGTGGGTATTCTAGTTAAGAGCTCCCTCCCCCTGGAGGTAGACGACATAATCGTCGACGACAGGGGGCGCTATGCTGCTCTCACTGGTAGGTGGGAGGGAAAGACTGTCTCACTGCTTTCTGTATATGTCCCACCAGGTCTGCAGACTACGACTTTTGCTGATTTGGGGAGAGTAGTTATGGGGCTTCCAGATGGCATTCTGCTGATGGATGGAGATTTTAATTCTGTCGTCTCCTGTAGGGAGGACCGCTACCCCCCCAGGGACCTCACGAGATCACAGTCTTGGTTGAGTGGCTTTCTGGAGACGCTGGGACTGGTAGATTGTTGGAGGCTGCTGCATCCGGGACAGGCGCAATACACCTTCCACTCTGGTGCTCACGGTAGTCACTCTTGACTTGACTATGTCTTGATGCCAGCGGCACAGGCCTCATCGGTTAGGGAAGTTAGACACCTGGCTCGGGGTATTTCAGATCACTCCCCACTGTGGCTTTTGATGGACACGAGGATGGGAGCTGAGGGTCGAGTGGCCCCGATCAATCCTTGGTATCTCCGTAACCTCAAAACCCGGACAGAGTTGGTCAAGTCTCTGGATCAGTATTTTGCTGAGAATGTGGGGTCTGTGTCCTCTTCTATTTCACTGTGGGAGGCTTTCAAGACGGTTATCCGTGGACATGTGCTATCGTTAATCGCTGGTGCCAGGAAAAGCAAAAATGAGGCGGCGGTCCGCCTCGAGACCGAAATAGCTGAGCTGGAAGGAGATTTGGAGTTGGGTATCACTCATGATAGGGTTCATGTCCTCAGTCTCAAACAACTTGATTATAGGGCATTGGTAACGGACACTGCTAGAGTTATGAGTAGAGAGCAGCAGGGACGGCTATATGATGTGGGAGACAAGGCTGGGAAACTGATTGCTTGGTTAGACAGAAAGGAGAGGGCGAGTCGTGTGGTTCCTGTGATTGAGAGAACTGATGGAGTGCGAGTGACTGATCCTGTTAAGATTGTTGAGTGTTTTGCTGAACATTTTCGAAATGTGTATTCCCCAGTTTCCGATAGACCAGAGGAAGACTCACATCTGATGTTACGAGACATTGCGTTGCCTTGCCTGTCGGATTCAGATAGGGACCTGATGGACGCAGCACTTTCAGTTGACGAGGTGGCACTCGCTATTCGTTCTGTCCGTTCGGGAAAAGCTATGGGCCCCAATGGTCTCCCCATTGAGCTTTACAAGCTGCGTCCTGACAAAATGGCGCCGTATCTTCGTGATATGTTCCTGGAATCGCGAGACATCGGCTCCCTCCCCCGTGATCAGCGACTTGCGACCATAGTGGTGATTGATACAGTGGAAATGTCCGTATCTTTGGGCTGCTCTTGCAAAGTTCGGTTTTGGTCCTGGTTTCATTGGCTGGGTGAAACTTTTGTATGAGGAACCATTGGCTCAGATTGTCGTGAATTGTCGGGGTTCTAAGTCCTTTGTTCTTGGGAGGGGGACGCGGCAGGGGTGTCCGTTGTCCCCGCTTCTTTTTGCCCTCGCCTTGGAACCCCTGGCTGCTTGGCTGCAGTGGGAGCCATCGATGAGGGGTATTCAGTGGACCCCAGACTTTGAGGATCGAATATCACTCTATGCAGACGACATCTTGTTGTATCTCACGTCGCCTCGAAAGTCGTTGATTGTACTGTTTGATGTGCTGAACTCATTCGGGAGGAACTCCGGCCTTGTGATTAATTGGACCAAGTCCTGTGTCTACTCTCGGGTGACACTCCCTCTTTGCCGGGCGGTTGCCCCATACAGGTGACGCAGATGGGATTTAAGTATTTGGGGGTCTTTATTACATTAGACCCCGGGGTCCGTTACGATCGTATTCTGCTTCCTCCGCTCCAAATGTTAAAATCTGACGTTGTGGCCTGGCGCAGACTGCCATTGTCCCCCCTCGGGTGTGCAGCTCTTTTCAAAATGATGTCTTTGCCACGGTTTTTATACGCGCTTCAGAACACATTTGATGTCATTCCGGCGAGCTATGTCCGGGAGGTGGAGAGTTTGCAGAGGCGTTGATATGGGATGGGCGTTCGCGTATCGCCCTCGCCAAGCTGACGCTTGCCTGGTTTGACGGCGATACTATTGGGCCTCTCAGCTGGGAGCGTTTAATCATGGAATGTACGGTCCTGCGTTAAATCCTGCGTTTGAGATGGATAAGTGGCTGCTACCGGGTGGAGATTATAACAGGGCGCTTTATTCCAAATCTGCTGGAGGGAAACTTTTGGGACCCACTAAGATAGCGGTGCGAGTGTGGCAATGTGCAAATGCGGCAATGGGATGGAGGGATCGACTGACCCGGGCGACTCCGCTCTATGCGTCTGAAAGACTGGGCAGCCTGTGGAAGATGAAAGGTTTTGAGAAGTGGGATATGATCGGTATTTGCAGGGTGAGTGATCTCTGGGCCAAAAGTAGGATTAAGACCTTTGAGGAGTTGAAGGTAGAATATGAGCTGAGTGACAAGGAGTTCTTCCGTTATGTACAGATTCGCCACGCGTTGAGTTCGGTTTTTCCTGAAGGTATTGTTATCCCAGAATCATCCCCACTCGAAGATCGGGTGCTTGACGGATATGTTCCCGACAGCACTATTTCTTTGATATATAAGAAATTGATTAACGATCGAGTTGACCTGTTGGCGCAACTCAGAGAGGTCTGGACCAGTGACGGTCTAGAGTTGGATGACGAGGACTGGCAATCGGCAATATCCTCACCTAAGGAGGTCGTAATTCCGGCCCGTCTCCGACTCGTACAGCTTAAGATCCTGCATCGGATTTATGTAACCTGCCCTCGCCTGATTCGTATGGGTTATTCTGTGGATGGGTTGTGTAAGCGTGGATGCGGTTTAACTGGTACTTTCCTCCACATAATTTGGGAATGTCCGGAAGTGGTAGTGTTTTTGAGTCGAGTGCATGCTGTGATGGAGGAGGTCACGGGTGTTGCGCTGTTGCCTGAAGCCAGGCGTTGTTTGTTGAATGTTTGGGAACCGACTGATTATGATGTGGCGCAGACTCAGTGGGCGACCATTGGGAATATGGTCACCAAGAGAGATATTGCGCAGTTGTGGGGTTCCCAGAGACCGCCCACGGTCTTGGCATGGAAGGAGAACAAGGACTGGTGTATGTTTAGAGAGAAGACGGTGTATGTGGCACACGGCAGACCTAAGAAATGGGGTAAAATCTGGGGCCAATGGAACTCCTACCGGGGTGATATATGTACACCTCCCCTCGCAGATATTCCGGATGTTCCTCTTTCCCCCTGACCTGGCATTCCTAGTGTTGTTTAAGCCTCAATGTATTATGACTCTGATTTCCCCCCTGCCCCCCTCGCCCTGATGATTTGTATTACATTGTTATGCACTTTCCGTCCTTCATTGAACACATATCCAGCTGTACTGCCTTTTATTGCCTTGTTTGTTTATGTTTTATTAATAATAAAAAGAGTAAAAAAAAAAAAAAAAAGAATCCATCAACTTTTATAGGCGGAATATACGTCTCTTGTAACAAAATAACAGATGGATTTTTAGTCTTAATCCAGAGTTCTATAGCCCGCATTTTTTTCTTATTATTTAGACCATTAACATTGAACGAAAATATTTTCAGCCTGCCCCCCATAAATCTTTACTACTCATTAACGCAAACAGTACGCCTTTTGCTGTCAGTTCACATTGTCCATTTGAGGCATATAAAGAAACATTGGCCACAAAATCGAACAACCAAAATACCAACCTGGACTTCATTTTCACACTCCTTTTTCTTCCAAAACACCCGTGGATCCCATCCCCAACCCCCCCTTGCCTGCGGCCCATCTCCTACTCTTCCTTCCCTCTCCCACACTAGCCACAGACCCTTACCCCTTAACATGAGGTGTCGTGATATTACACCCCTTAGGCCCATGGGCCTTGCTCCTCGCTTCAGCACCCCCGATACTTCCAAAAAGAAAACCAAAAACACACACGTCTCTTAAACATATGACTAATATACAATTTAAGGCAATCGGTCAGCAATGTCTAGCCCTCCTATATATCAGAAATGTCCTTGAGCAGTTCCTGTGCTTCCTCCACATCAGATAGCATATGGAATTTGCCTTTGATCAACACTTTCAGCTTCGATTGCTGAGCAATCGAAGCTTGGGCCCCCTTGGCTTTAAAAAGGTGTAGAATTTTTACGAACTCCTTCCTTCCTCGAGCTGCTGCTGCAGACATGTCAGAAAAGATTCTGCACTTAGCCGTTGCATTTACAGGAAACTGTCTCTGTTGGATAGCCTTAGTTAGAATTTATTCTTTGATCCGGACATCTGAAAAATTGAGCAGAATAGTGTGAGGGAGAGTTGAATTTGGGAAAGGGTGCGCCGGAACCCTGTGGGCTCTAGTAATTATTAAGTCTCCTTTGAATTCAGGAATCACTCCCTGCTGTAAAAAAGAGGTGACCCACCGAACCAAATCTGACCCCTCAATTCCTTCTGGAACCCCCACTATTCACAGATTAGATCTTCGGTTAAAGTTCTCCAAGTCGTCCAATCTTCCTTCCAACGCTCTTGTAGCTTTGGACGCAGTTTTAACATCCTTTTTGACCTCAATCATTTGGTCCTCTAGGCTAGAAATTCGGCCCTCTGCTTCTTGCAGGCGAATTGGAAAGGTGGTAACTAAATCCTCGATTTTGTCAAGCCTCTGATGTATTGAGGTGAGTTCAGCCTTTTGAAACCTCTTCATTTCCCTCACCTCTTCTAATATTAGATTTAGCATGTTTTTGACGGACATCTTCATTTCACCCTCCGTCTCAGTAGCCATTTCCAGTATAGGACTAAAGGGGTCCACCAAAGGCGCCAGAATGTTCGCGTGTTCATCCCCTTTTAATCCTGAAATTGCTGGATTCCCTGATATAATATTGACCGCTGAATTCAAACTCGAGCTGCATGGGGGCAAAGTGCTGAACGGCATCTCCAAAGGGAAACTTATTACTGAGGCTGAGGCAGAGGCCAATTGAGTTAGGGAGGCATCCCTGACTTTTTCTCGAATAGTGGAAACTGCTTTGGAGTTTTAGCTTTTTTCTCCTGTTTCTCTCGTTTCTCTGCATTCAGATTGTCTTTAGTAGATTGGCTGGTCAAAGCCTCCACCAATATCGGATTTAGTGCACCAGTTTCGGCCTTCCCACAGCTGTTCCCTGGGCTGGATTGGGCAGGTGTTCCTGAAAGTGATTCCTCCGACTCATTTGAGCTTGCCGAGGAATGTGCGGAGGTCTCATCCCTGCCATCCACTGGGTCCGCTGATTTAACAGCATTTGCATTGGCTGCATCTTTAGCCTGCTGTCGGCGGGCTCACGCCTTATTACGCGCATTCAGAAGTTTGCCCATACTATGTGCAAAGGTAGTGCTATCTAATCCCTTAAACAAATAGGACCAAGCACAGGGATGAACTGTTAACAAAATTTGCGCCTATGTCAAAAATCAAAGGTCCAAGTCAAAAGTCAAAAAACGACAAGCAGGTGAAGGACTCTGGTTAATGAAGTCCGTGACTTTCCCTAAAAGCACCTGAACAAATGGAGAAATCACCTGCAGCCCGTAAATAATAAATGACTGGAGTCCGAAAGGGGAAACTTCCAGGAGAGAGGAACTCACCAAGTGTTATTGGAGCTGCCAAGTCCGAAAACAGTCTCTTTCCAGACCGGAATCCGTGAGCCCTGAGCCAGTAGCGAGCAGAGGCAATAAGATGAGTCAGCGAGCCGGACCAAGCCACTGTATCCTCACCAAAGCAGAAGTCGATCAGCTGCAGCTCTCCAGCCCGCCAGGAGAAAGGCCCCCATACAGCTCCACAGGGGGGGGTGAAACCGCTGCAGTCACCCGCCGAATTCACACGCCAAGCCCAGACGAAGTCTGCAGCCAGAACGAAAATCAGCGCGTGAGCATCAGAGACGCCAGCCGCCAGCTGTCAGCCGCCATCATCCACGAGGGGGGGAGGAGCAAGGAGCAAGTTCCCCAGGTGCTACGTGGAGGCGTGGAACTCCACCGTAGCTTCCTAGCACCACTGACGACTGACTAACTCTCTCACTGACTGACTGAGTGCCTCGCTCACTGACTGACTGCCTGACTGACTCTCTCACTCTCTCACTGACTGACTGACTGACTCTCTCACTGACTGACTTGCTCACTCTCTCTCACTGACTGACTAACTGACTGATTCTCTCACTGACTGACTGACTCACTGACTGACTGACTCTCTCACTAACTGACTGACTCTCTCACTCTCTCTCTCCCTCACTGACTCTCTCACTAACCGACTGACTCTCTGACTCTCTCTCACTGACTATCTCTCTCTCTCACTGACAGACTCTCTCACTCTCTCACCAACTGACTCTCTCTCTCACTGACTAACTCACTCTCTCAATATCTTTCTTACTAACTGACTGACTTTCTCACTCTCACTGACTGACTGACTGACCAACTGACTCTCTCACTGACTGATTGACTCTCTTACTGACTCACCCACTGACTCACTGACTCATTCTCTCACTGTCTCACTAACTGACTGACTCTCTCACTGTCTGACTGACTCTCTCACTGACTGACTGACTTTCTCACTCTCTCTCTAACTGACTGACTACCTTACTCTCTCAGACTCTCTCTCACTAACTGACTCTCTGAATCTCTGTTTCTCACTGACTGACTCTCTGGCTCTCTCTCTCACTGACTGATTCTCTCAATCACTCTCTCACTGACTGACTGTCTCTCTCACTGACTGACTGACTCTCAGTGACTCTGCCTGATTGACTCTCTCACTCTCTCTCACTGGCTGACTGAGTGACTCTCTCACTGATTGACTAAGTGACTCTCTCACTGACTAACCTTCAGACTCACTAACTCTCTCACTGACTGACTCTCACTCTCTCTCTCACTGACTGACTGACTCTCTTACTGACTGACTGACTCTCTCACTGACTAACTGACTCACTGACTGACTGATTGACTCTCTCACTCGCTCTCTCACTGACTGACCGACTGTCTCACTGACTGTCTCACTGGCTGACTGACTCTCACTCTCTCTCTCACTGACTGACTGACTCTCTCACTCTCTCTGACTCACTGACTCTCACTATCTATCTCACTGATTGACTGACTCTCTCACTCTCTCTGACTGACTGACTCTCTCTATCTATCACTGACTCTCTCACTGACTGATCGACTAACTGACTCTCTCATTCTTTTCTTACTGACCGACTGACTTTCTCACTCTCACTGACTGACTGACTCTCAATCTCTCTCACTGACTGACTGACTCTCTAACTCACTCTCTCACTGACTGACTGACTCTCCATGACTCTGACTGACTAACTCTCTCACACTCTCTCTCACTGAATAACTGACTCTCTCCCTGACTGACTGAGTGCCTCGCTCACTGACTGACTGACTGACTGACTGACTCTCTCACAGACTGACTGACTCTCACTCTCTCTCTCTCACTGACTGGCTGACTCTCTCACTGACTGACTGACTCTCTCACTGACTGATTCGCTCACTCTCTCCCACTGACTGACTGACTGACTGACTGACTGACTCTCTCACTGACTCACTGTCTGACTCACTGACTGACTGACTCTCTCACTAACTGACTGACTCTCACTCTCTTTCACTGACTAACTCTCTCTCACTGACTGACTCTCTCACTCTCTCTCACTGACTGACAAACTCTCTCACTGACTGACTCTCTCACTCTCTCTCTCTCACTGACTGACAGACTCTCTCACTGACTGAATGACTCGCTCACTGACTGACTGAATGACTCGCTCACTGACTGACTGACTGACTCTCTCACTGGCTCACTGACTGACTCACTGACTGACTGACTCGCTCTCTCACTGACTGACTCTCACTCTCTTTCACTGACTAACTCTCTCTCACTGACTGACTCTCTCACTCTCTCTCACTCTCTGACAGACTCTCTCACTGACTGACTCTCTCACTCTCTCTCACTGACTGACAGACTCTCTCACTGACTGAATGACTCGCTCACTGACTCTCTAACTGACTGACTCATTCACTCTCTCTCTCTCTCTCCCTGACCGACTAACTAACTGACTCTCTCACTGACTGTACTTTTTCCCAACCTTCACCTCCTGTTATTTATGTCCCCATGACAAAAAAGCCATAACAAACAACCACTGGGACAAGCAGATACAAGTTGCCAGCATTGAAAGGAAAAAAAAAACTCAAGACATTATTTATTGGTAATACTTTTTTAATACGGTCGTTCAGTTGTATATAAAGCTTCCTTGGTCATATTTACGGTAACAAAAATGCTTCTGACACTTCTTTATTATAACTTTTCAGCATACTCCAGACTTCTGTACAGCACAGCTTAAAGACATTAGCAAAGTCAATATCTCTGGCTAAACAGTTATAAGGTCCCAAAGGCGAGACCAATTGGCTATGCCAATGCTTGTTCATTTCAGGATTGACTGTGGGGCAAGGGCAGTTTCCGGTAGAATGTGTCCTCCTTTGCCTTCCTGGAGAGCAGGCCCCCTCCCGGAGCCCAGCATGCCCCCCACCCCTCCCGGTGCCCAGCAGGCCCCTTCTCCTCTCCCGGTGCCCAGCAGGCCCCTACCCCTCCCTGTGCCCAGCAAGCCCCTCCTCCCTCTCCTGGTACCCTGCAGGCACCTCTGGGTGCCCAGCAAGCCCCTCCCGGTGCTCAGCAGGCCCAGAGCCAGAGACCAAAAGTCTAGCAGGAGCTGCCAGCTGGCTCCCTGTAGCACCTTCCAAGGAAGCCATTTGTCAGTATTGAAGATCTGATAAACGGTAACAGAGAGAGTGTGATAAAACACAAGTTAGCAGGAAAAGTCAGAAGGGGCGGGGCAGAGTCAGTTAAGTGGAAAGTGGACTTGAGTGGGAATGTCAAATCAAAGAGAATAATAAATATTTTTAGGTCTCGCCTAGGCAGCGCGCATGCGCAGCACTAGGAGATGACCTTTTGAAATTGGTCTGCTCCTTTTCAAGCACATTTGTGCTTGTGCTGACATTCACCTTGAGGGAGCGAGCAGCATCGGGCATGCTAATTGAAAACATATGGCTCTCGCACCACCGCTGCTCGCTCATGCACGGCGGATGCCAGCACAATGTGGTTCTCAAAATCCGGACCCCGTTGTTCTCCCGATATCGAGGTCCAATACCCGTGTCACGAAACCTCAACGTACCGAGACGATTTTTGTGTCTACGAACCGATAATGATTAGGACATCATCCCTATGTATTTGCATTACAATCGAGGGTTGCCAACACCCCTAAATCACAGTTTCCGTCCCATCCCTTAAACTCCATTTTGTGAACGGCATCCATCTTGCATCTTGCCCTCATGATAAGTCAATTAAAGGTCGAGCTTGATCCAAATAGACACGTCCACCTTTCGTGACTTTCCCCTGACCTGTCCCAACTGACTCCACTGTCTTCGGCCAAACCTGTTTAGGCAGCTCCTCGCCCAGTGGCCGAATGCGATAGCATCTACGCATAACATTCCACGAACCATTCACTACATACAGACCATGCTTTCTGCAAACATGCACCTGTCCACGTTCCTTGTTTATGGCCAGGTTTATGACTGGGTTACACCTTTCTTTATTGAGGTTTCATCGATATCTGATGGGAGTTCCAGGCCTAACTGGGTAATCTATCAACGAACTGGACATCTAAAATATGGGCTTGCTTGCATGACTTCGCTCTTTGTATTATTGTGGAAATATGTATATTGCCATACCATAAACTCAAGAATTCTTGCTTGAAGCCATATATCTTGTATATAAGGAGAAGGCTGGTTCTGTAAAAACGAACAGTCTCCCAAAACCTACTCTCCGTGTGGTGTACTTCTGGGACACGTGTTACTTGGTAGCTACCAATAAAACTTGATCTTTGACTGCGATAGAAGACTCATTGTTTCTGTGGTCCGGAACAAGGGAGAACTCAGAGGTCTTCGGGTGTTATCCCCTGATGCCAGCGGGTTCCTAAAAACCCGTTACCTCAGTTGGCGCCCAACTCGGGGCGATATCAAGCGGTGACGGTCCAAGCCAGATGTTCGTGAGGAGCTTCGTGTGAAAATTCCGGAGGACGGCCAGCCACTTCAGCGACCCCTGTATGTCGACGTGGTTCCGAAGGTCTTTGCTGCGAGGTTCCCCGCGTCCCGACGGCTACGAAGGACTGCCGCCCTGACTATCGCCTTGTTTTGGACCCAGTGATCCTTGGTAGAGCGAAACGATAGACGAGTCTTCTAGCGACGTCACAGATCTTCAAATACTTCAGTTAAGTATAAGTGGAGCGTCTCCCAGTCCTTAGTTTGTCCTTAGTTTTTGGTATCCTTGAGATACGACTTGATTTGGTACTTGCAAGCCCCAAAGCCGAAGGACTCGTGTATTCACGAGAAATATCGTAACAGATAAACCTTTGAAGTTTGAAGCTGGACTAGTGAGCGAAGATGCCTGGTTTTAGCAGACTTGGAAACTTGTTTTGTCTTGGTTGTAGTAAGGACTCCCAATTGGAAGATTCTTGTCCGGTTCCTCCAATTGGAACTCCAACGTATGAACTCTATGTGAAGCACGGCGTAGGTCCTATAACATATAACGAGGTATGGATAAAATACACCCGCAAGGATGGTGTTTTAAAATGGCCCCAATATGGTAGTTTCGACCAAGAAATATTAGATAACTTAGAGGTCAAATTGTTCAAGAAGAAAGCCCGGCCGGCGATGTTTGACTCTTTCCGCTTATGGCGCAAAGAAGCCAAACAGAAAGAAATAAGATTAGCAAAAAAGAATAAAAGAGGTATATCAATGGTGCAAGCTGCCGTTGCATACAGAGATAACGAGGAAGAGCAGGAGAGCGAACAGATGTTTAGGAGCAAGAAACTAGCGATAGATAAATGTTACCCGATGCTGCCAAATAGAGGAAAAGGTCAAAAGGAAGGATCCGAGAAAGATCCATTAATGTCCCACCTATTAAATTCTCCGCCACCCTATGCACAAAATGCCACAGCACCTCCGCAACCTTTAGTTGCACCTTTGGTAGCTGTAATACAGGCTCCTTTACCGCACCCACCGGCTACTCTTCAGCTGGCTCCTGTTTCTTTGGCACAGCCTCCTCAAGGCTCACCGATCACGTCTACTTCTCCTACCGTTCCTTCTAAAATTTCGCCTAGCGCACCTTCTAGTCTCTCTGATACTCGTTCTACGAACATTTCTGTTTCTGCTTTGCGTGACTCTGTTCTACTACCAGTTATTCCTCCACTTTCACCTTCCGTCTGGCATAAAATGGCCAGCATTGTTACTAACTTTCCTTCACCACTTTTTCGGTCGCCTAAAACGACCCCTAACACGGAACAAAGACAATTGCGAAGCCAAATGCCCGATTATCAGGAAAGAGAATTATTGAATAAGTTAGCACGAAATTGGGCTATGGATACAGCGAGATATGATGTAGAGTCTGTCATGGACGTCTTCCGTCAATGGGATGAACCAACGCAAAGATACGTCTTTGAGCAGATGTGTGTTTTCCTATGTGAGGATTTGGAAGATAATGGTCAGAAGAGCAACCAGCAAGAGTTGTGTAGTGTGCGATTTAAATTTGGGGAGGGTATGATAGTTGGTCCCGACGTTGAAAAAGCAGTTGAGATATTATTATCACATCGAAGTACGGGTGGTAATTCTGGGTCATCCTCTGACAGTGGTACATCTAGTAGGAAAAGAGCGAGACAGTACCCCATGAGAGAGGTCCCTCCGGTTTGGAGGGAAGGTGATGCAAACGCAGTTCCACCGGTTCTGCCTCATTTCCAGCGTGTATGGGTACATGTCCCCTGGAAAAGATCCGAAGTTTTAGCACTAAAACAGACACTACCCGATCCCCGTAAAAACCCGACTGGGTATTATAAGGAGTTGTCCCAAACTGCAAGCTCATGTATAATTAATTTAGCGGATATAGACATGTTGTTTGGGAACGTTGTTCCACATCCTTTATGGAGTAAGATACGTCATACGGATCATGACCAAGAATTAGGTGACTCATGGGCGAACATTGCGACTACAGATGCTAGACAAATCGGTGGTTTCAAGCCTGAGCCGTTAATAGCTGAACTTCCTGGTAGAATTATTGCGTACATGAAGACAATTATGCCTGATGTACGTGTAAACTGGGACAAGCTATCCGCGTGCAAGCAGAAGAAAGACGAGAATGTGTCTGACTTCTTCACGAGATTTGAGGAAACTTTCACTGACCATAGTGGTCAGGATATGGCTACCGAGGGTGGCCAAAGACTGTTTGTAGACAAGTTTGTACACAATTTGCTTCCTGAATTGTGTGCTAAACTAAAAGACTCAGAAAGTGCTTGGGCTGTCTCTACGTCAGCGCAGATTCTAGCAACAGCCCAGTACTATGAAAATAGGCGTAAGGACGAGTTAGACAAGGCAGACAAAAAGACGAAAGATTTGAAAACTAAAGTTCTCCTCCAACAGGCCTATCCGCCTCGTATGGCTAGCCAGCCCAATTATCAACAGAATCAGCAGTACTCTAGAGACGCGCAAGGAAACGAGCTTTCCCATCAGCGTCCTACGTATGGCCCGAATCAATGTGCGTATTGCAAAGAAGTGGGTCATTTTAAAGGTAATGGTCCGGCTCTTGCACGACGTTTAAACGGTGCCCAAGGTGTAAGGGGAAGAGGTGTTCAGCATGCCTCTAGAGGTAGAGGCCGTGGAAATTTCACTCAGAATATAACTTCTTTTCCGCCTCAGAAATCCATGAATAGCTTTGATCAACAGAGTAATTTATCGTCCAAGTCAGCTCAGTACTATGCTGACGACTATTACACCGAACACGACAATGAGGGTAACGATCGCTAGGACAGCCATGGACAAAGAGAGGGAGTTGTTTCAGTTCCAGTAGATCAGGATGGACCTTATGTCGAGGTAATTACCTCAGGAGTGTCAGAGCCATTTCTGCTGGATACTGGTGCTACAAAAAGTTCTATTATGCACTCAAAACTTCCTGGCGCACCTTTGTCTGGCGAAATGAATGTCTCAGTAGGCTTCTCTGGCGCCCCTGTTAGAAACCCGATCTCTAGTCCTGTTTCCCTTTCTGTTGGCCCCTGTGAATTAGAAGCACCCCTCATTCTTACAACAGGTTGCGGTGAAAATTTGTTAGGATTGGATTTGCTAAAGAGGTTGTACGCGACTTTGTACTGTTCTCCCTCGGGAGTACAGCTTACTTTAGGGAAAAAAGTCATTTCTCCAATGTACTTGTCAAAAGAAGGTATCCAAACCGAATTGTCATCACTTCCCGATATACTGTGGGCTAATGGTTCCAACGATGTAGGTCGTTTAGAGATAGCACCGTATATCATAACTTTGAAAGCCAACGACAGATTGCCACGTATTCCCCAATACAAAATATCTAACGAATGCGAGAAGGCATTATTAACGATCATTTATGATTTGATCGATAAAGATGTTATCGAAGAAACAACAGGAAACATTTGTAATAGTCCAGTTTTACCGGTCTTAAAACGTACTGATCCTTCACAGCCCCCTGTGTATAGGTTTGTGATTGACCTCCGAGAAGTAAATAAGGTAGTTATACCGCAGTTTCCAGTCGTCCCCGACATTACTGCTTTATTGACAATGGTTTCAGCTTCAGCAGCTTGGTTCTCGGTGATTGACCTGAAGAACGCTTTCTTCAGCGTCCCGATCGCAGAAGAGAGTAGAGACCTTTTCAGCTTCAATTTAGGAGGACGAAGCTTCCGCTTCAAATGCGCTCCTCAAGGCTACTGCGAAAGCCCATCAATATTCAGTCAGGCTCTGAAAACACAACTAGACACAATTGTACTGCCAGATGGGTCAACATTGATTCAGTACGTAGACGATCTACTGATCGCTGCAGACACTGAAGAGATTTGCAAGGAAGCTACGTTGTCGCTATTATGTCACCTATGTGACATGAAGCACAAAGTCTCCCTTTCAAAACTGCAATTTTGTCGACAAGAAGTAACCTACCTAGGTCACATCTTATCGAAGGAGGGAAGGAGACTGACACCAGAAAGAATACAGGCAATCACAGAACTAAGTGCCCCAAGGACACAGAGAGGTGTTCGAGCTTTTTTGGGCATTACATCGTACTGTAGACAATGGATACCGAATTTCTCACTACTAGCCAAACCCTTACTGTCACTACTCCGCAAAGACACGCCTAATCCTATGCCTTGGTCTGAAGATTGTCAGACGAGTTTCCTCGAGTTGCGTGATGCATTGTGTTCGGCTCCTGTGTTGGGAAACCCCAACTACAGTAAGCCTTTTACATTGTATGTCCACGAAAAAGAAGGTTGTGCATTATCAGTCTTAATGCAACTCTTTGGGGACAAACAACGCCCATGCGCGTATTTTTCGGCAACTCTGGATCCAGTGGCTAAGGCACTGCCAAGTTGTCTAAGAGCAACAGCCGCAGCAGCTGTCTGCATTCGACAGTCTGCTGGATTAGTCATGAATAACACTTTGATCGTTATGGTTCCGCATGCAGTAGACATTTTGCTAAATAGGACAAAGACACAACACCTTACTAGCGCTCGACTATCCAGTTACGAACTTACCCTGCTAGCAAGTCACATCCATATAAAGAGGTGTGATACACTCAACCCCGCTACGTTATTACCCATCCCAACAGAGACAGACAAGATTGACAAACATGACTGCTGTTTCAGGACCGAGGAAGAGACAAAAGGGAGAGTAGACTTACAAGACACTCCCCTTCCCGAATGCAATGATACTCTATGGGTTGATGGTTCATGTTTCAAGTTGCCGAATGGTGATACGACTACAGCATATGCCATAACGACATTACACACCATTGTAGAGACTGCACGCATTTCCCACGGTTCTGCACAAGCCGCCGAACTTGTAGCGCTTACTAGAGCATGTGTGCTGGCGAAAGGAAAGCGAGTGAATGTGTACACTGACAGCCAATATGCCTTTGGTGTGGCTCACAGTTTTGGGAGATTATGGCGTGAACGTGGGTTCCTTACGTCCCATGGTGCAAAGATACAACATGGCCAGCTAGTCAATGAGCTCCTTGAGTCACTCACCTTGCCCCTACAAGTCGCCATTATAAAATGCAGTGCACACAAAAAGATTCAGGATGATGTTGGCCGCGGAAATGCATTGGCAGATGAGGTTGCGAAAGAAACTGCAAGGAACACAATGAGTCGGATGTATGTCATGGGTCCCGCTAGATGGATTGCTGATGTGGGAATGTGTGAGGACACCATTGAAAGCGTAAAATCGATACAAGCCGAGGCCACTGAGAACGAGATGAATGAATGGAGAGGAAGCACAGGTAGATTGGATGCGAATGATTGTTGGGTCGAATTATCGGAACACCAGCGATGGTTATTACCTAATGCATACGTACTTGCAGTAGTAACGATGGCTCACGGAATGGCACACATCAGTTCAAGAGGAATATGTAAACTATTGGCCCCAGTATGGCAGAATAGCAATATCCCAAAATGTGCAAAGAATGTGGTCGAAAAGTGTATGGTATGTTTGAAGTACAATCCCGGTAGGGGAACCCCAACTCAAGCTGGTCATTTTGCGCCTCCAACGTACCCGTTCGAGGTTTTGCAGCTCGATTTCATCCACATGGAGAGGTGCAACAATCTGAAATACGTTCTCGTTGTTGTTTGCGCCTTTTCAAGGTGGGTGGAAGCTTACCCCCTTAAGGACAATACCGCCTTATCAACTGCCAAAACCCTTGTCAAAGAGTTCTTCCCTAGGTTCGGTATGCCTAGAATCGTCTGGAGTGATAAGGGAAGTGAATTCGTAGGATGCGTGATGAAGAGAGTGTGTGAGTGTTTAGGCATCCACCAAAAATTCCACTCTGCAAATCACCCCCAATCAGCTGGATTAGTAGAGTGCTACAATGGCACTCTAAAACTCAAACTAGCCAAGATCCAAGCCAGTACAGGTCTTAAATGGCCTGACGCCCTGCCTCTAGCACTTTTGTCAACCAGGACGACTGTCCACTCCAGGTTAGGACTTAGCCCCCACCAGATTGTGTTGGGCCGCCCAGCCAACGTCTGGGGCGTGCCAAGACCCAAGAAACTAAGCGAGATAGAACACCCCGTACTGCTTGACTATTTGTGCGAATTGACAACTAAATTGCGTGTTTTACACCAACAGGTTCACAGTTCTTCTCCACCAGCCTCTGACGATCCAGGTCACCTCATCGAACCCGGTTCGTGGGTTTTGTTGCGGAATTTTCAGCGCACCAACAACGGACAGCCGAGGTGTACCGGACCACACCTAGTGTTGCTTTCGACGAGATCTGCTGTGCGAGTGGAAGGCAAGAAAAACTGGGTACATGGGACCCACTGCAAACGGGTCCCTCTACCCCTTCCATACGACCGTTGGGTCAACAAAGGACTTGCCGACTCTGAGACAGAATCCGTACCTCGCTTCATCCCTTTCAGCGATGCCCGTTTGAAAGAAACTAGTACCGAAAAGGAGAGTGATCATATTTTGCAAGGACTTGTGTCACCATCTATGCAATTGGACACTACTGAACCTGAAACGCTGTTTGAAGATCACACCGTACCTGGGAAACGACGATACAACCTGCGGTCTAGACAAAAGAACTAATAAAAGTTTGATCTAATGTAATTTCCTTTTTCCCCTAAGAACTATTTTTGGATTTTCAGCTCTCTCGTCCCAAGGGAACTAGCTCATTTTTGATTTTTCGAACCGCCATCCGGTTCTGCTGCTAGGGTCGCGGTTGAAGTCTGGGGAGTGCAACTGGGAAGTTCTAGGTCCACGGTTCTGATTGGTCCACGGGAGTTACCCCGGACTGAGCAGAGCGCGCTCCCTGGGAGAATCAATCAACCACCGCGGGCAGCAACTAGAGGATGGAGTTTCCAAGGGTAGAGAGACCTGTCAGGCTCACGAACTTCAGAAAACAGTTATGCACGATACTGTCCAGAAGAAGATTCCTGATACTATGTGTTTTAATGTTATGTAGCATACTTGTGTTTTTTACTAGTTATACACTATTCGTTTTTAAAGTTACCTTTTCAAATGACACCCAGCCACCACCTCCTCCCACTATTTCTCCACACTACTTTCACCCTTTACCTGAACACGAGTCTGCCCGAAGACTCAAATTTGTAAACAACTCTTTCATCCAGCTTCTACACCAACACCAGTCCATAATGAACACGTCAAACTGTTGGATATGCGGACTTATGCCACACACAACCGATAAGGGGATCCCATACTTCATTTTGCCATTCAGCTACTATGGTTCTCTGTGGGCTTTCCAGACCATGTTCTTATTCGCCCTAGAACCATACCCGACCCGTTCCGCTGCGAGCGATTCCAGTAACAAGGCACTAATCGCAGGGATAAGGAACATGAGTAGGGATTTCGACACATATCTGACAATGCCCAAAGATGAACTGAGTCCCTACACCCGTTGGAATGTGACTAAACATGGGGTTTACCTGGTCAAGAGTCAGGCAGCACAGAAATCTCGCCCAGTTTGGATAGTGCCCCACCGAGGTCACTTATGCTTACAGGGTATTGGTAGGAACCCCACCGCACAGTTGGGAAAGAGCGTTTGCACGGAAACATATGTATTTGCTTCCCGAACTTCCCCTATACTTTTGGCAGCCAAAGGCACGTATTTCGTTTGCCACGACCAAGCCTACACGTGGTTACCCTCTGATTTCTCAGGTTCATGTTTTATTTCATTTCTGCTGCCTCCCACCTATACGGCCCGAGCAGATTACCACCGGACAAGGACAGCTAGAGGTGTCGTGAGTAAAGACGACACCGCGGGTCAGGAATTCGCTGACTTCGCAAAGGGTTTTCTGCCATTTTGGGGGCCTATGGTGAACAGCAGAAATATTCGACAGTTAGCGAGGATAGTTGAATCCGCCGTGACTACGACGGCCGGAGCACTTGGCAATTTGACAACAGAGCTTCAGTCGGATCGACTTATGACCCTTCAGAACCGAATTGCCTTAGATATCATACTCGCCGATCGTGGTGGTGTGTGCAGAGTCATCCAATCCAGTTGTTGCATTTTCATCCCTGATAACGCACCGATAGTATACCAGGCCATCTCCAAATTACACAAAATATCTGGTTCCCTTCACATTGAGAAAGGGGATTGGTCCCTGCTGGGGTGGTTCTGGGAGCTGATCACTGCCTGGGGATGGAAAACATTGATCTTCATTGGGATGATCTTGGCACTTCTGTTCATGTTTTGCTTGTGTATACAGTGTGCTCCTGCACTATGTGGCCTCTGTGCTACCTCGTGTGTACGGAAGCCTGTGTCGCAGGACGAGCTGAGTAACAGAATGATGCTACAGCAACATCTCCACAAATTTCTTCATACCGATTTGGACTCAGATTAGCATGAGTTATTGCCTTATATGAGGGCAAAAGGAGGGTCTGTGGTTCTCAAAATCCGGACCCCGTTGTTCTCCCGATATCGAGGTCCAATACCCGTGTCACGAAACCTCAAGGTACCGAGACGATTTTTGTGTCTACGAACCGATAATGATTAGGACATCATCCCTATGTATTTGCGTTACAATCGAGGGTTGCCAACACCCCTAAATCACAGTTTCCGTCCCATCCCTTAAACTCCATTTTGTGAACGGCATCCATCTTGCATCTTGCCCTCATGATAAGTCAATTAAAGGTCGAGCTTGATCCAAATAGACACGTCCACCTTTCGTGACTTTCCCCTGACCTGTCCCAACTGACTCCACTGTCTTCGGCCAAACCTGTTTAGGCAGCTCCTCGCCCAGTGGCCGAATGCGATAGCATCTACGCATAACATTCCACGAACCATTCACTACATACAGACCATGCTTTCTGCAAACATGCACCTGTCCACGTTCCTTGTTTATGGCCAGGTTTATGACTGGGTTACACCTTTCTTTATTGAGGTTTCATCGATATCTGATGGGAGTTCCAGGCCTAACTGGGAAATCTATCAACGAACTGGACATCTAAAATATGGGCTTGCTTGCATGACTTCGCTCTTTGTATTATTGTGGAAATATGTATATTGCCATACCATAAACTCAAGAATTCTTGCTTGAAGCCATATATCTTGTACATAAGGAGAAGGCTGGTTCTGTAAAAACGAACAGTCTCCCAAAACCTACTCTCCGTGTGGTGTACTTCTGGGACACGTGTTACTTGGTAGCTACCAATAAAACTTGATCTTTGACTGCGATAGAAGACTCATTGTTTCTGTGGTCCGGAACAAGGGAGAACTCAGAGGTCTTCGGGTGTTATCCCCTGACGCCAGCGGGTTCCTAAAAACCCGTTACCTCAACAAGCACGAGTGCTTTAAAAGAGCTGCTGCTTGTGCTCTTTTGAAAGACGGGAAATTACAGGTTTTCAAAGCATGCGGATTCAAGTCTTTACTATAATTGTTTCTTTTATTTGTTCTGCATGTATTTGCTTATAATAATGTTGTATCTTCAGAGCATTATGAATAGCCACAAATCGTTAAACTCTTAAAACAGGTTTTATATTTGAACCATTGTCGCGCGCTTCGCGAGAACAAGCATCTCATACTGGCTGCCATTTTTAAGGTTTTTGAGCGTTTTTACCTTGATTTGTGTCAAAACAAAAACAGTTCCTTTAGTCACTTTTAAAATTGCTGCTCACCCTTTGATTACCATCGCTGCTGCAAATCGCCCTACTCCCCAGTCCACCACGGGTTTTCCCGATTGAGTAGAGGGAGGAACTGGCGCATAATTCAACTTCCTCACTTCCGGGCTATACACGGGAGGGGGCAGAGTCTCACAAGGTATTTAACCCTTATGTCATTCCCTTCACGCTGCAGACGCGTGCCAAAGGTGCGCCAAAGGCAAGCTTGTCTGTGCCTGTTGGCGCCTGGACGGGGCCAGGGGCCACAACCCCTGCCCGTTTGCATCTGCATCCTAGGAGTTACAGTCCTCACTCCCTCCCTAAACTTAAAGGTGTGATATCTGCAAGCTGCCAGAACTCATGGAACATGGCAGCTGCACACAATACATTGCCTACACCATGGGTTCCATTTCCAACCTACAATCACTGAACTTGACCCCCACACCACGAACACCCAGCAAAGTATGTACCTTTTAAATTGTATATGACTTCCCAAGCACTACACCGAAATCACCCTGCTCCTCGAAGAACTCAAACTGGATGCTCTCTTTTTGACAGAGACTTGGCTCAACGCAGATTCTGTGCCAGACCTCATCAAATCCCTCCCTCACGAATATCACATACAACGAGAGGATCGCAAAGAGGGCAGAGGAGGAGGCCTAGCAATTATTTTTAAGACCTCTATAATTGCTGCAGTCTCCCTAACCTGGAACCAGATTGTGAAAGTCTATCTTTCACCATTGATTTCTCCCCCACACCTACCTTTTCTGGGCTTCTTATTTATCACCCACCTGGGGCCCTTGGGCAATTTCTCAATGCCCTCCCCCCTATCATAGCGAATCTGGCATAAGTGCCATCTAACTTCTCACTATTAATGGATCTCAATATCCATCTAGATGATGCCTCCGACCACACCACCAAAGAACTGACTATGAGCCTATTTGCACTACAACTCAAACAGTTACAGGTCGAACCCACCGATACCAAAGGTCATCTACTTGACCCTGTCTTTAGCAACTGCGCAGAACTTACAACGAGAACTCCATCCCCGCTCCCTTGGTCCGATCATTTCCTGATCCCCCTGTCCTTGGTTACCCCCGATTCCCACTTCCCCACTAACACGACCATTCGCAGGGAAGGTAACTGGTCTAAACTTGCCCTCGAACTCTGGATGCCGGCCCTTGAAGCCTCAAGACTATCTAGCAACCCCAATCCCATCATAGCTAATGAGGATTACAAGAGCTGGATCCATAGCTCCTTAGACAGTGTGCTTCCCATGAAATGCTCTCAAACAAAACGCAGTGGCACAGCCTCTCCCTGGTATTCCTCCAAATTACGGGAAGTTAAATGATATTGTAAAAACCTAGAGAGGAAATGGCGACTTGACCACTCCCCTACCAGCAAATCCGCGTATAGGGAGGCAATAAAAACCTATGAAGATTAAATCAAAGCCTCTCAAGCAGTCTTCTATAAAGAAGAAATCAAGGCAGCTGCTTCATCCCCCAAGGATATCTATTGAATTGCCAAAACTCTGCTCAAACTTCCCCAGAAACTTCCCAACCCGATCAATGCTCAAACCCATTGTAACAATCTGGCAGATTTCTTTCTCCAGAAAATACAAGAAATATTTACCTCTTTTCACCTCACTCAGCTTGATCCAGCCCTGGCCACTATCCTCAATTCAGGACCTGTACCCCCAGCCATTCTGGATACCCTCCCCCTTCTTGATCCCACTACATTAGACTCCATCATGCACCGAATGAAATCTGTTTCCCCCCTTGACCCTGCACCCCCACGTGCCTTGCTGCCGGTGATAGGAAACATTCTTCCTACTACCCTCGACCTGCTCAATGCCTCCATCTCCTCTGGCATTGTTCCCACCCCCTGGAAGCGTGCCATGGTCAAGGCTCTCCTAAAGAAGCCCAACCTTCACCAAGACAATGCTAGCAACTATCAGCCGTTCTCCCTGCTACCATGGCTGAGTAAGATCCTGGAGAAACATGTCAACTCGGTACTGGTAGAATTATTGGAAAGTACTAACCTACTTGAGCTCTCCCAAACTGGTTTCCATCCCCAGCATGGAACCGAAACCGCCCTCGTCACAGTAACCGAGGAGGCCAGGAAAATCCACGGTCAAGGAGGTTACGCAGCAATCATCCTCCCCGAATTAAGTGCCACATTCGACACCGTAAAACACAACATACTCATATACCGACTTATGAACTTAGGAGTGTCAAGAAATGCCATCACCTGGTTTAGATTGTTCTCAGCTGACCGCTCCTTCAATGTTTTCGAGGGCGATATTGCCTCCACCAGCTTGCTGCTCAGTTGTGGTGTACCTCAGGGCTCCTCCCTGAGCCCCACACTGTTCAATGTATGTATGAGCCCCCTAGCTGAGATTGTCCGTCCTTTTGGCATAAAAATCATCACTTATGCCGATGACAGTCAGTTAGTGGTGGCTCTTAACCATCCAAACATCTCCCCAACCAACTTAAGTAGCTGGCTAGAGGAGCTGGCCAACTGGATGACACTTTCCTGTTTAAAATTGAATGGGGACAAAACTGAGCTCATGCTCTTAGGAAACACTCCCTCATTTAATAAGAACCTACTGTGGCCCACTTTCCTCGGCCCCGCTCCAGGCCCCAAAAAGTACCATTAAAATCCTAGGCATCTGGCTTGACCACTCCCTGAATTTTAACCATCAAGCAGCAAAACTTTCAGCCTCCTGCTATGGCCTGCTCAGGCTATTACGAAAAATTCTTCCCCTGCTCCAATTTCAGGCATGACAAATCATGGTCCAGGGCCTCATCCTGTCGCGCCTGGACTACGGGAATGCCCTCTATTTAGGGGCCCCTCAATCTACTACTCGTAAAGTCCAGATTATCCAAAAATGTGCAGCCCCCTCACTCCTTCGAATCCCTGGTCGGCAGTCAACCTATCCAGGATTCAAGAGCCTGCACTGGCTCCCGGTTAGGGAAAGAATTCAATTTAAGGACCTGTGCAACACTCACAGGGCTTTCTGGAAGACTTGCCCGCCAATCGCTGATCACTCCCTACCAACCGAACAGACAGCTTTGATCGGCATCTTCCTTCCTCACCCTAGTCCCCAAAATCAAAACAACAAGGTGTGGTGGTGGCTTATTTGCGTAGCTACCACGCTTTAGAAATTGACTTTTCATTTAATTTCACGATGAAAGTTGAGCATTAGAGTACTCACCCTAACTGCAAATACCTTTTGTTAATGGCTGACTCACTCTCACTGACTATCACTCTCTCACACTCTCACTGACACTCTCACAGACTCTCACTCTCTCTCACTGGCACTGACACTCTCACTCACACTCTCACAAACACTCACACTGACTCTCTCACTCACACTTACTCCGTCACTCTCCTTGACACACTGACTCTCTCACTCACCCTGACTCTCTCACTCTCACTGACTGACTATCCCACTCTCACTGTCTCACTGACTGACTCTTCCACTCTCACTCACTCCCTGACCGACTCACTCACTCTACCTCATTGACTGACTCACTCTCACTCCCTCACTGACTCACTCTCACTCACTGTCTGACTCACTCTCACTGACAGTCTCTCACTGACTCTCCCCCTCTCTCAATGACTGAATCTCCCACTCTCTCTCACTCAATCTCTCACTCACTGACTGACTCTGCCTGACTGACTCTCTCACTCTCTCTCATCGACTGACTGAGTGACTCTCTCACTGACTGACTGAATGACTCTCTCACTGACTGACTGACTGACTCGGTCACTGACTGACGGACTGACTCTCTCACTGACTGACTGACTGACTATCTCACTCACTCTCTCGCTGACTGACTGTCTCTCACTGACTCTGCCTGACTGACTCGCTCACTCTCTCTCTCACTGACTGACCAACTGACTGCCTGTCTCTCTCAATCACTCTCTCACTGACTGACTGACTGACTGTCTCTCTCACTTACTGACTGACTCTCACCGACTCTGCCTGACTGACTCTCTCTCTCTCTCTCTCTCTCACTGACTGACTGGGTGACTCTCTCACTGATTGACTAAGTGACTCTCTCACTGACTAACTGACTGACTCACTGACTCTCTCAATGACTGACTCTCACTCTCTTTCTCACTGACTGACTGATTCTCTCACTGACTGACTGACTCTCACTGACTAACTGACTCACTGACTGACTGACTGATTGACTCTCTCACTCGCTCTCTCACTGACTGACCGACTGGCTCACTGACTGTCTAACGGACTGACTGACTCTCTCACTCTCTCTGACTGACTGACTCTCTCTATCACTGACTCTCTCACTCTCTCTCACTGACTGATTGACTAACTCACTCTCTCATTCTTTTCTTACTGACCGACTTGCTGTCTCACTCTCACTGACTGACTGACTCTCAATCTCTCTCACTGACTGATTGACTCGCTCACTCTCTCACTGACTGACTGACTCTCATGAATTGAGTGACTGTCACTAAATGACTGGCTGACTCTCTCACTGTCTGACTGACTGACTGACTCTCTCACTGACTTACTGACTGACTCGCTGACCAACGGACGCTCTGAATCTCTCTCACTGACTAACTCTCTCTCTCTCACTGACTGAATGACTCTCTCACTCAACCTCTCACTCTCTCACTGACTGACTGACTCTCCCTGACTCTGACTGATTGACTCTCTCACACTCTCTCTCACTGACTGACTGACACTCTCACTGACTGACTGAGTGCCTCGCTCACTGACTTACTGCCTGACTGACTGACTCTCTCACTGACTGACTGACTCTCACTCTCTCTCTCACTGACTGACTGACTCTCACTCTCTCACTGACTGACTGACTGACTCTTTCACTGACTGACTGACTCGCTGACTGACTGACTCTCTCACTGACTGACTGACTCGCTGACTGACTGACTCTCTCACTAACTGACTGACTAACTGGCTGACTCTCTCACTCTCTCTCTCCCTCACTGACTGACTGACTCTCTCTCACTGACTATCTCTCTCTCACTGACAGACTCTCTCACTCTCTCACCGACTGACTCTCTCTCTCACTGACTAACTCACTCTCTCAATCTCTTTCTTACTGACTGACTGACTCTCTCACTCTCACTGACTGACTGACTAACCAACTGACTCTCTCACTGACTTAATGACTCTCTTACTGAATCACCCACTGACTTACTGACTCACTCTCTCACTCTCTCACTAACTGACTGACTCTCTCACTGTCTGACCTACTCTCTCACTGACTGAGAGACTTTTTCACTCTCTCTCTAACTGACTGACTACCTTATTCTCTCACTGTCTGACTCTCTCTCATTAACTGACTCTCTGACTCTCTGTTTCTCACTGACTGACTCTCTGACTCTCTCTCTCACTGACTGACTCTCTCACTCTCTCTCTCACTGACTGACCAACTGACTGCCTGTCTCTCTCAATCACTCTCTCACTGACTTACTGACTGACTGTCTCTCTCGCTGACTGACTGACTTTCACTGACTCTGCCTGACTGACTCTCTCACTCTCTCTCACTGGCTGACTGAGTGACTCTCTCACTGATTGACTAAGTGACTCTCTCACTGACTAACTGTCTGACTCACTAACTCTCTCACTGACTGACTCTCACACTCTCACTGACTAACTGACTCTCTTACTGACTGACTGACTCTCTCACTGACTAACTGACTCACTGACTGACTGATTAAATCTCTCACTCGCTCTCTCACTGACTGACCGACTGTCTCACTGACTGTCTCACTGACTGACTGACTCTCACTCTCTCTCTCATTGACTGACTGACTCTCTCACTCTCTCTGACTGACTGACTCTCAACTCTCTATCTCACTGGCTGACTGACTCTCTCACTCTCTCTGACTGACTGACTCTCTCTCTCACTGACTCTCTCACTCGCTCTCACTGACTGATCGACTAACTCACTCTCTCATTCTTTTCTTACTGACCGACTGACTGTCTCACTCTCATTGACTGACTGACTCTCAATCTCTCTCACTGACTGACTAACTCTCTCACTCACTCTCTCACTGACTGACTTACTCTCCCTGACTCTGACTGACTGACTCTCTCACACTCTCTCTCACTGAATGACTGACTCTCTCACTGACTGACTGAGTGCCTCACTCTCTCTCTCTCTCACTGACTGACTGACTCTCTCATTCTCTCACTGACTGACTCTCTCACTGACTGATTCTCTCACTCTCTCTCACTGACTGACTGACTCTCTCACTGACTCACTGACTAACTCGCTGACTGACTGAATCTCTCACTAACTGACTGACTATCTGACTGACTCTCTCACTCTCTCTCTCCCTCACTGACTGACTGACTCTCACACTAACTGACTGACTCTCTGACTCTCTCTCACAGACTAACTCTCTCTCTCTCACTGACAGATTCTCTCACTCTCTCACCGACTGACTCTCTCTCTCACTCTGTCTCACTGACTGACTCTCTCTCTCACTGACTAACTCACTCTCTCACTGACTCACCCACTGACTCTCTGACTCACTCTCTCACTCTCTCACTAACTGACTGACTCTCTCACTCTCTCTCTCCCTCACTGACTGACTGACTCTCACACTAACTGACTGACTCTCTGACTCTCTCTCACAGACTAACTCTCTCTCTCTCTCACTGACAGATTCTCTCACTCTCTCACCGACTGACTCTCTCTCTCACTCTGTCACTCACGGACTGACTCTCTCTCTCACTGACTAACTCACTCTCTCACTGACTCACCCACTGACTCTCTGACTCACTCTCTCACTCTCTCACTAACTGACTGACTCTCTCACTGTCTGACCGACTCTCTCACTGACTTACTGACTTTCTCACTCTCTCTCTAACTGACTGACTACCTTATTCTCTCACTGTCTGACTCTCTGACTCTCTCTCTCTCACTGAATGACTCTCTCACTCTCTCTTTCTAACTGACTGACTAACTCTCTCTCTCTCACTGACTGACAGACTCTCTCACTGACTGACTATCTCATTCTCTCTCACTGACTGACTGACTCTCTCACTGACTGACTCGCTCTCTCACTGACTGACTCTCACTCTCTTTCAGTCTCTAACTCTCTCTCACTGACTGACTCTCTCACTCTCTCTCACTGACTGACAGACTCTCTCACTGACTGACTATCTCACTCTCTCTCACTGACTGACTGACTCTCTCACTGACTGACTGACTCGTTCACTGACTCTCTAACAGACTGACTCATTCACTCTCTCTCTCTCCCTGACCGACTAACTAACTGACTCTCTCACTGATTGACTGACTAACTTACTGACTCTCTCACTGTCTGCTATACAGGGAATTTATCTTTATGTCCATGGCAGTGTACAGGCTCTGTATCGCCAGGGCTTGTCTGGATAAGAATACTCCAGGGTTGCAAATATGGTTGTCTAATTTGTTAGCAGCATATAACTTAGAAAAACATATCTATGCAAGGAAAGGCAGGAAAAAAAGGCAGATGGGAATTCGAATTTGGGAACCACTTAGCAATTGGAGAGCAGGGTTGGGATAGTACTTTCGGGATGTGTAGGAACTCTTTGTATAAGTTAAAATATAAATTGAACATGTTGTTTTATCCTTTATCCCCTTTTTTGTTTATCTATGTATATGCCCGATATGAAAAATGTTCACGACTATGGTCATGTCTGAATTTATATTTGCTTGATTAATTTATGGTTTTGGAATGTAGACGCTGAATATGTTTAAAATCTTGTGCTGTATGGAAAATAAATAAAAATATATATAAAAAAAAAAGCCACAACAAACTGTGATGTATTCCTATAGGTTCTGTATCGATCCCCCTATTCCTGACCCTATTCTGGTTAACAAGTTAACTAGCAGTCAGCCCATGAGGCAGAAAACCCCCATGATGCAGGAACCGTTATCTGATAAAGCCACACTACGGCACAGGAACGTGTTATCTGATTAGGTCATAACGCTTGCCATCTAATTAGACAAGCGATAATCCTCCAGCCCCTGATAAGGCATACGGAGTTCTCAAAACAAATCAAACCTATGTCAACCTGGAAAAACCCTGCGGCCATTGTTTTGATTTCATCGAGAACTTCAGCAAAAGAATGTGCTAACGACCAAGTCGTATGACATCCTTATTGACGTATCTATGTCCATCCTTACGTCAATCTCGGCACCTTAAAGGTATAAATATTACCGAAATTGCCCTATGCAAACACACGCGGTGGTGACGAGATCGGAGCAGCCAGACTTGCCGAAGCCCAGAGCAGAGCAGACCCCGCTGGCGCAGCCCCGCCTTCCTGACGCGCTGAGAACAACACGCTGCCTTTTCTCCTGCCGAGAGATCCAGCACCGGCGCTTCCGGGTAGCCCTCGCAGGCAGCCTGGAATATCGAGACCAGAGAGAGAGATACCATCCCTCATTCATCCTAACTTCCAGGTACAGAACTGAATAACCCCTCACAGAGAATTCTTTAGTCAGTCACTTGGCAAAACAAAACTTAACTTAAACTGTAACTTTCTATCCCCGCCCACGTATTAGGCTTAGGTCAGGTACACGGGGTAGGCGTAGCTAGAAACACCAGTTGAGTACGATTAGCCAAATGTATATGTGTATGTAATATATTTTATTCATTTTAAACCTTCATATGGCTTAGAAACCATATCAATGTTTTTACAGTATTATTTTATACTTCTGCTTTTAATGTATGCACTTTACTTAACTATAAGTATTGCAATAATATCGATCCATTTCTCTTGTATGAGAAAAGAGACTGATCAATAAATAACATCTTTTATTGAACACGCCCGTCTCTTCCTTTCCTCTACAATCTGATGAGACTAAGAATGCACGTACTGACTGAGTAAAATAAATTGCCTTTTGTTCACACGACTCTCGAGATACACTCTTGATTAGGGGAGAGCAAAGTTGTCATGTTCTATGGTTGTCAGAAACTAAATCCCTTCTTGTCTATCCAGGGAGGTTCAACTCCTCCTTGCCTATTCGAGAAAGTTTCTAGTGAACTCTGAGCTAGCTGGCAAACCCAAAACTTTAAGTCTAATATCGACAGTAGTAGACCTAGTTAACGTCTGGTCTAGGCCTATACTATTGAAGGTATTATTCCAATGCGCAGAGCCTATTGGGATGATAGGAACTACACTACATGGCGCCCAACGCGTTTGGAAAGGGCGATAAAACTAACGTAAGACATTTAGAGTAACTCAGTCGTGCTTTCTCACTCAGACCCCTTTTTTCCCATAATACTCCAAAGACGTCTGGAGTGGGTGAAAGGTAATATCCTCCAAAACCTCGCAGGAGGGAACTCCTATGTATGGTTCTTGGTATAGTCAACGTTGAAGGATACATCGTTCCAAAATATTGTGCATCTAATCTTTGTTTCCATAAGAAACCTGATCTACAAACAAAAGAAATAACCATCCTGTCGGTAAAATGGTAGACAGTGATGATGAAAGAGAGGCAGTTAGATTAGCAGCTGAAATAGCGGCAGCTGATACTGCACTACAAGATGTAGACCCGGAAATAATACTCATCCCGGTCATCAAAAGGAAATCTATAACTTTAAAACTTATAGAAAATGGACTGACACCTAGAGGTGGCACAGTCATATTCGTAATTGAGGCACATGAATATCGGCAGACAGAGGTATACTATTCATGGATACATTTTCCAGCAGCAAATGCTGTAACAAAGTACTTCCACTATTACAAAATAGAGGAACCTCCTGAAACATACACTCCTTTCGAGGAGGTGAAAGTACCACTCAAATTTCAAGAGCACCTGCTCTTATTTGATGGCGCCCTAAAACATAATAATCACATCACCAGGCTCGGTCCTTTAGGTAGACCAGGAGCAACGTGGCCGGTCCTAGCCGGATACACACCACATCCAGACATCGACGGGATGTCTGCAGCAAACCTTTTAACACAGCTAAAACAACTAATAAAAATACACAGACAATTAGTCCAGTATGTGATGCGGACTTCAACAATTCAACCAGCAATTAAAATTCCACAGCTGACCCCTCACCAGGGGAACACAAACAAAATTACACCACAAAACATACAGTCCTGCCTAGGTAAAGTACCGGCTAAACGGGAACAAATACCATTCTGGCTAGCACAAAAAATCACCCAAATAGAGGCGGTGTTTCCAGACACCACCCCATTAGAAAAACACAGGATTCTGACTATCTGTCTTCCAATGGGAATCGCACCACACATTGAGGACTGTGACACTTGGGGTACAGTCTTTGCTTCCATTTACACAAAAACGCACGGTGTTCCGTCCATCTCGGTAATACCAGATGTGCTAAAACAAATTCAAGACGAATATGGTCCAGAACCCGCTTTAACTCTTGGTATGAAATTACTAAAAGACTTCAAGCAGGTCTCGGCTATATTATTAGCCAACATCAAAGGAGAAGCAGCAAACGTGGCTATCCGCCAGAGGTTAAAGGAGACAGATATAGCAGACCAACCAGCTGAAATTGCCAGAATCATAAAAAAATCCTATGAGGAACTAGGTAGAGATAGTTTAGGTGGAATACCAGTAAAACCACAACTGATTGAAAGTTCTGAAAAAATATTTTTTAATAATAATTCAACATCACAGAAAAAGAGCTGGGATGGAAACAAACAATCCAATCCTAAAGAAAAGAAATTCCAGTCCAGAGGAAGGTCTCCTAGGCGAAGAGAGAAATCTCCGAACCAAAGAAACAGGTCACCCCAGAGTGACCCCTCTGGGAAAAGATATAACCTTAGAAATAGGGATAATATAAAAAAGCCTGATAGATATCAAGACATTGATACACGTCCCTCTCAATCTTTTCAGACTTCCTCGCAGAAATCGGAAAGAAGAGGACGATCAGAACAAAGAGAAGAGCACGCCAAGTCCAAAGACAAGGAACCTGCTCAGCTAAAAAAGAAATTACAATTTCCAAAAAAGAAGGTAGCCAGTATCAAGGTAGTTAACAATGCCGAGAATACTGAGGACACAACTGAAAAACGGAGAATGGGCTCAGACAATGCTAGACAGCGCAGCAGAAGTGAGCATAGCTCGCAAAGTCCTTATGAATCATCTGGAGACAGTGGACACGAATGAATATCTTCAAGTGGAAACTGCAGACACCAGAGTTAGCAAACCTCACAAAATATATGAAATAACATTACGTATAGAGGGGGATAAGACTAGAAAAATAAGGGGACTATTTTGGGATAATCTCTCCAAGGGCTATGACATCCTTCTAGCTGAAAAAGACTGGCCACCAGAGTTTGTCAGGGATTGCCCTCATGGCGAAGAAATAATTATGCCTGCCTTCTCAAATCATATCCCAATTCATAAAAAATACACACTTGCTAGAAAATGGGCAGTAGCTCAAGCTCCTGCTTTATATAAAAATCATGTAGGATGGGATGAGGACTCTCCTCCTCACAAAATCCAGTTAAAATCACAACCTACTGCACAAAGGCAGTACCCAATTAAGCAAGAAGCTAAAAAACAGGTAAAAGAAATCCTAGATCAGCTAGAATACCAGGGGGTGATTGAAACTTGCACCTCACAAATGAACAACCCTTTGTTTCCGGTCTCCAAACCAGACAATTCATATCGTCTAGTTTTGGATTACCGACACCTTAACTCATGTTGCAAAACTTTTGCAGTGCAAAATTCGCATAGTGCTGCACTAATGAATAACATAGTGCGCAAAAAATACAAAACAACATTAGACATCTCTAATGGATTCTTTTGTCAAAACATAGCACCGGAGAGCAGATATTTGTCTGCGTTCTCAATAAATGGCACTCAAAAACAATTCTGTCGGTTAGCCCAGGGGTACAAAAACAGCCCGGGAGTATTCTCAGCGAGAGTAACAGAATTACTACAAACATATGATGACGAAGCATTATCTTATGTCGACGACATATACTTAACAGATGATGACTTGGAGACTCACTTGAAAAGAGTGAACACCATAATACTTGGGTTCGCAGCAGAGGGTTACAAATTCAACTTCAAAAAATCCAGAATTGCCCATCTAACAGTCCTGTTCTTAGGATATGAATTGTCAAGTGAAGGCAAAAGCCTGGCTGACAATTTCCTAGAGAAATGTGCCGTACTCCAAGCCCCTAGAACACTAAAAAACCTACAGTCAATTCTAGGCTTCCTAAATTTTGGAAGAACATACATTGCAAATTACGCAGAAAGGGTCAAACCCCTTTATGATCTAATTAAACCAGATTTTAAAAGAACCAATTGGACTCAAATACACACAGAAATTCTGAGATCCTTACAAACAGACATGCTAATTAAAACAAAATTAGAAACACGTGATAACACACGCAATCTTGTGATTCGAGTCATCCCAGGAAGATGCGGATTCACATACCTGACCTCTAATGAGGGAGAAAAGGTACCAATTGCATTCAAATCACACTTGTACACAGAGGCTGAAAAGAAGTTCAGTATTAAAGAAAAAACTGTTCATGCAGTTCAAACCGCAATAGCTAGAGAAAAAGATCAAGCGGACGGTAGACACATCACAGTCAGAACAGCAGAATCAGCCTTTGAGGCATTAACAACACCGTGTATTTTACCAACAACAACATTGAATCCGGAATGGATACAATGGGTGAATTCAATCACAACGGACAAAGTATACTACTACTTTGATCCAGAACTAGAAGAGTTAAAAAATCTAGAATATGTAAGAACATTCCCTCTGAAAAATCGACATTCTGCCTTTACGACATTACGCCTGTGTAATTTATACAGACGGACATGCTCAACCCCCCGTTTGGGGAGAACAAGCATACAATCCCACATGTGGGAATACAAAGGAAGTGTGGCGCGGAGGTAAACTAAGACCTCTATTAACAAAAACACACTCAGTTGAAACTAATTCAGAACAACAGACTGAAATAATGGCATTGAAAATGGCGCTAGATAATGCGGATCGCGAATTCCCGACACTTATAGTGTCTGATTCATATTACTGCGTCAAATCATACAACAAGGATTTGCAGACATGGATTCAAAACGGTTACAAAGATGACACAGATGCAACAATAAAGCAGAAATTGCTTTGGGAACAAATAGCTCTTTTACAAAAAGAACTACCAAAGACTCACGTGACACACTCACTGAGTCATCAGCGTGATGGCGTTCACGTTGCAGGGAATTCATTGGCTGAGACAGCCACAGCAGTAGCAACTAAATCGGCTTCCGTAGTTCGAAAAAAGCGTACATTAAAATACATTGACGGTGAAACAATGCTGGCGGTGAAAACGTCATCGAAAGGCGACTGCTCAGCGCTACCGATCAACTATCCACTCAATTATACATACATAATCGATGCAAACTCCGTCCCTTTTGCTCGAATCCCTGGAGTGGGGGATAGAGTGATTCCAAACATGGACAGGAGAAACTTGTTAATCGCAGACGCACATATGGGCGAGGGTCTCTGACACCTCAAACTAAAAGATTCTCTGGAAGAATTACAATCAAGGTACTGGTGGCCAGGCATGAGCCTGCATCATACCATGTTTGTAAAAAACTGCCCGAACTGCAACAGGAATCGCAGTGGTGAGAGAAACGGTGTAATACCGTGTCGCTTCACTCCAGAAAAATCAACAGTAAAAAGCAAGGCTTGCGATTAACATATACAGGCTAGTTTCCACTTATAATGTAGATCACCAGTACTCGGCTGACGTCTGGACTGTTATACAAGATTTGCGAGTCTAAATGGCATATACGCTAAGAGCATGCTACGTTTGACCATTGTTTTCACTCTAGCCCTCCAGCCTGATGGGAAACATGGCCAAATGAGCATAGCACAGCGGGAATCTTCTCACTTCCTTCCTGAGGGATACGGGATGGTGTAAAGAAAAAACCAAGGCATACAGCAATCTATAACGGAAAGGATATTAGGTTCGGGAGCTGGGTGGGTCAAACATCTAATAAGTGTCCAACGTAGTCTAAATAACTTGCCAAGAAATTCTCTGAAGGGATTCAGTCCGTACAAATTATTATTTGGAACTAGGATGTTAATCTCTGAACTTGACAGTCAGACTTCAGTGGTGAAGGAAAAAAGCTTTGATATCAAAGACCGTTTGGCTATTTTACAGGACTTAAATGAAACGGGAAAAGACCTGAGCAACATAAAGTTGAAACAACAGCCAACAACCACTGAAGAACCACCACCTGTCCCAGCAAGACCTGTCTGGATTCCAAAAGTCGGGGATCTAGTCAGAGAAAAGATCGCGGTAAAGAAGGAATTTGGGCCTTCTTACAGAAAAGCAGTTCCTGTCTTGTCTGTCAACGGGACAAGATCAGTAGTACTACCGCCGCTTGCTGGTAAAAAGGAGAACCGAGTTGTATCCATCGACCTGGTAAAACCACAATCATGTGGCCGATAACAAATAGTAGGCCAAGTGGACTCCCAATAAGTAGCAGAACACCAAGGTTTGCTACCAGTACAGAGGTCCTAACTAAGAGGCTCATCACATTCGAAACGCCTACAGAAGAACAACAAGGACTATGCAACAATGCAATGGAACTTAGACCTCTGAAAACCCAAATAAAAACATTTAGCAAAGACACACCAATCTATAATGAAGTACCAAGTGCAAATGCAAGAAACAGTAATCCTGAACCAATTGGAACAATTGACAGAACTGCATCCGGCTACTTCATAAACTTCGATGATTCCTCTGAAGGCTTCAGTGAATCAAAGACACAGCCATCATCAAAAACCTTTAAAGATAAAACTAAAGAACTTTTGAAACAACTGAAAGAAACATATCTGATTTCTCCATGGATCGAATTTTGGGTGGGTTTTGGTGCATTTATCCTCATACTTTGGCTCATCATGGTACTAACTTTGGGACGCTTCATTGAGGGAAAATATGCTAAAATGGACACAGCAAGTCAGAAAATCAACTTGATCCTCAAACCACACACATCTTCACACGTCGAGAAAAGAGAACTTTCTTCAGTCAACTTCACAGCCAATCCTATACCGGGTGGGGTAGCATGGGACAACACAGACTACGAAATCTATGGTCCGGTTGAAATCCTGAAATATCCACACCAAATTAAGATCTCATTGAGTGACTTTGTAAAACCAAGCTCATTTGCTGATGATTGGGACTTCGAAAGTATAAATAACATGATGTCTGAGTAATGTCTGCTAAATTTACCAAACATGATTATTTGCAGGGTTCTACAAATTATGATAGTATGTATTGCTACAACCACTATGGTAACCATTTTTTACATAAATCTGCACGACGTAGAAATGTTTTAAATTATAATCAATGGGAACATTGTGCAACCCCTCCAAAAGGAAGCTCAAGAACCGTTTACGACAAATACTCATACTTTTCAGGTTTTAACACAAGTAATGCTGAAACATTTTATTTCAAATTGTCAAATAAGATAGGGACAAAGACCATGATAACAAACACGAAATTGATATATTCAGACTCATTCTTTGAACAAATGAATACTTTTGGTTTTGATTATTGGGACAAACATGTTGAATTGAAAAGTGTTTGGGGCACAAAAGAATGGCAAGTACAGGGTATAGAATCTTTGTTTAGAGCCTGCATGATCCCAGAACAAATTATATTTTTAAATGACACTGTTCAACAAACCACCTGTCTTGGCTTAGCCAAAATCAAAGACTTAAATAAACCGTCTATTCCAAAACCAACAATGTACAGCAATACCTCTACAGATGAGGAGATAGACGTAAACTATTTATTAAACCAAAACAGAACACATCCAGATTGGAAACAGTGGTTGATCTGGCCCACAGATACTAATAACTGTCAAGACAGATTCCTGAACAAAACACAGGGTTTCAAAATGACCAGGCCAGACCCTAGATATCCTCAAAGACAACACCCAGGGATAATAACCACCTACAGTGTGGGCAAATTATGCCTTCAATGGCTACAAACCTCCACACTGGCAGAAATTAAGCAACACCTATCTTTACTTACTGATGGTGCTGACTTGCGTGATTTCATTATGGGACCACGCAAACAGCGTCAAAAGCGTTTCATAGCAGCCTCTGTATATGCAGCATACAATGAGGCCTGGAAGGTTACTCAAATTGAAACAGCAGAAAGAATACGGGAAATTGACCGTATTAATTTGGAAAAATCACTTTCTGTAGTGGACAATGGGTTAATGACTCTGTCCTCCAGAATTTTTTCTCTGGACAGCATTGTGTCTTCAGCAATCGACATATTATCGCAGGACTTACTGTTGTTACAACACGGTCAGTCTCAATTGCATTCTATTGTACAGCTTGGCTGGACGTTACAAAATCTGCGTTCAGGCTATGTGCCTTGGCGTTTAATCAACACAAGGTCTCTATTCCATATCTTTAACCTTACTGATAGACAAATCAGTATGGCACAAAAGGGTGCTGATTATACAATCCTGAGCATTGAGAAACTCGAGAGATTACCAGTGACAATGTCAGAACGACCTGTCAGTGAATGGATAATACATGGGATAATTAATATTCCAATATCAACCTTCAGGTTTCAATACTGCCAAAAATATATACAGGCTGGCATGTATGAAAAATTGGGAAAATGGTACATTAAAACAACATGGAACTTGCCCTATTCACATGCATGTGTCAGTAATAAAGGACAGAAAGTGTTTCTTAGTGGCAATAATTGTGCAATGTCACTAAGCGGTACACTTCTGTGTAACGGAATTAGTTTGCATGGAGCCTGTGAAGGGAACTCAAATAACCTTTCATGTCACCAGCAAGGCGCACCTGCAACAGAGATAGAACCATTCTTTCAAAGACTCTATAATGGGAGTTACATTCTAATTGTAGATCGCAGATGTTGTAGTCTTATGCCCGGGACTCCTTATCTCGTAACTACGACTGCGAAGGTCAAGTGCTGTGGACACTCTTTGTTTCCCAGCTCCTTTCCAGACAGGGAGGCAAGGGCATGGCCCAACTTGAAAATTACTTCTATTCGAATAGATACTTTAAGCAGAATGAAAACAGTGCTTCTTCAGACGCCGACCAGGCTCACGTCATCAAAAAAAACTTATGATCTCCAAGTCGCAAGGACGACTGCAGAGATACATTCATTGTTATCAACTAATTCCCCCATACATTTCGCAGAAATCCTGAATGAAATCTTAAATATTTCTGATACCAGTGGGGTCTCACAAGTATTTAAGACAGTATTTTCGATGGCATTAACACCATTCAAAGCCATACTGGGTATTTTTCCAGATTTCGTCCATTCGATTTTTGGCGGACTTCCCCTCATTTTGGGACTGATTGCAGGAATCCTATTCCTAGTCCTTATATTTCGTTATGGCAAACCATGTCACAGACAGAACACCTGCGACAAGGGAAGAAACAATCCTAGCCATTGGATACCGGGACCGGATATCAAAAATCCTGGGACTATCCCGGCTTAGAGACCTGAACATGACTTGGTTTCTATCATTTCGACCAATGTGGCAACGATGTGTTTTACCTGTATTAAGGTGCCTGCTATGCGGAGAAGAATGCGTGTTAGACACCTGTCTGACGCTACAATCGGATGCGCCAATGGATGCAGAAACATTGTTGAGTCCAACAAAGGCTCATGCTTTGTGCTGCCCTCAACGGCTACCAATCCTGATGACGGCATTCGTGGAAGCTTCACCACTACGATTAAGGGGTAGTGAAGTTCAAGATGAAAGCAGCATCGATCAGGTACGACCTTCTGTCAGCAATCCAAATCAGAACGTCAATGGAGACAATCATGCGCACGAATGCATGGTTACACCTTTTTCCGAGTTAGTGGAACTTTCCCAGGAAGCTGTTGACAGCTTTTTCGAAAGCCTAAATGATATGATGTTCTCACCAGAGCAGAAATAGAGTCTTTGAAGCAAGCTCGCACACGGCGTTCCCTGAATTTGGCCTTCAACTTTAATAATAAAGTCACATGAACAATTTTTCCTCCAGTTCACGGACAGCAATTTTTTTCAGCAGCCCCAAAATATTTTTGCATATTTTTAAAGTAAGAAACTATTCTTAAAGAACTAACATTTCTATTTTTAGAAACTTTATAGACATTAGCTGCCCGCTGGTATGTTCATAAATATTTTATTCTGTGATGGAATGCTCTCGAACTTTTTTTCTGCATCAAGATCCATTTCATGTGTGAATTCTCATATACCAAATAGCAAAAATGTATACAAATGCGTGTTTACTTTAGCATTATTCTACAGCTTGAGTGCATACTATACATATGACTGCATTTTTCCGTATATTTGAAAATTTCAAGATACATTTATGTATTTTGGGGTGGTAAGGTATACACATTACTCTATAGTATGTTTTACTATGCATAGATTAGTAAATATGTCCATAGTTAGCGTGGAGTGGGTGTGATGTATTCCTATAGGTTCTGTATCGATCCCCCTATTCCTGACCCTATTCTGGTTAACAAGTTAACTAGCAGTCATCCCATGAGGCAGAAAACCCCCATGATGCAGGAACCGTTATCTGATAAAGCCACACTACGGCACAGGAACGTGTTATCTGATTAGGTCATAACGCTTGCCATCTAATTAGACAAGTGATAATCCTCCAGCCCCTGATAAGGCATACGGAGTTCTCAAAACAAATCAAACCTATGTCAACCTGGAAAAACCCTGCGGCCATTGTTTTGATTTCATCGAGAACTTCAGCAAAAGAATGTGCTATCGACCAAGTCATATGACATCCTTATTGACGTATCTATGTCCATCCTTACGTCAATCTCGGCACCTTAAAGGTATAAATATTACCGATATTGCCCTATGCAAACACACGCGGTGGTGACGAGATCGGAGCAGCCAGACTTGCCGAAGCCCAGAGCAGAGCAGACCCCGCTGGCGCAGCCCCGCCTTCCTGACGCGCTGAGAACAACACGCTGCCTTTTCTCCTGCCGAGAGATCCAGCACCGGCGCTTCCGGGTAGCCCTCGCAGGCAGCCTGGAATATCGAGACCAGAGAGAGAGATACCATCCCTCATTCATCCTAACTTCCAGGTACAGAACTGAATAACCCCTCACAGAGAATTCTTTAGTCAGTCACTTGGCAAAACAAAACTTAACTTAAACTGTAACTTTCTATCCCCGCCCACGTATTAGGCTTAGGTCAGGTACACGGGGTAGGCGTAGCTAGAAACACCAGTTGAGTATGATTAGCCAAATGTATATGTGTATGTAATATGTCTAAAGTAAAGTATGTAGTATGTATAAAGTCAAGTCCGGTTCTCCTTTGGACCCAGTCCCTGCCAAAATCATGGGCAATCTTGCCCCTGTTTTGGCTAATCCTCTTCTCGCGATTTGGAACTCCTCCTTGTCTCGCGGTCAATTTCCCTCAGTTTGGAAACAAGCCAGGCTAATCCCCATTCTAAAAAAACCCGGTGCAGACCCTTCGCAATTCACCAACTACCGGCCCATTTCACTCCTGCCTAAACCTGCTAAGGTTTTGGAGAAAGTGGTACAGACTCAGTTGGCCCAGTATCTGGCATCAAATCAGCTGTTACATGAGTCCCAGTCCGGCTTTAGAACCGGTTACAGCACCGAGACGGCGCTGCTAGAGGTCTCGGAAATTATTAGGGAATCTGTGGATAGGGGCGAGGAGGCCATGCTGGTCCTCCTCGACCTATCCGCTGCATTTGACACTGTTTCCCATGACATACTAGCAACCCGTCTACAACAGCTCGGGATCAGTGGCACAGTACTGGCTTGGATCAATTCCTTTCTGTCTAATCGGTTCCAGAGGGTTACGATGCACCCATTTGAATCAGAGGACAAACCCCTTCTGTGCGGTGTGCCCCAGGGCTCCGCCCTCAGCCCTCTATTGTTCAACATCTACGTGGCTTCTCTTGCCAAGGTAGTAGAATCTTGGGGTGTCAGGGTGGTCTCCTATGCTGATGATACTCAGCTTGTTTTTTCATTCAGAGACCACTCTGATTCCCATTTCTCCAACTTTAGAAACTGCCTTGGCAATATCTGTACGTGGATGTCTGCAAATCACCTTGCTCTCAATACCGATAAAACTGAGGTTCTTTTCTTCAGTCAGAAATCTCCCCCCCTTGCTAGCCTTTGGTGGCCCACAGTTCTGGATCCCCCCCCTACGCCAGTTCAGGCTGCCCGCAACCTAGGCTTCACATTTGATAACACCTTGTCTGGTAAGTCCCAAGTCAACAAAGTTGCGGGGGCTTGCTTTGCGAAACTGCGCATGATCAGGAAGATTTTCCCGTATCTCCCTCAATCTTCCCGTAAAACGGTGGTCCAGGCACTTATTACAACACATTTAGACTATGCTAACAGTCTGTATGCGGGTGCCCCCCAATATTTGATTGACCGCCTGCAAATTGTCCAAAACGCCGCAGCTCGGCTCATTGGCAATATCCCTGCCCGCACTTCAGTAAGAGCGTACAGAGATGAGCTTCATTGGCTCCCCATAGCTCGGCGTATCGATTTTAAGATCTTGACCTTGGCATTTCGTGCAATTCATGGAACAGGCCCGTCTTACCTGAGTAAACGCCTTAAAATTTCATCTTCAGTTAGACACCTCAGATCTAACAGCCTTCGTTTACTGATCGTCCCAAGATTCAGGCTTTCCCGTAGCGGCGGCAGAACTTTCACCGTTATCGCTGCCAAGCTCTGGAATAGCCTACCTCTGGATCTTAGGTTCATTGAATCCGAGTTAGTCTTCCGACGTAAACTCAAAACCTGGTTGTTCACTAAACGGTCATAAAGTTTCTGCACCTCTTATTTTCTTTCTGTGGGATTTACACCTGGTACCTTCCTTGGGGGACATTCAGGTAATCTTAGCGCCGGGACACCTCCGCCGGAGGTAGCCGTGCGCTTTATAAGCTTCAAAAATAAATAAATAATAAATAAATATATTTTATTCATTTTAAACCTTCATATGGCTTAGAAACCATATCAATGTTTTTACAGTATTATTTTATACTTCTGCTTTTAATGTATGCACTTTACTTAACTATAAGTATTGCAATAATATCGATCCATTTCTCTTGTATGAGAAAAGAGACTGATCAATAAATAACATCTTTTATTGAACACGCCCGTCTCTTCCTTTTCTCTACAATCTGATGAGACTAAGAATGCACGTACTGACTGAGTAAAATAAATTGCCTTTTGTTCACACGACTCTCGAGATACACTCTTGATTAGGGGAGAGCAAAGTTGTCATGTTCTATGGTTGTCAGAAACTAAATCCCTTCTTGTCTATCCAGGGAGGTTCAACTCCTCCTTGCCTATTCGAGAAAGTTTCTAGTGAACTCTGAGCTAGCTGGCAAACCCAAAACTTTAAGTCTAATATCGACAGTAGTAGACCTAGTTAACGTCTGGTCTAGGCCTATACTATTGAAGGTATTATTCCAATGCGCAGAGCCTATTGGGATGATAGGAACTACACTACAAAACAACCACTGGGACAGGCAGATACAAGTTGCCAGTATTGAAAGGACAAAAAAACTCAAGACATTATTTATTGGTAACACTTTTTTAATATGGTCGTTCAGTTGTATATAAAGCTTTCTTGGTCATATTTACGGTAACAAAAATGCTTCTGACACTTCTTTATTATAACTTTTCAGCATACTCCAGACTTCTGTACAGCACAGCTTAAAGACATTGGCAAAGTCAATATCTCTGGCAAATCAGTTATAATGTCCCAAAGGAGAGACCAATTGGCTATGCCAATGCTTGTTCATTTCAGGATTGACCGTGGGGCAAGGGCAGTTTCCGGTAGCATGTGTCCTCCTTTGCCTTCCTGGAGAGCAGGCCCCCTTCCGGAGTCCAGCAGGTCCCCCACCCCTCCCAGAGCCCAGCAGGCCCCTTCTCCCCCTCCCGTAGCCCAGCAGGCCCCTCTGGGTGCCCCTCAAGCCCCTCCCGGTGCTCAGCAGGCCCAGAGCCAGAGACCACAAGTCTAGAAGGAGCTGCCAGCTGGCTCCCTGCAGCACCTTCCAAGGAAACCATTTGTCAGTATTGAAAATCTGATAAACGGTAACAGAGAGAGTGTGATAAAACACGAGTTAGCAGGAAAAGTCAGAAGGGGCGGGGCGGAGTCAGTTAAGTGGAAAGTGGACTTGAGTGGGAATGTCAAATCAAAGAGAATGATAAATATTTTTAGGTCTCGCCTAGGCAGCGCGCATGCACTGCACTAGGAGATGACCTTTTGAAATTTTGTTCTTGTGCTTACATCCACCTTGAGGGAGCGAGCAGCAGCGCGCATGCTAATTGAAAACATATGGCTCTCGCACCACCGCTGCTCGCTCACGCAAGGCGGATGCCAGCACAAGCATGAGTGCTTTAAAAGAGCTGCTGCTTGTGCTCTTTTGAAAGACGGGAAATTACAGGTTTTCAGAACATGCAGATTCAAGGGTATACAACCTTTACAACAAAACTTTTACAACGACCTACCATTACAACGCAACTTTTACCACGCAAGCTATTACAACGCATTGCTCTGGGAGGCGCTCTAGGATAGGGAATAGGTTAATTTACTATCCAATAACCTTCACTACTATCCACGGGGACTGGAGTTGGAATAGTAAATTAAACTATTCATTATCCAGCGCCTAAAAGCATTATGCGTTGTAATGGTATGCGTGGTAAAAACCGCGTTGTAAAGGTAGGCGTTGTAAAAGTATGCGTTGTAACGTCATACATCCAGATTCAAGTCTTCACTATAATTGTTTCTAACTCCTAGGATGCAGATGCAAAAGGGCAGGGGTTGTGGCCCCTGGCCCCGTCCGGGCGCCGACAGGCGCAGACAAGCTTGCCTTTAGCACACCTTTGGCACGCGTCTGCAGCGCGAAGGGAATAACAATAGGGTTAAATACCATGTGAGACTCCGCCCCCTCCGGAGTGTTCAATATATATATGACCCCCCTAGCTGAGATTGTCCGTCCTTTTGGCATAAAAAATATCACTTATGCCGACGACAATCAGTGGTGGCTCTTAACCATCCAAACATCTCAACAAACAACTTAAGTAGCTGTCTAGAGGAGCTGGCCAACTGGATGACACTTTCCTGTTTAAAATTGAATGGGGACAAAACTGAGCTCATGCCTTAGGAAACACTCCCTCATTTAATGCGAACCTACTGTGGCCCACTTTCCTCGGCCCGCTCCAGCCCCAAAAAGTACAATTAAAAGCCTAGGCATCTGGCTTGACCACTCCCTTAATTTTAACCATCGAGCAGCAAAACTTTCAGCCTCCCACTATGGCCTGCTCAGGCTATTACAAAAGATTCTTCCCCTGCTCCCATTTCGGGCAAGACAAATCTTGGTCCAGGGCCTCATCCTGTCGCGCCTGGACTCCGGGAATGCCCTCTATTTAGGGGCCCCTCAATCTACTATTCGTAAAGTCCAGATTATCCAAACTGTGCAGCCCACATACTCCTTCGAATCCCTGGTCAGCAGTCAACCTATCCAGGATTCAAGAGCCTGCACTGGCTCCCAGTTAGGGAAAGAATTCAATTTAAGGAACTGTGCGACACTCACAGGGCTTTCTGAAAGACTTTTTTTTTTTTAACTTTATTTTTGAGTTTTGCAAAGGGTACAACAAAAAGGTGCATTTATATCCACACATTCCAGCGTATTGTCAACAGAGCATACATTCAGCCAGACACAGCAGCATGGTACGAGATGCAAAGCATTATAACATGGCAATGATAAGAAACTTCTCCCAAAATACGTCTTCCGATCTCCCATCGACGCAAACTCTGCGTCACAACAGTGGACAGTCAATAATACAAATTTTTGCAATGTAATTTAAGACAATGCGATGAACCTTCACTTGATTAATAGGGCAGTAAGCAATGAATAAGCATTCTCAATGGTCCCTATCATTCTATTCAAATCAGCAGAGCCCACAGGGTACACCAATCTGACCACGCATAGTTTGGCATCTCGCCTCCAACCCCCCCGTGTAACTCCAAGTGCGTGGGCGTACATTGGACCAGTGCAGAGGGCATCATGTCTGAGTCGAATGTGGCAGTTCTGCATCTTCGGGATCATTCCTCTCTAGGAGATAACACTGCAATGGGGCCCAAATATCAGCCGGCCTTGAGGAAACCGGTAAGAGTTCAGAATATGTATTGATCTGTTCCTGACAGTATGTAAGATCGCGTAGCCAAACCTTAAATTTTGGGGCTCTGCCCCTGCCCCATCTACATGCCACTCTCCTCTTAGCTACAAGGAATGCCAGGGCGGTAAATTTGCGGTGTACCGCCTGTATCTGCTCTACATATCCCAGGAGAGCCAGAATAGGGGAGGGCTCCATTTCAGTGTTTATCATTTTAGACCGCTGCAAACACCTGTTTCCAATAAGTCTGTACACCGTCACATTCCAATGCCAAATGCAATCTACTGCTCGATGAAACGCGTTCTGTCTGTTGTAGGTAAAATTCCCATTGCTTCTCTGTTAGCACCTCGCCTAATTCATGATCCCACTTTGCCTCCTTGGCCGCGAGTGGCGGCACTTCTTTCAAAGTGTGAACTGTTCTGTAAATTGTCGACACCAGTTTTTTGGCTGTTTCATCCTGGAGGATACGTTGTAGTGGCGCAAAAGCCTGAGGCTCATTAGGAAAGTCAGGCGTAAGCGCCTTCAGTCCTTGGCGTAGTCTAATGTACAGGAAAGTGTCAAGGGCAGACAGACGCATGTCATCACATAGCTGGTCCAGCGTACGGAATATTCCAGCATGGTACAGGTCACCCCATGTAGTGATATGCAGGCGTTCGATCAATTTGTGAAACCCTGTCTCTTGTAACAAGGGCATGTCCGGATGGTAAACGAGGGGTAGCAGCGGCGAATATAACATATCTTTGTTTAGTATAGCTCTTAGTTGAGCTCATGCATGTACTGTGCTCATTACCGTTGTCGGCGTCCGATCTCTACCCTGGGACGGGGCGTATATTGCTCCTTCTATTGGAATCGGATGGGCTAGCCAGTGCTCCACCGCCACCTGGGGCATGTACCGAGGCTGGTGTATCCAAAAATAGGCATAGTGAGCCTGAGCAGCATAGTAGTACATTTCAAAATCGGGAATACCGAATCCGCCCCTATTATACTGCCTAATGAGAGTATCCCATTTGAGCCGGGGCGTCTTACCACCCCATACCAAACGTGTGAGCTCCGATCTGAGCTGCTGAAAGAAATATCTTCCAGGGTAGAATGGAACATTCAAGAATAGGTAGAGCAGTTGTGGCAAAATCACCATTTTTATTAAAGACGCTCTACCCGCCATTGACAGAGGTAGGGTTATCCATCTTGTAATATTGTCAATGATACGGGTCATGGTCGTGCCATAATTACTCCGTAATAATTTGTCCCTATCCTTCGCCATTCGAATCCCTAAGTATTGGAAATCTCCTTCACACCAGGCAATGGGATAATCTAGGTCAAAGTGCACTGTGGATGCCGTGAGGGGAAATAAGCACGATTTGCCCCAATTTATCTGGATGCCAGAGAGATTGCCAAAGCAAATGAACTCCCGGAGAATGGTATTTAAATTCTGGCTGGGATCTCGCACATATAAGGTGATATCATCTGCGTACATCGATATCAATATCTGTCTGTTACATTGCAGCGCCTTCTCCTTATGGTGTTGCCGCAGTTTCGCTGCCAAGGGCTCAGTAGCAATCGCAAAAAGTAGGGGTGACAAAGGCCATCCTTGTCGCGTGCCTCTGGTGATAGGAAATTCCTGGGAAAGTACACCATTAATAGTCACTTTGGCTACTGGTGACTCCTATAGTAGTTTAATCCAAGATATGAAGATTGCCGGGAAGCCCATACGCTCCATCACCTGAAACACATAGTCCCACTCCAGTGAGTCAAAGGCCTTAGTGGCGTCTAGGAATATGGCAGCCATAGGTAAGTCTTCATGAACCGTATTCATTATGGTGAAGAATGTGCGTAGGTTATGCGATGTTGCCCTTCCAGGGACAAAGCCCGACTGATCGGGCAAAATCAGTGTAGGGAAAAGGAGACCAATGCGGGTGACAATAAGTTTGGCAAGTATTTTCACGTCGCAGTTTAGTAGAGATAGGGGCCTGTATGAATCGCAATTGTTCGCTGGTTTCCCTGGTTTCAGTAGTGACGTAATAAGAGCGATGCGCATGGACGGGGGGAGGTGGCTGACCTCTAGAGCCTCTTCATAGACTTCCCTTAATATCGGGGCCATGATGTCAATGTACGTTTTGTAGAACTCTATTGGAATCCCATCTAATCCAGTGGCTTTGTCCGACTGCATATGCATAATAGCATTCGCACCTCGTCTAGTTCGAACGGCGCGCTCAGGAAAGTCCGTTGTATGTCGCTCAGCCAACCTAAGGATACATCCTCCAAATATTCTTGTAAGTGTAGTTTCTCTGCTCTCGTGGTTGTGTATAATGTGGTGTAATGTGTTACAAAAGCATTAAGAATCAGTGCAGTATCTCTATACACCAGCCAATCCGAACCTTCAATTTCTAATACAATGTTGGGTTGCCGCGTTAATTTAATTGTTGCAGCGAGGGCTTTCCCCTGTCTCTCCCCCTCGCCATATCGGCGAGCTGTCCAATATTTACCTCTAAATTTGGACTCCCTAGAGGCCTCGTCAGTGTATTCCGTACGTTTTTCTCGGATTTGCAAGAGGGTCTTGTCATCTGGGCATTCAGCTAGGGATCGCTCAAGGAGTTTAAGTCCAGACTCTATACTAGTCAGTCTCCCAAGTATACTCTTTAACACCCCAGACCCTTTTGCTATGCAAATCCCTCTTAAGGCGACCTTAAAGGCGTCCCAGATAATCTCCACATCCCTCACCGAGTCCTTATTGCGTTCAAAGAATTCCAAAGTTTCCTCTCGTAACTCCTCCTGAAACACCGTGTCTAGAAGCATTGTAGGTTGTAGACGCCAGGCTGATTTCGGTGGGCCTAGGTCTGTAGCTCTCAATGTAATCTTTACAGGCGAGTGGTCCGAGTAAGTTCTAGCCAAGTGTTGTGCCCCTATGAGCGCAGGGTATAACCGCGGGGATATAAACATGTAATCAAGCCGTGCCCATGATCGTGCCTGCGCCGTGAAGTGGGTAATCTCTCGTGTGGTAGCATGGAGGTGTCTCCAGGTATCAAGCAAGTTATGATCTTTGATCATCATGTGTAGTGCAGTCCGCGCCTTAGTGTAATGGTGAGGGGCCGGGTGGGACCTGTCAACTGTTGGTCTAACGTAACATTAACATCCCCCGCCCCAAATTAAGTGATCTGGACCTGTGGTCACGATGGCGGCCCACAGGTCAGTAAAGAACTGAGGGTCATCTGTATTGGGTCCATAGCAGCACACCATAGTGACCGCCATGTGTCCCAGCCTTCCCCACAGTATACAGTACCGGCCCTGAGTATCCTGCTTGCCACCTCCCAGGGTGAACGGTGTGCCTTTTTTCACAAGAATCGCAGTATCCCTAGCGTATGTTGAGTAGGAAGAGAAGGCGGTATGAGCTGCCCACCTGCAGACGAAGGTGTGATCAGGTTGGGGTCTGAAGTGAGTCTCCTGCAAAAAGGCTATGTGCATAGCATGGCGGTCCAGATATGACAGCACTTGTCGCCGTTTCTGAGGGTCCCCCAGCCCTCGTACATTCCATGTGAAAATGTTTAGGTCAGTTGCCATCATGTGTAATCTGTGTTGCCCCGTTGACGCAGCACGCATGTCTGAGCTAGCCAGGAAAGCCATCTAACTACATCATCACATGTACCGTCTGCTATCAATGTTTCAGAAAATCTAGTGAGTCTCTGCATCCAAGCGTCGCCTCTGCCGCCAAAATATCTGAGTGTTAGATATGTGTGTACCAAATGCACAGTGTGAACAACCCTTAATCCCCATCCCCCCTCAGTCGTGTCCAAGTGACGTTCCATATCTTATTAAATGTCATGTTTATCATGCAGTTATCTAATACCCCCTCCCCCCCAGTCCCACCCTCCTCCCACTGAAGTATCCCCAACTTGCCAGTGTACTCACTCCTCCCCCTTCCCTTATTCCAAAACAGTAAAGCAATCACACCCCAAACAATACAACTCAATATTGGGAAACACCCATAGGGGGCCATACAAGAGGGCCACATCACCGCTGTTCTCTCCTTGAGCCTTTGGACCTGTATGACCTCCAGGCTCTATCTAGAGGAGGGCAGCGGGTCCTTGAATACATTACCACCGGACTGGTATTGGAGTCTTTCATGATGTGCGTCTAGGTAGCAACCCCAGTGTTTCCGAGTTTCAGATCCATCTCCAGCCAAAGTCAGCAAGTCAATCCAGTGTCTCAGCGTGGTCATTGATAACACCATTTAGTTTTCGTCTTCCCTGGCTGGAGAGCCTTCCCTCTGTCCTTCATCTCGGCCAAGGCGTGGTCCCATAAGGAACGTAGGTACTTTTGCGGATCAGTGAAGAAGCGTTGTATACCTTGGTGTGTCACTCTTAGGCATGCTGGGTAAAGTAACGCGTAGTCAATCTGAGCTGCTCGCAGCTTTTTTTTCACGTCAATGAATTTGCGTCGTTCTTCTTGTACTATCGGAGTGAAATCCGGGTAAAGCGAGAACTGTACACCTTTGTAGGTCAGCTGTTGTTTGTTTCGTGCTCTTAGTAAGCGCGCAATTATAGGCCTTGGCGGTGTTCCAGGCTTTGGCCTAGGCCCAAGGGAGCGATGCGCTCGCTCAACAATAAATTGCGTGGAGAAGGCCTCCGCCCCTATGGAGTCTCTAAGCAGGTTTTCCACATAGTCTTCCATGCGCCCAGTATCTGTGGATTCTGGAATGCCCGTCACGCGAATGTTGTTGTGTCTGCTGCGAGCTTCCAAATCCTCGTTTTTGCAGAAATGATACGCAAAAGCTTATCCATTCTCACCAGTTGTGTTGCGTGGGTAGCAGTGGCATCATCATGATCGCAGATGCGTCGTTCAGTCACTTTTAGCCGCTCCTCATGTTGGTCAACTTTATGAACAATGGCGTCCATTCTGGAGGACATGCGGTCTACTTTATCTACGACCGTAGCGAAGCCCTGGCGCATCTCTTGGAGTATTCGGCGCATGTCTAGTTCCGAAGACGGTTCATCATTATTTGATCTTGCAGAGCCCTCCTGTTCTAGTTCAGTGGAATTCGCCTTGGCTCCTTTTTTTGTTGTGGAGTCAAATGAGAGCTTGGGTTGGCATGTATCAGGTTTTCCCATGTCGTCTGAAGCTACCGGTTCACCGGCCTGGTTGTGGGATACCGTCGGGTCTTTTATCCGGATCAGGTATTCTACTCTATTCGTGGCTCACAAGGCCGCCGGTCCCCAGGTGATTATCTGTACTCTTTGCCGCTCTATGCACAGAGGGGGCGAGGAGAAATCCGTTTAGCCCCAAGCGAGTGCGCAGCGTGGTTATCTCCGACCTCAGCTCTCTAACATCATCATAGCACGAAATCTGGTCGGACCATTCTAGGGCGTAGTCCCCCTCACTCAACCGTTCAAGTGCACGTAATCAATCTCTCTGCCAGCGTCTGATACCGTACTTCTGGCATCTACAACTTGTGGGGCTTTTTTATGATATCCCCCGGTCAGAGCCTCCAGTACTGCTGACCAACGTCGTGGCGATAGAATTCGGGTTATTCTGCAGCCTTGCACTGTTCTCCAATAACTCACTATGGCGCCATCCCACCAGCACACTTGCGGTTATCGAAGCCTGTCATGTAGGAAATGCGGCCTGCTTCACGCCGAAAGTTCCAGCGGACTTATTTTTCGGTTTGGGCCCTGCGGGTGTTTCAAGTACACTCACACATTCCAGGCTTGCGTCTCAGGCGCTGTCAGCCTGTTTCAGGAGTAATGATTGAGCACAGCTGTCCCTGGGTGTCTCACGGTCAGGACGTCTGTACTAGCTCAATTATCGCAGACTGTGGTTCCCCTCTCCAGTCCACTTACATTCGGCTGGGCTAGGTCTTCCAACAAGGTGCTTCCCACCTACTTCCGCCGAAATTATGCCTTTATCGGGATGGTATTTATAACCATTCACCTCTCAGGGGGCCCCTTCTTGCACAGTCCTCAAAGTCCGACTCCCGATATCTGGCCTATTGTTTCCGGTGTGGGCCTAGGACTTTCCTGTTTCTCGTTACCCGCCCAAGTGGGTGCTGCAGTTCCGGATAGGGGCCGACTGACGTCGGGGCCCGGGAAGAGTTCCTGCTATCCCCCAATGCCGGCCAGGTACAGGGGGTGAGGGGGGGGGCTCCATGACCCCAGCGCAATGTTAGGCTTCTAGCTTGTGGGCAAAGGTTCTCCCGATCGAGGATAGAGGCCACAGTCAGCCTGGTCAGTTTGTTGTGGGGCGGCGCTCCCTGCCTTCAGCAGCCTATTAATGCCCCAGCACATGCATTAAATAGTCCGACAGTAGTGGCAGCACGTGCTTTCACCCCGCCAGGCCCCGACTCAGTCGTCCCCTGAGACGTGCCTCCAGTGGTCCGGCCTACCTTCCTTGCGGCAGACCACGGACTTTCCTGCCGTCCGCTGCCCGCCTCAGGGGGTCTTGTAGCCCCGGTGGTTCTCCCGGTCAGGTGTTCAAAGGTCCGGTGCTCGAGCGTGCTTCGTGCTATTCACCTCAAATTTTCTCCGAGGGCAGGACTGACTCCGAGACACAGTTTAGCATCATTTTGAGTGATGCCAGTCCGGTATTACTGAGGGTAAATGTCGGATCAGGGTTCCAGGAAGCAGGAGCCTCACCAGTCGCCGGCCATACTGCTAGCGCGCCCTCTAGTGCCCCCGGCTTTCTGGAAGACTTGCCCGGCCATCAGCCAATCGCTGATCACTCCCTACCAACTGAACAGACAGCTTCAATCAGCATCTTCCTTCCTTACCCTAGTCCCCAAAATCAAAAGAACAAGGTGTGGTGGTGGCTCATTTGCGTAGCTACCACGCTTTACAAATGGACTTTTCATTTAATTTCACAATGAAAGTTGAGCTTTAGAGTACTCACACTAACTGCAAATACCTTGTATTAATGGCTGACTCACTCTCACTGACTATCACTCTCTCACACTCTCACTGACACTCTCACTGACACTCTCACAGACTCTCACTCTCTCACACTCTCACTGACACTCTCACAGACTCTCAGGGCCCGATTCACAGAACTAACTTAAGACAAAATCCTAAACTTACTACCATTTTCGTATTCACAGAAGGCACTTACTCATTTTGGTATTCACAGAAGTTAGGATTCCTAACTTTAGGACTCTCAAATGGATGGGGAAAAAAGGGGGATGATTATCATCGGGTCACGAGTAGTATTTAAAAACACATGAGCAAGCCCATGGGTGGAACTCTTACCAGAATCGGGAGCTAGTCAACACGCGTCGACTCAAAGGTCAAAGCGCGGTATGGAGGAAGTGCCTGTAAAGAAAGAACGGGCTATTAGGGCCCCTAAGGTTGGAGAATTGGGACGAAATTGACAGAGCTAGGCAGCTATGCTTACCGGTGCAGTCGGCTCGATCGGCTTCCTTACAATGCGAGTGGTGATTGCATGGAGGCATTACGTAAAGAAGGGGGAAGGGACGCCTGATTGGCTGTCAGGAACTAGGGCATGGACATAGAAGATGGCTCCAGCCATATTTAAGCAGAAAAGTGAGGTGGGGCAAAGTACTAAGGCATAGACATAGAAGATGGCACGTCGATGTGTGGAAAAGTAAATTTTGCCATGTTGTATGTGCCTACGTGTTCCCCATCTTATGTTTATGTGCATGATCGATATGCATGTATTCCCCTCTGATCGATTAAAGATGCAATTACAGTTATGTCCATCTCTAGTATGCCAGTTTCCAGTCATCATGAAAACAACGAATATTAGGCCTATGTAAACCTACGTTGCCACATTTTACAGTGTGCACGTTAATTCATTGAATTGTCCCCGTTTCTAGGCCTCAAAAGGGCCCGGACTCAGATTCAGCTCCTGTCTCCTGAACCCTCTCCGAGGAGCGATGCAGCCCCCACCTGTATCCCTGACCCTTCGCTTACTTCATGCCTCGCAGTGCCCGGCCCGGCCTGGCTCTGCCTCCCAGTCTGCCAAGAGTGTGTTATGCTTCTAGTTATCAGTCCAGCCCTCCTTCTCTGCATTCCTAAGCTACTGAATCGCATCAATAGTTTCCGTCATGGTCTAGCCTTTATGTCTCCATGTAAGAGAAATACTGTATTAATATTCATAGAATATTCCTAGCACCCGCAATACATGTAGAATAATACATGTACCAGTCTTAGTATCAAGTAGCCTTTGCCCTGATAACTTTTGGATTCTATCAACATGTACTCTAAACACCAGATACTAGATATGCCTTAGGTACATGTCGCTCTGACACTCCAGACTTTAGTCTCCTCTTCTAGCGCAGAAGTCATAGCCCCCAGTTCCTCCTGCTAACACGTCATTGCCCGTTTGCGCGCATCACTTGGTTAGAGGTCCCAGCTGCTTAGGTAGCCCTTTCCATGTTTCCGCCCCGTTTATGACATATTCTGTTACGTTTACATCACATGTCTATGTATACGCCCTGTACACGCCTTCTTGTTACATCATTTTGCCCTTATCTTTCGCGACTGCTACGAGAACCGCCTACTGCTACGCCTACTGTATTGAATGTAATGTATTTGTTTAAGTATATATATTGTGCACCCATATTAAAAAGTTATCCCTTATGCTCCCAGATCCTGTCCCCGGCAGCTGCCATCCTATTCCCATGCAGGCTGTCCTGTTCCTGTCCTTTATGTCTGATTAAAGCCTGTGACTCAAGATACCTCGAATCCTGACTCTTATTTATTGAGCTATCTGTTTATATGAGTATCCTGAAAAATAGAACCGGTAATTAATTATTTATTTACCACATAATGGAGCCCGAATAGGGACTTGCCCTTTCCCCACGCGCCGGAGAAGCCACGCAGGCCCCCTGATCCTCTGCAGCCGTGACGGAACCATACCGTGCACGTGCAGATATTTCTGCTTCAAGTATCCCTCAGGCCCACGGAGGAGACGGAGGTTGCGGTCCAGCATCCAGACGAGGCGGTGGAGGAACGCGGCGAGTCCCGACCAGAGCCCAAGCCGAGAGTCCAAGGTCCGAGGTATCCGGAGGCCCACCTGTAACTGAAGTCCGAAGTTCGTAGTCCGTCGTCGTACCAGTCCAGTCCAGTCCGAGGCCTTCCGTTCTTGCTGCCCGGTGAGTACCGTTGCTGGGGTAGTATCTAGACAGGGTCAATTAATTTGTCTCTGGTCCGTGGGTTTGGGTACGCAAATCCAACACGAAGTGTTCACCTAGGTGGACGCGGGTCCTGACGTGTCTCTTCATGGGACCGGTATGTTTCGTACTGTTTTAGCAGTGCATCTAGTCATTCCAGTAAGTTCTGTTCTCGAGAAATTCATGTGTTCTGTTCTCAGTATTCCAGGTAATATTCTGTCCAAACTGTTATTTTAAATGTTATTTTATGTGTTTTCAATGTCGTGGTATGAGTGATTTGTTTTTTCCAGTAATTATTGTGTTTATCGTGTATTGTATTTGTGTCCAGATTCCAGTCTAAGTCATGCCTCTATTCTCGAAATTACGTCAGTTAAAAACTAGAAAAGGATTGTTAGAGGAAGCAGTTCCTGTCCCGCCTAGGGACAGTCCAGGTCATTTTATGTATCATAAGCATGGCTTAAGTGCCATATTGTACTTAGACTTATGGGTCGAGTATACTAAAGACCTAGAAGAGAAATATAGATGGCCCGTATCAGGTACATGGGATGCCGAGTGCATCATGCGAGTAGAAGAAGCATTATGGAAAAAGAAAGCCAGACAGTCCCAGAAAGATGCCATCGAGTTATGGCGCAAAGAATCTCATAAAAGAACAGAAAAAGAAATCAGAAAAACAGAATTAAGTAGGGAATCCTCAGAAAGAGCCCAAGAAAGGGAATTAATCGAAGTAGGTGAACGAGTTAAAGCCGAACAGTCAGACAGACAGAGAAATGCCCTTATTAAGGGTATGTATCCTCTTCTTGCCGAGGGTTTGCCAAAAGTAACCCCGGAAGCATCCAGTAATTTCCCGCCATCATTAGTTCCGATTAAGCTACGTCACAAACCGACCGCAGCTGATATTTTTCTCTCGTCCTATTTGGACGACACAGTCCCAGAATATGCAAATCCTGTTCCGCCAGCTCCCGTAAATAATGTAATTCCTGTTCCTCCAGCCACCGGGGCACCCGTTACAGCACCTGTCACGGTACCCCCGGTCCAGCCTACAGTACATGTGCCCGCTACATCAGTCACTCTCCCAGCCCGTACAATACCCGTCGACGATTCTAGTCAAGGGGCCTCGGGGGGAAGTCCTCCTGGAACCCCGCCTCAGCACAGACGTGTGACATTAATCGAGCTACATGCCCGAGCGTTACAGCGTTCGCCCAAGCATCAGTCAGTTGCCGATATCAAGCGAGCCCTTACCAAATGCCGTTATGATCCAGTCCCAGGTGATGATAATATGGTCATATATTCACTATGTGTAAGACGGGTGACCGAATATTTGGACACCCTGCCGAATATGAAAGGTTATCTAGACAGAATATATCGTTTCATCCGTACAGGAGCAGACCCAGGAAGTATTGGCGATGCCATGGCTCAACGAAAAGTCGAGACCCAGCTCATGCTTTTAAAGTTTTTAATTAATTGTTTAATAAGAGAACAAGATTATCCGGAAAAAGATCCGGAAGAAATGAAAGTCCTGACCAAATGGAGTGACCATATAGCCGAGGGAAGACACAAGACCCAGAACTGTATAGAGAGTATGTACAAGAAAATACGTAGGGAAATAATAAAGTTACACGAGAAACGAGAAGCATTACAAGCAACCGAGAAAGAAGACGCCTCTGATACTGAAGAGGTAGACAGCGAGAATCCCTCCAGAATAGCGTATGTAGGTAGAACTAGACTTCCCGACTGACATTCACGCCTAGAACACAAGAAAGTTTTCCCTTTTCCAGCACCAGAACAAGGTTCTCTTGAACAAGCATTTCAAGCTACCGATCACATTCTGAAATCACGAATCGGTTATAGTGAACTCAGTACCATGCATGAACAAGAACTAGTCCGATCAGCAGTCCGATGGACTACTGACTCTACCACTTTTCCAGACGAAATAGTGGCACAAATGTTTCTGAAACTGCCCCCAGCCGAGCAGCGACTGGTGGGTATGTATATGTTCCAGCACCTCATCACACTGTATGAGGGACAACATTCGGATCCAGGTCCGTTACATGATGTTCTGAACGAGTTACTCCAGTATAGATGGAGAGGTCTAGGTACTGATCTAATTAGTATCATTCTAGAACAGCGCCACAAATATAGAACGTTTCTGAACCCGCATTTTGTTCATGTCTCACCTCCAGAAAGTAAATCATTCTACATAGATAGACAGCATCCGTTACGAGAAGTACACCCAGTTAGGACAACGGGTGGTGATCTAGAACGAGTATTTGTTTACACCCCTATCACCAAGATGGAACTCTTAGAGATGAAGAAGTTAATCCCCTGTCACGACAAAGATCCAGCAGGGTTCCATCGAGAATTAAAAGACATGCTCCGTATGGGAGAATACATGTATCCTGATATCATTAAAATGTTAAAGGTCCTGTTGCCCGCAGGGGTATACGAAAAACTCAAGGAAAAAGAATGGGAGGTGGGAGAGAAAAAGATAGATTGGACAGCTCTAGAAGCTGAAGATACTTCACGAGTACCAGGTACCGGTCTAGGGGGTAAAGTTAAAGAATTGCCCGAGTTATTGATTCAGGTTTTGCCAAGGTTACTAACCACGAAAAAGGCAGATTGGGATGCAATCTCAGCATGTAAACAGAAACAGGATGAAGACACTAGTGATTTTTATTCTAGATTTGAAAAATGTTTTATTATTAACAGTGGTCTGAAGACAGGTAGCGAGTCGTACCCTCATCTTTTTGTTACCAAACTAGTCGAGAATTCAAGTCCACAAGTTAAAAATCGAGTTTTGAAAGTCGAAAGTAGTTGGCAAGCTAATACTCCGTCACAAATGCTACAGATGCTCCAGTATCACCAGAATAGAATCAGGGAAGAGCAAGAACACGAAAGGAGACGTATAAAAGACACAAAAATGAAAGTATTAGTTGCAATCTGTTCCGCAAGACAGTCAGAAGAGGGGTCCGAATCAAGCCAGTCATCCTGCAGCTCCCGTTAAAGGGACTTGCAATTACTGTAAACAGCCAGGTCATTTTATAAACGAGTGTGCAGTTCTGAAACACAACATAGCTACTGGTAAGACTAAAGAAAGACCACGTCCGCCTAGACAAGAACAAGTTTCACAGACTTCTCAGTCACCACAGAATGCACAACAGACAGTTCCAGTACCGCAGCCTATCGCTGCAACACAGCATGTTACACAGCAGATGTACCAGTATGCCCAGTCAGAGTATCCAGAGTACCAACAATATTCATGAAACAGCCTAGAGAGGGAGGTAGGCTTGCCTCTCATCGAGATACCTGTAGATCAAGAGGGTCCCTATGTACACAGTCAAGTATTAGGGAAAGACAGAAAGTTTCTGATTGATACAGGGGCAAGTAGGACTACTATCAGTCATGACGAAGTTCCAGGGGCTCCGCTCTCAGGCTCTAAAAATGTTTCCCTTGGATTTTCAGGAAAGCCGATTGTTAATGAAATTTTGAAACCAGTTTCCTTAGGAGTTGGCCCATTGTCCCGAACCACTGATTTGTTACTCACGAAAGCATGTCCCGAAAATTTGTTAGGCATTAAAACGTTAAAAGAATTAGGTGCAGTTATTTGCTGTTCCCCAGAAGGAGTCCGATTGTTTCTCAGAGACTTTAAAGGTCATTATGTATTGCGAGATTTTGATCCAAGATTACTGAATGTACCACAGCATTTATGGGCGCAAGGTCCAACTGATGTAGGTTATATGCAAATCACACCCCATCGTGTGACTCTCAAGCAAGGTATAGTTTTACCACAAATCCGACAGTACAAATTGCCACCTGAGGCTGTAGCAGCCTTATCCAAAATTATTGACGAGCTTATTGCTCAAGGAGTGGTTGTAGAAACTGACTCCAATGTATGTAATTCTCCTATTATTCCAGTCATGAAACGTACTGGGAATACCCCCTCTCTTGCTCATTCACAGCGGATCAACCTGATCACTCTGTTGGACTCTCTTTCCCGAAACCGTCCGGTACTGTCCTCGGAGATTGATTCTGCGGTCAGTGCCTTCAACACATGGGTAGAGCAAGGGTCGGCTGCCCCCATTAATTTGGGACGGACTTGCAGGAAGCGGTCTACCCCCTCTAAGCCATGGTTCACCCATACCCTTCGGGAATTGAAAACTGGATGTAAAAAATTGGAGCGGGTGTGGAGACAAGCCTACTTGCCTGAGGCTAAGAGCAATTTGCGCACAGTGCAAAAGAACTACTATGCAGCGATTAGGGCAGCCAAGAGTAGCTACTACGCAGGGAGAATTGGAAAAGCCAACAATAATAGTAAAGACATTTTTTCAATTGTCCAGAGTTTCCTATCCCCCTGCGCCGCGCAACCCCTATTGCCCTCTTCCGATCTTTGGTGTGAAGAGCTTTCGTCTTTCTTTGATGACAAAATCGCCAAGATCCAAGTGGATTTGCAGAGCATATGTAACAACTTTCAGCTCTCCCCGGCACTTCCCTCTCCTGAGATGCCTAAACCAGGCGTGCAGTTCACCTGCTTTTCTCCGGCCACTGAGTCTGATGTTCTGGCAGTTCTTGAAACCCTGAAGTCAGGGTCACCGTCTGATCCTTGCCCAGCGAGAGTTCTTGGGGGGGGGGGTGAAAATAGTCTGCCAGGAGGCGACACAGATTGTCAATCTCTCCTTCTCCTCTGCCATTGTTCCGCTCTGTTGGAAGCAGGTTAAACTCTTACCGCTTTTAAAAAAGGTGGGGCTGGATCCTACCGCCGCCTCCAGTTATCGGCCTATTTCATTGTTACCAGCTCTGGCGAAGGTTTGTGAAAAGATTGCCTTCAGACAGTTGGACAATTTCATTGAATCTTCTCAGGCCCTCCACCCGACACAATCAGGGTTCAGGGCTGCTTACAGCACTGAAACGGCGCTGGTGGAGATGTCTGAGGCTATCCGGTATTGTCTAGACGGGGGTGGCAGAGCGGTCCTGATTTCGCTGGACCTCTCTGAAGCCTTCGATACGGTGCCCCATGCTTTACTTCTCGCCAGACTGGCGGCCGTGGGTATCTCCGGGCTTGCTCTTGATTGGCTGACATAATTCCTGGCCAATAGGACGCAACAGGTGTGGATGCCTCCCCACGCCTCCCTGCCAAAGAAGCTCACTACTGGAGTCCCACAAGGGTCCACCTTGAGTCCCCTGCTCTTTAATGTGTACATGACCCCCCTAATCCATCTGTCGGAACAGTTGGGGGCCAAAATAATGGCCTACGCTGATGACACCCAACTGCTGTTCACTTGGTCAAAGGACAATTCAGATGCATCGTCGGTGGGGTCTTGTTTATCATCGGTCTTCCGTTGGTTAGCACTTGCTCAGCCCAAGTGCAACGAAGACAAGTCCGAGGTCCTCTTTTATGGTTCCTTCCCTGACAACTTTAGAGACCTCTTATGGCCAGCTGACCTGCCCTGCCCCAAATCAATGCGGGGTCCGGCCAAGAACTTGGGGGTCTGGTTTGGGCAGGACCTTAAGTTTGAGGACCATATAAAAAAACTGAAGGGCATCTGCTTTGCTACCCTCAAAGCCTTGAAAAGGTTCTTTCCTTTACTCCCGAGAGAAGCCAAAGAGACTGTATTGCACGCTCTCATACTTGCCAGACTTGATTACGTCAATGCCCTGTTTAGTGGCTTACCTGCCTATCTAATCCAACAGCTTCAGGTAATTCAAAACGCAGCAGTGCGTCTCCTGTTTAAGCGTTCCAGGAGAACTAGTGTGCGTCCCATCTACGCAGTCTCCATTGGCTTCCGGTCGCTCACCGGATTTTGTTCAAATCCTTGGTTCTTGCTTTTCGAGCAACCCACCAATTAGGACCTTTGTATTTGCGTAAAAGGTTTGTTATGTATGTTCCTAGTCGCGCCCTACGATCAGCTAACTTGTGCCAAATGACTCTGCCTAGATTTAAGTATTCTAGACTGGGAGGCCAGTCTATCTCTGTCAGGACCGCTAGGGCCTGTAATGCGCTTCCATTGCACCTGAGAGTTACCCCGACAATCTCTGCCTTCAAGAAGGGGCTGAAAACTCATCTGTTCAACCTTACTTTATGAACTCTCTGTCTTCCACATAACCTTCACTCACCGCGCCAGGATACTTGTTAGTAGTAGAGCGCGATATAAAAGTTTTTATAACATAACTATCAGCCGTTCTTCCTGCTACCATGGCTAAGTAAGATCCTGGAGAAACATGTCAACTCGGTAGTGGTAGAATTATTGGAAAGTACTCACCTACTTGAGCTCTCCCAGACTGGTTTCCGTCCCCAGCATGGAACTAAAACCGCCCTCCTCACAGTAACCGAGGAGGCCAGGAAAATCCACGAACAAGGAGGTTCCGCAGCAATCTTCCTCCTCGACTTAAGTGCCACATTCGACACCGTAAAACACAACATACTGATACACCGACTTATTAGCTTAGGACTGTCAAGAAATGCCATCACCTGGTTTAGATTGTTCTCAGCTGACCGCTCCTTCCAGGTTTTCGAGGGCGATATTGCCTCCACCAGCTTGCCGCTCAGTTGTGATGTACCTCAGGGCTCCTCCCTGAGCCCCACACTGTTCAATGTATATATGACCCCCCAAGCTGAGATTGCCCGTCCTTTTGGCATAAAAATCATCACTTATGCCGACGACACTTAGTGGTGGCTCTTAACCATCCAAACATCTCCACAACCAACTTAAGTAGCTGTCTAGAGGAGCTGGCCAACTGGATGACACTTTCCTGTTTAAAATTGAATGGGGACAAAACTGAGCTCATGCTCTTAGGAAACACTCCCTCATTTAATGCGAACCTACTGTGGCCCACTTTCCTCGACCCGCTCCAGCCCCTAAAAGTACAATCAAAAGCCTAGGCATCTGGTTTGACCACTCCCTTAATTTTAACCACCAAGCAGCAAAACTTTCAGCCTCCCGCTATGGCCTGCTCAGGCTATTACGAAAAATTCTTCCCCTGCTCCCATTTCAGGCAAGACAAATCATGGTCCAGGGCCTCATCCTGTCGCGCCTGGACTACAGTAATGCCCTCTATTTAGGGGCTCCTCAATCTACTACTCGTAAAGTCCAGATTATCCAAAACTGGGCAGCCCACTCACTCCTTCGAATCCCTGGTCGGCAGTCAACCTATCCAGGATTCAAGAGCCTGCACTGGCTCCCGGTTAGGGAAAGAATTCAATTTAAGGACCTGTGCAACACTCACAGGGCTTTCTGGGAGACTGGCCCAGCCATCAGCCAATCGCTGATCACTCCCTACCAACCGAACTGACAGCTTTGATCGGCATCTTCCTTCCTCACCCTAGTCCCCACAATCAAAACAACAAGGTGTGGTAGCGGCTCATTTGCGTAGCTACCACGCTTTAGAAATGGTCTTTTCATTTAATTTCAGGATGAAAGTTGAGCTTTAGAATACTCACCCTAAGTGCAAATACCTTGTATTAATGGCTGACTCACTCTCACTGACTATCACTCTCTCACACTCTCACTGACACTCTCAAAGACTCTCACTCTCTCAATGGCACTGACAGTCTCACTCACACTCACACTGACTCTCTCACTCACACTGACTCTGCCACTCTCCCTGACGCACTGACTCTCTCACTCACACTGACTCTCTCACTCCCACTGAATGACTCTCCCACTCTCACTGTCTCACTGACTGACTCTCCCAATCTCACTCACTCATTGACCGACTCACTCACTCTCACTCACTGACTGACTCACTCTCACTCACTCACTCACTCTCACTCACTGACTCACTCTCACTGACTCTCCCCCTCTCTCACTGACTGGATCTCCCACTCTCTCTCACTCAATCTCTCACTCACTGACTGACTCTCAATGACTCTGCCTGACTGACTCTCTCACTCTCTCTCACTGACTGACTGAGTGACTCTCTCACTGACTGACTGACTGATTCTCTCACTGACTGACCGACTCTCTCACTGACTGACTGACTGACTCTCTCACTCACTCTCTCACTGACTGACTGTCTCTCACGGACTCTGCCTGACTGACTCTCTCACTCTCTCTCTCACTGACTGACCAACTGACTGCCTGTCTCTCTCAATCACTCTCTCACTGACTGACTGACTGACTGACTGTCTCTCTCACTGACTGACTGACTCTCACTGACTCTGCCTGACTGACTCTCTCACTCTCTCTCACTGACTGACTGAGTGACTCTCTCACTGAGTGACTAAGTGACTCTCTCACTGACTAACTGATTGACTCACTGACTCTCTCACTGACTGACTCTCACTCTCTCTCTCACTGACTGATTGACTCTCTCACTGACTGACTGACTCTCTCACTGACTAACTGACTCACTGACTAACTGATTGACACACTCGCTCTCTCACTGACTGACCGACTGGCTCACTGACTGTTTAACTAACTGACTGACTCTCACTCTCTCACTGACTGACTGACTCTCTCACTCTCTCTGACTGACTGACTCTCACTCTCTATCTCACTGACTGACTGACTCTCTCACTCTCTCTGACTGACTGTCTCTATCACTGACTCTCTCACTCTCTCTCACTGACTGATTGACTAACTCACTCTCGCATTCTTTTCTTACTGACCAACTGACTGTCTCACTCTCACTGACTGACTGACTCTCAATCTCTCTCACTGACTGATTGACTCGCTCACTCTCTCACTGACTGACTGACTGACTCTCACGAACTGAATGACTGCCTGTCACTAAATGATTGGCTGACTCTCTCACTGACTGACTGACTCACTCTCTCTCACTGACTGACTGACTCTCAATCTCTCTGACTGACTGACTGACTGACTCGCTCACTCTCTCACTGACTGACTGACTCTCACTACCTGACTGACTGACTCTCACTAACTGACTTACTGACTGACTGACTCTCTCACTGACTGACCAACTGACTCTCTCACTCTCTCACTGACTGAGTGACTCTCACTGACTCTGCCTGACAGACTCTCTCACTCTCTCTCACTGACTGACTGAGTGACTCTCTCACTGATTGACTAAGCGATTCTCTCAACTGACTGACTCACTGACTCACTGACTGACTGACTCTCACTCTTTCTCTCACTGACTGTCTGACTCTCTCACTGTCTGACTGACTCTGTCACTGACTAATTGACTCACTGACTGACTGATTGACTCTCTCACTCTCTCTCTTACTGACAGACCGACTGGCTCACTGACTGTCTCACTGACTGACTGACTCTCACTCTCGCTCTCACTGACTGACGGACTCTCTGACTCTCTGTGACTGACTGACTCTTTCACTCTCTCTGATTGACTCGCTCACTCTCTCACTGACTGACTGACTCTCACGAATTGACTGACTGTCAGTCACTAAATGACTGGCTGACTCTCTCACTGACTGACTGACTCTCTCACTCTCACTCACAGACTGACTCTCTCACTGACTGATTGACTGATTCGCTGGCCAACTGACTCTCGCTATCTGACTGATGAACTGACTGACTGACTGACTCTCTCACTAACTGACTGACTCTCTGACTCTCTCTCACTGACTAACTCTCTCTCTCTCTCACTGACTGACTGACTCTCTCATTCACTCCCTCACTGACTGACTGACTCTCCCTGACTCTGACTGACTGACTCTCTCACTGACTCACTGAGCGCCTCTCTCACTGACTGACTGCCTGACTCTCTCGCTGACTGACTCTCACTCACTCTCTCTCTCGCTGACTGACTGACTCTCCCACTCTCTCACTGACTGACTTACTGACTCTCTCACTGACTCACTGACTCTCCCACTCTCTCTTACTGACTGACTGACTGACTCACTCACTGACTGACTGACTAACTCTCTCACTGACTTACTCACTGACTCGCTGACTGACTGACTCTCTCACTAACTGACTGACTGACTCTCTCACTAATTGACTGACTTTTTGTCTCTCTCACTGACTAACTCTCTCTCTCTCTCACTGACTACTCTCTCACTCTCTCACCGAAAGACTCTCTCTCTCAATCTGTCTCACTGACTGACTGACTCTCTCTCTCACTGACTAACTAACTAACTCACTCTCTCAATCTCTTTCTTACTGACTGCCTGACACTCTGACTGCCTGACTAACCAACTGACTCTCTCTCACTGACTGACTGACTCTCTCACTGACTCTCTGACTCACTCTCTCACTGACTAACTGACTCTCTCACTGTCTGACTGACTCTCTCACTGACTGACTGACTTTCTCACTCTCTCTCCCACTGATTGACTACCTTATTCTCTCACTGTCTGACCCGCTCTTACTAACTGACTCTCGGACTCTCTCTTTCTCACTGAATGCCTCTCTCACTCTCTCTTTCTAACTGACTGACTCGCTCTCTCACTGACTGACTCTCTCACTCTCTTTCACTGACTAACTCTCTCACTGACTGACTCTCTCACTCTCTCTCACTGACTGACAGACTCTCTCACTGACCTACTATCTCACTCTCTCTCACTGATTGATTGAAACTCTCACTGACTGACTGACTCTCTCACTGACTCTCTAACTGACTAACTCATTCACTCTCACTCTCTCCTTGACCGACTAACTAACTGACTCTCTCACTGACTGAGTAACTAACTTACTGACTCTCTCACTGACTGCTATACAGGTACTTTTTCCGAACCTTCACCCTCCTGTTATTTATGCCCCCCATAACAAAAAAAACATACCAAGGCACTATTGGGACAGGCAGATACAAGTTGCCAGCATTGAAAGGACAAAGAAAACTCAAGACATTATTTATTGGTAATAATTTTTTTATATGGTCGTTCAGTTGTATATAAAGCTTTCTTGGTCATATTTACGGTAACAAAAATGCTTTTGACACTTCTTTATTATAACTTTTCAGCATACTCCAGACATCTGTACAGCACAGCTTAAAGACATTGGCAAAGTCAATATCTCTGGCTAAACAGTTATAAGGTCCCAAAGGTGAGACCAATTGGCTATGCCAATGCTTGTTCATTTCAGGATTGACTGTAGGGCAAGGGCAGTTTCTGGTAGAATGTGTCCTCCTTTACCTTCCTGGAGAGCAGGACCCCTCCCGGAGCCCAGCAGGCCCCCCACCCCTCCCGGTGCCCAGCAGGCCCCTTCTCCCCATCCCTGTGCCCAGCAAACCCCTCCTCCCTCTCCTGGTACCCTGCAGGCCCCTCCCGGTGCTCAGCAGGCCCAGAGCCAAAGACCACAAGTCTAGAAGTAGCTGCCAGCTGGCTCCCTGCAGCACCTTCCGAGGAATCCATTTGTCAGTATTGAAGATCTGATAAACGGTAAGAGAGAGAGTGTGATAAAACACGAATTAGCAGGAAAAGTCAGGAGGGCCGGGGGCGGAGTCAGTTAAGTGGAAAGTGGACTTGAGTGGGAATGTCAAATCAAAGAGAATAATAAATATTTTTAGGTCTCGCCTAGGCAGCGCGCATGCTCTGCCCTAGGAGATGACCTTTTGAAATTGGTCTGCTCCTTTTCAAGCACATTTGTGCTTGTGCTGACATCCACCTTGAGGGAGCGAGCACCATTATGCATGCTAATTGAAAACATATGGTTCTCGCGCCACCGCTGCTCGCTCACGCAAGGCGGATGCCATCACAAGCACGAGTGCTTTAAAAGAGCTGCTGTTTGTGGTCTTTTGAAAGACGGGAAATTACAGGTTTTCAGAACATGCCGATTCAAGTCTTCACTATAATTGTTTCTTTTATTTGTTCTGCATGTATTTGCATGCAATAATGTTGTATCCTCAGAGCATTACGGATAGCCACAAATCGATAAACTCTGCAATCATGTACAGGTTTTATATTCGAACCATTGTCGCGCGCTTCTCAAGAACAAGCACCTCATACTTCATGGCATTTTTAAAGTTTTTAAGTGTTTTTCCCTTGATTTTTGTCAAAACAAAAACAGTTTCTTTAGTCACTTTTAAAATTGCTGCTCGCCCTTCGATTACCATCCCCACCGCAAGTCGCCCTACTCCCCTGTCCACCACGGGATTTCCCAATTGAGTAGAGGGAGGAACTGGTGCATAATTCAACTTCCTCACTTCCGGGCTAAACACCGGAGGGGGCGGAGTCTCACATGGTATTTAACCCTTATGTCATTCCCTACGCGCAGCAGGCGCATGCCAAAGGTGCGCTAAAGGCAAGCTTGTCTGAGCCTGTCGGCGCCCGGACGGGGCCAGGGGCCACAACCCCTGCCCGTTTGCATCGGCATCCTACGGGTTACAGTAATCACTCCCTCCTTAAACTTAAAGGTGTGATATCTGCTAGGTGCCAGAACTCATGGAACATGGCAGCTGCACACAACACATGCCTACACTGTGGGTTCCATTTCCAACCTACAATCACTGAACCTGACCCCCACACCAAGAACACCCAGCAAAGCAAGTACCTTTTAAATTGTAGATCACTTTTTGACGGAGACTTGGATCAACGCAGATTCTGAGCCAGACCTCATACATGCCCTCCCTCACGAATATCACATACAATGAGAGGATCGCAAAGAGGGCTGAGGAGGAGGCCTAGCGATTATTTTTAAGACCTCTATAATTGCTGCAGTCTCCCTAACCTGGAACCAGATTGTGAAAGTCTATCTTTCACCATTGATTTCTCCCCCACAACTACCTTTTCTGGGCTTCTCATTTATCACCCACCTGGGGCCCTTGGGCAATTTCTCAATGCCCTCGCCCCTATCATAGCGAATCTGGCATGAGTGCCATCTAGATTCTCACTATTAATGGATCTCAATATCCATCTAGATGATGCCTCCGACCACACCACCAAAGAACTGACTATGAGCCTATTTGCACTACAACTCAAACATTTACAGGTCGAACCCATCCATATCAAAGGTCATCCACTTGACCCTGTCTTTAGCAACTGCGCAGAACTTACAACGAGAACTCCATCCCCGCTCCCTTGGTCCGATCATTTCCTGATCCCCCCTGTCCTTGGTTTTCCCCCGATTCCCACTTCCCCCCTAACACGACCATTCGCAGGGAAGGTAACTGGTCTAAACTTGCCCTGGAACTCTGGATGCCGGCCCTTGAAGCCTCAAGACCATCTAGCAACCCCAATCCCATCATAGCTAATGAGGATTACAAGAGCTGGATCCATAACTCCTTAGACACTGTGCTTCCCTGACTGACCTGATTGATTGGTTCCCATGAAATGCTCTCAAACAAAACGCAGTGGCACAACCTCTCCCTGGTATACCCCCATATTACAGGAAGTTAAATGATATTGTAAAAACCTAGAGAGGAAATGGCGACTTGACCACTCCCCTACCAGCAAATCCGCGTATAGGGAGGCAATAGAAACCTATAAAGATTAAATCAAAGCCTCTCAAGTAGTCTTCTATAAAGAGGAAATCAAGGCAGCTGCTTCATCCCCCAAGGATATCTATTGAATTGCCAAAACTCTGCTCAAACTTACCCAGAAACCCCCCAACCCGATCGATGCTCAAACCCATTGCAACAATCTGGCAGATTTCTTTCTCCAGAAAATACAAGAATTATTTACCTCTTTTCACCTCACTCAGCTTGATTCAGCCCTGGCCACTATCCTCAATTCAGGACCTGTACCCCCAGTCACTCTGGATATCCTCCCCCTTCTTGATCCCACTACATTAGACTCCATCATGCACCAAATGAAATCCGGCTCCCCCTTGACCCTGCACCCCCACGTGCCTTGCTGCCGGTGATAGGAAACATTCTTCCTATTACTCTCGACCTGCTCAATGCCTCCATCTCATCTGGCATTGTTCCCACCCCCAGGAAGCGTGCCATGGTCAAGGCTCTCCTAAAGAAGCCCAACCTTGACCAAGACAATGCTAGCAACTATCAGCCATTCTCCCTGCTACCATGGCTGAGTAAGATCCTGGAGAAACATGTCAACTCGGTACTGGTAGAATTATTGGAAAGTACTAACCTACTTGGGCTCTCCCAGACTGGTTTCCATCCCCAGCATGGAACTAAAACCGCCCTCCTCACAGTAACCGAGGAGGTCAGGAAAATCCACTATCAAGGAGGTTCCACAGCAATTATCCACCTCGAATTAAGTGCTAAATTCGACACTGTAAAACATGACATACTGATACACCGACTTATGAACTATGGAGTATCAGGAAATGCCATCACCTGGTTTAGATTGTTCTCAGCTGACCGCTCCTTCCAGGTTTTCGAGGGTGATATTGCCTCCACCAGCTTGTCGCTCGATTGTGGTACACCTCAGGGCTCCTCCCTGAGCCCCACACTGTTCAATGTATATATGAGCCCCCGAGCTGAGATTTTCCGTCCTTTTGGCAGAAAAATCATCACTTATGCCGACGACACTCAGGGGTGGCTCTCGACCATCCAAACATCTCCCCAACCAACTTAAGTAGCTGTCTAGAGGAGGTGACCAACTGGATGAAAATTTCCTGTTTAAAATTGAATGGGGACAAAACTGAGCTCATGCTCTTAGGAAACACTCCCTCATTTAATGCAAACCTACTGTGGCCCACTTTCCTCGGCCCCGCTCCAGCCCCAAAAAGTACAATTAAAAGCCTAGGCATCTGGCTTGACCACTCCCTTAATTGTAACCATCGAGCAGCAAAACTTTCAATCTCCCGCTTTGGCCTGCTCAGGCTATTACAAAAAATTCTTCCCCTGCTCCCATATCAGGCAAGACAAATCATGGTCCAGGGCCTCATCCTGTCGCGCCTAGACTATGGGAATGCCCTCTATTTAGGGGCTCCTCAATCTACTACTCGTAAAGTCCAGATTATCCAAAACTGTGCAGCCCACACACTCCTTCAAAACCCTTGTCGGCAGTCAACCTATCCAGGATTCAAGAGCCTGCACTGGCTCCCGGTTGGGGAAAGAATTCAATTTAAGGACCTGTGCAACACTCACAGGGCTTTCTGGAAGACTTGCCTGGCCATCAGCCAATCGCTGATCACTCCCTACCAACCGAACAGACAGCTTTGATCGGCATCTTCCTTCCTCACCCTAGTCCCCAAAATCAAAACAACAAGGTGTGGTGGCGGCTCATTTGCGTAGCTACCACGCTTTAGAAATTGACTTTTCATTTAATTTCACGATGAAAGTTGAGCTTTAGAGTACTCACCCTAACTGTAATTACCTTGTATTAATGGCTGACTCACTCTCACTGACTATCACCCTCTCACACTCTCACTGGCACTCTCACAGACTCTCACTCTCTCACACTCTCAATGGCACTGACACTCTCACTCACACTCTAACACACACACACACTGACTCTCTCACTGACACTGACTCTGTCACTCTCCCTGACTCACTGACTCTAATAATAAATAATAATAAAGGAGTTTGTAGAGCGCATGGTGACGCCATCCCGGCGTGTCCCCGTGCTGTGGAGAGAGAGGAAGCCGTGACCTGGGGACCAACTATAGGGCGAACAGATAGGTCTTTAACAGTTTTCTAAACTTAGTTTCAGTGTCCGCTAACCTGATGTTCACTGGAAGGGAGTTCCATTTGTTGGCTGCTAACACTCTGAAAGAGCGGCCTCCCATTCTGGCTTTTTTTACACGAGGAGTTATAAGTAGACCAGTTCCTCTAGAGCGGAGTGTTCTGCTAGGCTCATAGGAGAGGGCTAGGTCCGCCAAATAGAGAGGGGCTTTGTGCGATGTAATCCTATAGCACATTAAGAGCGCTTTAAATAAGATCCTTTTTTTTATAGGTAACCAATGTAGAGCAGCCAGAGTTGGTTTGGAAGCTGCTCTTTTGGGTAGTCTAAGGACCAGTCGTGCTGCGGTATTTTGGAGAACCTGCAGTCGCTTGATGTTTTTTTCCGTGGCTCCTAGGAATAGCACATTGCCGTAATCTATACGGGAAGTCACCAAGGCTTGGGTCATGGTTCGTCTGGCCTCTAAGGGTAGGAGGTCCAAGGTGCGATTGAGAGTCTTCAGTACCCCGAAGCATTTCCCCACTACTTTATGAATGTGGCCATCAAAAGATAGTTTGGGATCAATCCAGATACCCAAATTCTTAGCTTCCTTACAGGGAGTAGGTAGAGGGCCAAGACAAGTTGGCCACCATTCTCTTGTCCAGCTTGCATCATTTCCTCCTATCACTAATACCTCAGTTTTGGAGCCATTAAGCTTCAGGCAGTGTTGATTCATCCAGCCAGCTAGATCCTGCAAACAGGTTTTAAAGTTGGCAGCTGGCAGAGGCTCTCCCAATCTCACTCACTCACTGACCTACTCACTCACTCTCACTCACTGACTGACTCACTCTCACTCACTCACTAACTCACTCTCACTCACTGACTGACTCACTCTCACTGACAGTCTCTCACTGACTCTCCCCCTCTCTCACTGACTGAATCTCCCACTCTTTCTCACTCAATCTCTCACTCACTGACTGACTCTCACTGACTCTGCCTGACTGACTCTCTCACTCTCTCTCACTGACTGACTGAGTGACTCTCTCACTGACTGACTATCTCACTGACTGACTGACCGACTCTCTCACTGACTGACTGATTGACTCTCTCACTGACTGACTGACTGACTCTCTCACTCACTCTCTCACTGACTGACTGTCTCTCACTGACTCTGCCTGACTGACTCTCTCACTTTCTCACTGACTGACCAACTGACTGCCTGTCTCTCTCAATCACTCTCTCACTGACTCACTGACTGAGTGTCTCTCTCACTGACTAACTGACTGACTCACTAACTCTCTCACTGACTGACTCTCACTCTCTCTCTCACTGACTGACTGACTCTCTCACTGACTGACTGACACTCTCACTGACTAACTGACTCACTGACTGACTGATTGACTCTCTCACTCGCTCTCTCACTGACTGACCGACTGGCTCACTGACTGTCTGACTGACTGACTCTCACTCTCAATCTCACTGACTGACTGACTCTCTCACTCTCTCTGACTGACTTACTCTCACTCTCTATCTCACTGACTGACTGACTCTCTCACTTTCTCTGACTGAGTCTCTCTATCACTGACTCTCTCACTCTCTCTCACTGACTGATTGACTAACTCACTTTCTCATTCTTTTCTTACTGACCGACTGACTGTCTCACTCTCACTGACTGACTGACTCTCAATCTCTCTCACTGACTGATTGACTCGCTCACTCTCTCACTGACTGACTGACTCTCATGAACTGACTGACTGTCTGTCACTAAATGACTGGCTGACTCTCTCACTGACTGACTGACTCACTCTCTCTCACTGACTGACTGACTGACTCTCTCACTGACTGACTGACTGACTCTCTCACTAACTGACTGACTGACTCGCTTACTAACAGACTCTCTCGCTAACTGACTGACTAACTGACTGACTCTCGCACTCTCTCTCTCTCTCACTGACTGACTTACTCACTCACTCTCTGACTGACTGACCCTCCCTGACTCTGACTCACTGACTCTCTCACACTCTCTCTCACTGACTGACTGACTCTCTCACTTACTGACTGAGTGCCTGGCTCACTGAATGTCTCACTGACTGACTGACTCTCACTCTCGCTCTCACTGACTGACCAACTGACTGCCTGTCTCTCTCTCACTGACTAACTGGCTGACTCTCTCTCTCTAACTGACTGACTCTCTCACTCTCTCTCACTGACTGACTCTCTCTCTCACTGACTCTCTCACTCTGTCTCACTGATTGACTGATTGACTGATTGACTCTCTCACTGACTGACTGACTTTCTCTCTCACTGACTGATTGACTAACTCACTCTCAATCTCTTTCTCACTGACTGACTGACTCTCCCACTCTCACTGACTGACTTCGAATCTCTCTCACTGACTGACTGACTGACTCGCTCACTCTCTCACTGACTGACTGGCTCTCACTAACTGACTGACTTTCACTAACTGACTTACTGACTGACTGACTCTCTCACTCTCTCTCTCACTAACTGACCAACTGGCTGACTGCCTGAATCTCTCAATCTCTCTCTCACTGACTGACTGACTCTCTCACTGACTGAGTGACTCTCACTGACTCAGCCTGACTGACTCTCTCACTCTCTCTCACTGACTCACTGAGTGACTCTCTCACTGATTGACTAAGTGATTCTCTCACTGACTAACTGACTGACTCACTGACTCTCTCACTGACTGACTGACTCTCACTCTTTCTCTCACTGACTGTCTGACTCTCTCACTGTCTGACTGACTCTGTCAGTGACTAATTGACTCACTGAGTCACTGATTGAATCTCTCACTCTCTCTTTCACTGACAGACCGACTGGCTCACTGACTGTCTCACTGACTGACTGACTCTCACTCTCTCTCTCATTGACTGACTGACTCTCTCACTCTCTCTGACTGAATTACTCTCACTCTCTAACTCACTGACTGACTGACTCTCTCACTCTCTATGACTGAATGACTGACTATCTCACTATCTCTGACTCTCTCACGCTGTCTCACTGACTGACTGATTGACTCTCATTGACTGACTGACACTCTCTCTCACTGACTGATTGACTCGCTCACTCACTCTCTCACTGACTGACTGACTGACTCTCACGAACTGACTGACTGTCAATCACTAAATGACTGGCTGACTCTCTCACTGTCTGACTGACTCTCTCACTCTCTCACTGACTGACTTACTGACTCTCTCACTGACTCACTGACTCTCCCAATCTCTCTTACTGACTGACTGACTCACTCACTGACTGACTGACTGACTGACTCTCTCACTGACTGACTGACTGACTCGCTGACTGACTGACTCTCTCACTAACTGACTGACTTTTTGACTCTCTGACTGACTAACTCTCTCTCTCTCTCACTGGCTACTCTCTCACTCTCTCACTAACTGACTCTCTCTCTCACTCTGGCTCACTGACTGACTGACTGTCACTGACTGACTGACTCTCTCTCTCACTGACTAACTAACTCACTCTCTCAATCTCTTTCTTACTTACTGACTGACACTCTCACTTTCTGATTAACCAACTGACTCTCTCACTGACTGACTGACTCTCTCACTGACTCACTGACTCACTAACTAACTGACTCTCTCACTGTCTGACTGACTCTCTCACTGACTGACTGACTTTCTCACTCTCTCTCTCACTGATTGACTACCTTATTCTCTCACTGTCTGACTCGCTCTCACTAACTGACTCTCTGACTCTCTTTCTCACTGAATGACTCTCTCACTCTCTCTTTCTAACTGACTGACTCGCTCTCTCACTGACTGACTCTCTCACTCTCTTTCACTGAGTAACTCTCTCTCACTGACTGACTCTCTCACTCTCTCTCACTGACTGACAGACTCTCTCACTGTCTAGCTATCTCACTCTCTCTCACTGACTGACTGACTCTCTCACTGACTGACTGTCTCTCTCACTGACTCTCTAACTGACTGACTCATTAACTATCTCTCTCTCCCTGACCGACTAACTAACTGACTCTCTCACTGACTGAGTGACTAACTTATTGACTCTCTCACTGACTGCTATACAGGTACTTTTTCCGAACCTTCACCCTCCTGTTATTTATGCCCCCCATAACAAAAAAAACATAAAAAGCCACCATTGGGACAGGCAGATACAAGTTGCCAGCATTGAAAGGACAAAAAGAACCTCAAGACATTATTTATTGGTAATACTTTTTAAATATGGTTGTTCAGTTGTATATAAAGCTTTCTTGGTCATATTTACGGTAACAAAAATGCTTCTGACACTTCTTAGTTATAACTTTTCAGCATACTGCAGACCTCTGTGCAGCACAGCTTAAAGACATTGGCAAAGTCAATATCTCTGGCTAAACAGTTATAAGGTCCCAAAGGCGAGACCAATTGGCTATGCAAATGCATGTTCATTTCAGGATTGACTGTAGGGCAAGGGCATTTTCCGGTAGAATGTGTCCTCCTTTACCTTCCTGGAGAGCTGGACCCCTCCCGGAGCCCAGCAGGCCCCCAACCCCTCCCGGTGCCCAGCAGGCCCCTTCTCCCCATCCCTGTGCCCAGCAAACCCCTCCTCCCTCTCCTGGTACCCTGCAGGCCCCTCCCGGTGCTCAGCAGGCCCAGAGCCAAAGACCACAAGTCTAGAAGGAGCTGCCAGCTGGCTCCCTGCAGCACCTTCCGAGGAATCCATTTGTCAGTATTGAACATCTGATAAACGGTAAGAGAGAGAGTGTGATAAAACACGAATTAGCAGGAAAAGTCAGGAGGGCCGGGGGCGGAGTCAGTTAAGTGGAAAGTGGACTTGAGTGGGAATGTCAAATCAAAGAGAATAATAAATATTTTTAGGTCTCGCCTAGGCAGCGCGCATGCTCTGCCCTAGGAGATGACCTTTTGAAATTGGTCTGCTCCTTTTCAAGCACATTTGTGCTTGTGCTGACATTCACCTTGAGGGAGCGAGCAGCATTGGGCATGCTAATTGAAAACATATGGCTCTCGCACCACCGCTGCTCACTGCTCCATCAGGATTCAAGCAAGCCGGGCCGAAGAGGCTGAAATGCCAGAAACCGGTCCCCGGTAGCTTGTCTCCTTTCTGGTGAAGAATTGGCTTGGTAGTTTGGTCTGCCCTGTTCCCATGATGCACTGGGCCAGGGACAGACTAATTTGCATATAGCCAGGTTCTGTGCTGGGATGGGGCAGTGAGATAAATAACGGTGATGGATCAAGCCCTGATCTTTGGACTGGGTAAGAGTGGTCTGCTTAATTCAGACACTCTGTTCATCACCACCCCCTTTTCTGAATCGTTTTTGGCCACTATAGGTGTGGCAGGGTATACTCAGACATGAGTCCCTTTCTCACTGCTCCATCAGGATTCAAGCAAGCCGGGCCGAAGAGGCTGAAATGCCAGAAACCGGTCGCCGGTAGCTTGTCTCCTTTCTGGTGAAGAATTGGCTTGGTAGTTTGGTCTGCCCTGTTCCCATGATGCACTGGGCCAGGGACAGACTAATTTGCATATAGCCAGGTTCTGAGCTGGGATGGGGCAGTGAGATAAATAACGGTGATGGATCAAGCCCTGATCTTTGGACTGGGTAAGAGTGGTCTGCTTAATTCAGAAACTCTGTTCATCACCACCCCCTTTTCTGAATCGTTTTTGGCCACTATAGGTGTGGCAGGGTATGCTCAGACATGAGTCCCTTTCTCACAGCTCCATCAGGATTCAAGCAAGCCGGGCCGAAGAGGCTGAAATGCCAGAAACCGGTCCCCGGTAGCTTGTCTCCTTTCTGGTGAAGAATTGGCTTGGTAGTTTGGTCTGCCCTGTTCCCATGATGCACTGGGCCAGGGACAGACTAATTTGCATATAGCCAGGTTCTGAGCTGGGATGGGGCAGTGAGATAAATAATGGTGATGGATCAAGCCCTGATCTTTGGACTGGGTAAGAGTGGTCTGCTTAATTCAGACACTCTGTTCATCACCACCCCCTTTTCTGAATCGTTTTTGGCCACTATAGGTGTGGCAGGGTATACTCAGACATGAGTCCCTTTCTCACTGCTCCATCAGGATTCAAGCAAGCCGGGCCGAAGAGGCTGAAATGCCAGAAACCGGTCCCCGGTAGCTTGTCTCCTTTCTGGTGAAGAATTGGCTTGGTAGTTTGGTCTGCCCTGTTCCCATGATGCACTGGGCCAGGGACAGACTAATTTGCATATAGCCAGGTTCTGAGCTGGGATGGGGCAGTGAGATAAATAACGGTGATGGATCAAGCCCTGATCTTTGGACTGGGTAAGAGTGGTCTGCTTAATTCAGACACTCTGTTCATCACCACCCCCTTTTCTGAATCGTTTTTGGCCACTATAGGTGTGGCAGGGTATACTCAGACATGAGTCCCTTTCTCACTGCTCCATCAGGATTCAAGCAAGCCGGGCCGAAGAGGCTGAAATGCCAGAAACCGGTCCCCGGTAGCTTGTCTCCTTTCTGGTGAAGAATTGGCTTGGTAGTTTGGTTTGCCCTGTTCCCATGATGCACTGGGCCAGGGACAGACTAATTTGCATATAGCCAGGTTCTGAGCTGGGATGGGGCAGTGAGATAAATAACGGTGATGGATCAAGCCCTGATCTTTGGACTGGGTAAGAGTGGTCTGCTTAATTCAGACACTCTGTTCATCACCACCCCCTTTCTGAATCGTTTTTGGCCACTATAGGTGTGGCAGGGTATACTCAGACATGAGTCCCTTTCTCACTGCTCCATCAGGATTCAAGCAAGCTGGGCCGAAGAGGCTGAAATGCCAGAAACCGGTCCCCGGTAGCTTGTCTCTTTTCTGGTGAAGAATTGGCTTGGTAGTTTGGTCTGCCCTATTCCCATAATGCACTGGGCCAGGGACAGACTAATTTGCATATAGCCAGGTTCTGAGCTGGGATGGGGCAGTGAGACAAATAACGGTGATGGATCAAGCCCTGATCTTTGGACTGGGTAAGAGTGGTCTGCTTAATTCAGACACTCTGTTCATCACCACCCCCTTTTCTGAATCGTTTTTGGCCACTATAGGTGTGGCAGGGTATACTCAGACATGAGTCCCTTTCTCACTGCTCCATCAGGATTCAAGCAAGCCGGGCCGAAGAGGCTGAAATGCCAGAAACCGGTCCCCGGTAGCTTGTCTCCTTTCTGGTGAAGAATTGGCTTGGTAGTTTGGTCTGCCCTGTTCCCATGATGCACTGGGCCAGGGACAGACTAATTTGCATATAGCCAGGTTCTGAGCTGGGATGGGGCAGTGAGATAAATAACGGTGATGGATCAAGCCCTGATCTTTGGACTGGGTAAGAGTGGTCTGCTTAATTCAGACACTCTGTTCATCACCACCCCCTTTTCTGAATCGTTTTTGGCCACTATAGGTGTGGCAGGGTATACTCAGACATGAGTCCCTTTCTCACTGCTCCGTCAGGATTCAAGCAAGCCGGGCCGAAGAGGCTGAAATGCCAGAAACCGGTCCCCGGTAGCTTGTCTCCTTTCTGGTGAAGAATTGGCTTGGTAGTTTGGTCTGCCCTGTTCCCATGATGCACTGGGCCAGGGACAGACTAATTTGCATATAGCCAGGTTCTGAGCTGGGATGGGGCAGTGAGATAAATAATAGTGATGGATCAAGCCCTGATCTTTGGACTGGGTAAGAGTGGTCTGCTTAATTCAGACACTCTGTTCATCACCACCCCCTTTTCTGAATCGTTTTTGGCCACTATAGGTGTGGCAGGGTATACTCAGACATGAGTCCCTTTTTCACTGCTCCATCAGGATTCAAGCAAGCCGGGCCGAAGAGGCTGAAATGCCAGAAACCGGTCCCCGGTAGCTTGTCTCCTTTCTGGTGAAGAATTGGCTTGGTAGTTTGGTCTGCCCTGTTCCCATGATGCACTGGGCCAGGGACAGACTAATTTGCATATAGCCAGGTTCTGAGCTGGGATGGGGCAGTGAGATAAATAACGGTGATGGATCAAGCCCTGATCTTTGGACTGGGTAAGAGTGGTCTGCTTAATTCAGACACTCTGTTCATCACCACCCCCTTTTCTGAATCGTTTTTGGCCACTATAGGTGTGGCAGGGTATACTCAGACATGAGTCCCTTTCTCACTGCTCCATCAGGATTCAAGCAAGCCGGGCCGAAGAGGCTGAAATGCCAGAAACCGGTCCCCGGTAGCTTGTCTCCTTTCTGGTGAAGAATTGGCTTGGTAGTTTGGTCTGCCCTGTTCCCATGATGCACTGGGCCAGGGACAGACTAATTTGCATATAGCCAGGTTCTGAGCTGGGATGGGGCAGTGAGATAAATAACGGTGATGGATCAAGCCCTGATCTTTGGACTGGGTAAGAGTGGTCTGCTTAATTCAGACACTCTGTTCATCACCACCCCCTTTTCTGAATCGCTCGCTCATGCACGGCAGATGCCAGCACAAGCACGAGTGGCTTAAAAGAGCTGCTGCTTGTGCTCTTTTGAAAGACGGGAAATTACAGGTTTTCAGAGCATGCGGATTCAAGTCTTTACTATAATTGTTTCTTTTATTTGTTCTGCATGTATTTGCATATAATAATGTTGTATCTTCAGAGCATTATGAATAGCCACAAATCGTTAAACTCTGAAAACAGGTTTTATATTCGAACCATTGTCGCGCGCTTCGCAAGAACAAGCACCTCATACTTGCTGCCATTTTGAAGGTTTTTGAGCGTTTTTACCTTGATTTGTGTCAAAACAAAAACAGCTCCTTTAGTCACTTTTAAAATTGCTGCTCAACCTTCGATTACCATCGCTGCTGCAAATCGCCCTACTCCCCAGTCCACCACGGGTTTTCCCGATTGAGTAGAGTGAGGAACTGGCGCATAATTCAACTTCCTCACTTCCGGGCTATACACGGGAGGGGGCAGAGTCTCACAAGATATTTAACCCTTATGTCATTCCCTTCACGCTGCAGATGCGTGCCAAAGGTGCGCCAAAGGCAAGCTTGTCTGTGCCTGTTGGCGCCTGGACGGGGCCAGGGGCCACAACCCCTGCCCGTTTGCATCTGAATCCTAGGAGTTACAGTCCTCACTCCCTCCCTAACCTTAAAGGTGTGATATCTGCAAGCTGCCAGCACTCATGGAACATGGCAGCTGCACACAATACATTGCCTACACCATGGGTTCCATTTCCAACCTACAATCACTGAACTTGACCCCCACACCACGAACACCCAGCAAAGTATGTACCTTTTAAATTGTATATGACTTCCCAAGCACTACACCGAAATCACCCTGCTCCTCGAAGAACTCAAACTGGATGCTCTCTTTTTGACAGAGACTTGGCTCAACGCAGATTCTGAGCCAGACCTCATCAAATCCCTCCCTCACGAATATCACATACAACGAGAGGATCGCAAAGAGGGCAGAGGAGGAGGCCTAGCAATTATTTTTAAGACCTCTATAATTGCTGCAGTCTCCCTAACCTGGTACCAGATTGTGAAAGTCTATCTTTCACCGTTGATTTCTCCCCCACAACTTCCTTTTCTGGGCTTCTTATTTATTGCCCACCTGGGGCCCTTGGGCAATTTCTCAATGTCCTCCCTCCTATCATAGCGAATCTGGCATGTGTGCCATTTAACTTCTCACTATTAGTGGATCTCAATATCCACCTAGATGATGTCATCGACCACACCACCAAAGAACTGACTATGAGCCTTTTTGCACTACAACTCAAAGAGTTACAGGTCGATCCCACCGATACCAAAGGTCATCTACTTGACCCTGTCTTTTGCACCTGCGCAAAACTTACAATGAGAACTCCATCCCCGCTCCCTTGGTCCGATCATTTCCTGATCTCCCTCTCCTTGGTTACCCCCGATTCCCACTTCCCCACTAACACGATCATTCGTAGGGAAGGTAACTGGTCTAAACTTGCCCTGGAACTCTGGATGGTGGCCCTTGAAGCCTCAAGACCATCTAGCAACCCCAATCCCATCATAGCTAATGAGGATTACAAGAGCTGGATCCATAGCTCCTTAGACACTGTGCTTCCCATGAAATGCTCTGAAACAAAACGCAGTGGCACAACCTCTCCCTGGTATTCCCCCAAATTACGGGAAGTTAAATGATATTGTAAAAACCTAGAGAGGAAATGGCAACTTGACCACTCCCCTACCAGAGAACCCGCGTATAGGGAGGCAATAAAAACATATAAAGATTAAATCAAAGCCTCTCAAGCAGTCTTCTATAGAGAAGAAATCAAGGCAGCTGCTTCATCCCCCAAGGATATCTATTGAATTGCCAAAACTCTCCTCAAACTTCCCCTGAAACCCCCCAACCCGATCGATGCTCAAATCCATTGCAACAATCTGGCAGATTTCTTTCTCCGGAAAATACAATAAATATTTACCTCTTTTCACCTCACTCAGCTTGATCCAGCCCTGGCCACTATCCTCAATTCAAGACCTGGACCCCCAGCCACTCTGGATACCCTCCGCCTTCTTGATCCCACTACATTAGACTCCATCATGCACCGAATGAAATCCGGATCACCCTTGACCCTGCACCCCCACGTGCCTTGCTGCCGGTGATAGGAAACATTCTTCCTACTACTCTCGACCTGCTCAATGCCTCCATCTCCTCTGGCATTGTTGCCATCCCCTGGAAGCGTGCCATGGTCAAGGCTCTTCTAAAGAAGCCCAACCTTGACCAAGACAACGCTAGCAACTATCAGCCGTTCTCCCTGCTACCATTGCTGAGTAAGATCCTGGAGAAACATGTCAACTTGGTACTGGTAGACTTATTGTAAAGTACTAACCTACTTGAGCTCTCCCAGACTGGTTTCCGTCCCCAGCATGGAACTAAAACCGCCCTCCTCACAGTAACCGAGGAGGCCAGGAAAATCCACGAACAAGGAGGTTCCACGGCAATCATCCTCCCTGACTTATGTAATGTAATGTAATGTAAAATGCATTTCTATAGCGCTACTACCACTCCAAGGAGCATCTTGGCGCTTAATACCAACCCAGGTGGAACAGGCCGGTTAGCTGAAGCAGTTCGAAAAACACTACACCCTTTACACTAGAGCTTTACAAGCAGCATCAGTAAGAGAGAAAACCCAGGTCTTCAGGGCTTTCCTGAAGTGGGATTCTGTAGAGATTTGCCAAAGCTGGGGTGGCAATTTGTTCCATGCTCTGGAACCCAAGACAGCAAGAGATTTCCCACCTTTGGTAACAAGCCTGAATTTTGGGGTTACTAATAGATTCTGGTTAGAGGACCTCAAACTCCGAACGGGTAGATAGCGTTTAAAGCCTTTTGGCAGATACCTGGGCCCTTGTGAATGAAAAGCTCTAAAAGTGATGACTAGAATTTTAAATAGAATGCGCTTTTGTATTGGAAGCCAATGGAGGGCATTAAGTGCAGCCGAGGCAGATGACTTTCTGGGCCAGCCAAGGACCAGGCAAGCGGTGGCATGCTGGACCATCTGCAGCCTGTGGAGCACAGATCTATTCGCTCCCGCGTACAGGCTGTTGCAGTAGTCCAGTCTTGATGTTATAAGCGCCACCGCTACCGTTTTCCTTGCTGACAAAGGGAGAAGGTCAAAAAATTTCCTCAGAGTTCTGATGATATGGAAGCAAGTGCTAGCCACGGCAGTTGCTTGTTGCTTGAATGACAATAAGTCATCAAACTTAATGCCCAAATTACGGGCAAAAGAGATGGTATTGGGAGGGGCTTCAGCATCTTCAGGCCACCACTGTTTGGGGGAGAACAAATTTTGGGGACCGAAAGGCAAGATTTCAGTTTTCCCAGAATTAGATTTGAGATGGTTGATCTTCATCGACTCAAATGTAGCAGTAAGGCAGTTTTTAAGATTTTCTTCAGCTTCAGGCAGCTCCCTGTCCAGTACCAGGATAAGCTGCGTATCATCAGCGTAAGATATTGTGCTGATCTGGTAAGAAGAGATAAGCTCAATCTGGGGGACCATATATAGATTGAAGAGTACAGGGCTCAGACTAGAGCCCTGAGGGACCCCTGTGCTGATGGATTTTTCTTCAGAGTTAAATTCTCCCAGTACCGTGACTTGACGTCTTTGGCTGAGGAAATTTTTGAACCAAGTCAGCACTACTCCTCCTATCCCTGAATTAAGTAGGCGGTAAACCAAGATTGTATGTGAGACCGTATCGAAGGCCGCCGATAGGTCGAATATCAGGACGGCCTTCTTCCCTTGATCCATAGCGGTTCGCAGGGTCTCTGCCGTAAACAGGAGGGCGGATTCAGTAGAGTGTTTGGACCTAAAGCCAGATTGGTTGGCGTGCAAGATGTTATTATCTTCTAGGAATTTCGTGAGTTTTTTGTTAACAAAATATTCGGTCAATTTAAACACCAATGGAAGCAATGAAATGGGACGCAGGTTAGAAAGAATGGTCGGATCAGGTAAAGATTTTTTCTGAAGGGGCTTAACGGCTGCTAATTTCCAATCACAGGGAATCTCAGCTGTGACAAGTGACGAGTTGATGATGCCATTAATGATAGGATTCACCTCTTTGACCAAAGCTTTTAGGAACAGAGGAGGACAGGGGTCAAAGGGAGATCCAGATTTGCTAGATAAAATGGCCTGATGTGACTCCTCTAAGGAAATGGGGGCAAATACGTTAAAGCCGGTCATGTTAAAATTATTGTCCCTGCTTAGCTCCACCCTTTCCTTATCGGAGGAGGTCAATATCGGTTGGGGAAAATCCTTAACAATGTCTAGAATTTTCTTTTCGAAGTAATTAGCAATGGAGTTGCAGAGGGGCAGGAAAGGGGGAACTGCCTGTAAAAGTGCTCTAGGATTTGTGAAACTGTTTACAATCTTGAATATGTCTTTCTGTCCATTTTCAGAGGAGGCAATTGCCTCTAAGAAGTAAGCTTTTTCGCCGATTTAATTGAGGCGTGGTACTGCCTACGGGCTACTTTATAAATACTACGGGCATCAGCTCCGTAATTCCTATGCCACCAACGTTCCAATGATCTTACTTCACCTAACTCTACTTTCAGGGCTAGTGAGAACCATGGGGCGCTCTTTTTATTTTTAATACCACCTGAGTTTTTTAAGTTCATTGGGTCTGACTGCTTACTTAGTGTCGTGATCCACTCGCAAAACAGCTGATTGTCTGTCGAGGTGTGCCCAGTTAGTATGGGTTTACTCTCTCTCACTTTCTCCAAAAGATCTGGCCGGGTAAGTAATTTTTTCCAGTCAGATTTATGACTGCCCACTGTTCTTTTTATGACTTTCACTGGGACATTATGTTTTAATACAAGGTCAAAAGGAATACATTTGTGATCTGACCTGGTTTGGACAGAGGGGGGTTTAATGGTCAGGATGTCTGAGTTGGTACAAATACAATCTAATATATGACCTGCTATATGTGTGGGTTCTTGCGTCAACAGGGTTAAGCCAAGGACACTAATTATATCCATAAAACAGGTTACCCCTGGTTCTTTAGGGGAATCTAAATGAATATTGAGGTCCCCTAGCAACGTGAATTGGGTGAATCTGAGCGTAAGATCTCTCAGTACATCCCCAATGCTCTCCAGGAAATCTTTAGGTTGACCCGGAGGGCGATATACGAGGGCACCAGAAAACGTCAAGGAGTCATGGATATTTAGACAAAAGGCCATAGCCTCTGCCCCCTTAATGTCTGGCAGCTCATATGTAGTGCATGTCATAGTGTCGCGGTAAATAATAGCCAGCCCCCCTCCCCGTTGCTCCTGCCTATCCAGACGCTGGATTAAAAACCTTTGAGGGAGGGCCACTGCTATGTCCGGATTACACCAGGCCTTTAACCAGGTTTCCGTGATGAAGAGCCAGTCTAAATCCCCCTCGATAATCAGGTCATAAATATGTTGTGCATTCTTGCACATTGACCTTGCGTTAATAAGCCCCCCTCGTAGAACAATGGGTCGTGGCTTCCCTTTGGATGCTGGCTCCGGGCAAACTGTCACCTTGCAATGTTGACAGCAGACCGGGCCATCCCATGTATCAGGTTTCAGAACATCATGGCAATGAGTAGAAAGATTATTCAAAGAGAGTAGACATGCCCTAGACAGGCCGGGGCCTCCAGGTAGGGGGACATTATGCATGGCCCCTGGCGCCTCCTTGGCGCTGACGGGCGCAGACAGGCAGGACTCTGGCATGACTCCAGCGTGGTTCCGGCGCGTCCGCAGAACGCGTTCGCTGCGTGGAGGTAGGCCGTCCCCTTTTATAGTCAGCTAGAGGGCGGCAGAGCGCTGAAACACCCCCAATATGGCCGCTATGGAAACTTTGTCTCCTCGGGACCAATCTCTCAGCGTCTATACTCAGCTGAGAGTGGCCCGAGTAGTGGAAGGGTGAGGAGGGATGTCTGGCAGGGTAAAACGCTTCGAAAATCAAGCTAAAATGCCAAACACGAAATAAAATTCAGACGCTTTTTAAATCAAGCATAATACAATTTTTATAATGAAAATGCTCAAGGTAAAGTCTGTAGAGGAGGTCCTCCCGGCTTCCGCCTCAGGAGGGTGAAAATATTCACAGCTAGGTTAGGTGCCGGGAACAGGGAAGCCCCTTTTATAGTCAGCTAGAGCGCGGCTGAGCGCTGAAACACCCCCAATATGGCCGCTATGGAAACTTCGTCTCCTCGAGACCAATCTCTCAGCATCTATACTCAGCTGAGAGTGGCCCGAGTAGTGGAAGGGTGAGGAGGGATGTCTGGCAGGGTAAAACGCTTCGAAAATCAAGCTAAAATGCCAAACACGAAATAAAATTCAGACGCTTTTTAAATCAAGCAGAATACAATTTTTACAATGAAAATGCTCTAGGTAAAGTCTGTAGAGGAGGACCTCCCGGCTTCCGCCTCAGGAGGGTGAAAAAATGCACAGCTATGTGCCACATTCGACACCGTAAAACACGACATACTGATACACCGACTTATGAACTTAGGAGTGTCAAGAAATGCCATCACCTGGTTTAGATCGTTCTCAGCTGACCGCTCCTTCCAGGTTTTCGAGGGCGATATTGCCTCCACCAGCTTGTCGCTCAGTTGTGGTGTACCTCAGGGCTCCTCCCTGGGCCCCCACACTGTTCAATATATATATGAGCCCCCGAGCTGAGATTGTTCGTCCTTTTGGCATAAAAATCACTTATGCCGATGACAATCAGTTAGTGGTGGCTCTTAACCAGCCAAACATCTCCCCAACCAACTTAAGTAGCTGTCTAGAGGATCTGGCCAACTGGATGACACTTTACTGTTTAAAATTGAATGGGGGCAAAACTGAGCTCATGCTCTTAGGAAACACTCCCTCATTTAATGCGAACCTACTGTGGCCCACTTTCCTCGGTCCGCTCCAGCCCCAAAAAGTACAATTAAAAACCTATGCATCTGGCTTGACCATCCCTTAATTTTAACCATCAAGCAGCAAAACTTTCAGCCTCCCGCTATGGCCTGCTCAGGCTATTATGAAAAATGATTCCCCTGGTCCCATTTCAGGCAAGACAAATCATGTTCCAGGGCCTCATCCTGTCGCGCCTGGACTACAGGATTGCCCTCTATTTAGGGGCCCCTCAATCTACTACTCGTAAAGTCCAGATTATCCAAAACTGTGCAGCCCGCACATTCCTTCGAATCCCTGGTCGGCAGTCAACCTATCCAGGATTCAAGAGCCTGCACTGGCTTCCGGTTAGGGAAAGAATTCAATTTAAGGACCTGTGCAACACTCACAGGGCTTTCTGGAAGACTGGCCCAGCCATCAGCCAATCGCTGATCACTCCCTACCAACCGAACAGACAGCTTCAATCGGCATCTTCCTTCCTCACCCTAGTCCCCCAAATCAAAAGAACAAGGTGTGGTGGCCGCTCATTTGCGTAACTACCACGCTTTACAAATGGACTTTTCATTTCACGATGAAAGTTGAGCTTTAGAGTACTCACCCTAACTGCAAATACCTTGTATTAATGGCTGACTCACTCTCACTGACTCTCACTGACACTCTCACAGACTCTCACTCTCTCACACTCTCACTGACACTGACACTCTCATTTACACTCTCACCCTCATTCACACTGACTCTCTCACTCACACTGACTCTCTCACTCTCACTGACTCTCTCACTCACACTGACTTTCTCACACTCACTGACTTTCTCACTCTCACTGACTGTATCTCCCACTCTCATTGTCTCACTGACTGACTTTCCCACTCTCACTCACTCACTGAACGACACACTCACTCTCACTCACTGACTGACTCACTCTCACTCACTGACTGACTCACTCTCACTGGCAGACTCTCTCACTCTCTCACTGACTGACTGACTCACTCAATCTCACTGACAGACTCTCATTAACTGACCCACTCTCACTGATAGATTCTCACTGACTGACTCACTCTCACTGACGGATTCTCCCACTCTCTCACTGACTGACTCACTCACTCTCTCTCACTGACAGACTCTCACTGACAGACTCACTCTCACTGACTGACTCTCAGTGACTGACATACTCTCACTGGCAGACTCTCCCACTCTCTCTCACTTACTGATTGACAGAATCTCTCGCACTGACTGACAGAATCTCTCTCACTGACTGACTCACTCACTCTCACTGACTCACCCTCACTGACTGACAGACTCTCCCACTCTCCCTCACTGACAGACTCTCCCACTCTCTCTCACGAACTGACTGACTCTCCCACTCACTCTCACTCACTGACTGACAGACTCACTCTCACTGACTGACTCACTCACTCTCACAAACTCACTCTCACAGACTCACTCTCACGGACTCACTCTCACTGACTCACTCTCACTGACAGACTCTAACTGACAGACTCTAACTGACAGACTCTCTCACTCTCTCACTGACTCTCCCACTCTCTCACTGACTGACTCACTCACTCTCACTGACAGACTCTCACTGATAGGCTCTCACTGACAGACTCTCCCACTCTCTCTCACTCACTGACTGACTCTCCACCTCTCTCTCACTCACTGACCGACTCACTCACTCTCACTCACTAAATGACTCACTCACGCTCACTGACAGACTCTCTCTCACTGACTGACTGACTCTCCCACTCACTTTCACTCTCACTTACTGACTGACTCTCCCACTCCCTCTCACTCACTGACTGACTCTCCCACTCACACAAACTGATTCACTCAGTCTCACTGACTGACTGAATCAACAACTCTCACTGACAGACTCTCACTGATTGACTCACTCTCACTGACAGACTCTCTCACTGACTGACTCTCCCACTCTCTCACTGACTGACTGACTCACTCACTCTCACTGACAGACTCTCACTGACTGACTCACTCTCACTGACAGACTCTCACTGACCTACTCACTCTCACTGACAGACTCTCTCACTGGCTGACTCTATCACTGACTGACTCACTCTCTCTCTCTCACTGACAGACTCTCACACTCTTTCTCACTGACTGACTGACAGAATCTCTCTCACTGACTGACAGAATCTCTCTCACTGACTGACTGACTCACTCTCACTGAATCACTCTCACTGACTGACAGACCCTCTGTGACAGACCCTCCCACTCTCACTCACTGACTGACTCACTCACTCCCATTGTATGGCAGACTCACTCTCACTCACTGACTGACTCACTCCCACTGACAGACTCTCACTGACTCTCCCACTGACTCTCACTCTCTCCCACTCTCTCTCACTGACTGACTGACTGACGCACTGTATCTCACTGACTGACTGACTGACTCACTCTCAGACAGACTCTAACTGATAGACCATCACTGACAGACTCTCCCACTCTCTCTCACTCACTAACTCACTCTCCCACTCACTCACTCTCACTCACTGACTGACTCCCCACTCACTCTCACTCACCAACTGACTGACTCACTCTTACCGACTGACTGATTCACTGAGTCTCACTGACTGACTGACTTACTCACTCTCACTGACTCACTGACAGAGTCTCTAACTCTTTCACTGACAGACTCTCACCTGCTGACTCACTCTCAATGACAGACTCTCTCGCTCTCTCTCACTCAGTGAATCACTCACTCACTCTCACTGACAGATTCTCGCTCACTGACTGAGACTCTCTCTCACTGACTGACTGACTAACTCACTCTCACTGACAGACTTTCACTGACAGTCTCTCCCACTCTCTCTCACTCTATCTCACTGACTGACTGACTCACTCCCACTGACAGACTCTCCAACTCTCTCACTGACTGACTCTCTCTCTCTCTCTCTCTCTCACTGACTGACAGACTCTCTCACTGACTGACTCACTCACTCTCACTGACTGACAGACTCACTCTCACTGACAGACTCTCCCACTCTCTCATTGACTGACTCACTCACTCTCACTGACTGACAGACTCACTCTCACTGACTAACTCACTCTCACTTTCAGCCTCACTCACTCACTCTCACTGACTGACACACTCACTCTCACTGACTGACAAACTTTCACTGACAGACTTACTCTGACTGACTGACTGGTTCACGCTTTCTCTCACTGACTGACTGACTTGCTCTCACTTTCAGACTTACTCACCCACTCTCACTGACTGACTCACTCACTCTCACTGACTCTCAGACTTACTCTCACTGACTGACAGACTCACTGACTGACAGACTCACTCTCACTGACAGACTCTCCCATTCTCTCTCACTCACTGTCACTGACTGACATACTCTCTCACTGTCACTGACAGACTCTCACTCACATATTCTTACTGACTGACAGACTCACTCTCACTGGCAGACTCCCCTACTCTCACTGACTGACTCACTCTCGCTCACTGACTGACTGACTCACTCTCGCTCACTGACTGACTGACTGTCACTGACTCACTCCCACTGACTGACTCACCCTTTCTCACGGACTGACTCACTCTCACAGACTGACTCACTCTCACTGACTGACTCACTCACTCTCACTGACTGACAGACTCACTCCCACTGACAGACTCTCCCATCCTCTCTCACTCACTGTCACTGTCACTGACTGACAGACTCACTCTCTCACTCTCACTGACACTCACTCTCACTGACATATTCACTCTCACTCTCTCACTGACGGACTCTCTCACTGGCAGACTCTCACTGACAGACTCACTCTCACTGACAGAATCTCACTGACAGACTCTCTCTGACAGTCTCTTACTCTCTCACTGACTGACTCACTCTCACTCTCACTGACTGATTCGCACTAACAGACTCTCACTGACAGATTCACTCACTGACAGATTCTCTCACTCTCTCACTGAAGACTCTCCCACTCTCTCTCAGTGACTGATAAACTCTCTCTCACTGACAGGCTGACTGTCTCACTTTCACTGACTCACTCTCACTGACTCACTCCCACTGACTCACTCTCACAGACTCTCACTGACAGACTCACTGGCAGACTCTCACTGACAAATTCACTCACTGACTCTCTCCCACAATCTCTCACTCACTGACTGACGCATTCTCATTGTGGTAAATAAATAAATAATACCTCTATTTTTGACTAGACATACAATAACAGATAGCTCAATAAATAAGAGTCAAGATTCGAGGTAGCTGGAGTTTGCAGGTTTAATACAGCATAAAGGACAGGAACAGGACAACCTGCACGGGAATAGGATGGCAGCGCTGCCGGGGGCAGGATCGGGACAACAGCAGCTAACAGCTAACTTTTAATAACAGTGTACAAGTATATATAGTTAAACAAAATACATGATGTTCAATACAATAGGCGTAGCAGTGGGCAGGGCCTGTAACAGTCGCGAAAGATAAGGCAGAAAGTAGGTGTAACAAGAGGCGTGAACAGGGCGTATACATAGACATGTGATGTAAACGTAACAGAATATGTCACAAATGAGGCGGAAACATGGAGGGGGCTACCTAAGGAGCCGGGACCTCTAACCTAGTGGTGCGCGCAAGCTGGCAATGACGTGTTACTAGGAGGAACTGGGGGCTATGACTTCTGCGCTAGAAGGAGAGACGAAAGTCTGGAGAGTCAGAGCGACATGTACCTAAACACTATCTAGTATCTGATGTTTAGAGAACATGTTGATAGAATCCAAAAGTTATCAGGGTAAAGGCTAACAGACTCTAAGACTGGTGCATGCATTATTCTACATGTAGTGCGTGTTGAGGAATATTAAATGACCATTAATACAGTAATTCTTTTACATGGAGACGTAAAGGCTAGACCATGACGGAAACTATTGATGCGATTCAGTAGCTTAGGAATGCAGGGAAGGAGAGCTGGACTGATAACTAGAATCATAACATACTCTTGGCAGACTGGCAGGCAGAGCCAGGCCGAGCCGGGCACTGTGAGGCATGAAGTAAGTGAAGGGTCAGGGATACAGGTGGGGGCTGTATCGCTCCTCGGAGAGGGTTTAGGAGACAGGAACTGAATCTGAGTCCGGGCCCTTTTGAGGCCTAGAAACGGGGATTTTACAATGAAATAACGTGCACACTGTGAAACGTGGCAACGTAACTTTACATAGGCCTGATGCTCGTTGTATTCACGAAAACTAGGAACTGGCATACTAGAGATGGACACAACTGTAATTGCGTCTTTAATCGATCATGGGGAATACATATGCATATTAATCATGCACATATAGCATAAGATGGGGAACACGTAGGGACACAGAACATGGCAAAATTTACTTTTCCACATTCCCTCCTTGTCACTACGTTTCCATCAGGAAACATCTATATTCATGATACCATCTATCATTTCATACAGTATCATTTGCTCGTCTCGAATTGTCTTGGAACGGGACTTAGGACGGGACTTGGGACTAGGAATACAAGAGGTAGCACAAATGCCGCAAATCGCAGGGCCACATTGTATACAGAGGCAGCAACTGAATATAATCGCTACTGCAATACCTAGAAATGACAATACTTTCCATCCCCAGGCAGAAATTATACTCCAAAACCAACCGGACCATGTCCAGGTGCCTGGATTCTGGTGTAACTGATGGGCAATTTTATGAAGTCTGGTTATAGCTGAATAAACAGACGGCGCGTTATTAGGAATGAAAATGCAGCAACTAGATCCGATGACTCTACATGCTCCTCCTCTATCGGCCAGTATGACGTCAAGAACGAGACGATTTTGGAGCACGACAAATCTCATAGCAGATTGCTCTTCGGTTAAGTTACCTAGAGCAGAAGTAGTCTCATTCACTACTGCTTCAAGGGTTCTGGTTAGTCTACGTATTAACTTACTATTCTGGATAGGTCCTATAAAAAAGAAGAATCCTTTATTGAAATCTGTATACTGTTCTAGAGCAGTTTCAGTTTGATCGACAATTGGGGACTCAATCTCCCTTCTATGTCTGGCGTGTACTAGATGTGTGTTTCTATGATAATCAGACGGGGCTAGGAAAACTGGTGGCAGTAGGAAGGCAATGTAACAGGTTCCATCCCAATCGAGGGGCAGACGAACATATGCGGTCTGACCACAAACAAAATAAGAATGACGTGAGGCTTTGAAAATAGATTTCCCACTGTCACTATACTTGACAATAGTAGTACAATCACTATGTCCTACATGTGCGGAACCATTTTTTCGGACACATAATTCGCCTTTGACTGGTAGTACTGAAATAGCAGGTAAGTCTGGAGTAGGATCAGACTGAACATTCAGAACCATGAAATTCGAAGAATAATTACCCAAATTATAAACTTCATTTTCTAGATCTAACCCTGTTCTGTGGGGAAGACCTTGCTTGTCTGGAAAACATGTACTGTTCAGAAGGGACATATCATTTGAAGATGACGTTAACGTGGACCAGGCTCCACATGAACCATTATGTGAAAACGGATAAGGAAACAGTGGCAGAACTCCCTTCGGTGTCTGGAAAGGGGGGAGTCGACCACACACCCAACAATTAGTGGCATTGCTGGTCTGGTGTGAATAATGTAACATACGGATAAATGTATTGTTGCGCATAGCAAGACGATAGGATAGTTCGTGAGGAGGCAGATCACTAAACGTATGCTCTACTGTAGCATTAGAAAACTTATTTACATGAGAAATTGGAAAACATAAATGAAATGCATAACTTGTATAGGTAATCATTAAACTCAAAAACAATATAAAACTTAGAAAAACGATACATCGGATAGAGTTTTGACTAACTCTCTCACTATGGGGGTCTATCTCATACATGTCAGAAACCTGTCTAACCGTTTCACCCAGGGGGACTTAGACAATTAAACTGGCTGACTTATTTTACTAGACCGGAGCTTACTTTTATACTCCTGCTGTGGAGTTTTCTCTAACAGGGAATCCTTTGAATCAGAGTCAATAGCGGGACAGTCCTTGATAATAGTATCTTGGCAGTCTTTAAAATCTTGACAATCCTTGGAAATGTTCTTGGAAACAGTTTTTAGTCGGAGTCCGTGAAATTTCTTGACATGCGACAGGTGCACCCACCCCTTCCTGCCTTCCAACTTGACGGCAGTACGGGTGGTCAGAAGGACTAACTTCGGTTCCTTCCAGCGAGGCTCCAGCGGACTTGAACGATCGAAATTCCGGATTAAAACCAGGGTGCCGGGAAGGACCTCGTGTGGCTTGACTTCAGTATTGTCTGGAAATGCAGCGGCAACCTGTGAACGACAAGAGTGTAGGGCAGACATCAAGGAAGCTAGGTAATCTGTCAGCATATTACTGGAAACATCTGTAATACTTCGGGGTCTGGGTGTACCCCACATATTCGGGGGGCGGCCGAATACGACCTCTTAAGGGGACAGACCTGATCTGGAGTGTGCGACCATGCGCATATAGAATAGAGCGACTGGCAGGGCTACTAGCCAGTCTACACCTTTCTCTTTGCATACTTTGGCAATACGGATTTTCAGGGTTTGATTATGTCTCTCTACGAGACCTGCTGCTTCAGGATGGCGTACACAATGGAACTTCCACTGGTACCCTAGTAAAAGGGAAACGTGCTTCATTAGTTCGGATGAGAATGGCTGGCCGTTATCAGAATACACGACCCTAGGGAGTCCATAGCGGGGGAAAAATTCACGAACCAACTGCTTGGCAGTGGTCGCGGCTGTGTAATCTGGGACTGGATATGCTTCTGTCCACCTGGACAAAGCGCATACAACTACAAGGACATACTTGAAACCTCGACATCGCTCCATCTGAATATAATCCATCTGGAGGACTTCAAAAGGGTGGTCAGGGGGTTGGAACCCACCTTGTTCCACCGGAACACTTTTACCTGGATTGAACTGGCAACATATGATACAGGTACGGACTTTCTGCTTGGCTACAGCTCGTAAATGCTTGTTAAACCAAATGTTCTGGATACTGTCTATCATGGCTTTTTCTCCTAGGTGTGCAGGACTATGTGCGGTATTAATAATGACTTGAACCATAGAGTCGGGGAGAAACCATGTGGCTTTTCCCTTCGTCACCCATCCCTGATCTGTCTGGACCCCTCCTTGTTCGGACCATTTCTTAATTTCTTCAGGAGTAGCATGTGACTGGATATCTATGACATCTTGAGTAGGGTCCTTAACTGTCATACAAGTAGTCTGTTCTAGAGTGGATGTCGGTGTCTTGTTAACGGGTATGTCTGGTGTCTGTGCTGTAAGCTTGGCTGTTCGATCCGCTAGATCATTACCTTGGGAAATAATGTCAGTAACTTTAGTATGTGCTTTGCACTTCATGATAGCGATAGATGTCGGTAAATGTATTGCATCTAACAGAGCTTGAATAAGGAAACCATGCTGAATCTTGGTTCCATGAGAAGTCATGAAACCTCTCTCTTGACAGAGCACTCCAAAGTCGTGTACGACTCCGAATGCGTAGCGTGAATCTGTGTAGATATTAACTTTCAGGTTCTTGGCATGTATGCAGGCTTGTGTCAGAGCGACTAGCTCTGCTGCTTGAGCAGACAGGGTGTCAATACGGTGTGTTTCAATAACTTCAGTGTCAGTAGTCACTGCATACGCGGCTACTAGTTCTCCTGTACTTGTTCTCATACATGAACCATCCACATAAAGTGTCAGGTCGGGATCTGGTAATGGAATATCTGTCAGATCTTGTCTTGGCTTTGTCATAGTGTTAACAACTTCCACACAGTCATGTGTGGCAGGATTTGAAGTAACTGACGGTAACAGTGTAGCAGGATTTAGAATGTTGCAGCGTCTGATTTCTATGTGTGGCTGGAATAGTGTCAGTTCATAACCTGTCAAACGTGCAATTGTCAAGTGCTGAGTCTGTGTTCGGTTTAAAAGAACTTCCACGGAGTGTGGAACTTGTACTGTCAAGGAATGTCCTAACACTATGGAATCACTTTGTCTGATAGCTAGTGCTGTGGCTGCAACTGACTTGAGGCACGCAGGCAGAGCCTGGGCTACTGGATCTAATGTGCTAGAAAAATAAGCACAGGGCTTGTATTGTCCTGCTTGATCTTGTGTGAGAACAGATAATGCAGTACCATCACGTTCTGTGACAAAAAGCGTAAAAGGCTTACTGTAGTTCGGTGTTGCTAGAACAGGAGCTTGGCATAAAGCTTTCTTTAATTCATTAAAACTAAGTGTATGTTCAGATGTCCAAGGGAGGACAGTCGATACGGCTGCCTCCTGTGTCGTTAACTGTATCAGTGGTTTGGCTAGAAATGCATACTGAGGAATCCATTGTCGGCAATAAGAAGTGAGGCCGATAAAAGCACGTACCTCCTTCTGGGTCTTGGGCTGAGGAAGACTCGCTATTAACTGGATACGGTCGGGTGTCAACTGCCTACCCCACTTGGACAGTAAGTGGCCTAAGTAGATCACTTGCTGGACACAGAATTGAAGCTTTGAAGGGGACACCTTGTGCCCCATCTCGGCTAGGAAGTACAGAACTGTAAGTGATGCTCGCTCGCAAGCACGTTCAGAACGGGCTGTGATCAGTAGATCATCGACATATTGGAGCAGGGCAGTGTCAGTTGGCATGTGAATATTGTCTAGTTGTCTCTTAAGTGCTTGACTGTAAATACTAGGACTTTCTGTGAAACCTTGAGGAGCTCGTGTGAATTTATAGCTCCTTCCATTTAAACAAAAACCGAAAAGGTACTGGCTGTCTGGATGAATCGGAACACTGAAAAATGCATTCTTGAGGTCGATTACGGTAAAGAATGTTGCCTCAGGGTCAATAGCTGTCAATAGGGATGAGATATCTGGAACAACTGGGTACTGGGGAATGATACATTTATTGAGTTCTCGAAGGTCAATCACTAATCGATATACTGGGGGTGCATTTGGATCAGTACGTTTCATGACTGGAATGATAGGAGAATTACATACATTGGAGTCAGTTTCTACAACTACTCCTTGAGCAATGAGCTCGTCAATAATTTTGGATAAGGCTGCTACAGCCTCAGGTGGCAATCTGTACTGCCTGATTCGTGGTAACACTACACCTTGCTTGAGAGTCACACGATGGGGTGTGATTTGCATAAAACCAACATCAGTTGGACCTTGCGCCCATAGATGCTGGGGGACATTCAATAATCTTGGATCAAAATCACGTAATACATAGTGACCCTTAAAGTCACGTAAAAACAAACGTATTCCCTCTGGGGAACAACAAATAACTGCACCTAATTCTTTCAATGTCTTAATGCCTAACACATTTTCTGGACATGACTTCGTAAGTAATAGATCAGTAGTTCGGGACAATGGACCTACTTCTAGAGTAACTGGTTTGGAAATCTCGTTAACTATTGGCTTTCCTGAAAATCCAAGGGAAACATTTCTAGAGCCTGAGAGCGGAGCCCCTGGAACCTCGTCATGACTAATAGTAGTCCTACTTGCCCCTGTATCAATCAAAAACTTTCTGTCTTTCCCTAATACTTGACTGTGAACATAGGGACCCTCTTGATCTACAGGAATCTCGATGAGAGGCAAGCCTACCTCCCTCTCTAGGCTGTTTCATGAATACGCTTGATACTCTGGATACTCGGACTGTGCATACTGGTACATCTGCTGTGTAACATGCTGTGTTGCAGCTATAGGCTGCGGTGCTGTAACTGTCTGTGGTGTATTCTGTGGTGACTGAGAAGTCTGTGAAACTTGTTCTTGTCTAGGCGGACGTGGTCTTTCTTTAGTCTTACCAGTGGCTATGTTGTGTTTCAGAACTGCACACTCGTTTATAAAATGACCTGGCTGTTTACAATAATTGCAGGTCCCTTTAACGGGAGCTGCAGGATGACTGGCTTGATTCGGACCCCTCTTCTGACTGTCTTGTGGAACAGATTGTGCAACTAGTACTTTCATTTTCGTGTCTTTCATACGTCTTCTCTCGTGTTCTTGCTATTCTCTGATTCTATTCTGGTGATACTGGAGCATCTGTAACATCTGGGACGGAGTACTAGCTTGCCATGTACTTTCGACTTTCAAAACTCGATTCTTAACTTGTGGACTTGAATTCTCGACTAGTTTAGTAACAAAAAGATGAGGGTATGACTCGCTACTCGTCTTTAAACCACTGTTTATTATAAAACATTTCTCAAATCTAGAATAAAAATCACTAGTGTCTTCGTCTTGTTTCTGTTTACAGGCTGAGATTGCATCCCAGTCTTCCTTTTTAGTGGCTAATAATCTAGGCAAAACTTGTATCAATAATTCTGGTAGTTCTTTACATTTGTCTCCAAGACCGGTACCTGGTACTCGTATCTTATCTTCAGCTTCTAGAGCTGTCCAATCGATCTTTTTCTCTCCCACCTCCCAATCCTTTTCCTTGAGTTTTTCGTATATGCCCGCAGGCAACAGGACTTTTAACATTTTAATAATATCTGGATACGTGTATTCTCCCATACGGAGCATGTCTTTTAATTCACGGTGGAACCCTGCTGGATCTTTGTCGTGACAGGGAATTAATTTCTTCATCTCTAAGAGTTCCATCTTTGTAACTGGGGTGTAAACAAATACTCGTTGCATTTCACCACCCGTTGTCCTAACTGGGTGTACTTCTCGTAACGGATGCTGTCTATCTATGTAAAATGGTTTACTTTCTGGAGGTGAGACATGAACAAAATGTGGGTTCAGAAACGTTCTATATTTATGGCGCTGTTCTAGAATGACACTAATTAAATCGGTACCTAAACCTTTCCATCTATACTGGAGTAACTCGTTCAGGATATCATGTAACGGACCTGGATCAGAATGTTGACCCTCATACAGCGTAATGAGGTGCTGGATCATATACATACCCACCAGTCGCTGCTCGGCTGGGGGCAGTTTCAGGAACATGTGTGCCACTATTTCGTCTGGAAAAGTGGTAGAATCAGTAGCCCATCGGACTGCTGATCGGGCTAGTTCTTGTTCATGCATGGTACCTAATTCACTATAACCGATTCGTGATTTCAGAATGTGATCGGTAGCTTGAAATACTTGTTCTAGAGAGCCTTGTTCTGGTGCTGGAAGATGAGAGACTTTCTTGTGTTCTAGGCGTAAATGTCGGTCTGGAAATCTAGATTTACCTACATACGCTATTCTGGCGGTGTTCTCGTCGTCTACCTCTTCAGTAGGAGAGTCATTTTCTCTCTCGCTTCCTAGAGCTTCTTTGCGTTGTTTGTGTAACCTTATTATTTCTTTACGTATTTTCTTGTACATACTCTCTATACTATTGAGTGTCTTGTGCTTACCCTCGGCTATATTATCACTCCACTTTGTCAGAATTTTCATTTCGGTCGGATCTTTAGTCGGGGAATCTTGTTCCCTAATTAAACAATTGATCAGAAACTTTAATAACATGAACTGAATCTCAGATTTTCTGTGAGACATGGCTTCACCAATACTTTCTGGATCTTGTCCTGTACGAATGAAACGATACATTCTGTCTAGATCTTCTTTCATATTCGGTAGGGTGACCAAATACTCGGACACCTGCCTTATACGTACGGAATATATAACCATACTATCCTCGCCTGGGACTGGATCATAACAGCATTCAGTAAGAGCTCGCCTGATTTCTGCAATGGACTGATATTTAGGCGTACGCTGTAACGCACGTTCATGTAACTCGACTGGCCCTAGACGTCTACTTGGCGGCGGGGTACCAGGAGGACCTCCTCCAGCGGCCCCTAAGCTGGAATTGTCGACTGATACTCTTCGTGCTGGCAGAGTGACTGATGTGGCGGGAATTTGTACTACGGGCTGGACCGGGGGTACCGTAACAGGTACTGCAACAGGTGCCCCGGTGACTGGAGGACCATGAATTACATTATTTACAGGAGCTGGTGGAACAGGATTTGCATATTCTGGGACTGTGTCGTCCAAATAGGACGAGAGAAAAATATCAGCTGCGGTCGGTTTGTGACGTAGCTTGGTCGGAACTAAAGGTGGCGGGAAATTACTGGATGCCTCCGGGGTTGCTTTTGGCAAGCCCTCGGCAAGAAGAGGATACATACCCTTAATAAGGGCATTCCTCTGTCTGTCTGACTGTTCGGTTTTAACTCGTTCACCTATTTCGATTAGTTCCCTTTCTTGGGCTCTTTCTGAGGATTCTCTACTTAATTCTGACTTTCTGATTTCTTTTTCGGTTCTTTTATGAGATTCTTTGCGCCATAACTCGATGGCATCTTTCTGTGACTGTCTGGCTTTCTTTTTCCATAATGCTTCTTCTACTCGCATGATGCACTCGGCATCCCATGTACCCGATACGGGCCATCTATATTTCTCTTCTAACTGTTTGGTGTACTCCACCCACAAATCTAGATACAATATGGCACTTATGCCATGCTTTTGATACATAAAATGACCTGGACTGTCCCTAGGCGGGACAGGAACTGCTTCTTCTAACAGACCTTTTCTAGTTTTTAACTGACGTAACTTGGAAAACAATGGCATGACTGGGCTGGAGTCTAGACACAATACAATACACAATGAACACGATAATTACTGAAGAAACACCACTTTCATACCACGACATTGAAATACATGCATGACATTTAGGATAACAGTTCGGATAAAATACTACCTGGAATACCAAAAACAGAATACACGAATTTCTCGAGAACAGAACGGACTAGAACAGAAACTAGATGCACTGCTAAAACAGTACGAAACTTACCGGTCTCATAAAGAGACACGTCAGGACCCGCATCCACCTAAGTGGACACTTCGTGTTGGATCTGTGTACCCAAACCCACGGACCAGAGACAATGCAATTGACCCTGTCTAGATACTACCCCAGCAACGGTACTCACCGGGCAGCAAGAACGGAAGGCCTCGGACTGGACTGGACTGCTACGACGACGGACGGACGAACTTCGGACTTCTGTTACGGGTGGGCCTCCGGATACCTCGGACCTTGGACTCTCGGCTTGGGCTCTGGTCGGGACTCGCCGCGTTCCTCCACCGCCTCGTCTGGATGCTGGACCGCAACCTCCGTCTCCTCCGTGGGCCTGAGGGATACTTGAAGCAGAAATATCTGCACGTGCACGGTATGGTTCCGTCACGGCTGCAGAGGATCAGGGGGCTTGCGTGGCTTCACCGGCGCGTGGGGAAAGGGCAAGTCCCTATTCGGGCGCCATTATGTGGTAAATAAATAAATAATACCTCTATTTTTGACTAGACATACAATAACAGATAGCTCAATAAATAAGAGTCAAGATTGGAGGTAGCTGGAGTTTGCAGGTTTAATACAGCATAAAGGACAGGAACAGGACAACCTGCACGGGAATAGGATGGCAGCGCTGCCGGGGGCAGGATCGGGACAACAGCAGCTAACAGCTAACTTTTAATAACAGTGTACAAGTATATATAGTTAAACAAAATACATGATGTTCAATACAATAGGCGTAGCAGTGGGCAGGGCCTGTAACAGTCGCGAAAGATAAGGCAGAAAGTAGGTGTAACAAGAGGCGTGAACAGGGCGTATACATAGACATGTGATGTAAACGTAACAGAATATGTCACAAATGAGGCGGAAACATGGAGGGGGCTACCTAAGGAGCCGGGACCTCTAACCTAGTGGTGCGCGCAAGCTGGCAATGACGTGTTACTAGGAGGAACTGGGGGCTATGACTTCTGCGCTAGAAGGAGAGACGAAAGTCTGGAGAGTCAGAGCGACATGTACCTAAACATTATCTAGTATCTGATGTTTAGAGAACATGTTGATAGAATCCAAAAGTTATCAGGGTAAAGGCTAACAGACTCTAAGACTGGTGCATGCATTATTCTACATGTAGTGCGTGTTGAGGAATATTAAATGACCATTAATACAGTATTTCTTTTACATGGAGACGTAAAGGCTAGACCATGACGGAAACTATTGATGCGATTCAGTAGCTTAGGAATGCAGGGAAGGAGAGCTGGACTGATAACTAGAATCATAACATACTCTTGGCAGACTGGCAGGCAGAGCCAGGCCGAGCCGGGCACTGTGAGGCATGAAGTAAGTGAAGGGTCAGGGATACAGGTGGGGGCTGTATCGCTCCTCGGAGAGGGTTTAGGAGACAGGAACTGAATCTGAGTCCGGGCCCTTTTGAGGCCTAGAAACGGGGATTTTACAATGAAATAACGTGCACACTGTGAAACGTGGCAACGTAACTTTACATAGGCCTGATGCTCGTTGTATTCACGAAAACTAGGAACTGGCATACTAGAGATGGACACAACTGTAATTGCGTCTTTAATCGATCATGGGGAATACATATGCATATTAATCATGCACATATAGCATAAGATGGGGAACACGTAGGGACACAGAACATGGCAAAATTTACTTTTCCACAAGACTCTCACTGACTCATTCTCACTGACAGACTCTCACTGACTCACTCTCACGGACTCCATCTCACTGACTCACTCTCACTGACTCACTCTCACTGACAGACTCTCACTGACAGATGCTCACTGACAGACTCTCTCACTCTTTCACTGACTCTACCACTCTCTCACTGACTGACTGACTGACTCACTCTCCCTGACTGGCTAGCTCATTCTCACTGACAGACTCTCTCTCACTCTCTCTCTGTCTCTCTCTCTCTCTCTCACTAACTGTCAGACTCTCTCTCACAAACTGACAGACTCTCTCTCACTGATTGACTCACTCACTCACTCTCACTTACAGACTCTCACTGGCTGACTCACTCTCAATTACAGACTCTCTCACTCTCTCTCACTCACTGACTGACTCTCCCACTCTCACTGACTGACTGACTTACTCACTCTCACTGACTCACTGACAGAGTCTCTAACTCTTTCACTGACAGACTCTCACCTGCTGACTCACTCTCAATGACAGACTCTCTCGCTCTCTCTCACTCAGTGAATCACTCACTCACTCTCACTGACAGATTCTAGCTCACTGACTGAGACTCTCTCTCACTGACTGACTGACTGACTCACTCTCACTGACAGACTTTCACTGACAGTCTCTCCCACTCTCTCTCACTCTATCTCACTGACTGACTGACTCACTCCCACTGACAGACTCTCCAACTCTCTCACTGACTGACTCACTCTCTCTCTCTCTCTCTCACTGATGGACAGACTGTCTCTCATAGACTGACAGACTCTCTCACTGACTGACTCACTCACTCTCACTGACTGACAGACTCACTCTCACTGACAGACTCTCCCACTCTCTCACTGACTGACTCACTCACTCTCACTGACTGACAGACTCACTCTCACTGACTAACTCACTCTCACTTTCAGCCTCACTCACTCACTCTCACTGACTGACACACTCACTCTCACTGACTGACAAACTTTCACTGACAGACTTACTCTGACTGACTGACTGGTTCACGCTTTCTCTCACTGACTGACTGACTTGCTCTCACTTTCAGACTTACTCATCCACTCTCACTGACTGACTCACTCACTCTCACTGACTCTCAGACTTACTTTCACTGAATGACAGACTCACTCACTCTCACTGACTGACAGACTCACTGACTGACAAATTCACTCTCACTGACAGACTCTCCCATTCTCTCTCACTCACTGTCACTGACTGACATACTCTCTCACTGTCACTGACAGACTCTCACTCACATATTCTTACTGACTGACAGACTCACTCTCACTGGCAGACTCCCCTACTCTCACTGACTGACTCACTCTCGCTCACTGACTGACTGACTCACTCTCGCTCACTGACTGACTGACTGTCACTGACTCACTCTCACTGACTGACTCACCCTTTCTCACGGACTGACTCACTCTCACAGACTGACTCACTCTCACTGACTGACTCACTCACTCTCACTGACTGACAGACTCACTCCCACTGACAGACTCTCCCATCCTCTCTCACTCACTGTCACTGTCACTGACTGACAGACTCACTCTCTCACTCTCATTGACACTCACTCTCACTGACATATTTACTCTCACTCTCTCACTGACGGACTCTCTCACTGGCAGACTCTCACTGACAGACTCACTCTCACTGACAGAATCTCACTGACAGACTCTCTCTGACAGTCTCTTACTCTCTCACTGACTGACTCACTCTCACTCTCACTGACTGATTCGCACTAACAGACTCTCACTGACAGATTCACTCACTGACAGATTCTCTCACTCTCTCACTGAAGACTCTCCCACTCTCTCTCACTGACTGATAAACTCTCTCTCACTGACAGGCTGACTGTCTCACTTTCACTGACTCACTCTCACTGACTCACTCCCACTGACTCACTCTCACAGACTCTCACTGACAGACTCACTGGCAGACGTTCACTGACAAATTCACTCACTGACTCTCTCCCACAATCTCTCACTCACTGACTGACGCATTCTCATTGACAGACTCTCACTGACTCATTCTCACTGACAGACTCTCACTGACTCACTCTCACGGACTCCATCTCACTGACTCACTCTCACTGACTCACTCTCACTGACAGACTCTCACTGACAGACGCTCACTGACAGACTCTCTCACTCTTTCACTGACTCTACCACTCTCTCACTGACTGACTGACTGACTCACTCTCCCTGACTGGCTAGCTCATTCTCACTGACAGACTCTCTCTCACTCTCTCTCTGTCTCTCTCTCTCTCTCACTAACTGTCAGACTCTCTCTCACAAACTGACAGACTCTCTCTCACTGATTGACTCACTCACTCACTCTCACTTACAGACTCTCACTGGCTGACTCACTCTCAATTACAGACTCTCTCACTCTCTCTCACTCACTGACTGACTCTCCCACTCTCACTGACTGACTGACTTACTCACTCTCACTGACTCACTGACAGAGTCTCTAACTCTTTCACTGACAGACTCTCACCTGCTGACTCACTCTCAATGACAGACTCTCTCGCTCTCTCTCACTCAGTGAATCACTCACTCACTCTCACTGACAGATTCTCGCTCACTGACTGAGACTCTCTCTCACTGACTGACTGACTGACTCACTCTCACTGACAGACTTTCACTGACAGTCTCTCCCACTCTCTCTCACTCTATCTCACTGACTGACTGACTCACTCCCACTGACAGACTCTCCAACTCTCTCACTGACTGACTCACTCTCTCTCTCTCTCTCTCACTGATGGACAGACTGTCTCTCATAGACTGACAGACTCTCTCACTGACTGACTCACTCACTCTCACTGACTGACAGACTCACTCTCACTGACAGACTCTCCCACTCTCTCACTGACTGACTCACTCACTCTCACTGACTGACAGACTCACTCTCACTGACTAACTCACTCTCACTTTCAGCCTCACTCACTCACTCTCACTGACTGACACACTCACTCTCACTGACTGACAAACTGTCACTGACAGACTTACTCTGACTGACTGACTGGTTCACGCTTACTCTCACTGACTGACTGACTTGCTCTCACTTTCAGACTTACTCATCCACTCTCACTGACTGACTCACTCACTCTCACTGACTCTCAGACTTACTTTCACTGAATGACAGACTCACTCACTCTCACTGACTGACAGACTCACTGACTGACAAATTCACTCTCACTGACAGACTCTTCCATTCTCTCTCACTCACTGTCACTGACTGACATACTCTCTCACTGTCACTGACAGACTCTCACTCACATATTCTTACTGACTGACAGACTCACTCTCACTGGCAGACTCCCCTACTCTCACTGACTGACTCACTCTCGCTCACTGACTGACTGACTCACTCTCGCTCACTGACTGACTGACTGTCACTGACTCACTCTCACTGACTGACTCACCCTTTCTCACGGACTGACTCACTCTCTCAGACTGACTCACTCTCACTGACTGACTCACTCACTCTCACTGACTGACAGACTCACTCCCACTGACAGACTCTCCCATCCTCTCTCACTCACTGTCACTGTCACTGACTGACAGACTCACTCTCTCACTCTCATTGACACTCACTCTCACTGACATATTTACTCTCACTCTCTCACTGACGGACTCTCTCACTGGCAGACTCTCACTGACAGACTCACTCTCACTGACAGAATCTCACTGACAGACTCTCTCTGACAGTCTCTTACTCTCTCACTGACTGACTCACTCTCACTCTCACTGACTGATTCGCACTAACAGACTCTCACTGACAGATTCACTCACTGACAGATTCTCTCACTCTCTCACTGAAGACTCTCCCACTCTCTCTCACTGACTGATAAACTCTCTCTCACTGACAGGCTGACTGTCTCACTTTCACTGACTCACTCTCACTGACTCACTCCCACTGACTCACTCTCACAGACTCTCACTGACAGACTCACTGGCAGACGCTCACTGACAAATTCACTCACTGACTCTCTCCCACAATCTCTCACTCACTGACTGACGCATTCTCATTGACAGACTCTCACTGACTCATTCTCACTGACAGACTCTCACTGACTCACTCTCACGGACTCCATCTCACTGACTCACTCTCACTGACTCACTCTCACTGACAGACTCTCACTGACAGACGCTCACTGACAGACTCTCTCACTCTTTCACTGACTCTACCACTCTCTCACTGACTGACTGACTGACTCACTCTCCCTGACTGGCTAGCTCATTCTCACTGACAGACTCTCTCTCACTCTCTCTCTGTCTCTCTCTCTCTCTCTCACTAACTGTCACACTCTCTCTCACAAACTGACAGACTCTCTCTCACTGATTGACTCACTCACTCACTCTCACTTACAGACTCTCACTGGCTGACTCACTCTCAATTACAGACTCTCTCACTCTCTCTCACTCACTGACTGACTCTCCCACTCTCACTGACTGACAGACACTCTCACTGGCAGGCTTTCATGACAGACACTCCCACACTCTCTCTCACTCTATCTCACTGACTGACAGACTCACTCTCACTGACAGACTCTCCAACTCTCTCACTGACCGACTCTCTCTCTCTCTCTCTCTGTCTGTCTCTCTCTCTCTCTCTTTCTCTCTCTCTCACTAACTGTCAGACTCTCTCTCACAAACTGACAGACTCTCTCTCACTGATTGACTCACTCACTCACTCTCACTTACATACTCTCACTGGCTGACTCACTCTCAATGACAGACTCTCTCACTCTCTCTCTCACTCACTTACTGACTCACCCACTCTCACTGACTGACAGACACTCTCACTGACAGGCTTTCAAGACAGACTCTCCCACTCTATCTCACTGACTGACAGACTCACTCTCACTGACAGAGTCTCCAACTCTCTCACTGATCGACTCACTCTCTCTCTCTCTCTCATTGTCATAATCTCTCTCACAGATTGACAGACTATCTCTCACTGATTGACTCACTCACTCACTCTCACTGACTGACACTCTCTCTCACTGACTGACTGACAGACTTACTCTCACTGACTGACACTCTCTCACTGACTGACAGACTCACTCTCACTGACTGACTCACTCACTATCACTGACTCACTCACTCACTCACTCTAACTGACTAACAGACTTACTCTCACTGAATGACATACTCACTCACTCTCACTGACTGATAGACTCACTCTCTCACTCTCACTGACACTCACTCTCACTGACAGACTCACTCTCACGCTCTCACTGAAAGACTCTCACACTGACAGACTCTAACTGACAGACTAATTCTCACTGATAGACTCTCACTGACAGACTCTCTCACTCTCTCACTGAAAGACTCTCTCTCACTCACTGACTCACTCTCACTGACAGACGCTCACTGAAAGACTCTCACTGACAGACTCTCATTGACTGACATACACCCACTGACTGACTCACTCTCTCTCACTGACTGACTGACTGACTCACTCTCACTGACTGAGTCACTCACTCTCACAGACTGACTCAGTCTCCCTGACTGACTCACTCTCTCTCACTGACTGACAGGTGCAATCTCACTGACAGACTCACTGACAACCTCTCCCACTCTCTCTCACTCACTGTCACTGACTGACATACTCACTGCCACTGACGGACATACTCACTCTCACTGACTGACAGACTCACTCTCTCACTCTCAGTGACAAACTCACTCAATCTCTCACTGACAGAATCTCTCACTGAAAGACTCACTCTCACTGAAAGACTCGCTCTCACTGACAGAATCTCACTGACAGACTCTTACTGACAGAGTCTCCCACTTTCTCACTGATAGACTCACTCTCCCTCTCTCTCTCTCACTGACTGACTCACTCTCACTGACAGACTCTCACTGACAGACTCTCACTGACAGATTCTCACTGACAGACTATCACTGACAGATTCACTGACTGACAAACTCTCTCACTCTCTCTCACTGACTGACAGACTCTCACTGACAGGCTCTCTCTCACTGACTGACTGACAGATTCACTCTCACTGGCTATCTTGCTCACTCTCACTGACTGACAGACTCACTCTCACTGACAGACTCACTGACAGACTCTCCCACTCTCTCTCACTCACTGTCACTGACCACTTTCACTGAGTGATAGACTCACTCTCTCACTCTCACTGACATTCTCACTGACAGACTCACTCTCACTCTCCCACTGACAGACTCTCTCACTGACAGACTCTCACTGACAAATTCCCTCACTCCCACTCTCTCTCACTCACTGACTGACTCATTCTCATTGACAGACTCTCACTGACTCATTCTCACTGACACTCTCACTGACTCACTCTCACGGACTCCATCTCACTGACTCACTGTCACTGACTCAGTCTCACTGACAGACACTCACTGACAGACTCTCTCACTCTTTCATTGACTCTACCACTCTCTCACTGACTGACTGACTGACTCACTCTCACTGACTGACTAACTCACTCTCACTGACAGACTCTCACTGGCTGACTCACTCTCAATGACAGACTCTCTCACTCTCTCTCACTCATTGACTGACTCTCCCACTCTCACTGACTGACAGACACTCTCACTGACAGGATTTCATGACAGACACTCCCACTCTCTCTCTCTCTCACTCTATCTCACTGACTGACAGACTCACTCTCACTGACAGACTCTCCAACTCTCTCACTGACCGACTCACTCTCTCTCTCTCTCTCTCTCTCTCACTAACTGTCAGACTCTCTCTCACAAACTGACAGACTCTCTCTCACTGATTGATTGACTCACTCACTCACTCTCACTGACTGACTAACTCACTCTCACTGACAGACTCTCACTGGCTGACACTCTCAATGACAGACTCTCTCACTCTCTCTCACTCACTGACTGACTCACCCACTCTCACTGACTGACAGACACTCTCACTGACAGGCCTTCATGACAGACTCTCCTACTCTCTCTCACTCACGCTCACTGACAGACTCTCCAAGTCTCTCACTGACCGACTCACTCTCTCTCTCTCTCACTAACTGTCAGACTCTCTCTCACAGACTGACAGACTCTCTCTCACTGATTGACTCACTCACTCACTCTCACTTACTGACAGACTCTCACTGATAGGCTCTCTCTCACTGACTGACTGACAGACTTACTCTCACTGACTGACACTCTCTCACTGACTGACAGACTTACTCTCACTGACTGACTCACTCACTATCACTGACTCACTCACTCACTCACTCTAACTGACTAACTGACTTACTCTCACTGAATGACATACTCACTCTCACTGACTCACTCACTCTCACTGACTGACAGACTGTTGGACCCGGCCGCGTGGCGTGGTCCTACCCCTCCCGCATGGCGGACCCAGGACTACATCGGCCCTCCATCGACACGCTGTCGCCCCTCCGGACACCACCCTCAACGAACCCTCGACGAGAGCAGCCCCCCTGGCAACCTACGGCTCTCCCCCCTGGGACCCCGGTGGACCCTGCTCTCGCCAACCCCGCCGGTCCGGCGACCATGCCAGGCCGCCATTTACAGCCTAACTCCATCTTGGGCCTCTCACGTCCCGAGCACGTGGCCGCAGCCGCCCCTGGCCCGGCCCCAGCGCAGCCCTGACATCGAGGCACCAAGATCCTCCCAGGTGGTAGAGTAGCCACTTGGCAGATCCCGGAGGAGGGGAGTTTCGATGGCCCCCCCCAGCCGTCCCCGGACGCCTGGTATCGATCGCTCTCCAGCCTCCCTGGGCGCGGGCTCCACCCCCCTGCTGGGTGTCTGGACACCTTCATCCCGGCCCCTCTGACCCCCAGGCGCGAGGGTCCGGACATCAAAGGCCTCCAGTCCTATATCTGGGCCAGCCCTGGATTAAGACTCCAGTTGTATCTTGGAGTCGAAGCCGTGCTGACCTCGTCGCGGCTGATCCTGATCCGAACTCTTGCACCTGGAACCTTCGAGGCCCTGCTGACGCTGTCGCGTCCTGACCAAGCTGAAACACCTTCGAGGCCCTGCTGACGCTGTTGCAGCCTGACCGAGCTGAAACACCTTCGAGGCCCTGCTGACGCTGTCGCGGCCTGACCGAGCTGAAACACCTTCGAGGCCCTGCTGACGCTGTCGCGGCCTGACCGAGCTGAAACACCTTCGAGGCCCTGCTGACGCTGTCGCGGCCTGACCGAGCTGAAACACCTTCGAGGCCCTGCTGACGCTGTCGCGGCCTGACCGAGCTGAACCACCTTCGAGGCCCTGCTGACGCTGTCGCGGCCTGATCCTGCTGAACTATCTCAAGGGCCTGCTGACGCTGTCACGGCCCGACCCCTTGAACTATCCACGCACCAGTTGATACTAAGACTGTCCCGCTACCCCCTTATTCCCGAAACAAAGACTTTACGGATCCCTCGATCCCAGTGTTATGCTACTACGAGAACGTGCCTTCATTGCTTATATAAAGATTCTTGAGAGTATCCCTTCGTGTGGTATCCGTCTGTGGTAGTGTGATTGCTTCGTTGTTACGATTGTAGGAGAGGAGCCTCGCCAAGGAGGCCTCCCTACGGCGCTCGGCCTATCCCCTACAGAGAGGTGGGTCTCAGGGTGGGCAGTCAGACATCTTCTGTCTCCCCTGGAACCGCCTTTCTAACACAGACTCACTCTCACTGACTTATAGACTCACTCTCTCACTCTCACTGACACTCACTCTCACTGATAGACTCTCACTGACAGAGTCTCTCACTCTCTCACTGAAAGACTCTCTCTCACTGACTAACTCACTCTCACTGACAGACTCTCACTGAAAGACTCTCACTGACAGACTCTCACTGACTGACATACGCCCACTGACTGACAGACTTACTCTCACTAGCAGACTCTCCCACTCTCTCACTGACTGACTGACTCTCTCTCACTGACTGACTGACTCACTCTCACTGACTGACTCACTCACTCTCACAGACTGACTCACTCTCCCTGACTGACTCACTCTCTCTCACTGACTGGCAGGCGCAATCTCACTGACAGACTCACTCACAACCTCTCCCACTCTCTCTCACTCACTGTCACTGACTGACATACTCACTGTCGCTGACTGACATACTCACTCTCACTGATTGACAGACTCACTCTCTCAATCTCAGTGACAAACTCACTCTCACTGACAGACTCACTCAATCTCTCACTGACAGACTCTCTCACTGACAAACTCACTCTCACTGAAAGACTCACTCTCACTGACAGAATCTCACTGACAGACTCTCACTGACAGAGTCTCCCACTTTCTCACTGACAGACTCACTCTCCCACTCTCTCTCACTGACTTACAGACTCTCACCGACAGACTCTCACTGACAGATTCTCACTGACAGACTCTCACTGACAGACTCTCACTGACAGATTCACTCACTGACAAGCTCTCTCACTCTCACTGACTGACTGACTCTCTCTCACTGGCAGGCTGACTGACTCACTCTCATTGACTCACTCTCACTGACTCACTCTCACTGACAGACTTTCACTGACTCAAACTCACAGACTCATTGACAGACTCAATGGCAGACTCTCACTGACAGACTCACTCTCACTGACACTTTTCCACTCTCTCACTCACTGACTGACTCATTCTCATTGACTGACTCTCACTAACTCATTCTCTCACTGACTCACTCTCTCACTGACTCACTCTCTCTCTCACTGACTGACTGACTCACTCGCTCTCACTGACACTCTCTCTCACTCTCTCACTGACTGATGCTCCCACTCTCTCTCATTGACAGACTCTCAAAGACTCTCACTGACAGACTCACTGGCAGACTCTCATTGACAGACTCACTCTCACTGACACTCTCCCACTCTCTCACTCACTGACGGACTCATTCTCATTGACAGACTCTCACTGACTCATTCTCACTGACAGACTCTCACTGGCTCACTCTCTCACTCGCTCACTCTCTCATTGACAGCCTCTCACTGACTCTCTCTCACTGACAGACTCTCACTGACTCTCTCTCACTGACAGACTCTCACTGACTCTCTATCACTGACAGACTCTCATGACTCACTCTCAATGACTCACTCTCACTGACTCACTCTCACCCCTGACTCTCTCTCACTGACTCTCTCTCACTGAGAGACTCTCACTGACAGACTCTCCCACACTCTCAATGATTGACTCTCCCACTCACTCTCACTGGCTCACTCTCACTGACTCACTCTCCCACTCTCTCTCACTGACTCACTCACTCACTCACTCTCACTGACAGTCTCTCTGACAGACTCTCTCACTCACTACACTGACTCACTCTCACTAACAGACTCTCACTGACACACTCTCTCACTCTCTCACTGACTGACCCTCACTGACATACTTTCTCACTGACAGACTCACTCTCACTGACGGACTCTCTCTGACTCACTCTCTCTGACTCACTGTTACTGACTCACTCTCACTGACTCACTCTCACTGACAGACACTCACTGTGTGGAAAAGTAAATTTTGCCATGTTCTGTGTCCCTACGTGTCCCCCATCTTATGTTATATGTGAATGATCGATATGCATATGTATTCCCTTATGATCAATTAAAGACGCAATTCCAGTTGTGTCCATCTCTAGTATGCCAGTTTCCAGTTCTCGTGAAAGCTACGAGTATTAGGCCTATGTAAAGCTACGATGCCACGTTTCACAGTGTGCACGTTAATTCAGAATAAAGTCCCCGTTTCTAGGCCTCAAAAGGGCCCGGACTCAGATTCAGCTCCTGTCTCCTGAACCCTCTCCGAGGAGCGATACAGCCCCCACCTGCATCCCTGACCCTTCACTTACTTCCTGCCTCACAGTGCCCGGCTCTGCCTGGCTCTGCCTGCCAGTCTGCCAAGAGTATGTTATGATTCTAGTTATCAGTCCAGCCCTCCTTCTCTGCATTCCTAAGCTACTGAATCGCATCAATAGTTTCAGTCATAGTCTAGCCTTTATGTCTCCATGTAAGAGAAATACTGTATTAATGGTCATCGAATATTCCTCGCAACACGCACTACATGTAGAATAATGCATGCACCAGTCCTAGAGTCTGTTAGCCTTTACCCTGATAACTTTTGGATTCTATCAACATGTTCTCTAAACATCAGATACTAGATAGTGTTTAGGTACATGTCGCTCTGACACTCCAGACTTTCGTCTCCTCTTCTAGTGCAGAAGTCATAGCCCCCAGTTCCTCCTGGTATCACGTCATTGCCAGTTTGCGCGCACCACTAGGTTAAAGGTCCCAGCTCCTCAGGTAGCCCCCTCCATGTTTCCGCCCCATTTATGACATCTTCTGTTACGTTTACATCACATGTCTATGTATACGCCCTGTACACGCCTCTTGTTACACCCACTTTATGCCTTATCTTTCGCGACTGCTACGAAACCCCGCCTACTGCTACGCCTACTGTATTGCATGTAATGTATTTTGTTTAACTATAAATATTGTGCACTGTTATTAAAAAGTTACCCCTTATGCTCCCAGATCCTGCCCCGGCAGCTGCCGGGCCCTGCCATCCCATTCCCATGCAGGCTGTCCTGTTCCTGTCCTTTATGCCTGATTAAAGCCTGTAAACTCCAGCTACCTCGAATCTTGACTCTTATTTATTGAGCTATCTGTTTATATTGAATCCAGTCAAAAATAGACCCGGTAATTAATTATTTATTTACCACATAATGGCGCCCGGATAGGGACTTGCCCTTTCCCCACGCGCCGGAGAAGCCACGCAAGCCCCCTGACCCTCTGCAGCCGTGACGGAACCATACCGTGCACGTGCAGATATTTCTGCTTCAAGTATCCCTCAGGCCCACGGAGGAGACGGAGGTTGCGGTCCAGCATCCAGACGAGGCGGTGGAGGAACGCGGCGAGTCCCGACCAGAGCCCAAGCCGAGAGTCCAAGGTCCGAGGTATCCGGAGGCCCACCCGTAACTGAAGTCCGAAGTTCGTAGTCCGTTGTCGTAGCAGTCCAGTCCAGTCCGAGGCCTTCCGTTCTTGCTGCCCGGTGAGTACCGTTGCTGGGGTAGTATCTAGACAGGGTCAATTAATTTGTCTCTGGTCCGTGGGTTTGGGTACGCAAATCCAACATGAAGTGTCCACCTAGGTGGATGCGGGTCCTGACGTGTCTCTTTATGGGACCGGTATGTTTCGTACTGTTTCAGCAGTGCATCTAGTAACTCTAGTAAGTTCCGTTCTCGAGAAGTTCATGTGTTCTGTTCTCAAGTATTCCAGGTAATGTTTCTGTCCGAACTGTTATTTTAATGTATTTCAATGTGTTTTCAATGTCGTGGTATGAATGATTTGTTTTCTCAGTCATTATTGTGTTTATCGTGTATTGTATTGTGTTCAGTATTCCAGTCTAAATCATGCCTCTGTTCTCCAAGTTACGTCAGTTAAAAACTAGGAAAGGTCTGCTCGAAGAAGCAGTTCCTGTCCCGCCTAGGGACAGTCCAGGTCATTTTATGTATCATAAGCATGGCATAAGTGCCATATTATATCTAGATTTATGGGTGGAGTACACCAAGGAATTAGAAGAGAAATATAGATGGCCCGTATCAGGCACATGGGATGCCGAGTGCATCATGCGAGTAGAAGAAGCATTATGGAAAAAGAAATCCAGACAGTCCCAGAAAGATGCCATCGAGTTATGGCGCAAAGAATCTCATAAAAGAACCGAAAAAGAAATCAGAAAGTCAGAATTAAGTAGAGAATCCTCAGAAAGAGCCCAAGAAAGGGAATTAATCGAAATAGGTGAACGAGTTAAAGCCGAACAGTCAGACAGACAGAGGAATGCCCTCATTAAGGGTATGTACCCTCTTCTTGCCGAGGGCTTGCCAAAAGCAACCCCGGAGGCATCCAGTAATTTTCCGCCACCATTAGTTCCGACCAAGCTACGTCATAAACCGACCGCAGCTGATATTTTTCTCTCGTCCTATTTGGACGACACAGTCCCAGAATATGCAAATCCTGCTCCGCCAGCTCCTGTAAATAATGTAATTTCTGTTCCTCCAGCCACCGGGGCACCTGTTACAGCACCTGTTACGGTACCCCCTGTCCAGCCTACAGTACAAGTACCCGCTACATCGGTCACTCTGCCAGCACGAAGAGTATCAGTCGATGATTCCAGTTTAGGGGCCGCGGGGGGAGGTCCTCCTGGTACCCCGCCGCCACACAAACGTGTAACGTTAGTCGAGTTACATGAACGTGCGTTACAGCGTACGCCCAAACATCAGTCCGTTGCAGATATCAGGCGAGCTCTCACCGAATGCCGTTATGATCCAGTCCCAGGCGATGATAATATGGTTATATATTCATTGCGCGTAAGACGGGTGACCGAGTATTTGGACACCCTACCGAATATGAAAGAAGATCTAGACAGAATATATCGTTTCATCCGTACAGGAGAGGACCCAGAAAGTATTGGCGAAATCATGTCTCAAAGGAAAGCTGAGACCCAGCTCATGCTTTTAAAGTTTCTAATTAATTGTTTAATAAGGGAACAAGATTATCCGACTAAAGATCCGACCGAAATGAGAGTTCTGACAAAATGGAGTGATCATATAGCCGAGGGAAGACACAGGACACTAAGTAGTATAGAGAGTATGTACAAGAAAATTCGTAAGGAAATAATAAGGTTACACGAGAAACGCAAAGCAGCACAAGTAAGCGAGAAAGAAGACGACTCTGATACTGAAGAGGTAAACGACGAGAATCCCACCAGAATAGCGTATGTAGGTAAAACTAGACTTCCCGACCGACATTCACGTCTAGAACACAAGAAAGTTTTCTCTCTTCCAGCACCAGAACAAGGTTCTCTTGAGCAAGTATTTCAAGCTACCGATCACATTCTGAAATCACGAATCGGTTATAGTGAACTTAGTACCATGCATGAACAAGAACTAGCCCGATCAGCAGTCCGATGGGCTACTGATTCTACCACTTTTCCAGACGAAATAGTGGCACAAATGTTTCTGAAGCTGCCCCCAGCCGAGCAGCGACTGGTGGGTATGTATATGATCCAGCACCTCATTACACTGTATGAGGGTCAGCATTCTGATCCAGGTCCGTTACATGATGTATTAAACGAGTTACTACAGTATAGATGGAAAGGTCTAGGTACTGATTTAATTAGTATCATTCTAGAACAGCGCCACAAATACCGAACGTTCCTGAATCCGCATTTTGTTCATGTCTCACCCCCAGAAAGTAAACCGTTTTACATAGATAGACAGCATCCGTTACGAGAAGTACACCCAGTTAGGACAGCGGGTGGTGAAATGCAACGAGTATTTGTTTACACCCCGATTACAAAGATGGAACTCTTAGAGATGAAAAAGTTAATTCCCTGTCACGATAAAGATCCAGCAGGGTTCCACCGTGAATTAAAAGACATGCTCCGTATGGGAGAATACACATATCCAGATATAATTAAAATGCTAAAGGTCCTGTTGCCCGCAGGGGTATATGAAAAACTCAAGGAAAAAGAATGGGAGGTGGGAGAGAAAAAGATAGATTGGACAGCTCTAGAAGCTGAAGATAAAATACGAGTACCAGGTACCGGTCTAGGAGAGAAATGTAAAGAATTGCCTGAACTGTTAATACAGGTCTTGCCAAGATTACTAGCCACGAAAAAGGAAGACTGGGATGCAATATCAGCATGTAAACAGAAACCAGACGAAGATACTAGGGATTTTTATTCTAGATTTGAGAAATGTTTTATTATTAACAGTGGTTTGAAGACAAGTAGCGAGTCATACCCTCATCTTTTTGTTACTAAACTAGTCGAGAATTCAAGTCCACAAGTTAAAAACCGAGTTTTGAAAGTCGAAAGTACCTGGCAAGCTAGTACCCCGTCCCAAATGCTTCAGATGCTCCAGTATCACCAGAATAGAATCAGAGAAGAGCAAGAACACGAAAGGAAACGTATGAAAGACACGAAAATGAAAGTATTAGTTGCACAATCTGTTCCACAAGACAGTCAGAAGAGGGGTACGAATCAAGCCAGTCATCCTGCAGCTCCCGTTAAAGGGACTTGCAATTATTGTAAACAGCCAGGTCATTTTATAAACGAGTGTGCAGTTCTGAAACACAATATAGCTACTGGTAAGACTAAAGAAAGACCACGTCCGCCTAGACAAGAACAAGTTTCACAGACTTCTCAGTCACCACAGAATGCACAACAGACAGTTCCAGTACCGCAGCCTATCGCTGCAACACAGCATGTTACACAACAGATGTACCAGTACGCACAGTCCGAGTATCCAGAGTATCAACAGTATTCATGAAACAGCCTAGAGAGGGAGGTAGGCTTGCCTCTCATCGAGATACCTGTAGATCAAGAGGGTCCCTATGTTCACAGTCAAGTATTAGGGAAAGACAGAAAGTTTCTGATTGATACAGGGGCAAGTAGGACTACTATCAGTCATGACGAGGTTCCAGGGGCTCCGCTCTCAGGCTCTAGAAATGTTTCCCTTGGATTTTCAGGAAAACCAATTGTTAACGAGATTTCAAAACCAGTTACTCTAGAAGTAGGTCCATTGTCCCGAACTACTGATTTGTTACTTACGAAATCATGCCCAGAAAATTTGTTAGGCATTAAGACATTAAAAGAATTAGGTGCAGTTATTTGCTGCTCCCCAGAAGGAATCCGATTGTTTTTAAGAGACTTTAAAGGTCACTATGTATTACGAGATTTTGATCCAAGATTACTGAATGTCCTGCAGCATTTATGGGCACAAGGTCCAACTGATGTTGGTTGTATGCAAATCACACCCCATCGTGTGACTCTGAAACCAGGTATAGTGTTACCACGAATCAGACAGTACAGATTGCCACCTGAGGCTGTAGCAGCCTTATCCAAAATTATTGACGAGCTTATTGTTCAAGGAGTGGTTGTAGAAACTGACTCCAATGTATGTAATTCTCCTATCATTCCAGTCATGAAACGTACTGATCCAAATGCACCTCCAGTATATCGATTAGTGATTGACCTTCGAGAGCTTAATAAATGTATCATTCCCCAGTACCCAGTAGTCCCAGATATTTCTTCCCTATTGACAGCCATTGATTCTGAAGCCACGTTTTTCACTGTCATAGACCTCAAGAATGCATTTTTCAGTGTCCCAATTCATCCAGACAGCCAGTTCCTTTTCGGATTCTGTTTAAATGGAAGGAGCTATAAATTCACACGAGCTCCTCAAGGTTTCACAGAAGGTCCTAGTATTTACAGTCAAGCACTTAAAAGACAACTAGACAATATTCACATGCCAACTGACAGTGCCCTGCTCCAGTATGTCGATGATCTACTGATCACAGCCCGTTCTGAACGTGACTGCGAGCGTGCGTCACTTACAGTTCTGTATTTCCTAGCCGAGATGGGGCACAAGGTGTCCCCTTCCAAGCTTCAATTCTGTGTCCAGCAAGTGGTCTACTTAGGACACTTACTGTCCAAGAGGGATAGGCAGTTGACACCTGACCGTATCCAGTTAATAGCGAGTCTTCCTCAGCCCAAGACCCAGAAAGAGGTACGAGCTTTTATCGGCCTCACTTCTTATTGCAGACAATGGATTCCTCAGTATGCATTTCTAGCCAAGCCACTGATACAGTTAACGACACAGGAGGCAGCCGTATCAACTGTCCTCCCTTGGACCCAGGAACATACACTTGCTTTTAATGAGTTAAAGAAAGCTTTATGTCAAGCTCCTGTTCTAGCTACACCGAACTACAGTAAGCCTTTTACACTTTTTGTCACAGAACGTGAAGGTACAGCATTATCTGTTCTCACACAAGATCAAGCCGGACAGTACAAGCCTTGTGCTTATTTTTCGAGCACATTAGATCCAGTAGCCCAGGCTCTGCCTGCGTGCCTCAAGTCAGTTGCAGCCACGGCACTAGCTATCAGACAAAGTGATTCCATAGTGTTGGGTCATTCCCTGACAGTACAAGTTCCACACTCCGTGGAAGTTCTTTTAAACCGAACACAGACTCACACTGTTCCAGCCACACATAGAAATCAGACGCTGCAACGTTCTAAATCCTGCTACACTGTTACCGTCAGTTACTTCAAATCCTGCCACACATGATTGTGTGGAAGTTGTTAACACCATGACAAAGCCAAGACAAGACCTGACAGATATTCCATTACCAGATCCCGACCTGACACTTTATGTGGATGGTTCATGTATGAGAACAAGTACAGGAGAACTAGTAGCCGCGTATGCAGTGACTACTGACACTGAAGTTATAGAGACACATCGTATTGACACCCTGTCTGCTCAAGCAGCAGAGCTAGTCGCTCTGACCCAAGCCTGCATACGTGACAAGAACCTGAAAGTTAACATATACACAGATTCACGTTATGCATTCGGAGTCCTACACGACTTTGGAGTGCTCTGGCAAGAAAGAGGTTTTATGACTTCTCATGGAACCAAGATTCAGCATGGTCTCCTCATTCAAGCTCTGTTAGATGCAATACATTTACCGACAGCTATCGCTATTATGAAGTGCAAAGCACATACGAAAGTCACTGACATTATTTCCCAAGGTAACGATCTAGCAGATCGAACAGCCAAGCTTACAGCCCAGACCCCAGACATTCCAGTTAACACGACACAGACATCCACTCCAGATCCGACTACATGTATGACAGTTAAGGACCCTACACAAGATGTCGTAGATATCCAGTCACATGCTACTCCCGATGAAATCAAGAAATGGTCCGAACAAGGAGGGGTCCAGACAGATCAGGGATGGTTGACGAAGGGAAAAGCCACATGGTTTCTCCCCGACTCAATGGTTCAAGTCATTATTAATACCGCACATAGTCCTGCACATTTAGGAGAAAAAGCTATGTTAGACAGTATCCAGAACATTTGGTTCAACAAGCATTTACGAGCTGCAGCCAAGCAGAAAGTCCGTACCTGTATGATATGTTGTCAGTTCAATCCAGGTAAAAGTGTCCCGGTGGAACAAGGGGGATTCCAGCCTCCTGACCACCCTTTTGAGGTCCTCCAGATGGATTATATTCAGATGGAGCGATGTCGAGGTTTCAAGTATGTCCTCGTAGTTGTATGCGCTTTGTCCAGATGGACAGAGGCATATCCAGTCCCAGATTACACAGCCGCGACAACTGCCAAGCAGTTGGTTCGTGAATTCTTTCCCCGCTATGGACTCCCTAGGGTCGTGTATTCTGATAACGGCCAGCCATTCTCATCTGAACTAATGAAACATGTGTCCCTTCTGTTAGGGTACCAGTGGAAGTTCCATTGTGTGCGCCATCCTGAAGCAGCCGGTCTCGTAGAGAGACATAATCAGACTCTAAAAATCCGCATTGCCAAAGTCTGTAAAGAGAAAGGTGTAGACTGGCTAGTAGCTCTGCCAGTCGCTTTATTTTATATGCGCATGGTTGCACATTCCAGATCAGGTCTGTCCCCGTACGAGGTCGTATTCGGCCGCCCCCCAAATATGTGGGGTACACCTAGACCCCGAAGTATTACAGATGTTTCCAGTAATATGCTGACAGATTACCTAGCTTCCTTGATGTCTGCCCTACACTCTTGTCGTTCACAGGGTGCCGCCGCATTTCCAGACAATACCGAGGTGAAACCGCATGAAATCGTTCCAGGAAACCTTGTCCTTGTAAGGAACTTTGATCGTTCAAGTCCGCTGGAGCCTCGTTGGAAGCAGCCACAACTTGTCCTCCTGACCACCCGCACGGCCGTGAAGCTGGAAGGCCGCAAGGGGTGGGTCCACCTGTCCCACGTCAAGAAATTCCATGGATGTCGCATAAAAACATTGGACTGTTCCATTTCTAAGGACTGCCTAAAAAGTGACTTTGAATCCAAGCCTCGCCTGTTAGAGGAAACTCCGCAGCAGGAGTATAAAAGTAAGCTCCGGTCTAGTAAAATAAGTCAGCCAGTTTAATTGTCTAAGTCCCCCTCGGGTGAAACGGTTAGACAGGTTTCTGACATGTATGAGATAGACCCCCATAGTGAGAGAGTTAGTCAAAACTCTATCAGATGTATCGTTTTTCTAAGTTTTATATTGTTTCTAAGTCTCATGGTTACCTGCACAAGTTATGCATTGCATTTATGTTTTCCAATTTCTCATGTAAATAAGTTTTCTAATGCTACAGTGGAGCACACATTTAGTGATCTGCCTCCTCACGAGCTATCCTATCGTCTCGCTATGCGTAATAACACATTTATTAGAATGTTGCACTATTCACACCAGACCAGCAATGCCACTAATTGTTGGGTGTGTGGTCGACTCCCCCCTTTCCAGACACCGAAGGGAGTTCTGCCACTCTTTCCTTATCCGTTTTCACATAATGGTTCGTGTGGAGCATGGTCCACGTTAACGTCATCCTCCAATGATATGTCTCTTCTGAATAGAACATGTTTCCCAGACAAGCAAGGTCTCACCCATAGAACAGGGTTAGATCTAGAAAATGAAGTATATGATTTAGGTAATTATTCTTCGAATTTTATGGTCCTGAATGTTCAGTCTGATACTACTCCAGATTTGCCTGCTATTTCAGTATTACCAGTCAAAGGCGAATTATGTGTCAGAAAGAATGGTTCCGCACATGTAGGACATAGTGATTGTACTACTACTGTCGAGTATAGTGACAGTGGGAAATCTATTTTCAAAGCCTCACGTCATTCTTATTTTGTTTGTGGTCAGACCGCATATGTTCGTCTGCCCCTCGATTGGGATGGAACATGTTACATTGCCTTCCTACTGCCACCAGTTTTTCTAGCGCCATCGGATTATCACAGAAACACACATCTAGTACATGTCAGACATAGAAGGGAGATTGAGTCCCCAATTGTCGATCAAACTGAAACTGCTCTAGAACAGTATCAAGACTTTAATAAAGGCTTCTTCTTCTTTATAGGACCTATCCAGAATAGTAAGTTAATACGTAGGTTAACCAGAACCCTTGAAGCAGTAGTGAATGAGACTACTTCGGCTCTAGGTAACTTAACCGAAGAGCAATCTGCTATGAGATTTGTCGTGCTCCAAAATCGTCTCGTTCTTGACGTCATACTGGCCGATAGAGGAGGAGCATGTAGAGTCATCGGATCTAGTTGCTGCATTTTCATTCCTAATAACGCACCGTCTGTTTATTCAGCTATAACCAGACTTCATAAAATTGCCCATCAGTTACACCAGAATCCAGGCACCTGGACATGGTCCGGTTGGCTCTGGAGTATTATTTCTGCCTGGGGATGGAAAGTATTGTCATTCCTAGGTATTGCAGTAATGATCATATTCAGTTGCTGCCTCTGTATACAATGTGGCCCTGCGATTTGCGGCATTTGTGCTACCTCTTGTATTCCTAGTCCTAAGTCCCGTTCCAAGCCAATTCGAGACGAGCAAATGATGCTATATGAAATGATAGATGGTATCATGAATATTGATGTTTCCTGATGGAAACGTAGTGACAAGGAGGGAATGTGGAAAAGTAAATTTTGCCATGTTCTGTGTCCCTACGTGTCCCCCATCTTATGTTATATGTGCATGATCGATTTGCATATGTATTCCCTTATGATCAATTAAAGACGCAATTCCAGTTGTGTCCAACTCTAGTATGCCAGTTTCCAGTTCTCGTGAAAGCTACGAGTATTAGGCCTATGTAAAGCTACGTTGCCACGTTTCACAGTGTGCACGTTAATTCAGAATAAAGTCCCCGTTTCTAGGCCTCAAAAGGGCCCGGACTCAGATTCAGCTCCTGTCTCCTGAACCCTCTCCGAGGAGCGATACAGCCCCCACCTGCATCCCTGCCCCTTCACTTACTTCCTGCCTCACAGTGCCCGGCTCTGCCTGGCTCTGCCTGCCAGTCTGCCAAGAGTATGTTATGATTCTAGTTATCAGTCCAGCCCTCCTTCTCTGCATTCCTAAGCTACTGAATCGCATCAATAGTTTCAGTCATAGTCTAGCCTTTATGTCTCCATGTAAGAGAAATACTGTATTAATGGTCATCGAATATTCCTCGCAACACGCACTACATGTAGAATAATGCATGCACCAGTCCTAGAGTCTGTTAGCCTTTACCCTGATAACTTTTGGATTCTATCAACATGTTCTCTAAACATCAGATACTAGATAGTGTTTAGGTACATGTCGCTCTGACACTCCAGACTTTCGTCTCCTCTTCTAGTGCAGAAGTCATAGCCCCCAGTTCCTCCTGGTATCACGTCATTGCCAGTTTGCGCGCACCACTAGGTTAAAGGTCCTAGCTCCTCAGGTAGCCCCCTCCATGTTTCCGCCCCATTTATGACATATTCTGTTACGTTTACATCACATGTCTATGTATACGCCCTGTACACGCCTCTTGTTACACCCACTTTATGCCTTATCTTTCGCGACTGCTACGAAACCCCGCCTACTGCTACGCCTACTGTATTGCATGTAATGTATTTTGTTTAACTATAAATATTGTGCACTGTTATTAAAAAGTTACCCCTTATGCTCCCAGATCCTGCCCCGGCAGCTGCCGGGCTCTGCCATCCCATTCCCATGCAGGCTGTCCTGTTCCTGTCCTTTATGCCTGATTAAAGCCTGTAAACTCCAGCTGCCTCGAATCTTGACTCTTATTTATTGAGCTATCTGTTTATATTGAATCCAGTCAAAAATAGACCCGGTAATTAATTATTTATTTACCACAACTGACTAACTCTCCCACAATCTCTCACTGACTGACTCACTCTCAATGACAGACTCACTGACTCACTCTCACTGACTCACTATCACTGACAGACTCTCACTGACAGACTCTCACTGACAGACTCTCACTCTCACTGACTGACTCTCGCTAAAAGACTGAGTGACTCTTCCTAATACACTGACTCACTCTCTCTGACTGACTATCTCACTGACTCACTCTCTTTCACTCACTGACTAACTGACTCACTCTCTCACTATCATTCACTCTCACTGACTGACTCTCCCACTCACTCTCACTGGCTCACTCTCACTGACTCACTCTCCCACTCTCTCTCACTGACTGACTGACTCACTCACTCTCACTGACAGAGTCTCACTGACAGACTCTCTCACTCACTACACTGATTCACTCTCACTGACAGACTCTCACTGACAGATGTTCTCACTCTCTCACTGACTGACTCTCACTGACAGACTCTCTCACTGACTGACTCACTCTCTCTGACAGACTCTCTCTGCCTCACTCTCTCTGACAGAGTCTCACTGACAGACTCTCTCACTCACTACACTGATTCACTCTCACTGACAGACTCTCACTGACAGATGTTCTCACTCTCTCACTGACTGACTCTCACTGACAGACTCTCTCACTGACTGACTCACTCTCTCTGACAGACTCTCACTGACTAACTCTCCCACAATCTCTCACTGACTGACTCACTCTCAATGACAGACTCACTGACTCACTCTCACTGACTCACTCTCACTGACAGACTCTCACTGACAGACTCTCACTCTCACTGACTGACTCTCGCTAAAAGACTGAGTGACTCTTGCTAAAAGACTGACTCACTCTCACTGACTGACTATCTCACTGACTGACTCTCTTTCACTCACTGACTAACTGACTCACTCTCTCACTCTCATTCACTCTCACTGACTGACTCTCCCTCTCACTGACTGACTCTCTCACCTTCACTGACTGACTCTCTCACTCTTACTGACTGACTCTCTCACTCTCACTGACTGACTGACTCTCTCACTGATGACTGACTCTCACTGACTGACTGACTGACTCTCTTACTCTCACTGACTCTCTCTCACTGACTGACTCTCTCACTCACTCTCACTAACTGACTGACTGACCTTCACCCTCCTGTTATTTATGCCCCCCCATAACAAAAAAACACAACAAGCAACCATTGGAATAGGCAGATACAAGTTGCTAGCATTGAACAGACAAAAATAACTCAAGACATTATTTTTAATACATTTTTATGCCCCCCATAACAAAAAAACACAACAAGCAACCATTGGGATAGGCAGATACAAGTTTCCAGCATTGAACGGACAAAAATAACTCAAGACATTATTTTGAATACATTTTTAATATGGTCGTTCATTTGTACATAATGCTTTTTTAGTCATATCTAAGGTAACAAAAATGCTTTTGACACTTCTTTATTATAACTTGTCAGCATGCTGCAGACTTCTGTATGTACAACACAACTTAAAGACATAGGTAAAGTCAATATCTCCGGCTAAACACTTATGAGTTCCCAAAGGCGAGACCTATTGGCTATGCCATTGCTTGTTTAGAAATAAAATGGAACCAGGTAGTGAGCAATGCTGTTTGTTTGTTCATTATTCAAAGTATTTGTGACAGTGGGACAGTAGCCACAAGAAGCCTGCAGGGCTGCCCTGTTACCCCTTGGGCTGAGTAGGAATTGATATGGCAATTCAGCTCTTGATTTGTGCCGTATCTTGCAAGACTTTAATGGTAAAGTTGAAGCCCATTGCAAATGGTATGCCAGTGCAGGGCATGTGTTTGCACCCACACTGCTCTCGGGGTTTTACCTACATAATCTCCAGCCTGGCGAGAGCCTCCAGGGTAATGCCCCAAGCCTAGCATAGGTAGTACCAATCCACAGTGTCCCAGTCACTGGCAGGAAAAATGTTATCATTATTCGCGACATCACGGGAAATAATAGCACGTACCCTTGACCACACAATGTCACAGGAAGTGATGCAACCAGTGCTTAATTTAAGCCAGTGGTTTCCAGTACTCAGCGCTGGTGCTTTATTGTCAACACCTACCACTTGGAGGCGCTGTTTATCTGGTTTTGTGGGAAGTACAACAAAAGATGTTTAATAATTAATTATACATTAAAATCGCTAATACCTGCCACCCAAAGCCATAAGAATAGCTTAGGTGGCATGTGTTAGTCAATTCTTGTGTATATTTAAGTCTGAATTGTCACACTTTAATGAGTGTGATGGTAAGTCGTGATGGTACTGTCATCGACAGCCCTAGTGGGGGCAATTAGTGGTGCAAGCTGCAGTGGCCTTCTGAAAAGGGTACTGGCCCTTATATTTTTTACAAATTAACCACTGGATGCAACATAACCTTCACAATTAATTGTGTTACAGGATGCAACGTCACAAGAGGTGACGAACAACTTACATACTTTCGGTGACACTATTTGTGGTCTAGTGTGGAGCCCGCAGTACAGACCTGCTACAAGCGGAACTGATGGATGTTTGTTGTTGGTATTATTGTTGGCCCACCAAGGTCTTGCAGCAGGCACCATCAACGATTATGTGTTGTCTCTTTCCATCCTTGTTTAAATCACTTGTTGTCATGCAGTTTATTATAGGTTTGACACATATGTTCTCTCCCAAACAGTTTGTGATGCCGTGATGAGATCTTACGTTGTCCCTTATGTGGACCTGATTTGAGCCTATGCACAGCTGCTCGTTGCATCTACTAACCCTCAAAACCATCTTTACATTGCAATCACTTCAGCTCGTCATGTGAGTGAGCTCCAGGCTTTCTCAGTAAAGATGCCATAACTCGCCTCTTTCCCAGACAAACTGGTGTTGAGGACCAGGGCAGCCTTTTAGTCTAAAGCATTGACGTCTTTTCACGTTGCACAATACATCACCCTCCCAACATTCTTTGCCCTTCCCCACTCCTCAAAAAAGGAGGAGACTCTCCATCGAGTGAATCCAAAGACTTCGTGAGGATTATCATATTTTTGTGGAGCTCTCTCCGACCAAGAAAGGGAAGGCGGTGCTGAGAAGACCTCTGTTGAGGTGCACTATCCTCTGCATTAAGATCTGCTGTACATCGGACAAGAAGCAGTCTATGGAAGGACCGAGGGCCCATTCCACCATTCTCCGATAAAGTGCCGCATGTACAGGGAGCCCGTTGGGTATTGCACCGCCGTCCCAACAAAGAGCAGCCCAGATGATGAGGCATGACACCTGAAAGGGTGTGTGAGGGCATTACAATCCAATACATGGATTCCCAACTCTAAACCCTGGTTGGTTCTTTGACTCTCATATACTGACATTGAGGAACAGCATAATCCTATTTTTGAACTCATTCTACCAAAGTCAATTCTGCGCAGTGCCTGCTCTTGACATCTGCCATGCTGCAACATGGACAGCAGTGTACACGCGCGCAAAGACTTCTCAGCCAGGTCTCATGGGAAGGGCACTTCACCTGTTCGGTCCTGCAGGACGTTATGTTCTGTGCCCACTCCAAAGGCACTCCACCTTGGGGGGTACTGCTTTGGTAACCACAGATTCCTCACTATCCTCCCACCGCCCCACTCCGTGATCCCAAACTAGAGTTCTGCACACTGGTGCATCCAATTGTTCTGTGCTCTGCTTCTCAGTGGTGCAACACAAAATGATGCCCCCCCCCCTGCAGAATATGATGAGGGTCCATGTCGTTCTCCAGATTGAACAGATATTAACCCCTTCGCTGCGGCTGTGATTTTACCGCTGTGCGGTAAACAAAAGAACAGGGCGGGGCCGTGACGAACCCCAGCCGTCATCTGCACACGAGCACTGCGGAGCGTGACGGCTGGGGTTCGTCACCAGCATGGGAGTGGTTAATTGGTCTTGGGCTCAATGGGTCCCACTGAAGCAGGGCCGGACTGAGAACTAAAACTGGCCCTTGCAAAATGCTCGGCCGCCTCCCCCCCACAGGGGGTTGGGAGTACCGCCGAGCTCTTTGCCAGGGCCGGTTTTCGGCCGATTTTGTTGCAGGGCCGAAAAACGGCCCTGTAACAAAAATGGCCCCCAGGGGCCCAAAACCGGCCCCCAGCCGTGCGACTCACTGGGGAATTGCCCAGGGCCCGCCAGGGCCAGTCCGGGCCTGCACTGAAGGGTTGGAGCTCCCTATGTTGCAGGTGGCCTGCTCTAGAAAAACGGTCTCCTGAGTGTTTACCTATTTCTTAGTCCAAGCAATTGCACACACTCTGCAAGGCATGCAACAGTATTGCTTTGGGAGGTGAGGGGGCCGCTCCAAAACAAGGAACCCTGCCCCCCACATTGCGGAGGCTGTGGGGCCCTCCGTTACGCCCCTGCTGCTTCTGAGGACACAGAGAGTCAAGCAAGAAGCGGACATCGGTGCACAAGGGTGGCACCCATCTGTTACTCCACTCTGTCACTACCAGGTTGGAACAAGGTCGAGGCAGAACACGGAACCAGGTCAAGGTGGAACTTACAATGCCACCTTGTGGTGCACGGGAACACTGCTGTGAAAATTTCTGGATCCAGTCTGGTGCCTGGGAAATATTCTAAAGGTGAGGAATCTGCGGTTAGAAGTATCCATCAGAAAAAGGAGTCAGTAAAACCAAAGAATGTAATCAATAATGCCCCAACTGCATATAGGGTTAATAAAATAGCTTCAGTAGTCTCAATAAAATAAATTAACTTGAATCTGACCAAATAACAAATCGTAAGCATGCAGTTTGTTGTGAAAATTATGTTAGTGGTAAGACTCATGTATATCATATATTCCTTCCTTCAGACCCCGGCCATACAAAGATCAGGTACCTTACTACTTCAGAAGCCTCGTAACACGCCGTTGGACTGCTATTCTGTACCAAGAGATGTGCAAAATGGGACATTCACTGAATATCATTATTCATATATTTTCTCTTCTTCACAAACAGAGCCTTTGCCCTCTCATTTTACCTTTACTTCCCCCTCTTTTATCTTCCCGTCAACTCTTTCTCTACACTCTTCCTCTAAAACACAGCACTTCCTTACCCCCTCATCCTTCTCCTGACATGTCTTTTTGTCACTTATTCTTTTTCATTTTACTCTTCTACACTCACCTCTGCTCTCTCCCTCACTTCCTCCTAGCCATTCCTCTTCATCATTCTCCTCCCTTCTACTTTCCTACCATTTCACCTTCCTGCTCCTTTCCCTTTGAATTCTCCCTGTTGCTGCCAGATCTCCTCTTTGCTTCCCTTCCTCTTGTCCATTCCTGTTAGAAAGGCGACCCCGGGGGAGGCAGAAGAGGTCTGACTGGCCACCCCTAGACCCACCTCTCTGTCAAGAAGTAGCCGAGCGTTGCCGAGAGGCCTCCTGGGTGAGGGTCCTCTCCTAGGATCATACAGCAGAGAGATCACAACACTACAAATGGACACCACACCAGAGGTTAAGTTCGTAAGCTTTATCAGGAAATAAAGGTTGCTGGGTCTCAGCGATATGTACAAGCAGATCGAGGGATCTGTAGAGTCTCGTAAAAAGGTCAGGGTAGCGGGACAGTCTCGATAGGGGTGCCAGAAGGGATACCTTGCGCACAGCTCTCAATCCTCGAGCCGGGGGTTCCGAGAGGTCTAGTCGCGGCAGCGCCAGCAGGACTCAACAGGTGGTCGGTGTCGGAGGGGAGGCCGCGGCAGCGCCAGCAGGCTCTCGAGAGGGTTCAGCAAAGGTGGGCCGCGGCAGCGCCAGCAGGCTCCCAAGGTGGTTCAGCAAAGGTGGGCCGCGGCAGCGCCAGCAGGCTCCCAAGATGGTTTAGCAACGGTGGGCCGCGGCAGCGCCAGCAGGCTCCCAAGACGGTTCAGCAAAGGTGGGCCTCGGAGCGCCAGCAGGCTCCCAAGATGGTTCAGCAAAGGTGGGCCGGGGCAGCGCCAGCAGGCTCTCAAGGTAGCTTCGGGTTACAGGAAAGATGAGTTCGTCTGGTGTCGGCCGCGACAGCGTCAGCAGGGCTTCCAGTCCAGGATACAACTGCCGTCCTACTCCGGGGCTGGCCCAGATATAGGACTGGGGTCCTTTGATGTCTGGACCCTCGCGCCTGGGGGCCAGAGGGGCCGGGATGATGGTGTCCAGACACCCAGCAGGAGGGTGGAGCCAGCGCCCAGGGAGGCCGGAGGGCGATCGATACCAGGCGTCCGGGGACGGCTGGAGGGCCATCGAAACTCCCCTTCCTCCGGGATCTGTCGAGTGGCCACTCAACCACCTGGGTGGATCTTGGTGCCTCGATGTCTGGGCTTCGCTGGGGGCCTGGGCCGGGGCCGAGGCCACGTGGTCATGGCGTGGTGGGCCCAAGATGGAGCCAGGCCGGTAGTGGGGGTCCGAGATGGTAGCCGGACCGGTAGTGTTGGGGCGTGCAGGGTCGGGCGAAAGGGCTGCTCGAGGCTCGGTGGAGGCCCGATGTCGTCCTGGGCCCGCCATGCGCCATGAGGCCGGGTCCAACATGCGTCCCCCCCAGCTGAAGGCAGGGGAGAGTCACCCATCTACTTGGGGATTCTCCTCGCCGAGGCGGAAGAATCGGGACAGGCCGTCAGCATTGGCGTGGTCGTTGCCGGGGCGATGCTCCACAGTGAAGTCCATCCCCTGCAGGGAGATGGACCATCGCAACAGTTTCGTGTTTTCTCCCCGCATCTGCATCAACCACCGCAGGGGCCGGTGGTCGGTCTGGACCCGAAAGTGGGTGCCGAAGAGGTAGGGCCTTAGCTTCTTTAGGGCCCACACGACGGCGAAGGCTTCTCTCTCGATGGTGCTCCATCGTTGTTCTCTGGCCAGCAGCCGCCGGCTGATGAAGGCAACGGGAAGGTCGGCCCCCTCAGGGTTCACTTGGGAGAGGACCGCCCCAATGCCGTGCTCCGAGGCGTCGGTTTGGACCACAAACTCTCGGCTGTAGTCGGGGGCTTGGAGCACAGGGGCGGTGCACATGGCAGTCTTCAGTGTTTCGAAGGCGGCTTGGCACTCGGGGGTCCAGCGCACCTTTGGTGGTAGTTTCTTCGAGGTCAGTTCTGTGAGGGGCCCCACAATGCTCCCATAGTTTTTGATGAAGCGCCGATAATATCCAGTGAGCTCCAGGAAGGCTCGGACGGCGGTCTCGGTGGCCGGGGGCTCCCAGGCCTGGATAGCGTCAATTTTTGGCTGGAGGGGAGCCACCTGGCCGCTCCCTACTTGGTGTCCCAGATAGGTCACGGGCCCTTGGCCTATCTGGCACTTGCTGGCTTTTATTGTCAGTCCGGCCCGGCGGAGGGCCGTCAGGACCTCCCGGAGGTGGGTCAGGTGTGCATCCCAGTGGAGGCTGTACACCGCAATGTCATCTAGGTAGGCGGCGCTGAACTCTTCTAGCCCGGCCAGCACCCTATTCACGAGTCTCTGGAAGGTGGCCGGGGCGTTTTTCATGCCGAAGGGCATCACCTTGAAATGGTAGTGGCCATCAGGGGTCGAGAAGGCCGATCGCTCTTGTGCTCCAGGGGTGAGGCCGATCTGCCAATACCCAGCCGTGAGGTCGAAGGTGCTGAGATACTTTGCAGCCCCCAGGCGATCGATCAGTTCATCCGCCCGGGGGATGGGATGGGCGTCGGTCCTGGTGACTGCATTCAGCCCCCGGTAGTCAACACAGAACCGGAGCTCCGGGGGTGTGCCGGGGGGAGCGGCTTTAGGGACCAGGACAACTGGACTGGCCCACGGACTGTCGGAGGGTTCGATCACCCCCAGCGCCAGCATCTTGGCCACCTCGGACTGGATGCAGGCCCGCACTCGGTCGGGCACTCGGAAAGCTCGGTGCCTTACAGGTGGGTTGTCTCCGGTGTCTACATCGTGGACGCCCCATCGGGTGACCCCGGGAGTGAGGGAAAATAGGTCTGCGAACTGTCCCAGCAGCTTCCGGCAGTCTTGGTGCTGTTCTGTAGTCAGGGTAGAGGAGATCGTGACCCCTTCGACGGAGCCGTCTTTCTCAGTGGTGCTCAGGAGATCTGGTAGAGGTTCGGAGTCGACTTCAGCTCCGTCATCGGTCGCTAGCAACAGACTTAGTTCAGTGCGGGCAAAGTGCGGCTTGAGCCGGTTAGCGTGTAGAACCCGGAGGGGGTTCCTGGGGGACTCCATGTCCACCAAGTAAGTGACGGGGCTCTTGCGCTCCACCACCTTGAAGGGCCCTGTCCATTTGTCCTGGAGGGCGCAGGGTTCAACCGGGGACATGACCCAGACCTGCTGGCCCTGCTCGAACTCGATGGACGAGGCGTTCTGGTCATACCAGCGTTTCATCTCCTCCTGACTAGCCTCCAGGTTGGCTTCGGCCAGTTCCCGGAACTTCCGAGTTTGGTTGCGGAGGGTCAGGAGGTACTGGTAGACATCTGGGGGAGCACCTCGGACAGCCGTCTCCCAGCCTTCTTTGACCAGGCTGAGGGGGCCTCGGACCGGGTGCCCATACAATAGTTCGAAAGGGCTGAACCCCAGGGACTTCTGGGGTACTTCGCGATATGCAAACAGGAGACAAGGCAGCAGGACATCCCATTTGCGTCGTAGCGGTTCTTCTAGGCCCTTGATCATCCCCTTTAGTGTTCGGTTAAACCGTTCCACCAGTCCATTTCCTTGGGGGTGATACGGGGTGGTGAACTTATATGTGACCCCGCACTGTTGCCACAGGGATCGCATATACTTGGAGATAAAGTTTGTGCCCCGATCACTCACGACTTCTCGGGGGAAGCCGACTCTGGAGAAGATCCCCATTAGGGCTCGGCCTAGGATGAAGCGGTGCCCTTGAGAGGTGCGGGGGTCCAGGGGCCCCACAATGTCTATCCCCACTCGCTCGAAGGGGGTGGTCACCACCGGAAAAGGTTGGAGCGGGGCTTTGATTTTCCCCCGCTCTTCCCGCTGGCTTGACAGGTCGGGCAGGTTCTGCAGTGATGATGCACATCGTGGCGCATTTTCGGCCAGTAGAAATGGGTCATCAGGCGGTTGTAAGTTTTGTCCTGCCCCAGGTGCCCGGCGAGGGGCACATCATGTGCTAAGTTCAAGAGGAAGTCTCTGAATCGGAGGGGAACAACCAGCACCCGGCTGGCCCCTAGTTCGGCAATCTTCTGCTCACTGTAGAGGAGGTCGTTGTCCCAATAGATCCAGTGGGACCCCGCAGGGTCCCCAGTGGCTTGAGTGGCGGCTTGTCGTCGGATTCCCTCGAGGGAGGGACAGGTGTTCTGTTCCTGCCGGAATTGCTCGCGGGTGGGGCCACCTTCTTGGCGCCATTGAGCTAGTTCTGGAAGGTGGCCGAGCTCGGAGAGATCTTCATGGCTGGGCCCCTGGGGGCCTGGCTCAGGGTCGGCGTCCTCGGGGACTGCGGGCGGCGGAGGTGCGGGCCACTCCGGCTCCTCGGTCGGGGCTTCCTCCGTTGGGGTGTAGGCTCGGGGGGACCTGGAGCTGGTGGTCGCACAGACCCACTCTGGAAGGCCTAGCATCCCCAGATGCTCTCTCCGCTCTACGCCGGCCCAGAGGGAACTTTCCAGGTCGTTCCCGAGGAGGCAGTCCACGGGGGCATCGTCTCGGACAGTCACTTTCAGTATGCCCGACACCCCTCCCCACTCGAAGGGGATGCGGGCCATCTGGCACAAACTCTCAGAGTTGTCCGCCGACCGTACTGGGCACAAAACGTTGGGAAGAATTTGTTCGGGGGTCACCAAGTGGCAGCGGACCCCCGTCACGCTGGCTCCAGTGTCACGGAGGGCTTCGGCCCGGCGTCCATTGATGGTGACCCATTGGCGGTACTTCTGGGTGTTGCCTGAGATCGGGTCTCGGGGGATCATGTCTCGTTCACCCAGGCATGCTAAGATCATAGCGGCGGGCTCCCACTCGGCCTGCTCGTGGTCGTCGTCTTCTTCCTCGCCTCTTTCTTCACCCAGGGCGGCGGCCGCGATCTGGCGGTTCGGGGGACCGGTGGTGCCGGGTCGCTGGTTCATTGGGCAGAGAGGGTCATTCGCGTAATGGCCCTGTCGCTGGCATCTGTGGCACGTAACATTCGGGCGGGGCCCGGGTCTGGCTGGGGGGCCCCCTCTTCGGCCCAGGGATGGTGACGTGGAGGTAGGGGAGGACCCCGTGGGGGCGTCTCGGCCCCTGCTCTGGCCTCCTCCGCCGCCTCGTGGTCGGTGGTTCCCCGGGGATCCCCGGCCGTAGTCTCCCATCGGACTCCGGGGAACTCGGGTGCTCACCCATCTATCAGCCTCGACAGCGAGTTTTCGGGTCTCAGTCAGTTTGCTGTCGAGGAGGTGTTGCCGGAGTTCGATGAAGCAGTTATTGGAAAGATGTTCCCATAGAATGAGGTCGACCAACTGCTGGTAGGTGGTGGCCTGGCAACCTCTGATCCACCCCTCGAAGGCTCTGCTGTAAAGGTTTACGTACTCCACCCAAGTGGTACCGGGGATTTTTTTACAGTCTCGGAATCGCTGCCGGTACATTTCGGGGGTGAGTCCGTAGCGAGTGAGGAGGGCGGTCTTCATGTGCTCGTACGAGGTCATCTCGGCGTTGGGGAGCTCTAGCAGGGCGTCTCTCCCCTCGTTGATGAACTTCCCCCATAGGCCGGCGCCCCAGTCCTTGAGGGGTACTCGATGGGCGGTCATGGCGACCTCGTAGGCTTTGAACCACTGTTGGATGTCGTCGTTCTTATAGTACTCTTTGACGACATCCTTGGGTATGTGCACCTTCGTGTCCACCGGTGGGGGTGAGGTCTTGCCTCCGGAGGTGCCGGTCTCGTTTGTCTTGGCCTTGATTTCTAGTTCTCTGAGGCCGCGCTCATGCTCGAGCATGAGTTTCTTTTCTTCGAGGTCTCTTTGTCTTCGCCTTTCTTCTAGGTCTCCTTCTAGCCGTAGTTGCTCGAGGGCTAACTTCCTTTCTGCCAGCTGTATCTCTCCTTCTTGTCTGAGTCGGGCGAGCTCCAACTCGTGGAGCCGGTTCCTCTCTCGTTCTCGGGCGTCTTCGTGGGAGAGGCCCGTGTCTGGGTTTGCGGGTCTTTCCCCCGCTGCGTTCTCGACGGTCTCCGGGCGTCCGTTCGGGCCCGGGTTGTCTTCATTCTGGGGTGGCGCGTCATCGGTGTCCACCCATGCTTGCAGGGCCGATTTAAAGTCCTCTTTTGTGTTGAGGCCCGTGGTAGCGATGCCTAGGTCCTTGCAGAATAGTTTTAATTCTTTGTGGCTGTAATCTTCCATTTTTTCTTTCTGGAATTCCGTAGTTGGTCTAGTCTCCTGCGTAGACATGGTCGTAGTGTGTTTTTCTCGGTAGTGCGTGAATCACTCTCTGTACGCTCTGCGTCGGCTCGGATCCCGTCGCTTGCCACCAATGTTAGAAAGGCGACCCCGGGGGAGGCAGAAGAGGTCTGACTGGCCACCCCTAGACCCACCTCTCTGTCAAGAAGTAGCCGAGCGTTGCCGAGAGGCCTCCTGGGTGAGGGTCCTCTCCTAGGATCATACAGCAGAGAGATCACAACACTACAAATGGACACCACACCAGAGGTTAAGTTCGTAAGCTTTATCAGGAAATAAAGGTTGCTGGTTCTCAGCGATATGTACAAGCAGATCGAGGGATCTGTAGAGTCTCGTTAAAAGGTCAGGGTAGCGGGACAGTCTCGATAGGGGTGCCAGAAGGGATACCTTGCGCACAGCTCTCAATCCTCGAGCCGGGGGTTCCGAGAGGTCTAGTTGCGGCAGCGCCAGCAGGACTCGACAGGTGGTCGGTGTCGGAGGGGAGGCCGTGGCAGCGCCAGCAGGCTCTCGAGAGGGTTCAGCTAAGGTGGGCCGCGGCAGCGCCAGCAGGCTCCCAAGGTGGTTCAGCAAAGGTGGCCCGCGGCAGCGCCGGCAGGCTCCCAAGATGGTTTAGCAACGGTGGGCCACGGCAGCGCCAGCAGGCTCCCAAGACGGTTCAGCAAAGGTGGGCCGCGGCAGCGCCAGCAGGCTCCCAAGATGGTTCAGCAAAGGTGGGCCGCGGCAGCGCCAGCAGGCTCTCAAGGTAGCTTCGGGTTACAGGAAAGATGAGTTCGTCTGGTGTCGACCGCGACAGCGTCAGCAGGGCTTCCAGTCCAGGATACAACTGCCGTCCTACTCCGGGGCTGGCCCAGATATAGGACTGGGGTCCTTTGATGTCCGGACCCTCGCGCCTGGGGGCCAGAGGGGCCGGGATGATGGTGTCCAGACACCCAGCAGGAGGGTGGAGCCAGCGCCCAGGGAGGCCGGAGGGCGATCGATACCAGGCGTCCGGGGACGGCTGGAGGGCCATCGAAACTCCCCTTCCTCCGGGATCTGTCGAGTGGCCACTCGACCACCTGGGTGGATCTTGGTGCCTCGATGTCTGGGCTTCGCTGGGGGCCTGGGCCGGGGCCGAGGCCACGTGGTCGTGGCGTGGTGGGCCTAAGATGGAGCCAGGCCGGTAGTGGGGGTCCGGGATGGTAGCCGGACCGGTAGTGTTGGGGCGTGCAGGGTCGGGCGAAAGGGCTGCTCGAGGCTCGGCGGAGGCCCGATGTCGTCCTGGGCCCGCCATGCGGGAGGGGTAGGACCACGCCATGAGGCCGGGTCCAACAATTCCTCTGTACCTTTCTTCTTCCCTCAAACATGATACATCCTTTACTTTCCCACCGCCTTTCGTTTTAAATCTTCCTGTTGCTGTCAGCTCTCCTCCCTGCTTTACTTCCCCTAAGTCATTCTACTTCACTTCTGACCAGCCGGACTTATCTGCAACTTATACCTTCAAACTCCTGCATGACTGACTCGGCCCCTAATGCTTGTGAGGTTGATACATTGAGTACTTCCTACTCCCCTTATGGCTTCATCTCATTTTTCCCACCTCAGGTCTTCTTCCATCTTTTCCTCTTAGGATTAGTAAGTCTCCCACTTCTCCTCCGCCCCTACCTCTGACAAATTGGTTCTCCCTCTGACCACCCTCCATTCCCTGTTCCTAATCTAAACACAGATCCTCCTAGAAACCATGTGTGTGTCTTAAGAGATTTGGGGCAACTTGCAAACTTCCACCAAGAAATGACAATCAATCAATCAGTCTTTATTTCAATTCAAAGAATCATAAAAGAACATGTGATTAAAAATACCAAGTAAGCATAGCAATTACATATAGTCTTTTCTTTGAAAAACAAGGATGATTTCACTAGAAGATGAAATGCATTGAAAGTATACAAAATAACATTTTCATTTTATGAAAGGCCCTTAGTTGCATTAGGCATCTTGGTTTGAGGTAAATAAAAGGTGCAAATGCATACTAAATTAAAACAGTCTGACAAGACAATTGGTTAAAATTGTGCTAAAAAAGATAACATATATAGTAATTCATTTATTGAGTACCGATGTATTTCCTTCTGGATAATTTAAATTCATTTTGATTGTTCCAGATTGTGCAAACGGGAGAATAGCATATTTATTGGAGCGTCATCTCTGTTAAGAACCAATTGGAAGAGCGTAATTATAATATGGTTACTTTAAAATGTTAACCCTCTCTTTTTCCTTAGATAGCTAGAAGCCACCAGGACTCTACTAACACCAAATACAATGAGTTGGGGGCTATCTGATTTTAGTACACTCAGTGCCTCTAGGTGGTTCCTGTCTTCAAGTTGTGGCACAGAGGCTTGATCCAATTTCTTCTGAGAACTACATATGCTGGACAAAAGAATAAAATGTGTGCGATTTCTTCATTCGTGCCAGATAAACATAGAGTGTACCTGGAGTCCCTTACCGCAGACTGTGACGTAACCCACTTGGCTGTCAAAGAGTTTATCTGCAGCGTCTCGTATCGAAATTTTAGATAAAGTGTCTTTGCTAATTGGGGTTTCGATTTCGTCCAGAAGTTGTTCAAAACTCGGGACCATTTTGATAGACAGACATTGTGTGGTGAGTCTCCCTGATGTGAAGTCTAGAGTGACTCTGTGCAGAATAAAATTCCAATAATGTGTTTAATCTCACTCTTTGAATCTGGCGTCAACAGGTTAGGGGTTACCCAAATCCTATTCAAGCCCAACTCCAAGAGCTATTTTTAGGTCTCGCCTACGCAGCCTGCATGCGCTGCTGCATAGGCAAGAGACCTTTAGAAATCGCTCCAGGTTTGCAGGCAAAAATGTGCACGCGTTTCATTGCTTTAAATAGGAATGCGTGCACATTTGGCGATTCCCTTGCGGGAGCGAGTGGCGCCGTGTTTTAGTAATTTTCGCGCTCGCTCCCGCAAGGTAACGCTGCCTGCTCTCAGCCGCACTCCCACCCACACCCTAATTGCGTGAGGCGTGCGCTCTTGTTTAGCAAGCAGTTAGTTACCCACTGGGAGTGCCTGGAAATCCCTCGCTTTGTCTCAGTTTTGGTAATTTTGCAATCTTTGGTTAATCTATGAAGCACCTCCCTCTGGTTTTCTACCTAATTCCAGTGCTTTTAAAGTAATAAACGGAAAGGGGTGGGGGGTAGCGGAATGTGAACTGCCAGAGTTGCCAACTTTGGAAGTGGGGAACAAGGATCGAGTCCCGACGTCGGCGTAATATCTTTGCTTATGGTCAAATCACTCAATCTTCTTGTGAATGCATATAACGAAAAAAAATTACCGGACTGTGCGCATGTTTTCTGGCGATCATGTAGCGCTGTAATACCACTAGGTGGAAACACACTGTACAGTTTTTGATCAAGTGCGCAAGCATGACATTAAGGTGTGGCTGTTTTCAGACAAGATCTCCTCAGCTTTCCCAACATTGCGGCGTTACACCCCAGCCCGTCCTGGTACTTGCAAGTCACAACCTGTCATATTTGTTTTTCAATTTTGAGTCGGCGTCACGTTACAGCAAGCTCAAAAGCTTGGCCTAGAAGCCAGGACTCTAGGTCCAGGGTCACGCGGTAGTCACTAGGCACGCCAGCTAGGTATTAAAGAAACGTCCTACATCTGTATGGGAATGCCCACTCTTTCACCCTACAAATAGGACCTCTAGTCAGGCAGGGCACACTGGCAACAGTATATCGACCCAAACTTTTTTTGTTTTTGTATATAGCACAAACTTGGCCCAATCACATATCCTTGGTTCTGTAACCAGGTCTCTGCAGTTCCCCATACAACTCTTGCAATGCAGCAGTCCTGCCTGGATGCTGACTTGAAATACGAAGATAACAAGGGTTAAGTGGTAATAGAAATAATCTGTATTTCTGCCCAGACACAGCAGTATATCAAAGCAATTTTTAAAGTGTAACCCCGCCGACCCCCGACCCTATAATGCTTGATCTGTGTATGCACCCCTGGTAGACCTAGGTTTGAGTCCAAGAGTAGTTGCTCAGAAGGCACCTGAAATGGCTCCCTTGAGTAGTGGATGGTATTTTGAGACATTTAAGCTCTCCACGGCTAGTGGAGAAGTGTGGCTCAATGCTTAGAGCGGCAGACCCTGATGCAGAGTTCTGGCCCGGGACCAGGGTTCAATTCCCGCCTCGGCGGGTCTTGGGTTCAATTTCCTCGGCCCTGATAGTTCTCGCCTCGGTGCTTATTCTAATCATAAGTCCCACGCTGCAACTCTGGGCAATAGCTTGCTTAATCTCCACAACGGCCCCAACAACTCTGGGATGCCTGGCTTCACCTTGGGGGTGCCCAGGAGTGGGCACTTCACAGGGAGAGGCCAGGAAGGGTTCCTCAGTGGTATTTGTACAAGCACCGAGAGGCCTCCGGGTAGTCGTGCGCTATACAAGTACCAAGTACTTCTACATTTACATTTACATTTATGGCTACCAATTGGTGCCAGGCAATGCTTTATTAACATTTCAACTAAAATAAACGAAATTAGATTGCTTTGGGTGTGCCCTCTTACTGTACCGGTGCAGAACTTCAGCTAAGCCTTCCATAGCTGATAGTTAACTGATGGGGTGGATTATGGCAAGTTTATGCCCTTGGAGACTGGCAATAACGCTTGTTATTTGTCTTTCCTCCCTAATGCACTCTCGCCAGCAGCTCGTGTCCCTATGCCAGGTGGGGACTGTCAAATGCAATTATTCACTGGCTCCATGGTTAGTAACTCTACTGCTCTGTCAGACATATGTATGCTGCAATGTGACGTCATTAGCATGGAGCAAAGTAATGTGTTCTACCAGTCCTGGACTTTTAACCTTGCTTTTCAAAAAGGGCACCACATGCCTCCACCTTTTTTTCTTTAATATATTTTGTTTTACAATTTGCTGCTACAGGTTTATTTGTAAAGAATGTTCGTTATCTTCGAGCCTCTGTTCTTTTATTAGAACTGGTATTCAAGTCATAAATGTCCTCTCTCCCTGATGAGGGTTAACTGGCACTTTGCTGTTGAATGCAGTTCAAAAGTATAATCGCCCTCTATGGGATTTTGAGGTAAGTTTAAGTTGTGGGCATTAACTTCGATTAAGTGCCTGCGTTCTAAGCCTTTGTGACTTGACAGTCTGAAGCATGGCTAGATGACATTATTCGGGTCTGTTGCAGAGGGAGGAGACCTTTGGTAAAAGACCTAGGGGCATATTATCAAGGGGGGGGGCAATAGGGAATTTTCGCCGCTTTAGTGGCCGTTTTCGGCTGCTAAGCGGCGATAATTCTATCGCCCTATTAGGAAGCTGTCGCTAACAGCAGTAGCGATAGCGAGCGGTTTGGTTCTTGCTTTGCATGTCAGCGATATTTATCGCTAATGACATGCAAAGTGGGCGTACCCAACCTGTTAGCGACTGAAAGCAGTCGCTAACATCGCTATCGCCTATTACCAACACAGGCGTAGCGATGGAAATATTCGCGCTAAGCGCGAATATCTCCAAAAACTAACGCCTGCTCAGACCAGTTCTTAGCCATTATATCCAATGGGAGGTGGATATAATGGCTAAGACCCTGTTAACGATAATGCGTGAATATCGCTGGATTCTCAGCGATATTCACGGATTTTGCCGCTATCGCCGGGAATTTTATCGCTTTTAAGATAAATGTTGCTAATAGCACGTTTTCTCAGCGATAAAATCCGGTGATGCGCGGCGATAAAAAAATTGCCGCTAACCCTACTTAGCGATAAATATCGCTATTTGTTGATAATATGCCCCCTAATGTTTACTTACATGTTGGAGAAGTTTTCTGTACCTGCTAAGCTTGTTGTTGTGTGGTCATCTTAGCGCTATCTCTTATACAGGGAAAGTGTATATATACACGTATGCCACTAGGCAATGTGCAATGTAATATGTAGTTTGTGCAGAAAAGGCACTGTTGGAATATTGTTAAAAGTTCTTATGTAACTTCTGACTTGGGTGACACATGTTTGAATATCTTGGGTGCTGGAAAATGTATATGTTGGAAGATGAAAAGCTGGACTCAGAGTATGGCATTGTGCAGTTGTTGCACTTATTGTATCAGCCAGGCGTCCTTCCTATTTGTAAAGTTTTGGCATTCAGACGTTTCCTAAAACGTAGGTGATTATCCTGAACTCTGGATGAGAAAGTTTCAGCCTGGGTCCCTCCGCTCAGGGCTGCGCCCCGGTGTCTGACCTTTGAATTCCTTCCAGCAGTTCTTTAAATGGGCAGACACTCTTGGGTACTGAGTGCTGGCACTTTTCATTTGAAAGTTGGTGCCTACACTTCTTCAGTGATGCAATGCACATAACAGGAGAATACCAGCACTGCTCAGTAGCAAACAGGTACTCTGAATGGGGATCGTCCTTTACAACGCGGATGTTACACTGCAGTTCCCTTACGACGCAACTTTTACAACGCAAGTTGTAACAACGAACTGCGCTGGGTGGCGCTCTAGGATAGTAAATAGTTTAATTTACTATCCAACTCCTTCCCTACTATCCATGGGGAGTGGAGTTGAAATAGTAAATTAAACTATTCACTATCCAGCCCCCAACAGCGTAAGTCGTGGTAACGACTTGCGTTGAAAAACATGCGTGGTAAAGTACTGCGATGTAAAACATTGCGTTGTAACGACATACATCCCTCTGAATCCCAGTATGTGCACTTCTGTAGCTCCATTTTACGCACTGGTTTACCACAGGTTATGTGTTGGCGGGTCTGCGGTTTCTCAGTGGCATGTAGTGGCTGCCAGCTTCAGGCTGCAAAGGTGGACCCTTTTGGCAAAATGCCCTATGCTGCGTCGGACAATATTTTGAATTTAATTCCAGCTTGGAGTGGAGGCCACAAAAATACTGGCTTTGTGGTCGGTGCTCATCCCATTTGGGTTGATCTTCCTGACTGGTCGTGCACTCCTGGCCTGTCACTGTGTGTCCGGATGTATGACGTTACAACGCACACTTTTACAACGCATACCTTTACAACGCATTTTTTACAACGCAACATCCATTACAACGCATTCCATTACAACGCATGCCTTTACAACAAAATTTTAAAAACGACATTTACAACGCATTCCATTACAACACATAATACCTTTACAACTCATACCATTACAACACATAACATTACATTGCATGTTTGGTAAGTATTGGATAGTGTATGGGTGAAAATTACTATTCTAACTCCAGGGGGTGCAACAGTAGGGTAATTGTTGGATAGTGTAGGGGTAAAAATTACTATTCTAACTCCAGGGGGTGCAACAGTAGGGTAAGTGTTGGATAGTGTAGGGGTTAAAATTACTATCCTAACTCCAGGGGGTGCAACAGTAGGGTAAGTGTTGGATGGTAATGTTATGCGTTGTAATGGTATGCGTTGTAATGACTGCGCTGTAATGACATGTGTTGTAGTGGTGGGCATTGTAGTGTCATGCGTTGCAATGGTTGCGTTGTAATTTCATGCGTTGTAATGGATGTTGCGTTGTAAACGTTTCCTTGTAATGGTAGTGCGTTGTAAGAGTTGCGTTGTAAAGGTTGTTTCCCGTGTGTCCCATCAGGTTAGACAACTTTCTCAAGGCTGTTAACAAAACAGTATGACAAGTTCTTCGGTCGATAAAGATGTATATGCAAGAAATCAACAGGAGCACCCCATTCTTCTCTAGTATGAAGATGTCATGGTGCGAGGCAATGCCAGTACACATTCATTAGTCGCAATAAATAGGTAGAATCATCAGTTGTGGGATTTATGAGCCCAGAGACCGTTATGGTAAACGGTTGGGAGTCTAAAAGTAGAGACCTCCCAGTACGAATAGTGTCCTTAAGAGCGCGATCTATGGAAAAACAAAGTCAATGCTTCCAGCTCACCTCCCGATAAGTAAAATGCCTGGTTGAAAGGTTGTTTATTTAACTGGCCAAAGGTTTAATAATGGCATGATGTCTATTTATCAAGTTTTTAACCCGTTGGCCACGGCCGTTATTTTGCGGCAGTGCGGCGGTTCCGCGAAATGGGTGGGGCCGCGTCGGCCGTTTGATGTTCGAAGCACCAGCAAGGTAGTGCTAATGACGGCCAACGGCCCACGGCAGCAGGGAAGGGGTTAAATGTACTTTTAGTCTTTGGCAATTGACAATTCAGTATGCAATTTTATTCAGCTAATACGTTTTCCCCATCTCTCACTTTCACTTTGTATTGCAAAAGATGCTCTTCTAGAAAGGACTCGTAATCCAATCTGTCTTTGCTCTAAAGTATTAGGCGAGTGTGTCTGTCTGTCTACATTTAGAAGGGGCACATATGCAATCAGCCAGTACCATGAGTGGACTCTGAGATATGTTTACATATTACAACTGCTGCTTAAGCATTGACCGCATTGACTGCTCAAGCATTGGCATAGCCAATAGGTCTCGCCTTTAGGACCTTATAAGTCTTTAGCCATGCAACAATTGATGTTGTTGCACCAAGGTTATTGTGCTGGGGATAACTAAACACTTATAAGGTCCCAATAGCGAGACCTATTGGCTATGCCAATGCTTGTTGCACATGGGTGAGCCAGGGGAATGTGAGATGGACATCAAGGGGGTCATTAGGATAGCGTATAACAGGCAGATCGCCACCACCCTTATAGTTAAAAACCTCTGCCTGCTTCGTAGAGTCGTCCGGGCGGAAAAGCTGCTAACATGGTGGCGGTGTCTGGGAGACACCGCCGTCCATATTAGCACGTATGCGGGGTTTTGCTGTTTTCGCCACGGAAAGGCTGGTGGTTTTGCCATTGGGGGCCGTAGCGGGCCCCGAGGGATTCTGAGGGGTGGGAGGGTGAACATGGGGGGTACCTATGGTACCCCCTGCATTTCAATGTACAATGTGGCAGGCACCGCGAGGTGCCTGTCACGTTGTGCATTGAAAGGCACAACTTGCTTTTGTGGCATTGCGGCGGGCGGTGCTGAAAGCAATGTTACAAATGCGGCATGCGCCCGCCAGTGTGGCGGGTGCATCCTAATTGTGGTTGTGGGACCACCGCAAGCATTGCGGGCGGTCCCATTTCCCGGGGGTATGGCGGGCGGACAAAGTCTGCCCGCCACACTAGTGACCCCCCCAAGTTTCAATAGTTCGCACAATGTCTGCCTATATGTTTTTAATTCTCCAGTGGTCCAGATTCTGACTCAATAGGACAGGGACCTCCATATAGCTAAGTGCTCCAATCTTTTAACGCCAATATCATATGTTAACGGAATCACTGGGGTGTTTAGGGGGAGTGACGTAAACATCCACGTGATTTTGTTTTCCCCTATCGCAAGAGAATTTAGGTTTCCGCCACCCCATAACTCTGATCCATAGAGGGCAGCAGTTTGTGCCCTGAGCTTGTAAACCTCCAGAGCCGGAGTGATAGCCTTTGATACAGTAGATTGTTGCTTCTATACTATAGGGACGGGATTTTGCAGTAAAACTTTCCTGGCCTTATTTAATTGTGGCTTCCACAACAATTTTGAATCAAGTGTGACTCTCAGATAAAGAAAGTAGGCAACACACTCCAATGGCACTTGATTTAGGACTATTTTATTTTTTAACCTTTTGTGAGGTCTGATAACCATATATTTAGTCTTGGTGGGATTTATTTTAGGCCGTCAGTCTGCAGTAATGGCGGGCGCTGTCGAGTACATTCTTTAACCCACTAGGGGTCTGGGATAGTAAGATTGTGTCATCAGCAAACGTTAGGGCACAGATATGGGTCCCTCCAAGCTTGGGTGAATCATGGGAGGCTTTTTGCAAGTGCTGGTCCGGGTTGTTCACATATAGTAATAAAACAAGCATTTTACAATGCAATGGTCTCGGCATTATTAAAGGTAGAGCTATTGGCATTGCTCATGACTTTTTTTCTTTTTTTTTTAAACATAAATAAATGGTATTGTCATTTACAATGGCAATAGGTGAGCATTAGAGAGTAGTAGAGAGTATTTGCGGACACAGAGCCACACATGCACACAGAGCACCACACGCACACACGCAGAGCCCCACACACAGAGCCCCACACGCAGAGCCCCACACAGTGTGCAGGCACTGGTGAGAGCGAAGGACAAGCGGACAGATATTAACGAGGGAGAGAGGACAGACGGACGAAACGGAGAGGAGGGTCGAATTTGGGGGTAGGGCGGCGAGAGCAGACTGGCGAATGGAGAACTACAACTAGAGTTGATAGAGAGGCCCAATGATGAAAAGCCGAGCCCGGACTAGTGGGGAGAAGTGGGTGAAAAGGTGAGAAGAGGACCAGTGAGTGGAGCGGGGACGGCCTGCTGAAAGAAGCGCAGGAGGCAGTGTGGGTCCTCCACCTAAAAAGGCGCTAAAGAAGTCAGTAAACTGGCGAGCGCCAAAGAAGAGTATCTGATACACAGCACGACAAAAGCCTTGTTGTTAGTTAGTATGGATGTGTGCGGAGCTGTCAAAGGAATAGTGGCGTGAAAGGCGTAAAACTATTATTGCTTTAAAAGGAGCCAACGTTTTAGCACATTGTTGGCTGATCCAATCTCTAAATCAAAACTTGCAAAACTATTACGTGTTTTAAAAACAAACAGATGCCAGAGACAGAATTTCAGATTCAAACTATTCCATTCAATTAATGCCCTTCGTTAGTAAACAGTGCAACTGGAGTTTAGGCCGCCTAGTAACCCACGACTTCAAAGTATGCACCTTGCTGTCGAAACATTAATCACAAGCTGCAAATATCAGGCACGTCGTTTGCAAGAATTTGACCTGGAACCCATTATAAACAAGCATTGGAAATGCAATAGGTCTCGCATTAGGAAAGTTTGAGCGATTGGTATTGTAAATGACACTTTTTTTATTTATGTGTTGGTTTTGAAAATAGCAAAATTAATAGCTTTGTCAGTTACAATGTCAATAGTTTTAACTTTCGCAAATGTGACACCTATAGCATTTGTAATGTAATGTGTGTTGTATTTACGTGACTTACATGTATTGATATTACAAATAACAATGGCTTTTAATTTTGTAAATAATTAAAACTTAAATAAAATGTATTGTAATTTATAATGGAAATAGCTTAAACGTTTGTAAATACATTTTGTGAAGATTATGTTCAGTGTATTTTATTGTGACGAAAATCCAAGAACATTGCATTTGCACCTACACACACACAGAGCCACACACATACACACACACACACATATAGATGTGGTGGTGGATCTGGGGGATATGGTGGTGGTGGATGTGGTGGTGTGGTGATGGTGGTGATGGTGGATGTGGTGGTGATGGTGGTGGATGTGGTGGTGGATGTGGTGGTGGATGCGGTGGATGTGGTGGTGGTGGATGCGTTGGATGTGGTGATGGTGGATGCGGTGGTGGTGGTGGATGCGGTGGTGGTGGTGGATGGGGTGGTGGTGGTGGTGGATGGGGTGGTGGATGTAGCGGTGGTGGTGGGTGTGGTGGATGTGGTGGGTGTGGTGGATGTGGCAGTGGATGTGGCGGTGGATGTGGCGGTGGATGTGGCGGTGGATGTGGCGGTGGATGTGGCGGTTGATGTGATGGTGGATGTGGCGGTGGATGTGGCGGTGGATGTGATGGTGGATGTGATGGTGGATGTGGTGGTGGATGTGGTGGTGGATGTGGTGGTGGATGTGGGGGTGGTGGTGGATGCGGTGGATGTGGTGGTGGTGGAAGTGGTGGTGGATGTGGTGGTGGATGTGTTGGTGGATGCGGTGGTGGATGCGGTGGATGTGGTGGTGGATGTGGTGAATGTGGTGGTGGATGTGGTGGATGTGGTGGTGGTGGATGTGGTGGTGGATGTGGTGGTGGATGTGGTGGTGGATGCGGTGGTGGTGCATGTGGTGGCTGTGGTGGTGGTGGATGTGGTGGTGGATGTGGTGGTGGATGTGGCGGTGGATGTCATGGTGGATGTGGAGGTGATGGTGGAGGTGATGGTGGACGTGGTGGTGGATGTGGCGGTGGATGTGGCGGTGGATGTGGTGGTGGATGTGGCGGTGGATGTGGAGGTGGATGTGGAGGTGATGGTGGATGTGGTGGTGGTGGTGGTGGTGGTGGTGGATGTGGTGGTGGTGGATGTGGTGGTGGAAGTGGAGGTGGATGTGGTGGTGGAAGTGGTGGTTGATGTGGATGTGGTGGTGGATGTGGTGGATGCAGTGGATGTGGTGGTGGATGTGGTGGTGGTGGGTGTGGTGGTGGGTGTGATGGATGTGGTGGTGGATGCGGTGGTGGTGCATGTGGTGGATGTGGTGGTGATGGATGTGGTGGATGTGGCGGTGGATGTCATGGTGGATGTGGAGGTGATGGTGGATGTGGTGGTGGATGCGGTGGATGTGGTGGTGGTGGATGCGGTGGATGTGGTGGTGGTGGATGCGGTGGTTGCGGTGGTGTATAAATGCAATTACAAAACAATTACAAGCTGAGGGCTCATACTTGCCGTGACATCAAAGATACCCATGTAAATCAATGCCACCTGTTTAGAGCTATTAGCAGAGATACTGGTGGTATATATATATATATATATATTCACTGAAAAAACCATAGGTTATAGATTATATATAGTTAGGAATTAGCATTTACAAAACCTTGAAAATTCACTGAAAAAACCATAGGTTATAGACCATATATAGTTAGGAATTAGCATTTAAAAAACCTTATTTTACTCACACAAAACCATTGAAATTCCATATATAGTTAGTTGCACTAACTATATATCACGCACCCGCAATCCACTGCTGATGATGTCACATATTACATCATTCATGACATGGTCAGTGACATCACTGATGACATCACTGATGACATCTCAAATGACATCACTGATGACATCTCATTTGACATCATTCTTGTGCTAATACGATAAACCTCTTCAGACTCTAATATAACCTTAGATACACTCAGTGTATACAGAAACTCACACACTGTCACTCATCCATGGAGTTACTCACACACCTAGTCAGTCATGCAAAGAAACAATCTCACCTCCATTTCCTCAACTATACAGTTATACACACCTTACTTATTCAAGCATATAGTAACACATATTTACTCTCTTATACAATCCCTGATACAAGTTCACAATGATCCATACAGCTACTCACACATTCAGTGGCTCTCATGCACAGTTATTTATATATGCCAACTCTCACATGTACTGTGTTTTACATATGTACTTACTTTGACATGTAGCACTGAGATATCCATTCACTCACCAATGCACTCATGCACACAGTCAACCACCCATACAGCTGTTTCCACATGCACTTTTGAACCCATACATCTAGTGAATCAACTGCTCACACATCTATGCACAGAGTCATACACCTCCCAGGCACCCACACACACACTCAGTCTCCCATACAAATACTTGAGCAACCAATCAATAACCCATATACTTACTCATATAGCTACTGATCAACACATGCAGCAGTTTACAGAACAACAAACATAATGATGCACAAATTAAGACAGTTTAGTCACTAACCCGTGCACTCAGTGAGACACATTTAATCACTCACTCATACAGTCAGTCATGCACCTACTAAATCCTTCGTCCAGACACTTATACATCCACTCATTCTTCAATATGTAAGACATATTTAAACTTTACAGAAACAAAAAATCACTGGATGTTGTTATCAGTGATGTCATCAGTGATGTCATTTGAGATGTCATCAGTGATGTCATCAGTGATGTCACTGACCATGTCATGAATGATGTAATATGTGACATCATCAGCAGTGGATTGCGGGTGCGTGATATATAGTTAGTGCAACTAACTATATATGGAATTTCAATGGTTTTGTGTGAGTAAAATAAGGTTTTTTAAATGCTAATTCCTAACTATATATGGTCTATAACCTATGGTTTTTTCAGTGAATTTTCAAGGTTTTGTAAATGCTAATTCCTAACTATATATAATCTATAACCTATGGTTTTTTCAGTGAATTTCAATGGTTTTTTAATAGCAAATATCTGTAGCTGTAAAATGTATTCTTCTTTAAATCCCAAAATATATTTTATATGTTTATTAATAACTTTTTTTTTAAAAATTTTTTTTCTTCGTTCCCACTTCGCGAATCGGGAAGCTTCCCGTTAGCTGACCTTGATGCCGCGAAATAGACCGCGAGCCGGTAAACGTTTCTTTACCGCAACTGCCGCGTTAGAAAACAACATCGTGACGCCTCCCGTCCGCATGACGTTTCGCGTTGTCGCGTGATACGTCATATGACGTACTACGTTAGCGAACTGGTACGCTTACCGAGTCGCAAAGCACAGGTTTCTGGAAGCAAACCGGGAGGCCCTGCAAAGCGTGTAACGTAAACACAGCAGGTCATGTGACTTGGTAATAACACTTTTCATTGGTTCATTTCACTTTTGGTTTCCTAATGATGTAAGACTAGGTCATATAATCTAAAATGAACACTTTTCATTGGTTGAGAACTATTGTTTTTCCCAAATGATGAAAATCCCTCTTTCTTTCCTCACTCTGACTTTCATCATTGTGAGAGAAAGACCCTTTGTTACCAGTGAGCAATGGCTTCTTTAGTAGCTTCAGCTGGTGCTTCCCCACCACCTCCACCACATCCAAGGAAGAGTGGACCGATGTGTGAATGTGTTCACTGTATGCAACAACTTTGACACTTACAGAAGCCTCACCTTCTCCATGCCTCCTACACAGTTCTACATGTACATCATCAATGCAAACAGAACAGAATTAATTATACATGTTAAATGGTTTATTTTTGCTGTTCTCAGAATGTATCAAATTTCACTAAAAACAGTGACTTGAAGGTATTCATCATATAACAGCGGGGAAAAAAAAACACAATCAAAATGATTGTGTTTAAAAAACCCATACAACATAACAAATCAGAATTCAGAACTCCTTAAAGTTAACTTACTTTCCATGACGGCCAAGGATGTCCTATGAACAGCTTACACTCTGTTGTGCTGTTATTACTTTCAACCCGCCACTTTCTGAAAGAAAACCTCCATCGTTTTCAAAAACATGTTACATACAATAAATGACTTCTTGCTCTCTACCACAAGTTTCCACAAGGCCAAATCTTGTCAGACCCATTTATAACTCTTGGATTTCTTGTAAGCCAATCCCGTCTTTTCGCATTTCCGCAACTTTCAGAATTAAAATGTTGAAGATCATTTACACAATCCTGGACTAGTAATATCTTCCCCTTCTTGCTCAATCATGTTCTACATTTCCTATCACACTGATACTGCTTACTATGAAGCAGACTTACACTACCTTTATGACTAGTACAATTATTTAATTCTCTACATCACTTTTAATCACAAAGCAATGTAAAACAGTAGACAGCATTGCAGACTTACATTCCCTCTACTCCATGTTTTGATTGGCTGCTTCAATTAGCTTATAAAAAGAAATAGTTTTTCTGAACTCATTCAAAGTGCACGTATTTCTCCATGACGTCCAGTGTTATGGTAAGAAGTTATGTCTCTGTACTACACTTATCCTTAAGGCCAAATAGTGTAGGAGCCATGAGAACTTCTTGAAATTCCTCAGAGCACATCCCGAGATTCTTTCCCTAACATTTTGGTTTTAAAAACACCAGGTAAGAGTTTTTAAGGTCATATGGCAATTTTTTTTTGAAAATTAAAACAGAATCATTGCAGAATGACCAGCCATTTCTACACTTTAAATAAGCTGTATAATGTCCTGATGTTATCGAAGGACCATCATGATATATAATTGCTACAGTTACAAAAGTCCTTCCTGATATTGACAACTGTGAAGCCACAAAATTTTTTATTAAAGTTGTCAATTTTGTTCCTTCAGGCCTACATCGTTGGAACATTAAAATGACATACTGGCCATATGTTCGTATAAATAATGTGGACATCATTTCAGATTTACATTGGCTACACTCCATGTTGTGATCAGCTGCTTTTACTAGCTTATTAAAAGAGACTGATTTACTGTCTGGCAAAGTTAAATATATAAATCTTTCTGAGTCTACACTAGTAGTACTTGATACCCTACAGTTCTTGCAGTCATGCTGCCATTGATAAGAAAGCCCAAACAGGTGATCTACATCTACACCTTCATCATGCAATACATCAAGCATATACATTAAAAACTCCTGACAATCTTGCTGACTATTTTGAGAGAATTGTGTTTGGCCTGAACATCTGTCTAACAGATTTCGAATTTCAGACACACTTTCTATGTTTGTTCTATCAGTGCTACATTTCTCTAACACAGAATTTAACAAACTGCAAAATCTTTGATCAGAATTGACCACAATCTCTTCTTTTACATTTTCTAGAGAAAACAAAACATTAACCACTACATTAGCATAGCAGTTGACACCAGAACTGTTTTCAAATTGAAAACCAACAACATCTTCAACAGAATCCTTTTTGTTTCTGCTTATAATTTCAGGTTCATCGACTTTTCGTCTTTTTGCTACAACCTCCCCAGTATTGGTCACATTTCTTCGTTTCCGGCCTACCACACGTTTCTCAAACAAAGGATACTGAGGCAAATGTGGTGCATACTCTCTTCTCAACCTATTGTATTCCTTAACACAATCTAGATCCGCACAAATGTTTGTGACATCACACTCAATCAAGTACAATCCCGATAAAGTCCTAACTCGTGACAATGCCACATATGCCATACCCTCCTTGAACACAGAACTGCTAATATTCACCAATGCACAGTCTACACTTAAACCTTGCGATTTATGGATTGTCACCGCATATGCCAAGCAAACAGGAAACTGCTTACGACGAACATATAAGTCTTTTACAAGCAAAAATCTAGCAGAACAACGAGCAATTAGCTGTACTTCCTCAATGCCATCAAATTTAATTTTTAAAAATTCAATTCCATCTCTATTTCTGTATTTCACAAAATCAACAACATTACCCAATGATCCATTTACCAGACCTCTTTCAACATGTAAATTCCTTCTTAAAATTATACTGCAGTTCAAGCACACATTCAGAGTCTTTTCAAAACCCGCAGTTTTAGATATACTCTTCTCTAATGAATCCAATTTTGTTTTCAGATTCTCAGACAAAATAATTGTTGATCCCATATGCTCTACTCTGTCAATAGCTTCCAGTTTCACAATCTCTTGCTTTTCTAAATGCAACATTTTGTTGTTGAATTTGGCACATTCTGCAAGAGTTGGCATCAAACATATTCCAGATTTTTTCTCAGTAACTTTCTGAAAAATATTCTCAGGCACAACATCTTTGTCTGGATATAAATTTGTCAGTAATCGTGCATGTAAAGCTTCTTTCCCATGCTCGGTCACTTTTCCAATTCTAACATCTTGTAGAATAGTCTTGTAAACTTCATCCTTTGCCTGACGCATATTTTCATGCAGTTCAGCATAATTGAAGTTTAACCATATATTGACGTTGCCAATGCTCCCTAAGCACTTCCTGGTATCTTCATGCGTGAGCATTTTGAACACAGGTTGCCCTTTCACTGGTGTCAGCTGCAGAAGATCTCCGAAAACAATGATGTGTTTGCCACCAAATAACACATCATACTCTGTTTTGAGAACTTCTTGCATTCTCAAATGCACAAAGGCAAGCATGACATTGGAAACCATGCTTACTTCGTCAATGATAAGAAGTTTCATTTTCCTCAAGACTCTTGAAACTTCAAAACAAGCATCTCCAGATAGCTTGTGATATTCTAATTTGTTGTCATGCTCCACTGGCAGCATCAGTAAACGATGTAAAGTAATCCCTTTAATGTTATGTGCTGCCAGTCCAGTTGGAGCGGTGACAACACAAGACAGCGATGACTCTGTCCTTTCCTGCAAATAACATGAAATTGCTTTAATAAGGAAACTTTTTCCAGTTCCCGCTTCTCCACTCACGTACAGTCGGACAGGCTTCAACGACGTACATGAGCACTCTTTCTTGTCATGACTTAATCCATGATCAATTTGCATGGTAAGTTCGTCATATATTTTCCTCTGCTCAACGTTGAGTTGTCTTTCCAACTCTTCTAAGTTAACCGCATCCTCCTGAGCATGTGCCATGGCTCTTTCCACTTCATTCATAGCAGTGGCAGCTTCATTTTCGATAAGAGGTCCTCCTAGTGGATCCTGACTCAATGAAGCAGAACTCTGACTGTCCTGAGAACTGTCTCTGGCAATCTCGGCTGCAATCGTTGCTTCCTGCTCAATTTCCACATTCAACATTTCTACATATTTGGGAAAAGCAGGACATTCTATGGTCTCCTTGGCAGCATTGAATGAGTCTTTGTAACAAAGGAAATCTCCAAGCAGTTCCTCTTCTGCACGCCAAGGCTTAAAAAGTTGCAAAAGTGCTAAATAGAAAAACTCCTTTTTTTCAGGAGATTCGCCACTCAATTTTCGATGGTTTATCAAGTGGCATTTTCTTTGCTTGACCAGACATCCCTCACTTCCTATTACAGCATACACTCCTTTCTCAGTATCTTCTTTGATGTTCCTCTTGAATATGTAATTTTGCAGAACCTCATACAGACAAACATTCTCGAGGTGACTGCTTCGATTTGGATAATATGTATCCAACATGTTGCTCTTCAAAATGTCGGTACTGTTTGGCTCCTTTTCCGCCAAATACTCAATTTCCCGCACAGGTTTCAGAACTCGATTACGCGTTGCAGCAAGACCAACACTCGCCCAAACGATACTCCTGGACTTGGCATAGAGACTTGCTGAAGACAACCGGTCAGAACATTCGTAAGCTCCGATTTCTCGATGCGACAACATCTTCAGACTGAAACTGTACAACTTCTTGCTGAGGCTCTTTTCATGGGAAATGTCCTCCCACATATCCTTCAATTCTGTCTTCTCTTTTTTGGTGATGTAAGATGTCACATACCGAGCCACAGCCATACAGTTATCAGCCACAAACTGTATATCCATGTTAGCATTCCACATGGACAAAATCACCGGGTTGTAGTCGTTGATGTACTTAGACTCTTCGTTCCTCTTCAAATTGTATGTGTTTTTAGGTGATTTCTTCATCACATTATGTCGCAGCGAAGACATCAAACTGTTCACTCTTCCTTTAGAAATCACCGGTCGTGGAAAGCCGAAACGACATTTGGTGTAGAACTTGTCTTTTTTTTCCGGAATTTACGACGACAGTACTTTCCACATCGATGGCTTTGGAAACGTAGAACTTTTTCTCTTAGGCTTTTTTTCTCCTTTGCGTTTGGAACAGCACACGTAGAATACTGTTCTATGAAACTCATCACTGAGTCTTCTGCATCCGTTCCAAATTTAGGTGCATCCTTGATCCACAGCAACATATGTATATGAGGAGCACCTCTTGCTTGGTACTCCTTCCTCCAGAAGAAATCCAACACCTCTCCAAGAGGTGGATTCTTCTTATTCATGATGAAAGACATCATACCTTCAAATCTATGATTGAAGTACCTACATACATTGACTGGATCCAAAGAGCACAGTTCTCCGGGTGTCTTGAATTCGATGTTTTCTACGTTAGCATTTGCCTCTCGTAGAAATTCAAGTAAGTCTTCCCAGCCATACTCAGCACAGCTCAAAGTGAGGAACCATGTGGGAGTTCCTAAGTTCCTCAGCATACATTTTAAATCACCATGACGACGGCACCAGTACTCATTAGTACCACGCTGACACGCCATGAGATTAATCAGGTGAGAATCCAAAATACTGTCTTGGACATTGACTTTATCCATAAAGTCACTTGCCGAGATGTTTTGCATGTGTATACCACTTTTCAAGATGTGGTTCACTGCATATGACAGTCCAGACAGATCGCTTTCAAACAGGAGATGAAACAAATAAGGAATGCATTGTCGAAACCTAGGATCTCCTGCATACAATCGCAAAGTCCGGTATTCAGAAGCAGGAATTTGATGAGGTCGCTCATCATATCTTCCCCCCTGACCTGTTGGAAAAAGCTGTGGGAAACACCGAGCTTCCAAACTTTCCTCCCAAACACTAATGGGACTCCCTTTCGCTTGTTTCATTTGAAACAACTCAATAGCATTCCCCATGACTTCCTTGGAATGCAAAGGATGAACACTATAATGTTCATATATTTCTTCACTAGTACAGGGTTCTACTTTCTCAATTTGACCAGCACACAAATCGCTATCCTCTTCCTCACTTACTTCCTGTCCTGCAACATATACATTTTTATAGTATTTATTATATTTTTTCAAATACAATGTTGCCCTTTTGACTTTCCTAACATCTACTAAATCTTGCCATATTTTCTTATTCTTTGTCGGAACCCCATTAACTAAGATAACAAGAGGTTCCTCTTCCACTTTTTCTACTCCAATTGTGTTAATGTTTTTCTTCAAATCTAGAGGCAAATAAACAACTCTTCCCTTTAATCCTCTCTGTAAATCTGATGGAGGCAATTTCCCTGTCTTTGGCTCCATTCTTACAATAGCCTGAAAGGGATGGATACTTTGAATCAAAATAGATTCATAAGTATTTAAATCCTTCAATTCAGAAGGAATCTCAACCAATTCCAGATTATTATGAACTGCTCTAGCAGGCATCTGGTTTTGATTTAATTTGTTACAACAATAAGTACACACACGTTGATCCAATCCCAAATCAAAACAATTTTCTACCATCAAGTATGTTGTAAAATCCTTCCATTCACTATTATTTTCCCTTTCACTTTTTCCATATAAATCCACTAACTTAGTCTGATTCTTATAATAAGTGCGTCGACAACACACACAAGTGAAATTTGGCCTCTCACTTGATTTCACCTCAAACGTCGCAATTTCCCTCTGGAAATTATCTGTACTGGAAACCTGTACACTATCTTCCACATTACTCTCTTCTTCTTGGTCAATTTCAACATTCTCCTCTTTACTTCCAAAGTAACAAAACTCAATTTCTTCACATATATTCTTCACATCTATTTCAGAACCATGCAAAAGAGCAGCGCATAATTGTTTAAGCATAATTGCTGGACTCTTAGCATAATACAACATTCTAACTAATTTCCTCACTTTATTATGATGCACTGCTAGCATCCTGAAATGATGAAAAACACTCTGGCATACTCTCCTGGAAAGACAAGCCAGTGAATGACCATGCAAACCTATCACTTCTCTCACTCTGCAAGGATCTAATTCTTGCAACTACTTCATTTTCTGCTTCAAACTTTTCTTATTAAATGACCGTATAAAATCACAAAGCAAATTGATGGAATCCTGTCGTACACTGCAAATACTACTATACTTCCAGGTGTACACAGGACCCTTAGGACGTCTCCCTAAAACCTCATTACCTAACACCTCTTCTATCTCTGTTCTCACAACTTTTTCTTTTTCAACTGGACAACCATCTTTCACTTCATAAGCTCGACCACTGGTGTCAACTGCATGCACCAAATCATTATCCTGGAAATAACTCTCCTCATTAAAAAATGCCTCAGAGCTTGAACTATGCATCCATTCTCCAGAAAAAACTTCACAAAAATTACTACGATTAACTATTCTCTTCCATCTACTATTTCTTTTGAAATCATAAATTACCTTGTTTAGCTTCCTAATTCTATTGATTGTCAAAATAAATAACTTATGTTTAATTTCAAATGCCTGATCAATAACTTTCTCAACTATTTTTTTTCTCTTATAAAAAACCACTTTCTGTTGACCTTTCTTAATATTTTTTAACAAATTCCCAATTATCCTGTTGCGGAACATTCGTTAACGAATGTCCCTAAACTGTTGTTTCCTTCTACTTTCATGCATAGAGTTATCTCTTACTCTAGCAGTAACATTTCTCATTGGCCTTTCCTTACCATTTGAATTGTTTCTCCTTTTCTGGACTGAAACATTTTCTGTAGTAATATTTTTTTTACTACACATATTTCTTATGACTGTTTTTGGACTCTTACCCGGTGCTTTCTTGGTGACTTGACAAATCTTTTTGTTAGAGGACTGCTGCATTATTCCATGGTCCTGCTGTCTTTGACGTTTTGCAGCCTTTCTCACTCTTTCTTTGCTAGGCATCCTAAAATCTTGAAATAATCTGCAGTTGAATCTGTGGTAAAATATAATAAAAAATGTTATTAACCACTATTACCCAACAGTAAATTAATAACAGTCATCAAAAACTTAACACACTACTTAAGTATATAATATACTGAAGCCTATCTCCAATTTTTCACTGAACAGGACTCATCTCTTCTTAACCTTGGATAAACCTCACCTACTCTGTGTCCCCTGCACATAATTAAATGTAAAGGGGCAGATTTATATTAACTAGCACATCCCCAGGGATGCACCAGTTAACGTGCACCGCTGCTCTGCCACCCACGGTGTGCCGCATTTACAATCAGATAGGACAAAGCTACATCAAAACCCTGCGCCTGCTTGAAGCAGGCATAGATCTTGACGCAGGTAGGCTGAAAGCTAAAGCAACAAGTAAGTGTCGTGTGCAGAAGTTACAAAAAAGGAAAAATGGCGTTTAAACCAGTAATGAGACCATGCTAACGTAACACAGAGTAAAAATATCCAGGATCTACATCAGTTTGGGGTTCACGAACCTGGCAGGTACAAGGCACTGAGGCTTTCCACCGTGCATGTCTCATCCCAAATCATATGTTGTTTGTGAATGAAACAATTTCCCAGACCAAATGCTTTGGATTGGCTACTTCTAAAAAATTAAACACCCCTACTATCCCGGAGTTAGAGGAATATGATGGTTGGAGTAATTTTACTCGTTGTCCATTAAAGATTTACAGGCCCTACTCCGTAATTCTTCCTTTAACATTTCCAGTATAAATCCAAAAGGTTGACTGCTTTGGCAACGTGCCTTATCCACGGTTTAATAACGCTGCCTTTTGCTTTATATAAGTTATCAAATTGTATGAAATATATACCAATAGGTCGTTATTAACCTTTAGGTAGTGGTTTTCTTCATGAGGTCTGGTCGCTTCCATACACATACAGATTTTCAAAGATGATCAAGAACTTTATCTGAATGGAGAGGAATGCACTGAGACGCCAGATCATTCACTAATGTGTAGGCACATACAGTTACACGGTTCATGCAACAAACACCGACCAAATATGGCTTGCGTGTTGCAAGGCACACCAGTTCCTGCTATCATCCCCACGTTCAAGTTCTTGGAAAATGGTAGTTATTTGATGCTCAATAATGAAGATTGTTCTGGGTTAATTAAAAGTATTCATTTTATCGTAACAGTAAATGAACGGGTTATTTGCTGCAGAAATGTTCTATTTCCTCCCACACATGAACATAGGGAGTTTTCAATCTGGCCACAAATACCAACCTTGGGAGCACATTTCAACGGCATGACAAGAATAAGAGCTCTTTTGTCTCAAAGAGAGGTGGCCTTGACTTCGGCCCGTGAAACTTTCGTGCTTCACATAGCGAACACCCGTACAGAGGTGCAGACCCTTTTAAATACAGATTCGCCTTTCCATTTCAGCAAGATGGTTCGGACTATCTCTAACGCGTCCTCCACAAAGGGCCTGGCGCACTTTTTTAAAGTTGTTACCAGTGGTCTCGTGACTTCATTTGAGAAAATCTTTGGAATCATCCCTGCTTTCTTTCATTCTATTTTTTCCACTCTGCTTCGTGGATTCCCATTTTTACTTGCATTACCAGCGGACGCTCTTGTGCTTTTTTACATTTTTAAATATGGATGTCCCTCCTGTGCAAGCTCCCGCCCTGCAGCTGCTGACACTGTTCCGCAATCGCATGCTAGAATATTATGGCACAATGCCGTTGGCGATATTAAGCACGGCATATGGATTATCTTTTCGATTCTCCTACTTCACCTGTGTCCAGCCTGTATTTCACTGCCTGACCTGTGATTTCGATTGGGCCATTGATTTGTGTCTCTGCGGACCGGTTTCTCCTGACGTCGACTTTAATCAGCTGATGACTCCTATCATTACTCACGAGTTGGTTTGTCCTGGCGAAAGGATTATGGCTGTGGCATTGATGCATGGACTAATTGGTCCCTGGAATTTACTGGCGGCAACACAGTCTTTCTTGGAACAGAGCTTTCTTGAAAACCCACCGAGCTGTCCTCTGATGTTGATAGAGGATCCGGTGCTGGGAGAGCACGTATGTTCTTTTCCGCTTTTAAATTGGATGGCTGAACTCTTTTCGGATGAAGACGGTGACTTCCTATTGGAGGCTGTTGCAGCTTATTTTGCATACACAGTTATGTCATAGACCTTTTTCATGTTTGATATGCTGAGTACTAGCATTTCATTGACAATTCATTGACTTATTTGTCAAGTTTTTATTATTTAGCTTGCCTATTGGCTTAAGACTCGATAAAGTACTTGGCTGTTTTATTTTTCTTTAGCATTACATTTTCCTAGTTTTTAATGTTTTACCTTGCGGACCGTCCACATATAAACTTGCAATCTGCTCTCATGAGATGGCACTTCTATTATCTTATTCAGTTCGTTTCCGGATCATGGGGAGGTGTCATCTAGGTCCTGGATATCTTTACACCGTGTTAAGTTAGCATGGACTCATTACCGGTTTAAACGCCATTTTTTCCTTTTTTGCAACTTCTGCACACGACACTTAGTTGTTGCTTTAGCTTTCAACCTAATAGTTCATCGTGATTTACATGAGAATAATATGTTATTGCTCTACTATCTGCTTTACTTCTTAAACTATATCTGTACAGCGAGTGCTGAAGTTTCAAGAACAACACGATACAGAATTGTTATGAGGTCTGATCTCCACGACTTCATACTCATAACATAAGTGCAGCTTCTCCAAATTCTGGGCATGAGGCGGGTTTTATATTGCTTTGCCGAACACACATACACAACACTTGATGCGGTTCACATGAAGAGAGAGCTGGTGTATGCTGATGTGATTCCTTCAAATCTAAGACACTAAAGTATCGGCACGCCCTAAACCAACACAAAGAGACCTTCTTAGCAAATAATATATTATGTGTATTAGGGAGGGTAAGATATAAGCAGCCGCGGGCCGTGGAGGGAGTTACGGTGGGGCAGGGAGGCGGGGAGGGGGAGGGGCAGGGTGGAGCCCTCTCCACCCTGCCCCTCCCCCTCCCCGCCTCCCTGCCCCACCGTAACTCCCTCCACGGCCCACGGCTGCTTATAAGTGTTGCTAACTCTTATTCATTTACAGCATGTTAACATACTGTCACCATTCGCTTTTTATGTACTACTGACTATGCTGGTAATTTTGCTACTGATAATATGTGTACTTGTATAATCTAAGATACTACGCCTGAGAAGACGGCATTAGTAAATAAACATTTCAAATACACATGTGTTCTTCTTAACTCCATGTTCTGGTTTCTAAGAAATATATAACGACTGACTGTTCATGAGTTCCACGTATCCTGAGGTACTATAAGTTCATATTCTGGATTGTCTAAACATTGAGAGTTTGTTATATCCAATGTGACACTGTACCTAGCTTGCTAAGGGGTTTTGATTACTAAGGTGAGTTTTGGGACACCCTAATTCGCCGAGGTTCCAATCCTCTGTCCACAGTTCTGTGTGAGAACAGAAACCCTGCGACAGGGGCACCCCTCAGCCTTGCTGGAGCTTCATCACACTTGCGATACAACTCCAGCAATGCGCCAACTGTAAGGCACAAATACGTCACGCATCTGTGCTGTTTTTGCCCCATGATGCGCCGCATTGTAAATGCAGCACACCATAGGTGACGGAACAGCGGCACAGAATGACTAACACATCCCTGGTGATGCGCCAGTCATCATAAATCTATCCCTATGCTTCTTATCTTGTTAGAGATGAACCGCCATATGTATCATCAAAGTTTTTTCCATTTCCTAAATAGCGAACTTTAAGGAATAAATAGCGATTCTTTACCATTCCTAGTTTGCGATGACCTATTTGCTAATTACAAATTACCCATTCATTTCCATGCAGCAGGAGGCCCATAGGAATGAAGGTGCAATTTGCGATTAGCAATTACCTCATCGCAAATTACGAATTTTTCCGAGGGTGCAGGGGTGTCTCAAGAACACCCTGCTGCACCCCTGAAAAAGAAATTTGGGGTCATATGGCGCACATAAATTTTGAAAACATTCCTTTACCTCAAAAACGATTTTCAACTCATAATTTGAAAACACTGCACATGGGGAAATGACTTAAAATGTCCTTAAGACACATAAAAGCATTTTTTGATTGCCTTTGCAGCATGTTTCAGTCACCTTTAACATGCCTATGTAACGGAAACATTCAAAATCTAAATTTGCCATGCACAGGTGGGAGCATATTTACAAGCAATTTGCTCCACAGACAAACTTCTTACATTGAAATGGGAAAAATAACATCAGAGACTCTCAATTACCTTATAAAGAAGCAGACACCATTATGTCCTTCTCATCAATATTAAAACCATTGCTTTTTCTCAAAAACGATTTACAAGTCATAATTTGAAAACACTCCACAGCTCCTTTGCACATAAAAGCCCTGTCAGTACTAATACTTCACATTTTCTCCAATTACAATTTCTCAAAGAAACAAAATCTATTTGTGAAACACTTGAGACAAAGCAACATTTGAAAAACACAACTTTCTTCATAATTTTCTCCTTAAAGCACACTATTTTCTATCTAAATTAAAGAAATCTTTTCTCACCTTAGCAAATACTTTGAGTTTCAAAACAGTCTCAGAAACACACCAATTTGTCTTCAGCAGAGCAAAAGGTATGCACTCCAGAGTCTGCAGCTATCAAAAGCACAGAAATGCTGTAATTCCTCACACATATCTCTCATGTCACCCAATCAAAACTCTTCCCTCACTTTTTTTCAAAGCAAAACCCTTCCCCCCTCTGCCCCCTCTCTGCTTTTTCTGCATAGCAACCACCTCTTGCAAGACCTCTCACACAACAATGTTGCAATTGAACTCTGAACTCTCAGTGCACCTGCATATCCAGAGCATTCTTTCATTTAATGATTTTTTCTTCGCCACCCAAAATACATCTTTCAACGAACTCATCCATGCACACTAACTTTCTGTTTTCAGCAATCAAAATCCACCAATCACTCTTACTGCTTCATTAACACAGAAACTCCTCAGTTTTTTTCATTTTACACTCTCATTTTTTCAACTGCCATTTCATTGCCACACTTCATCTGACTGCAGGAGAACCTTCTCTCGCCATGTTTTCTGTCTGGATTGTTGGACATAGTTATATCTATTGGGCTCAAAGGTACGCTGAAAACAGGAATTTACCTAACCTCAATTTACAAGATGTGGAAATTAAGTGGTTTGGCCACAGAGGATTAAAATGTCACCAATTGATACCATTGGTGAAAACCTTTATGCATTTGCCAAAACCTGACCTGTTAATTGTGCACTGTGGAGGTAATGATTTGGACACTTTGACTGGGGTAGGTCTGGAAATGCTTTTAAAGGACACCTTTGAGCAATTGATGGCACTTTTTCCTCAGACTGCCTTGGTATATTCAAATATATGCCAAAGACAGAAATGGAGGTGGTCGAACCAATTTTGTCCACAAATTGAGAAATCGAGGAAGCATGTAAACAAATCTGTTTCAGCTTACATGAGAGACCATGGAATGGGCTCCCTGTACAACAATAACTTGCGTTACTACATGCAAGATATCTACAGAGGAGATGGAGTTCACTTCTCAGAGGAGGGCAACAGAGTTTTCACTCTGAATTTAAGACTGTGCATTGGTACCTACTTATAAGTACCTAAATGTACCATAAACCCAAAAGCTCTTCTCAGAGCTACCCTACATCTGATCACTCACAATTATTATTTTACTCTAACTTTTTTCACTAATTTTCAAGAAAGTACGCTCCCCAGAACGCTTCCCGGTTCGCGAACCGGGCGCACTCCACGCAAAAAAACTAAAAAAACTGTATATTTTTTTTTTGCCCTGCGAGACCCTTTCAAAGCCTCCACATCAAACCTAGGGGGTCAGGGACGATCTACTATGCCCCCTTATGGTCATTTGCCCCTTCGCTTTGGCCTCCTCTTGTCTCTCGATCCTACCGAGAGACAAGATGGCGGCCGCTACGGACTGTTTGGAATGTTTACAGACGCCGAAAAACCAATCAGCTTCGCAAACCTCCGTAACGCGAAAAGTACGCGAAGCGGAGCGCTGTTACAGATATATATCTTTTTTTGAACGTTAATTTCTCAAAATCCACTGGAGCACATATATTGAGACCTAGCAAAGGCACATCGGGCTACTAGTCCCTACAATTTTGCCAAGTTTCGTGCAAATCCATTCAGCCGTTCGATTATTATTATTTTATTTTTTTTTGCCCCGCGGGGCCCTTTTAAAACCTCCACATCAAACCTAGGGGGTCAGCGACAATCTACTATGCCCCCTTATGGTCATTTGCCCCTTCGCTTTGGCCTCCTCTTGTCTCTCGATCCTACCGAGAGACAAGATGGCGGCCGCTACGGACTGTTTGGAATGTTGACAGACGCCGGAGAACCAATCACCTTCGCTTCACAAAGCTCCGTTGCGCGAAAAGTACGCGTCCTGGAGCGCTGCCCGGTCCGCTGTTACAGATATATATCTTTTTTTAAACGTTAATTTCTCAAAATCCACTGGAGCACATATATTGAGACCTACAAAAGGCACATCGGGCTACCAGTCCCTACAATTTTGCCAAGTTTCGTGCAAATCCATTCAGCCGTTCGGGCTAAAAGTGAGGCCAACCGCCCTATGGAAATTAACATGGGAAAAACGCGTTTTGGGACCCCCCTTTTTTCTCGGCCCCCCCTTGACGGACCCCCCCAAAATTTTCAGGGGCTGCTCAGAAACAAAATGTGCCATTTTCCTGAAAATTTCAGCCAATTCCGTCCACAAACGCCAAAGTTATTAGACATAGAATTTTCAAAAATCCCATAGAGAAAAAATCCTAACTATATATACCTACTGGCGTCGCTGGTTCTGTTGTTTTAAAATAAATTACCATCTTGCTGACTCTGCTGGTCCGGTCCTCATTCTTTGCTGGCGTGGAGGCGGTGTCTGCGAGCGCAGAGCGAGCTGAGGAGGAGCTTTGTCTTCATATGCTGACGGAAGTTGATTTGCTTCCGTAACGGACCCCTTCGTCGCAAGCCGATAGCTGCTTCAAATCAACTCTTTTGACTCTCGCATGGGAATTTCAGCAGCTGTCCCCGAATGCACTGAGACCCGGCCGCTCTGGTTTTGGCGGTTTGAGCAGCCCCTAGGATTCGCGTCGGAGGACGCGGGACGCGGAGCAGTTCCTGCCATTTACCAACGGTGAGAGTGTTTCAATTGCAATGCCATTCGGTGACGAAGTAATTGAGCAGCGATATTAAAACGAGACTTATGTGTGCTCGTCATCATTAATTACTGAAAACAACGGAACCGTTTGCAACATGAATGAAAATGAAATTGACAAACAGCGGGAAGAAGCTGCCTTGTCACTTTTTGTTACCACTAACACAACCTCCAATCGCAGCAAAGAACAGACGCAATGCGATCATGGCAATTCACAAACGAAAGATCTAAAACATTTATTTAAAGAGCTAGTGAAACTACGCAAAGCTGAGTGCACTAAATGGTGGGAACATAAATCCCTCAGCAAATATGAGGAAGTGGGTCGGGTTCCCCGAGGCTTGAGAATCTTACTGGCCCCCAGTTTTGATAACCCGGACCCAGCCATGTTGCAAAGGTGGGGGGAAAGCAACTTGGCAGCATCGATGAATTTAGTACGTATATTAATAGAATTTGCTGTCAGTGATCGTGCTAAATTGTTGGAACGGATAAAAATACTAGAACTGGAAATTGATGCTTGCCAAAATGCGGTGGAAACAAAAAAACTCACGGATAATATGAATGAGCAACTTCACAAACATGAAGAAAAAATAAAGGCTCGCAAAGCATCAAAATTCACTCGTGATGCAGATGACTATCGCTTGGGCAGGATTTTTACATTTTCCAGGAAATATAACACAGCCAAAAGACAGGCATATACGAACAAGAAGAACGCATTTGCATCCAAATCCAATAATAAAATGACAGCTACTAACTCTGATCCAACGACATCTAGTGCCTCTTGTGCAGATGGAATGGCACACCAAACTGATTCATCGGTCACGAGTGCATCCAGCTTAGAATCTTTGTCATCAGGTTCAGCTAGTTCTGATTTAAACTTAATTGGACTGGAAACATTAAATCTCCAGCAGGAAATGGATTTTGTAGTGGAGGAGAGGCTCCAAACCCTGAGATCGTGGCAACACAATCCACAAACAAACAAAGGAGAAACAAACGTAGGAAGGAACAACGGCGCAGAAGGAAGCAACGCCGGTGTGCAAACACAGCAACAACAAAAGAAAAAGAAAAAAGCATGGGGGAAATGACGATAAGCGATAACACGATCATCAATCTTTCGAATGTTGTCCTTGATAAAGCGGAGGAGCAACTACTTACATTGGGACTGAATTATTCACCAATACAAAACTTCAACTACACCATGACTAGAGTTGATCTCTTCTGCTTTATTAGAAAATTAAAATTGAAAAAACACTTTGCTTTACAATCAGCCAAAGATTACGATGGGCTTAATGACGACACAAGAGCAAATGAATCTGGAGAGCCAGTACCGTTATTGGCATCTGACACACATGTCTTTCTTGATGCCAATGACTTACTTAGCTCCAATATTGATACAGAATTTGACTCTATAGACACGACCCAGAATCGATTAAGACAAGTCCCCATCCTTCCCAAAGGAGCAGGTTTGAGTCCTTTCCACAGTAAATCAAAATTCGTACCGTTAATGCCAAAAGACGCAATTGACGTTTTTCATGACTGCGTCACAAATGACATCAAGAAACTGTATACCGAAACCAACAACAAACGATGCAAAAAAGAGACTTACAGAAAAATTGCCTATGATAAGTTAATGAAGAAACTTGACAGCAACCCTGATATAGTGATCAAGAAATCGGACAAGGGGGGTAACCTGGTGATTTGGCCTAAAAAAGATTACATCGCAGAAGCCATGCGCCAACTTGACGACCCCCTTTGTTATGCCAAAAGTACACAAAAAGAATACGAAAAAGCAACATCTCAGCTATACAAGTCTTTAGGCCAATGGAAAAGGGAAGGACTCATATCATCTGAGGAATACAAATTTATGAATGTCAACTTTCCCATCTTGCCTTCCCTTTACCTCATTCCGAAGGTACACAAGGCCGTGCAACCACTTCCAGGCAGGCCAATTGTGTCTGCCATTGGCAGTGCAGGGGAGAAAGTGGGAGAGTACATTGACTTTTTCCTCCAAGACTTTGTTAAACAACTCCCCAGTTTTATCCGTGATACTAGTGATTTCTTAACCAAAATAACTGGTATAGTATGGGAAAGTGACATGTGGCTTATATCGCTTGATGTTGAATCGCTGTACACCAGCATAGATCACGCTAATGGTTTATCAGCTGTACAACACTACCTTTCTAGCAGACCCATCCAATACTATGAACATAATAAGGTGATTGTAGGCCTTATAAAATGGTGCCTTAACAATAATTTATTTTCCTTCGGCAAGGAGATCTACAGGCAACTAAGGGGTGTAGCGATGGGGGCCTGCTTCTCTCCCAGCTATGCGTGCTTGCACGTTGGTTGGTGGGAGGAGCAGGTCCTCAAAGTACGCCACAAAGCATGGATGGAGAGCCATGTTAGGTGTTTTTTAAGGTACATTGATGATGTCTTCATCGTCTGGAAGGGTAGCAAAGAAGAAGCATTGTCGTTTATTCATGATATCAACGACAATGCGCTGAATCTTAACTTTACGGCCCACATCCAGAAAAATCGTATTCAATTTTTGGATGTTGAGGTATATGTCTCCAATGGAATTCTTAACACTACCCTCCACCGGAAACAAACTGCAGGCAATGCTACATTGCATGCAACCAGTATGCATCCTAGGCATACAATCTCTGGAATCCCCTATGGGGAAATCCTCAGGTTAAAGAGAATTTGCAGTTCCCCCTCTGACTTTGATGCCTGCTTAGCAGAACTTTTGGGCAGATTGAGAGCCAGAGGTTATTCTGAGCGGATACTAAATGCAGCGGTTACTAAATCCCTTTCGAGATCTAGGGAGAGTCTTTTTCCAGAGTTTACCTCTACAACTGAACCATCTGTGAACACAGCATCCCAAATAGAGTGCCCACGTCTCATTACTACTTTCAGTAGGGAAGATAGGAAGATCAGGTCTATACTGAACAAACATTGGCCGGTTGTTCTCAGTGACCATATTCTAAATACCAGATTACCCTCCTCACCCACTGTGACCTTTAGACGGGCTAAAACCACGGGCAGTTATTTGGATAAAGCTGCGCCTGAACTTAAAACTAAAATTCCATGGCTACGCCCGAATATGGGATTCTTCAAATGTTCCAGTTGTAGGGCCTGCAAGTTTGGGGTTTCCACCACCCACTATTCTACCCCGTTTAGCACAGTTGCCAAGACCATTAATGGCAACTTTAATTGCAAATCTGATCATGCCGTGTATGTTCTGGCGTGCACCTGTGGGCTTAGATATGTTGGCAGCACTAAGCTCCAGGTGCACGTCCGAATATTACAACACTTGCGGGCTATCCTCCATAGTGATCCCTCTTACCCGGTCGCCCGACATTTTAAGCGGGTTCACAATAAAGATTTGAACTGCCTCAGTTACTTTGTGATTGGAGCAGTATCTAGATCTAGAAGAGGAGGTGACCGTGAGGCAGAACTCAGAAAATTGGAATCCAGATTCATATTGGAACTTGACAGCCGTTGGCCTAACGGGCTTAACAATATTGAGGAAATGCATCATTTTCTGTAATTGCATATTAATATTGGTTGCCTTAAAAACCATCACCCCCCTTCCTCCCTCCCTTTTTTTTCCCTTAACAAAAATATATGTGCTTTTAGTTAGGGTCCCTATTAGAAGCACCGTACGTTGGGGGTATTCCTTGTCTCATGATCTGCCTTTACAACTAGGGACATTTTAATCAATATTCCCTCATGGTGACGTATATGATGCACTTTATTATTATATATAATGATCTATATCCAATTTTCAAATATATTCATACAATTCTATTCCAGGTCTTATTGAAAGAATTTTAGATAATCAGTTATATGACAATTTTTAGAGTGTATAGTGATTGAAATATGAAGATATAATTTGAGTGTTTGTATATATTGATATTGTGCTGAACATCTACATATATGGAATAATTAAGGGCAGATACATAGAATTGATACATATGTCTTTGTATATATAGGGTAGATCTGAACTTGTATCCGCATGTGTGTGTGTATGTATGTTCGCACATATATCCCCATATGTGTGTGTGTGTATATATGTACATAGATGTAGATATTAGGGTTTAAATTGGGGGTGATTCTCTGTATGTGATCGTTATAACAGTGGGGTTTTCTTTAAGATAATCTTATGTTGTTGTTGGTAATTTGTGGGGGTGGGCATATAAAGGTGGTGGGGGTGTGTGTATATATATGAAATATGGTCTAATTTATACATATTGTCATTTTTAGCTTCTTGGACAACAATGTCATAACCTACCTGGAACACTTCAAGAGAATTTAGTATAAAACAGGATTGTTTGATGAATTTAATCTTGCATTTCATTGGTTATTGCACATTTGCACATTACTGGTCTATTGGTAGTGGAGTATGTTCCCGCAGCTCTTTTGCACTTCATTTTATCTTTATCACTTATGCACTTTCCAGACTATGCACTTTATAACTTTCGCTGCTACATATAAGAATTGGCATATTTGCACAGGATTGGTCTACATGTCATTTGAACTTCTAATTGATAAACAGAAATTGCTATTTAATGCTTTTTAATATTTTTTACTTATAAATTGTATTATCTGTAGGAATTAGTATTTATTCTGGATTCAACCAGTAATAATTTCTTGTACATATGTCAGTATTTGGAAAAGCAGATCGGCGATAGTGTGTCTTCACTGTTTATTACCACGTGATTATGGTGGACGCCACCAGGGGGTGGTGTCAACATCACTGCATTAAACTATGAAATAGCATAATGATTTGAAACATGTTGCAGCGTGACCAAGGGCTTTTTGGCCCGAAACGCGTCGCTGGTTCTGTTGTTTTAAAATAAATTACCATCTTGCTGACTCTGCTGGTCCGGTCCTCATTCTTTGCTGGCGTGGAGGCGGTGTCTGCGAGCGCAGAGCGAGCTGAGGAGGAGCTTTGTCTTCATATATATATATATATATATATATATATATATATATATATGTAATTTTATTTTTTTATTCTGCTCAGTGTCACGAGACGTTTTAGTCACTAATTCAGAATAAAGCGCAGCATCTCCTTCAGTATTTTCAATTATGTACGGAGGCGACTCGGGAAGAAGCCCGGTGCCCGAAAGATGTGAAGTCAGGTCTGGGAGATGCAGGTTTAAATGGTCTGCTATTTCACCGAAGGCCTCAGAAAGCATCTTTTGTGTCCCGCGCATCTTCCGCTTGGAAGTGAATGCTGCATTTCAAACTGCAAATTGTGGATTTAGCGCCTTTTTTATATTTAGTTTAAGGAGATGCATTACATGTCCTGGGAAAACGATTATGCTGTTCTTCAAATCAGCTTCAGGGTGCGATGCAAACATTACTCGCACTTTCGGGGTTTGAGCCTGCGTCTCGGATGCGCTGGATTTGTTGGAATTAATGTTATTCCGAGAGTGGAGAGTCTTTTTCGTGCTTTGGTTATTTATGCGAAAAGAGCCTACATAGAGAAACTTGATCGTACTAGGCGCTATGCAGAATATATTACATTGACTGTGACTGGGTTAGTTACCATCACGCATGCGTATAAGGGAGAAAGCTGGGTTTACGACATTTCTCTAGCTGTCTCCGTTTCTGTGCGAATTTCTTTGCTAACTCCGCGGGTGTTCCGCTTTCTCCCTCTTAGCCGCGCCGAGTGTGAAAGTGATTCAGGTTGGCGGGAACCAAGGCAGTTCATGACCCGAAAGGGGCATCTATATGTGTAGCGTGTGTTTGATTCAACAGCAAGGAAGGCAGGCGATGAAAGGATGAGATCTCAGGGGATGAAAGGATGAGATCCCGCAGGAGTCAACGGATGAAAGGAAGAGATCCGGCAGGAGTCGGCGGATGAAAGGATGAGATCCCGCAGGAGTCGGGGATGAAAGGACGAGATCCAGCAGGAGTCGGCGGATGAAAAGATGAGATCCCGCAGGAGTCGGGGTTGAAAGGAAGAGATCTGGCAGGAGTCGGGGGATGAAAGGATGAGATCCCGCAGGAGTCAGTGGATGAAAGGATGAGATCCGACAGGAGTCAGGTGTTTGAAACCGACATGATTTTTCGCAATCCACTTTCAGCTACACTTTTTACAGGTTCTCCGTTACTTTGGGCCTGGAACGGATACATGACTCAATAGTTAAATGTCTGGTTACAGACACAGTGCAGAAGGTTAGCCCATTTCTTGGTTATTTTCATTCTTTAAAGGGAAAGCTTCCAGAGCAACTGACTACAAACGGATGTGCCCAGGGTCACACGATTAGGTTACATGGAGAAGAATAAAGGATCAGAGCTCCGGGGAGTCGCAAAGAAAACAATGCAACACATTTCTGGGGCCAGGGCCGAAGACGCCCCTGCCACGTCGGGCAAGAAATACCTAAAGATTGTTATGTAATGATAAATCAATGCGTAAAGACACTGAAGCAAAAGGGGGTGACAGAAGGGGAAACCGAATGATCAAACAAGACGGAGGGCATTGCTGTGGGGAGGGGGGAGGAGAAATGCAACACGGCGGGCAGGGGAGGGGGCTGAGCGGGGAGAGCGGCATGAGGGTGTGAAGCAGCAGGAGCCTGAGACACGCCGCCTTTGATGTGGTAATGCGAGGCAGGCAGGCAGGCGGCTGGTGGCATTGTGCACGCGCTTTTTAGGTCGAGCGACCTATCTCAATGCGCGGCGGGCAGGGGAGGGGGCTGAGCGGGGAGAGCGGCATGAGGGTGTGAAGCAGCAGGGGCCTGAGACGCGCCGCCTTTGATGTGGTAATGCGAGGCAGGCAGGCAGGCGGCTGGTGGCATTGTGCACGCGCTTTTTAGGGATTGCGCTTGCGCAATGACCTAAAAAGCACATGCACTGCAACAAATCGCCAGTGGAAACGCCAGTTAGGTAAACTCTCGATAAGCCCCTATATATCTCGCTCCCGCTCAATGCGCATGCGCATTGAGATAGGTCGCTCGACCTAAAAAGTATGATCTCCTCGCTTTGGGAAGCAAGTTTAAACTCAAGGTATTATGTTCTTTTATGTTATTTTTCCAATTACCAGAGCAGTGTAGAGCCTAGATGTAACGTAGCGCACTACAGAAGTGACGGGTTTGTTGAGTATGTCTGCACAGGACACTCCTCTTTCTAATAGGGCTCCATTTCCACATTACCCAACACAAGTAATACTGTTTCCACCACCTCAGCTGCTGCAAGACGACCCTACCGCCTCACACAGCCACCTCGGAGAGAGACACCATGCCCGTCTCACTGCTGCTCCGGGATCAAAATGTGCGCCGTCCGGTCAGCATGATTGCAGGTTAGGAAACAGAGAGGGCGACACAGATCAGACATCCTGCGAGAGGCTTCCACTGGAGCCTTGTGGGGCATGCATAAAGCAGTGGCGAGTGGGGCAGGCGCGCAACACCCATTGGGCTCACGGGGCTTCAGCCCCACCGACGTGTGTGTCTGCCCAGGCTGACACAGCTTCGCGGCTGGCGACGTCTAATTGCAGCCGCACCCGAGTACTTCACAGGTCTTTAAAAGACCGTTTACTTGATGCTTTTGTTATGTATTCACCCCTTCCTTACAGCCCCCCCAAAACTTTTTCAGCCCCCCCGAAATTTGCCTCTAGTTGCCCGCCTGGAGTGGGGTAAGAAGGATGGTGGGGGCAGAGCAGGACGCTAGGCCGTACCTGGCCGAGGAAGAGCTGGTGAACATTGGGAATGGTGACGCGACAGTGATCTGTGTCCCGCTGCTCCTCTGTCATGTGAGTGTTGTTGCTTGTGGATGCGCCGGGGCAGATGTTCGCACTTGAAGGGGAAAGAAAGTTTGTATTCCTTAAGTGGCCCTTACTACCCCTGCTCCACCAGCCCTCCTGGAGCAACATACATGCAGCATAAATAAGCAGACAAGACAACTTTTTGTAGGAGAAAATTAGCTGCATGTTTATTAGCATACACATATGCCAACACGGTGGGTTATCTTACAGGCGATCCAAAGGCAAGCTGCCCCTCGCGGCCTCACACCTGAAGGGCCAACTTGCATCGTGGCCTTAGCCAATCGTTGCTTCGTGGTTGTGGTGAGGGATAGCCACTCTGACTTCCGGTGAACCATTGGTCCACCCTCTTGGTTACGCCCCCCCCTACGAGGGGCGGAGCGTTCAAGCGACCCCCGGTTGTACAGGTTTCCAACCGCCAGTAGGATAGTGGGGCGCCGTCGCACCCCAGGGTCCACCGCACAGACTTCCTGGGGATATTAGGCCTCAGCACCCTTTGTGCTCCTGAAGAGGGTACCCCTCAGTACCATTCCACCTTTGGATTGCCCTGTAACTCCGCCACAGCGCTGGGTGTGGCGACCGTCGCAGCCAGGGCACCCACCAAGGCCGGCTTTCCTACTTACGTCCTGCTATATCTAGGGCCTCTCCCCTACTCACCAAGAAGCAGTCCATGCTTATACTGGGCAGGTGTACCCCTCGTGCAAAACACACCCAGAGGAGTTGGCGAGTAGCACCCATGTCTAATGAGGCCAGGCCTCCTCTGCCCAGGTAAAGTACGCCTAGCGCAGACTTCCTGCGCGCAGGCTCCAACGCCTCCCCTGCCAAGCTCCCAGCCTCAGGAGCCAGGGGTGATTTCCTGCCACTGACATTTACCTGTCCCCCACTGGGTGCAAAATCGCCCAGTGTGCTCATTGTGGTCCTTATCCCTGATTATACCTTGTCACAAAGACCATACAACTTCATAAGTATAATTATCCCTGGTGCCCATCGGAATGGTGGCACGCCTGAATGAGGGAATAAGAGTAAGGTGTCCTACAATAGGCACTGCACCCTAACTTGAAGGGCAAACCGACAAGTGCCCGGACCCTGTATCCACCTACAAATACCAAGTTGGTGTGAAACTACCAGATAGAGTGACAAGTGGTAGGCTGTAAACCTAAATGGTGGCTTCGCTGGGACCCAGCTGTGTCCCAGCCAACACTGCGTCACACACTTCGGCCCTATAATGGCATAACCTGTCCCTCAAAGACACCTCCAGCCTGATACCCCCCGCTGACTTTGTGAAGGGGTGGAGGGCACAGCGCTCCCCGTCTGGGTTTCTAACCTATCTCTCCCTTTCAGGTTCCACTAGTGAGAGCAGCTATCCCTGTCCTGGTGGGGCATACCAAGGTCCAGTTCCCATCTGAGGAACTAAGCTGCCCTGGGTAAAGTGGCATGGAACGGGTGTCCAAGTGTATCCTAAGACTAAAACAGAACACTTGACTCTACCTGGGTATTCGGACCGCCAAAACAACCTTCTCCCAAATTTGTAGCCGAGTACTGTTGACCCCACAGACTCCTTAGGTTGTTGCACCACAACCTACAATTACTGGCGGCTCCCACTAATGCTTAGCTCCTTGGCTCTTGAGCAAGAGAGTGGGGCAGGCGCGCAACACCCATTGGGCTCACGGGGCTTCAGCCCCCCCGAAGTGTGTGTCTGCCCGGGCTGACACAGCTTCGCGGCTGGCGACGTCTAATTGCAGCCGCACCCGAGTACTTCACAGGTCTTTAAAAGACAGTTTACTTGTAAGTGATGCTTTTGTTATGTATTCACCCCTTCCTTACAGCCACTCTGGTTACGGCTGGAAGAATTAGCCCCCCCAAAACTTTATCAGCCCCCCCGAAATTTGCCTCTAGTTGCCCGCCTGGAGTGGGGTAAGAAGGATGGTGGGGGCAGAGCAGGACGCTAGGCCGTACCTGGCCGAGGAAGAGCTGGTGAACATTGGGAATGGTGACGCGACAGTGATCTGTGTACCGCTGCTCCTCTGTCATGTGAGTGTTGTTGCTTGTGGAAGCGCCGGGGCAGATGTTCGCACTTGAAGGGGAAAGAAAGTTTGTATTCCTTAAGTGGCCCTTACTACCCCTGCTCCACGGAGCTCCATGTATGTATGGCTGTGCAGCCAGGGCCCCCACCAAGGCCGGCTTTCCTACTTACGTCCGGCTATATCTAGGGCCTCTCCCCTACTCACCAAGAAGCAGTCCATGCTTATACTGGGCAGGTGTACCCCTCGTTTTAAACACACCCAGAGGAGTTGGCGAGTAGCACCCATGTCTAATGAGGCCAAGCCTCCTCTGCCCAGGTAAAGTATGCCTAGCGCAGACTTCCTGCACGCAGGCTCCAACGCCTGACCTGCCAAGCTCCCAGCCTCAGGAGCCAGGGGTGATTTCCTGCCACTGACATTTACCTGTCCCCCACTGGGTGCAAAATCGCTCCGTGTGCTCATTGTGGTCCTTATCCCTGATTATACCTTCATAAGTATAATTATCCCTGGTGCCCATCGGAATGGTGGCACGCCTGAATGAGGGAATAAGAGTAAGGTGTCCTACAATAGGCACTGCACCCTAACTTGAAGGGCAAACGACAAGTGCCCGGACCCTGTATCCACCTACAAATACCAAGTTGGTGTGAAACTACCAGATAGAGTGACAAGTGGTAGGCTATAATCCTAAATGGTGGCTTCGCTGGAACCCAGCTGTGTCCCGGCCAACACTGCGTCACACACTTCGGCCCTATAATGGCATAACCTGTCCCTCAAAGGCACCTACAGCCTGATACCCCCGCTGACTTTGTGAGGGGGTGGAGGGCACAGCGCTCCCCGTCTGGGTTTCTAACCTATCTCTCCCTTTCAGGTTCCACTAGTGAGAGCAGCTATCCCTGTCCTGGTGGGGCATACCAAGGTCCAGTTCCCACCTGAGGAACTAAGCTGCCCTGGGTAAAGTGGCATGGAACGGGTGTCCAAGTGTATCCTAAGACTAAAACAGAACACTTGACCCTACCTGGGCATTCGGACCGCCAAAACAACCTTCTCCCAAATTTGTAGCCGAGTACTGTTGACCCCACAGACTCCTTAGGTTGTTGCACCACAACCTACAATTACTGGCGGCTCCCACTAATGCTTAGCTCCTTGGCTCTTGAGCAGGAGATAAAGACTGCCTCGAAAGGACTAGCGCACCCAACGCTTGGTGCATGCTTGCCTTGCATGGAATCACCTAGGGTGAGCAAGCCCCTGCCTGGCCGCAAACTTAACTAAGCCCCTGCGGCACTCACCTGCCAGTGAAGGCCACCTCCTTGGGATAACGTCTCATAACCCAAGGCTTACCTATTAGGCATGACACTAATTGTCCCCAAATGCTTATAAGGCTGGTAGGGACCTACTTAGGCAATCTCCCTTTGCGTGCACCTGTGAAGGGAAACTATAATGTCTTTTTCTTGACCCGTCGCCCCGAAAGGGCACTGCACCCCAACTTATAAAATAGCTGACCGCAACAGCAACGGCCTGCCAAAGACCGGGCCAAATATTCTGTCTGGGAAGAACTTGGGAATCCAACTCATGGTGTATGCATGCACAATACCCAAAACCCAAGATAGACCGCCCACTGTCTGGCAGCTAACTTCTCAGACCTGAGTAAAAGGCCAGGATGTGTTTAGCTTGGGCATGTCCCTTCTTACACATGTATAATTCGTCCCCCCTTAGCATGGCACGGGTGGACCCTAAGAAGCTTTAATCAAGCAACGTAAGCAACTGAATGTATGATGTGCCACTAGTGGAACTGTTACTTCATAACTTGAAATGCCCAGCGTGTGGAGGCTGCAACTGGGACCTTACTTTGGTACAGGAATAACCATCTAGTAAAGTGCTGATCGGTGAAAGACTTACCAGTGGAACTGGCCGAGGGCCCTCCACTGCGTGTCAACCTAAGCTGATGCAGGATATATTGAAGATATTGTCTGCCCCCATCCTGACCCTACAAGAAAAAGAGACAAAACTAACACCTACCTGTCCAATAACGAACCAATTTCAGCCCAGCGGAATTAGAAAAGATAGAGTCTTATTTGATCAAGCCGGACCGAAAGCAGAGCCAGAATGGAAGGTCCTAGTGGGGTCAGCTGGGGGAGGTAAGAGTGGCTAAGTCGGGCCCAAAGTTCTGAGCAAATAAATCCCGCATCACCCAATTACCACTGGGCCTGAGTATAAGAAACTGGTGATGCAGCCAATGTGAATGACTCAGCGAGGGCCAAAAGTCACTCTAAAGGAAGTCCAGGCTTGACAAAGCGGTTGCCCAATACCACCTGGACAGGCCCTCTCCCCTGCTATGAGCAACCCTATATTGTGCCACCAGTCCTGACCTACAGATAACTACTGGAGAAGGCCACTGGTCCCCCCCTAATGCTTACCATCCCAGAATTCTGCCAAATTACCCGTGCGGATATTCTCCCCGACATCTGTGATTTGAGACCAGAGGCTGAAAGTGTAAAAAGAGGACAACTGAGTTAAAGTGAAAGGATGTTATGGCAATTGCACGACCGCTACACTTGAAACTACATCTACTTCTCCCCTACGAGAAGTTAGAACCGAGTTGCCACCTTGCCCACCCGGAACAGCATTCAGGCTCCTGGCCCGGAGCAAGCCCTGGCAACTCCTGTTCCCGTTCCCATCTGTCCTTCTCAGAGTGGTGCCTGTGTACTTGATCCGATTGTCCTGAAATTAGAAAAAAGCTTACACTCCAATCCTGGACGTGCTGACCCAGAACCCCTCACACTGGCCCCAGTGTGTTCGTCCCTTGTACCTGCTCCAAGCCCAGACAGGCCTTCCTACTGGGCGTTGTTGGATCAATATGGGACAGAACCAGTGCGTGTCTGGAAGAGAGAACAAATTCATGAAAACAGCCCCTAGTCAACCATGACCGGTAAGCCTATTGCTACCTCGATCACCAGAACCGAGCCCCCTCTTTGCGCGCCAGTCGCTGTACAAAAGGGCACGTTTCATTATTGCACCTGGGATGCATAATATGCTCAGACACACCTTAGAAAACAGAAACGCATTGCAATATTGTCACCGGGGATGCAGGGTATGTTCACACTCTGTCACTGCTTACCGATAGCATACACCAGAATTGCCAGAAAATGAATTGTTTGCCCCGGCACAACAGTTGTTAAAAAGCGAAGACATCCCATTATAGCACAGGGGGTACCTGTCCTGCTCAACTACCCCCAATGAGTACCAATGATTACTTCCCGAGGCGAAACCAGCGCAGCCCAACCACAGGGCCAGAAATTACTCCTGGAGAGAAAATGGGTGTCCCAGACCCTAGCTCACTGCCCCTCCCCAGTAAGCATGACCCTTATACCTGTAGATAGGTCATGCGGCCCCTCATGTGAGTCGAGTGGTTATCCAGCGCGGTTCCTGCATGAGACAGATTATGACATCCATTAGAAATCCTGCCCCCCCCCCCCACAATACGAACATCTATTCCCTGCCATGAGGCAGGGGTAGGCCATGCCCTCCCGATACCAAGGCAAGGCCTGTTTGACATTTGCGAGAGCTAGCTTGTACGTATGGGTGTTCCATACCCGAGCACACTCCCACAGTGTGCACTGACCCGGATACCTATTGATCCTTCAGGTGGCCCCCCATGTGAATAGGGCAGGTCTCAACGTGGTTCCTGTAATTGGACAAAAAACAACCATTAGAACCCTGCCCCCCTCATAAACCAATCTGTAATCCCAGCAATAAGACAGGGGCCGCCAATGTCCACCACGCTACCACAACCAAGCCTGTTAGTCATTTACTAGGACTAATGTCCACATTAACTCCCTGTGCCTCCTGTATCTGGAGCAGTAGAGTAAAGGCAAGAACTAAGTCAATATCTTAATGCAGTCAGTAATGCCAAAGCACTTGGTGTGTGTGAAATAGAACAACATCTAACACGTCCTCCACCCTTCGATCTACGCACACCTCCTCCTCCCTGGGCTTACAAAGACCTCTAATATCTCCTCCTAAAAGACACTTCCAAGTTAAATTCACGCTCTCTCTGAGATATGGAGGAAGTCCCACAAAAGGGAACGTTCCAATCTCCTCAACTATGAGCGTGTCTTCCCAGTGTGTTCGTGCTGCTAGAGAGTCTGCCAAAAGTTGCAGTTTAACCCCTCTATAGAAATAAGCACCCGTTCTTGTATTCTTGTAACACACTGATTGCTCCCTCTTGCAAAGCGTTTCCTTCTGGTATTTGCACAAGTGTCGCCAGATCCTACGTAGTGTAACTCCTACTGCTGATTGTCCGAAGACTGGAGTATATCACCTCTACTTGTACTTACATGCTAAAAGAACTAGCCCACCTGACACTTTTCTTCCTGTAATGCCCCGAATGCTACTTCTTATATAAAGTTCAAGTCAGTCACTTTGCCACACGCAACCAGCGTTTGCTTGAAACCGTTCCCTTCTAGAGCCCTCAAGAAACTCCTTAGATCAAGTTGAGAGGCGCTATGACACCATCTGGTAAAGTCCACGCTACCAAAGGCAAAATACAGAGTGAATCCAAGCATGCAACCTCTCAAATATAGCCCTCTAATATCAAGGGCGACCTATTCTTATAGAAACAGCTATGATCCTAGACAAAGAAAGTGCCCATCCAGCGTGTTCAGTGGTTAGAGAGTCTGCCTAGAAGTACCGTAGCTCTCATTTTGCTGAGGTAGGCACTCTGATTCAACCCGCACACTTCACATACTACTTGGGACATACTGAATGCCACCTAATACCCAGAGTTAATTATCGCTGCATGAACAAGTGCCATCCAAGCCTGCATAACGTATGTCCTAGTGATATGACTGCCCAGAAATGCAGTCCGTCACCTCTACTTGTACTAAACTGCTGGGCCGTAATCGCGCTACATGAGTACCAAAAACATAACGAATGGAGAAAACTGCACCAGCGCGAAATATCAATCTCGAGGAATTGCTGCTCCCCAAAGCTTCCCATCCGCCTGACTGTGGACCCAGCGGAGCCTGGCCTAGTCCCCGCTGGACAAACAGGGGCGCGCGCGTGTCCTCCGCCCTGCTAACTGGTGCCGGAGTGGCAGATCGTCGTTATGTCCCGGCACTTCCCTGCCTAGAGGGTCTCTAGTAGGCGTCCATCACCACCCCCTTTTGTACCGCAGTGCCGCAAGTGGGGCATCCTCTAGAAAAAGGAGACAACAGAGGAATAACGACCGCGGCGCCCGCAACCACGAACTTGGGACCTAGTGAATATTACACACCTCGTGGAGCGCGCTACTGGCAGTGCCACCAGCCGGAGATGCTGAATGGTTGTAAGAAGAGAGTAAAAAGGCTAACGCGCTCCTCGGGACCCAAGGCCAGCAATGCAAGCAGGTAGCCCAGAACAAGATGCAAAACAAAGACAGTGCCTAGCACACGCCCAGGTACTAGGAAGGGCATTCTAAAATAAGGGCGCCACAATTATTAAACAAGAAATAAGCTCAGTAGAGGAGGCAGGGGCCCTATCCAAGTGGTCCAAGCCTGAGGTTCGTGAGGAGCTTCGTGTGAAAATTCTGGAGGAAGAGCAACCACTTCATCGACCCCTGAATGTCATCGTGGTCCGAAAGCCTTTGCTGCGAGGATCCCCGCTTTCCGACGGCTACGAAGGACTGCTGCCCTGACTATCGCCCTGTCTTGGACCCTTTGATGATTTGTAGAGCGAGACGATAGACGAGTCTTCTGGTGACGTCATCGATACCTCAGTTAAGTATGAGTGGAGCGTCTCCCAGTCCTTAGTTTTTGGGTATCCCCTTGGGATCTTTGATTTGGAACTTGCAAGTACCAAAGCCGAGGGACTCGTGTATTCACGAGACTATCGTTTTTTATATTCCCTTGAAGTTTGAAGCTAGGCTAGTGAGCGAAGATGCCTGGTCTTAGCAGACTTGGAAATTTGTTTTGTTGTGGTTATAATAGGGATTCCCGATTGGAGGACTCGTGTCCGGTTCCTCCAATTCAAGTTCAAGTTCAAGTTCAAGTTCAGAATTTGTATAGCGCACTACTCACCCGGAGGGTCTCAAGGCGCTTGAGGGAGGAGGGGGGAGTACTTCACTTATCGAATATCAAAGTTTTAAGTTGCTTTCTGAAGGAGAGGTGGTTCTGTGTAAGGCGTAGGTGGGTGGGGAGAAAATTCCAGGTTTTGGCCGCTAAGTAGGAGAAGGATCTTCCTCTCATGGTGGATTTGTTGATGTGCGGGATAGCGGCTAGGGCCTGATTGGACGAACGGAGTTGGCGGGTGGGGGTGTAAAAGGACAGGCGCGTGTTAAGGCATTCGGGTCCTAGGTCGTAAAGGGCTTTGTGTGCATGGGTGAGGAGTCGGAACGTTATCCTCTTGTTGACGGGGAGCCAGTGGAGGTCTTTCAGGTGACCGGAGATGTGAGCTTGGCGGGGGATGTCAAGTATGAGTCTGGCTGAGGCGTTTTGGATGCGTTGGAGTTTTTTCTGTAGTTTGGCTGTGGTTCCTGCGTAAAGGGCGTTTCCGTAATCCAGTCGGCTTGTGACCAGTGCGTGGGTGACCGTTTTTCTTGTTTCGGTGGGGATCCAACGGAATATTTTTTTGAGCATGCGTAGGATGTTGAAGCATGATGAGGAAACGGCGTTGACTTGTCTGGTCATCGAGAGGGAGGAGTCCAGGATGAAGCCCAGGTTACGGGCGTGGTCCGTTGGTTTGGGTGCGTTTCCCAGGGCAGGTGGCCACCATGAGTCGTCCCATGCAGAGGGGGATGATCCTAAGATGAGGACTTCCGTTTTGTCCGAGTTCAGTTTTAAACGGCTGTTCTTCATCCACTCTGCCACTTCTTTCATCCCGTCATGTAGGTTGGTTTTGGCGGAGTTTGGGTCTTTGGTGAGGGAGAGGATCAGCTGGGTGTCGTCTGCGTAGGAGATGATGTTGAGGTTGTGTTGGCGCGCGATGGATGCGAGGGGACTCATGTATACGTTGAAGAGGGTGGGACTGAGTGATGATCCTTGTGGTACGCCGCAGATGACTTCGGTGGGCTCCGATCTGAAAGGGGGAAGGCGGACTCTCTGGGTTCTTACGGCGAGGAACGAGATGATCCAGTCCAATGCTTTTCCTTGTATTCCGACGTGGTTGAGGCGTTGTATGAGGGTGCTGTGACAGACCGTGTCAAAGGCTGCGGAGAGGTCAAGTAGGATGAGGGTGACTGTTTCTCCGTTATCCAGTAGTGTTCGAATGTCGTCAGTTGCTGCGATGAGGGCGGTCTCGTGCTGTGTTTGGCTCGGAAGCCGGACTGTGAAGGGTCGAGGGATTTGTTGGATTCGAGGAAGGTGACGAGCTGACTGTTGACGGCCTTCTCAATGACTTTGGCGGGGAATGGGAGGAGCGAGATGGGGCGGTAGTTCTTAAGTTCAGTGGGGTCTGCTGTGGGTTTCTTCAGAAGGGCGCTGAGTTCAGCATGTTTCCAGCTTTCCGGGAAGGTGGCGGAGTTGAGGGAGCAGTTGATGATGTCTCGGAGATGGGGTGCGATGATGGAGTCTGCTTTGTTGAAGATGTGGTGGGGACATGGGTCGGTTGGCGATCCTGAGTGGATGGAGTTCATCAGGTGGATGGTGTCTTCAGTGGTGATTGGGTTCCAGGCGTAAAGGTTGTTAGAGGGGGGATTTGGTTCGGTGGTGGGTGGGGTGGACTGGTCACCGGACTTGTTTTCAAAGCTGTTATGTATGTCGGCAATTTTGTTGTGGAAGAAAGAGGCTAGGGAGTCGCAGAGGTCTTGGGATGGGGTGATGTCGTTGGTGCCGGCGGTGGGGTGGGTAAATTCTTTGACGATGTTGAATAGTTCCTTGCTGTTGTGGGCGTTGTTGTCAAGTCGATCCTTGAATGCAGATTTCTTGGTGGATCGGATTAGTTGGTGGTGTTTGCGGGTGGCGTTCTTGAAGATGGTTAGGTTGTCAGTGGTTGGGTTTTTTCACCAGGCTTTCTCGAGGGTACGACAGAGCTTCTTGGATGTCTTAAGGTCATCGTTGAACCAGGGGGCTCTTTTGCTACTTTGCTTGTTTAGATGGTTTTTCAGGGGTGCTAGTTCATCGGCGCTGTGGGTGATCCATTGTGTGAGGTTGGTGGCAGCTTGGTTTGGGTCCGATGTTTTGGCAGGAGGGTTATTGTGAAGCGAGGTAAAGAGCTGGTCGGTGGTAATTTTGTTCCAGTTTCTTCGAGGGATTGGTTGAGGGAGGTTGTGGGTCGTGGTCATTTTGTAGTTGAAGTGGATGCAGCTGTGGTCCGTCCAGTGGAGAGCTGTGGTGTGGTTGAAGGAGATGTGCTTGCTGGAGGTGAAGATTGGGTCGAGCGTGTGCCCGGCATAGTGGGTGGGGGTATCAACAAGTTGTTTTAGTCCGAGGTTGGCCAAGTTGTCCAGGAGGGTGGTGGTGTTGCTGTCGTTTTTCTTTTCCAGGTGGAAGTTGAGGTCTCCCAGTAGGATGTAGTCCTCAGAGGGGAGGGCGTGTGGGCTGATGAAGTCAGTGATGTCTTCGTTGAATCGAGTGCGGGGTCCTGGTGGTATGTAGATGAGGGTGCCTCTGAGTGTGGTTTTGGGGTCGGTGTGGATCTGGAAGTGAAGGTGTTCGGCGGCTGCGAGTTTATCGTCTGAGCTGGTCGTGATGCGGATGGAGTTCTTGTGTACGATGGCGATGCCTCCTGTTTGGATGGTGCGGTCTTTTCGGATGATCTTGTAGCCGTCCGGTATGGCTATGGCGATGTCGGGAGCTGATGAGGCGTTCATCCAGGTTTCTGTAAGGAAGGCGACGTCCGGCGAAGTGGTGTCGAGTAGGTTCCAAAGTTCAATGGCGTGTCTGTGGACCGAGCGGGTGTTGAGTAGAATGCACTTCAGGTGGTTAGTGTCGGAGCTCTGTTTGGAGTTTGTAGATTTGGTGTGGGTCCTGATGCAGTCGAACTTGCAGGAGTGGCAGGTGAAGGGTCCATGGGTGTGTCCTGGTGCGGCTTGGTAGCAGTCTAGGAGACGGCCGGGGTTGAGTGCTGAGAGGGATGCGGCATCGTACGTTATGCGGGTGGAGTGGGATTTGCGAGGACCAGGGGGTCTGGCGCTAGGCGCGGTCCAGGCGTGGACGGGCTTAGACGGGCTTACCTTTGGCGCACCTTTGGGGCGCGTCCGCTGCGCATGAACGCTGCGCGCAAAATCATTTGTTATATTTGGATATAGTAGGGGGCGGGGGCGAGGGAGGGTCAGCTGGGAGGCGGTAGCGGGGAGGAGAGACGGGCCAGGAGTGGTCACAACAACAAAATGGCTGCAAAACAGAAAGCGAAACGGGGGCACAGCCGAAGCAAAGCAATGAAAATTATTAGCAGGCTACGATTATTATTTCTCAGCAATGCAGCGCAAATGAGCACAATTTGAAATGAGCAGGCACAATTTAACAATTAAAATGAGCAGGCTACGATTATTATGTCTCGGCAATGCAGCGCTAATAAGCACAATTTGAAATGAGCAGGCTACGATACCAGGCGCTATGTTAATTAAAGCGATCACAAATCCAGGCGATATCAGGCAGCAAGGAGGAGAAGCGCTGTGTCAGGGAGCGTGGGGAGCGACCGCTTCGGGGCAAGCCCAGGTGGTCACAGCGTTATTTTGGATGGGGAGATCCTTCTCAGTCAGTGGGAGGGAGGGAGGGTCAGCTGGGAGGCGGTAGCGGGGAGGAGAGACGGGCCAGGAGTGGTCACAACAACAAAATGGCTGCAAAACAGAAAGCGAAACGGGGCACAGCCGAAGGAAAGCAATGAAAATTATTAGCAGTTGGAACTCCAACCTATGAGCTCTATGTGAAGCATGGCGTGGGCCCTATCGCATATAACGAAGTATGGATTCGTTACACAAAGAAGGACGGTGTCCTACAATGGCCCCGATATGGTAGTTTCGACACGGAAATTTTAGATAACCTAGAGGTTAGACTTTTCAAGAAGAAAGCTCGGCCGGCGATGTTTGACTCTTTCCGCCTATGGCGAAAGGAAGCCAAACAGAAAGAAATTAAATTAGCGAAGAGAAATAAAAGAGAAAGGGGTATCTCGATAATGCAAGCTGCTATGCAGTATAAGGATGATGAAGAGGAACAAGCGAGTGAACAGTTGCACAGGCAACGTACACTGGCGATTGATAAATGCTATCCAGTTTTGCCACCTTTTCAGCAAGATGCAACGGAGGAACTTGAAAAAGATCCTTTAATGTCACATTTGTTGAATTCGCCACCCCCTAATGCGCAGAGTGCTACAGCACCTCCACAACCTTTAGTTGCGCAACCTCTGGTTGCTTTGCCTCTTACTGTTGCACAGCCGCCAGCTCCTCTTCAGCTGGCTCCTACTCCTCTGGTGCAGCCATCTCAAGGGCTGCCGACTTTGCTACCTGTTCAGTCTTTAATACCTACAACTTTTTCACCTGTTCTTGCTGTTTCCTCTGTTACTGCTCCTACATTAGCTTCTTCTCAGTCCGCTTTATCCCCTGTTCTGTCAACTTCTCCTTCTGTCCGACAGAGAATGACGGACACTGTTACTAGTCTTCTGTCTCCTTTCTTTGGGTCATTAAACACGACCCCCGCTTCAGAGCATACACAGTTGCGTAGCCAACTGCCTGATTCTAGAGAGAAGGGAGTATTGGACCACTTGGCGCGTAGATGGGTTACCGACCCTACAAGATACGAGTTAGAGTCTGTTATGGATGTCTTCCGCCAATGGGAAGCACCGAAGCAGAGATATGTTTTTGATAAAATGTGTGTTTTTCTTCTCGAAGAATTGGAGGATCGTGACTTAGAACCCAATCCACCTGAGTTGTGTCATGTACGATTCGAGTTTGCGAAAGGCACGATTGTGGGTTCCGACGTTGAGAGAGCAGTTGCGACATTGTTGTCATTTAGGAATGAGGCTATTTCTCGATCGTTGTTTGAGCCTGATCCCTCTGTTAGGAGGAAAGTGAGACAGTATCCCATGAGAGAAGTCCCCCCAGTTTGGAAAGAAGGAGATCTAACCGCTAATCCACCTGTTCAGCCTCATTTTCAGCGTGTTTGGGTGCATGTTCCTTGGAAGCGAGCTGAAGTCTTGGCCCTTAAACAGACCTTACCTGACCCCGGTAAAAATCCTGCAGGCTATTATATGGAACTATCACAGACTGCAGACTCATGTGTTATGAATTTAGCTGATATAGACATGTTGTTTGGAAATGTGGTCCCGCAGCCTTTGTGGGGTTTGATTCGTCACACGGATCATGCGCAGGAGTTAGGGGACACATGGGCTAATATTAGTGCGGCAAATGATAGACAAGTAGGCGGTGCTAAACCTGAGCCTTTAGTAGCAGAACTCCCTGGTAGGATCGTTACTTACATGAAGACTCTAATGCCTGCGATGCGTGTGAATTGGGATAAATTGTCTGCATGCAAGCAAAAGAAAGAGGAAACTGTGTCTGATTTCTTCACTAGGTTTGAAGAAACGTTTATCGACCACAGCGGTCAAGACATGAGTACAGAAGGCGGTCAACGGTTGTTCGTTGACAAGTTTGTGCACAATTTGCTTCCCGAGTTGTGTAAGAAATTGAAAGACTCAGAGAGTTCTTGGGCCATTTCCTCTTCAGCACAGATATTGGCTACTGCACAATACTACGAAAATAGAGATAAGGATGAGAAGGACAGAGCAGACAAGAAAACTAAAGAGTTAAAAATGAAGGTTCTCTTACAGCAAGCGTATCCGCCCCGTAGTAATCAGCGTGACTATCAGCAACCTCAGCAATTTCAGAGAAACTCACAAAGGTTCGAGTTTTCTCAACCACGTTTTCCTGTAGGCCCTAATCAGTGTGCATATTGCAAAGAAGAGGGCCATTTTAAAAGTAGCTGCCCTGTGTTGTTACAGCGCATGAATGGTGTTTCTAGCGCAAGAGGTCGGGGTGTTCCACAAGCTCTTAGAGGTAGAGGGCGTGGAGGATTCTCCCAGAACGCACGTCCGTTTCCTCCTCAAAATTCAATGAATAGTTTTGATCAGCAGAATAACGCGTCTGGTAGGACGACTCAGTACTATGCCGATGACTACTATGCAGAAGGTGAGAATATGGAAGGTGATGATTGCTAGGACAGCCATAGACAAAGAGAGGGAGTTGTTTCAGTTCCAGTAGATCAGAGTGGACCTTATGTTGAGGTGATTACATCAGGTGTGTCAGAGCCTTTTCTGTTGGATACTGGTGCTACGAAGAGTTCTATTATGCACTCTAAACTCCCTGGCGCACCTTTGTCTGGCGAGACGAATGTTTCAGTAGGTTTTTCTGGTGCCCCGGTTAGGAACCCGATTTCTAGTCCTATGTCTCTTTCTGTTGGACCTTGTGAATTCGAAGCACCCCTTATTCTGACGACAGGTTGTGGTGAGAACTTGTTAGGATTGGATCTGTTGAAAAGATTGTATGCGACATTGTATTGTTCTCCTTCGGGAGTACAAGTCACATTGGGCAAGAAAGTGGTCTCCCCGATGTATTTGTCGAAGGATAAACTTCCGGCAGAATTGTTATCTCTTCCTGATATTCTGTGGGCTACTGGTCCTAATGACGTGGGTCTTTTGGAAATACCGCCATATGTTGTGACGTTGAAAGCGAATGTTAAAATGCCGCGCATTCCCCAATACAAGATCTCTAATGAAAGTGAGAAGGCGTTGCTAGCAATCATTTATGATTTGATTGAGAAAGGGATGTATGATGTTACAACGCATACTTTTACAACGCCTACCTTAACAACGCATGTTTTACACCGCAACATCCATTACAACGCACACCATTACAACGCATGCCATTACAACAAATTCTTTGAAACTACCTTTGCAACGCATTCCACTACAACGCATACTACATTTACAACGCATACCATTACAACGCATTACATTGCATTGCATGTAAGGTAAGTGTTGGATAGTGTAGGGGTAAAAATTACTATTCTAACTCCAGGGGGTGCAACAGTAGGGTAAGTGTTGGATAGTGTAGGGGTAAAAATTACTATTCTAACTCCAGGGGGTGCAACAGTAGGGTAAGTTTTGGATAGTGTAAGGGTAGAATGTGTTGTAATGCTATGCGTTGTAATGGTATGCGTTGTAATGACTGCGTTGTAATGGTATGCGTTGTAGTGGTGTGCGTTGTAGTGTCATGCGTTGTAATGACTGCGTTGTAAATGCATGCGTTGTAATGGATGTTGCGTTGTAAATGTTTCGTTGTAATGGTAGTGCGTTGTAAAAGTTGCGTTGTAAAGGTTGTATACCTTGAGAAAGATGTAATTGAAGAAACGAGAGGTAATGTTTGCAATAGCCCTGTTTTACCTGTCTTGAAACGTACTGACTCTTCTCAGCCACCCGTTTACAGGTTTGTGATCGATCTTAGAGAGGTGAATAAAATCGTTGTGCCACAATTTCCTGTTGTTCCTGATATCACTGCCTTATTAACTATGATTCCAGCTTCCGCCACTTGGTTTTCAGTGATTGATTTAAAGAATGCCTTCTTCAGCATCCCAATTGCCGAGGAGAGTAGGGATATTTTTGGTTTCTCTCTAGGAGGTCGAAGCTTCCGGTTCAAGCGCGCTCCTCAAGGATATTGTGAGAGTCTGTCAATCTATAGTCAGGCTTTGAAAACACAACTTGATACGATTGTTCTACCTGATGGTGCTGCTCTTATTCAGTACGTCGACGATTTGTTAATCGCTGCAGATACTGAAGAGATTTGTAAAGAAGCCACCTTGTCGTTGTTACGTCATTTGTCTAATTTGCATCATAAAGTGTCTCTTTCAAAATTACAGTACTGTCGACAAGAAGTGACCTACTTAGGTCATTTCTTATCGAAGGAGGGAAGAAGATTGACCCCAGAACGAATTCAGGCAATTGCAAAAATGAGTGTGCCAGTTACACAGAGAGAAGTGCGTGCCTTCTTGGGTATCACGTCATATTGCAGACAATGGATACCAAATGTTTCCCTACTGGCCAAACCTTTGGTGGCATTGACTTGTAAAGATACACCAAATCCCCTTCGGTGGTCCGATGAGTGTCAGAAAAGTTTTTCGAAATTCCGCGATGCATTGTGTTCGGCTCCTGTGTTGGGTACCCCCGACTACAGTAAGCCCTTTACACTGTATGTCCATGAGAGAGAAGGATGTGCATTGTCAGTGTTGACGCAATCTTTTGGGGACAAGCAGCGTCCATTGTGCGTATTTCTCGTCGACTTTGGATCCGGTAGCTAGAGCGTTGCCGAGCAGTCTGAGAGCTACATCGGCAGCAGCTGTTTCTATTCGACAGTCTGCTGGTTTGGTGATGAATAATACGTTGATTGTAATGGTTCCACATGCAGTGGATACTTTGCTAAACAGAAACAAGACACAGCATTTAACTAGTGCTCGATTGTCAGGTTATGAGCTGACACTTTTAGCGAGCCATGTGCACATAAAGAGATTCAACACGCTGAATCCAGCTACGTTGTTACCGATTACAGCAGAGTCAGATGTTTCTGAACAACATGATTGTTTTCTCAGGACAGAAGAGGAGACGAAAGGAAGAGTAGATCTTAGGGACACTCCTCTTGTGAAGTGCGATGGTACCTTATGGGTGGATGGTTCGTGCTTCAAACTTCCGAATGGTGATACGACTGCGGCATATGCTGTTACAACCTTGCATGCGATTGTTGAAGCTGCACGTATCCCACATAACTCCGCTCAAGCAGCAGAGTTGATTGCACTTACGAGAGCGTGTATATTATCAAAAGGAATGAGAGTAACCATATATACTGACAGCCAGTATGCGTTTGGTGTGGCTCACAGTTTTGGACGATTGTGGAAGGAACGTGGGTTCCTCACGTCTCATGGAACTAAGATTCAGCATGGTCAGTTGGTAAATGAGCTCCTCGTGTCACTTACTTTGCCGTTGCAAGTTGCGATTGTGAAATGCAGTGCACATAAGAAGGTTACTGACGACGTTGGTCGCAGTAATGCGTTTGCTGATTAGGTTGCCAAAGAAACGGCAAGAGATGTGGTAAGCCAAATGTATGTTGCGGGTCCTGCAAGATGGATTGGTGACATTGGAATGTGTGAAGATACGATAGAGAGTGTGAAGTCTATCCAAGCTGAAGCTACAGAGAAAGAATTGAGTGTGTGGAGAGAGAGTATGGGTAAATTGGATGCGAATGGTTGTTGGGTTGAGTTGTCAGAGCATCAGCGATGGTTGTTATCCGATGCGTACGTGCTTGCAGTGGTTACAATGGCGCATGGAATGGCCCACATCAGTGTGAAAGGGATCTGTAAGTTGTTGGCTCCAGTATGGCAAAATGCTGGAATTCCCAAGTGTGCAGAGAATGTAGTTAAAAATTGTATGGTTTGTCTGAGATGCAATCCTGGTAAGGGAACTCCAACTCCAGCTGGTCATTTTGCGCCTCCAACGTATCCGTTTGAGGTTTTGCAGCTAGATTTCATCCACATGGAGAGGTGCAACAACTTGAAGTACATACTCATTGTTGTTTGTGCCTTTTTGAGATGGGTAGAAGCATATCCCCTAAAAGATAATACTGCCTTGTCCACAGCGAAAGCCCTTCTCAAAGAGTTCTTCCCTAGGTTCGGTTTGCCGAGAATGGTTTGGAGTGACAATGGGAGTGAATTTGTGGGTCAAGTGATGAAGAGAGTGTGTGAAGGGCTAGGAATCAGCCAGAATTTCCATGCTGTAAATCACCCCCAATCAGCTGGACTAGTAGAGTGCTATAATGGCACTCTTAAACTAAAACTGGCCAAGATACAAGCAAGCTCTGGCCTTAAATGGCCTGATGCTTTGCCATTAGCACTTTTGTCAACTAGGATGACTGTACATTCACGAGTGGGACTTAGTCCTTATGAGATTGTGTTTGTTCGCCAGGCCAACATATGGGGAGTGCCGAGGCCGACGAAATTCAGCGAGATTGAACACCCTGTACTGCTTGATTACTTGTATGATCTGACGGCTAGATTGCGTGTCTTACACCAACAGGTTCATGATACACTGCCTCAGGCTTCTGGAGACCCAGGGCATGCAATCGATCCTGGATCATGGGTACTCATCAAGAACTTCCAGCGGACAGAGAACGATCAGCCCCGCTGGATCGGCCCCTACTTGGTGCTTTTGTCCACAAGAACTGGTACGAGTACGAGTGCAAGGAAAAAAGAACTGGGTCCACTGCGTACACTTCAAGAGGGTCCCTTTGCCTCTGCCGTACGACCGGTGGGTCCAGGAGGGTATTGCTGATTCTGAAACTGAGACTGTGCCTCATTTTCTGCCTTTCAGCGATGCACGTTTAATTGGGACAAGTTCTGAGCGTGAAAGCGACGACCTTTTGCAAGAAGCCGTGCCACCGTTCGATTGGACACTACCGGGCCGGAACTCCTATTCCAAGACCAGACGTTATCTGGAAAAAGCGTTATAATTTGAGACCAAGAACCATGGACAAATAAAAATTATTTTTACTTTTCAGAAAAAAAAAGGTTCAGCTCTCCCATCCGAGAAATTGTTTTGACCGATTTTTGTTTTTTGAACCGCCATCCGGGTTCAGCTGTAGGGTCGCGGCGTCAAGTCTCTGGAGTGCAAGCCGAAGACACAAGGTCGACGGTTCTGGTTGGTCCTAGGGCGTTCCCTGGAGTGACAGACGAATTCCTTAGCATGGAACACCCTACCTCCGCGAGTAGCAAGGTTAGAGGATGGAGTTTTTCGAGATGGAGAGACCTGCCAAAGAGATGAATTTTAGAGCCAAACTGTGTACAATGATGACTAGTTTTCTGATATTATGCATTTTTATGTTGCTTAGCGTGATGGTGTTTTTAATGGGATATGTTTTATTCTCTTTTCAAGTGACTTTTGCACCCACTCCACAGCCCATACCTCCGTCTACTGTTTCCTCGCATTCTTTTCACCCTCTACCTGAACATGAGTCCGTTAGAAGATTAGAGTTTATTAATAACTCCTTCGTTCAGCTTCTGCACCAACACCAATTAGTAGTGAACACAACTAACTGTTGGGTGTGTGGTCTTATGCCTCATACTACTGATAAAGGTATTCCTTACCTAGTCCTGCCATTCAGCTATAATGGTTCTGTGTGGGCATACCGAACAATGTTCATCTATGCTCGCGAAGTCCACCCCCTACGTTCTGTGAAAGACAACCCAAAGAATAGTGCTCTAGTCAAGGGAATAGTCGACATGATAAAGGGAGCTAATGCCTATGAGGCTATCCCGAAAGATAAGACACTAGCGTATATTGGATGGAACGTGACTGGATATGGAGCGAGTCTGAGTGAGAATCAGCGAGCAAAAAGATCCTCTCCGATTTGGATTGTACCCCATCAGGGTCATCTATGTCTGCAAGGTAATGGCAAGAATCCAAGAGCTCAGTTAGGGAAGAGTATCTGCACTGAGACGTATATTTTTGCGTCTCAGACTTCCCCATCGTTCCTAGCAGCTAAGGGTACCTATTTCATCTGTCATGATAGAGCATACACATGGTTGCCCCCTGATTTCTCGGGCACATGTTTTGTCTCGTTCCTGTTGCCTCCCACCTACACAGCTGCGGCAGATTACCACAAGACAAGGGTAGTTAGAGGCGTCTTCAGTAAGGAAGATACTGCAGGACAAGAATTGAGTGACTTCTCAAAGGGTTTTCTGCCGTTTTGGGGACCTATGGTTAACAGCAGGAATATACGACAATTGACGAGGGTGGTTGAGTCCACCATAGTTGAAACTGCCGGTGCCCTTAGTAACTTGACTGCTGAGCTCCAGTCGGATCGTCTTATGACACTCCAGAACAGAGTTGCGTTAGACGTCATACTTGCAGATCGAGGTGGGGTATCTAAAGTGATCCAATCAAGTTGCTGCGTTTTCATTCCAGATAATGCTCCGACAGTGTACCAGGCCATTTTCAGACTGCATAAGATCTCCGAATCTATACACGTGGATAAAGGAATTGGTCGTTGATGGGATGGTTCTGGGGACTGTTATCCACGTGGGGATGGAAGATTCTGATGATCATTGGGATGATCTTAGCCATTCTTTTCCTGTTCTGTCTGTGCGTACAGTGTGCTCCTGCTATATGTGGCCTCTGTGCTACATCGTGTGTAAGGAAACCTGTACCAAGAGACGTGCTAAGTAATAGGATGATGCTACAGCAACATCTTGATGACCTGATGAATATAGACCTAGACTCAGACTAACATGGGTTTAGGTTATTGCCTATGGAAGGGCAAAAGGAGGGTCTGAGGTACTGAAATTCTGAACCCGTTTCATAAAAGTCATCGTACCATGACGATTTTGGTAGCATCAGACCGAAAATGGCGAGTGTAAGGTGTATAAGTATTTTCGTCATATTCGAGTGACGAGATCACCGTGAAATCAGAGTTTCCGTTCTGAACCCTCGGGTTCCATCTTGCGTGCGGCAGCCATTTTGTGGTTGCCCTCACATAGGCCGATGATCATGGCCCAACCAGTCTCCAAGCACACGTACACTTTAGCTGACTTCAGAATGACCTGAGCGAGTGACCCTCTTGCCTGAAGCCAAACTTGTTAAGCCAGTTCCTTTCCCAGTAGCTGATCAAGATTGCTGACACCATCAAACCTTTTATTACGCACAGCTATGTCTTATCTTGCTCACACCTGTCTCTGTTCCTTTCTTTATGGTCCATTTTACGATGGGGATGTGCCCGTGGGTTCGATCGAACTGTCTGATGAAGAATTATGGGTTTGACTAAAAATTGATTGTGGGCTGGACAAACTGAAAAATGGGCTTGTCATCATTATTCTGCAGTTTTATCGTGAAAACATGTGAATGGCCAACTGTAAAATCAGGAATGTTCGCCTGATGCATAGTATTTTGTATAAGAAGGGATGACTAGCTTTGTGAAGTGGAGCAGTCTCCTGAGAACATACACCGTGTTGTACTTCTAGGATACCTGTTACTGGCTGCAGCCAATAAATGTGATCTTTGACGTCACCAAGAAGTTTCTGTGTTTCTGTAGTCTGAGACAGGAGAATCCGAAGTCTTCGGGTGTGTCCCCTGGCACCGCTGGGTTCTAAATAACCCGGTACTTCACCTGTGGACGTGGGAGCCAAGACGCGAAACGAAAAACCACTGCTGCTCCCCATTCCAGAACCAGGGGGAATAGCCACGCGATATATTGGGTACCATGCAAGTCCAAGCACAACCGGAAGAAACCCTCTCCCACTATTGTTCAGAAAAAAGTAAATAACTTTTGCGCGCCCTCGACCATCAGTTAAGGGAGCGCATACTTGGTCACCGGTTACACACACCTGGGGTGGTCCTGCCAGAAGCAAGTGGACAAAAACAGGCCTAGGCACCTGCAGCCCCGGCGGGCCCGAGGTGGCCCAAGCCAAAGTCCAACAAGCCGTAGGAAACAGAAGCCAAATGAATACAGCATTCCACTACAGTCCTCCGCTCCACCAACTGAGCTGTTGAAGGCTCGAAGTACACCTAAACCTAACTCGCATGCCCGACCGAAAAATAGCCGGGCTGCCGCGAGTCGCGCATCCAATAAAAGGCCCAAAAATACCGCCGCACTGAACCTGATGATAAATCGAGATCAAATAATAGTACATCTCACAGGTGTCACTTTACCTCTTGAAACTATCCTCAGCTTATGACCCTTGAACACTAGAAAGTTCTGGTCCTATTGTGAAGCGCTCACCCTCCTGGTGATAAGTTTGTGCTATGTAGCCCACAATTGACATAAATCAAATAAATACCTAGTGAGCGCGCCAAAAGAACAGGCAACAGTGGAACCCCTTAAGGTAAACTGGAAGAAACGCTGACCCTTCGAAAAATGGCCACCAGAGGGGGAAGGGGTGGAGGAGGCCGGACATGGCTGACGAGAAAACGCGCCAATTTCCCCACCCCCAAGGACTAGTAAGAAAATGGCCGCTGAGCGGGGGTGCCAAAACAATACCACCTTGTTCACCACCTAACGCGAAGATCGCCTCCCGCACGTGCAAAGATACCGCACAGAGGTTAGCCGGGGAACGAAGGCGCTAGAACCTCAAAACATTTGCGAGTCTTACAAGGAGCGATGAAACTAATAGGAAATCCCTACACAACGTACGCTGAGCTCCAAGCTGGCACGGGGTGGAGAAAACCAGGCCCGGTGTCACAGACACCCACCAATACAAGCCCCAGGATGCATTGGGCCGAGTGAAAAAACCGCGCGGCAGATGTCGTAACACCTGGCTCAGCTCCAGGCATCTATGACTGCTGGCTCCGCTCAGCCCCTCACACCCCCAGGCAGGCCAGCGCGACTGAACACACATGCCCCATAAATGAAAACAGTCCTCCGCTGCAAAAGGCTGTCCCCCCGGCCTTTCCTGAGGCATGCCCAACACATTTGAAGAAGGTGCCCCCCCCACCCCTGCAGGGGGGGGGCACGAGGGGTGGAGTGCTACACCAAACCGGAGCGCTCGAAAAATAGCCCCTCGACATCATCACCTCCGCTCCCGTGTACTGGCCGCCTGACCCCACTGAGAAAATGGGGGGGGGGGGTAAGCGGGCACCACGGGGCAATTGCGTCTATAATTCTATCTATGACATCCAACATGCGGGACGAACCCGCACACCTATTAAAGCACTGACATAGGCTATGTGCGGTGCGTGTCATCATTTGCCCCGCCGAGAACAGCCCCCGTAGGCCTCGGGAAAGCGGTGAAAATAAAACCCAACCCCGAGAGGGGAAGACTCACCGCCAGAGACGCCACCCGGCGACCGGAGAAACAACTAATCACCGACGCCAGACCAGGCCTCTGTACGGAGAGAACAGAGGCACACCAAACGGCGACAGGGTGAGGGGACCAAGAGGACGCCAGGTCGGTGGGGGAGGAATATATACTCCCCGCCCCCACCCGGCCGGAAGTGACAGGACCCTAGCAGGGTCGCGAGACACTGGGCTGCCCCGTGTGCCATCTTGTGGCACTAAGTGGACCGCCCTCTTATGTGTGTCCCCTGCGGGGACGTGTCGGTCAGCCCGCAGTGTGCATGGGATGTGTGTGGGGGAAGATCTGGCCTCTCAGCTTTACCCTAGATGACATTTTGAAATGATGATTATGAGTGATCACTGCCCCCCTCCACCCCGCTTAGCAGCAGGGCACCCCTCTCTGCACCTGCTATAGGCAGCAGCTGGCGCCCTCTGCCCACCTCACAGGTTACTGCAGCCACATCCATAGGGGATGTAACCCTTGCCATCCACCCACCCCGCCCCATCGACATGGGACGAGCTGAGCGATGGAGAGTGGGCGGGGTCCATAGGGCAGAGTGTGAGTACATGCTCACCTCCCCGACCATGCCTGTGATGGTACCCCCACCCCATTAATGTATGCGCTGCTCCCTGCACCCGTAGCCTTCTAGGAGGTACCGGTGGGGCTTGTAGTGTCCTGCTGGACACGTTCTAGTTGTTTTACTTTGTAACCCTACACTGTACACCCACCCACCACTGGTGTCACGAGTCAGGTGACCCAGTCAATAAAGGGGGCGGAGCGCACGTGCTCTGGGCCCATTCTACCAGCCCACTATCCTGGTGTCCGTGTGTCTCTCATTACCATAATGCGGGCCTAGAGCCCAACATTACACTGGCGACGAGGTGGCTGTGCCCGCGTGCACCAGCTAATGAAGAAGGGGGAAAGAATGATGCCTGCCTGACGGCAAACCCCCTGCGACGATCGGCACCGGCCGCCGAGAGGCCCGCGGGGCATGTGACGAGCCCCGGGCCTGGACCATTAACGAGAAGGTGACCGAGAGCCTACCCCACACCTCTCATGCCTGCCAGGTGAAAGCGGACCGGACAGAGCCTACCTGCACCGGCCGCAACTGTGCCCCGGAAGAAGCGAACCGACCGGAGCCCACCCGAGTCGGCCGCAGCAGCGTGACCCCACTGGGAGAGGCCCGCAGGCCGAAGGTGAGTCGGTGTGCGAGGGGCGGCCCACAGACGAAGCAAGGCCAGCTGAAACCACCCGGGGCCTGCCTGCAGCGACCTCGACCCCCACCGCATGACTGGAGCTACTGCGGCAGCGGGGTGAATATGCCCGCAGCGTGAGGAGAGCTGCTGGGCACTGGCCACTGAAAGCGGAGCCCACCCGCAGAGGTCGCAACAGAAGCAATTGTTATTGTTATTGTTATAGTCAGCTTATATAGCGCCAAATCACCTTCAGGTCCCAGGGCGCTTTTGAACTGTCAGACACAACAACCTAGACGGTGACACAACGGTGGGGGAGCTAGACATGATTTACCGCTGCTCTAAATAAGAGGGTTTTAAGAGATTTTCTGAAGCGGAGCAGGTTTCCTTCTTTACGTAAGGCTTCGGGTAGTTCATTCCAGATCTTTGGCAGTAAGGTCGAGAAAGATCTCCCACCTTTTGTTGCTAATCTAAATCGGGGGCATACCAGTAATTGGGCCTCCGAGGATCTCAGGTTTCTTTCAGGTCGGTAGATCTCTAGTTTTTTCTTAATGTAGGCTGGGGCTTGTCCATAGATGGCCTTGTGGGCTATGCAGAGGCTTTTGAATATGGATCTCTGCGTTACTGGCAGCCAGTGGAGGCTCCGCAGCAATGGGGATGGCGGCCGCCAGCTAGCGCCGCCGAGACCCTATATGCAAGCGGTGCCCACCCGCGTCTGCCGCGACAGCCTGGCCCCCACCGACGAGGAGGCCGGGCGGAACCCACCCGCATAGGCCGCAACTGATGGCCCCACCGCGCGGTGACTGACGCGGAGCCCACCCGCGTGGAGGAAATGGCCCGTAGGCCTGAGGTGAGCCCAGGTGCGAGCGGAGGCCCCAAGCGATAAGGTCGTCGGGAGCCCACCCCGGTTACATGGCCGACAGCACACTGCCCAAAGAAACGTGAGTGCACAAGCGGAGCCCACCCGCGGCCACTCTGAGCAGCGTCACCACCTCCCCACCCCGCGCAGCGTGAAGCATGAAAGAAGCTGCGGCGGGTGGGAGGAAAACCGTGTGAGAGAACTAGTATGCTCCCGCAATGGCACCAATGTAAGCCCCGCAGCATGTGGAAGAGCTGCCGGGCATATATGTACTTAGCGGAGCCCACCCGCACTCACCGTGAAGCCCCTCACCCTGAAAATGATTAACACGGAGGCCACCCGCATCGGAAATGACACGAGTCCCCCACCAGCCCATAATCAAGTGCATGCAGAATACAGGGGTAAAAGGCACGACAATAGCACTCACCCTGGTGGAGAGGATGTCACTCGGAGCAGCAATAGGACTTCGGGAGCCAGGCAGAGCAAAATCAGGCCGTGACTGCAGCATGCAAAAGCTGCCGGTGAACTGAGACGAACCAAAAAGCACATATGAGCAACCCTGCCATCCAGTGGCCGCATGGAGCAATTACAGCCAGGGAAAGGACTCCAGTTAAAAGGACAAGCCTTTGACAAACCAGAAAAGGAAATCCAATGTAAGTCAAGCCTGCAGCAACGCGGACTGAAGACTGTAGTCCACACTAGGTGTTAGAACAAGGAAGAACCCCAGCAAAGGACAACAGACTGCCAAACACAGCGAGCAAGTGCACTGTAGCACAGAGACAATAAAGACTGCCACCAGTCCAGGGGAAGCGCCTTTTGCCAAGCACAAAGCCACAACAGTACACAGAGGGTGACTACAAACCCATTGTCACTGCACAGCGACGTGGGACACATACAGCAGCACAAGCTTGGTGTATGGCCGCCACACAGCGGCAAGAAAGCCCCTCCAGCAGCACGCAGGAGAGCATGCCCAAAAGAGACGGTCAGAGGAGCGGTGACGTAACCCTCAGCACCCAACGAAGCACAGGAAGAGCGTGGACAAAAGCGCGCCAACGCCAAAGCACCACAACAGCAGTGAAGACAACCGCATCACGCTACACAGCAAGGAAGCTTCACGACCGCCAACTACAAGCAGCAAAATGCAAGAACTCCACACACACATCAGGACAGCGCAGCACTGCGCAGGAATGCGCCGGGAGTGAAAGAACTCCATGCACAAGGACGTGCAATGAAAGATTGACGCAAGTTCACTACGCATCCAAAGAATGCGAAGCAAACACGCACGTTTAACGCCCCAAGAAGCACAAAAGCCTCATGGTCAACGCGCAAGAGAGCGTGCCCAGCGAAGGTCACAGGAGCGGTGGCGTAACCCTCCGGACACAGTGAAGCACAGGAAGAGCGCAGACAAAAGCGCGCCAACGCAGAAGCACTGCAACGGAATCAAGTGACGATCCCAAGGATCACGGACGGTATGAGCACACAAAGCCAGAAGCGCACAGGAGGTCGCATTGCTGAACCTGACTGCACAGTCAGCACCAGAAAACCTCTCCACACAGAAACACTGCCGAACGCAGGTCGGAGAGCACACACATCTCCACCGCCACAGCAAAGCCCTACAGCAGGCCGAAGACCACCAACAGTGTCCTCCCTCGCACTGCCTCCAGATGGAGTCGGCAGTGACCCACGACAGGCAAGAGAGGAGTCGCACACCCCATGTGGCAGGCCGCCACAGCACCAAGTGCTCCTACAATCAGCGACACAAGACCGAACGTCACGTCGCCCAACAGGCGAGGGACACGTCACCGAGTGGCTAGTCCCGCCAAACACGCTAGAGCAACGGCAGAAGCCGGCGCCACAACAGCGCCGCCTCGAGGTCCAAATTCAACGCAGTCGAAGAGAAAAAAAGAAGTGACAGCTCTGTCACCCCGAAGACCGGATGAGCAAAGGTGGGCTGAACAAGCCATCAAAGGGAGAATACGGAGGACTCACAGCCAGCCAAGAAGCACACCCTGACACGCCAGACAGCAACCAAGGCGGACCGACGTCCCAGGATACAGCCCCACGGATGAACCAAACATAAGCAGCAGCAAGCGCGGTCCACGTCTCATCCCAACGCTTCCCCAGGCGACCGTCCATCCCCGAGCGTCGGCAGTCTGAGTCAGTCGGCATCCCTGCTCCTGTCCGGAGATGCCACGGGCGAAGATCAGCACTGAGCGGCCGCCCTCTCACCGCCTCAAGATGGAGTCGGCAGTGGCTCCACAACAAGCAAGAGAGGAACCGTACACTCTACGTGTCAAGCCGCCACCCAAGGTCAACATCAACAAAGCGGAGGCACATGGCTGCCAAATCTCTCCAAACATCCAACACTCCCAGCAAGTCACCAACACCTATCATCCAGAGTCTCTACATGGCTGGCAACCACCATCACCCCAGCCTTCAGCACCCACACCAATCAACACCACTGCCAGAGACCGGCAGTGTGGACTGGCAAGAGGTTCAAGAAGTTCAAGTAAGACGTGGTCCGCGACCAAGAAACCAACGAACTTCGACACCCTCAAGAGCCAGAAGTATAACCATTATCAGGAGAAGGTCGCGGCGACTGGTCCAGTCACAGAGTGGAAAAGAAGACAGTGTCCTAGAGCCAGGACAAGACCAGAGGGAAACGGGCGGAGTGCACGCCGCTCGGAGAAGCCTGGTCAGGAGGCTAAGAGCAGCGAGATGACCAGACCACGTCACGAAAAGGAAAACGGTGAAGAAGGGCCCGACGCCATGAAGAAAGGAGAAGAAGAAAGGAGTCATGTGGCACGATGCCAGCAAGAACAACATCCAGAAAGGTGAGGAGAGGTGTGACAAGTCTACACACCCACCAGAAGAAGAGGTGACACGCACCACAACACCGCGTACAGTTCTCCACATGTTCAGGAGAACATTGGTGGCACTAGAAACAGAACAGGCATCCACTTACACGTTGCCCGAACAACCCGTCGACTGCAGGAATGAACAGGCTGGACCATTGGCACCACCCACCTTTGGGATTGAGCGGAAGCCTGGATGCGGAGAATGTTCAGACGTCCGGCAGAAGGAGAACTGACCACTCCACACCAGCCTGTGGATATCCAAGGGGCAAAGGCCTCAGGGACACCGGTGGCAGAGGGTCCCGACAAGAGAGATGGATCCATCGCCGTCTACCCTGCACGTCCCAGGAAGAAGAGGAATTTGTGCGCAAAGGAAAGAGTCAACAACCACCCTCCAGGTGGAGCTGCGGATGCATGGTAGTAATCTCATCGCCTCCTCCATTCACACCGGCTTGTGGAGTTGGAGCAACGTTGCAGAGAACACCCAGCCCAGCGGAAACCTGAAGAGGGCCTCCGGGACATCTCGTGGCAGGAGAACACCCGCGAGAGGGGCGTCCCAGTGAGAGGGATACCCTTCATTCACTCCCTCCTTTGCAATGTGAAGCCAAGCTGCCTACAGTGAAGAAACCAGATGGACTAGTAGATGATAACATCCCTCCAGGCTACCATCTGGTCATCCTGTTCGGCGTCACCCCAAAATCAAGATCTCAATGGACTAAAGAACACACTGCCATGGCGCAAGTCCAGAAGAGCACGCCCACCGAGAACCAGGACGTCGAGCCCAGGAGAACTAACATTTCAGCGGCAATTTCCACCGTCGTCATCTAGCAAGCAGCTGAAGAGACTCCTTTTAAATTTACGATGATTGCATGTTTTTCCTCCCACAGGTTTGGACTTTTGTTTAGTCTCAACTTTTATTAAAGTTGGGGAGGAATGTAGTGTCCTGCTGGACACGTTCTAGTTGTTTTACTTTGTAACCCTACACTGTACACCCACCCACCACTGGTGTCACGAGTCAGGTGACCCAGTCAATAAAGGGGGCGTAACGCACGTGCTCTGGGCCCATTCTACCAGCCCACTATCCTGGTGTCCGTGTGTCTCTCATTACCATAATGCGGGCCTAGAGCCCAACATTACAGGGCTCAGGGGGATGCCTAAGTGATGCCTGCCCACAGCACCGTGGGGTACACCGACTGCTGATCTGGGTAATGCCTCCACCCTGCCGCTCGCTGCTCCACCGACCCTTGCCATGGGGAAGGCGGGCTGAGGGGAGCTGTATATACAGAGTACGTCAGGCAGTGTCTGTAGCACAGCTCCGTGTTGGGGGGGGGGGGTGAGCAGAAAAAACTGTACTCCCGTCACCCACATACTCCGGGCTCCATTACAATATTAATTGGCAATATTCACTCATCCACAGTTGACACAGGACCCCCTTTACTGGCAGACTACTGCCCGCCGCCACGCACTGCCCTGCACCCGACTCCAGGACAAAGTGCACTGGCAGTGTGGTGCAGGGGAGAAGGGATACGCAGTGCGTGCAGGGAAGAAGGGACTGGCAGTGTGTGCAGGGGAGATGGGACTGGCAGTGTGTGCAGGGGAGAAATATATATATATATTTTTTGCAGAGTTTTATATAGCGCGAACTAGAACCGAACCAAATCAGTTATCAGAGCGCTTTACATAGCACAGTTACGTTACATGAGGACACACTTTCATTTTAGGCACGGGGAGATTAAGTGATTTGCCCAGAATCACAGGGGTTTTTTTGCGTCGTTACCGAGACTCGAACCCAGATCCCCAGGTCCGAGGTCGAGCGCCTTAGCCGTTAGGCCAACCCCTCTCCCCAAGAAATGAGAAATGACTGGCAGTGTGTGGTGCAGGGGAGAAGGGACTGGCAGTGTGTGCAGGGGATAAGGGACTGGAAGTGTGTGCAGGGGAGAAGGGACTGGCAGGGTGTGCAGGGGAGAAGGGACTGGCAGTGTATGCAGGGGAGAAAGGACTGGCAGTGTGTGCAGGGGAGAAAGGACTGGCAGTGTGTGGTGCAGGGGAGAAGGGACCGGCAGTGTGTGGTGCAGGGGAGAAATGACTGGCAGTGTGTGCAGGGGAGAAAGGACTGGCAGTGTGTGGTGCAGGGGAGAAGGGACCGGCAGGGTGTGGTGCAGGGGAGAAAGGACTGGCAGTGTATGCAGGGGAGAAGGGACTGGCAGTGTGTGGTGCAGGGGAGAAAGGACTGGCAGTGTGTGGTGCAGGGGAGTAGGGACCGGCAGTGTGTGGTGCAGGGCAGAAGGGTCTGGCAGTGTATGGTGCAGGGCAGAAGGGACTGGCAGTGTATGGTGCAGGGGAGAAAGGACTGGCAGTGTATGCAGGGGAGAAGGGACTGGCAGTGTGTGGTGCAGGGGAGAAAGGACTGGCAGTGTGTGCAGGGGAGAAAGGACTGGCAGTGTGTGGTGCAGGGGAGAAAGGACTGGCAGTGTATGGTGCAGGGGAGAAGGGACTGGCAGTGTATGGTGCAGGGGAGAAAGGACTGGCAGTGTATGCTGCAGGGGAGAAGGGACCGGCAGTGTATGGTGCAGTGGAGAAAGTACTGGCAGTGTGTGCGGGGGAGAAATGACTGGCAGTGTGTGGTGCAGGGGAGAAGGGACTGGCAGTGTATGGTGCAGGGGAGAAAAGACTGGCAGTGTATGGTGCAGGGGAGAAAGGACTGGCAGTGTATGCAGGGGAGAAGGGACTGGCAGTGTGTGCAGGGGAGAAAGGACTGGCAGTGTGTGGTGCAGGGGAGAAAGGACTGGCAGTGTGTGGTGCAGGGGAGAAGGGACCGGCAGTGTATGGTGCAGGGGAGAAAGGACTGGCAGTGAATGGTGCAAGGGAGAAAGGACTGGCAGTGTGTGCAGGGGAGAAAGTACTGGCAGTGTATGCAGGGGAGAAGGGACTGGCAGTGTGTGGTGCAGGGGAGAAAGGACTGGCAGTGTGTGCAGGGGAGAAAGGACTGGCAGTGTATGGTGCAGGGGAGAAAGGACTGGCAGTGAATGCAGGGGAGAAAGGACTGGCAGTGTATGCTGCAGGGGAGAAGGGACTGGCAGTGTATGGTGCAGGGGAGAAAGGACTGGCAGTGTATGGTGCAGGGGAGAAGGGACCGGCAGTGTATGGTGCAGTGGAGAAAGTACTGGCAGTGTGTGCGGGGGAGAAAGGACTGGCAGTGTATGGTGCAGGGGAGAAGGGACTGGCAGTGTATGGTGCAGGGGAGAAAGGACTGGCAGTGTATGGTGCAGGGGAGAAGGGACCGGCAGTGTATGGTGCAGTGGAGAAAGTACTGGCAGTGTGTGCGGGGGAGAAATGACTGGCAGTGTGTGGTGCAGGGGAGAAGGGACCGGCAGTGTGTGGTGCAGGGCAGAAGGGACTGGCAGTGTATGGTGCAGGGGAGAAAGGACTGGCAGTGAATGGTGCAGGGGAGAAAGGACTGGCAGTGTGTGTAGGGGAGAAAGTACTGGCAGTGTATGCAGGGGAGAAGGGACTGGCAGTGTGTGGTGCAGGGGAGAAAGGACTGGCAGTGTGTGCAGGGGAGAAAGGACTGGCAGTGTGTGGTGCAGGGGAGAAAGGACTGGCAGTGTATGGTGCAGGGGAGAAGGGACTGGCAGTGTATGGTGCAGGGGAGAAAGGACTGGCAGTGTATGGTGCAGGGGAGAAGGGACCGGCAGTGTATGGTGCAGTGGAGAAAGTACTGGCAGTGTGTGCGGGGGAGAAATGACTGGCAGTGTGTGGTGCAGGGGAGAAGGGACTGGCAGTGTATGGTGCAGGGGAGAAAGGACTGGCAGTGTGTGGTGCAGGGGAGAAGGGACCGGCAGTGTGTGGTGCAGGGCAGAAGGGACTGGCATTGTATGGTGCAGGGCAGAAGGGACTGGCAGTGTATGGTGCAGGGGAGAAAGGACTGGCAGTGTATGGTGCAGGGGAGAAAGGACTGGCAGTGTGTGCAGGGGAGAAAGTACTGGCAGTGTGTGGTGCAGGGGGGAAGGGAATGGCAGTGTGTGGTGCAGGGGAGAAAGGACTGGCAGTGTATGGTGCAGGGGAGAAAGGACTGGCAGTGTGTGGTGCAGGGTAGAAGGGACCGGCGGTGTGTGGTGCTGGGCAGAAGGGACTGGCAGTGTATGGTGCAGGGGAGAAAGGACTGGCAGTGTATGGTGCAGGGGAGAAAGGACTGGCAGTGAATGCAGGGGAGAAAGGACTGGCAGTGTGTGGTGCAGGGGAGAAGGGACCGGCAGTGTGTGGTGCAGGGCAGAAGGGACTGGCAGTGTATGGTGCAGGGCAGAAGGGACTGGCAGTGTATGGTGCAGGGGAGAAAGGACGGGCAGTGTATGGTGCAGGGGAGAAAGGACTGGCAGTGTGTGCAGGGGAGAAAGGACTGGCAGTGTGTGCAGGGGAGAAAGGACTGGCAGTGTGTGGTGCAGGGGAGAAGGGACCGGCAGTGTGTGGTGCAGGGGAGAAAGGACTGGCAGTGTATGGTGCAGGAGAGAAAGGACTGGCAGTGTATGGTGCAGGGGAGAAAGGACTGGCACTGTATGAAGGGAAGAAAGGACTGGCAGTGTGTGGCGAAGGGGAGAAGGGACCGGCAGTGTGTGGTGCAGGGCAGTAGGGACTGGCAGTGTATGGTGCAGGGCAGTAGGGACTGGCAGTGTATGGTGCAGGGGAGAAAGGACTGGCAGTGTATGCAGGGGAGAAAGGACTGGCAGTGTATGCAGGGGAGAAGGGACTGACAGTGTGTGCAGGGGAGAAAGGACTGGCAGTGTGTGGTGCAGGGGAGAAGGGAACAGCAGTGTGTGGTGCAGGGCAGAAGGGACTGGCAGTGTATGGTGCAGTGGAGAAGGGACTGACAGTGTGTGCAGGGGAGAAAGGACTGGCAGTGTGTGGTGCAGGGGAGAAGGGACCAGCAGAGTGTGGTGCAGGGCAGAAGCGACTGGCAGTGTATGGTGCAGGGGAGAAAGGACTGGCAGTGTATGGTGCAGGGGAGAAAGGACTGGCAGTGTATGCAGGGTAGAAAGGACTGGCAGTGTGTGGTGCAGGGGAGAAGGGACCGACAGTGTGTGGTGCAGGGCAGAACGGACTGGCAGTGTATGGTGCAGGGCAGAAGGGACTGGCAGTGTATGGTGCAGGGGAGAAAGGACTGGCAGTGTATGGTACAGGGGAGAAAGGACTGGCAGTGTGTGCAGGGGAGAAAGGACTGGCAGCGCGTGCAGGGGAGAAAAGACTGGCAGCTCGTGCAGGGGAGAAGGGACCGGCAGTGTGTGGTGCAGGGGAGAAGAGACTGGCAGTGCGTGCAGGGGAGAAGGGACTGGCAGTGTGTGCAGGGGAGAAGGGACTGACAGTGCGTGCAGGGGAGAATGGACCGGCAGTGTGTGGTGCAAGGCAGAAGGGACTGGCAGTGTATGGTGCAGGGCAGAAGGGACTGGCAGTGTATGGTGCAGGGGAGAAAGGACTGGCAGTGTACGGTGCAGGGGAGAAAGGACTGGCAGTGTGCAGGGGAGAAAGGACTGGCAGTGTGCAGGGGAGAAAGGACTAGCAGTGCGTGCAGGGGGGAAAGGACTGGCAGTGTGTGGTGCAGGGGATAAGGGACTGGCAGTGTGTGGTGCAGGGGAGAAGGGACCGGCAGTGTGGTACAGGGGAGAAGGGACTGGTAGTGTGTGCAGGGGAGAAGGCACTGTCAGTGTATGCAGGGGAGAAATGACTGGCAGTGTGTGGTGCAGGGGAGAAGGGACCGGCAGTGTGTGGTGCAGGGCAGAAGGGACTGGCAGTGTATGGTGCAGAGCAGAAGGGACTGGCAGTGTATGGTGCAGGGGAGAAAGGACTGGCAGTTTATGGTGCAGGAGAGAAAGGACTGGCAGTGTATGCAAGGGAGAAAGGACTGGCGGTGTGTGGTGCAGGGGAGAAGGGACTGGCAGTGTGTGGTGCAGGGCAGAAGGGACTGGCAGTGTATGGTGCAGGGCAGAAGGGACTGGCAGTGTATGGTGCAGGGGAGAAAGGACTGGCAGTGAATGGTGCATGGGAGAAAGGACTGGCAGTGTGTGCAGGGGAGAAAGTACTGGCAGTGCGTGCAGGGGAGAAAGGACCAGCAGTGTGTGGTGCAGGGCGGAAGGGACTGGCAGTGTATGGTGCAGGGGAGAAAGGACTGGCAGTGTATGCAGGGGAGAAAGGACTGGCAGTGTGTGGTGCAGGGGAGAAGGGACCGGCAGTGTGTGGTGTAGGGCAGAAGGGACTGGCAGTGTATGGTGCAGGGCAGAAGGGACTGGCAGTGTATGGTGCAGGGGAGAAAGGACTGGCAGTGTATGGTGCAGGGGAGAAAGGTCTGGCAGTGCGTGCAGCAGAGAAGGGACCGGCAGTGTGTGCAGGGGAGAAAAGACTGGCAGCTCGTGCAGGGGAGAAGGGACCGGCAGTGTAGGGTGCAGGGGAGAAGGGACTGGCAGTGCATGCAGGGGAGAAGGGACTGGCAGTGTGTGCAGGGTTGAAGGGACTTACAGTGTGTGCAGGGTAGAAAGGACTGGCAGTGCGTGCAGGGGAGAATGGACCGGCTGTGTGTGGTGCAGGGCAGAATGGACTGGCAGTGTATGGTGCAGGGCAGAAGGGACTGGCAGTGTATGGTGCAGGGGGAAAGGACTCGCAGTGTATGGTGCAGGGGAGAAAGGACAGGCAGTGTGCAGGGGAGAAAGGACTGGCAGTGTGCAGGGGAGAAAGGACAGGCAGTGCGTGCAGGGGGGAAAGGACAGGCAGTGTGTGGTGCAGGGGAGAAGGGACCGGCAGTGTGGTGCAGGGGAGAAGGGACTGGCAGTGTGTGCAGGGGAGAAGGGACTGGCAGTGTATGCAGGGGAGAAAGGACTACCAGTGTGTGGTGCAGGGGAGAAGGGACCGGCAGTGTATGGTGCAGGGCAGAAGGGACTGGCAGTGTATGGTGCAGGACAGAAGGGACTGGCAGTGTATGGTGCAGGTGATGGAAATCAAAAATCCCATCTCAGGGGTTTGCACTAACACCTGATCCTTTAAAGCAGCATGAAAAAATTGGCACAGAATCTGTAATCAAGAGAAACATATTTATTAAATTACAACAAGTGAGGCCATGTCACACAGAAGCCGCAGCACTCTGTATGAGATGGTCTGAGGACTGAAGGCCACAGTATCTCTTATATACCCTCACAGGGGCTAAAAAAGGGCAGTACAAGTGCACATAAGAAGAGTTACACACATAGATGGTCATACAGAAAATGCACAGTCGACAAGTAGGAGGAGCTAACAGTTTTGCCAATGCTAGCAAGCACATCCTGACAGTTACAGAATATTAGCAGCTGCAAGCACAACTGAGCATGTGCAAAGTAGGAGGAAGAGGCTAAATATACCGAGCAGAGAACAGCAAGATAGGACTGAGTACATGGTGAGCACATGGCCATCTAAAATGGCTGCCAAATACAAAATGGATTCCATAAAAAGACAAGATAGTCTCTAAATACAGGATGTCTTCTGCTAATGCTTAATCTAATCGCTGCTAAATTACGACAGACGACCCTTTCAGCATTAGGTGAAGACATTCCCATGATCCAGTAAGAACATAGAAAATATTTGTACATTCATTTTCACAATTTTCAATATCTTAATTCATTGCTAGGGGAGCATTTTCCAGTCTAAACATTTCACTAAGGGTATCAGCAGGAATCCAAGAAAAACGGGCATTGGATCATAATAAACATACAGACAGTAGGAGAAAGCAATGGCCACTATTATAAACAGAATTATCATTTTTCTTGGCCTAAGCTAAAGCAAATCCTAAAATCATCTAGTAGACATTTTCAGGGCTCCTATGCATTTCAGTGACTATTCATTTTAAATTTCAGAATAGCTAACAGCTCATATCTAATAAAAACATTTTCCAATTGACTGTTACATTTTCCTTTTATGATGGCTAGAACATCAAGCATATCTGGGACCAGGAGGACCACACAGGGCCATAGGAATTAGGACCAAGAGCTGCAAAGGACTGCTCTTCAAAAATGGGACAACTAAAGGGATACATTATTAACAAAAAAGAGGAAGTCCTTGGGGAAATTGAAGCCGTTGTACAACCAACCAGAGGGGGAGTCTTCTCCCTGTGTCCGTTTGAGCCTCACAGGCAGGCTCTTTGTTGTTTCCACGGTGGAGCTGCACAACTCGCAACTCAAGAATCACAGTCCAGTTTCAAGGAAAAAAGTCTCTTCTTTCAGGATAGGGCAGTCACCCAACAGGCAAATGCTCTTAGCGATCCTGTCCAGTGTCTCAAACAGTGCACCACTTCTCTTCACTTCAATCTAACAGGCACCAGAGACACAGCACTTGAACCCTAATCTCAAGTCCTTCCCTATCTCCTATATTGCTCTGCTGGCGCACTGCTCATTCGTTGGGGCTACACATTTGCATCCAGTGTACCCAGGTATCTCTTAACCAACAAACAAAGGTGCAAACTTGTATTCACTTTAGGACCAGAAATCAGAGGCCTTATTCTAGGATCTCTGAAGCAACCCTTGTTTCAGAAGGGGTCACCTCAAGCAAAACCTCCTTGCCATTCTGGTCGGTCTGTGACTCTCAGCTGGGCATGATCCACGATTTCTCCTTTCTGATTTGTGACCCCGTCTTTCGCTCAAAACAGTGGCAGGGGTACACACTTAATCACAGGGCTTCCGCCTTCACTGAGGTCCTAGTTGCCAGCAATGCCTGTGCTGGTTACCTTCACTTTGGTTTCAAGCTGCACTGGTGCTGACGCTGACTCCCCAGGCTGAATCTGATGTCCGGGCCCCTCTGGTAGTGGTTTGTACAGCAGCAAATATCTATTGGTGGACAGAACAAATTGTCTTTAGACAAGGCACAGAAACAGTCTATCAACAGAGTGTTAGAAAATACTTCCTAGTCTTGGGATGCCCCATATATTAGCAAGGCACCCAAGAACCACTTCCATCTATCTATGTGAGAGTAAAGAAAAACACAGGCTGGACCTATTGGCAAGTATACAAAAAACAATTCATTGCAGGGGATTTGCAAGCAGGTGGCCTGCAATCTTCAAAGGAGTGGCCATACACCATGGGACTATAGTGATCTAAAACAAAATATTGTCATAGAGTACAAAGACAAAAGGTAGTAGGTAAAACAGCACCTCTAGCCTCTTCAATTGGGTTTCCATGTGAGAGCATACCCTCATCCATCTAAAGGTAGACAACTACATAATGGATGTCTTCACACATAGTGGCATTGTCTAAGGGGGTAAGCACATTTTCCTCAATTATTAAGTGCAGGTGTTCCTAAATTCCTTATCTAGAACACCTCAAAAAGAGAAATCACATAATACAGATTATCAGGGACATGTAGACTAATTGTGCGTCAGGTGGACTATACAATACAAAAGCTAATAGCAATGTAGAAACAACAGACAAGAACTAGAGGTCTGGTATTTCTATGATTAGGACACATCTGATCCCACCAAAAATTAAAGCAGCAGGGAAAAAGAACTAAAAACCAAATTAGAATAGGCATTTGAATTTGTCATACTAAATACTCGTGAAAGTATCTCCTATTGAGGTGGACAACTGATCTTACTATAATCTATCACTACCCTAACAGTCAGACTAGAAAACATCAGAGTAGGCCTGAAGAAATTTTGAAAACCAGTTTGGTCATACAAAAGGGAATTACACATATAGAGGAACCTGATACATCACTGTAGTCTGGAAATGTAAACCTCTAAATGGTGAAAGAAAAACGAAAAAGAAAATAGGACTAGAACACAGCTAAAATCCCCAAAAACTAGGCACAATGTGACATCAATCAGGGGAGAAGCAGCAAAAGAAAAATCTATAGGAAGGACAAAAAGTACTTGGGTGATAGTCAAGTTTGTGACATAATGCCAAGAGCATGGGTGATACAAAAAAGTCAAAAATAGTACACATATTATAACTCTACCGCTGGCCACTACACCATCTACGGTAATCTCAGCTAGTGATCCCATTCCTTCCTTTCTCGGGGAAAATGAAACCTGGTTTCCTTTTAAGACAGAACATCATTTAACTAATACTATATAGAAATTAGGTCACCTTGCATAGGAGTCACAGATCTATAATTGCTTCCTTAGGTCCAATCAAGGAAATATAAATGTGAGGCTGCCTTTTCCTTAAGGGAAAAGAGCAGTAACGACTAAAGGTGGCACACTTTGCTGTATATATTATAACCACATAGGCATGCACTTGGTGAAGTGCTGTCTGTTCTTGCTCACAATATAACAATATCATATATCATAATTTAGTATCAGCAAGTTTTACCACTTAACAAGTTTTAACCACTGTTGCTCAAAGGATATACATAGTCATGTCATCCCTTCACAACACAGCAAAACTTACAAAAGCACCAACATGGATCACAAACATACATAATATAGGACATGTCATGCCAAGCCATCAGATATACTTTGCTGTATACCTAAGCACAGAAAAACACAATAGCATGCAACACCATTTCATGCACTTTCTGCACAATAAACACTCCAATAACATAAAAAAAAAACATTTGGGCCCATTTTAATTTTGTCAGACTTATACCTAAATAACACCTTCTTTTAATCCATCCTCACCCCTTTTGACAGCAGATCAAGCAGTCAGTGAAGATCAGCTTGTCAAATATAACTTACTGTGTCGCGTCAGACACACAGGAAAAGCAGGGAAAATTCATGGAAGAAATGCAAAAAACATGAAAATGCACAAATAATTCATTTCAAAGAAGTCATAAAAACACATCTTTGTTTCATCATACAGCCAATACTTCACATAACACGCAAAATCTCAAGTGGAACCACCCAGTTTTTGTAACTGTACAAAATATCTTAAGCAAAAACTCTTTCACAGCCTCTGCGTGTCCCTTACACCAACCCCCCAGTTTAGGCCCTGCTGTTTATAAAAAGCCGTGTCAGGAATGCACTCTTCAAATGTCGACGTGAATGGCTCCTTTGCGTGACGCTTTTCCAAGCAATCATTTCACCATTTGTTGTCACATACTCCTAAGCCCCCACCACACTGACTTAAAGGTCAAAATCTGGCTGGAGCACCAAGCTTTCTTGTAACCTCCCTGTGAAACTGACAAAGACAATAAGTCTCTGCAAGTCTGTGCAATAATCAACCCTATTTAAAAAAAGACATTTTAAATATATTACTTCTTTTAGAGAACTACAATTTATTTATTCTCAGAGCCTGTGAATAATTTATGGAACATAACACACCATACCAGCTTCAGAATAAATGTGTGTCACTGTGCCATGCAATGTTACACATTTTATCAACCTTAAATGAATGAATGGCTCAGTAGGCCCGCTGAAGTCAAAACTTTCAACCCTGATATTAAACATAAGCCTCTGCGCTGGGCACATTGACTCACTAAGCTATGAAAAAGCAAACGTGCGCATTTGTATTATACTTGAATGTATGCATTCACTGAAGCCTAAGGCATTATAAAACTAGTTTAAATGGCAAGAAAGCCTTTTAAAATGGTCTATTTAACTCAATATCGTTTTTGCAATTTGAGGTACTTAAAAATAAATAACCTATACTTGTGTTACATATTAATCATCCTCAGATTGTTCTTTACAGATTGCAGAAATCAGACTTAGACATATCTCATATAGATCTTTAAAAAAAATGACTTCTTACGCCTGCGCCAAGTGAAGGTCCCATACATAAATGTCCTCATTATGCAGTACTGCACAACTTAAATTAAATTATAATGCTAGGAGGTCACAGTATGAGTATTAAGCTTTATGAATATCAAAAAACGATTTTAAAAAGCACTTATTTTTTTCAAAATTTTTTTTTTATGTCATAATTAAAAAATTACTCTCCAAATTTCGTTATTGTAATAATCCTATATCTTAAAACCAAGCTGCATCCCTATTATAAATCTGCCCCTTGCTTATGTTTTTAGAGCAACTATTCACAAGCCTAAGTACATAAGCTCAATTTCAAATATACGACAACTTCGCGCCACTTTTGTTTGAAAAGGACAATGATTTTAGCAACAGAGCCAGACATGTGCTGACGAGAAAAATGCTAAAAGAGAAGGAAAACCGAAATTGAAATGTCTGTCTGTGATACAAATAATTTACCTTATTTTTGTAAACCTTGCTTTCAAAATAACACTCTGAAATGCAAAGTTGCACGTTTAACTAAGGAAGAAGTCCTGGCTAAATAAACGAGGCCTGCGAAAATAACAGCTGTGTCCTTGACGGCAGGCCCTACCCAGTGTTAAATTTCCTGGAGGCAGCCTTACTAAAAACAGACATTCCAAGCTTTGAAATGCGTGTTTAAGAATACATATTTTAAGTTCTGAAAAACTCACTCCAGCTAAACTGTTTTGCCTGTAAGCATCTTAATGCAATGTATATTAAGTAAACATGCTATGAGTGTGTTGTCTACAAAAACACACCATTTCATTTTTCTGCTGTAGGCCTTTAATATTCCTAGTGAATAAGAATTTTTAGTTTCATCCCTTAAACATTTAACAGTTGTACATATGCGCTATTCCTTACCCTATAACTATAGTTATGTTAGCACATCACATAGGTCACTCCTGAATTTCTATCGAATTTTTATCCAATATTAATTAATCTAACAGTATGTTGAACAGACTGAAAACATCAAAAATAACCACAAAAATACATATGAGCTCAGTTCAGACATAAACAGAAAGGGGTAAAACAGAAAAGACACACATTACAGCGCGCTTTAGCCATGTTTCATAAATAGCGACGACGCAATGTACAAGCAAAAGTTACATGAATGGGAAAAACCACAAACCAGCTAGACATTTAAACACACCTTTTAAACCATGGGTCAACACTAAAGCCAGAAACAAAAGACAGCCCGCAGACTGCATCCAAACCACCTATGTAAATTCCAGTTGTAAGTCATATTTACAAGGAGAAACCCTATTCTCAACAGTATTCTAAAAACTGAAGTAGAAATACTCTCAATTCACTAATTCAGGCTGGCAGAACACCAAAAACCGCTCTGCATCTCTTCATACATAAAATTGAGGATCCTCATATGTATTATGGGCATATTTAAATTCCCTGGGGAAAAATTTCACCAAGGAAGAAATATGTTTTCATACCTAAAACCTATTTTAAGTTTTCCCTCTAGGGGAAGCCGGCTAATTCAATTCATATCTCACTATGGTACCTCTCATAAAACTACACATTTTACATGTGAGTTTGGAACAGGCATGCAAACAAACATAATGCAAAATATGCATTATCATAATCTAAAATGGCACTTAATCATTGCGCCGCTCATAACCATAAATGGAGAAACATCTCCACATTACCTGCCTACATGTGTTGCAACGCATATATCACATAATCCATATCATAAATATGATCGATCATCCATACATATCCATATCCATATCCATAAGCCACAGCAAGCGTATCCTAAAACTGCCTTGCGAGTCACTGGCTACCATAAGCTCACAGTAATTACCATACAATGGTTCTTACCAAGCACGAGCGTCCAGGTTCTATCTGCCAAGTTTTGAATGACCTAACAGTCTTTTCTTTTAAAATATTCACGCCAGAAATGTTCTCAGTCAGGGGTGCCATCATGTGGAGGATCAAAAATCAGTAAAATCAGAAATAGACTGGGCTACAGAGACTAAGAACCCCCAGAATTGGTACCTCCTTTAGTAGAATCCTGCCTTGTCTTCCTCAGTAAATGTCTGACTCCTGATAAGTTCACTCCTTCAGATAGTCACCGCTCTGATGAGCCCCAAGTTGGCGCGCCAAATGATGGAAATCAAAAATCCCATCTCAGGGGTTTGCACTAACACCTGATCCTTTAAAGCAGCATGAAAAAATTGGCACAGAATCTGTAATCAAGAGAAACATATTTATTAAATTACAACAAGTGAGGCCATGTCACACAGAAGCCGCAGCACTCTGTATGAGATGGTCTGAGGACTGAAGGCCACAGTATCTCTTATATACCCTCACAGGGGCTAAAAAAGGGCAGTACAAGTGCACATAAGAAGAGTTACACACATAGATGGTCATACAGAAAATGCACAGTCGACAAGTAGGAGGAGCTAACAGTTTTGCCAATGCTAGCAAGCACATCCTGACAGTTACAGAATATTAGCAGCTGCAAGCACAACTGAGCATGTGCAAAGTAGGAGGAAGAGGCTAAATATACCGAGCAGAGAACAGCAAGATAGGACTGAGTACATGGTGAGCACATGGCCATCTAAAATGGCTGCCAAATACAAAATGGATTCCATAAAAAGACAAGATAGTCTCTAAATACAGGATGTCTTCTGCTAATGCTTAATCTAATCGCTGCTAAATTACGACACAGGGGGGAAGGACTGACAGTGTATGGTGCAGGGAAGAAAGGACTGACAGTGTATGCAGGGGAGAAAGGACTGGCAGTGTGTGGTGCAGGGGAGAAGGGACCAGCAGTGTGTGGTGCAGGGCAGAAGGGACTGGCAGTGTATGGTGCAGGGCAGAAGGGACTGGCAGTGTATGGTGCAGGGGAGAAAGGACTGGCAGTGTACGGTGCAGGGGAGAAAGGACTGGCAGTGTGCAGGGGAGAAAGGACTGGCAGTGTGCAGGGGAGAAAGGACTGGCAGTGCGTGCAGGGGGGAAAGGACTGGCAGTGCGTGGAGGGGGGAAAGGACTGGCAGTGTGTGGTGCAGGGGAGAAGGGACCAGCAGTGTGGTGCAGGGGAGAAGGGACTGGCAGTGTGTGCAGGGGAGACGGGACTTGCAGTGTATGCAGGGGAGAAAGGATTGGCAGTGTGTGGTGCAGGGGAGAAGGGACCGGCAGTGGATGGTGCAGGGCAGAAGGTACTGGCAGTGTATGGTGCAGGGCAGAAGGGACTGGCAGTGTATGGTGCAGGGGAGAAAGGACTGACAGTGTATGGTGCAGGGAAGAAAGGACTGGCAGTGTATGCAGGGGAGAAAGGACTGGCAGTGTGTGGTGCAGGGGAGAAGGGACCGGCAGTGTGTGGTGCAGGGCAGAAGGGACTGGCAGTGTATGGTGCACGGCAGAAGGGACTGGCAGTGTATGGTGCAGGGGAGAAAGGACTGGCAGTGTATGGTGCAGGGGAGAAAGGACTGGCAGTGTGTGCAGGGGAGGAAATACTGGCAGTGCGTGCAGGGGAGAAAGGACCGTCAGTGTGTGGTGCAGGGCAGAAGGGACTGGCAGTGTGTGGTGCAGGGGAGAAAGGACTGGCAGTGTATGCAGGGGAGAAAGGACTGGCAGTGTGTGGTACAGGGGAGAAGGGACTGGCAGTGTGTGGTGCAGGGGAGAAGGGACCGGCAGTGTGTGGTGCAGGGCAGAAGGGACTGGCAGTGTATGGAACAGGGCAGAAGGGACTGGCAGTGTATGGTGCAGGGGAGAAAGGACTGGCAGTGTATGGTGCAGGGGAGAAAGGACTGGCAGTGCGTGCAGGGGAGATCGGACCGGCAGCGTGTGGTGCAGGGCAGAAGGGACTGGCAGTGTGTGGTGCAGGGGAGAAAGGACTGGCAGTGTGTGCAGGGGAGAAGGGACCTGCAGTGCGTGCAGGGGAGAAGGGACTGGCAATGTGTGGGCAGAAGGGACTGGCAGTGTGTGAAGAGGAGAAGGGACCGGCAATGTGTGCAGTGGAGAAAGGACTGGCAGTGTGTGCAGGGGAGAAAGGACTGGCAGCTCGTGCTGGGGAGAAAGGACTGGCAGCGCGTGCAGGGGAGAAGGGACCGAAGGGACTGGCAGTGTGTGCAGGGGAGAAAGGACCAGCAGTGTGTGTAGGGGAGAAGGGACTGGCAGTGCGTGCAGGGGAGAAGGTACCGTCAGTGTGGTGCAGGGGAGAAGGGACCGGCAGTGTGAGGTGCAGGGGAGAAGGGACCGGCAGTGTGAGGTGCAGGGGAGAAGGGATCAGCAGTGTGAGGTGCAGGGGAGAAGGGACCGGTAGTGCGTGCAGGGGAGAAGCGACCAGCAGTGTGTAGTGCAGGGGAGAAGGGCCTGGCAGTGCGTGCATGGGAGAAGGGACTGGCAGTGCGTGCAGGGGAGAAGGGACCGGCAGTGTGTGGCGCAGGGGAGAAGCGGCTCTGGGCGTTGTTACTACACCATTAGTATTACGGGAGATTCCCCCGCGTGCCCTCTCCCGCCCCAATATGAACTTAATTGCAGAGAGCGCTTGTGTGTTGACTTTAATAGAAGGCGAGCGGGCACTGCCAGGAGCTGGCAAGGCTCCGGCATCCCCTCATCCTAACACACCAATAGATGTACCCTTCCCCCCGCCCCCGCGCACAGCACCACCACGCCTGCCCACCGGTGCACTGAGCCCAGGAGGCAGGGCCAGGGAGTTCCACAGGCCCCCTGCCTCGTGCCACCTCTATCACGCGGTGCCCCAACCCCAACACAGACAGACGCTGCGCCTTATCACAGAAAAGGGCACCGTGTGTCCTGGGACCAGCAGTTGTGCATTTTGGGGCTGCTGTCCCTCTGTCTGCTTCACAGCACCCCCTTCTGTGTGGTGCCACACTCCCTGCCCCCCCCACGGCACGGGCGGATAGGTGGCGGGTCTGGCCCATAATAGCGCACGGTGTGACAGCCAAGCGCGCCCCTGCGCCTGGGACCACACACCCCTCCCTCACGTTTGAAAGTGAACTGGTGGCACTCGAGGAGGGCATGCGCAACTGGGGGTTCTACATGTCCCAAGCCGCCCAAGTCAGACTGGCACCCCCTGTACCCGCAGGGCTGTATCCAATGGTGGGCACACCCACCGAGAGTCCTGTCCTCGCTCCAGTAGTGCAGGAGAGAGGCGGGCGCATGTGCCCCACACTAATGCACACCAGTCTCAGCCACATGCGCTGCAAGCACTGATGCCCACTCAATGCCAGGAGCTCTACCAGAGAGGCAGGGATGCACGGCCCCTACAGCCCGTTTCAATGCCGCACGCGCCCTGTGTAACCCCCAGCTGGGATTGGCGGGGGGAAGGGGGCTCGCTTAGGGTCAAGGTTATAGGCGCCTCAAGAGACCTAGACACCTGTCAGGATGATGGCCCTGCACGGCCATGGTTTTATCAGAGTGTGCAGGCCCTGCACGACCATCCTCAGCCTCTTTCGCTGGTGAGCCATCCTTAGAGCCACCTAGGCGGTAGCCTAAGGTGCCAAATAGGTGGAACTTCAAATTCAAGGGAAAAAAAATCTAATTAAAAAAAGCGTGACAGCGATTGCCCGGTTAGCACGTGGCCAGTGTCTAGCAGCGGGGGGTGGACTAGTGTCTAGCAGCGGTGTAAAAGGCGGCAGAAGCGGCATGGGGGAATCGGAGGCAGGCTCAGGAGGGGAGGCAAGGGAGGCTGCGATGGATTACAAACAGAGGCCCAGCGCACAATACCTTCATCCTTTATGGCGGGTTCGGTGCGGACGGCTCTAGGCTGTTGTCCGGCGTTGCGGTGCTGTCCTGGCGGGCGGGGTGACGCGGAGGCCACGGGATCGCTTCTCGTCAGGTTGGCGGTGCTCCGGTGGACACAGGCTCACAAGGGCTGAGTCCTGGGGTCCTGGAGAGGGGTGCAGCGGATTTGGGATGCTTACAGCAGGGCTTTTCACAGGAGGCGAGCCCACGCTTCAATTCCGCCTCAACAGGGAAACCAAAATGGCGGCCGCAAAGCTCCGCAAATTTCGGATTCGGGGGCGTGTTTAAGCGTTCTGAGTGACGGGTGACGTCACAGGGCGAAATAACGCCAAAAATACGCCCCCGAATCCGAAAGAGACGGGGTTTCATTGGAGTGACTCCCCTCTCCTCCAATGGGTGGCCTCCGTTTAGGAAGCCAGCCAATGGAAAAGAGATGGAGGAGAGAGGCGGGTTCCAAGCCCCGTCTAAAAATCATTAAATCTCCGACCAAAGACTGCGCAAGCGCAGCCTTTAGGTCCTCGACCTAAAAAGGGTTGGTGCCAAGGCAGAGCCCTGACGCACATCCCTCCTGACAGGAATCTCCTCTTTAAGCCCCCCCCCCTGCCCCAGCATACTTTGGCAAAGCTACCTTCATGGAACCTTTCAGTCTGTTTTGAATATTTTCTCTGGTACTCCCTGCTTGCGTAAACGTCCCCATAAGAGATATCTTGGAATTGATTCAAATGCTGCTTTCAAGTTGATGAAAGTCTCAGCATGGTATACTTCCAAGCTAAACATAAGAGTCTAAAAACGTGGTCAATTGTACTTATTTTTGGCCTGAAGCCAGCCTGGCAGGGTGTAAGCACATCGCTCTCCATTCAATTTGCCCAGAATTTGCTATGCGTAGATGTTTTGTAGGGTATCTATCAGGCGTCTAGGCATGTAGTTAGCTGGATACTCCCTTCTGCCCTTTTTAGGTCAGACATCAAAGGCTGCCGCTACCCCCCAATCAGACTTCAAAGGCTGCCGCTCCCCCGCCCCCGCATCAGACCTCAGAGGAAAGCGTTCCCGCTCCCCCTACTCCCGCCACAGCAATGCAGAGAGCTTGTTTCTGGAAGAAAGAGAAAGCCTACCGTGCTTGTTTACAGTAGCCTTGCTCCTCAAATGCTGTTGCTGTGTTGCCATCTCTCTAGGGACATGAAGCTTGAAAACACTCGACTTGCTAGCTGCAATGCTACATCCGCTATGCTTTGCCTCTAGACAGGTTGATCCCTCGCAGACGGTGCTGACTCTGCCCCTCCTGATTCTGAAACTGACCAACGCAGTCACCACGCAGTCTCTTCTCTCTGTCTTATGATGTCTGCCCTGCCACCATTTACTTCGGACCCTTACCCTCACACCTCCTCACCCTCACACCCTCACATCCTCTCACCCTCATACACCCTCACTCACCCTCACTCACCCTCACACCCACCCTCACTCACCGTCACACACCCTCACACACCCTCACACACCCTCACACACCCTCACACTCACACCCTCACCCACCCTCACACACCCTCACTCACCCTCACACCCTCACACCCTCACCCTCACAACCCTCTCACCCTCACTCACCCTCACCCCCTCATCCCCTCTCACCCTCACAACCCCTCACCCTCACACCCCCTCACCCTCACACACCCTCTCACCCTCACACACCCTCACCCCTCTCACCCTCACAACACCTCACCCTTACACCCCCTCACCCTCACACACCCTCTCACCCTCACACACCCTCACACCCTCTCACCCTCACACACCCTCACTCACCCTCACACCCTCACCCACCCTCATACACCCTCACTCACCCTCACACCTTCACCCACACAACCCTATCACCCTCACTCACACTCACACCCTCACACCCACACCCCCTCACACCCCCTCACCTTCACACATCCTCACCCTCACACACCCTCTCACCCTCACTCACCCTCTCACCCACCCTCACCCACCCTCACCCAGCCTCACACACCCTCACTCACCCTCGCTCACCCTCACACCCTCACCCACCCTCACACACCCTCACTCACCCTCACTCACCCTCACACACACTCACTCACCCTCAGACCCTCACCCACCCTCACCCACCCTCACACCCTCACCATCATACCCACTCACCCTCAGAACCTCACCCTCACTCACCCTCTCACCCACCCTCACCCTCTCACCCACCCTCACCCACCCTCACACCCTCATCCACCCTCACACACCCTCACCCACCCTCACACCCTCACCCACCCTCACACACCATCACACCCTCACCCTCACACCCTCACACCCTCTCACCCTCACACACCCTCACTCACCCTCACCCTCACACCCTCATCCCCCTCACAACCCTCTCACCCTCACTCACCCTCACACCCCCACACACCCTCACATCACACCCCCTCACCCTCACCCCCTCACCATCATAGCCCCACACCCTCGCACCCTCTCACCCTCACACACCCTCAGATACCATCACTCACCCTCACCCACCCTCACACACCCTCACTCACGCTCACTGACCCTCACCCCCTCACCACCCTCACTCATCCTGACCCCCTCAAAACCTCTCACCCTCAGCCCCTCACCCTCACATACCTCCTCACCCTCACACCCCCTCACTCTCACACCCTCTCACCCTCACACACCCTCTCACCCTCATACCCCCTCACCCTCACATCCCCTTGCCCTCACTCACCCTCACACCCCCTCACCCTCTCACACCCTCACACACCTTCACACTCACACCCCTCACCCTCAGACCCCTCACCCTCACACCCATCACCCTCACTCCCCCTCACCCACCCTCACACCTCCTCACCCTCACACCCCCTCACCCTCACACACCCTCACACACCCTCACCCCCACACACCCTCACACCCCCTCACCCTCACACCCCCTCAGACCCCCTCACCCTCACACCCTCTAACACCCCCTCACCCTCACACCCCCTCACCCTCACACAACCTCACACATCCTCACTCACCCTCACACACCCTCACTCACCCTCACTCACCCTCACACCCCCTCACTCTCACACCCTCACATACCCTCACATACCCTCACCCCTCTCACCCTCACACCCCTCATTCACCCTCACACCCACACACCCTCACCCCCTCAGACCCCCTCACCCTCACACCCCCTTCACCCTCTCACCCTCACACACCATCACCCTCACACACCCTCACCCTCACACACCCTCACCCTCACACACCCTCACCCTCACACACCCTCACCCTCACTCACCTTCACCAGCATAGCATAACAAAACATAGCATAGCATAACAAAACACAGCATAGCATAACAAAAAAAGCAAAGGATAGCAAAACATAGCATAGCATAACAAAACAAAGCATAGGATAGCAAAACATAGCATAACAAAACAAAACATAGCATATCAAAACACAACAAAGCATAGCATAGCGTAACAAAACACAACAAAACATAGCATAACAAAACATAGCATAACAAAAACAGCACAACAAAACATAGTAGAACAAAACATAGCATAACATAACAAAAAATAGCATAACATAACATAAAACAAAACATAGCATAACAAAACATAGCATAACAAAACATAGCAAAACACAACAAAACATAGCATAGCATAACAAAACACAACGAAACATAGCATGCATAACAAAACAGCATTGCAAAGCATAGCAAAACATAACATAGCATAGCATAACAAAACACAATAAAACATAGCATAGCATAACAAAACACAACATAGCATAGCATAACAAAACAAAGCTTAGCATAACAAAACATAGCATAACAAAGCATAGCAAAGCATAACAAAACATACCATAACAAAACATAGCATAGCAAAACAAAGCATAGCATAATAAAACACAACAAAACATAGCATAGCATAACAAAGCATAGCAAAACACAACACAACATAGCATAGCATAACAAAACACAACAAAACATAGCATAGCATAACAAAGCATAGCAAAACACAACAAAACATAGCATAACATAACAAAACAAAGCATAGGATAGCAAAAGAAAACATAGCATAGCATAACAAAACATAGCATAACAAAATATAGCAAAACACAACAAAACATAGCATAGCATAACAAAACACAACAAAACAGCATACATAACAAAACATAGCATTGCAAAGCATATCAAAATATAGCATAGCATAACAAAACACAACAAGAAATAGCATGGCATAACAAAACACACCATAGCATAGCATAACAAAACACAACATAGCATAGCATAACAAAACACAACATAGCATAGCATAGCAAAACATAGCATACCAAAACATAGCTTAACAAAGCATAGCATAACAAATCATAGCATAACAAAACATACCATAACAAAACATAGCATAGCAAAACAAAGCATAGCATAATAAAACACAACTAAACATAGCGTAGCATAACAAAACATAGCATAACAAAGCATAGCATAGCAAAACACAACAGAACATAGCATAGCAAAACACAACAAAACATAGCATAGCATAACAAAACAAAGCATAGGATAGCAAAACTAAACATAGCATAGCTTAACAAAACACAACAAAACATAGAATAGCAAAACAAAACATATATTAGCATAGCAAAAAATAGCATATCAAACACAACAAAACATAGCATAGCATAGCATAACAAAACATAGCATAGCAAAACAAAGCATAGCATAATAAAACACAACAAAATTTAGCATAGCATAACAAAACATAGCACAGCATAACAAAGCATAGAATAGCATAACAAAGCATAGCATAGCAAAACAAAGCATAGCATAGCAAAACACAACATAACATAGCATAGCATAACAAAGCATAGCATAGCATAACAAAACACAACAAAACATAGCATAGCATAACACAACAAAGCTTAGGATAGCAAAACAAAAATAGCATAGCATAACAAAACAAAGCATAGGATAGCAAAACAAAACATTGCATAGCATAACAAAACATAGCATAACATAACAAAGCATAGCATAGCATAACAAACACAACAACAGATAGCATAACAACAGATAGCATAACAAAACATAGCAAAACACAACAAAACATAGCACAGCTTAACAAAACACAAAACATTGCATAGCATAACAAAACAAAGCATAGGATAGCAAAACAAAACATAGCATAGCATAACAAAACAAAGCATAGGATAGCAAAACAAAACATTGCATAGCACAACAAAACATAGCATAACATAACAAAACATAACATAGCATAACAAAACAAAACAAAACACAACAACACATAGCATAACAAAACATAGCAAAACACAACAAAACAGCATAGCTTAACAAAAGACAACAAACATAGCATAACAATACAAAACATATCATAGCCTAGCAAAACATAGCATAGCATACCAAACACCACAAAACATAGCATAGCATAGCATAGCATAACAATACATAGCATAGCAAAACAAAGCATAACACGCACAACCACACAAACACAACCACAACCACACACACACAACCACACACACAACCATCTATCTATCTATCTGTCTATCTATCTATCTCACTCACTCACTCTATCTGTCTATCGATCTATCACCCTCACTCTGTCTGTCTATCAATCTATCGCTCTCACTCTATCTATCGCCCTCACTCTATCTATCTATCTATCTATCTATCTATCTATCTATCTATCTATCTATCTATCTATCTATCTATCGCCCTCACTCTATCTATCTATCAATCTATCTATCTATCTTTCTATCTATCTATCTATCTATCTATCTATCTATCTATCTATCTATCTATCTATCTATCTATCTATCTATCTATCTATCTATCTATCTATCTATCTACCTATTGGCCTCACTCTATCTATCAATCTATCTATCTATCTTTCTATCTATCTATCTATCTATCTATCTATCTATCTACCTATCGGCCTCACTCTATCTATCAATCTATCTATCTATCTTCCTCACTCTATCTATCTCCCTCACTCTATCTATCTATTGCTCTCACTATCTACCTATCGCCCTCACTCTATCTTTCTATCTATCTCCCTCAATCTATCTATCTATCTATCTATCTATCTATCTATCTATCTATCTATCTATCTATCTATCTATCTATCTATCTATCGCCCTCACTATATCTATCGCCCTCACTCTATCTATCGCCCTCACTCTATCTATATGTCGCCCTCACTCTATCTCTCTATCTATAGCCCTCACTCTCTCTATCTATTGCCCTCATTCTATCTATCTATCTGTCTATCTATCTATGTATCTAACTATCGTCTTCACTCTATCTATCGCCCTCACTCTATCTATCTATTGCCCTCACTCTATCTATCTATCTATCTATCTATCTATCTATCTATCTATCTATCTATCTATCTGTCTATCTATCTATCTATCTATCTATCTATCTATCTATCTATCTATCTATCTATCTATCTATCTATCGCCCTCACTCACTCACTCTATCTATCTATCTATCTATCTATCTATCTATCTATCTATCTATCTATCTATCTATCTATCGGCCTCACTCTATCTATCAATCTATCTATCGCCCTCCCTCTATCTATTGCTCTCACTCTATCTATCTATCTATCGCCCTCACTCTATCTTGCTATCACCCTCACTCTATCTATCTATCAATTGCCCTCACTATCTATCTATCGCCCTCACTCTATCTATCTATCTATCTATCTATCTATCTATCTATCTATCTATCTATCTATCGCCCTCACTCACTCACTCTATCTATCTATCTATCTATCTATCTATCTATCTATCTATCTATCTATCTATCTATCTATCGGCCTCACTCTATCTATCAATCTATCTATCGCCCTCCCTCTATCTATTGCTCTCACTCTATCTATCTATCTATCGCCCTCACTCTATCTTGCTATCACCCTCACTCTATCTATCTATCAATTGCCCTCACTATCTATCTATCGCCCTCACTCTATCTATCTATCTATCTATCTATCTATCTATCTATCTATCTATCTATCTATCTATCTATCTATCTATCTATCTATCTATCGCCCTCACTCACTCACTCTATCTATCTATCTATCTATCTATCTATCTATCTATCTATCTATCTATCTATCTATCTATCTATCTATCTATCGGCCTCACTCTATCTATCAATCTATCTATCGCCCTCCCTCTATCTATTGCTCTCACTCTATCTATCTATCTATCGCCCTCACTCTATCTTGCTATCACCCTCACTCTATCTATCTATCAATTGCCCTCACTATCTATCTATCGCCCTCACTCTATCTATCTATCTATCTATCTATCTATCTATCTATCTATCTATCTATCGCCCTCACTCTATCTATCGCCTTCACTCTATCTATCGCCCTCACTCTATCTACCTATCTGTCGCCCTCACTCTATCTGTCTATCTATTGCCCTCATGCTATCTATCGCCCTCACTCTATCTACCTATGCTATCGCCCTCACTCTATCTATCTATCTATCTATCTATCTATCTATCTATCTATCTATCTATCTATCTATCTATCTATCTATCTATCTATCGCCCTCACTCTATCTATCGATCTATATAAATGATCACCATCACTCTATCTATCTGTCTATCTATCTATCGTCCTCACTCTATCTATTTATCTATCTATCTCTCGCCCTCCCTCTATCTATCTATCGCCCTCACTCTATCTATCTATCACACTCACTCTATTTATTGCATCACCACAGCATCACTCAGCACCACCACAGCATCACTAAGGGGCACCACAACATCACTATGCTCTACCAAAGGATCACTGAACGCCACAGCATCACTAGTCGCTACCACAACATCACTCAGTGCCACCACAGCATCAATCTGTGCAACCATTCAACAACAACTGGTTCAAATATGTTCTCTCAATGTTTCAAGCTTTATTACAAATGTCTGAAAAAGAGGTTAATATTTCACATCTGTTCTTGTATTTTCGTCACAGTAAAATACACTGAACATAATCTTCACAAAAGTTATTTACAAACGTTTAAGCTATTGCCATTATAAATTACAATAACTTTTATTTAAGTATTAATTCTTTAAAAAATTAAAAGCCATTGTTATTTGTAATATCAATACATCTAAGTCACGTAAATACAACACTTAATGCATTACAAATGCTGTAGGTGTCACATTTGCGAAAGTTATAACTATTCGCATTGTAAATGACAAAGCTATTATTTTCGCTATTTTCAAACCCAACACATAAATAAAAAATGTGTCATTTACAATACCAATAGCTCAAACTTTCCTAATGCGAGACCTATTGCATTGCAAATTCTTGTTGTTGTAAATGGGAACTATCTCTGCCCCTTTCCAGGATTCTGGATTAGGCACCCCTCTAGCTACTGCATTACTTAAAAAGTTAACATATGGCACCCAGACGTCTGGGGCATGTTTCAAAAGATCCCTTGGTATATTATCTGGGCCAGGCACCTTTGCTAGCTTAATGGCGGCTCTGGCTAATGCAGTTTCTTCAACACTAAACTGAAGTGGTGGATTTTGTGTAAAGCATAGAGGCCCCTCAGTAAGAGCAATAGTGGCTGGACCAGGCACACTGGGCGTGGCATATGAATCAGAAAAATGTCTATGCCAAATACAGGGGTCCAGGAAGTGATCTGTGTCTGTCTAGCCCATCTCACTGTGGTATGTTATTATTCTCCAGAACACAGATTGGTTAAGCCTGGCAACGGTAATAAGGTCACCCCAGTTGGCGTCTTCCCAATTCCTTAGGGCTGCCTTCTGCACTTTTTTGTATTCCGCTCTCTGGTACCTAATCTGGAGTATGTTTTTGGCCTTGACCCCTTCCCTGCTGCCGTTGGCCATCGCGAGCACTACCTCCTGGTGCTGCGAACGTCCAATGGCCGACGCGGGCCTGCCCATTTCGCGGAACCGGCGCACTGCCGTGAAATCGCGGCCGCGGCTAAGGGGTTAAGGGCCAATAAAAGCTGTTGTTTGGCTGAGGAGCATTCTCTATTGAACATTGGAATGGAAAATCGGTCTTGGGTCTTAAATTGCGGTCGCCCATCTGTGGTTTAGTCAAGGAGGCTTTTATATTGTCTGCCAAGAGACAATGGATTTGTGTAATGGGTATAGACTCTAAGCTTGTATCAATATACGGGATGAGTGCTTCACAGAAGGCGTTATAGATATTCATAAGGGGCCGGACTTGGTCGACAATAGCTGACCATTTAACTGATCATCGTTGTTACTTACTGACAATTGCGGGTACTTGTTTCCCGGGTAGATTGGGTGGATCAAGTGGGTGGTGATCAACCTCCCGGACAAGGATAGACATAGTGGGAGGTGGTCACTGTCTCCTCTACTATCTACCTTAAAGTCCAGTATGTGACCCCAGTGAGCTATGGTGATCATCAGGTAATCTATTCTTGATTTGGATTTTCCCCTAGCAAAGGTGTTATTGCATTCGATATCTAAGGGAAATCGGCCATTGCAAGGTCCTAGACCTCCTTCTATTTTGAAATGGACTAGTTGCATTGCTGCAATGGAGCACAACACACAAGATGATGGACGGAATGTTGCACCATGGCAAAACATTCACCCCCAGTCACAGATCTGGGTTTAATCCATCGTTATTTTGCTCACCAAGCCACCCCAGTTCAGACATGGCCATATGCAAATCAGTCTTGACCATGTGCCTCATGGGAACAGTCCAGACCGAACTGCCAAGCCATGTCTTCCCTGGCCCGGAATCAAGCATCCTAGGACCCGTTTCTGGCTATCAGCCGTCTACAGCCAGGATAGCTTGACTCCAGTGGCGTAGTGAGCACGGGACCCACGTCTGGGCATACCCTTCCCACATAGGGTGAACAGCAAAACACACAAGATGATGGACGGAATGTTGCACAATGGCAAAACATTCATGGAGCACAGCACCCTGGCATTTGTGGCTAAGAGGGGAATCCACCTGGCCAATTCTTCATCCTCAAAAATAGATTCAGTCCCTGACAATGGTCTGTAACAGCAATTAAAATCGCCCCCCACAAGAACAGCTCCATTCGGTTTGATAGATTCAAGGACTTCTAACCGATGGATAACTGGCGATTCCTTCGAGAGCTGCCTCGGTCTTATATACACATTAAAAAGATATAGCTGTGCTGTTTTTGGGGGTGTCAATTGTAATCCTAAGATGTCTGGGGAGACATGTAACTCGTTCATTTCTTGTCAGGAAATGAGGTGGGTAGACAAGCATAGGCGTAGCACGGAGACACAGACACCTGTATCATGGCTCCTGCAGCCCCCAGGGTGCAGGCCCCCCACACTTCAGGGGTCCCCATTCAGCCTAAAACCTATTTTAGTTGAAGTGGATTGAAGTTCTCTTCAAGTAATATTGGCAGTATTATTTACTAGGTCTAGTCAGGTCTCAATAATTAAACCTGAGCCCAACGCTTGGTAGTTGTAGAACAGAGCAAGCACGCTTAAATTAGGAGAAATGGTTAAATCATTTATCACTACCAAACAGGAATAAGTAAAACACAACACAATAGAAATCCCACTCCACTTTATAAAAATAGAGAACATTTTAATAAGCACACAGACACCAAAACATCCAAAATCTGATGTATGGAAGCGGAGATATTTTTTTTCAATGATTTAGGTGTTTCTAGCACCAAAAAGCACAAAGTAGATATCTAGTCATGCTATGCTAGGCCAAAGTCAAAAGTTGAGACTGACCACGATAGAGCGTGGGTCGGATACCAATCCCAGATTTGGCTCGGCCTTGTGGAATGCTTACCTTCTGGCATAGTCTTTGCGAGTTGTCAGCGGGTTGGGGTGCCAGCTGGATCTTGCCAGTTCAAGGCTCTTGGCATCGATGGTTGGAAAACTCACACTGGACTAAGTTTGAAGTTTGGGCTCAAGAAGGTGTCGACAATGAAGGAGTGCTGCTGAGCGTTGATCCCGGTGAAACCCTCTACGTTTGAACTTGGAAACTTTTCTGGAAGTCGAAATCCTTTCAGTGGGTCACACCAGCAAATTGAGTGAATGAGCAGTTTAGCATCAGAGGATGTGACTCTGCAGAGGTCCAGAGGTAACCTCTGGTTCTTTTAGCAGGAAATTTGGAAACAGATTCTACTTGTCCAGTCTTGCAGTTTCTGAGGGGTAAAGAATATGCTCTAACACCACTAAGGGTCCAGGACCTTCTTGGCACCACTTGGAGTGTTAGGACTCAATCTCCCAGAAACCACTAGCAGGGTCCAAGGCAAATCCAGGTAGAAGTGGTCAGCTGGGCTCAGCAGAGTCTTGGGCTTCTTGCTGCTTTTGTGTTCCTTTGAGGCTAACCACCAAGCCCGTGGAGTCCAGTCCACAGTCCTGGGTCCAAGTGGAGAGCAGGCCCAGTCCTGGGGGTTTCTCTCCAGGGGTTCCACAGCAGGTGCAGCCCTTCTTATGTCTCCCACAGGTCCAGAGGTGTTCTGAAGGAGCTAACCAGGAGGGCCACTTTCATGCCTGGCACTAGTCTGTGGGCGGGGGAAACTCTCTGGTCAATATGGAAATAGTTCCCAAGGGCAACCCTACCACCTTTGACATATCCTCCTCGGGTTTGGCCCAGCCTAAACCACTCATTCATGCAGCTTCCAGTGGAAAGGCAGCAGCAAGGAACGGACGCGCTCCTTTCTAGAGGAACAAGGTGGCAGTTATTTTTCAGGCAAACGGGGAGTTGGAGGCTGTACTGCGGACCAGTTCTGGATCCTCCGGTCAGCAAGGAACTTGGGGGCATATTAGCAAGATATAGCGATAATTATCGCTAAATGCACTTAGCGCATTTTTTTTAAGCGCTGCCTATCGCTGGATATGTTAGCGGGGAAAACCTGCTATTAGCAACGTTTTTCTCCATTGTGCTAAAATATCCAGCGATAGTGGCGTAATGCGTGAATATCGCTGGAAATCCAGCGATATTCACGCATTAACGCCAATGGGGACTTAACCTGAAAATCCACCTCCCATTGGATAAACAGGTAAGTCATGTTTTTAGCAGGCGTTAGATTATAGTGATAATTGCGCTTACCGCAATTTTTTGTATCGCAATGCCTGCCTTGCTAATAGGTGATAGCTGTGTTAGCGACTGCTTTCAGTCGCTAACCGTTTGGGTACGCCCACTTTGCATGTCATTAGCGATAAATCTCGCTGACATGCAAAGCGGGCTCCAAACCGGTCGCTATCGCCTAAAAGCTGTCGCTAACTGTTGTTAGCGACAGCTTGCTAATAGGGTGATAAAAATATCGCCGCTTCAGTGGCAAAAAGTGCCGCTAAAGCGGCGATATGGCCCTTGCTAGTATGCCCCTTGGAGCTATGGCCAAGTTAGAACTGCTTTAACCTTTTTTTTGATTCTTTTAACAGAGGATTCTGAGAGATTTTGAATGTTTCTTGGAAAGGCACATTTTGGGGGTAAGGTATTTAACAAAAAGACAATAAAATACCCTGTAGAATATTTGGGGAATGCGAGAAAAGGGTTAGGAAAATTCCTAGTTTACAAGTGTCTTGGGGCCTAGCTAGCGAGAACCTTGCAAGACGTGTTACTTGTTCGGTACGAGCAGTAAGAAGCATGGGCATTCATAGGTTTAAGGTGACTGCAGCCACAGAAGGAGTGGCTTGTTTACAAGGTCTGAAAGACAACTGCTTACCCTAGTTGGCTGTGACCTTGAACGGCTTGATTATCTTCTCCTGGAGAGAAGAATAGAATCATTTGAGACTGATGTACGACAAGGGTCTTCTTGAATATTTAAGCACAGTTTCCTTTTTCCTTCTTCTCATAATTCTTTAACCTTATCCCATCCTCATCCTTGAGTGGAGGTAACCCAGAGAAGGAGAACACAGCCGCATGTCAACGCACTGCAGCTCGCGGGTAAGAATATTCTAATTGAGGAGCTAAGACTAGTTGGTTGACGAACCTACAATGATGGATTCAACCATCTTCACAGGATCTACTACGCACTGTAAATACCTTTACCCATCCCCCATGCATGAGCCTGGTCCGCCCTGTTATATTTCTCTCGGCTGCTGCTGTACGTGGAGAAGTGTGGCTCAATGGTTAGAGCGGCAGACCCTGATGCAGAAGTCTAGCACGGGACCAGGGTTCAATTCCCCGCCTCGGCGGGTCTTGGGCTCAAAAAAATTCCCTGGACCTGATAATTCTCGCCTCGGTGCCTATTCCAATCATGGAGTCCCACTCTGCAACTCTGGGCAATAGCTTGCTTAATCTCCACAACGGCCCCCACAACGCTATGGATGCCTGGCCTCCACCTTGGGGGTGCCCAGGAGTGGACACCTCACAGGGAAAGCCAGGATGGGTTCCACAGCGGTATTCGTACAAGCGCCTTGAGACCCTTGCGGGTGAGTAGTGCGCTATACAAGTATCAATTTACAATTTTTGCTGTACGGTGTGGGTGCCGTGCGGTACCTGACACCCATGGACATAGACAAAGGGCATTGGACAATGGACAATGGCCATCATCTACTATACCCCATCACAGGACACAAGCTAAGTATTTGCAAAATTGGACACTGGACTGGAATATGCCATTTCTAATGACTCTGAGTGATCAGGAAGCCATAACGAGAAGAAATCCATACATGTTCACCAGGCAGAATCTAGAAGAGATGGCGGTTCAAGGTGGAAACACAATGGTTGGGTCCCACTCGTACTATATTCCTGTTTGCTCTACGGGCCGGCGGGTGTCTACTGTGAAGATGCTAATCTCTCCTGGACATCTTAACTTTTGGTATTTATCTCACCTCTTAAATAAAGATGTGTTGATATTTTATTTCCTCCTGTCTTATAATAACTGATTAATTACCTTCTCCCGGCTGAGATCATACAACAACGTACAACAACGTTTACCACAAAACTTTTACCAACAACCGCGTTGTGATTCCACATACCATTACTCTGCAAGTCGGAACAACGACTTGCTGAGGGGGGGGGGGAGGTGGTGGTAAAATCCAACACCTTCCCTAGTGTCCGCACAGACTGGAGTTGGAATAGTGAATTATACTATTCTAACATCCAGCGCCCCCCTCCGCAAGTCCGACTTGCGGAGTAATGGTATGCGGAATCACAACTCGGTCGTTGTAACGACCGCGTTGTCATTCCCTGCGGGGAAAAAGACTGCGGGATAACGAAATACATTCCATAGAGGTGAACTGCACTTTTCTGTATTTGACATACATTCCTATGAGAAGTCACAGTTGCAGTAAGCCTGTGGCAACATCTGCACCCCTACACACTGGCCACCCGTCCCACATCCACACTGTGCGCGGACAACAGATGACGTGTGGACAGTGGTCACCGAGATGGCTACCCAGGGTTGGACTTGGCTTATGAGCCGTAAGCTTCGCCCAGGGGCTTCTTAAGGTGTGAACAACTTTGCAGAACATCTGGCCTTTCCCAGGGGATACTAGAGACCTCTTTGAGCAGGGGATGTGGACACACAGACGCGACGAAGGGAGAGGCCCCTACTGGGGCAGGAGGTGTATTAACCAAAATTTACCTCAAGATGTTGGCTCCGACTGTAGGCTCAGAGCAGGATCCCACCCCATGAAGGACCCTGTGGGGACATCATTGGTGTCTCAAACTCTGCCTCAAGTCATACGAACTCTACTAAAACACTACAACAGACTTAGAAAACGTGGGCTTGTTTCCCTTCCCTTGGCATGAAATGTTTCACCAGTCAGTTGTGACTCGTTACCGCTCACCTGTAAGAAGAGCTCTGTTAACTCCAAAATCAGAGCACGTAAATAGGACCGAGGCCAGGAGGGTTGAACTGCTTCTGGGGAATTGTGCACCAACACTGGCCAATTTTGCAGTGACATTTGCACCATTGACCACCAACAACTAGTGCACAACCAACATTTCAGTACCAGTCAGTCAGTGCAAATGTCCACTCGCGAGTGGTGCAAAAGTGCAGCTGAGAAAAGACATTTGGATGTGCTCGGACCCAGGGGGGGCAGATTTACAAGCCCCTTGCGCCACTTTTACGTCACTTTTAACATGTGAAAAGTGACGCAAAAGTGGTGCAAGGGGCTTGTAAATATGCCCCAGTGTGTTTACATTAGAAGCAGGGTGGGGGAGGGGTGTCAGGGAATCAGATGAAGGCACAGGTGTGGGCCTGGTGTGCAGCAGCACACTGCTGAGACCCAGTCAAGCAGCACGCGGCCCGGACTCACTATCACCCCAGAGATCAGAGGCCGAGTTTATGGAGATCTGATAACCACGCGTGGGTGCTTGGAGGGAGCCCCGAGGCGCTTGAGGAACACGGAGGGCGGAAATGGCGCCTTCCTGCTGCGGGCTCCGGCGGTGCCCAGCTGCTGCTCAGCAGGCCGTGAGCCGTTCTCAGCTCCTTGTGATAAGGATGTGAGGCCGGAAGCAGGCCTGGGGAGGGCTGCGCCCCCAGCGTGGGACCAACCATGATGCAGAAGCCATGCCAGCGCTGGTAAAACCGACTCCACGTGCAACGCACGGAGCGTGACGTGCAGCAGCGAGGAAACATCGCTTCCTAAACTGCACGGGTCGTACAGGGCCCTGCAGATGTTATCAAGACGTCCTTTCAGAAGTTTCACTGACGGGAAGTGACCCAGTGGTTTCTTAAAGATGCCAGGTGTTCGCTCAGAAAAGTGCCACTGTTTGTAGTCAGACAGCAGCCCTGCCAAGTGGCCAAGGTCCATGTGTGATGTGCTGCAGCAGTCCAGGGGTTTTCATTGAATTATGAGACTTCTAGTCCTGTTTTATAATGGAATAAACAAGACTACAAGTCCCAGAATCCAAAGCAAAACTTGGACTCGACTAGCATCTCACACATGGACCTGAGAAACTTGCCAGCTATGAAACAACTCTCAGACAAGTCAAGCAATCACATACTGTACCCTGCCCAGCTGCCCACTGACCCTTGTCTCAAGGGTGACTTTCAGCCTGTCTTACTTTTGTCGTCAGCAGTATGGGAGTGGCTGGGGTTTATTATATATTTAGGGACAGATTTAGAAGCCCCTTGCGCCACTTTTGGGTCACTTTTCCCATGTTACAAATTACGCAAAAGTGGCACAAGGGCCTTGTAAATCAGGCCCTTAGTGCTTTCTGTATCCCTTGCAAGGCCACAAGTGCAAACATAAACCCAGAGACCTCTTTGCCAATCCTATTTTAATGTTCATAGGAACAGTATGAACACTTGAACTTACCCCCGGTACTTGGGTTTAAGCATTGTATTGTATTGTAATTGCATTTATATAGCGCTTACTACCCCTGACGAGGCGTTCAAGCGCTTTTTCGGCGAGTAGCACGCTACTCCGGGACCCATAGAGGATTAGCGTTGAATTAGTATAGTGAAACATGCAAGTACATTTTAACTGGTGGATAGATTAGTCAGTTTTTTGGATTTGGAATGATAGCATAAGGATAGAGGAGGACAAAGGTTTGTATTTATATAACGCTTGTTGACGCACACTATTCCGGAAGCCTATAAAGGATTAGTGGTGAATTAATATGGTGAAATATTAAGTAATTTCAGTGGTGGATATTAGTCAGTTACTTGGAGTGAGAAGGTTAGCGGAGGGATACAAGGGGAAGAAAGATTTGCATTCATATAGCACTTGTTACCCCTGATGGGTGTTGAACCGCTTTTCTGGCGAGTATCACGCCACTCCGGAACTCATAAAGGATTACTGTTGAAAATTAGTATAGTAAAAAAAAATATGAAGTAATTTGAGTAGTGAATATGTTATTCAGTTATTTGGTTAGTATATTACTATAGTTTAATATGGAATTTGAGAAGTGTACATGTTAGTCTGTTAATTTCGATTGGAAAGGATAGTGGAGGGATAAGAAAGTGAAAGATTTTTTTGTAATTATTTTTTTTAGGTCTTAGCAATAGGAGGAGGCTTTTGGATGAGTAAAAAGGAGTTTTGGAGGGGAGGACTCAGAGGAAAGAGTTTAGAAAGTTTTGTTTTAGGGGATCAGTATAGTAAAAGAGGTGTCAGATGATGCAAGGAGGGGTAGAGTAGGAGATAAAAGGTGGTCTGTTAGGTGTAATTACAGCAGGGAGAGTGTGTCTGAGTGGGATGTAGTTATTTATGGTGTTGATTGGCGTTGTGTTAGTGATGAGTGTATTGGTTAGTGGTATAGGATAGAGTTGTGTACTGTTTGTCGGTGATGGTGGATGTGTGTGGTAGTTGGGAGAGTACGGTGTGTAGAAGTTGTTTGGTTGGTGGTGCATGCTGGTACATTATTCTGTGCATAGTGTTGTGCGTGGCGTACATTTGGTGTGAGTGTGTTGCTCTGTATGTGGATGTGGATGGTGTGGGCTGGGTATTGCTAAATGAGAAAAAGGGCAGCATTTCTGGCCCTAGTCCCGACCAGTCTCGAACAGGCTCAAACAGGAAACTGCCCTTGTCCTCTCTGCCCTTAACAGGCTCAAACAGGAAACTGCCCTTGTCCTCTCTGCCCTTAACAGGCTCAAACAGGACACTGCTCTTGTCCTTTCTGCCCTTAGCCTCGACGCCGAGGCGGAAACGCCCCAAGCCTGGCCTTTTTTATAGCCCTAGTAATCAGGTGACCCCTTCAGCCAATGGAAACCCTAGTCCTAACACTATCCAATCGCAACACTAGCCCTAAAATCTAGAGCCAATAGGAGACCAGGACCTTACAGCCAATCTTAGACCTAGTCCAAGCATCCAAGCAGTTCACAAACCCTGACCTCTACATCCAATAAAGGCCCTAGCCCTACCAGTAGTCCCAAAACAAGTCCATGAAACCAATGGCACAGGTAGCCCTAGTCCTTACTTCCAATAGAAAGCATAACCCTACTCTAAGTCCCACACCTAGTCCAGCAACCAATCACACCACAAGCCCTAATCGCTACTTCCAATTAAAAGGTCTAACCCTAGCCCTAGTCCCACCCTACTCCCAACAACCAATAACATAGGAAGCCCTAGTCCCTACTTCCAAGAGAAATCCTAACCCTATCCCTAGTCCCAACCCTACAATGATTGAATCACAGACCCAGAAACCAATCAGAACCCTCAAATACCCAACCAATGAGGACATTAACCCTAATCCAATAGAAACACCAGATACAACCACCAATCAGTGTAGATATTGAGCCAACCACTAGCAGGCCATATAAGGTCCCAGCAACCTCAGACAAGGTTTGCTGACAAGGGAGTTGGAAGCTGCTTCTCCTGTTCAGAATCTCCTAGGAGACAGACAGGCTCAATCCACACTTTGGACTTCAGCAGGTAAGGGCCTCACTAACTTGAAAATCTAACAATACTGTTTGAATAAAACTTTACTCCCCCTGCTGGCCAAAAAACGAAGTGCACAGGCCCTAGTGAAACACAGTTTAAACAGCTCACAGAAGCACCCTCAGATGTAGTAAATCCCTGTTGCTGGGGGGGGCAGGAGGCAGGGGGCTGGCTTCACTGGCATCAAACGGTTAGCCCTACGCTCCTAGACGTAATTTTCATATCACCCCCATCTACTTCCTGAGTTGTGCCCCTGCCCCTTCCTTGTGAGCTCTCACTGAATCAAAGAGCACCCTCTGAGGTGTGGAGGGGAGGTCTGGTCCTCTCCTCCCCAGTGTGTGTCCCACCCAGCTCACAGGAATGCAGCAATCCATAATTCTGTCTAGGGGGACCTCCTTCCCTCCACTCCATGTTTCACAAGGCAGGCCTGGGTCTCCCAAAATAGAACCCATGGCCCTCCATATATTGTACCACCCACAGACACACATACACCCAGTGCCTGAATACAGTATACACACATTGCACAGTACTGCATTCCTGTACTGTACCCTCACAGGCCCACATACATCAAGCATATGCATTTAACATGCAGGCACTGCCCACCAGTGTATCCTTTATGAACTCTATCACTCATAGGCACACAAACATCCAGCATGTACATTTCGCATGTACGCAATCCATACGTCATGTATTGCACCACTTTTAGGTACACATACATCCAACATGTACATCTAACATGCACGCACTACACCATTCATGTATTGTACCACTCACTGGTACGCATACCTCCATCACATGCATACTCCTGCACACACTACTCAGTACTGCTTTATCCCAGTATGGCAACCTCCCAAGGCACACATACACCCAGGGCGGGAGCACCACATCTGCGCTGCGCAGCACTTGACACAACCTGATGTAAGCCAAGGGGGAGATGAGCACACAGCAGCAAAACAGTTTAAAAGTGAGTGACCCTGTAGGCCTCACTCCAGTGATACAGGTTAAATTAAAAGGACCTGTTCACTCCTACTTATCACTTCACAGTATGCAGCCATCACCGCGATCATGGGGCAGCCATTCCACCTCAGTTTTGGACCCAGCCATATACAAATCAGTCTTCACCATGCTCCAATCCAGCCCAAACTGCCAAGTCGTGTTTTCCCTGGACCAGAAAACAATCAATCCAGGGACGAGTTGACCCTAGTTGGTGCTCATCAGCCAGGCATAGATACCTTCCAGTGGTACAGTGTGCACGGGGCCCACTTATGGGAATATCTGTCCCTAAAGTATACAAAAAGGTGATGGATGGAATGCTTGAATTAATCTCAGCCACAGGTAATTACTTGGGCCACATCCCTGTCCATTTTGCACACCATGCCACCTTGGTTTTGGACCCAGCCAAATGCAAATCTGTTTTGACCCTGCTACAATGGGAACAGTTGAGTCCGAACTGTCCGGCCAGGTCCTCCCTGAACAGGAACCCAGGACCGGTTTTGCCCTAGCTATGGAGTCTTCAGCTAGGTATATCTTGCCACAGAAACCACCGATTTTTACAAATGTTGAAGACTTTGGAAAATACTGAAACGTCCCAAACAATAATTGCCCAAACTAGAAACTGCAAACAGGAAAACCTAATAATACATTTGGGGAGAGCAGACTGGTGCATTGAAGAGAACTGGGGGCAGCAGTGTCCCTGTCTAACCCTAAACTCCACCTCTGGATATGCAGCCAGCATCTGTTGTCAGGTTGTAGTATTCAACTGTGGAGGTACTAGTTTAGTGTTTGGGGTTAGGCACACACCACACTTCTGAACTGGTCACATAAGAACTTTTGAACTTTTGTATCAAAGGCAGCTGACAAATCTAGGTGCAGAGAAACAACTGTGTAGACAAGAGGCAAAATTGCCTTTTTAGGTTTCGCCTGGCGTCCGCTGCGCAGCAGCATTCGCGCAGGTGAAATCTTATGTTTTTACTAGTATGGCCCTTTGTCCCGCCTTCTCTTCCATTGGCTAGCTCCATAAATGGAGGCTAGCCATTGGAAGAGAAATCTGTCCGTCATTGCCGGAGCAGATTAGTGGGCGTTCCTGCCATTTTTACTCATCCCGCCCCTTTTTTTGCCGTCACGAAGAGGTGGGCCCATTGTGGGTGTTTACTTTTTTTTTTTGCCTGATGCTTGCGGCCGCCATTTTTTCATGAAGCTGGGGCTGAGCGGATGCTCGAGATGTTCTGTTCTCCCCAGGAAACTGTCTTCGACGGCATTCTTACGGTGAGTCTGCACCCCCCCTCTCCTACCAGCACCCCACGGCCGTATTTGGGCTGGTGTCCGCCGGAGGGGAAGGGGGGTCATGCAGCTCCTCCGGCAGCTGTGCGGGCCTCTGGGCCGGAGTGGCGGGAGGTCGCCAACAGAGAGGAGTTGCCGCATCAGAGCATCGGCTGAGCACGGCGGTGACCGGGGACTTCTGTGGTGAGTGCATCGCTATGACCAGCCCAAATTCTGATTTTGTAAAAGGCTCTAGGACTCCATTATCCAGCCTGGGAAGGATCTAAGGAAATTATTTTTCAATCTTAAGTCTTGGAGTAGTGTCTTGAAATTGGAACAGTTTGAACCATCTTTCTGGCCCTCAGGGTTCCCAGAGACATCACACCTTAAAGATAATTTAAACCAAACCCTAAGTACCAGGTTCCTAGTTACAGCAAGGAATGATGTGTACCCAGGTTGTGGGAGCCCGTTATCTGAACCTTCGGACTGCAATTCATGAGTTTATGAAAGCAGTCCCAACAGCACTGTAACCCCAATGGTACCAATACATGTGGTAAGCGATCCTCTGCCCACCCCCCTCTCCTACCGGCACCCCACGGCCGTATTTGAGCTGGTGTCCGCCGGAGGGGAAGGGGGGTCATGCAGCTCCTCCGGCGTCTGTGCGGGCTTCTGGGCCGGAGTGGCTGGGAGGTCGCCAACAGAGAGGAATGCAGCAGTGCTGTCGTGAGGGCGATTTCGGCCGTAGCGACCTTCTTTTAATCGTCTAGTAATAGGAACAGGTAAGCATGTGATTGTTGAATATTTACACCTCTTAAACACCTCACCCTAGTATGTAATCTGTGTGTCCTTCGAAATAAAGACTGCACCGTTTAGCGAATGACTGAAAAAGAAAGTGATAATAAATAGTGTGTACAGGAATTAAATCAAAGTGAAAGTACAGACGAAACCGTGATGACCAGCACTGCTGTGAAAGGTGGATCAGCAACGCAGAGAGACGATTTTAAATTGCAGGGTGACAGTCAAAAAGCACAATCATTAAGTGACTACTGGCATGAAACTTTGAAAGAGGTCCCTTTAATTAGTTTTTTTGCCACTCGATGTAATATTGGATATAGAGCTTTAACTTCCTTCTTATTCAGTCACAATTAACGCAGTGTAACCTCATTGTCCGTTTTGGTGGCAGTAGTACCCTTTTTATTTGAACGATGCGTGACCATTGTATTGCATCTTTGAGACAGCAGACAGAAGCTGAAAGAGAACACCCTATATGCGTTATCATATACTCATTACCATAATAATCCTGCTCTATTGAGCATAGTATTTCGTATCGGTTAACCGTCAAGTATTATCATAAAATTAGAAATATATGTACCAAATTAGAGTTTTCAAAACAATATAAAGCATACAATATATTTCTATTGGTGCTACCACTAGGACACGCTCTTCCTGCCCGTTTTATTTATGTGATATGAGACAATTTAATTCCATTGTCGAGAGTGCTGGCAGGAGCTGGAAGCGAAATTGATAAAGAGCCCTGTTTCCACGCAGGTTTTGTCTCCCTAGTTAGCATTCTATTTAGATGTGAACTGTGCTTTTCTCAGTTCTTTGCGCAGGCACGACACATTTTCATTGTGGCGGAAAGAATTATTTTTTTGCTGTGTGGGAGGTAATTGTGTTTCCCAGATGGAAAGTATTGTAGATCATAAAACTTTTCATGCTGAAATATGTAAGATCGTGCATGTTATGAAAACATGTGAAATTACAAGGCCCAGCATGCAAAATGCTGTTGTTTCAAGAACCAGTACCGTAGTGCGTACTCTTTTGTGAGATGGCAGATCTCTTAAATACTAATGTCTTGCTGTGGAGATCTCTCGCATCCAAGTTCCTAGAAAGGAACTTTGCAAAACCATATTTTATAGGACACAGGAACCTGAAATGGGTTTGTTTGAACATGGGCATTGTTTACATCCTGTGTTTGTTGTTTCCCACAGAGGAATGAAGAGCATTACCATGTTGAAATGCCTTATACTGCAAAACAGCAGTGTAGATAGCGTGAATGCATAATGCTTTGAATTGAATTTTATTGGTGTGATGGAGTAGTCTCTGCGTGTGTGTGGGGCTCTCTGTGTGTGTGGGGGCTCTCTGTGTGTGTGGGGGCTCTCTGTGTGTGTTTGTGTGTCTCTCTCTCTCTCTCTCTGTGTGTGGCTCTGTGTGTGTGTGGGGGGGCTCTCTGTGTGTGTGTGTGGGGGGGGCTCTCTGTGCATATGTGTGTGAGGGGCTCTCTGTGCATGTGTGTGGGGGGCTCTCTGTGCGTGTGTGTGGGGGGCTCTCTGTGCGTGTGTGTGGGGGGGCTCTCTGTGCGTGTGTGGGGGGCTCTCTGTGCGTGTGTGTGGGGGGCTCTGTGTGTGTGAGGAGCTCTGTGTGTGGGGGGGGCTCTGTGTGTGTGGGGGGCTCTGTGTGTGTGGGGGGGTGCTGTGTGTGTGTAGGGGGGTCGCTGTGTGTGTGTGTGGCTCTGTGTGGGGGGGCTCTCTGTGTGTGAGTCTGTGTGTGTGGGTGCAAATGCAATAGGTCTCGCATTTGCGAGAGATTAAGCTATTGGCATTGTAAATGACAATGCCATTTATTTATCTGTTTTCAAAACCAACACATAAATAAAAATGTTGTCATTTACAATGCCAATAGCTCTAACTTTGGCAAAAGCGAAACCGTTGCATTGTAAATGCTTGTTTTCTAAAGCAACTGATCAACAGGGTTTAAACAACGTGATTGAATGGCATAGACTATCCACCTACAGACAGCGGGAGAGGTTGGTATCTGCCAGCTGTAAAGTCTTTTTAAAGTCTCCTTGTGCACAACTAAAAGCATACAAACTCTCTCTGCTACATACTAACTCCAAAAAGGTATATTACTTATTACATCCAGTATGCAGGCCTGTTTGACATGCAATTCCATTAAACTCATGGACATTTCCCCTAGGCGACCAATACATTTTATTGGGCTGAGGATTTACATACCGGATTGATCATTATAAATGTGCTGATATTACCTTGAACAGAATCTCAGTCACTAGCAATTGCTCAGGCGGTATTGCAATCCATCATTTTTCAGACACTATGCTACCTCAGGATGGAGCTAGCCATATGCAAATCAGTCTTGACCTGCTCCTCATAGTAACAGTCCAGACTGACCTGCCAGGCCATGCCCCCCGGACCAGAACACAAGCAACCCAGGACTGTTTTTGTCCTTGTTATTGGCTCTTCAGACAGGTATAGTTTGGTTCCAGTGGCACAGTGAGCCCGGGACCCATATCTTGGCATTCTTGTTGCCCTTAGAGCGTCAAATGCAAAAAGAACAAGGTGCTGGATGGAAAGCTTGAATTATTCTCAGACACTACAGGGTCAAAACAGATTTGATATAGCTAGGTTCAAACTGAGATGGCATAGTGTGCAAAATAATGATGAACTGATATGCTGCCCAAGTTATTACCTGTGGCTGAGATTAATTCAAGCATTCTATCCACCACTTCCTTTGTATGCTTCAGTATGTCTCCCTAAGAGGGATGGCTATGCCCGGATTTGGATCACGTGTACACTGTGCACTGGAACCAAGCAGTATCTGGATGATGAGCCCATAACTAAGATGAAACGGATCCTGGGTCGCTTGTGTTTTAGTCAAGGGAGGACCTGGCCTGGCAGTTCGTTCTGGACTGTGACAATTGGAGAAGGGTCAAGACTGACTTGCATATAACTGGGTCCAAAATGAGGTGGGATGGTGCACAAAACAGCGATGGACTGGGATGCGGTCCAAGTAATTACCAGTGGCTGAGATGAAATCAAGCATTCCATCCATCACTTTTTTGCATGCTTTACTTTATTACATCAGTAACAAATGATTTCCTTTTACAATCAGACACACCCAGCGGTAGAGTTTTTCACATTTTACTTCCGAGTACAATAATACACAGTCCTAGTTTCCCATTGATTGAGGTTCTCATTAGGACCTTCAGATACCACTACATGTTGGCACACATGCAACCGCACCACAGTCATAGATGCCCATTGGTTGAGGTTCTCATTTGGACCTCCATATACCACTATATGGTTGCACACATAACCTCACAACAGTTCTCAGCATCTGGAGCCACTTTAAAAACTACTCCAGAGAGGTGGTGTGGATGCCGGAGAAGATGGCGGCTTAGGCTCCTACCTCCTCCTGTGGCGCCACTTTCCTTCTGAAATTTAAATGTGTAATCCCGAGTTAGAACCTTTTCCGACAATGGATTTCACAAGCGGAATGTGAGCTCTACTTCATTCTGCTTTTTGAAGTGCCTCAAGATGTATCAAGACGACGATAAGCTTAAGGAACAACTCAGCCTACTCGCCGAGCCCATGCCGCCCGAGCTGGAATCCGCCCACCGGTAGGAGGAAAATCGGAGAATCGCTACGGCGGTAGCTGAGGCGATTCAAAACAACTAACTATGCGGGCTCATAGACTATCGGCAGAAAAGTAAGTGGGCTCATCAGCTAAAGGCTCTTACCTAACGGCTCCATAGTCTGTGCGCAAGCCTAATCTGGCGGGCACAGCCGCCGCCCAGCGGAGAACCCGGCTGAGGCTTTCTTTCGCTTCGTAAGGTATCGCTGGCAGCTGCAAATTACACTGTATAGAGGCACGTGCACTCAGGCTGTTAATTTCACAACAACGGCTCAATTGAGGGATTTTGGTGCGATCGGAGATCGGGGATCGGTCTGTCAGGGCAGCACGCTGTACACAAAATGGCGGGCGCTTCCATCGCTTAACTGAGGTCCCGGCTGCAACTGGCACTTATGCAATGTTTGATGCAATAATTGATGGCTGCACAATAATAGAGCACCCTATGCTGGACCTGAAGGCTCTATTTTCATAGTGGTGGCACTCCATGGTAATTAGGTAATCCAGGCTACACGAACACGCAGGGAAGCACAAAATGGCAGACACATTCAGCAAGCCTCAGAGATGTCGACTACAAACATTCTCCTGCATAGCGTTCATTTAGAGGTACAGAAAAATGCCCTCAGGTACCCTGCTCCATGAGTTTGGCACTCCAATGCCCTAAGGCCACCCCAGTCCCAACGATGCTAAGGTTCTTGTTGATAATTAACCACAGAGGTCTAACAATCTGAGCAGCAGGAGGTCTCTGCCGGACGTTTGGAACTGAGTAACACAGTCACTAAATCGCTACTTATGCCTTTTGTACTACTTTTGGGGGTTGCATCAAACTTAATGCTGGATCGTGAATATAATAACACATGACTGTGAATGTGGACTGTGTTTCTGGGGGTTTGTTCAACTACATCTGTCAAAAGTCATTTGGCTGCAGGCTGTTCTGTGCTAGTTACCGATGCCCTCTTGATGTGTACAAAAAGGGGGTGGTGATGGACAGAGTATCTGAGTTAATCAGAACACTCCTACCCAGTCAACAGATCAGGGCTTGATCCATCACCGTTTTTTAGCTCACTGCACCATCCCAGTTCAGAACCTGGCTATATGCAAATTAGTCTGTCCCTGGCCCAGTGCATCATGGGAACAGGGCAGACCAAACTACCAAGCCAATTCTTCACTGGAAAGGAAACAAGCTTCCGGGGACCGGTTTCTGGCATTACAGCCGTCTTCGGCCCGGCTTGCTTGAATCCTGATGGTGCAATGAGCAAGGGACTCATGTCTGAGCATACCCTTCCACACTCATGGTGGCCAAAATAATTTACAAAAAGGGGGTGGTGATGGACAGAGTATCTGAGTTAATCAGAACACTCCTACCCAGTCAACAGATCAGGGCTTGATCCATCACCGTTTTTTAGCTCACTGCACCATCCCAGTTCAGAACCTGGCTATATGCAAATTAGTCTGTCCCTGGCCCAGTGCATCATGGGAACAGGGCAGACCAAACTACCAAGCCAATTCTTCACTGGAAAGGAAACAAGCTTCCGGGGACCGGTTTCTGGCATTACAGCCGTCTTCGGCCCAGCTTGCTTGAATCCTGATGGTGCAATGAGCAAGGGACTCATGTCTGAGCATACCCTTCCACACTCATGGTGTAAGAATTGGCTTTTGTAGTCTGGTCTGCCCTGTTCCCATGATGCACTGGGCCAGGGACAGACTAATTTGCATACAGCCAGGTTCTGGAACTGGGATGGTGCAATGAGCTAAAAAACGGTGTTGGATCTAGCCCTGATCTCTTGACTGGGTGAGAGTACTCTGCTTAATTCAGAGACTCTGTCCATCACCACCCCTTGTTGTAAATACTCTTGATGTGTACAGCGGCTAATGTTAGTTGCATGTGAAGTGCCTCACTTTACACCTTCTCTCATGCTACCTGACCCTAAATGGCTGCCAACTAAAATGCCTATCTCTATTACTGCCCTTGCCTGACCCTAAGATGGCTGCCTGGATGTGTAGCTCTTGCTAGTGATGTGTTCCTTCTGGATGGTGTTCTCATTCCCGGCCACTAACTTCAATATATGATCTCAAGGGGTAGCTGCTCAACTCTCAAGTGCCATCAACATACTTTCAGGTGCCAACGTGGTGTCAACGTGGAACCCTCAAACGACCGACTTTCAGATACCAACGTAAAAACAGCTCCTACCTAAAATACACTGCGTGCAACATAATCCGGCCCACACAGCTTGAGCATCATGGGTGAAAAGGAGGCAAAGAATCTTAAAAGACTTAAAGCAGATCCACCAAACCCTGATTCACCAACGAAAGGTAAAAAAGACATTAATGCTACAATGGACACAATACTGAATAAATTATCAGAAGTTCATGACTTGGCAAAGTCTACGAAAGAAGAAATTTTAGCGGTCAGACAGGACATTAGAGACACCAATTCCAGGCTAACCGAAACAGAAGCCAGGATAAGCCCCCTAGAAGATTCTGAAACGAAAGTTTGCAAATCCCTCAAGCATTTATCAATCGCTACAGACTCCATGACAAGGAGGCTGTCTGAGCTTGAAGACAGAAATCGAAGAGGAAACTTACGCATTTTTGGAATTTCGGAGGGCTCAGAGGATGCCTTTAGCTCATGTATCCCCTCCTTAGAATCCTGGTTTTCACAAGCAACTAATCTATCCTTCCACCAACCACTTGAATTTGACAGGGCTCACAGGGTTCTCGCCAAAATCACACCAATCGTTTGTAAGCCCCTGCGTTACCAGCATGTTGAACAGATCCTGTCCTTTATGCGTAAAAACAACCATATCCGATGGAGATCCAGTAAAATCTTTATTTCTCAGGACTACAGTAAGGAGACAGTTGACATAAGAAAAGGCTTTCTAGCTCTCCGACCAAGATTACGCTCATTAGGTTACCAATTCGGTTTTGCAGGCTCAGCAAGGTTCCGAGTGGTCATCCAAGGAGTTCCCCAGGTTTTTACGGATCCCCAGAAACTCAAAAGATTCCTTGATGGCCCGAATGAACTTTGTATGGACATGAGAACACCTGCCTCTTCCGCAGCAAACACATGAGTATCCTTCTTAAATGTCCATAATCATGGACTACATGGATGTGATTTCACTGCTTCACACTGTATTCTTAATTCTGTTCGGTGTGGCTGTCTCACATCTGCTTGAATTGTTTCACATTTGCCTGATGTGTCTTACCACCTGAAGTGCCTTTATATCTAAGTCTACTTCGCTACAGGGCTGATGCCCACTACTTTGTTATGGTTGGTTGAAGCTGTTTCATTATTGCTTGTAATAGGTTTGCAGATAATGTTCTTAAGGTAAGAATAACATTAGTTAGAGACTTTGTTAGTTCCTGGTTTCCTACTCAGTTGTAATTAGACAATTTCTCACCTATACTTGCACTTCATCCCAGCGCTAGGTTTATGCGAGCACACTGTTGCTTACCCTCAGAGGTCAGATACAATCGAGTCTTCTGTGTATCCTTGTAAGGCTTATAGTACCTGCAGGTTTATGACTGTCAGTGCTATATATTCTATGATGGTCTTTTTAACAGTCAGAGAAAGGAGAGTAATGCACTGGGTACCGCCTTCAGTCCATGTTATTGTATGACTCACATTTAGGTAATTTTAGTTTCTTGCTACTGTTGGTTACACACTAAGCATCCACAGTTCTGAATGTTGGTCTAGTCTCAACAATTCACCATGGTATTTGTTCATCGCCATGGGAGGGGAGCTGTTTTCCCCCTGTCACCTTGTCTACTAGTTTCTTTCAGGGTGGGGTGGGTGGGGGTGGAGGGAGGGATGGGTGGGGTGTGTGTCCGACTTCAACTTGGTTTTTTCTTTGTGTTTCTATTACATGTTTCTTTCATTTGTCTGTATGTTATTATTTTCGCTGCTCAAGTACCGATGTCCACTGTATAACTAGGGCACATGTCTTATATCGACAGGATGCTCCAGCACTCATTTGTCTTCTAATATGGTCCAATGTGTATCAAGACATATAAGTTTGGACCAAGTGAGCTGGCCTCTGGTATAAGCAGTACATGTGGCACATATAGTTAAGTTGCTACTCAAGGCCCTCTAATGAGGCCCAAAAGAACTGTGTATTTGATATTCCACAACTTTATACCCCTACACACATCTTGTGAACATTGAACCAGATTTCAAAGAGTCATTCAGCCAACCGCCTCTATTTGCTTTTACCAGAGCTAAGAATTTGGGAGAAATTCTCCAAAACACAACCATAGATGACACAATCTACTCAGGAACCAAACCTTGCCTGAATTGCGGTAATTGCAATAACATAATGCGAGGAAATCATATAAACCATCCTTCAAAAGGTCATCAGATCAAACTAAAGGTAAATGCAACCTGCGAATCCAGCAACTTAATCTACGGGATAAGATGCCCATGCGGGAAGATCTATGTGGGTAAAACCGAACGTCGCATCAAAGTGCGACTAACTGAACATAAGTCCAACATCCGATTGAAAAACACTAAATCTGCCTTATCATCGCATTTCACTGAAGCAAACCACAATGTCTCCCAAATTAAGTTCATCATTCTAGAAACTGTCCAAAAAATTGAAGGGAGAGACAACTCTAAACACCTACTCAGAAGGGAGAATCATTGGATTCAAAAACTTACGACCCAAAAACCGATGGGTTTGAACGAAAGGATTGAATTTTCGTGTTATTTGTAATGAATTGCTCTGAAAACCGTATATTGTGCCAATTGTGTTTGTATATAGAATACCCGACATCTGTAATGTTATATGTTCCCATACTTGTATCCCTCCAGTCCTCCCCTACTCACATCCACAATGGCTCAATCTAGTAAACCTGAATTCTACCACCCTCAGACTAACACCACACAGGTTCGAACCCTGTAGATTCCAACACACCGCCATTTTTCATTACATATTTTTATTTTTTTTCCTCACCATTGCGTGGATAACTATATTTTTTTTACCCACAACTTCTTGCAAGTTTTCCTACTACTTCCAATAGAACTGTGTGTACCCCCACACCCCACACAGACCGATTTACTAATTTCGACACAGAGCCGAGTTCCCACAACCCGCATTAGTCTTTTTTCCCTATCCACGGTCATGTGACCTCACACATGATCGGAACTTTTTTCAAAATATCTAAGTGCGAGCAAACATTTTTCCGTGCCGCAGCCACTGAAGCATCAGAACGGTTCCAAGCTTGTATAACATCACGATTTCAGGTTAGTTTACCCTGGTCCATAGACAAACCGAACCTTTTTTACCTTTTTTCAATCGCTGTCTTTTTGCAAACGTTCGCCTTAGCTCACACCGGCTAAACTATAACCAAACCCTCTCGTTCCTTGTTACAGATGCGAACACCACACAACGAAAGGCATGTAAGTGACATTGCGCTTTCTCCCACTCAGTACGTGAACTTTTCTAAACACCATCCTTTTAGCCCCCTGTTCGTTACCTTATAACTATGTTTTATTTGTTACCTCACGGCCACGATGTTGTTTTCAATGTAAAGCAATAACTTTGAAATGATATTGTTTGCACATATGCTTTCGCATACCAGATAGTAATGGTAATTTGTAATGTTTTTACAGTGTCGTCTCCCTGATGAAGGGCATGAGTATAATGCCCAAAATGCATTGGTAATTTAATACTGACATTGCCTGAAGAATACACAAAGTGTGTGAAAAATCAAGAGGACAATATAAGATGTCAAAAATCTTTAATTCCAAACTTGAACAGTACAATGAAATATAAAAATGAAAATTAAGCAACCAACATGAGTGGAAGTCTTTCTTACTTAGAAGACAACTAATTGTGTGCCCGTAAGGGATGATTCTAGGTTCTATCTAGTCTCACTTCTCATACCCAATGTGTATCAAGACATATAAGTTTGGACCAAGTGAGCTGGCCTCTGGTATAAGCAGTACATGTGGCACATATATTTAAGTTGCTACTCAAGGCCCTCTAATGAGGCCCAAAAGAACTGTGTATTTGATATTCCACAACTCTATACCCCTACACACATCTTGTATACATTGATAACCAAGAGGAGACAAGAAGCCAGTGTCCTCAACAGCAGTAGTACCACTGATCTAGCTTGGATCAAACTTGTATTACACCAATGATGTCGCACACCACGATCAAACACCCACTGGGAACTTCTATAGTGGATAACCTGAAAATACTTTCGCTTAAAGGTTAAAGGTCTTAACCATCCGGTTAAACAGAGGAAGATCCTGGATTATCTCCAGAAACAAAAAGGGGATGTTGTTCTTTTACAAGAAACAAAGATCAATGCCAAACAATTCAATACAATTAGGAATAGATTTTACAATGAAGTGGTGGGTTCTGAAGCAGTCGGTAAGAAAAATGGTGTTCTGACACTGATAGCGAAAAAATCGAACATTGAGATTGGATCTTACACGGCAGACACTAATGGGAGGTGGGTCACAACTAGATTGATTAAGGACAACACGGAGTTCTATATCACAAATATCTACGCCCCCAGCACAAGCGAACTAGACTTTTGGGATGACCTAACTAAACAGATTGAAACTATTCCTGATTCGGCTATGCATATCCTGGCGGGAGACTTTAATCTGCCTTTAGATCAGGTGTTAGACAGAGACTCAAGGTGCGCTTATCGCAACAACAAGTTCCATAAAGCCTTTACTAACCTCTGCGCTCGTATTAATTTGCTAGACTCTTGGAGATTACAAAACCCCGCAGGTAGGGAGTACACTATTTATTCACCACCCTACGATTCCTACACTCGTATTGACTATTTATCACAAGTAACGCCACTTCTAGAGTTGTGGAGACGTCGATAGAACCTAGGATTGTATCAGACCATTCCTGCATCTCACTCTCCATCTCCAACGTAAAACGGACCAGTCGTCAGTCCACCTGGAGACTAAATGATGACGTGTTGGGAAAGGAACAACATAAGACACTCATAGAAAATGCAATCCAGTCTTACCTGGTGCACAATAAAAGGAACAACACTTCTGACCTAAATCGCTGGGAAGCTCTGAAAAGCACTATCAGAGGTGAAATTATTAAAATCAGATCAGCCGTAAATAAGGAATACAGCAAAGCCCTTGACGAGTTAGTGAAGGAGATCTCAGCACTAGAAAGTAAGCATATTACATATAGAGATGAATTAATTCTGAATACATTGATGAATAAAAAATACAAATATAATAAAATAATAAGCAATAGAGCAGGGGTCTGGATAAACAGGCAAAAGAGTTTCAAGCTCTGCGAATCGAATGAGGCGGGTAAGAGTTTAGCTGCATACTTGAAATTTAAAGTACAAAAGAACACGATTAATAGTATAAAAGATCACAATGACGTAACATATTCTGACCCAGAAAAGATTGAGGAAATCTTCAAAGACTTTTATAACACCTTATACTCCAAAAACAAAGATGTAGATAACGCTAAAATTCAGGAGTACCTTAACGAATGTGACCTACCGACTCTCTCAGACACAGAGCAATCGGAACTTAATAGCCCAATAACCACCCTGGAAATTGAAAATTCAATTAAATCACTTAAATGTGGGAAGGCACCTGGCCCCGATGGGTTTAGCGCAAAATTCTATAAGTGTTTCCCCTCTCTCTTATCTCCGCCACTACTACACTTGTTCAACGAATTCAGTGAAGCAGGTAAAATCACAGGTACACTGGCTGAAGCCATCATTGCAGTGCTGCCTAAGGAAGGGAAAGACCCAACACTCCCCAAAAATGACAGACCGATTTCCCTTATCAATGTAGATTGTAAGCTTTTTGCTATGATCCTAGCTAACCGTCTTCAAAAATTCCTGCCCAAACTTATTCACCCCTCACAGGTTGTTTTTTTTGTAGAACAGGCTTTCCAGCGACAACACCAGGATCTTAGCTTATGTTTTGGAGAAGCCTAAACTTACTACATCTCCCACAGTAGCAATAACGCTTGATGCCGAAAAGGCTTTTGATAAAGTTGATTGGATGTACCTAGAAGTAGCGCTGAATAATTTGGGCTGGGAGAAAATTTGACGAAGATGGTAATGTCGCTATATTTCAGCCCTACGGCTAGGGTCCGGGCGGGAAGTTCGATCTCATCATCCTTCCAGTTACAACAGGGAACCAGACAGGGTTGCCCCCTTTCCCCTTCATTATTTTTACTTGCAATTGAGCCATTCTTATACCTCATTAGGAACAATGATCTTATCTCAGGGATCCACTTTAACAATTGTACGGTCAAGATTACCGCTTACGCTGATGACGTTTTAGTGGTCTCGGAAGAGGCTGAGGAGGCCATTCCTACTCTCATGTCCTCAATTGAAAACTTTTCTCGTGTGTCAGGGTACAAGCTAAACAAAGATAAAACTGAAGTACAAATCCTGAATAACCGAGGTAACAAAGAGATTATGGGAGACTCCGGCCTGACATGACAACCAAAATGCTTTAAGTATCTGGGCCTGGATTTTGACAAGGATTTGATCTCTACCCTTCACACCAACGAAAATCTAGTCTTCAAAAAAATTTCCAATCTACTGGAAGGGTGGTCTCCTAAATATCTTTCATGATGGGGTAGGGCTGAAACGCTGAAAATGATGGTGACTCCCTTAGTGAATTATCTTGCGAGCATGTTGCCGTTGACTTTCTCCTGTGACTTTTTGAACAAGATTGATAAGCTCTTTAATACCTTCCTTCGGCAGGGGAAGACACCCAGAATATCACTGACTAAGCTGCAGCTATCTAAAGAAAAAGCCGGTCTTGGTCTCCCTAACTTCAGGAATTATCAGACAGCATTTCTATGCAAGCAAGGAGCCAACTGGCTGACTGTAAATCCGGACTACACACCAGTTTGGCTAGATATAGAGAAGTCACTCATCGACAATATGCCTTTATCTGCCCTCCTCACCATGGATCTCTCCCATCTGCCTCATTCTAGATATATTCTCCTCAATACTAGACGAGCACTCCTGAGAATAGACCAACTACATAAATCAAAATTAAGATTAAATAAATCTAATACAGTTTCTCTATGGTGGAATCCCTCACTAAAGATTGAAGGTAACATGCTCTACTGGGAGCTCTGGTCTCAGAAAGGCATACACTTAGTAAAAGACCTCTATGCAGGCCCCCACCCATTACCTTTCTCAACCCTTCAGAGCCAACACAATTTAACTCCCATGGATTTTTATGACTTTTTGAAATTGAAAGCTCTCCTTTCAGCACGCCCCATTAAGCCCTATATCAACAAATAGCTTAACGTCACTTTGAAAATATGGAGCGGGGCATTACGCCACAGGAATGTTGTTAAAAGTGACGTTCTGGTGGTGCAACGCCCCTGTAAATATGCCCCGAGATATTTAATAAAACTAATCCTGAGTTACGCAAAGGAGGATTTGTGCCAATGTTCAGGTCTTTGCTAAATGTACTAATCCCTCCAATTAAATAACAGTGGATGCTAACGGGGAGAATGGCAACGATGTGTTCATCTCAAGACCTGGCTGTTCGAGCAGTAGCATACCCCTCCCCCCAAGCGCCTTGAGACCCTCCCGGGTGAGTAGTGCGCTATACAAATGGCATGATTGATTGATTGATTGATCTGCACATTTTTGCTAATTTACAAAATGAATGTAATATGTATGTGAGGATTTCTCAGTCGCAGAGGTATTTACTGAGTGTAGTTTGTCATAAATCCTGTAAATCCCAGAGACAACAACTGAGGCATGGCTTCCAATGGCATCTAATGCTGTACTGATAATGCATCACTTGATAATAATGTGGGAGCCAAACCACAATAATTTACTGAACCCCAATATTTTAAGTATCCCAGTTTTTACCTCGGTTAATTTTACTCCGTGATTTCTCGTTGATCGGCAAGAGACTTCCCTCCCCAACATTAAGCCCAATAATTAGCAGAGTTAAATTCAGACCTCTCCAGAACTAAATTGTAATATCAGAATTACGTTTTAAAAGGTTTATTACAGAATTGTTAATATAAATGATACAGAAAAATGCACAATTTGCCATGAAGCCTCAATTATGGAACCCAGAATCACAAATCATAGTAAAATCCCCATGTAGGTAGTTGAATCTCTCCAGATTCTACGTGTCAAATGCTGAGTACGTACAGAATTCTAAAAGGGAAATACATTTTCAAATAAATTGTACAGCCTTGAGAAGAAAAAGAAATGTCACCCCGATCCTTTAAAAGAAGGGGTTTTTATTAGGGGTGGGCAATAAATTCCGCTCTGCCGGTGGAGTTCACAGAGTTTTTGCCCACCCCGCATTTAGCTTATAATTCAGAATTTCCGTCAACAGCCGAGTGGCAGAGTTTTTTCTCACGCGCCCCTTACCAATGTTAAATTGGTGAGTGAGAGCAAGAACTGAAGTCCCCTAGCAAGATTTTTTGGGGCTAGGACAGCACCCAGTGAGATTTTCTCCACCCGCGCGGTCGCGGGTAGTCGTAACCGTTTGCAGTGAGAAAGATGCCACTCATGGTGAGAAAGCTGCCACTCGAGTAGAAAATGTAACAAGCATTGGAAATGCAATAGGTCTCGCACCATTAGAGTTAGTGCTTTTAGAATTGTTTATGGGTTTTTTTTGTAAATGTTTAGCATTTTTGTTTCCTGTAGCCTATGCTAAAGAATTACAAATAAAAAAAGCCATAAACCTTTCTAAAAGCTCTAACTGAAATGGTCTGAGACCTATTGCACTGTGTGAGGGTGAGGGGTTGAGGGTGAGTGAGGGTGAGGGTGAGGGTGGGTGAGGGTGAGTGAGGGTGAGGGGTTGAGGGTGAGTGAGGGTGAGGGGTTGAGGGTGAGTGAGAGTGAGGGTGGGTGAGGGTGAGTGTGGGTGAGTGAGGGTGAGGGTGAGTGAGGGTGAGGGGTTGAGGTTGAGGGTGAGGTGTTGAGGGTGAGGGTGAGGGTGAGTGAGGGTGAGTGAGGGGTTGAGGGTGAGTGAGGGTGAGGGTGAGTTAGGGTGAGGCGTTCAGGGTGAGTGAGGGTGAGGTGTTGAGGGTGATTGAGGATGAGTGAGGGTGAGGGTGAGTGAGGGGTTGAGGTTGAGTGAGGGTGAGGGTGAGTGAGGGTTGAGGGTGAGGGGTTGAGGGTGAGTGAGGGGTTGAGGGTGAGTGAGGGTGAGTGAGGTGTTGAGGTTGAGTGAGGGTGAGGGTGAGTTAGGGTGAGGGGTTGAGGGTGAGTGAGGGTGAGGGTGAGTGAGGTGTTGAGGTTGAGTGAGGGTGAGTGAGGGTGAGGGTGAGTGAGGGTGAGTGAGGGTGAGGGTGAGGGGTTGAGGGTGGTGAGGGTGAGGGTGAGTGAGGGTGAGGTGTTGAGGGTGAGTGAGGGTGAGGAGTTGAGGGTGAGTGAGGGTGAGTGAGGGGTTGAGTGAGGGTGAGGGTGAGTTAGGGTGAGGTGTTGAGGGTGAGTGAGTGTGAGGGTGAGGGGTTGAGGGTGAGTGAGGATGAGTGAGAGTGAGGGTGAGTGTGGGTGAGGGTGAGACCTAAAAACGACTTGAAAAAACAAGATCACACAGAAAACCAGCTTCTACTTCAAGTTATTTGTTGGAGCCCTCACACCTCTCAGAAAGTAGGCACTTTGAACTTTTTTTAAATGTATTTTCTTTTCTTTAATGGTACACATTCGCAACTCAAAAGTGTAAAGGAGTTGATAAACCAAAGGAACAGTGAATTATATTTAATTTCGATAATTTTATGGAGATTTCATCGACCTCTGCAGCAACAGCATGTCTGTCTGCATGCGTTTGTGTTTGGGAGAGAAATAAAACGTGTCTTGCAAATCACCTGTGTACCAGGTATGCTGGAGTCTCCGAAATACGATTTATTATTAATGTTAATACATGACAACATACACAAGAAGCACCTTCTCTACATGCTACCACGCGAGAATGAGCATGTTAAACTCTGCAGAGCACACTTTGGCATGAAGCACCCGGCTGCGGTGCGGTGTACAGTCTGTCTGCAAATAACTCGGCGCTGGCAGGCAATTAGTGTGCATGAACAAGTGAAGTTTTTATCGCACCGACCACGCGCGCTGAGCTCTGTGCTCCTGAAAAGTAAAGTTATTTTCACATGCTGTGTTAGCTTTTCATGTAGCGCGGTACTTGTTAAAGCATATAGCACACCTTTGTTAGCGGAACTTGAATTTCAACACACAGCATTTACTGTTCGTAATACATGCAGTTCTGATTATGTAAACATCATTAAAATGCTGTGTTGCACCTTTCAGTTATCTGAAAGAAAACGCATTGATAAATCATTTAAATACAAAGTACCCTAAATGTTTTTCGACTGGGTTAATTACTTGGTTTGATTTGAATTCACCTGCGCCTAGCACCGCGATGCCATCCAAACAGCTACATTAGAACAACTACTTCACTTTACAGACACTTCTGTGCGAAAGTTTAAGTTTGAGACCAACAAGAAGTAACCATACCGAACATGAAAAGAGTATGGGGCTATACAAATAAAAATAAACAACACGCAATTCCTTTCCCGCATTAAAACACCGCCCAGCCGAGAAGAAAGTCACAAACACCCAACTCCAATGACATTCCAACTTCAAAGGAGCCAACAGAAACACAGGAAACGAAAGAAAACTGCTGCAGAGAAGCTCTTCCAACTGCACAAAAGCCAGACACCTACCTAGGAGCGAGGAAACGCTGCATCCACCGGCGTCAAGGCGAAGGAAAAGTTAATCACTAGTGAAAAAAAAGCGAAAGAGAAAGCAGGGTAACCTGACCCAGGAGGGGGGAGGAGGGAGGAGAAATGCGTCTCGGCCGGAGCAGGGGGCGGAGCAGGGAGTGCGGGCTTTGAAATGCACTTCACACGGCCGGCCGGTCGTGAAACTGAAAGCATGGCCGGCCGGCCGTGAAAGCCTTTGATGCCGCAGGGGGTGGAGCGGCACCAGCTGGGAGAGTAGGCAAGGCAGGCGGCTGGGGGCATGTGCACGCGCTTTTAAGCTCAATGCGCATGCGCATTGAGCTTAAAAGTCACGGGCACTGCAAGGAATCGCCACGATTCCTTGCAAGTTGGACAAAGAGTGGATAAGCCCCCATAGTCTCGCTTGCTCGATGCGCATGCGCATCGACAGGCGAGACCTAAAAAGGTAGCAGCTAAAAAGCTGTGCCCTCTGGCACACTGCATGGTGCCATTTGTGCTGATTCTGCAGCACAGAATAAGCTCCCGGAGCTAAAATTCCTCACAACATGCCGATCCCACCTGCCCGCAGAACTCTGTGGAATCTCATGGAGTTTTTAGGTAACTCTGCAGAATTTTGCACCCACCCCTAGGTTTTATACACATTTTAATAATTAGCAAAACCTGCAGATTCAGCTTGGTAGATCGCACAGGCAAATCAAAAGCAAACTGTTAGCACTAACCCATTTCTTAAGGTAAAAGAAAAACTTCAGTTTGATTCCTCAGCAATTGTACTCCGGAGATGTACAACATAATGTGAAACATTTCTCAAACAATAGCTCATAGAATTATGTTCTTCGGCACACCTAAATGACAACTTCCAGCGGAAATCCTTCAAATTGAAACCTTAGATGCATGGTGCAAAGTTGCATGTGGCATAACTAGTTACTTTATTAAAGCCTCTTCTAACCCGTCAAATGACATAGTTTCAAGTGCTTTTGCATTAATTCACCTGTTACGGCCATATGCATAATTAAAATCACCAACGTGCACAATTTGTCACCCAATTTTGCACTTGCGTAAAAAAAAAAAAACTTTAATAATGATACTATCAAATGAATACAAATTGGGTATGGAATAAAGTTATGCACCAACGTGCACAATTTGTCACCCAATTTTGGACTTGCGTAAAAAAAAAACTTTAATAATGATAATAATATCAAATGAATACAAATTGGGTATGGATCAAAGTTATGCACCAACGTGCACAATTTGTCACCCAATTTTGCACTTGCGTAAAAAAACAAAAACTTTAATAATGATAATATCAAATGAATACAAATTGGGTATGGATCAAAGTTATGCATCTTTTTAAAATACACTGCGTGTAGGGATAGTGATAAATCGCCATGTTGAATTATGCATTATCCATTTTCAAAAAGTGTATTTTGTGGAAACTGTATTACAGTAGGAATCCCAAAATACAGTCAAATCTAAAGAAAATGTCAAGTGTCCTACCATCCTGCATTTGCACACTTCTCTTTATTTAATGGGAAACTGTCAGGGGTTGAGCCTGTTGCATAAAACTACGAATATAATCAGGAACATGGTAAATAAAGGCTTTGCTATGGTGGACATTTGCTGCATGGTGGATGCCTGGTGTACTAAGCACTATGGTTGTCCAGCAGCCATGGAAAACCACAGACATTTGGGAGAACTATGGACATAGAGGGTAACAGAGTGGCGTGGACCCCATCAAGAGGTCTTATCCAGAATCCTCTGCAAACATTAAGCTATGCCTACAACATTCAACTCCATGGTGGGTGGGACCTTTAAATAAATGTAAAATATTATTAGTTAAATACTTACATTAGAACTACATGTTTTGTTGAACAGTTTAAGTGAATATACGTATGAGTTTGTCAGTGTCAGTACATTGAATAAGCATTTTTCAAGTTTCAAAAACATTTAGAAATAATTAATATATTTTGTAGAACAAAAATACATTTTTAAACAATAAAAAAGTTAGAAAAATAAAAGTATTTTTTAATTTTAATCACCGTGCCGTTTTTCCTTCTGTAATAAGCGGCTCATACTGTTTCTATTTCTGTTACGGTTGCCGAAGTGTTGCAATAGGGATCTTCTTATTGCAGTTAAGATTCATTATTTAAAGGTGATCCAAGTACTTTATAACTTTTACTTTCAAAGGTATGTGGAAAGTAAAGGCTGCATTTTTAGCAGTTTGAACTTTGCTTTGCTTTGTGTTCTCATGTTAAATTTCCAGTGCAAGGGTGTTTTTGTAAGTATACTGTGAGTCTTGAGTTTGTTTTCTTATTTTTTTAATCCAAAATATGTTTCTAACTGTGGCATGGACATTTCCACTAGTAAAGATCCTTTGCCTGATTTATTCTGTTTTTCATGTTGCATTTCATTTGCATTTGGGGTTCTGGATATTTCAAACTGATGTGAAATGGATATTACTGAAAGGTGGCTTAGCACAAACTATCTGCCTCTACCCTTCTCTTTCACATCTTCACCTCCCTGCCCACTTTATGTTCTTCTGTTTATTCCATGTCAATTCTCTCTCTGCTGACTCACCTTGTAGCTTTTCAAATTCTTCTGTTGTAAGACTCTACCTATTCCTTCTCCCCTTTTCCTCCCTCTCACTCTTTCCACTCTATGTCTACTTGCCTCAGGTTTTCGAATGAGACTTTGGGCGTGGTCCAAATATTTGGCAAATCATCAGGAGCCATTATAGAGATTTCATCATAATTACTTGGTAGTAACCTTAAATATACAACGTCAACTTGGCACAAAAGTGAACGAACTCATCAACCCCAATGCGTGCTCTCCTCGCTTCTCAAAACTATCAAATGAACTGTTACAGGGTGTACCCTGTGCACCCCCACTTTTTAATGACTGGTACTGGTGGTTACTGACTCTGACTTACCCTGGGCACTGTCTAAGCAGGCCTAGGGCCACTGCTATGTAGAAAACACAAGTGAAAATACCCACATGCACGGGTAATAAATCTATCTATAAGTACTAGTATATAATAAGCAAGCAGTTTAGAGGCCAGCAGCCCTTTCTGCACTTGCATGTGTGCACTGCTTAGAGCCGGAGATCATTTTAAAAGTAGCCCTGTGTTGCATCACTGCTTTTAAAAGTAAATTCATTGCAAGCTCGACTTTGGCGGTAGGGGCACTTAAATAGTAATGATCTATAATATTTTTGCGTATTCCGAACCCCCAAGGTCTCTCCTAGGTGTCTCAGGGGTGGGGATCATGTAACTATAAGCAGGGTCCTTATAATAAATGTTTTATATGCCATGGTTTTGGAGAACGTTCACATTTCATTTTCCCCATTGTAAACCACCAGCCACATAGGATACCATTGCAATAGTTTATGAATGCATAAATATTGCTAGGGATTAAATACATTATCATTCAAAGACTTAGGAGAATGGTATTGATAAATTCAAAAATATGCTACTGTTGAATTTATCCTAAAATATACAGAAAATAGGTTATAATAATTTCTTGTCTTTAAGCCAAAATTCACTGCTGCACGCCTCACACTGCTGCACGCCTCACACCACCACCACATCACTCAGAGACACCACCATATAACTCTGGGACACCACCACATCACTCAGAGACACCACCATTTAACTCTGGGACACCACCATATCACTCTGGGACACCACCATATCACTCTGGGACACCACCGCATCACTCTGAGACGCCATCGCATCACTCTGGGACACCACTGCATCACTCTGGGACACCGCCGCATCACTCTGGGACACCGCCGCATCACTCTGGGACACCGCCACATCACTCTGGGACACCGCCACATCACTCTGGGACACCGCCACATCACTCTGGGACACCACCACATCACTCAGGGGCACCACCACATCACTCAGGGACATCACCACATCACTCAGGGGCACCACCACATCACTCAGGGGCATCACTCAGGGACACCCCACATCACTCACGGAACACCACCACATCACTCACTGAACACCACCATATCACTCTGGGGCATCACTCAGGGGCACTCTGGGACACTACCACATCACTCTGGGACACCACCACAACACTCTGGGACACCACCACAATACTCTGGGACACCACAACATCACTCTGGGACACCGCCACATCACTCTGGGACACCACAACATCACTCTGGGACACCACCACATCACTCTGGGACACCACCACATCACTCTGGGACACCACTACATCACTCAGGGACACCACCATATCACTCTGGGACACCACCACAACACTCTAGGACACCGCCACATCACTCTGGGACACCACAACATCACTCTGGGACACCACCACATCACTCTGGGACACCACCACATCACTCTGGGACACCACTACATCACTCAGGGACACCACCATATCACTCTGGGACACCACCATATCACTCTGGGACACCACCATATCACTCTGGGACACCGCCACATCACTCTGGGACACCACCACAACACTCTAGGACACCGCCACATCACTCTGGGACACCACAACATCACTCTGGGACACCACCACATCACTCTGGGACACCACCACATCACTCTGGGACACCACTACATCACTCAGGGACACCACCATATCACTCTGGGACACCGCCGCATCACTCTGGGACACCACAACATCACTCTGGGACACCACCACATCACTCTGGGACACCACCACATCACTCTGGGACACCACCACATCACTCTGGGACACCACCACATCACTCTGGGACACCACCACATCACTCTGGGACACCACCACATCACTCTGGGACACCACCACATCACTCTGGGACACCGCCATATCACTCTGGGACACCGCCGCATCACTCTGGGACACCGCCACATCACTCTGGGACACAGCCACATCACTCTGGGACACCGCCACATCACTCTGGGACACCGCCACATCACTCTGGGACACCGCCACATCACTCTGGGACACCGCCACATCACTCAGGGGCACCACCACATCACTCAGGGGCATCACTCAGGGGCACCACCACATCACTCACGGAACACCACCACATCACTCACGGAACACCACCACATCACTCACTGAACACCACCATATCACTCTGGGGCATCACTCAGGGGCACTCTGGGACACTACCACATCACTCTGGGACACCACCACATCCCTCTGGGACACCACCACATCACTCTGGGACACAACCACATCACTCTGGGACACAACCACATCACTCTGGGACACAACCACATCACTCTGGGACACAACCACATCACTCTGGGACACCACCACATCACTCTGGGACACCACCACATCACTCTGGGACACCACCACATCACTCTAATACACCACCACATCACTCAGCCCAACCACAAAGGCATCATTCAGCACTACAACAGCATCACTCAGCACCACAACAACACTGTCCTTGCTTGCTACCCACAAGCATTGCCATAGCCAATAGGACTCGCATTAGGAAAGTGTAAGCTATTGACTTTGAGAATAACAATGCTATTAATTTATATATTTTCAAAGTCAACACATATTAAAAGAATTTGTCATTTACAATACCAGTAGCTCACACTTTCCTAATGCGAGACCTATTGCATTGCAAATGCTTGTTTTCATTTTGGTTTTCTATTATGTATTAAAGGAAGTTCTACTTTTCTAACCTGGTGTGGAATCCTTTTTGAGGGGTGTTTTTTCACTTTATTACTGTTTGAAGTGTTGCACAAATACTATAACATTGCCTCTAAGTTAAGCTTGACTGCTCTATGCCAAGCTACCAAAGGGTTGAGCGCAGGTTAATTTAGAGTTGGCTATTTTCTCACCCTCATAAGGATTGTGGTTGCTGCTTGACCAGGGCTGACACCCCAGTCAATTAACAACCCAATGTCTCACATTGGTGATCAGAGATGAGGATTAGGACTTATGGTTGTGAAGTGCCATACAGTGATTTTGTGTACAGTACCATCCCATTTCTGAGACCAATTTGAATCTTAAATTCTCCTTGATTTGACCTTTTTGCTTTTTCTAAATCCTCTCCCTGCCTGTTGTGCTTGAGACCGCACCTGCAAGAATGGAGTTTGAGCTGGCCAACATGGATACCTACACTCTGACCCAGCTCAAGGAATTCTGCAAGGAGAGGGGTCCACTGACTAAAAGCTCCACCAGTAAGGTGGGGCTCCAAAAGGCACTGGGGGGGGGAAGTCCATCAGCCACTGGTTGAAGCCACAGGAAAGGATATAGAGATTGAGAGGCCTGGTGACAACGTTCCTGTGGTACCACCTGCAGTTGAAGGGGGTGACATGACCCTTGGAGTGAAGCCCCCTACCAGGGTAGGGAGCAGTATCTTTACCCGAAGCCTGTCCCCAAAAGAGCTGGCTGAAAGGAGGGAGGAGAGAGAGTTTAAGCTGCAGATGGCACAGTTGAGAATGGAGGAAAGGAAACTGGCCATGGAGGAAATTAAAATCCAGTTGGCTCATGAACTGAGTTATAAGGAGCTTTCCTTCAGGAAGGAAGCCCTTGTCGGGAAGTATGGCCTTATCCCCAGAAACGTAAGGGCAGAAGATTAGGGACAGTCGGAAACTGGCCCAGTCAACATAGGTGGATTGTGTAGATTACTTTTGCAAGGTACTGGATGGTTGGGTGAAGGGCAGTGAAGTCAAAGATTATCAAGGGCTGTACAATTTGGTTGCAAGGGAGCATATGTTAAGTCTTTCTTTCCAGATCTGAGCCCACACCTGAATGATAGTAATCTCACTGACCCCAGGGGGCTTGCTAAGGAGGTGGACTGTTGGGTAAGCACCAGGGTCCACAAGAAAGTACCTAGGAGTGACCCCAAGAAGGGGGGTTCACGTGCCCCCAGCAGACTGAGGGGGAGGTCAAGAGAGACACAGAAAGGTCCCCGCTTCTGAGAAACAGGGATGGAGGTTCTGATGGATTTTGGCCCTGCCTCCCCCATTTCCAACCCCACTGCTTTGATTATTATCAGTTAGGACAAAAGCAAGGGTCTCTCCAAGGAAACCACCCACTAGTGGAACCTCTACAGGGGTGGCCAATATGGACTTTATGTGTAAGTAGTCCCCAGGGGCAGGTCATAGACCATGCCATGATCTTTCCTAGCTAGGAGACAAACTTGGAAGGTGAGAATGTGATCCCAGAGGTTGAAATTGAAAGGGATCCCAGTCACTGCTCCGAGGGACACCAGGGCTAGCCAGACAATAATACTGGAAACGCTAGTTTCCCATGAGCAGTACACCGGTAATGTGTGTAGGGTGACTCAGGCCCATGTGCAGGACTTCTTTTGCCCTACGGCCCTGGTATCCCTCGAGTGGGGTGGGGATGTGACCCAAAGGAGGGTCATAGTTAGTCCCTAGATGCCCATAGACTGCATTCTGGGTAAAGAGGTGCCTGGAGATTTGAAAGGGTCAGCTACCCAGGGTACTCTGGCAGTTCAGTTGACTGGGGGTAACACAACCAAGCAAAGGGTAAGGGAGCCCAGATGGAGTGGCAGAGTGAGGGAGGAATCACCCCTGTTGAGTCTCAGGGTACAGCCTGAGTGGTCAGTCTCAGGATAGAACCCCTGAACTGGTGGGAAGGGGAGTGGAAGAAGGGTCCTAATAAAAAGGATACTACCCATAATACTGAGAAACATCAGAGGTCAGAGAACCCTGGATGACCTGGGTCCTGGCTCTTAACACAAACAGACAGCTGACAGTGGCTATGTTGGTTGCTGCCCTTATGGGCAAAGCTTTCCTCGGGTTGGGGACCGAAGTCTGATCCAATGGGTGGAATGGGTCACATCACTCTGTTGGCCAAGGTGGTATTGTCTGTCTACTGTGATGCATATGTGAGTAAGTTAAGAATAGGTTCTTCATAGATTGTGTACACAGATGATCAGAAGGGTCTGTTCAGTGGCTCAGGAGATTATAGACGAGGAATCCATCTGAGTTCAGGGAGGCATAGACCTGACAAGAGTCCCTACATAACACGGCCTTCGTCCATGTTCTATCGCCTTACCAGGAAAACCCATCAAGGTATTGATTAGTTTACCCTAGCTTTTGGCTGGAGGGGGTATGTTGGACCTGCCCCTTTCTGCAGGGTCATCCCCAGATTTTTTGCTGTTACTCCTCCGTTTTTTTACTGGTATCGCTTTTGTGGGCCTTTGGACTCTACGCACTTTATCACTGCTAACCAGTGCTAAAGTGTGTGTGCTTTCCCCTCTAAACATAGTAAAGGGATACAGCATGTGCCCAGGGTCCGTAAATTAAGCACTACTAGTGGGTCTGTACCACTTATTGTGCCACCCACTTAAGTAGCCTTTTAAACATGTCTCTGGCCTTCCATTGCAGCCTGTATGGGCAGTTTTCTACTTCCATTTCAGTCTGGCCGAACACACTTTTGGCCAGGCCTATAAATTATTTTTTTATACGTATAAGCCATCTCTAGGGTAGGCCCTAAACAGCGCATAGGGCTTTAACCATACATGCAGCTATGGAATTTGGACTGACCAAGAGGCAAGATGGCTGCTGTGAGAGAGGCTGTGTAAGCAGCTCGCTCCTTGGTTCCTGGCGTCCGGGAGAGAAAGAGGAGAAGACCTCGGCTTTTTGCTATTATAATCCATGCGGGAGTCGACCGCGTGATGATTCAATGCATTTGCTGTTTCTTTTTACCAAATACGATTATATTTTAGACACGCTGGACAATTTCATTTACCTGACCGTTTGAATACGGGTCACTCGACCGGATCTGGTCTGGCCGCCTGTGGGTGTGGCTGGACTCCGCTTGTCTCCGCTCTGCATTGGGCCGCTGAGAGCGTGAGGTACGGAGGTGGTGCACGGAGCTGCACGGAGGGGCTGGCCACGTTGGGTCAGGACCCGAAGAAGGTGATTCGAAATATACATCAACGGAGCGGAGTTAACGGTGCTACAGTGTTGCACTGTGGCGATAATTGGACATGATCTACTTTTGTGACGGACTTCACGAATGTTGCTGAATCTTTTCAAGTTCAATCGGCGAGCCCCGCTGTGGCGCGCTACACTCTGCTTGCTTTTGTCGCAGAGTAGCGTCTTTCCTGGCAGAGGAGGCTCTCGGAGGAAGAAGAAGACGCCGCCTCCACCCTCCATCAGTACTCGTAGAAATAAGCGAAACGGTGCTGTAGGCGACTTGAGAGGAATGGAACCGGATAACGAGGAGAACGAGGAGAACGAGATGGAGGAGGAAGCTCCATCGACCCCTGGTAAAGCTGCCACAAAACAGGGTAAGAATCCTCATAAGGTGGCTGTATTGAAAGCCACTGAAGTTCCAAGCATGAAGAGCACAACATTACAAACATTACCAGAGTTGTTTGGGAGGCATGCAGCTAAGAAAAAAATAACTGACAATGACAGCCAAAATACTGACCTGGCTATTAACCAACTGCCTAATCAACCGTCTAAAAGTGCTGATAACCAGAATAATCAGAATAATCCTATAGCTCTTGAGGTAACTGAACATCTGAGGAGGGGCATTGTGGGAGATGTAGTTTCAGATGGGACTATAATCAATCGAGCGTCTTCTCTTCCCTCACTATTATTACCATCAATGATTGATTTACAGAGCGGGGCAAAAACTATTTCACAGCCGCACAATCAAGAGCTTCCTGAAAATTTCTACTCTCTGTCTGAACTTTCGTCTGATGAAGTAATCGGTTTGAATAAAGACTGGGCTGATTGTAGCCGCGAGAGTATGTCTTCTGATGGCGAGATTAGTATGAGCCCTGACAGTGCTAATACGGCCACAATTGGTAAGAAGAAGCTGAGGAAGAAAAGATCTTTGCGAGCGGCGAGTAAAGAGACCCTTCCTAATTCATCTATAATTGGAGGGAACCCCTCACCTCTTTCCCAAGTACCTACCGCTACTACTGCTACTCCTGGATCTAGCCATAATTCTGTAACTGACCCGGCTTTGCCACAAGAAAATAATGAAGAGATTACCTTGAAAACAATATTTGACACCATGATGAGTCACCGGGCCGAAAGCCAGGCTGAAAACCAACGTACACAGATGACCTGTGCAAAAGTCAAAAATGCAGTGCGTCGTGCGATTAAGTTATGTTCAGAGACCGCTGACAGGGTCACTGAGGCAGAAGCTAGGATATCCGTTTTGGAGGAAGAATCCATAGCCCAAAGACAAGAAGTGGTTGACTTTAAAGCTCAAAAGGAGGATTTATCTGATAAGCTATCAAGCTTGGAGAATCAGGCCCGTAGAAGTAACCTGCGCTTTCTGGGGGTCCCTGAAAATAAAGAAGGGTCTGACCCGAGGCGGTTCGTCATTAATCTACTAAATGACGCTTTTCCTGAGCTAACAGAATGGGACTGGTCACGGGAAATACAGCGTGCACATAGATTTCCCTTTACAGTGAGGAAACCGCGTCAAGGCCAAGAAAACTATCCCAGGGCCATTTTGGTGTCTTTTAACAACTTTCTTGCTCGTGAAGCTATCTACTTAAATGCAAGACCTGATAAGAAAGCGGATGGATTGGGGTGTCAGTTTTTTGTGCGACCAGATTATTGTCAGGCCACTGTGACTCAACGGTGGCAGTTAAGGCAATTGATTCCTGATTTCCAAAAGAAAGATGTGTCAGTGTTTCTGCAAGGTCCAGCTAAATTGAAGACTATACATAAAGGCCAAGTAAAGTACTTTATATCTACTATCAAAGCCAAGGAATATTTGGATTCTTTATGAACAAATTATATCAGTGGAAGAACACTTCTCTTCTCTTTTTGAAAGAACTAATGTGTAGGTTGAGAATACTAGGTTGAAAGTTTAGAATCGTATGGTTTAATAGGTGTTTAATTATGTAGGACTACTTTTCTTTTCCATCTTTTTCTTTCTTTTTTTTTTTCTTTTCTCTTCTCTTCTTTCTTTTTCTCTCCGTCAGGATGCTTTGGGCCGGGGACACGGCATCCATACGTTTCAGGAACTGACTGTTCCTGTGCCTCCTACTGTGGGGAGGGTGGGGGGAGGGGTTCTGGGAGAAGGGGTGGGGGTGGGTAAGGGTAAGGGTTGGTGGTGGGGGTGTAAGGCAGAGGTGTTCAATACAAGGATGAATATAAGGCACTCAAATGCCAATATTGAAGAGCATTCAGTGATGATAATCGCTAATATTTTTTTATTATTTCAATATGGATAAAATGGTGAAAATATGCACAATTAATATTAATGGTCTGAATGATTTAAAAAAGATTGGTATGCTTCGAACAATGCTTCAGACTTTATATATTGATTTACTATGTATTCAGGAAACGTATATTTCATGGGACAAGCGTTCTCTTTTGAATAATTTGGGATTAGAAGTCTTGGTCACGTCAAAACAAATGGGTATAAAAAGAGGCGTAGCAATATTTATGCGAAAGGGAGTTGGGAAGTGCTCGAAAACATTAGCTGATAAATGGGGTAGATGGGGGCTCGCTGAATTAAATATTGGAAGTTGCAAATTTACTATATGTTGTATTTATGGCCCTAATCTAGATGATGTCGAAGTATTTAACACTATGAATGCAGAGCTAGCTACATGGACGAAGCCAATAATAGTATGTGGGGACTTAAATATCCATTTGGCAGCTGATTGGAATATTAAATTAGGGATGAGATACACGGGCCGCAAGACTAGAACTTATAGAGCACTTACAGGCAGATGCATCAAAGAAAATACCGGGAGCAAACGGGCAGATTCTAAGAATCTGGCCGTTTGCTCCCGGTATTTTTGCATTTGAGATGCATCATCCCAAATGCAGAAATCGCAATTTAAGGAATCTCTAAACAGCGATTCCTTAAATTGCTCTTGCATTTAAGGGATCCCAAAATGAGATTCCTTAAATGCAATGCATGAAACCCAAAAAAATAGCGAATTCGCTAATAGGGGGAGCAAATTACCATGAAGTTGAACTTTGTGGTAATTTGCTAAAACTTTGAAAAATGCACTTTTGTGCATTTTTCAAAGCTACATGTTGCGCACACACATGCCCTTAGGGCATGCGTGTGTGTAACATTTGTGCACAGGTCCATTTCAGGGGTGCAACAGGGTGTCCTTTGGACACCCTGGCACCCTTGAAATAGCGTAACATTAGCGATTCGGTAATAGCTAATCGCTAATAAGGAATGGCTTTCCCATTCATTCCTGTGGGCCTTTAGGCCCATAGGAATGAATGGGAATGCCATTCCTTATTAGCGATTAGCTATTACCGAATCGCAAATAAGGAATTTTTAGGAATCTCTAATAACATTGCGATTCCTACATGCATCCCGTTTTGTGAGTCTTTAATAGCGATTCCTTAAAATTAGCTATTAAGGACTCGCAAAACATAACTTTGATGCATCTGCCAGTTAGAGATTTGGTGTTAAATAATGGGCTAACTGATGCATGGAATAAACTTTATTTTAAAGATCCAGGATATACTTTTTTCTCCATTCCTCATCGGAAATTCGTCCGTTTAGACTATTTTTTTGTATCCTCTGTATTTTTGGAGAAAATTCATATTGAAATACTACCTCAAGTTATCTCAGACCATAATCCTATGATCGCTGAGATTCAGTTTCCCACTGGCTGTCCAAATCCAATTAGACTGTGGTCATTTCAGAGAAATCTGCTACTAGATGAAGAATATCTTCAATCCATGGCTATAATTATTAAAGATTATTTCTTAATAAATAATGATACTGCCTCTCCACAAATAGTGTGGGACTCATTTAAATCCATTGTACGGGGAGAGACAATTAGCTTTGCAAATTATAAGAGGAAGAAAACCCAAACAGATTTTAAGGAGAGGCTAAATAGGATATCTATGCTCACTCACAAGTGTCCTCCTTGGCCTTGTAACTAGCGGCTGACAGCGTGTACTATCGCCCTAGTTCAGACACCTAACACCACAGCCTCTCTAAAATGGAGCTCAACGGCAAGCACACTTTTAGAATTAACTACCCCTCCACCCCTCTCTCCAAAAATGCCACTAAACGTTTCAAACACAACTTCTTGAGGGCGCACCCGGAAACACCCTTTGCCGACACCTACTTCTCATCGGGCAATGGAGCCCTGAACACTGATTTCATCTTCCACACCTCACGCAGAGCCCAATGGAGAAAAACTTTCCTATCTCTACTCACAGTCTCCATCACCAAGAAAACAGCCCATGGCTCAACTCTCACCATCACACCTTCCCACCTCTTCCCTGGCAGGTCTACCATTACAATCTATAATACCGGGATTGTCCTGATCCAAGCCACGGACAAGAACCTGGAACTACTAGACAACCTGTTCCCCAAGTTCAAAGAGCACCTCTCCAAGCTGCGGACCCGAACCCAGAAGTCCGCCAGCACTATCCCCCCTGACCTCGCAGCCACCACCTACTACACCTCTACCCCCAGCACCCCAGTAAATGGCCCACCTGCTGTTAACGCACGCCACTCCCCAAGGACAGTCACGAATATCCCCGCCGCACATACTAGTAGCCCCTCCAACACGACACTTCTTATCCCCACCTACACCCCCTCCATCCATCTCCCCTCGGACAGATCATCCCCCATCCACAACACTCCACCATTTGAACAAGCCATCGCCTAAAGTTTATCCACCCCCTCTCATCCCCCCCTCGACAGACACCTTTCCCTCCCCATCTCTCTCTCCACTCCCACCCACGTGTCTCTCACACCCGACACAACAACTCCCACCCACAACACGCCTACATCTGCACACACCATCACGCGGAGTTTATCCACCCAACAACCCCATCCCCCCCACGGCAGACTCCTCTCCCTTCCCCGCTCCCTCCCCACTCCCACTCATAACATTATCCCCCTCCCAACTCAAGATACAGAACATACCTCCTCCCTTACCCTAGCACCCCCCTCTCTCCCACCTCCTATTCTGAGCCCTCACTACCCTCCTGTCTCCCCCACTGTCTTCAACCTTCACTCACTCTTCTACTCACCTGTATCGTCTCCCACTGAAGCCACTATCTATGCTTCCCACCCACCGCCTGCCTCACCTTCACCACTCACACCCCTCGCCCACAAACACGTCCACACCTTGAATACCATCCCACCCATTAGCACCGCGGAACACCTCAACAACCCTCCTGACTTGACCTTATCCACACTCCAACAAGTCAAGGAGGAAATTTTACAAATCAAAAAAGACATCCACGCAATCAAAGACCTTCTCTCCTCACAGCCCAGTCTACCTCCCACCATCCCATTACCCTACAAACGATGCACCCTTCCTACATACACTCGCCCCCGACGACTCCAGCAATGGTCCACTATCCCCGTTCGCAATAACTCCCACCGCCCCCGTCGTGTTCTCAGCCCCTTGTCTGACCTCGACCTTTGCTCTCTCCTACACTCTTATGGCCCAGGTCCGGTAAAAGGTTTTTCCAATTCACACATCCCCATACCCACAATTCCCACAAACGCTCTGAGGCTCCCAACACTCAACAACAGAGGCTCCGTCCCTAACAACCTCAGGAAAGTTCCCCTCACACTAGAAAGCTCGTCCACCCTTCTCTGTCCCAAACTCAAATGCATCCTACTAAACTGCAGATCGGCCCAGAGACATTCCTCCGACATCGCGGATCTTGTCTCAAATAGGGAGCTAGACCTAGCCTTTCTAACGGAAACGTGGCTCACTGAAGCCTCCACCCCGATTATGGACATACTAGTCCCCCCCAATTATCACATCATTAGGTTGGACAGGCCTCCTGGCAAGACGGGCGGGGGAATTGCATGCATTGTTAAGAGCAACATCTCCGTTACTCAAGTCACCTCCCCCTCCCTTTCCTCCTGTGAACTCCTCTGCCTAGACATCATCAGTGAGGGCAAACAAGTATGTACTTTACATCTCATTTATCACCCGCCTGGTGACAATCTCATATTCACCCAACAAGTCATGGACCTGATCACTTCCAACGCCGGTCGGCAGACCACTCAAGTCTACCTGGGTGACTTCAATCTCCACTGGAACGATCAGAAAGACACTGCAGTGAATAGTCTAAAAACTTTCCTCAATGCGCTTGACCTCACCCAATTATGCGATAAACCAACACACGACAAAGGCGCGATACTCGATCTCATCATTGCCAAAGAGAACGCTATTCAATTGGAAGCGATTCTACCCTGCGATTGGTCAGATCACCACATTATCACCTTCTTTATCAACGAAAAAGTTAAACCTAACCCTACTCAACCAATCAAATCCAAAACATGGAAAAGGGATTTGAAGAATCTTAACCCCTCCACCCTACCTCCCCACATCGGCAACCTCCTCCTTCCCCCTTCAGGTGCCTCAGATGTTCAATCACTGACTGACCACTACCTTGACTCTATGAATACAATAGTCAATGAAGTCGCCCCTCTGCAACTGAAGAGAGTCTCCACCAAAATCTCTAACCCATGGTATGATGGCAGTCTCAATGACGAAAGGCGTAATATGCGAATGGCAGAGCGCACCTGGAGATCGGACCCTTCAGCACTGCATCTCAAAAAGCTCAAGAACAAGAGAAATGCCTACTTTAGGAAAATAAAGCGCACAAAGTCGGACTTCTTCAGCCGCCAGCTGGACCAAGCGAAGAATAGGCCAAGAAAACTGTTCGAGTTAATCAAGACCCAAACAAAGGCACAACCCACACAAGCAAATAGCACAACAAATGACACTCCACACTGTGAAGCCTTCTCTGCTTTCTTTAAACATAAGACTGACAACATAAGAAATGACCTCATAATGGATGTAAATCGATACTCCAACTACACCAGAATGGCTGACACTCAACCTAAAAACAAGGCATCTTGGCAGTACTTCGACACCTACTCGGAAGAAGCTATACACAAACTGCTCTGCACTTTGAAGCCCTCTAATCACCTCACAGACCCTCTACCTGCTAATGCGGTAAAAGACTTTACCCCCTTGCTCCTCCCTCTCTGGACCAAGATCATTAACAGCTCGTTGCGACAAGGACACATTCCAGACTCCCTTAAGGTGGGGCAAGTCACGCCTATACTCAAAAAACCTACAGCTGATCCGTCTGACCTAAACAATTATCGACCCATCACCAATATCCCCACCCTGGCCAAACTGTTGGAGAAATGTGTCCAACTCCAACTAACAAAACACATTGATAAATTTGACCTCCTCAACCCTCATCAATCAGGTTTCAGAGCGAAACATAGCACGGAAACAGCTATGACACACATAATTGATGACGCCCTCCAAATTCTGGATCGTAATGAGTCCTGCCTCCTCATCCTTCTTGATCTCTCGTCAGCATTTGACACGGTCAAACATGAGAACTTGTTGGAGCTGCTAAGTACTAGGATGGGGCTATCGGGAACTGTTCTCAAATGGTTTTCGTCTTTCCTTCACAACCGGTCTCAGAGGTTCAAGATCGACAATGTACTATCTACACCGGTGCCTGCAGATCTTGGGGTTCCACAAGGATCCACCCTCTCTCCTACACTGTTCAACCTCGTTATGGAACCCCTCGCCACCTTGCTTCAAGCATCCAATGTTCAATTCCATATGTACGCTGATGACACGCAACTCTACCTAAAGTTACAGTCCCCGGAAGATATCAAACAGCTGAATTCCACGCTTATTAACACCCAATCCTGGCTGGCCGATAATCACCTCAAACTAAATGCTCTAAAAACTGAGTTCCTACTCATCTCACCTCCGGCGAAAATCTCCACCACCCAAACCTGGCTCAACAACCTAACAGCACTCAATGTCCAACCTACCATCGTGGACTCGGCGAAATCCCTAGGCATCACACTCGACGCCAAGCTCGACATGCAGCAGCACGTCAGCAAAGCCACAAAAGCAGCTAATTTCCAAATTAACACGCTGAGGAAAATTAAACCCTTCCTCCCTGCCAAAGACTTCCAAACTGCTGTACAAGCTCTAGTCATCCCTCGAATAGACTACGGAATTGCGACCCTCAGCGGTCTCCCGCTATCCACAACAGCACCCTTAAGAGCCTCCCTGAACGCTGCCGCGAGACTCATTACTGGCTCAAGAAAGCACTCGCACATATCCCCAGACCTAAAGTCTCTAAAATGGCTGCCTTTTGAAGCCAGAATACAGCTAAAAATTGCAACTATGACACACGCGGCCGTGCACCACAAGGCACCCTACTACCTCGCTCAAAAGCTGTCTATATCAGGAGGGTCGAGATCCAATAGGAGTACTAAAAATCTACTCCTGAAACCTCGTAGATTTCGGAAAGCGAAAACTTACAAACGCTCCTTCTCAGGAATGGCACCCAGGATCTGGAATGCGCTCCCTCCTGAAACAAGGCTAATCACCTCCACTGCACTCTTCAAGAAAGAGGTGAAAACAATGCTTCTGGCCAAGATCTCCTGATCGCTACAGATGTTGGGTCAGAGACTCTGCATTGCTTGTATCGCTGCTCTGCCTATCCTCGACTTGTTGGGGGCACTATTACGCTACTCTATTACTACCGACCAAAATATGATACACGTTGGTTTACTGATCCACCTGTACGCCATGGTAGTGGGATCAATGACCTGTGCTGCTATATACTACTCCCTTACCTGATCATATATGGAGTGGTTTTATGTTTGTTTTTTCATCCATGTTATTACCATGTTACTTACCATGTTATTACCATGTTATTACCATGTTACCATGTTACCTATCTGATCATATATGGATTGGTTTTATGTTTGTTTTTATCATCCATGTTATTACCTTGTCACTGATTATTATACTGTTCCCATTATCTCTGTTTACTCTGTTGCCCCTTCCCTGTCTTTGTGAAGCGCTCTGATATCTGTAAGGATCTTGTTCGCGCTATATAAAACTTTGAATAAATAAATAAATAATAGCCGAGATGAATCTAGCTACTGCCTGCAAAAACAACGTAGGAATAGAGGACGCACAATTACGTCTAGTCACGGAGCGCTCTGGTCTTCGCACCCATATCGCTGATGAAGTAGCTGCGAAATTTAAGCAATATAAAACTGAACGGTATGAATACAGTGAACGCACCGGAAAAGTCTTAGCTCAACGCCTGCGACAAAAAGCCTCAGCCAATGAAATACAGTGTATTAAAGACATGAATGGTGTTTTTCATGAACGTAGGGAAGAAATATTAGAGGCATTCCATGATTTTTATAAGACACTGTATAATGATCTCAATAACAAAGTTGACAAGACTCTTGATCCGCTAGATTATCTAAGATGTGCTAACCAGCTCTCACTGTGTCCTGAAGAGGCAGATTTATTTATAAGGCCAATAAGCTGGGAGGAGATTGAGAAAGCCATTATGAGTCTTGCGGCAGGTAAAGCGATGGGGCCAGACCAGATACCTCTTGAATTTTATCGGACATTTAGACATATGCTTAAACCCGAGCTGTTAAAATTTTTTAATTTAGCGTCTCAAGGTAAATCTCCCGATTCTTGGTCTATGGCCACTATAGTTGTCTTTGTAAAAAAGAATAAGGACTCAAAAGAATTAGGGTCCTATCGCCCTATCTCCCTTATCACCGCAGATAGCAAGATTTATTCTAAAATTCTTGCAAACAGATTAAATGATGTAATGACAGGCTTGGTCTCCCATATTCAACACGGTTTCATTAGACACAGGGATACTACAGATCACGTTAAACGTGTTATTACATTATTGGACTGGGCTCAGGCAAAGGAATCCCCAGTCGGGGTGATTCTACTTGACGCTGAAAAAGCATTCAATAGGGTCGACTGGGGGTTCCTTTGGACGGTGCTACAATGGAAGGGTTTTCCGCTACAATTTATTAGAGCGATACAAGCACTCTATTCTAACCCCAAGGGTGTAATAAGATTAGGCACTGATACTTCTAAACCTTTTTCAATTACTAGGGGGACCAGACAGGGCTGCCCTTGCTCCCCGCTTTTATTCGCTCTTTACTTAGAACCCTATTTGGACAGATTAATTATGGAACCTGATATTCCACCAGTTCAAATTCACGAGGTAGATCATAAAGTTCTCGCGTACGCAGACGATGTGGCCATTGTAACTTCCGATGCTACCACTGCGCTACCTAAAATAATTGAAGTAGCTTGAGAATATGGCAAATTCTCCGGTTACAGACTTAATATTTTAAAGACCTAGATTATACATTCTGAGACTGGTATACCTACTGATATTCCATTAAATTCTACTGGTACATATCTTGGCGTAACTATTTCTTCTAAAATTGATGACATTGTTGGATTAAATCTGGATCCTTTGCTTATATCAACTAATAGAACTTTAGAAAGGGTAAATAATTTACACTTATCTTTACACGGTCGTACCAATGTCATCAAGATGATGATTTTCCCAAAATTTCTTTATTTTTTCCGAACTATTCCTTTATTTTTTTCGATGTCTCTTTTTAACAAGATTGATAGGATGCTGTCCAGATTCTTGTGGGGGTACCGCCGCTCAAGAAGATCTTTAAAGTGGTGTACTCTTCCACAAGAACGTGCTGGGTTGGGATTTCCGAATTTTAGATTGTATTATTGGGCTATTACTCTTAAAGCAATCAGGGTGCTATTACTCCATGATCATGTTACCGAACCTTCTATGGCACCTTCTATTTTTGAAATGCTAATGGACATAGAAGTTCGTCAATGTCTACTGAAGTTCACGGAACCAAGCTATTATAAGAGAACAAAATTCAAGGTGTTTTTGTCCGCTTTTTTAGTTTGGAGACAAATCAATAAAACCCTGCGGATAATCTCAAAGTTCAATTTTTATACACCTATTTCTGGTAATATGTCATTATCGGGGATTTTTCAAGATACGGCAATTTATTTATTTATTTGAGCAATTTTTAGAGCGCGCAAATACCTCAAGGGTGTCTCGGCGCTAAGTTGCAGAACTTCCAGTGGGTCGAGGGAGAAATTAGGCTGAGAACAACCATGTCTTTAATTTTTTTCTAAAGTTGAGGAGTGTGGGCGCAGTTTTGATGTGGAGGGGGAGCGTGTTCCACAACCTGGCTGTAGCAACAGAGAAGCGTTTATCTCCCCAATTAGCTCTTCGTGTACGGGGGACTCTGAGTAGGTGAGCTGTGGATGAGCAATATATCGATGGCAAATGAGACAGATTTATCTACTGGGGCAACTGTATCAAAATGGGATTTTTGTGTCCTTTTCTGAACTCCAAGAAACATTTGGCCTCTCTAGGAATGAATTCTTTAAATATTTACAGATCCGTAGCTTTTTGGAAAAAAAAAATCTGTTATATAATGATGCTATGGAGACTGTTGATATTTTAGAAAGCTGTAGGACGAATAGCCGTATTGGTACGATTTATCAATTAATGGTTAATAGGTTGCATGATGATCTAGATCAGCAGGCCCAGAAATGGCAAAGAAAATTGGGCATAGAAGGAATAGATTTGGCAAGGGCCTTTGAGATGAGTAAGAAGGTACTAATTAATAGTTCTCTTAAGAGCCAACACTATATGGCTACCCTGGACCTATACTACACACCCGCGAAACTAGCCAAATGGAAGGCCACGAAGGGTATTAATTGTAGCCGTTGTGGAATCTTAGCAGCGGACTCATGTCATATGTTTTACAGCTGTCTCAAATTGGCGTTATATATAGATAAGATTGAAAAATTCTTGACAACCTGCTCAATGTCAATATTAAGTTATGCCCTTCTTTGATAATTTTTGGTATTTATTTTCCTTCTGAAAACCTAACTACTAATCAGGAATATTTTCTGTTTATTGGAATGGCTGTATATCGTTTTTGCATTACTTCTAGATGGCTGGATATAGATTCGCCCACATTTGAACAATGGCTGGGAAAGTTGCTAAATATATATAGAATGGACAAAGCAGTTTATAAACTGAAGGGACAGAAAAAGAAGATCTTCGCTAGGAATTTATGGTTCCCTATTGAAAATTGGATTTAAATCTAATAATTACTGTTTATTGTAATGATATTTTTTTATACCGATAATGTACTAGTAATAATTTGAATGATGGTTGTTGATCAGATACTGCTTTGTTTTTGTATGTTTTTTTGCCTCTGCCAAAAAAACAAAAAAAAAAAAAAAAGAAGGAATTTGGACTGACCAACATGAAAAGCTACACTGTGCTTGAGCTCAAAAAGTTATGTTAGGAAAGGGGACAGCAAACAAAGAAAGGCACCAAGAAGTTGGAGCTTCAGAATGAGCAGAGGGCCTGGACGGAGGTCGATGAGCTGATGACAGCAGCAAAGGATGAGAATAAGGAGGGTGATATGGATGAGCAGGAGCAGTGCCTGGGTGAAAGCCCTGAGATGAAGCACTCAAGGGAGGGTTATAATGTGTCTCCTTGGTTATAACTTCCTGCCAGAGTGGTGAGCAGTGTAAATTCACATGACCTGTCCCCATAGGAGCTGGGGGACCGCAAGGCAGAAAGCGAAGTTAGGCTGCAGATTGCAAAGCTCAAGTGGGAGGAGAAGAAAGCTGAGGCTGAGAGAGCCTTGGCAAACAAAAAGGCTGAGGCTGAAAAAACCTTAGAGGAAAAGAGACTAGCCATGTAAAAGAGAAGATTTGGCCCATGAGCTACGATAGGGTGCCCAGCTATGTGGTAAGGGCTGACATAGACAAGTGGTTTTCTGCTTATGAAGTGTCCCTTAAGATGTACAGGGTCCCAGCGGAGTTTTGGGAGGCAGCACTCTGGAAACATATACCTACAGTGGGGAAGGAGACCTTCCTTACACTGGAGGTAGGGGACCACACAAGTACAAACCATTGAAAACTATCCTTATCATGAAGCTTGATCTCACCCCAGAGAATTACAACATTAGGTTCAGGGACGGCCAAAAGATGCAGAACCAGTCTTAAGTGGATTTTCTAGATTACTCTAGAAAGGCACAGAATGGTGGATGTGTGGGAGCAAAGTTGGTGATTTTTCTTGTTTGTTTAATATAATACTTAGAAAACACATGTGCAATACCTGTGTTACAGAGCTGCGCCAGCACCTAGTTGATAGTAAGCTTACTGATGGCACAGAACTTTCTAAGGAGGCAGACCTCTCTGTCAGCATCAGAGAGTCCAAAATGTTATCTGGGGGATCAGTGCGGTCAGGGGTTCCACCAGAAGAAAGAGGAGGGAGAAAACATTTTAAGAAATTAGTTCTTTAAAGGCCCCCAAAATAATTTCCAAAAGAACAGTAGTAACCAGTCCCAGTCTGAGCCCAAAAGAAAGGGGTTTTATGACAAACAGACAGGAAGGTTTGTTCCCCCATGTACTGAAGGCACAGCCCCACCAGTGGGCAGAGACCTGAGTTGGCAAATGTAGCACTTGTGGAGGGGATGGTAATAGTTAGGTTGGGGGTTACCTTAGTATCTCCTAGGGGATGGGGAGATGGTGCCAAAACCCATATGACTTCAAATAGTACTAAGTATAGGCAGTGAATCACTGTCAATGTGTATAGGGTTGAGGCTCTGAGAGACACAGAAGCCAGTATGACTAGTGTCCTCAGAGCAGGTCATCCCTAATAAATTCCACCAGTAATGGTCGCAGAAAACCGTAGTCACTACCCAATGGCTGTGGTTCCCTTTGAGTGGAGCGGGTGCTTACAGGTTCTATTACAGTAGCTGTGAGCCCTCTCCTCCCTGTAGATTGTCTGTTCAGCAACTAGAGCACAATGTCTGGAAAAAAGGTGGAGCTCAGGTCACCCCTGGAGATTTTAGACATGCCTGAAGGGGTCTATATGACCACACGGTCCATGGATGCCCACAAAGTGATTCATTGAGACCTTGAGCCCACAATAATGTCCAAAGCAGCTGCCAGGAAGAGGAAGAGCAAAGGCCATGGGAAACCAGCCCCTGAAGTGCCCGTAGCCCAGGTTCATGAGGCATCTTAGGAAGCTGCCGTTGAGCCTACCGGGGAGGACACTGCCACCTTAGAAGACCTGCCTGAGCTTGACAGATGGCATTCTGAGGGTGGGCCCACCAGGGAGGAATCCTGCAAGGTGCAAAAAGAGTTCCCAGCTCTAAAGGAATTAAAGTGACAAGCTGGGGCCAAGGCAGTAGTTGACAACTCTGCAGATTACCTTACATATTCAGAGAATTACCTTCTATACAATGAACCTAAAGTTCCTGGTTCTGGGGCAGCCCATGAGCTGGGGGTCCCCCAGTGTTAAAGGGCCTTCCTCCTGGGGTTAGCTCATGACAGGACATCTGGGGCAGGGCAAGACATTTCAATGGCTGTTCACCCACTTTTTTTTTACCTGAATGAAGACAGACTCGGATACGTTCTGTATGTCTTGTCTCACCTGCCAGGCCAGCTGGATAACAGGGATAAAGCTTTAAGTTCCCCTAAATCCCTTACCTGTTAATGACACTCTCCTTGAGAAAATGGTTATCAGCATTGTTCGTCTCTAGGACCCCAAGAGAACCTTATGCAACAGCTTCAGTCTGGTCTTGGTAGACCATGCCACACGATACCCAGAAGCAGGGGCGCAACTAGACTGGAACTTTGGGGGGGGGGGGGGGGTCTGACGAACCAAGCAATTGAGGCGGAGCGAATACTTCAAATAATTAAGAGTGGACCCATCCTCAGAGCCAATACAACAAAATAGAGAGAAACTGTGTATTTTAAACATATTGGAAAAACCCAAAACTATCAGAGCAAACATGATTTGGTGGATTTGACAATGTTTATAGCCTACTTACAAAGACATTTGAAGGAGGAGTTTGAGAGAAGTGAAGTAACAAGCAGAACAGATTTCAGTACAAAGAAACATTAATCAAGTTTTCGTAAAGTTATTTCAAAATGTTGTCCATTATCACAAATTCTTCGGCAATTCCTTCCTGGCAGGATATCATGCTCCATTAAGTATTTATTATTTCATGTCTGGAAAGGCGCTCCTGTCTGATTGTTGGCCAAAGGTATGTTTACTGCCTGATTAGCAGGATGTTGCAACATGTGCTTGTTAGAGGCTGCACTCATGCACTGCTCTCACAAAACTGAGCAAAGGGGGTTAGCAAGCCTGTTTTGGGTGTATGACTGGTAAGTAACAGGTTTGATTCCTGAATCTTTGTTTATTTCTAGTGAAAATGACTGAACACCACTCAGTGGCCAATATTCTAACATGTTATTTGCCCTGCCATGAATCTGCACTATCTGTAATGTAATGTAATGTAATGTAATGTAAATGTAATGTAATGTAAATTGATACTTGTATAGCGCACTACTCACCCGCAAGATTCAAGGCGCTTGTACGAATACCGCTGTGGAACCCATCCTGGCTTTCCCTGTGGGGTGTCCACTCCTGGGCACCCCCAAGGTGGAGGCCAGGCATCCTTAGCGTTGTGGGGGCCGTTGTGGAGATTAAGCAAGCTATTGCCCAGAGTTGCAGAGTGGGATCCATGATTGGAATAGGCACCGAGGCGAGAATGATCAGGTCCGTGGACATTTTTGAGCCCAAGACCCGCCGAGGCGGGGAATTGAACCCTGGTCCCGGGCTAGACCTCTGCATCAGGGTCTGCCGCTCTAACCATTGAGCCACACTTCTCCACCTGACACATAACATACTGTTGTTACTGCCCCACATAGAGATGTTTTCATGTGCAATGAATGATTGAGCTACATCCATGCAGTAAGTCACCAAGCTGATGCTTTGTCCTGTGATGATGTCACTCCGAGAGAAACAGAAATAGTTTATCCTAATAACATACATTATAACAACCAGCTTTCAATTCTTTTCTAAGACCCACAGCACATACAATCTCAAAACCACTAAAATGTATTAGTGTTAAATCTTGGATGTGCAATGTGCTTCATAAAATGCATAATTTGCTAGTCTGTAAAGGTGGTCCTTAAATGTGTGTAGTTAATACAGGAAAAAGTGTGATGTACACATTGAAATGTGTTGTGCACAAAGGGGCATATTGGCAAGAACCAGCGATATTTATCACAAAACGCGCTTAGCGCATTTATTTTTATCGCTGCCTATTGCTGGATATTTTAGAGGAGAAAACATGCTATTAGCAACATTTATCTCCACTGTGATAAAATATCCAGCGGTAGCGGCATAATGCCTGAATATCGCTGTAAATCCAGCGATATTCACGCATTAACGCCATGGTGGATTTAGCTTGAAGATCCACCTCCCATTGAGGAATACAGGTAAGTCAGGTTTACAGCAGGTGTTAAATAATAGTGATAATCGTGCTTAGCGCGTCTTTTTTTATCGCTTCGCCAGCGCTGCTAATAGGCGATAGCAGCGTTAGCGACTGCTTTCAGTCGCTACCAGTTTGGGTACGTCCACTTTGCATGTCATTAGCGATAAATATTGATGAAATGCAAAGCGGGCCCCAAACCGGTCGCTATCGCCTGGAAGCTGTCGCTAACTACTGTTAGCGACAGCTTGCTGATGGGCGATGAAAATATTGCCGCTAAAGCGGCGATAGTGCCCCTGCTAATATTTCTCAAAGTCACTTTTCCATGTGTAATGCTATTTTTGCCAGGCCCTGTGTTCGTTTGACAACAGAGTTAGGGTTCACAAGTATTTTGCTGCTACACTACACTATTTAGAAAGGCACGACACAGTGTTGCAATATCTATACAAGGGAAGTGCTGATGTTATGCTGTACTCCCTCTCCAATGACAGCATTCCAGCATTTTACATATCTGTTTGCACTATAAGAAATGGACCAAAGTGGTTAGGCAGCAGCTTACACATACATTTTATATACAACATTCACAAAGCCAAGCTGTCTCTTAGTTCCTGCTCCAAAATCCTGAGCTACCCTTCACAAGACAATGCTTCTTCACCAAAAGACAAGACCCACAACCCACTATTACTGCTTGATTTATTCCAACATTGCCACCAGCCCCACATTTAGTAACTGTTGGCTAAAACTGAACACAAGGAAAACTATGCATGCCACGTATCACCACAAAGGACCACAGCACAGAAAGAGCGCTCATCAATGCCATAGACGACATCCACATGATCGATTAAAAAGGAGGCACATCAGCCCTCTTCCTCCTGGAGCTCTCTGCAGCATTTGACACAATTTACCACCCCATTCTCATCTGATGTCCTCAGGAGATTGGCATCCAAGTACCTGGCCTCCCATAAACCTGCTCCTTCCTGGCAGGCAGAACATAAGCTGTGAGCCTGGCCACAAACTCATCCGGAACTCACAAACTTCTCTGTGGAGTGCCTCAGCCCTACCCTCTTCAATGCCTACATGATCCTTCTAGCCAGGGTCATCCATGCTCACAACATCAACATTCTCTCCTATGCCAATGACATGCAACTCAAAATATCCCACTCGGAAAAGACCCACAACACTTGGAAAAAGTTCTCAGCCTGCGTGACCGAAGTCCACAACTGGATTAAGGTGACTATCTTAAGCTGAACACCAACAAAACAAAAGTAGTGTTTAGTATTGTTATGTTAACAGAGAACTGTCTGTGTTGCTGTTATTATAGCTCAGCAGTGCTGTGGGGTTAATTGTTTTTCTATAATGCTTAATACTCCTTATGAGACGCTGAGGCTCACTGCTTTGTGAGAGTGCTATGGATGCGGTGTGTTTGTCATGCGACCTATAAAGGTTCTGTATATATATTGTGCATGTTGTTCACAGTTGTGCTCTTGTCATGTGTGGTCACTAGAGGTGCCAGTAAATTTGCAGGGAGAGCCGAGCCAAGGGCCTGGAGCAGATCTTATAGCCCGTACAAGAGCTAAGCCCTGAACATGTTTGCTACGTAAATCACAAGAAAAATTACAGGAAAAATATGATAAAGTTGTTCAAAATTTTTTAAAGTGTATTTCTTTAGCCAGTGAAGCTTTGAAATGAATACATCACATTATAGTGCTGCACTGAAAAAAAGTTATTAAAAGATATGTAGGAGAAATAATTTTATGTGAAATAAGATATCTGCTTGAGATCACACAATTTAGGGGGTGCCGCTGCTATTTATCCAGGTTTTCTGGTTTTACTTTGTACAAATCAGCCAGGAAATGGGTATCTCTTTGTCTTTCCTTATGTAAAGGCTTTGTTTTTACTACTTCAAGACCTCCACCCAAAGAACAAATAGGAGCACTTTAGATGACTATGAGTTACATTTCACAAGATCACGTTCATTGCTTGTAGGCATGGGTATTGAAGCGATTTGTCAGACTCAGAGGATATTGAGCGGACGCCGATACTTGAATCTACTTCTCCAGTTCCAAAATAGTCAGCACTGGCTGTAACACCACATCCTGGTCAGAGGGGGGAGGAAGGCGGAATCCACATTAAAGCTTGGCTCATTACGGGGTCGGGGTTCCAACAGGGCCGGACTGGCTACCGGGCAGTTGTGTGTGCTGCCGAGCTGGAGGCTAATTTCTCTGTGGTGGGGGCTTATTTCGTTGATGGGGACCTGTGTGTGCTTTGAAATAAAAAAAGCAAAACGAATTTCGTTTTGCACACACAGGTCCCCACCAACGAAATCATGCCCCTGCTCGGCAGCACACACGACTGCCCGGTAGCCAGTCCGGCCCTGGGTTCCAACAGGGCATCATGCTGAGCCAGCGCCAGGCTTGATGCTCGAGCTTTCAGTGGCGTGCCAACCTCTAGTTGTCACTACTGTTATGCATGATGGCAGCTTACTCGAGATGGATTGAGGCCGCATGCAACAAATTTGCCCCAGTTAAACTATACAACCCTAATCGAGCCCTTCCCTCAACCCCTTGGTTCTCCGATAATCTGCATAAGCACAAAACGGACTGGAAGAGGCTGGAGCGGGTGTGGAGAAAAGGGTATAACATCAGAAATAAAGAAGCCTATAAAGTAAGCCTCACTAACTACAAAAAACTACTCCTAGAAGCCAAAAAAAGCATATTTTGCGGAGAAATTGAATGAGGCCAAATCCTCCTCTAGAGAACTGTTTAGAACTATAACTAACCTTACGAATCCCGACAAACCCAACGCACACAGCAGTCCAGCACTCTGTGAACCGTTAGCCTCCTACTTTCGGAATAAGGTGGAAGTTATCTTCCTCCTTTACCAACCAGCAAGGAGGGAGGGGTGAGGTGGCAGCCAGGCCAAAATCCATGGCCATCAACATTTCACCAATATTAGAGAGTTTCACACCACTTGAGACTCAAGTTGTAACCAACCTTCTAATGGCGACTTGATCTGGGTCTCCCCTTGACCCTACCAGTGTCTGTGATTAAAAGCACCCCAGATGTCATTGCCTCCATCCTTACACCACTGTTTAACATCATCATTGAGTCGGGCCCGTACCCTACAACCTGGAAATCAGCCTCAATACTCCAACTGATAAAAAAATCAAACCTGGATCCAAGTGATCCCAACAACTATAGACTCATCTCACGACTTCCATTGCCGGCAAAAATGATAGAGAAGGCGATTAATGTGCAACTCAGCACATTCTTTCAGAGTAACAATGTGCTTGATCCTATGCACTACGGCTTCCATGCAGGACACAGTACGAAGCTAGCTCTGATCAAAGACACAGAGGAGGTACGAGAGGCCGTGGACCAGGGAGGCGCAGCGATCCTGATTATGTTGAATCTGTCAGCGGCCTTCGACACAGTCCATCACGAAGTTCTGATGGACCAATTATCAATGGCGGTGGTTCAGGGCAAGGCCTGGAACTTCTTGAAATCTTTTTGGGCCGATAGAACAAAAAAGTTGTATCTGAGAAGGGACAGGTCCAAGCCTTTTTCCCTTCCTTGCTGGGGGCCACAAGGGTCCTCCCTTAGCCCCACGCTTTTTAACAAATACGTCAGCCCGCTGGCAGCCCTGATAAGATCTTTCAGGCTCCAATTAACATACTCCGTGGACGACACACAAATTGTGTTGTCCCTTCAGCGAGGCAAAGAAGCCGAAACGGTCTCAAGATGCCATGATTGCATGAAAGCCATAACTGGTTGGATGTCCGCGAATTGCTTGAACCTTAATGCAGGCAAAACAGAGGTCATAATATTTGGGAATAACCCCAACCTCTGGACACCAGACCTGTGCCCTGTTGAAATGAGCAAGCCCCCAGCCCCCACTGTGACTGTGAAAGCCAAGAACCTGGGGGTGATTATGGACAATAAACTTACCATTGGTGATCAGGTCAGTGGGGTTGTCTCAACGAGATTTTTACTCCTCAGAATCTTGAGGAAATTAAAAATGTTTCCACCAGAGGGCTGCTTTTGGACAGCAGCCTCAGCCCTCATTTTGTCATGGCTGGATTATTGCAACAGTCTCTACTTGAACATTCAAAAGAAACATCTGAACAGACTCCAGCTGGTACAAAATGCGTCAGCCAGGCTGCTAACGGGCACACCAAGATTCGTCTCAGTTAGAAATGGACTCCGACACCTGCACTGGCTTCCAGCAAAACAATGTGCACAATTCAAAACTCTGTGCATCGTTTTTAAGTCCTTGATGGGCAGTGGCCCAGAATATCTGAGAAGACGCCTTCAATGGTATGTCCCCGGAAGAATGTTGCGCTCCTCTGTAGGAAAACAAGTGATCGTTCCCCGAGTGAAAAAAGCTAATTGGGGCGGCTGCAGTTTCATCTTCTGTGCCGCAAAAGCTTGGAACAACCTACCAGTGCCTCTCAGGAATTCTACTGAGTTCCTTTCCTTCAGGAAAGGGTTGAAAATGTGGCCGTTCTCTGAATAAGCCTCTGCGCCCATGGAAACCGGTTAGACAGTGCTCAGCGCCAGGACACCCTTGGGTAAAAGTGCACTTTAAAAGCTCTAATAACATAACATGCATTTGAAGTGAAGAGTAGTGCGAGATAGGTGCTCTCGAACGATTCTAATGGATAGAAGTGTGTGAGTGCATTGTGGCCTATGTTTGGAATGTTTTGGTATGAGAAGAAGGGTTTCTGTCCTTCAAGGGTGCAAAGATAGTGATTTCAACAGTTTAAGTGCACAAACATTTACCCAATTACCCCCAAAGCAGCCTCTATGCAAGAGAAATTCCAGATGCACTTTGCAGTACAACCAAACCTAATACACCCACAATAAACTGTGCTCAAAGCAACAAATACCTGGGATGCTTGGATGAACGAGGAGGGCAGGCCTTTGATTAAAATCATTGATAGAACTTCATGAAAAAATGCAACTAATCATATAAGATTTTTTTTTATTGGCGCTTTGTTAGAAACCGTTTCAAAGGCACAAAGAAAAAAGTTCATTAACATTTATTTTCTAATGTCATAAATATTTTACTTATAATTGAATGTAAAACCCTTCTTCAAGTTTCCAGTGTAATAGCGCTGTGGGCCTCACAAGCATTGGGAAGGTGCTATAGAAAGCGCAGCATAACCGATATCATTAAGGGCCAGTGTACGACCCTTACATTTTGTGACTCGCAAATACAATGTACAACAATGTCACAGACACTGTTAGCGATCCCCAATTGGGTTGCAAATTGCATGCCTCATCAGTATTCATGAGGCAAGCGCAATTTGCGACCCCATTTGGCTAGCACTCCCAGGGATGGTGGCCTGCTGTGGTCAGCAGACCACCATGTCCGGGACTGCTTTTTAAATAAAGCGTTTTTTTGTTGTTTTTTTTTAAAATGCAGCCCGGTTTTCTTAAAGGAAAACGGGCTGCATTTAAAAAAGAAAAATTCAGTTTCATTTTTTAAGGGCAAGCAGTGGTCTCTGAAACCATGGCCTGCTCTTAAAAATACCCTTTCACACACTCACAAAGGGAAAGGGGTCCCCTGGGGACCTCTTCCCGTTTGAGAGTGGTTTACCACCTACTTGAAGTAGGTGGTAAACTGCGAATGTTTTGCGGTCGCAAATGCTGTTGCAAAACAATATTACATGGCAGCGAGTCTCACTATTAGGAAGGGACTCCCCTTCCTAATAGTGAGAGTCGCAAATGCTATTTTGTGAGTCAGCGACTCTCAAAATAGAGTTTATACACGCCATTACCCTCTTTTGGGGTGGAAAAGGGCCGATCTCCCGTTTGCGAGAGCAAAAGAGGGTGGTACATCTAGTCATAACTATCTTGTTCAATTACATTTTAAAAGAAAACTATGCATATCATTTCTCCTTTCTAGAAGTTAAGCCCTGACAAGGTATGGCTGGAGCGCGTTTGTCAGTGGGGAGAGGGTTGAGATGCAAATTGGGCCTTTCATCTGTTCCCCACCCCCAAGTCTTTGAGGCCTTGTAAATGGGTTGAAGAGAGCTCGAGTGCAAGGGACAAAAGAAGAAATTTAAAAATAAAAACTGAGCCTCCACTTTTTGAAGGTGTTTGGATGGCACTTTTAGCCCAATGGGCGTTGCGCGCCTGCCCAGAGTTCATTCCTATGAGGTTGGTGACTGCACAAACAGTACCTAGGCCCTTTACCCACGTGGGGTTCCCAAAGGAAGTAGTGTCTCACAAAGGCACTGATTTCATGTCAGCATTCGTGAAGTCCATGTTAGATATGTGTGGGATAACCTACAAGTTCTCAATGACCGATCACCCTCAAACAAATGGGTTTCTTGAGCGATTTAAACAATCCATCATAGGCATGTTTATGGGCCTGCCTGAGCCCATTAGGTGGAAATAGGACATCTTTCTGCCATGCCTGCTGTTCGCCTACTGGGAGGTAACACAGAAGGGTATTGAGTTTAGCCCATTTAATCTCTTCCACAGACACGCTGTTAGCTCCTAGAAAATCTACTCAGGAAGTAGTCACCTACATGCTGCCTCCCCATAACCAGATGCAATTCGTTTGGAAAAAGGTGAAAGACTATCTTGAGCCCAGTCTAGATTTCCTGATATCTGATACGACCAGACGTCATTTTGGTGGGGTTTCAACTTGGTCAGAAGGTGTGGGTCATGAAACTTGTACAGACCAGAGCTCTCCAAGATAGTTGGACAGGCCCATATTAGGTGAAGGAAATGAAGGAGGATGCCACCTACCTGGTGGACATCAATACCCCTAAAAACCCCATAAGGGCGCTCAACATAAACCTTGTCGAACCTCATTTTGAGAGCTCTGAAGTCACCATCCTTTTGGAAACAGATGCTGGAGTGGAAGAGGATAGCAAACCTCTCCCTGACCTTCTGTCTACCCAGGAGGAGGATGGGTCATTGCTATGACCCCAGAAGAGCAGAAGGGCTGGGCAGTTTTCTTTTCTGTTCCTCCTCACCCCTGGTCTCACACATTTCTGTACCCACAACATAGATACTGGAGACAGTATAACTGTGAAGAAAATCATTTTACAGGTTTTCGCACAAGGTGAGAGCTAGCGTCAAGGAGGAGGTCTCCGAGATGCTGGCATTAGGCGTGATTGAGCCCTCCAGTAGTCCCTGGTCCAGCCCTGTGGTGCTAGTACCCCAAAGCTACCCCACTGAGCACCACTCCAGAACTTAAGTTCTGGTGGGTTAGAGGGGACTCAATTCAGTTGCCAAGACTGACGCTCACCCCATCCCCCGAGCTAATAAGCACATCAACAGCTGGGCACTTCCAAATTTCTCACTACGTTTCACTTCACATCAGGGTTCTGGCAGACTGCTCTGACTAAGTGGGCAAAAGAGAATTCTGCATTCTCAACCACAGTGGGCTACTTTCAGTTTCAGATAATGTCCCATGGCATAAAGCATGCCCCTGCCAACTTTCAGAGGTTGGTGAACGGGGTCCTGGCTAGGAAGGCGGACTTGAGGGTTGCCTACCTCGATTACACTGGTGTTTTCAGCTACAGCTGGAAGGAACCACCTCCAGATAGGGCTGGGTACCTGTAGTAATGAATGTCTGGTAGCCGAGGTGTAGTTAAAACATAATTTATTTATTTTAGTTGCAGATGAGAATATTCATCGCAGGCTCTTGGTTTGGTCCATAAGATAGCTCCCAGGTCTGTAGGTTAGCCCCACCAGGAGAAGCCTCCCTGCTGCTCAGCCCTGACACTCCTCACCTCACAGGCACCAAACATTCCATTCATCATCACTACTCCAACATTCCCCGCAGAACATTCACACTGGCTGAAGAGCACGGGCCCAAGCAACAGGGAAGATACACAGGTAAGCACACAACATGACAGTATATTAAGTGGCAACTCTCAGAACCTTGCACACCAGAAAGAAATTCCCCACCACAGCACTTCAGAAGCAACACAAATGCAAAGGAAACTTGTGCACCATAGGGAATGACACATACACACCGTAAATAAGACATCTTGGATGAACACAGTGAATATACCCACTCACAAGACTATCTTTAACAACCTTATCTTTCCACACAGGTAGGGCATAAAAGAATCCTGTAGAAAAGAAGCCATATGTCTCGTACGCACTTAAACCATGCACCAGAACAAAATCACACACACTGGAAATAATCACTCAAGATAACATGACACGATAAGCATACGGTTGAAGAAGACAATAAACTATGAATAAGAAACCAAATATAAATAGTATGAAACATCCAGGTCATCATGGCATGTAGTGAACAAAGCACTGGGAAGCAGTACCGGTTTGAGAATCACAACATGAAAATGAAAAAACATCAAACATGAAATGCAATGTAAGAAACAGCATAACAAATGAGAAACTTAAATACCAAAGCAACAAATTTAAAAGGAACATATTGTGGAAAGCATCCAGGACATAAAGGCATAAACTTGAAAAGAAAGCATTTGAAATTGGGAAAAACAACACCAGAGCAGCAAACTAAGAACACAGGATAAAGTCACTGGTGAGATGTCTGACACCCAAACTGCATGCCACATCCACATCGAAGAGAAATAACAACTGCAGAAACTGCCCATTTGCCAAGAACACAGTGCATTGAGGCACTACTCTAAGGCTCACACTTTGCATCTTCCTCAAAGATATCCTTTTATTGGACACCAAATTAAAAAGTCCATAAAGTGGCTGCTAGTCAGTAGAATTTGAGGATCATAACATATTGTAACTTGTTGAATGTTGCCAGTCCCAGAACCCTGTGACACTGTACCGGGGCTCAGACGCTGCTCCATCTGCGAAACATGCTCATGGAAGCTCACTTTCACAGCGAAACCACAGTGAGAAGTGGTAGCAACCTAATATAATGTCCCACTGTGTAGTTCCAGGTGAAGTAGAAAGACCCTGGGACAGAAAGATGGCGGCACGTACAAGTGCCCAACGCTGAGTGCCTTCATGTGCGTGCGTGAACCAAACTATATTGGGCAGCACACGTTTTTGAAATTCATTGGAGAAGCCACGCTGCATGTCCTGCATCGCATCCATGCACCCCAAGGCACCGGTAAGGGGATGCGCGCACCCCCTTTCCAGATCTCGAGATCGATTATGGGCTTGTGCGTAAAATCCCAAATGAGACGCAGCTCATGCAATAGTTACGGTTTAACAAACCTCACTTCAGACACTCACTCACCGGCCACTAGTAAAGTAACCAGATATCGCAAAGTACGGTGTAAGTCCCAATCAGGCAATGAATCTCATCACAGACCGATGGGGTTAAAAGGTCGCTTTTATTTCAGCAACGACAATTCAGTACATTAACGCAATCAATTAATTTTCATGTAACCCCTCCCCGCCACCCACTCTTGATCCCCCATGAAATATCCCCATATCGATCCCACATGAATTTTTCCCCATATCGATTCTCCATTACTTTTTCCCCATATTGATCCCCCATGAATTTTTCCCCATATTGATCCCCCATGAATTTTTCCCCATATTGATCCCCCATGAATTTTCTCCCACCTTGAACGTTGACCCCAACCCCTTAGTTTGTCCCCCTTCCTACCTCCTGCCTCATTCCTCTGCCCTCTGTTTTCCCTCTGTCCTAAGCTATTCTGCCTACCCCAACCCTTCCTGCCTCAATCCCGTCCAAATCTGCCACCAAGAAAAAACCCAGCAAAGGCGTTTTTCCTGCCCCCCCCACCCCTAAAGATTTGAAATTGTGAAAAGTTCCACCTTTCAGTAAAGATGAAAACAAAATCCCAAACCAGTTCAGTATCAACAGCTGCTTTAGATGAAAACGCCAGAACATAAGATCTTGTTGGCAAGACACAAGTAAGAGACTGTCGCTAATACAGCCCTCAACCCCAAGATGCAATCCCAAAATATCAAGTACATTTCTTTAATATTTACAAAATACAATTCTTGTGGTATATCAAAAGTGAACCCCATCAGGTTTGAAAAATTCTGAAAACAAAGTAACGCAAGGCCGGAAAGTTGTACCAAGTCATTTTCCCCCAAATGAATAAGTAGGGTGTTTGAGCATGGCTTTATAAGAAAATAAATCATGTAACAAAAGCATGAATTTACCCCAAAGCATGACACTTTTTCCCCCATCAATCAATCAATGAATAATAAACTCAAAGCTGAAAACATAGGTTAGATCTATAATGACTTTGTTCGGCCTTCATGACTGCCCACTTTAGAAAGGGGTGTCTCACGATCCAGATGCTTGCCTTGTATGCCGGAGAATAGATTGATGACCTGGAAAGAAACAAATGTTAGCAAGACCAAAAAATGATGTTTAGAATACATTAGAAATCTCTAACATATCTTAAACTGGAATGTGATGCCCAACGGCCCAACCTTTGCGGCTGCTGTAAAGAAAAAAAACCTCTGACAGTCTCTGAAGCTGCTCCTATTCTAAAAGAATGGGTACCAAATTCTAAAGGATTAAGACCTAATAAAAGCAAATATTTTCTCAATACTTATTTGAATAACTTTTACATTCTTTAAATTGTAACCAAGCTGACCATGGGCATAGCAGATCGCCAAGCTTCCGCAATACCATAGTAGCCCCTTTTCTTCTTTGGTCTGTTTTAGAGGATTATAAAACAATACTTAACGAATTTGGTGTGGTAGACACCTTGGAATGTTTTAGCCCTTGACAAAATGATTTTCTTAAAAATCAGATATCCTAAAAGCTCCAAAGAATATTCGTAACATGTGAAGTGTGAATAATGAAGCTTCAAATGTGGCACAACAAAGTTTAGGCAGTGTTGATATAATGCCCCCCTGTAAAGAAGAAGATTCAATTTTGTGCACCACAGTGCCACACCTCTCTGTTTTAGACCAACCTGGTAAAAAATCTCTTTCCCTACTCACCTAAAGAGGGGTCATGACCCCAAAAGCACTTACCAAAGAAAGAAATGCCTGAAAGCTTCCCCGCAATGGTGGTAGGGGATATGTTCTTGTCAATGTTGCTCAGAATAAAACGCCGTAGGAAGGGGGAGTCTCTGGTTGGCGCAGTGCAGCACTGGAGACAAGCAGGGCCTCTCTCTTCCTCGTCAGGGCTGAGGGTTACCTTCAAGAACAACCTCTGCTCACCCTCTAGGTAGTGTGGCGCAAGCAGTCTAGGCTAATCGCTGGGGCACATAGGGTTAAACATTTGCAATATTATACCACCACAACCAACCCACCACACAATGACACCAAACTGTATTTGTAGAAAAAAAATATATATCTTTATATAAGATTCTTTCACGCAGGCTTGTAAATACAGTCTTGGTTACTTGCAAAATTCCAGTTACTTGTAATGTGCCACAGTTCTTATTAGCAATAAGCAATCTTTGGTCAGCGTTTCAAAAGCAATTGTAGTTCTTATTGTGCTCGTTATTACTCATGGACCAATGTTCCTAAAAAAATGACCTTTCCCAGATTAACTTTAGGCTCACAATGGTCCAGGCACCGTGTGCTGCGTGTGGGCCCCTTTCGCTGGCTCTGGTACGCTTTGCAGAGCCTCAGTGCGACTCGTTCGGTGAATCCAGCGCGGCCCCGCTAAACCTCACGCATCTCGCGTGAGCAGCGTACGGTGCTGAGGAAGGGGGGCGAGGCGTACTGTGCGCTGGAGCTGTGCGAGCCGTACCGAAGCCGGGAGACAGGATGGGGACGTCTCCCAGGTACGGCCACACAGCGGAGGGGCCTCAGGGGGCTCGAGGGAGTGCGCGCCTCACGGACTTCGGGTCCTGAGCGCCGCGCACTTTGCACACACAGTCACAGTACCTTCTTGAGGGGTTCGAAGGCCACAGCAGCGGGGGTCAGTCTTGATCACGTCGCGGTGCTTCTTGGGGGCAAGGCGGGCTACGGCTCATCAGGCGTAGGCGCAGGGCTCTCCAAGGACGGTGCTTTGCGGGGCAGACAGACGTACCCGCAGCGTGCGCTTCTACCCAGGAGGGGGAGCGGCTGCAGGTGGTGCGGGCAGGAGTACGGGTTGGACACAACGGGACGTACTCTCCTGCGGGACGCTCGTAGCTGTGCACTTCACAGCAGCGGGCGCTTCTTCCAGTGCGATCACGGCGGGGAGGTCGAGGCGGGGCGGGGGTCCGTCTTTACTTTACGGGCTGCGGCGTTGGGGGCCAGCAGCTCGTGGTGCTCGGACCGGACGGGTCCTCCTTACGTTGCAGACCCAGGCTCAGCCTTTGCAACAGTTGACGGTGCTCGGCCCAGTGCGGCTGGGCTTTACTTTGCTTCCTGTGGGTCGGCCAAGCAGAGGTCGCGGTGCTCAGTGGACGGGGGACGCCCTGCTTCGTGGAATGTGCGGGGAGGGTTCCTCACGCACTCCGCTCCCTGAATCAGCGCTGGAGGGTCAGAACACTTCCAGCAGCAGCTTCTTCCTTCTGGGGGGTAGCACCCAATGTTCCTGGGGCGCAGTTCAGGGGGCAAATTCCACAGCAAGCCCTTGGAGATCTTTAGCAGAGTTTGGCACAAAGTTCAATAAAAGCAAAAGTCTCTTGTAGTCTTTTCTTTCCTCTCCTTCTGCAGCAAGGCACCAGACACAGGCCAGAGACAGCACTCCTCCTTGTAGTCTTCTTCCAGGTCCTTCTCTTCGGGCAGAGTTTCTTCTGTAGCGCAAACAGGATCTAATTTACAAGGAGCAGGGCTCCTACTTTTATACCCAGTTTCTTTTGTTCTTACAGGCCAGGGGGGCCTTTGCATAACTGCTCTCAGTCCCTGAGCACTTGTGGTGGGTACTTCTGCTTCTGCATTCAGTGTGAGGGCAGGCACATCAGCCGCTCCCCAGGGGGGCGGAGCCGGCATTGTGAGGACAGGGGCAGCCTGAGCACTTTGTTGACAAGCTTCGGTCCTTCCTGGGCCAGGTGCAGGCTGAGTCATCAGTCGCTCCCCAGGAGGGCGGAGCCAGCATTGTGGAGGCAGAGCACAGCCTGATGCATCATTCAGGGGAAACTCCCACCACCCACTAAGGTGTCATCCTGCTATTCAAAACCTGTCAACTCCTAGCCCTGTCACTCACACACTCAGACAGTCAGATACACACAAGAGCAGAGGCGGGCTGAAATGGTTAGACAAGCAAATGCTAGCTTTCTAAAAGTAGCATTTGCAAACACAGGATATTAAAATAAACTTTACTAAAAGAAGTATTTTATTATTCTGAGTTCAGGCATACTAAACATTAATTTCTACCATGTTCCCTGAGCCTACTGGGATTATAGAGTGTAATAATTCCAGCAGCCCATCTGGCCTAGAAGGGAACTGGTAGCCTTACAATAGTGAAAAACGATACAATGCACCCTGCCCTCAGGCCTACCATAGGGGTGACTAATATGAAGTTAAGGGAAGGTTTAGGGGCTGGCAAGTGTGTGCACTTGCCCAGCTAGCATGACAGTACCAGACTGCACGCAGGTTCTGCAATGGCAGACCCCAGACATATTTTAAAAGGCTGCTTCTGTGGGTGGCGCAACCAGCGCTGCAGGCCCACTAGCAGTATTGGCATTCACAAGCCCTGGCACTCCTGGTGCACTTTACTGGGGACTAACAGTAAATCCAATGAACCAATCATGGATATCAATCATATGTACACTTTACAGTAGGGAGCACTTGCACTGCGGCACGGGTTGGCCGTGGCGCAGTGCCCTGAGTAGCGGACACCAGCAAAACATTTGAGGCACAACAGCAAAAAGTGGAAGGGAAACTCACGCCAAGGTGCCAGGTCTAACACGTGTCCCCTCCAGCTGAAATGTGGGGGGAACTACCCTTCCCCAGGGAGTTCCACATCACTAAGGCGGAAAAATCTGGACAGACCATCAGCATTGGCGTGATCTGTGCCAGGGCGGTGTTCCACCGTGAAGTCCATACCCTGTAGGGAGATGGACCACCTCAACAGTTTTGGGTTCTCACCCCTCATTTGCATCAACCATCTGAGGGGCCTGTGGTCTGTCTGAACCCGGAAGTGAGACCCAAACAAGTAGGGTCTTAGCTTCTTCAGCGCCCAGACCACAGCAAATGCTTCTCGCTCTATTGCACTCCACCTACTTTCCCGTGGAAGTAACCTCCTACTGATGAAGGCTACAGGTTGGTCCCAGCCCTCCTCAGTCATCTGTGAGAGAACAGCCCCTACACCATGCTCTGAAGCGTCTGTTTGCACTATGATTTCCTTGGAGAAATCAGGAGCCAGGAGCACGGGCGCCGTGCACATGGCAGTCTTCAGGGTGTCAAAAGCCTTCTGACAGGTGTCAGTCCAAATCACATTCCTGGGCTGCTTCTTAGAAGTCAGCTCTGTCAAGGGGGTCACAATAGTGCCATAGCCCTTGACAAACCTCCTGTAATACCCAGTAAGCCCCAGGAAGGCTCTCACTGCAGTCTGGGTCTTGGGGGGTTCCCAAGCCAGGATGGTTGCAATTTTGGGTTGCAAGGGTGCCACCTTGCCACTCCCCACTTGGTGTCCCAAGTACACCACTGAACCCTGCCCAATCTGGCACTTGCTTGCCTTGATTGTGAGGCCTGCCTTGCGCAGGGCCATCAACACTTCCCAGAGGTGCCACAGGTGTTCTGGCCAGGTACCACTGAACACTGCGATGTCATCCAGGTAGGCGGCACTGAACTCATCCAGCCCAACCAACACCTGGTTGACCAACCTCTGAAAGGTGGCAGGGGCATTCTTCATTCCAAATGGCATAACCCGGAACTGGAAATGCCCATCTGGTGTGGAGAATGCTGACCTCTCCTTTGCCCCATCGGTCAAGGCGATCTGCCAGTACCCAGACATTAAATCAAACGTGCTGAGGAACCGGGCAGCCCCTAGCCGATCAATGAGCTCATCAGCTCTGGGGATAGGGTGCGCGTCAGTCTTGGTGACTGAATTGAGTCCTCTGTAGTCCACACAGAACCGGAGTTCAGGTGTGGCTCCCGGCGCAGCAGCCTTTGGGACCAAGACCACGGGGCTACCAAGGACTGCTGGAAGACTCAACCGCCCTAAGAGCAAGCATCTTGGAGACCTCCTCCTTGATGCAGGCCCTGACCCTGTCAGTCACCCTGTAAGCCTTATGCTTCACAGGTAAGCTGTCTCCTGTGTCCACATCATGGACGCACCAATCTGTGACACTAGGAACCAGGGAAAACAGATCTGGAAACTGCCCCAGCAATTGGCGGCAGTCTTCCTGTTGCTCAGGGGTCAGGGTGGGTGAGAGGTTAACTCCATCCACTGACCCATCTTTCTCACAGGCCACTAAGAGGTCAGGAAGAGGCTCAGACTCCTCTTCTATTCCATCATCAGTGGCCAACAGCATGCCCACTTCGGACCTTTTCAAGTGGGGCTTGAGGCGGTTAACATGTAGGACCCTTAAAGGATTCCTGGGGGTCTGCATGTCCACCAAGTATGTCACTGGGCTCTTGCGCTCCACAACCTCAAATGGACCTGTCCACTTATCCTGAAGTGCACAGGGTTCCACTGGGGCCAAGACATACACCTCCTGTCCAGGCTGAAGCTCTACCAGAGTGGCATTCTGGTCGTACCACCGCTTCATCTCCTCCTGGCTGGCTTCCAGATTTGCCTCAGCAAGTTGTCTGAAGCGCCTGGTTTGGTTTCTGAAGGCCAGCATGTAGCTATATACATTCTGGGGAGGTTTCCTGGGAGATTGCTCCCAGCCTTCCTTTACCAAACTCAGTGGTCCTCTCACGGGGTGACCATACAGCAGTTCAAAGGGGCTGAACCCTAGGGACTTCTGTGGCACCTCGCGGTATGCAAAGAGCAGGCATGGTAAGAGGACGTCCCACTTACGCCTCATTGGACCTTCTAGGCCCATGATCATGCCCTTCAGGGTTCGGTTGAATCTTTCAACCAACCCATTTCCTTGGGGATGGTAAGGTGAGGTGAACTTGTAGGTCACACCACACTCTTGCCAAAGGGACTTCATATACTTGGATATAAAGTTGGTCCCCCTGTCGCTCACCACCTCTAGAGGGAATCCCACTCTGGAGAAAATTCCCATCAGTGCACGCCCCACCACGGGGGCCGTCACTGTCCTCAGAGGGATGGCTTCAGGGTACCGGGTGGCATGATCCACCAAGACCAGGATGAACCTGTTGCCCATGGCTGTCTTGGGGTCCAGAGGCCCAACAATGTCAATACCCACTCGTTGGAATGGAGTACTGACCACAGGGAAGGGTTGGAGGGGAGCCTTGTTCTTCCCTCCGCTCTTCCCACTTGCCTGGCAAGTTGGACAGGTCCTACAATGAGCATCTGAGCTCTTGTGCATTTGGGGCCAGTAGAAGTGGGTGACAAGCCTGTCATAGGTCTTGTCCATCCCCAAATGTCCTGCTAAAGGCACATCATGAGCCAGTCCCAGTAGGAAGGCTCTGAACTTCTGGGGTACCACCAGCACACGGGCTGACCCAGGTTCAGCAGCCTTAGGCTCTGAATACAGGAGGTCATTCTCCCAGTACACATAATGTGTTTTGGCCTGAACACCATTGGCCTGGTCTGCAGCCTGCTGCCGCATACCAACATTCTTTCTGCTCCCTGCAGAATGCCTCCCTGGAGGGGCCTCCTTCTTGCTGCCAATGGGTCAGCTCAGGCAGGTCCCCCAGTTCGGCAATCTGTTCCCCAGTAGGCTCCAGGGCATCCCCCTCAAGGTCTGCTTCCTCCTGGACCGTGGGAACTTCAGGGGCCGGTTTCCCGCGCACCCTGCGCCTTCTCCCTAAGGCCGGTTCCTGGGCCTCTCCTTCAGGCCCCAGGACCTCTTGATCACCCCTACTGGCTGCCATTGACCGGGTGGTCACGCACGCCCAGTCAGGTAGACCCACCATCTTCAGGTGAGTCGTTTTCTCCACCTTTTCCCAAGGGGAGTCCTCCAAGTCATTCCCTAGCAAACAGTCAACAGGCATGGCTTTCCTCACACAGACCTGCAGAGTACCAGAGACCCCCCCCCCCACTCGAAGGGAACTTGAGCCATTGGACATTGACTCTCTGAGTTGTCAGCATTGACAACCCTACAATAGGCATGGGGTACAACCTGCTCTTGAGACACCAGGTGATGCCTCACTGCAGTCACACTAGCTCCTGTGTCTCTAAGAGCCTCAGCTTTCCTACCATTGATGGTAACCACCTGCCCATATTTTTTAGTGTTAGAGGGCAGGTAGTTTGTAGGGACCATCTCACTGTCTCCTAGGGAGACTAGGGTCATCTGAACAGGATCTCCACCCCCCGGGACCATCACTTCTTCTCCTAAGTGAACACTGGTCACTTGTCGGGGCGGAGCATCAGTGGGTGCTGGTTTTCCAAACAGGCGACACTTGGGGTCACTGGCTATGTGCCCCGGGTCACCACATTTGAAACAATTAAAGGGCCCCTTTGGAACAGGTCTACCTGTCGGGGCCCCATTCTGCTTTGGGGGTGGGGGAGGCTGAGAACCTTTCTGCTGGTCCCCTTGGGGATTACTTTGGGGGCCTTTTTGGAACCCTTTCTGTTTTCCCTTGTCCCCCCCACTCTTCTGCTGGGGACCCTGCCCACCCTTGGCGGAGTCTCCCACTGGACCCTTGTGGACCCTGGTGCTGAGCCAGCGGTCCGCCTCCTCAGCAAGCTTCCTCGGGTTGGACAGCTTGCTATCAATCAGGTGCTGGCGTAACTCAGGAAAACATTGATCAGACAAGTGCTCCCATGCAATTAAATCAAAGAGACCTTGAAAATCATTCACTTTGTTACCCTTCACCCAACCATCCAGTGCTCTGCAAAAAAAAGTCACAAACTCCACATATGTATTCCCAGGCCGCTTAGTACACCCCCTAAACTTCTGTCTATACAATTCAGGGGTAAGCCCATACCTGGTCATTAAAGCTTCTTTCATATGGGGATAGGATCTCTGGTCTTCAGTGGGCAAATCTAGCAGGGTGTCCCGCCCTTCGCTAAGGAACCTTCCCCACAACCCCGCTCCCCAATCCTTGTCAGGGACCCGGTGGGAAAACATGGCTACCTCATAGGCCCTAAACCACTGTCCTATGTCATCCCCCTTAAAGAACTCTTTAACTACATCTTTGGGGATGTGCACTCTAGACTCTACTTGCACCGGCGTTGCGCTGCCACCAGAGGGAGGATGATCCAAGGTTTTCTCTTTTAGACTCATCTCCCTCATTTTCACTTCATGCTCCATTTGGAGCTTTCGCTCTTCCAGAGCCATTCTTTTGCTTTCAAGCTCCATTTGGCCCTTTAAATTCAATTCTGCCATCTTCATTTCATGATCCCTGGTTGCCTGTCTGTCTGCCAGCTCCTCTGGCGACAGGCCTCTGCCAAAGCTAAGGACGCTGTCTGGTTTTTCCAGACTCACAGGATCCATAGGTGCATCCTGATCCTCATGCGCCTTCCTAGATTCAATCCAGGCCTTCAGGGCCTTGTAGAGCTCAGGTTTGTTTCTGCACCCCACGTGTGGAACCTTGAGTTTCCTGCAGAAGAACTTCAGTTCCTTTCTTGTGTAGTCATCCAGCTTTGATGCATCCCATTCTAGCTCCAACGCACCAGAGGCTATGGATTCTCCTCCATCAATGCTGTTTGTGCCAGGCATGGTTTCAACACTAGGGATCTTCTTCTTTGGCAAAATTAAAAAAGTCTGTGGCTAAGATACTGGACTGTAATCACTATGCAATGGTCAGTAGCTAAGGTAAAACACTGCAAATGTAAATTCGCGATCCTCACCGCTGCGTCCAATGTAGGAAGGGGGAGTCTCTGGTTGGCGCAGTGCAGCACTGGCGACAAGCAGGGCCTCTCTCTTCCTCGTCAGGGCTGAGGGTTACCTTCAAGAACAACCTCTGCTCACCCTCTAGGTAGTGTGGCGCAAGCAGTCTAGGCTAATCTCTGGGGCACATAGGGTTAAACATTTGCAATATTATACCACCACAACCAACCCACCACCCAATGACACCAAACTGTATTTGTAGAAAAAAAATATATATCTTTATATAAGATTCTTTCACGCAGGCTTGTAAATACAGTCTTGGTTACTTGCAAAATTCTAGTTACTTGTAATGTGCCACAGTTCTTATTAGCAATAAGCAATCTTTGTTCAGCGTTTCAAAAGCAATTGTAGTTCTTATTGTGCTCGTTGTTACTCATGGACCAATGTTCCTAAAAAAATGACCTTTCCCAGATTAAATTAGGCTCACAATGGTCCAGGCACCGTGTGCTGCGTGTGGGCCCCTTTCGCTGGCTCTGGTACGCTTTGCAGAGCCTCAGTGCGACTCGTTCAGTGAATCCAGCGCGGCCCCGCTAAACCTCACGCATCTCACGTGAGCAGCGTACGGCGCTGAGGAAGGGGGGCGAGGCGTACTGTGCGCTGGAGCTGTGCGAGCCGTACCGAAGCCGGGAGACAGGATGGGGACGTCTCCCAGGTACGGCCACACAGCGGAGGGGCCTCAGGGGGCTCGAGGGAGTGCGCGCCTCACGGACTTCGGGTCCTGAGCGCCACGCACTTTGCACCCACAGTCACAGTACCTTCTTGAGGGGTTCGAAGGCCACAGCAGCGGGGGTCAGTCTTGATCACGTCGCGGTGCTTCTTGGGGGCAAGGCGGGCTACGGCTCATCAGGCGTAGGCTCAGGGCTCTCCAAGGACGGTGCTTTGCGGGGCAGACAGACGTACCCGCAGCGTGCGCTTCTACCCAGGAGGGGGAGCGGCTGCAGGTGGTGCGGGCAGGAGTACGGGTTGGACACAACGGGACGTACTCTCCTGCGGGACGCTCGTAGCTGTGCACTTCACAGCAGCGGGCGCTTCTTCCAGTGCGATCACGGCGGGGAGGTCGAGGCGGGGCGGGGGTCCGTCTTTACTTTACGGGCTGCGGCGTTGGGGGCCAGCAGCTCGTGGTGCTCGGACCGGACGGGTCCTCCTTACGTTGCAGACCCAGGCTCAGCCTTTCCAACAGTTGACGGTGCTCGGCCCAGTGCGGCTGGGCTTTACTTTGCTTCCTGTGGGTCGGCCAAGCAGAGGTCGCGGTGCTCAGTGGACCGGGGACGCCCTGCTTCGTGGAATGTGCGGGGAGGGTTCCTCACGCACTCCGCTCCCCTGAATCAGCGCTGGAGGGTCAGAACACTTCCAGCAGCAGCTTCTTCCTTCTGGGGGGTAGCGCCCAATGTTCCTGGGGCGCAGTTCAGGGGGCAAGTTCCACAGCAAGCCCTTGGAGATCTTTAGCAGAGTTTGGCACAAAGTTCAATAAAAGCAAAAGTCTCTTGTAGTCTTTTCTTTCCTCTCCTTCTGCAGCAAGGCACCAGACACAGGCCAGAGACAGCACTCCTCCTTGTAGTCTTCTTCCAGGTCCTTCTCTTCGGGCAGAGTTTCTTCTGTAGCGCAAACAGGATCTAATTTACAAGGAGCAGGGCTCCTACTTTTATACCCAGTTTCTTTTGTTCTTACAGGCCAGGGGGGCCTTTGCATAACTGCTCTCAGTCCCTGAGCACTTGTGGTGGGTACTTCTGCTTCTGCATTCAGTGTGAGGGCAGGCACATCAGCCGCTCCCCAGGGGGGCGGAGCCGGCATTGTGAGGACAGGGGCAGCCTGAGCACTTTGTTGACAAGCTTCGGTCCTTCCTGGGCCAGGTGCAGGCTGAGTCATCAGTCGCTCCCCAGGAGGGCGGAGCCAGCATTGTGGAGGCAGAGCACAGCCTGATGCATCATTCAGGGGAAACTCCCACCACCCACTAAGGTGTCATCCTGCTATTCACAACCTGTCAACTCCTAGCCCTGTCACTCACACACTCAGACAGTCAGATACACACAAGAGCAGAGGCGGGCTGAAATGGTTAGACAAGCAAATGCTAGCTTTCTAAAAGTAGCATTTGCAAACACAGGATATTAAAATAAACTTTACTAAAAGAAGTATTTTATTATTCTGAGTTCAGGCATACTAAACATTAATTTCTACCATGTTCCCTGAGCCTACTGGGATTATAGAGTGTAATAATTCCAGCAGCCCATCTGGCCTAGAAGGGAACTGGTAGCCTTACAATAGTGAAAAACGAATTTGGCAGTAATTCACTATTAGAACATGCCACACACATCAGGGCATGTTCTACCTTATACTTACAATGCACCCTGCCCTCAGGCCTACCATAGGGGTGACTAATATGAAGTTAAGGGAAGGTTTAGGGGCTGGCAAGTGTGTGCACTTGCCCAGCTAGCATGACAGTACCAGACTGCACGCAGGTTCTGCAATGGCAGACCCCAGACATATTTTAAAAGGCTGCTTCTGTGGGTGGCGCAACCAGCGCTGCAGGCCCACTAGCAGTATTGGCATTCACAAGCCCTGGCACTCCTGGTGCACTTTACTGGGGACTAACAGTAAATCCAATGAACCAATCATGGATATCAATCATATGTACACTTTACAGTAGGGAGCACTTGCACTGCGGCACGGGTTGGCCGTGGCGCAGTGCCCTGAGTAGCGGACACCAGCAAAACATTTGAGGCACAACAGCAAAAAGTGGAAGGGAAACTCACGCCAAGGTGCCAGGTCTAACAAACGCAGTATGTCATCGATACGTAGTAAAGAGCCTACTTGATCGTTGTTAAGACAAGCCGAATCTGACTGGAGAAACTCCGCCCAAGCCCTTCTGTAAGCTAAACGTGTGCTGATAGCAATAGTGTTCCACCAACATCTTTATCTTCAACCCGCTAAAAACCATACCTCCTGAGGAACCTGTTTTTTCGTAGTTTGCTTTGGGAGCCAAACTGCGGATTCTCTGCCACTGAGAACGAGAGAACGCATCTGCTATATTATTGTCCAGACCAGGCATATGCTTAACTCTAAATGTTATATTATCAATCAATCGTCTGTTAAAGCGCTACTACTGACCCGTAGCAAACCAGCTTAAATCTCTGCAACCATTGAAGCAGACTTCTCTCTTTTGCCTATTGAACATTCACCAGATCCGCTACAGTTTTGTTGTCGACATGAAAAGCACTGATTTGTTTGCCAAAAACGTGCTCACAATTGTCAAAGATACGATCAGGGGAAAGAATGCAATACTGCAATTCTCAATAATGCACTTATGAGGCCATGGTTCCGCATACCCTTAGCTCCTGACACATCAGATTTTTTTTTTACTGACTATATCAAACGTTCATCCAAAGGCCTGATAGGAACACCGTTTAAAACTTTTAAGGAACATAATCCAAACCTCAAAATGGAATCTCATGGACAGAGACACTCTAACCCTGTGATGAGGTAAGGAAAAAAACAGCCATAACAAAGCCCTACCTCCGCCAGAAGGATCTCCCTGCCTTTACTACACTGAAAGCAAAGTTTAGGCGCCCTAGTAACCGCTGCATTTCAAATAGAGTGAGTGTTGGTGACATCCTAGCCTGTTTCAACAAATTCATAATTTCCTGCACTTTAGTAACTGGCAACCTGGTCTCCATTTTCACTGTAACAATCTCAATACCCAGAAATATGAGGCATGTAGCAGATCCCCCTGTCTTCCCTATTGCCAGAGGCACGCCTAACTCTTGCTCTAAAGATTTAAAGAAATTGATTGCCTTGTTGCACTGTTGTGATCTTTTTGATTTAATAAAAAGAAAATCATCCAGATAATGGGACACTAGGAATGACCTGATCTGAATGAGAAAATCCATTGCAAAAAAGAGCTAAAGTCTTCGACAGCTGACTGGAAGTACCTAAAAGCAGGTTTAACATCACATTTGGCTAACTCCACTCCTAAACCGTCCTTTTTCACCAGATGAAGAGCTACATCCACTAAAGAAATCTGCAGCATAGTGTCTTCCTTGGTGATAAAATCATTCACTGACAAACCCTGGTGCCAGGATAAATGTTGTATCATGCAATATTTTCCCCAAGTCTTTTTTGGAACCACTCCCAAAGGAGAAATGATAAGATTGGGAAGAGGCCAAAAAAGGAAGGGGCCGGCCATCCTACCCTCAGCTATTTTAGAGTGTAATTTATGAGTAATGACCTGTGGGAATTGTTTTGCAGATTTCAAGTTTTGGGCAAACCTGCAGTTACTAGAACCCTGATAACAGAGCTTACAACCTTCTTAAAGACCCCCACTACAACTTCAAAGCTTTTTTTGAGGATAAAAAATGAAGCCACAAACAGAGCTTGGGATATCAATTGGTGGAACTGCTTTTGAAGTAAGGCTGGAATGGGGCTCCTCTCCCTCTACCTTGACCGACAGGGAAACTAATTCTTTTTAGCTAAACATTGCATAAATGGCATGTTGGCCACCACATTTGGAACATTCGTGCCTATATTTGCATGTATTTTCCTGGCAGAAACCTCTGTTAAAATCCCAGCATGCTCCTGTAGTGAAAGTTTGAGATTGTGCCCAAGTGCCCACCCCTTCCGGGGTATATCTGTTAAGAATGGGCCAAAGGGCAATAGCAAGCCCACTAGCAGTATGCATCATAGGGGCAGGTCTCTGGGGATAAATCCATTGTACCCATAATTCTTTATCCACCTCACTCCAAAGCTTCTCTGGAACGAGGACTAGACGGGTTCTAAACTCTTCGTCATAATGTAGTCAGGCAAAAACTTCCAAAATTCTGATTGAGCCTTTGTAATTGCATCCAAATATTTGAAAATTGGGACCGAACAGTCGGGAAATCTTATACAGTAAACACTTGCAAAAAAATCAAAAAAAGGTCGAGGTTCAAGAGTCAATATTAGTGGGAGCCCTGGATCTTTTAGCTAGCTCCCAAGCCTCCTCCCTAGACCCTTCTTTGGATAGAACCTCCCTGCAGTAACTTGAACACATCCACACACTCTCCACCCCAAATATTTTGTCTTTGGTATTCTTGTTAAGATGTGAACCCAAGGACCTCAACAGCCCCATATAGGGAAGCCTTTTAAGACCTATGACTTTGTCCTTACCATCATTCTCCCCTAGTGAATTTCTGTCAGACACCACCAATTTGTCTTGAACTATATCAAACTTATGCAAACTACATTCTGTAGCATCGAAGGCGGCTCACCAGCAGCAACAAACCTTAGCCTCTGCGGCCTTGCTGATGACTACATCTGCTTTATGTTTCTTAGAAACTGTCTTATTAGGAAAACTCAAACACAGCGGCTCACCTGCTTGACAGGGCTTGTCCGGTGGTATAAGCTTTTTCTTGCTGGAGCCTTCAGATGCCTTTATCGCTCCAAATCCTTCCAACTTCTTTCAGATTCTTTTATCTGCAAAATATTAGCTCAGGAAATCTTATTACTAATCCCCCCTTTAGAGAGAAAAAAGGCTATTAGACAAATAATCACTGCTAGCAAGCTCACCCTCTTCCAAAACAGATAATGGACTGTCACCATTAGCATGAAACCCCTGACGAACCCCGCTGCAGGATGGTTGGGCTCCATCGCCCTCACCACCATCAAAGGGACTGCAGTTCACCGCTTTTTTGAACTGTGTGAATTTGTGGATAGATGAAGGCATTCGGAAAACCCGCTGCGTGATTTTCCTTTTGCTGCTGAGGAAATGAAAACAGGATGCTTGATACCTGTTCAAAGGTGTATTACTGCACCTGATGCCCTTTTGCAGACTTGTCTTATCGTTGGCCTGTAAGACGCTAGAACTCGCAGACATAGGGGACTCAACATTAGGTCAGATGAAGTAGTGTTTCCCTTACCTTCAAAGCTAACCGAAACCTATTGGTCCTGCCCTAGAAGCTCACTATACATCCCTGACTGAAAAATGATTGACACTGCCAATCACAATACCTGAAAGCAGCAAAAAGATGCACCACGCTTAGACTGCAACACCTGGCTGCCCCTAGCAGATTTCAAACCAGACTGAACATCGACACCAACCCTGAACGCGTCCCCAATGGACTGAAACTACACAACTTAAAGATGATTTGCCACTCACATAAGAAATCGCCGGCAAAATAGACCTCTCACCAAACACAGAAAGCACTGTTTTTTTTTAAAGAAATTTGTTCCAAATATGAATATAACATTTAGAAGTTGAACTAAGCAGCAGAGCCCTGAGTAAGATCAAAATAGCCCTATGTAGATCGCCACTAGGTGGCGCCAACACCTGACTTTCACCAAAAAACCAACATCTGTGCCAACACAGTCCCCTTTAAGAGCCTCTGCTTCCTTGATACCTCTGACTGCGCGTGTGTGAGCCCAGCCCTTCCCTCTCCCCAAACTTGAGGAAGCAGGCTGCTGCTGACCAGATGTGAGTGAAGCACCTCCCTTCAAAACCTTACCAATGCCCTTGCTCCATCTTAACAGAAAACATTTTCATGGGAGCTAGATATAAATCCAGCCCATTAGCGGCAGAAAAAACCCCATCCAAATAAGCCCTTCCTTGACCCAGCACCCCAGGAGCCAGCAAAACCACCATCCCTGCCTGGCAAATGACACTCAAGGCATCCCTTAACCCCTTCGCTGCGGGGGTAATTCCCCCGCTGTGCTGTGGGACCGGGGGGCGCGCACAGTGCCCCCATGCTCATGACGAGCTGAGCTCGTCATGAGGCACAGTGCTCCTGTGCTCATGACGAGCTGAGCTTTCGTTTTCGTGGAACGTTCAGCACAGCAGGGGAATTATCCCCGCGTGTGAGCTTTCCACGGCTCATGACGAGCTCAGCTCGTCATGAGCACAGGAGCACCGTGCCTCATGACGAGCTCAGCTCGTTATGAGCATGCAAGTTGCTAACAGTAGCGGAGGCATCAGCCCTCATTGTTTAAATTACAATAGAGCCCAGCGCAGAGTAAATAAAACCACAAAACGGCACAAAAACAGCCGCGCTGCCGCCTACCTTGCTCTAGGACCCCCAACTGGCACTAATTAGAATGCAGCTTTTGAAACCGCCGCGTTCTAAAGCAGGCGCTTCACCAAGGCGCGCTCGCTCTGGGCAATTCCAAGCCCGAAGCTGCCCGGGGACAGACATTCTTCGAATGCCCCCTCCCCAGCCCCCCATTCCTAACGTACATGTAATGTAGACTGCACACCTACAGATGTGCAAATGAGCATAGTCCAACTTGTCGCGCCGTCGGGTTCCATGAAACAAAAGCTGCCAGTTTCCTAGGTCCAATTGCTAACAGAATCTTTAAAAACGTCATGTTGCTGGAAATATTCAGCGCGCTGCAGGTGTCAATAACCTGAAAACCATAACATAACAAACTGAAGCAAACCCTGGCTGGGTCTGTCCGATGTAGAGGGCATTGGTGGGGCTGCCAGGAGATTTTGTTGCTTATTTCAGGCTCTTGAAATTTTCCTTTACTAGTTTCTACTGACCAGTGTCTTGAATGGCAGATCCTTCTCCCACCTGGCCCCTAAACTCTGGAACTCTCTACCATGGGAATGTCGGACCCTGGACACAGAATTGGCGTTTCGGAAAGCAATTAAAACATGGCTTTTCAAGCAATACCTCTAATCTCTGTCCTAAATTAACCTGCGCCCTGTCTCTTAGCCCTGGGAAGCCCTAGGGCAGCTATGCGCTTTATAATTCGTCAATAATACTAATAATAATAATGGTTATTTCAAATTGGTCCTCATGCGTAGTTTCTGTAATTCTTACTCAAAATCATTTCCAAAATGTAATAATAAATGTCTGGTGGACGAGGTGTAGTTAAAAGAAAATGTATTTATCTTAGTTGTAGAAAATAATATTCATAGTAGGCTCTTGGTTTAGTTACAGTCCTTAATATAGCTCCCAGGTCCCTTGGTTAGCCCCACCTCCTGGAGGCCAAAATTGAAACTATCCTAGGCTTGCTACCCCCCAAAACACAGACTGTGGTGAAGGCCTTCTCGGGCCTCTCTGGATACTAAAGGAGGTTCTTTAAGGGATATGGCACCATTGCTGACCTCGCAACTAAGCTCACTTTGAAGAAGTAGCTCAAGAAGGTGATAGAGGCCTGTCAGAAAGCCTTTGACTTCCTCAAGGAGGTCATGTGTTCAGCACCTGTACAGAAGGCTCCTGATTTCCCCAGGAGTTCATTGTGCAGACGGATGAATCAAAGAATGGCGTTGTTCTTACCATAGTTACATATTGAGGAACTAGACCAACTTGTAGCCTTCATTAGCAGGAGGTTACTTCCCTGGGAACAGAGGTGGAGCGCCTTTGAGAGGAAGTTTTTTGCTGTGGTCCGAGCACTGAAGAAACTGAGGCCGTATCTGTTTGGGAACCCACTTCTGGGTCCAAACAGACCAAAAGACTCCTCAGATGGCTCATTAAAATGAGGGGCGAGAATCCCAAGCTGTTCAGATCGTCCATTTCTCTACAGGAAATAGACTTTACAGTGGACCAACGCCATGGGTCAGACCATAACAAGGATCTCTCTAGGTCTTCCGCCTTGATGAGGAGAACTCCAAGAAGATTGGGCATATCTCCGCACTTTCCTGCTAGGGGGTGGAGGGGGGGTCAAATGTTATAGCTGACAGCCTTGGGGTAGTCTCCACCTCAAATATTTGCCATATTCCTCGTTTTTGTTGGCCTTAGGACTCTGTGCACATTACCACTGCTAACCAATGCTAAAGTGTGTGTGCTCTCGCCTCTAAACGCGGTAAAATTGACTTACAACCAATTGGCATTTTTAATATACTTATAAGTCCCTAGTAAAGGGGTACTGCATATGCCTAGGGCCTGTAAGTTAAAAGCTACTAGTGGGATTGCAGCATTTATTGTGCCGCCCCCTTAAGAAACCCTTTAAACATGTCTCAGGCCTGTCATTGAAGCCTGTGTGGGCAGTTTTAAACAACTCTTTCAACCTGCAATGTAAACCTTATGCCAAGCCTCAGCCTTCCTTTTTAATATATGGAAGTTACTCTTAGGGTAAGCCCTAAACTGCCAATAGGGCAGGATGCAGTGTATTTAAAACATTAGACAAGTGCTTTTAAACTTTTACATGCCTTGTTACTGAAAAACTCTTAAATTTGTTTTTTTCACTGGTTCAAGGGCTGCCTCTTCCATAGAATAACGGTGATTTAACTTATTACATTTAATAAGTGATAACATTCAATTGTGAGCAGGTAGGAGTATTGAGTTTGGTTTCTAAGGAATTGTAATTTAAAACCCTCTTTAATGGTAAAGTCATAGTTTAAACTCAGTTCTGAAAATGTCGCTTTAAGAAATGCTGCTGGGCCACATGACTTGATGTATCTAGCAGTTGACCTTTGTGCATTACTCCCAGACAGTGAGACAAAGGGACTAGGTGTTGGCAGGATGCACCATCTCTGATGTGATGACGGAAAAGAGCTGTTACCTACCATACTTGCACATCACAAAGGCTCTGCCTGAGCACAATCACAAATGGTTTGACACTAGTTTTTGTGATCCCCATACAAGTTGGTGCCTGGTCAGGAAGGCAGGAAACTCCAAACATTTCTTGGGGTGCAAACCTCCTGAACCTTCTCCCCCTGATCAGAGCCCCAGGGAAGGAAAAGGCTCCGACCATCTTAAACCCAGCATCTGAACTCTGTCTGCTGGGAGCCTTCCCACCCAAATGTTGTAATCCTAGTCCTTGTGCCTAGGAAGTGGGCCCGAAGGTGCTCTGCCAGCCCAGCTGTGGTTCTGTGAAGCATAACCACCTCTGCACTACATCCTCAACACGGAATCTCACAACTCTCTGCTGACCAGTATTTAAGATACTTTGTTCAGCAGACCTAACTTGGTCCCTGTATATGGTCCGCACTCTATCTGGATCAGCCTGAACTTTCGACTTTGTGCCGGTCCACTAGGACCAGATAACCACAGATGGCACTTTTTGCTTCTAGGCTCTTTTTTTACTTGAACAGTTCGAAATTGCATATCTTCAGTTCTACTGATTGGATTTTTGTTGTTTTTGAATTAAATAATTTACTAAATATGACTATTTTTCTATAGTGGTGTGGGAAAATACTTTACACATTGCTTCTAAGTTAGGCCTGACTACTTTATGCAAAGCTATCAGAGGGTTAAACACAGGTTAGTTTGGAGTTGGTTGTGACTTCACCTTAGCAGGAATTGTGGTTTCTGCTAGATTAGTGTTTCAAAATCCTCAGCAAGTAGTCCACTTATCAACAGACTTTAATGACATTTGTAAGGGTGTAAATTCAAATACAATTTTTTCTAAAGTAAGAAAATTATTATGGTGGTTTAGATGGGAGGTTAAACTCACTAATAAAATAATACAAATAAATCAATACATAAATGATTGAATATATATGTATATATATTCTTTTTAAAAACCTTTTCTGCATTTGAGTATCTATGTGATGTAATGGTACTTCATATGTAGTACATTCCAATCTGCTGAATGTAATGCCGACTCTTTATGTAGTTATGGCCAATGTAGTGGCATAGATCGAAAATATTGTTATATTCTGTAATTTCCTTTTGTAGCGAGTCTCTTCTACTTATACTTTGCATCTAATGTGTCTACTATCCTGAGACATGGAATACAGCAATTAAAATCCTGTTTGCTAAAGACATGTCACTCACAGCCAGCCTCTGGCAGGGCTGGCTGTTTATGGTCCGGATTGTCCTAGTACCTGTAGCTCTCATGTAGAATCTATCTCAGACCGTTTACAGCATTCTATCAGCAGTGCTTAATTTGAGCAGGTGGCTTCCGGTGCTCGGCACCGGCACTTAATTGTCAACACTGGTACTTATAACATCTGCCACATGGTGGTGCTCTTTGTCTCATTCAGAGACAAGCATAACAACAGTTGATTAGTGCTTCAATGCACTTTAAAAATGACTAATACCTGCCGCCAAAGCCAGTCTTGTAGAGTTGGGGGCCTGGAATAGTCAGAATTGTCACACTTGTAGGTGTGTGATGGATAGTAGTTATGTTTTTCCTTTTATTGGCAGCTCTGACAGCAGCAGTGGGCGGTGCGAGCCGAAGTGGCCTCCTGAAGAGGGCCCTGGCACTCCCATTTTTACAAATTAAGCACTGCCTATTGGCATAATTTCTACAGGAGGTCCATGAGAAGGTGTCCTTGTGTTGCTGACTGACCTTATAAAGAATGTCATGGGTAATTCTTACAGCCCTGTCAACGTGTATACATGTAAACAAACACGTAGGGCAGTATGTGTAACATGGATGACACACACATTGGCTGCTATCAGTCTGAGTACCAGAACACAGCTCATACCATAGAAATAACAAGAGTATGTTGTGAGTATATCCCCCAAGGCTGGAGAGATTTCCCTGCCCAAATATCCACAGTGCATTCTTTTCGCCTTCCTTCTTCCGTAGTCCTATCTGCCCGTGTTGTCCTCTTCGCCTGCTTGCACCAGCTTGTGAGCATTTCCTTTTCACCTTTGCATGTTTTCCAACTCTCACTGAAGATTTTTCAAAATGGAAAACATTTTTTAAATAGAATAATACAAAAAAAATCAATATATAAATAATTTCTACCAATAGCAAGACACATCCACAATATTATGTTATTTTCTCTAGTAACGCTTGGCATCCAAGTCTGTCATCATAAAAGGTGGAGCACAGCAAGTACACGTTTGCTTCCCAAGAACAGGCCACTCCCAGGTCTCATGGTGCATTCCAACTCTCTCCCAAGATTTCCTTTGAGATAATTGAGCTGAATCAAAGAAACAGGTTTTCCATTTTGAAATACACCACAGGGCTGGTGGTTAGCTGCCTCTTGCAGGCCAACATTCCTGTGATTGTTATTAATTGCAGAGGGTCACACACTGGGACCTGCCTAATGTCAATTGATTGGATAGGTAGTTCTACAACTTCCTGTGAGTCCCTGGTTTGCAAACGAGCCTGTTTGTACTTAAGTCAATACACAAAATTACTTGGATTCATAGAAAGTCACAGTTTTCAAATTGTTTTTGTCAATCAATTTTAGTACTTATGGCCCCAGTGCATGAGTTTATTGAAAAGGATATTTACACTTTCGATATCTGAGGGGTTTGTGATGTCTAGGTGTAACTGTGCGTAATTGTGGAATGCGTGTGTCTTCATGTATGACAATCTTTTTATTTTGTATCAGTGATCATAATGCAGCCAGGTAAAGGATGAGTTAGGCGGGCAAAGGGTTACAACTTGCTGTGCATAAACAGTGGTGGATAAACAGGAAGACGTGGAGGAGTCCAGTTTTACAAATTGAGATCTAGGGGCCAGATGAAAAAAGCTTCTTTGAGGTCACAAATGGCCCAATTGGCAGAATTAGTCTGTTTGCAAAATCATTTTTTAATGTATAAAGCCCTATTTGCGATCGGGTAACCTATCACTGAATCTCAAATTGGATTTGCATTTCACTAATAGGAAGGGGCATGTTTAGGGTGTGTCTTCCTAATACCGAATCGCAGTGGTATGTGTGAATGTTTTGCAACCACAAAACATTTGCGTTTTACCACCAACTTCAAGTAGGTGGTACCCCATTTGCAAATGGGAAGGGGTCCTTTCACCCTTGTGAATGTTTGTAAAAGCCTAGAGCAGACAGTAGTCCCACGGACCACTGCCTGCTCTTAAAAGATGAAAAGAAAATGTTAAAAAAAAATTCTCCACGCATTCCATTTTCCTTTATGGGGAACGGGCTGCATTTCAAAAACAAAAATTGCTTTATTGAAAAGCATTCACAGACATGGTGGTCTGCTGACCCCAGCAGGACACTATCACTGTCATTTTAGTGATTCCCAATGGGTCTCAAACTACGACTACCTCATGAATATTAATTAGGTATGTCTATTGTGACCCACTGGGAATCACAAACTGTGTCAAAGACACATTTGTACATTGGTGTTTTACCAAATAGTGAATCGCAAAAATGTGCTGTTTGGTAATCGCAAACAATTCCCTGAGTACATCTGACATTAGATGCATGGAAAATAGAGAACCGTGTCAGAACACCACCCTTGATCCCTATTCTGGAGCGGAGAATACGGAGTGAGGGCCGCACTGATTGTAGCGGGCATCGGGCATTCTCCCAGGAGGCTGGAAGAGTGGGACTGTTTTTGTTACTGGGGGCAATATTTCCAGCGGTGCTGCTTTATCGGCCCCAGTAACAAACAGGGTTGGATTGGGATTAAAAATCCGCCCAGGCACGGTAAAAAAAAAAGTGGCCCAAAATTTGCATATTGCCTTTGCAAAGCACTGCTTCGGCAAAATGTTATAGAAAAAAAAGGGGAGGGGTAAAAAAATGCATGGATTAGTTTACACTGGTGAAACACACCTGAATATAAGTGAGGCTACTTTTGCTCAGGCCCCTTGCCCCCGCTCAATATGCATATATTAATGGACCGGCCCCAGTGAGAGAAAGGGAGTGACACCTCTGCCCTTTAATAAAAGGGAGGTAATGAATGTCCATCTGCCTCCAGAAAGGCCACTCAGGCATCCACTGGGCCGCTGGCGGCATCCGAATAACGCAGAAACCGCCAATTCGCCCCTCCAGACTGCTCAAAAAACCAGCTCACGGCTGGAACTGGACACCGGCCCCTCGGGCATTGCCCGCGTTACCAATCTGACGCTGGTAACAAAAGCAGCAGGGAGACTGGTCCGTCAAAATTGCCAGGGCTGCTTTGGGTTCCCAGTCTGACCCCGAACGGAGTAGTGTCTAATTGGCAGTGGTGTCAAATGCTGCTGGAAGTTCCAGTAACAGTAGGAGGTGGATATCACTAAGTTTAAGAATATTCAGGGTATCATAAAACTGTAGGATTGTATTTCAGGTGCTGGATTTGGGCCATAAACCAGATTGGAAGGGGATTGGAAGTCTGGTGTCTGTAATGTGAGAGAGGAGTTGTAGAGGAATAGATTTTTCAATGAGGTAAGCTGGAAACTGATCTTAAGTTCTGAAAGTCAGTGGGAGTGGAGTGGGAATTGACCAGATTTGGGAGTGATGTGAAACATGCCCTTTTCATGAGAGGAATTAATGATGCTCAGAATAAGTGGGTCTAAATGTTGAGCACCCGATTTCATTAGATTTCTTGGGATGGGGTCGCCAGCATCTGCACAGGGTTGGTGGAGGCAATGATTTCTGATTTTTTTAAACACTGCACCAGTGATTTGCTTCCTATTTCTGCAACAGCATGTAAAGGAGATTAATTATTGCTCAATGACATTAAACAGTTACTAGAGGCTTATGAGATTCAGAATATTTGAAATGAAGGAGTAGCAGGATTACAAAAAAAGGTAAATCTAGACAATTTGCTTGTCAACTGGATCATAATCATTTTTTATTCTGTACTTAGTCCTCATCACTTTTTTATGGCATCAATTTAGGCAAATTCCATGGCCTTGATACTATTTTAGTGTTAACACTCAAGTTTATGCAATGGCAAAGGATGAACATCTTTGGGATTTCAAGGGAAGAAGTCATTGACAAAGACTGTTTCTCAAACGATGTGATCCTTGACATGGTTTCCGAATGGGGGCAGGAACTTGATTCATGTCCAGCCTGTTCCAAGGGTAGCCATCCCCCTGTCAAAGTCCTGGCTACCCCGCATTTCATGGCCACGGGATCTTCATAGGGGGCCTCCCCTCCCAACATAGGCATGTCACAGGCATGCCAGTCTGGACACGTGCATCAGGTACTGAGATGCATCAACAGAAGAGTGCACCGCTTTATCACCCTGCCACAGTCATTGGTGGAAAGACAAAGGATGCCAAGAGAATTGTATGCCTTGGTGTAGCAGGTAAACAACAACAAAACGGATTAATGGAGGGTCCAAGGGATATAAGGTTTAGAGACCCATACCTGTTTAGTATCCCCAGCAACCTCTATATGTATAACACAGAAAACACAGGGGGTCTATCAGCTTAATTATGTAGCTGGACTGTCAGTCCGAGTCACCGGGCCCGTTATTAGACAGATATTTGTTTGACTGTCTCTCTTGCACTGTTCTTGGTTTTAATTAGGAGGTGTGGTTTGTCCGCAGAATAAAGTTATTAGTAGGAGGACACTCCATCCTATTTTAAGTCACATTTTCTTTGTTGCACTGTTTTTCACTTGACCATCAAGGATCAGCCATCACTGACGGTTCACGCATGTTGCTGAACCTAATCCTTAACCAACAATAGATAGTGCGGTGTTTGTTGTCCCAATGAACAGGGGACCAGACTGACATGCACTTGGGTTTGGCCAAATGATAGGACTGATCACTGAGTCTATTTGATGGAAACCCTTTAATAATTGGTCTGGATTTGTCAGCCATGTACGATTGATCTGCCCTTTTGGTGTAGCAGGTGCCATTGATTCTACCCATGTGGTACTAGAACAGCTTTACCACACAGCACTCCTTTTCCACATCAAGCACCACCTGCACGCCATCAACACGCAAGCTTTGAATTGCAGCTCCCTGGTTGGTTTTCATTGTATTTGACCCTCTTGTTCCATACCATGATTTACATTCACAATCCTAACTCCTGGGACTTCTCCCTACCTCCCCATTCTGGTTTGACCCCTCGTCTCCTACCCAGACAAGACCCTAAACTTCTTCAAAAATACAAAAAGAGAACAAATATCATCAAACTCCACATTTCATAATTCTAACCCTGCTAACACTGCCTGACCTGATCAGTAGATTGATCACAGGGCCTATCTCACTGGGAAATCTTTTTCCGAACAATGTGTCTGGGTTTGTTACCTGAAGTCCTATTCATCTCTCTCCCCATCTTGGCTGACTCGGGGACTGTGAGGAGGAGCCAAACAGGGGATGTACAAATATCATTAGCGATAGGTAAGATTGGATTCCTTACCGCCCTAATGAAGATGAAGAAGCCGATGCCACAGCTTACTCAATAACAATGACTCTTTTCCCCGCCCCATAGTACGTCGGACCCGACCCGAAAGTTGTTTTCCCAAGAGGGGGACCTCCACAGACTGATCAATGGAGTGACCAATCAGGAAGCCCGCAACAAGGCCACGAGCAGCAGAAAAACCCGGGAGAAACAACAACCAGCGCGCCTGCTGGAATCTTGCCAACAGGACCGGGAGAAGATGCCGAAGGAGGTGAAGACGCCGCCACTGCTCGAGAGGACATCAAGGAGACCCGACCCGAGGAGCCAGAAGATCCGGAGGTGTGGACCGAAGATTGGTGGAGCCCGGGGGACATGTACTAGCTGCCGCAACTCAGGAGAGTTGTGGCAGACCCTGGTACGTAGCGGAACTGCGGGTACAGGTGGGGGGGGAAGCTGGGAGATAGCTGGAGGCTGTGAGAGAACGTCGTAAACTCTGTTCTTTTTCCTGCCGCACTTAGCCCGTTTTATACCGCTTCCTTGCCTTCCGATTCATAACTGGACCCTAATTAAACATTCTTCGCACAGTACTTCTTTTGATAACCTGTGCATCCAAGAAACCCCTCCCTCACATCGCTAAACCTTACGCACGGTGTGGTGACGGATTAGGTATCCTCCTAGAGTAAAACCCGACATTGACACTGTTCTTTTCTTTGTCTTGAGCGACTGCAGTACCCCGGAGGCTTCCACCACCGAGTATCAAGGTTCCATGGACCACCTGACACCATCCTTGAGGAAGACCCCCAGAAGTTAATGCTGCCAACTCTTATTGCATCGTTTTTCTCTATCCAACTGACTGTTCCCAATATTCTCACTCTCCCTGCGGGGTTATTGTATCATCAATAAAACCCACAATATTCACCCCATACGGCCTCCTCGCTTCTTTTTCTGACCTTCCCTCCGACAGGGACACATGTACGTAGGATTTTGGGGTCACATATGGCCTGATTTGCAGAATCAAGCCATTTGCGACCAGAAAAAACAATTTTCTTATGTACCAAACCCATTTTGCAATTGGCTAACCTATTACAGAATCACAAAATGGGTTAGTGATTAGGTATTAGGAAGGGGCGGGTAAAGGGCGTCCCTTCCTAATACCCACTGGTAGTAATATGTGTAAATGTTTTGAGACCGAAAATTGGTTGCAAAACATTTGCATTTTAATGCCTACTCCAAGTAGGTGGTTACCCATTTGCAAACGGAAAGGGGTCCCATGCGGACCCCTTCCCCTTTAGGAATGGTTGCGAAAACGTTTTTTAAGAGATGGGACCGCTGCCTGCTCTCAAAAAATTAAACTGAAACGTTTAATTTTCCTTTTTGAAATGTATCCATATTCCTTTAAATGAAACGGGCTGCATTTAAAAAAAAAAAAAGTTGCTTTATTTAAAAGCAAACATGGAAATGGGAGACTGCTGTCCCCAGCAGGCCACCATCCCTGTGTTTTATTGATACCCAATGGGTTGCAAATTGTGACCTACCTCATGAATATTAATGAGCTGGGTCAATTGAGACCCCTTTAGAAATCGCTAAATGTGTCAAACACACATTAGTGCAAGGGTGTTTGCGATTTCCTAATAGCAAGTTCCAAAAATTCTCTATTAGGAAATCGCAAAATGAAACCTATGTACATGTGGCCCTAAAAGCAGTTCCGTGCTGCGTCACCCAATTTAATGAAGAATCCCCTCAGAAGTTTACTTGAGGTCTGAGCATGTTTATTAAGCAAAAATATGGATATTATGATCACGTGATAAATTGACAATGGGTGCCCCTCGACTACAGTAAGCATCTAATGCTGAGCCTTATGGATGTTATCATATTGGCATCAACTGAACACATGACAGAAATCGAAATAGCTGGATCACTGCGTGTGTGCAGCATATGCATGAAGAAGGTACCAATGGCCTTCAGAAAACTTATAAAAAGTGTAAACTTCTAGGCGCAGTGCGGACTTTGTGAATCCTTGCTTTGAACTGGCAAGCATGAGAATGAGGCTATATGTCTGAAACAGCACGGCCCGCACAGCAGTGGTTAACATGGGCTGGCACAGTAGTGTTCCTAGTACATGCGTGTGGTCTTTCACAGTCGCTTTCTGAGATCCTTAGTCCAAGAGAATCTCCTCATATGTTAGAAGACACCGTGAGCATCAAGGGCCAGATGAAGGAATATGTGGTTGCAAAATACTGGTCTCAAACTGAACAATATTTTTGATCCCAGTAAAGATTTTTAAGAACTGACTTAAGTTGTTCAAAACATGAGACATGTGGCATGATGCCACATCAGAATGAGGAACCCGGTCAGAAGGATGAGAAGAGAGAGGCACAATGCAACAGGGTGAACAACCACCACAGGTGCACAAGAGAAAAGAGAGAAGAGTGATTGGAAAGAGGACTCGTGCCAGCACCGGAGAAGGTGTCCATCAACACAAGCCAGCCACTGGGGTGCAGAGACGTCACTGGAGACAGCTCCGCAGGAGGACCAACCGTAAGCCGCTAGCAAGCGCGATCTACGTCCAGGCCTCACGCTTCACAGTGCGACCATCCACTCACCTGTCACTAGATGCTTGGCATCGATGGCATTACAACTAGTAAGTGCACCTACCAAAAATTAACTGCAAGTGGCAACGAAGTCCCTCCAGTCCTCCTCACTCCAAAATTTCGCCTCAAGAACGATATCACCACCTTTCGCTCAAATGCAAGAAGGTAATCGTCCTCATTACCCTGGTGCATCACCAGAAACACCTACGGAGCACCACACCACCAGAGTGGATCCAAATGCCTGAGTTATCCATAGACCAAAAAGACTTTCCTGGCACCGTGGGAAGCTAGCCAGCCAGGAGCCTTCTGTGTGCCCCCGTCAACCTGAGACCTGCCGAAGAAGAGCATACTCAACCATTGGACTATCCACCATTGGGGTTGCACGAGGCTAAGCCGTGGCCCTGTTGGGAGTTCCACAGCAACCCCTTCGCGCAGCTTACTACAGGCCCTGCACAGCCCATGCAGTCACGTGGCAATCTAGGGGCAAGGACCTCAAGGGAATTCTGGTGGGAGGGGGATCCCAACAAAAGAGATGCGTCTGCTGCAGCACCTCGACAGGCACCAGGAAGCAAGGAGGTCGCGGATGGAGACTGGTCACCCAAAGACCATCTGAGGAAGGCATGGAACCAGACTCCTGACGGCGAGAGCACACAGACTCTGAGACACCACCCTTTTGCGGCTGCATGACCGACTTGGCTGTGGTCCTGTTGGCAGCTCCTCAGCGACGCATACGAGAGGCCCGCATAGTCCACATGGTCCCATGGCAGCCCGGCAGGAAGGCCCTCCAGGAGACTCCTGTTAGAGGGGAGTCCAGGCAGCAGAGGCAAGTCTGAAGCTGCTCTACCAGCGGGCATTGGGAAGCATCATCGCCTCCAGGGAAGCACCGCATCCACCAAGGTCATCCTCAGTATGTGCAGGTTTGCCATCCACCGACCCTGACCGCCTTAAAGAAGATCTCCAAAGTGGACTCCACCACCCCTCCAGATGCACCGCTATTTGAACTGTGTAAATAGACTCCAACTCGGCGAGACCAGGACGGTCCAAACTATGACCTTGAAATGCGATCCAGAGCTCCAGCACTGCCCGGCAGGTGGCCGGTAGCGACTCAATGGCGCTGTGCATTGTTGTTTGTTTTTCCCATTCCCAAGGCACTCCACAAGACCGGCCCAGCCTACCTCAACAGACGACTCTTCTTCTACATCCCCAACCCCCAGCTCCGTTCCGCCGACCTCGCCCTCGCCACCGTCCCGCGCATCAGAAAAAAACCACCGGTGGGAGGTCCTTTTCCCACCTTGCCGCCAAGACCTGGACCACCCCACTTGAGCCTACGACAGACCCAAGACCTGCTGACCTTCAGGGGGCTACCAGGGGCGGCCTTAGGCATGTGCAAGCTGTGCACCTGCACAGGGCCGCCAAACCCCAGGGGCCGCCACGCCAATATATATCCTTATTATAGTAATCCTCAGAGGATGGATACATATTTGCGTGGTGGCCCCTGGCAGGGATTTGGTGGCCTCTGTTCCACTTCCAAACACCCTGACCCCCCCCTCTTCACTGGCCTCCGCGTCTGCGTTCCTCCAGGGCCCCCCTACCTACGCTCCCTGCCCAAGGGCCGCCATGAGCCTAGAGCCGCCCCTGGGGCTACTCAAGACTTGGCTGTTCGACCAGTAGCGCCCCCCCCCCCTTTTTTTCCCCCAGCGCCTTGACACCCTCACGGGTAAGTAGTGCACTCTACAAATTCTTGATTGATAGGTTAGATTTTGTTTGGTTTTGTTGCCAATAAATTTCGGGAGGGGTGCAGTGCCCGGTGGGACACGTTCTAGTGTTCGGGAGATGGATGTTACACACTTTACACCCACCCATCACAGGCTTCACTGGTCAGGTGACCCTGCTAATAAAAGGGGCTGGGTGCACCTGCCCTGGGCCAGTTAACTAACCACATACCTGGTATCTGTGTTGTGATTCCAGCAGCACAACATGACAGACCCTTCTCAACATGGCGCCTGTGGAGCAGCCCTGGCTAGCAGCCTTCAACACCAACCATGGTGGGACTGCTGGCCAGTGCTTGTGATGGGAAAAGTAAAACTACATGTCCCAGAAAGCTTAGCGTTGTTGCCTTAAAACACAGGAGTGGCTCAAAGTCAATTGCATGATCTGGGGCGGTTTGGCGCTATGCAAGGCACATAATGATATGGAACAAGAAGGCTCAGTACACTTCAAGCAAAAAGCTCGGCTTCAAATTAACCCTACATAAACAATAGGCGACCTTAATTAATAATGTTATCAGTGCAGTTTGCCATTAAGATTTGAATTGCGGGGTCTCTGTGAATGATTAAATGAACAGAGCCCTCCTGAATGGACCATCACATTCACACCCCCTCCCCAGAGGTCGCCCCTCACAGGGGGTGGTTGAGATTGGGAGAGGGAGGATTTGTGTGTGAGGGAGACAGCCCCCCCCGGGGGTTCCCCAGCTCGTGTCATTGTGCTCACCTCCCCCGCCACCCCCTCCTTAGGCACACAGACTTTAATTGACCGCCGCTTAGACTCTGTTTGTGTCCAAACAGAGTGACGCGCTATCCTATCGCTTTAAGACAAAGACAATTTATGGAGGGGTGTGTCCGCTCAGGCAGGAATTCGTGCCTGTCCTAAAAGTTGGCGCAGGTGCCAAGAGCAGTTAAACTCACATGGCACCCTCCCCGCCTCCCTCCCGCTGCCGTGCTCTTAAAAAGCATCCGTGCCCGCTGCCGAGAGGTGCCAATAGCATCCGGGGGCAGCCAGGCGCTGCTGGGGGGGCCTGGACCGGTTTGGGGCGCACCGCTCCATCTGACACCTGACCCAGGCGGCCCCTTTTATCTGACCCCTGGCTCACCTGGGCACCCGAGCAGAGGGAGGGTGTGTGCTGAGGCAGGGCTGGCCTCGCCTCTCATCTGCCAGAGGAGAGGTGCTCCGAGCTGAAGTGTCCGCTCCAGCATCCATCCATCCACCCCGGGACCCCGCTTTACGCACACCTGTGAAGGCGCGCCGCTGGGACTGGAGGTGGTCTGCTGCCATGACCTTACTCCAGCTGATGCTCGCTGACCTCTGACCCCTTCTCCCTGGACACAACCCCCTGCTCGGAGATGGGGATCTATTCGGAGAGGAGCCGCGGACTCTTCTCCAACCTTCGGAGCGCTGTGCGCTCTCTGCTTGTGACCGATGACCCCTGGGACCCGGATGTGGACGAGATTCACCTGCTGCAGCAGAAAAGGTACCGTGACCCCTGCCTGACCCGTTCACCCGTGAACCTTGTCTGTGTCCTCTTTCTTATTCCAATTCTCGTTTCTGGAACATTCCTCGGTTTGAGAACTTAAATTAGGAGGCGGATCACACTCTGCTTTCACCCCCACTTCGTGGGATGTATATTTCCCCCCAGAATTAAGAGCATGTCTTCCTCTTTGGTTTTAGAAACCACCTTGAGATGTGGGTTTTCAAATGTGTAGGGATGTCGGTGATGATAAACTCTCTGCTACGTTGATGTCTGTACCTTTCTAGCGCCAATAAAGCTCTATAGACGCACACGCGCCTAATAATAGCCGGATATGATAGTGCACTGCGTTTGGGTCTATATAGCGACTCCTGTCCATTTTCAGATTTTAAATAGTTTCTATCACATGTTCGTGGGCTCTGTGAATGAAGGGTTGTTCTACAAAGTTGAAAGCAATGGCCTTGCCTTTCTAGCAAGAAAGTGCAAAACCATGAGAGTTAGAGTAATCTTTATTGTACAGTTAATTAAAACTCACAATTTAAAACTTTCAAACATTAAAATACAAACCCATGAAGCTGTAGTACCTGGCAGAGGGGGCTATGGCTGGCGTGACTGGGGGTAGGTCTGTAGCCAGCAGTGCCTGGCAGAGGGGGCTATGGCTGGCGTGACTGGGGGCGAGTCTGTAGCCAGCTGTGCCTGGTAGAGGGGGCTATGGCTGGCGTGACTTGGGGTGGGTCTGTCGCCAGCAGTACCTGGTAGAAGGGGCTATGGCTGGCGTGACTGGGGGTAGGTCTGTAGCCAGCAGTGCCTGGCAGAGGGGGCTATGGCTGGCGTGACTGGGGGCGGGTCTGTAGCCAGCAGTGCCTAGAAGAGGGGGCTATGGCTGGCGTGACAGGGGGCGGGTCTGTCGCCAGCAGTGCCTGGCAGAGAGGGCTATGGCTGGCGTGACTGGGGGCGGGTCTGTAGCCAGCAGTGCCTGGTAGAGGTGGCTATGGCTGGCGTGACTGGGGGCGGGTCTGACGCCAGCAGTGCCTGGCAGAGGGGCCTATGGCTGGCGTGACTGGGGGCGGGTCTGTCATCAGCAGTGCCTGGCAGAGGGGGCTATGGCTGGCGTGACTGGGGGCGGGTCTGTAGCCTGCAGTGCCTCGCAGGGGGGGCTATGGCTGGCGTAACTGGGGGCAGGTCTGTCGCCAGCAGTGCCTGGTAGAGGGAGCTATGGCTGGCATGACTGGGGGCGGGTCTGTCGCCAGCAGTGCCTGGTAGAGGGGGCTATGGCTGGTGTGACTGGGGGCGGGTCTGTCATCAGCAGTGCCTGGCAGAAGGGGCTATGGCTGGCGTGACTGGGGGCAGGTCTGTCGCCAGCAGTGCCTGGCAGAAGGGGCTATGGCTGGCGTGACTGGGGGCAGGTCTGTCGCCAGCAGTGCCTGGTAGAAGGGGCTATGGCTGGCGTGACTGGGGGCGGGTCTGTAGCCTGCAGTGCCTCGCAGAAGGGGCTATGGCTGGCGTGACTGGGGGCAGGTCTGTCGCCAGCAGTGCCTGGCAGAAGGGGCTATGGCTGGCGTGACTGGGGGCAGGTCTGTCGCCAGCAGTGCCTGGTAGAGGGAGCTATGGCTGGCATGACTGGGGGCGGGTCTGTCGCCAGCAGTGCCTGGTAGAGGGGGCTATGGCTGGTGTGACTGGGGGCGGGTCTGTCATCAGCAGTGCCTGGTAGAGGGGGCTATGGCTGGCGTGACTCGGGGCGGGTCTGTAGCCAGCAGTGCCTAGCAGAGGGGGCTATGGCTGGCGTGACTGGGGGTGGGTCTGTAGCCAGCAGTGCCTGGCATAGGGAGCTATGGCTGGCGTGATTGGGGGCGGGTCCGTCGCCAGCAGTGCCTGGCAGAGGGGGCTATGGCTGGCATGACTTGGGGGCAGGTCTGTAGCCAGCAGTGCCTGGGAGAGGGGGCTATGGCTGGCGTGACTGGGGGCAGGTCTGTAACCAGCAGTGCCTGGGAGAGGGGGCTATGGCTGGCGTGACTGGGGGGCAGGTCTGTAGCCAGCAGTACCTGACAGAGGGGGCTATGGCTGGCGTGACTTGGGGCAGGTCTGACACCAGCAGTGCCTGGCAGGGGGGGCTATGGCTGGCGTGACTGGGGGCGGGTCTGTAGCCAGCAGTGCCTGGCAGGGGGGCTATGGCTGGCGTGACTGGGGGACGGTCTGTAGCCAGCAGTGCCTGGCAGGGGGGCTATTGCTGGCGTGACTGGGGGCAGGTCTGTAGCCAGCAGTGCCTGGCAGGGGGAGCTATGGCTGGCGTGACTGGGGGTGGGTCTGTAGCCATCAGTGCCTGGCAGAGGGGGCTATGGATGGCGTGACTGGAGCGGGTCTGTCGCCAGCAGTGCCTGGCAGAAGGGGCTATGGCTGGCGGCGGGTCTGTAGCCAGCAGTGCCTGGTAGAGGGGGGTATGGCTGGCGTGACTGGGGGCGGGTCTGTAGACAGCAGTGCCTGCCAGGGGGGCTATGGCTGGCGTGACTGGGGGCGGGTCTGTAGCCAGCAGTGCCTGGCAGGGGGGCGATGGCTGGCGTGACTGGGGGTGGGTCTGTAGCCAGCAATGCCTGGCAGGGGGGGCTATGGCTGGCGTGACTGGGGGCGGGTCTGTAGCCAGCAGTGCCTGGCAGAGGGGGCTATGGCTGGTGTGACTGGGGGTGGGTCTGTAGCCAGCAGTGCCTGGCAGAGGGGGCTATGGCTGGCGTGACCGGGGGCGGGTCTGTAGCCAGCAGTGCCTGGCAGAGGGGGCTATGGCTGGCGTGACTGGGGGCGGGTCTGTAGCCAGCAGTGCCTGGCAGAGGGGGCTATGGCTGGCGTGACTGGGGGCGGGTCTGTAGCCAGCAGTGCCTGGTGGAGGGGGCTATGGCTGGCGTGACCGGGGGCAGGTCTGTAGCCTGCAGTGCCAAGCAGAGAGGGCTATGGCTGGCGTGACTGGGGGCGGGTCTGTAGCCAGCAGTGCCTAGCAGAGGGGGCTATGGCTGGTGTGACTGGGGGGCGGGTCTGTAGCCAGCAGTGCCTAGCAGAGGGGGCTATGGCTGGCGTGACTGGGGGCGGGTCTGTAGCCAGCAGTGCCTGGTGGAGGGGGCTATGGCTGGCGTGACTGGGGGAGGGTCTGTAGCTAGCGCTGCCTAGTAGAGGGGGCTATGGCTGGTGTGACTGGGGGTGGGTCTGTCGCCAGCAGTGCCTAGCAGAGGGGGCTATGGCTGACATGACTGGGGGCGGGTCTGTTGCCAGCAGTACCTAGCAGAGAGGGCTATGGCTGGCGTGACTGGGGGCAGGTTTGTAGCCAGCAGTGCCTAGCAGAGGGGGCTATGGCTGGCGTGACTGGGGGCGGGTCTGTAGCCAGCAGTGCCTATCAGAGGGGGATGTGGCTGGTGTGACTGGGGGTGGGTCTGTCGCCAGCAGTGCCTGGTAGAAGGGGCTATGGCTGGCGTGACTCGGGGCGGGTCTGTAGCCAGCAGTGCCTGGTAGAGGGGGCTATGGCTGGCGTGACTGGGGGCGGGTCTGTAGCCAGCAGTGCCTGGTAGAGGGGGCTATGGCTGGTGTGACTGGGGGCGGTTCTGTAGCCAGCAGTGCCTGGTAGAGGGGGCTATGGCTGGCGTGTCTGGGGGCGGGTCTGTAGCCAGCAGTGCCTGGCAGAGGGGGCTATGGCTGGCGTGACTGCGGGCGGGTCTGTAGCCAGCAGTGCTGCAGTGTGCGACCGATGGGAGGGTTGGGGGCCCACGTCACGTTACATATACGCTCCTGGTGCTGCTGGGGGCTATGGCTGACATGACTGGGGGCGGGTCTGTTGCCAGCAGTACCTAGCAGAGAGGGCTATGGCTGGCGTGACTGGGGGCAGGTTTGTAGCCAGCAGTGCCTAGCAGAGGGGGCTATGGCTGGCGTGACTGGGGGCGGGTCTGTAGCCAGCAGTGCCTATCAGAGGGGGATGTGGCTGGTGTGACTGGGGGTGGGTCTGTCGCCAGCAGTGCCTGGTAGAAGGGGCTATGGCTGGCGTGACTCGGGGCGGGTCTGTAGCCAGCAGTGCCTGGTAGAGGGGGCTATGGCTGGCGTGACTGGGGGCGGGTCTGTAGCCAGCAGTGCCTATCAGAGGGGGATGTGGCTGGTGTGACTGGGGGTGGGTCTGTCGCCAGCAGTGCCTGGTAGAAGGGGCTATGGCTGGCGTGACTCGGGGCGGGTCTGTAGCCAGCAGTGCCTGGTAGAGGGGGCTATGGCTGGCGTGACTGGGGGCGGGTCTGTAGCCAGCAGTGCCTGGTAGAGGGGGCTATGGCTGGCGTGTCTGGGGGCGGGTCTGTAGCCAGCAGTGCCTGGCAGAGGGGGCTATGGCTGGCGTGACTGCGGGCGGGTCTGTAGCCAGCAGTGCTGCAGTGTGCGACCGATGGGAGGGTTGGGGGCCCACGTCACGTTACATATACGCTCCTGGTGCTGCTGCTCTCGCGAGGATTGGGTGACGTCCCTCAACATTTTGAAGAGGTGCACCACCGAGACTGGGGTTGCACAGTGCCTGGTGAGCGTGCAGTCCACGGTGCCCATGTGCTCATGACGAGCTGTGCTCATCATAACGGTTGGAACGCTCACACGCGGGGCTAATTACCCCGCTGTGCTGGGCGTTCTGAGGAAACGGGAGTTGCCGTGACGAGCTCAGCTCGCCATGAGCACACGAGCACCGTGGCTCATGACGAGCTGAGCTCGTCACGAGCACCGGGGCGCTGTGCACGCCCCCCGCCCCCCAGCACAGCGGGGAATAACCCCCACAGCCAACAGGTTAAAGAGGTTGACACCCGTGTGCCTCCCTAGAACAGAGTTACTCAGTCAATTAATCAATTATGGTTATTTATATTGCGCCACAAATCACCCGCGAGGGTCTCAGTGCGCAGAGATTGCTGGTCGCTTGGTGGTGTACTGCTCAGTCAAACAGCCCGGTCTTGAGTACTTTCCTGAACTCCTGGAGCAATGAGGCGGTCCTGAGGTGCGGGGGAAGGTCGTTCCAAGTCTTGTCGCTGGGTGAGCGGATGGGCATCCTCCACTGTTGCTTCGCCAGATCTGGGGTGTGTCGGCGAAGGAGAGGGAGGCGGCGCATTAGAGTCGGCAACGGTGCTGGAAAGGGATGCGCTTGTTGATATATGCTGGCCCTGTGTTGTGCAAGGCTTTGTGTGCGCGGGTCAGCATTATGAACCGGCACTTGTATACGATTGGGTGCCAGTGCAGCTTTTTGAGGTGTGATGTGATGCGTGTTCATCTGGGGAGGTCGAGGATGAGTCTGGCTGCCGAGCTCCCTATTAGCTGGAGTCTCTAAAGTAAGCGCGTGGTGCTACCTAAGTAGAGGGTGTTCCCGTAGTAGTTACTTGGGCTGCTTCTCATCATAACGGCCTGCCAGGTTACAGCTGCTAACGTGAAATATCACCTGCCCGGAAATGATGTCAGCACTGGAGTATTCACTCACGCATCCACCTGTACATTCCTCTCAGTAATTTAAGCTTCAACTGCAGGAATCGCTCTATAACTGACATGTCACTCATGCCTTAACTATGCATGTCCTGTGAGCGATGAAACCTCCAGCTTGTCTGCCTTGCTCGATCTGTCCTCCAGCGAATGGAAGACTGGACGTGCCGCCTTATGCAAGAGACTGAAGAGTATTTTGCTTTCGCCACACTGTACCTGTCCCGTGCAGAAGCAAATTTGACCCTGTTCTTGCCCAATTCGTGCATGCCCTGTGATGGGGAAAGTTTGTACTGCTGCTGCCCGACCTGTCCTGCAAAGGCGGAAAACTTGCATTGTTTTTGTGGTGCAAGGTGTACCGCTCTAGAGAAAACTGTTGGCGGGATCAGACTAAGATATTCAATCTAGCCTAACCGCAACTTGATAAACTTTCAAAAGAACAATTAGTTCCCACTGTAATCTAGAGCGGTGCCTCTCGTGCTGAGCTGTTGCCAGGTGAGGTGTGGCTTCTTACTCGTAAACTACAATTAAGTTCACTTTAAATAAATGGATTAAATTCACTAGACACATGTTGATATGTCCATAGATGAATATAAATGACTCCCTAGGTATAAGCTTACTAGACACAGGCATTTGATCTCTTTTTCTGTTTTTCCCACAGGTACCACCAGTACATCTTATTTCTATAAAAGTGAAACTACTGGTGTTGTAGGTTGTATCTGTTTCAAATCACATTTTTGTTACACCTATTGTTTTTACTTCATAACGCAGTAGCATAAAATATCAAATGTCCTGAGGAAGGCCGAGATGCTTTTCAGGTCAAATGGCTGAAACCTGTAGAACCATTAGATGGACAGATGCAGTTATTATTTCTAAACTGCACATGCACTGTTTTTAACCCTGACACCAAGAGGTAACCAATAAAGTCTTTTTTCTCTTGGTAGTTAGTTTTAAAGCACATTTCACGTTTTGCACTGCGCCCGTTACTCAAACATTACATGCTTTACATCTTCTGGATTTTAGTAGATCATATATAAGAATAGCATCTCAAAACATCCCTGAGCTCACAGTGAGGGGGTTGTAGCCCTTGACTTCACGAGGCGTTGCAGCCAAGAGGAGAAATCCCAGATTATGAATAATGCCACCTCGGTGGGTGATGGGATTCCGTCCTTTTTTAAGTACTTTCCTAATGAATGATTGAGAGTTCATTTGCCTGTGTCCTAGCACCTTAAGGTTTTGGTGAAGCCTGTTAGACCCGCGGATAACTAGGTGCTATACAATACTATCCGTGCAGGTCTTTAAACTTCCCTTGGGCCCTTCACTCCTGGCTCTGTATTATTTGTCCTGAGGAAGGTGCCTTACCCCACAGGGGGAAACATTGAAACACAGAAACCTGTTGACAAAAAAATAGAAGCTGCATATTTTGCTTGATCCTCCTGTTTTTAGGTCGCGCCTGAGGCAGCGCACCTGCACTGTCTTTTCGAGGTCTATCGTATCTTAAACAAATCTAAAACGTGCTTAGAGCCCACACATTACTTACCATTGGCTGGAATATTTGTCACTTTCACTTCTGTTGTCTTAATTTGTAAGCAACAGTTCAGCTGGTTTCATTTTGCCACTTTGGGTTTCACTCATTCAGATTACATACACCCCATCCCCCCCACAAACACACTCATTCAACCACCCAAATACTCGCCCACCCCAGGATTTTGTAATAGAGACAGTAGCTTTCGAGCTGGCACTAATCATGTGCATCTCTCCACACAGTACCACTTTTCTCCACTCTGTTCCACTCCAGTCTGACATTCAACTCCACTGTATGCCACGCCCGTCTACTCCATAACACTCTACACCACTCTACTCTAGGACACTCTACATCACCCTACGCCACTTTGGGAAACATCATTAACAACGCGGACAGTACACCGCGATGCTGTTACATCGCGGTCGTTACAACGACTGCGATGTTACCACGCTATGCCATTACAACGCAAGTCTTTACATCGACTTGCGCTCGATGGCGCACTAACATTAAAAATAGTGTTGTTTACTATCCCAACACCTTCCCTACTGATAAGTGGACTGGAGTTGGAATAGTAAATTACACTTTTCTAATGTGAGCACGCCACCTAGCGCAAGTCGATGTAAAGACTTGCGTTGTAATTGCATAGCGTGGTAACATCGCAGTCGTTGTAACAACCGCGATGTAATGGCACGCGTTGCAATAACACGCGTTGTAACATCATACATTCCACCACTTTACTCTCTGACAGTGTACTCCAATCTACACCACTCCAGTCTACGACATTCAACTCCCCTCTAAGACACTCTACTCCGATCTACACCACTCCACTCCACTCTCACACTCTACTCAGTTCATGCCACCCACTCTACTCCAAGCCATGCCACACAGCTCTACTCCACTCTATGCTACTCTGCTCTATGACACTTTACTCCACTCTGGCCCTCTACGACACTCCATGCCACTCCACTCAGTTCCACTCTGCACACACCACTCTATGCTACTCCACTCTGTGCCTCTCTACTCCACAACAATCTACTCCACTCAACTATACACTTGACTCCACTCTATGCTATTTCACTCTGCCCCACTCCACAACACTCTACCCTACACCACTCCACAAAACTCTACTCCACTGTACGCCACTCCACTCTGACATATTATATTGATTTCTCATTTGCTTTGCAACTGCTTGTTCAATATGTTTTTGTTTTTCACTCCGAGTTAGCAAGTTAAGTCCCCTTGTGAAATTCTCCAGATGTGTGAACTTACCATGGATCACATAATCCTGTTGAGACGGTAACATCTGGTTCTGTTCTATACATAATTACTTCGGTACTCTTAACAATAGCTGTGGTAAGTAATGTTTCGAGACTTGCTTTGGGACCCGGACAATGGGTGCATTCTAAGCGTCAGACTTGTACGGAGTTGAGAGTACTTTGTGCCGTAAATCAATTCAGGGTGTTAACCAAAACATGATACTGGTGCAAACCTGTTGATGTGGTTAGAATAGTTAATGTCTTATGGTGAAAGTTCATAGCAGAATATGGAGGGTGTTGAGTTCTTATTTTTTCAGAACAAGTTAATTGGTGCTGAGCTGCATAATCGGTCAATAAATCAACATTTATAGAGAGCAGCACTGTCACCCCTGGGGGTATCTGGGCGCTAGGGTGCGAAGTCTCCATCAAAAAGCCAGGTCTTGAGGAAACAGCAGGAAGAGAGCAGAAACAAGCAGAAAAAGGCAAAACAGAGGGTAGAAAAACAGAAAGCAACCGAGCAAGTACCGAAGAGAGGAAGCGCAAATAGAGGGCAGCAGGTAGACAGGCATCGGAGGGGTTGCTGACTGCGGGCAAGCTGAGGAGGACAACTGTCGCAGGAGAGCTGGCATAAGGGCCTGTTCCCTTTCAAGGCTCTAAAAGGATTAAGGGGATTTGGAGGAGGGGTCTAAACATGCATTAGGATCATGTGAAGTTAGGAAGGGTTTACATTTCATGCTGCTGATCAAGCGCGGACATGCTGAACTTAATCTGGTAACAGGAATTAATTTGTGGTCGCTGCAGGGCAGGTTTAGGGTGAATCTGAGGTAATGAAGCACAGGGATGAACACCAAGGTAACTCAAAAGAGATAAGCGCAAATCAACACATGCCAATGTATATTCTCTACATATGATACCCGGAATTACAGAGCAAAGAGGCCTGAACTTCTCCCAGAACTTAATGCCCAGGCCATACTTGCGTAGGAAGCAGGATAACGTGTATATCCTGACCCTTTCGAAAGTGGAGGTTCACTTCATTGGTGATTTATATGCCGTACGCTATACCTCTGTTGGGCTACGATATACAGCCCTGGAAAAAATCCTAAACTATCTCCGCTCCGCTCCCTTCCTTTCCCCGCACAATTTCTCTTTTCTTCAATCCATTCCATCTCTCTTTTTGTTTTTCACTTCCCCCCTCCTCTCCCTGTAGGACAGGCCTGGTGGAATAAAAAACCTGTCTGGGTCTGGCTCCTTATCATGGTCAGCAATTCTGCCCCTCTCTACTCTGACACCACTCTGCTCCACGTCACTCCACAACACTTTACTCCACTGTACGCCACTCCACTCAGACACTGCTGCATGCATTATATTAATTTCCCCCTTACACTCTCCGTGTTGCATTCGTATCCCAACATTGTGAATTTGACTTGCAGATTTGCAGTACATACATTGGTCCAAAATGTCGGAAGCTGTTCACCTTGGAGACCTACTGAGCAGATGGGTATGGTCCGGCGCAAGATTAACACCATCTCCCTAGGTTTTTTTATGGACCAGAGAGAGCTCACCGGATGCTGCTGGAACTACAATTTCCAAAGCTCGGCCCCCTCTTTTGGGAAAACACTTTCCAGTTTGCCCTTCACAAAGAAAAGAGAACTCTCCCCTTGGGTCCCTCAAGCTTCTGTGGTGTAGTTTGCCTTCTCACACTGAACATCATGAGGGAGCCTGTCTCCACCCCTTCAGCGTCAGGTGTCTGAACCCAACTCCATGTTGAGTGACTGAGGGCAACTCTTCCGCAATGGAGCCCCTTGCAGTGGTGAGAGGCATCAGAGGAGGAGAGACCGGTTTCTCCCACATGCTGTCAAAGTGATCCACTCAATACTCATGTGTAGAACCTTGAGAAACAGGACGACAGCAGCTCTCCCCTTCGCCCCTCGGAGCAGATCACACTGGCCTAGAAAAGTCTGATTCCCTCCCGGGCCCGGCTCCTTCTCATCTAGGCCATCCACCCACCCAAAATGGGCCACTGAGTGGCACAAGACCTGGGCAGGGCGGGATTAGGCCCAGAAGGGTCCAGGTGGCAGGCCTTTGGGGAGTCTCCACCCAGGAAGGCACTGTGGCATGGGGAGAGGTGTGCCGCCGTGGCCAGAGCGACAGATGCTGGATGCTGGAGATCACGGTTCAATCCGTGGCTCAGGTGGCAGGGGTCTGCCCAGCACCATGTGACTCTGGGCAATAGCTCACTTAATCTTCCCAATGACCCCCAGCGCCGAGATACCCCTACAGGGGTGATTTGTGTGCTATACAAGTACTGGATTTACATTTACATTTACTGTGACTTGATTTGCTCCAAGTTCATGCTGTGTGAATGTGGGTACTGTCTTTGGAGGGCTTTCTGGTACATCATGTGCCTCCCAGTGGGTCTCTCTGTTACCCATCCCAGTCAAGTCGATAGGGTCCTCCCGGGTGGAGGAGACTGCCCTGCGCCCAGTCCTTGCCCAAGCACCTGGTGATCAGACTGCTCCTCTAGCCAGGACACATAAGGGCAGGGACTGGACTCTATTCCTGGGTTCCATCTGGGAGGTGGCTGAGGGTTCAAGCTGGAGATATCAGTTGCTCATGGCCACTCCGCCTGGTCAGAGCTTTCATTCCTGTCCCCACACCAAGTGAAAAAGGGGGACATTCAAGAGAATGTCTCCGGCCACCTGAAGCCCTGACTGAGTACGCTATTTCAAATGAGCCCTCGTTGGGACTTTCAGGGCAGCTGAGAATTCTGGACACTGAGTCACATGAAGGAAATTATATGTTTTTATTTTAAGTACAAAACGTCACCAATGTGGCTGGCATGAGACATTTTGCACTACGCATGTCGGCATGGTAAATGTCTCCACCATGATTTCACACAGCCCTAATTATAATTTCTCAGAGCCCTTGTGTTCACCAGGTGAAGTGTTTAACTAGTGTGTGACCCATTGTGGCACCAAGTGTGTTGGCAGGCTTGACTACCAGCAGATTCCGTGCCCTCCTGCGTGTGCAATCCTATCTGCCACTACCTATGCTAGAAAGGAACAAATACTGTCAGATACTGAGTACCTGTCCTTTTAAATCTGAAACGGAGAGTATCCGCATTACTCTGCACCAGAGAACATTTAAGACCTGAGCTACTACCCAGGCCACCACCTTCCAAGATGCTCCCTGGTAACGTGAGTGGTACAGTCAAAATGTCTGGGTTGTATGACATTACAACGCATACCTTTACAACGCATTTTTTACACCGCAACATCCATTACAACGCACACCATTACAACGCATGCCATTACAACGAATTCTTTGAAACTACCTTTACAACGCATTCCACTACAACGCACACTACATTTACAACGCATACCATTACACCGCATTACATTACATTGCATGTAAGGTAAGTGTTGGATAGTGTAGGGGTAAAAATTACTATTCTATCTCCAGGGGGTGCAACAGTAGGGTAAGTGTTGGATAGTGTAATGGTACTATGTGTTGTAATGCAATGCATTGTAATGGTATGCGTTGTAATGGCATGCGTTGTAATGGCATGCGTTGTAGTGGTGTGCGTTGTAGTGTCATGCATTGTAATGACTGCATTGTAAATACATGCGTTGTAATGGATTTTGCGTTGTAAAAGTTTTGTTGTAATGGTAGTGCGTTGTAAAAGTTGTGTTTTATTATTTCATGCAACGCAGCACCGCAACCCCCCTTGCTCTAGTGCATTGCGTGAAAGAGAGAGAGTAGAACAGCTGCAGCACTCGTCCCAAGTAATAACACACATTTTCTGCCTTGTGTCGCACACATGACTTTGCACCATTGTGCAAAATTATGTGTATGAGTCTAGCATTTGTTGTGAAAGCTTACCCTTCCAGTAAAAAACACTCTTTACTAACATTTACACCAGGCTTGCATCACGAAAGTGACACCAACCAGCAAAAACCTTTATTTGGAAGTTACTTTGCAGTGCAAAACATGTTTTGCCCTAGAAAGTTGCCCGAAAGGAATAGAAATCAGTGCTGTGTGCTGCTTTGTGACAAAGGGCCGTACCTTGGTTAGTTACGCGGGCGATCCCATGCAAAAACCCACTGTTTGCGACACAAAGTCCTATCTACGAACAATAGTAGACATGGTTTTGCACTAAATAATATTTGCCTCTTTGAGACAAACGCTAGATGGAGAAATATTTTTATTTCTTTAAACTTTTCTGACTTTGCATGTGTGCTGCACAGTACAGCAAACCTACAATGAGAGGGAAAGCTTTAAAGTTTGCCTACGTGTGGTATTTCACACTGGAAGGATGCCCTTCTAGTACAAAACCCACGTTAGACACGATGCAGACACTTTCACTATGGTAGTGAGGAGTGTGTGGTATTAGGGAGCCTATTTGTCCGCCAACGCTAGGGGGACAACCGGACAGTGGCCTGTCTCAGTAGATGTGGTGCTGTCCTGCTTGCTCCATCTCCCCTGACGTAGCATCTTCTTATGTTGCACTGTGTTGTGAGTTTTTAGTTGTTTACCCATATGTTTAGACTAATTTTAAAACTTTGTGCTTGCCTCAAGGAGGCTTAATTTATTGGTGCAAAGACCAGTCAACAAAAGTTAGTAGATAAGGTTTTCCATTTAAAAATATGGGTGCTACTGATGGAGCAAGGACCCGTAGACAAGAGACTTGCTCGAAAGCAGTCAGCTCTTTTAACTCACTAACAAGTATTAAAAACTGTTTTGTGTAAAACTAATGCGCACCACACCAACACGAGGGTTGGTGAATCTTGCTTCTGTGTTTACTAACGGTAATAGTATGAACGAAGAAGTAAAAATGCTTCAAACTGGGAAATCTGTACCGCGCATGCGTCAACTGCATCTACGTAGTATGACAAGCTGTTGCTTGGAGGGAAATTCTTGCGCATGAGCAGAAGATACTACTATGGAGTCTTGAAGACTCACATGTTTAGCATCTGCTTGCTTGATACTAAACCGAGTGATTTTACTAATGCTAATGCTGGGAAAGAAGGAATAAATAAAGTGGAATAGAGTAGAGATGGGTGGTAAACAGTGAAATCATTTATTTTTAAAGTAACTTCTGTCTTTCTGACTTTATCACTAGAGTGCATTTGGGCCTCTCTCGCATAACTGAAGTAAGCTGAGTCATACGACAGTATTGTACCATTTTCAGCCTTCACTACCATGGGAGCTACTATACACCAGCCATGGAGCCAAGCCTTGATGCCAAGAAACGCAAAACAGGGCATGGTGCTGCTTTGCAGTATTTTTAAGCAACTTTCCAATGCAAAACGAACTGCACTGGAAAGTGAATCCTAAATGTAGACCATGCACTGGTTTTCACCAGTTTTTTTGTCACTTTGCACTGGCTCAAAGTGTTGATAAATGTGGCCCGTCGTCTGCATCTCTGACCCGCACTCTCGCAGTTGCTGCCAATTGAGTTGAAAAGTAATCTTTATGTCATATCTCTCTCTTTATTTCACCTCCCCTCCTCTTCCATACCCCTCTCTCTTAACCACTCTCTTTCTCTACAGTCCTAAGTAAATACACCCTCTCTCCTCTTCACCTTTGTCTACCACCCCCCTCTTCCAATAACACTCTCTTTACTGCGCTCTAATGGCTTTGCCTAAGTCAGTATTTCTAGATCAATCCTTCTCAATCCCTCTCTGTACCTCATCCTTCCCTGAGGATGCGTACCTCACTGCCCTTTTTCCATCTGCCTATCCTGTTTCTCCAGTTTCTTCCCTTCTCACAACCCCCTCACTATATTTACCTTGCTTTCTGTTCTTCATTCATATATCTACTACCTTTCCTCTTCTTTCTACCTCTTTCTAATCTATTTCTCTACCTCCCCGCTCTCTCATTTACATCTCTACCTAACCTCTCCCCCACTACCTCACATTTCTCTACCCCACGGCTCTCTACCTACCTCACCTCTCGATGTGTCTCTCCTTTAGTTCTCTACCTCATCTCTCCACCCCCCTCATTCTGCCTCTGTTCCCTTTCTTTCCCCTCTCTAAACAGCTGGCGGACAAGGGGCAGCTTGTACTTTCGGCTGTTTTTGCTTGTCCATGTTTTAGAAAGTTTATTACAGAATTACATATTTTTTTAGCATCAGGAACGGTTGAATGAGCCAAAAAGGGGAAATAATTTAAAAGTGGTGCTGAACGGAGGGTCCTTTCTGCACCTGTGTCAGGACTTGGAAGGATAACAATCTGCTCCGCCCGTGTCCGGACTTGGAAGGATAACAATCTGCACCTGTGTCAGGACTTGGAAGGATAACAATCTGCACCTGTGTCAGGACTTGGAAGGATAACAATCTGCACCTGTGTCAGGACTTGGAAGGCTAACAATCTGCACCTGTGTCAGGACTTGGAAGGATAACAATCTGCACCTTTGCCAAGTCTTGGAAGGATAACAATCTGCACCTGTGTCAGGACTTGGAAGGATAACAATCTGCACCTGTGTCAGGACTTGGAAGGCTAACAATCTGCTCCGCCCGTGTCCGGACTTGGAAGGATAACAATCTGCACCTGTGTCAGGACTTGGAAGGATAACAATCTGCACCTTTGCCAGGACTTGGAAGGATAACAATCTGCACCTTTGCCAGGACTTGGAAGGATAACAATCTGCACCTGTGTCAGGACTTGGAAGGATAACAATCTGCACCTTTGCCAGGACTTGGAAGGATAACAATCTGCACCTTTGCCAGGACTTGGAAGGATAACAATCTGCACCTGTGTCAGGACTTGGAAGGATAACAATCTGCACCTTTGCCAGGACTTGGAAGGATAACATTCTGCACCTTTGCCAGGACTTGGAAGGATAACAATCTGCACCTTTGCCAGGACTTGGAAGGATAACAATCTGCACCTTTGTCCGGACTTGGAAGGATAACAATCTGCACCTTTGTCCGGACTTGGAAGGATAACAATCTGCACCTTTGCCAAGTCTTGGAAGGATAACAATCTGCACCTGTGTCAGGACTTGGAAGGATAACAATCTGCACCTGTGTCAGGACTTGGAAGGCTAACAATTTTCTCCGCCCGTGTCCGGACTTGGAAGGATAACAATCTGCACCTGTGTCAGGACTTGGAAGGATAACAATCTGCACCTTTGCCAGGACTTGGAAGAATAACAATCTGCGCCTGTGTCAGGACTTGGAAGGATAACAATCTGCACCTGTGTCAGGACTTGGAAGGATAATAATCTGCACCTTTGCCAAGACTTGGAAGGATAACATTCTGCACCTTTGCCAAGACTTGGAAGGATAACAATCTGCACCTGTGTCAGGACTTGGAAGGATAACAATCTGCACCTTTGTCAGAACTTGGAAGGATAACATTCTGCACCTTTGCCAGGACTTGGAAGGATAACAATCTGCACCTTTGCCAGGACTTGGAAGGATAACAATCTGCACCTTTGCCAGGACTTGGAAGGATAACAATCTGCACCTTTGCCAGGACTTAGAAGGATAACAATCTGCACCTTTGCCAGGACTTGGAAGAATAACAATCTGCACCTGTGTCAGGACTTGGAAGGATAACAATCTGCACCTGTGTCAGGACTTGGAAGGATAACAATCTGCACCTGTGTCAGGACTTGGAAGGATAACAATCTGCACCTTTGCCAGGACTTGGAAGAATAACAATTTGCACCTGTGTCAGGACTTGGAAGGATAACAATCTGCACCTGTGTCAGGACTTGGAAGGATAGCAATCTGCACCTTTGCCAAGACTTGGAAGGATAACATTCTGCACCTTTGCCAAGACTTGGAAGGATAACAATCTGCACCTGTGTCAGGACTTGGAAGGATAACAATCTGCACCTTTGCCAGAACTTGGAAGGATAACATTCTGCACCTTTGCCAGGACTTGGAAGGATAACAATCTGCACCTTTGTCAGGACTTGGAAGGATAACAATCTGCACCTTTGCCAGGACTTGGAAGAATAACAATCTGCACCTGTGTCAGGACTTGGAAGGATAACAATCTGCACCTGTGTCCGGACTTGGAAGGATAACAATCTGCACCTTTGCCAGGACTTGGAAGGATAACAATCTGCACCTTTGCCAGGACTTGGAAGAATAACAATCTGCACCTGTGCCAGGACTTGGAAGGATAACAATCTGCACCTTTGTCAGAACTTGGAAGGATAACATTCTGCACCTTTGCCAAGACTTGGAAGAATAACAATCTGCTCCGCCTGTGTCCGGACTTGGAAGGATAACAATCTGCACCTTTGCCAGGACTTGGAAGGATAACAATCTGCACCTTTGCCAGGACTTGGAAGGATAACAATCTGCGCCTGTGTCAGGACTTGGAAGGATAACAATCTGCACCTGTGTCAGGACTTGGAAGGCTAACAATCTGCACCTTTGCCAGAACTTGGAAGGATAACATTCTGCACCTTTGCCAGGACTTGGAAGGATAACAATCTGCACCTTTGTCAGGACTTGGAAGGATAACAATCTGCACCTTTGCCAAGACTTGGAAGGATAACAATCTGCACCTGTGTCAGGACTTGGAAGGATAACAATCTGCACCTTTGCCAGAACTTGGAAGGATAACATTCTGCACCTTTGCCAGGACTTGGAAGGATAACAATCTGCACCTTTGTCAGGACTTGGAAGGATAACAATCTGCACCTTTGCCAGGACTTGGAAGAATAACAATCTGCACCTGTGTCAGGACTTGGAAGGATAACAATCTGCACCTGTGTCCGGACTTGGAAGGATAACAATCTGCACCTTTGCCAGGACTTGGAAGGATAACAATCTGCACCTTTGCCAGGACTTGGAAGAATAACAATCTGCACCTGTGCCAGGACTTGGAAGGATAACAATCTGCACCTTTGTCAGAACTTGGAAGGATAACATTCTGCACCTTTGCCAAGACTTGGAAGAATAACAATCTGCTCCGCCTGTGTCCGGACTTGGAAGGATAACAATCTGCACCTTTGCCAGGACTTGGAAGGATAACAATCTGCACCTTTGCCAGGACTTGGAAGGATAACAATCTGCAGCCGTGTCAGGACTTGGAAGGATAACAATCTGCAGCCGTGTCAGGACTTGGAAGGATAACAATCTGCATCTTTGCATTACATTTCTCTACCCCACGGCTTTCTACCTACCTCCCCGCTCTCTCATTTACATCTCTACCTAACCTCTCCCCCACTACCTCACATTTCTCTACCCCACGGCTCTCTACCTACCTCACCTCTCGATGTGTCTCTCCTTTAGTTCTCTACCTCATCTCTCCACCTCCCTCATTCTGCCTCTGTTCCCTTTCTTTCCCCTCTCTAAACAGCTGGCGGACAAGGGGCAGCTTGTACTTTCGGCTGTTTTTGCTTGTCCATGTTTCAGAAAGTTATTACAGAATTACATATTTTTTTAGCATCAGGAACGGTTGAATGAGCCAAAAAGGGGTAATAATTTAAAAGTGGTGCTGAACGGAGGGTCCTTTCTGCACCTGTGTCAGGACTTGGAAGGATAACAATCTGCACCTTTGTCCGGACTTGAAAGGATAACAATCTGCACCTTTGCCAGGACTTGGAAGGATAACAATCTGCACCTGTGTCCGGACTTGGAAGGATAACAATCTGCTCCGCCCGTGTCCGGACTTGGAAGGATAACAATCTGCATCTCTCCTGTCAAGACTTGGAAGGATAACACTCTGCACCTGTGTCGGGACTTGGAAGGCTAACAATCTGCACCTGTGTCAGGACTTGGAAGGCTAACAATCTGCACCTGTGTCAGGACTTGGAAGGATAACAATCTGCACCTGTGTCAGGACTTGGAAGGATAACAATCTGGTCCGCCCGTGTCCGGACTTGGAAGGATAAAAATCTGCACCTTTGCCAGGACTTGGAAGGATAATATTCTGCACCTGTGTCAGGACTTGGAAGGATAACAATCTGGTCCGCCCGTGTCCGGACTTGGAAGGATAAAAATCTGCACCTTTGCCAGGACTTGGAAGGATAACAATCTGCACCTTTGTCCGACTTGGAAGGATAACAATCTGCACCTTTGTCCGGACTTGGAAGGATAAAAATCTGCACCTTTGCCAGGACTTGGAAGTATAACAATCTGCACCTTTGCCAGGACTTGGAAGGATAACATTCTGCACCTGTGTCAGGACTTGGAAGGATAACAATCTGCTCCACCCGTGTCAGGACTTGGAAGGATAACAATCTGCACCTTTGTCAGAACTTGAAAGAATAACAATCTGCTCCGCCCGTGTCCGGACTTGGAAGGATAACAATCTGCATCTCTCCTGTCAAGACTTGGAAGGATAACACTCTGCACCTGTGTCGGGACTTGGAAGGCTAACAATCTGCACCTGTGTCAGGACTTAGAAGGCTAACAATCTGCACCTGTGTCAGGACTTGGAAGGATAACAATCTGCTCCGCCCGTGTCCGGACTTGGAAGGATAACACCATTTTGCACCACCAGCATGGGCGCAGCTTCGGGAGGGTGTTTGGGGTGTCACACCCCCCTTAATAAATATATTCTGTAGTAATTAGTTGGGTACAAGTGCTTTAAGTCGGGTATGGTAAGGTGTTTTTACATACACATGCAAACAAAAACACCGACTGACAGGCCAAGAAACACACACATATACACACAGACCCACACACAAACACTCACATATACACACAGACACACAGACACACAGACACACACAAACACACACATATATACACACACACACACACACCCACACACACACTCTGTCTCTCTTATAAAGGTCATAAAATATGGTCATTCTACAAAATATTGAGTTCTATATCACCTTCACAATCAGCACTCCTCTTCCTTCCTTCTACTTCTGAAGGCCCCCTCCTGCCCTCAGGGGTGTAGCTTGGTTAGTAAGACTTGGGTGTGTGAGTGTTAGATTGTTGAACAATCACGTTGGCATATCCTGTTTAAACAATAGCGGCTCGTCCACTAAGGCGGAGGAGCATCGCCCCACTGCTCGTGGTGCAGTGTAAAAGAAAAAAGAAAATGACAATAACAGAAGTAATTTCTGTTTATTATTATTTTATTTCTAGTGTCAGCAAGGTTGGACAGGGCTGGGCTGGGCTCCCGTGACGTCCTGGAGGAGGAGTGTTGCTGCACTCCAAAGTGTGCATGACAGCATGGCCGGCCAATCAGTCCTCCGCACTTTGCATGCTCCCCACTAGGCTGCATTACCCAGCCTGGTGAGGAACATTCACAGTCTCCCATTCCCCATCTGAGTGCCGAGCCACGGAGCTCAGCCCAATCACAGTGATGCATTGCAGCATTGTGATCAGCTTAGAGGAGGGAGCCTGTGTGCTTCCTGGTTCCAGACGGAGAGATGGCGAGGGATGTCTGAGGAGAGAAACACGGAGAGGAGGCAAGTGTTTTTAGTTGTTGTTTGTGTTTTGTACACCCCTGTAACACCCCTCTGCCCCCCCCCCTCTCAATCCCTGCCAGCCGCTACTGTGGTTACATACATAACTGGACAAGCAAGACGAATGACGGGGGTTAAGGGTCCGCGGAAAAGTAGAGGAGACCAGATTGGTAATGGTACTAAGTGAGAGAAAACGTGACATTTTCCAAAATAACCTACGTCTTTGAAGACTTTCAAAACCGAGAGAAGTGTGTGTGCGCAACTTTTCTGTGTGTGTGTGCACCCCTTTTTCTGTGTGTGTGCGTGTGTGTGTGCACGTGTGTGTGTAAACAAATCCAAGGGAATTCTGAAAGACACCTCACAATACCCAACTGAAAGCAGCTGTACCCAACTATTACCAGAAAAGACAATTATTATGGTGGTGTAACATTCCAAACACCCCCCACCCACCCCCCAAAGCTACGCGCCAGCGTATAATGTACTGTAACCCGCATGATTTTTGGGTAATCTGAAGCCTACATCCCCCAATCTTGCTGCCAAGCCACGCCCCTGACCACCAGTGCCAGGGCTTGCAAAAATAACATTCTGCTCTGCTGTGTCAGAACCTGGATGGTTAGAATTTTTCCCTGCCTGCAGGCCTGGTGCCAGGAATGTATATCTGGACGAGCCAAGGGTGCGCTCATATGGGCAAATATCTGCCCAATATCTGACCGTTCTGGAGGTAGCCTCGACGCACTAGATTTACATTATATTTTCTTCCAAACAGTCATACAGAGCATGCAGAGAGGTATTTGAGAGTTAAAGCTGATCTCTATAATCTTTGGGCCCAACCCTCATCCTTACCAGCAGGCCAGACTTCAATGAAGGCACCAGGACACCAAGCAGATTGTAATAGTAGTTCAGGTTTGAGGAGGTCCCTGTAACCCCTCCCAAGCCTGTGCATCTTTGCACTTGGAAGACTGGCTATTGACTCCTTGCAATGTGCCCAACACCTATTTCTTTGCACACTTTGATCTTTGTAACTGTTTATTTTCATGTCCTTCTTTTGCTTTCATTGTGCTGTGATGTATGCAGAGACTATCCATTTTTCGGAAAATCATACTTTGTGGCAAAAGGTTAGCAGTATCAATTTTGAAATATACCTGTGGAATGATTTTTTTAGTTCTGAGATAAGGTTGGATAATTAGCCTTCATGCCACCACGTGTGCATCATCCCTCATTGCATAACTGCTGGTAGCTCCTTATTGAGCTGAATTTTGATCAGGATCATGGCTCGCACATGGAAAGAGTAAGATCAGCCGGGCCACTGAAACTATGCGGCAGGGTTGACTAAATTATTCAGCAAGGGAAGGCAAATAATGCGGCGTTATGTGGCACCATTTGTGATCGTATTACTTTACCATCGTTTTCACACTTTTTATCACTACCTAGGCATAGGTCCCACCTCAGTAGAAAATTTTTACCACTCAAGTATAGCAATAAGCAACAGTAAAGTGACCAGTCAGCCTTTACGAAGGGCCTTCAACTCTGCAGCAACAAGTGTTTTTATTTTTATCTGAGGAATATGTATCAGGTAATGGATTATGTGGCAAATGCGGGGTGTCCATAATTATGCAGAAAGCACCATAGCTGCAAAATGCATAATTCCATTGGCCCAGACTATAGCCTGGGAATGTGCAATGTACTGTGACAAGATATGAGAATATGAAATGCACACGTGTGTAACCCTGCTACACCGGTGAGAATCAATCTAGCCCAGTACAATGTCTTACTTTAGATAAAGCGGTTATTTACTTTAGCACAGCATCTGGAAGAGAGCAGAGAGACGCACATATTCTAGTAGGCATTGTTATTCCACATTATGGCTGCTCAGCCAATGAGTCTTGAGGTCTGATTAGTATAAGGCATGCCCCTTTCCACAGAGCATTACTGCGCACATTCTACACAGGCTGAACTACACCACACTCTCAGACCCCCCACACAGACACAGCCAGAAATATGGTGCAGAAGGCTGTTCATAGCCCTGGTGCCACTCCACCTGTTGCATCATTGGCAGGTAAGTCCCTGTTCCCGCCCCGACAGACACCTCCCCACTGCAGCTTGCCTCAGACATGAGCTAGGGTTGCCACCCGGCTGTTTTCTTTTTACCGGCATGGCCAGTATTTTAATGTCTCAGCCAGTGCAAAAATAGGAAAATCATCTAAAGCCAGTATTTTTCTCCCTCTCAGTACATGATCAAAACCGCTATTATTAAAATAATATACTTACAACTTGCATGCTAGAGGTTTCTTGATGACCCCTGACTGAAAATTAAAGTAAAAGTTGAAACAACCTCACAGTGTTTGGCTGTTGACATGTGGGAAGCACTTAACAGGTGTTCTCTGTGACCTCTTCTGCTGGGACTCGGAGGGCCAAAGGTCATGTTTGGGTGGGCCTGGCCCACACTGCCCACCTGCTAGAACCGGGCCTGACCGCCTGTGTCTGGCCTTGGAGAAGGATAACTTTATGCACCACCTGTGTCTGGACACGCTGTGTTTACATTTTGCACCACCTGTGTCAGGACTTGGATAACATTCTGCACCGCCTGTGTCAGGACTTTGATAATATTCTGCGCCGCCTGTGTCAGGACTTGGATAACATTCTGCACCGCCTGTGTCAGGACTTTGATAACATTCTGCGCCGCCTGTGTCAGGACTTGGATAACATTCTGCACCGCCTGTGTCAGGACTTTGATAACATTCTGCACCGCCTGTGTCAGGACTTGGATAACATTCTGCGCCGCCTTTGACAGGACTTGGATAAAATTCTGCGCTGCCTGTTAACAGAGCATCTGTTTTATTACCTTTTCCCTCCTCAGCTTAGCTCTCATCCTGGAGGCTGTTGTGATTTCTGTGTGTTACAAGCCTGTAACGCTGCATCAGACCACACCTAAAATATATACCTAAAATATTTGCTTAAGAAGGCTGCACAGAAAGGTGTGGATTAGAAGCCTGTGCCCTGCAGGCATCTCTGTCAACTACTGCTTTGTAGGTCAAAGAAATAAAAGAAAAGCTTAGTGGGCGTATGTGATCCCCTGGCCAAGACAGGCACACACCCTCCTGCGCCCACTTTATTTGCACATTGTAACTCTTGTATGGGATCAGACACTAGTTTCCTGCCAGCTTTCGTTTGCTTGGGATTAAAGCGGTTCGTAGCTTTACTGGTGCAGTCCAAGAAATGCATCTGTGATTTATTGGCAGCTGAGCTAACAACTGGCCCAAGAATGTCAGACATAGATCTCAACCAGCAATGACCAGGACAATGGGCGTGCCTGTCATGCACCACGTGCACACAAGCACAGACAGGCAAAATGCAACAGGCTCATATGAGTGCACAGAGAAAATAAGTTCTAGTATACTTGCGCATATGGGAGACCCATGCAGGTACCCACCAACATGCCCTCTCTCGCTTTCTCTCACACTAGCACACACCCTTTTATTTACTTTCTCCTTCTATTCTTCTCTCCCACCCCTCCACCCATATTAGGTCTACAACGAAAGCATTATTTTATTTTATTTATTTATTTAATGCGCTTTTTTATAGTGTGTACATTACCCGAAGGTGTCAGAGCGCTTTACAAAAGAACCAGTTGCGATACATAACGATTTAGGATTACATGAGTTACATAAAAGATACAAACAGGAAAAAATAATTGCAAATGTACAAGTTGTAAAGTCACACAGGGAAGAGATACAAATAGAAAAAATTGCAATGTACAAGTTGTAAAGTCACTCAAGGAAGAGATTCAAATGGATATCCACTCCGGATCTCCGACAGACCCCTGCCCTCACCACGTCTTCAACAAGGCCGACGCTGTCATCGCACCCCACCTGCGGGACATCATCAACACTGCCTTCGACATCGCCACCTTCCCGGAGAGCTGGAAGCACGCCGAACTCAGCGCTCTACTCAAGAAACCATCAGCAGACCCAACCGACCTCAAGAACTACCGCCCCATCTCGCTGCTCCCGTTTCCGGCCAAAGTCATCGAGAAGACCGTCAACAAGCAACTGTCCGCCTTCCTCGAGACGAACGGTTCCCTCGACCTCTCGCAGTCTGGCTTCCGGGCCAACCACAGCACCGAGACCGCCCTGATCGCAGCTACCGATGACATCCGAGCCCTGCTCGACAACGGAGAAACAGCGGCCCTCATCCTCCTGGACCTCTCCGCGGCCTTCGACACTGTCTGCCACCGTACCCTAGTACAGCGCCTCAGCAACGTCGGAATCCAGGAGAAGACACTGGAGTGGATCACCTCCTTCCTTGCCGGAAGGACACAGAGAGTCCGCCTCCCCCCGTTCAGATCGGAGGCCACCGAAGTCATCTGCGGCGTTCCTCAAGGCTCCTCGCTCAGCCCAACACTCTTCAACGTCTACATGAGCCCCCTCACAGCCATCGCACGCCAGCACAACCTGAACATCATCTCCTACGCCGACGACACCCAGCTGATCCTCTCCCTCACTAACGACCCCGCCACCGCCAGAGCCAACCAGCACGAAGGGATGACAGACGTAGCCAAATGGATGTCGAACAGCCGCCTGAAACTGAACTCGGACAAGACGGAAGTCCTCATCCTGGGATCCCCACCCTCCGCCTGGGACGACTCTGGTGGCCCCCCGCCCTGGGCAGCGCACAAAAAACCAACAGACCACGCACGCAACCTGGGCTTCATCCTGGACTCCTCCCTCTCCATGACCAGACAAGTCAACGCCGTCTCCTCGTCGTGCTTCAACATCCTGCGCATGCTACGTAAGATCTTCCGATGGATCCCCACCGAGACCAGGGAAGACGGTCACCCAGGCCCTCGTCAACAGCCGTCTGGACTACGGCAACTCCCTCTATGCCGGAACCACCGCCAAACTCCAGAAGAGACTCCAGCAGATCCAGAACACCTCAGCACGACTCATTCTGGACATCCCCCGCCGCAGCCACATCTCCGGACACCTGAGAGACCTGCACTGGCTCCCGGTCAACAAGAGAATCACCTTCCGGCTCCTCACCCACGCACACAAAGCCCTACACAACCAAAGACCAGGATACCTCAACAGCCGCCTCAACTTCTACGCTCCCAAACGCCAGCTTCGATCGACCAGCCACGCCCTCGCCGCCGTCCCCCGCATCCGAAGAGCCACCACAGGAGGACGGTCCTTCTCCTACCTGGCCGCCAAGACTTGGAACTCCCTTCCGACCCACCTCCGCCTGACACAGGACCACCTCGCCTTCAGGAAGCAGCTCAAGACCTGGCTGTTCGAGCAGTAGCGGACCCCCTCCCCCCAGCGCCTTGAGACCCTCCGGGTGAGTAGTGCGCTATATCAATGCTCTGATTGATTGATTGATTGATTGATAAACTCTAAGAATCACATAGGAATGGTAGCGAGTACAAAGGTCTACTACATATACTAGTGGTTAGAGTTATCTCTATATGCATATAAATACAAATAGTAGATTTCCTCAGGATTCCATTTTACCAGCGATTTGGCTTGGACAAGTATATATCACATATTTACAGTGAAAAGAGAAATAAAAAGTTAAAAATTAAATTAAATTTAAATAAAAAGGGGTAGAGAGCGGTATGTCGGGGAGAAGAGTTGGAGGCTGAGATTGGTGAGAGGAGAGAGGGGGACCTGAGGGGGAGAAAGAGATAAGTCAGTCCAGCGTAAGAGAAATGTCTGAAGGTCAGCAGGATGGAATCCAATGGACCAAAGGAAAGGACAAGAATCAACAAAATGGCGGACCCGGGTCGTGGGCATCGATGGAAACCATCTCAACATGGCAAGATGCACCCAGGGCAGGAGTGACAACAGGAGAGGGTCCCAAAATTGTGGGGTGCACACGAGTTCCAGTCCAAAAGTTATGAGGGCCAAGTCCAAAGAAAACCAGGGAGGCGACCCAACGGAGGAGGGGAAAAGGATGCAGCCACAGAGGTGTGCACAGACTACCTTCTGACATTAACAAAGTGGATGGTTAGGCTGCAAGGGATGCACCTGTGGTGGCATCTTGGCATTGAAGTGGCTGGCACTCCAGTGTGCTGTCTAGGGGCAGTGGCAAAGGAGAAGTGGCTCCTGTGCAGCTCTGCTGGGCTGAGCAGGGTGAGCGTGGCAAGGGACCTGTCACACATAGATGCACTATAAGCAGGGCCACTGGAACTATGCGCTTGTGTAGCCGCTGCTAATGTTTGCGTAATTATAGATTTGCCACATAATCGATCATCTGCTGCATAATCTGCAGATTATAACAAAAAAACATTTTGTTTCTTGCTCAAACCGTGCAAAGGCTACTTAAAGTGCAGCAACACGTGTTGCTGCGAAGTTTAAGGCTCTTTGCAAAGCTCGTCTGGCCACCTTTCTGTTGCTTATTGCTACACTTGGGTGTTAAACTGGTACTAATGAGGCGCAACCAATGCCCAGGAAGCGTAAACAAATGTAAAGCTGAAAATATTATGAACTATCACAATCGTAAAATGTGGCGCGTTACAGCATATAATTAATTTTCCTACAGCATAATATACTCCATCCTGCTGCATAATTTGGCCCAATCCTGCTGCATAATTCCAGTGGCCGCGACTATAAGGTTTGCACATCTGGAGAGCAATGCTGTGCTGTGCAAGGGCAGTGATGCACGTGCCCTGCTGGTGACCGCATCTGGACTGGACTTCGGCCTCCAGTCTGCCAGATGGAAAATGTTTAAGGGGACAATGAAAGAGAGGTTTCTCAGCTCAGTTTAGACCTATTTCTCCACTACCCGCTGCTTCCAAAATGCAGAAGTTGGTACATCTGCAATTAGATAACTTTCTGGAGCACCACAAGCTGTTGTCTCTTTCTCAATCCGGTTTTCGTTAGAGCCAAAGCACTGAGACAGTGTTGTTGGAGGTCTCGGAATCTATCAAGAAATATCCGCAGCAGAGCCTGAGAGCGGATTATTCCTTCTGGACTTGTCGGCAGCATTTGACACTACCTCACATCAAAAACCTTTGACGAGATTAGCCGACATGAGGGTGGGAGATACTGCTATGCAGTGGGTCCTGTTCTTTCTGTCAGATCGGTCCCAAGCTGTTCAGTTAGAGCTTTTTCTCCCCCCTGCCAAAGCCTTTAAATTTGTAGTTTCCAGGGATTATCCCAGAGTCGCACACTATTTAATGTTTATGTGTATCCTTTGGCTACCGTTATTTAAGCCTTTGTTTTCCAGGCTATCCCCTTTGCGGATAACACCCAATTCATTTTTTTGTTACGGGATAGTGCAGCCATAGGACAGGAAACTTTGAAGCAGTGGCAGCTGCTACTTAACAGGAGTTGCGGGCGGGGGGGATGGAAATAAATAAATAAAAATCACTTACCTGCAGGCTAGCTGCCCCCACTCCTCCGTCCTTCTTCTGTTATTCTGTCGACCACACAGGGAAGCAGGAATTACACCAGCTCCAAGACTTCCCTAGCCAATCACGACCTTGCTGCCACCAGCATGACTGCAGCATCACTCGGACAGGAGCTGGGAGCCTGTGCATGTTCTCCACCCAGGCTGTGCAACACAGCCCTGTGGAGAGGATGCTAAGTGCGCATGACGGTTTAGCTGGCCCAAGATGGCCGGTCAAACCGTCATGCACACTTAGAGTGCCCACCACTCCTTCCCCTGCTCAGGATAGCCCAGCCTAGCCCTGAACCTAACACTGAGTCAGTTCGGAAAAATAAAATAACAACATTGCATTATTATCGTTTTATTTTTCCTTGTCGACCTGCTCACAGTGCAGTGGGACGATGCTCTTCCACCTTAGCGGAGAAGCCACCACTGCTTTCAAGTACTATATGTTCAACGAGATGGGTTGGATGAAGCAGAACAGTCTGTGCTGCAATTCTTCTGAAACCGAGAGCTTACTCTTTGGTCACAAGGTTACCAACTGAATGATTGTTGGCCAACTGACCTAGAGCTGGCCCCAATACCGGCATCGTTGGATGGAATAAAAAATCTTTAGGTAAAATTTGTTAACAGGCTTTCCTGTTGTCCCCACATCACTTAGTTGGGAGGGATGTGTTTTTGCTTTGCTTCTTGCTCTAAGAAAGACATTAGACGTGGTCCCTGTTGAATCACAGAAATCCATTGTTCATGCGCTTAATACCTCTAGACTGGACCATCAAATGCTTTATTTTTGGGTCTACCGGCCAATTTGATGAAACATTTGCAGGAAAACAGCTTAAGACCTGGCTTTTTTTGTCAGTAAGTGTGGTTTAAGTTGCTTGCTTGTAGCGCCAAGGCGCCTGTATTTGGCAGCCGTGGGTGTCATAGGTACTATTGTATTGTATTGTGCTCTACTGTGGCGGGCGTCGGACACGAGTTTGCCCTCCCTGTTCAAAGTCAGATCTCTCCTTGATATGAGACTCCCTTTTATAGCCCTGTAGATACAATGTTTTAGTATTACACAATTAAATGTTACTCCCTTTATCAGATTGTAAGAGATGGGGGCTGAATAGGCCTTGCCAGGATTTGAACCTGTGAGGTGCGGATCACCGCTGCTGGGATGGGAACGTCCCCTCTAGGTGGGCCGAGGTGTTCCCCTTCTCTCATTGGCTGACTGTGAGTATCTGGTATTCTGGTTTCCAACTTTGGACCTAGTGTCAGACGTATCTAGTGTGTGCAGAGGCCTAGACCCATCCGTTGACATGAGTAAGGTCATGTGACCTGGAGGAGGGCGCTACACATGCCCTCGTTGGCAGTACGCGCACTACTCCCCATGTCGGATGTTGAGCGCACAGTCCACTGGTAGCAAGCGTACCATCGTTTGTGAATTTACAGTTGTGACGAGGCCTTTTTATCTGTGTCAATAGATTGAATCCCTACCGGTGCACTCGTGTAATGTCCCGCTTCCACGCACTGACCTGTTGTGCTAATTTGTTAGGAAATTGTTAAATGGGTTTAGGAAATCCTAATGAATTTCTGTTTGGGAGGGGCCTGTTTGTGCTTCTCTTTTGATTGGCAATTCTTTCTGCTATGTAATAATGTTATGTGACTGAATAAAAAAATTAAAAAACAGCAGGTCAACATCCCTGTGATGGCAGCGAATCGTAATGGGTTTTCATTTGAAAGCTACTCATAAACATTCATGAGGTCGGGTGAATTACGACCCACTAGAATGTGGTCTTTTTTTAGTGTTCTATTAATACATAGGTCAGTTTGCAAAATACCATTTGATTCTCTCTAAGTCGATGCACAAATGACAACCACGTTTACCCAATCTAATGTGTGTTTTTCTGGGTGAACAGCCTTTACAACGAAACTTTTACAACGCACTACCATTACGACGCAACTTTTACAACACAAACCATTACAACGCATAGCGCTGGGGGGCACTCTAGGATAGGGAATAGGTTTAATGTACTATCCAACACCTTCTCTACTATCCACGGGGACTGGAGTTGGAATAGTAAATTAAACTATTCACTATCCAGCGCACAAAAGCATTATGCGTTGTAATGGTATGCGTTGTAAAACTTGCGATGTAAAGGTAGGCGTTGTAAAAGTATGCGTTGTAACGTCATACATCCGTTTTTCTGGCCCTGTCTGCTTGTTGCTAAATACTTGCTACATCTGGGCAATGGAAACCAAGCCAGCAGGTGGCTGCCAGGTGATTAATTTTAAAATGAAAGCTGAGTATCTCCAGAATTTGGGCTGCGCGCCCTGCGCCCCGCTTCAGCTACCGCGCCTGCTGGTGAATCTGCAAACAATGCGCGAGGCAACGGAACTATTACTTTCCAATTTATTAAATTGCAAGACCGCAACAGGAATCGATCGCTGGACGATGACTGCTTTGTACGGTCCTTGGCTGTAGGAGGTATCGGTTTGTCATTCGGCCATCAGGTGGGTGTATTGATCTGACCGCGGGCTTCGCTTCTTTGCCTTGTTTGCGCTTCTTTGCCTTGTTTGCACGGAGTCCATTCTGCACTAAGCACTGGAAGAGCCCACTTGCCAATCTTATCACTTATTTATTTTGCGCCCGTTGACGCAGGAAAGCCCATCTCCAAAGACTCATTGAGTGATGCCTTTAGCTGTCCTAGAGCAAAAATCTCATGGAAGCAACCTCTGTACCCGCAGCGACGAGTGTACTGGAAAGAACTCAGAAAATGACGTTTGCATTGTAAGTGGTGAACTTAAAAGACACACACAGCAAAATACTGCATAGTAGATGCTTTTGTGAGAACATTTGGTTAGGAGCCTGCTGATTCAAATGATTTTTTGTGAACATAACTTATGGTCAACAATGATGAAAGAACCAAAATAACCAATCTTGTTGAATGCTGTAAAGAAGCAAAACTCTATTGAGGAAGCGTGACTCAGGCAGCTATAACAGTCACAAAACCAGTAAATCCCCTTCTCACATTACACAGTCAGGTTTAAGGGTGGGTAAGGGTTTTTGGGTGGCATTTTTCGGGTTTAGGGTGGGTAAGGGAATTTGGGTGGCAAGTGTAATTTTAGGATTTATGGGGTGTTGAGTTTAGGGGTTGTGGGTTAATACGGTTATATGTGTGTGTGTGTGTGTGTGTATATATTAATATATACCTCCTACTGGAGGTTGCCAGTCTGTAGTTGTAGTTAGGACCTAATGTCCATAGGAAGAGCGTTTTTTGTTTTGCCAATAACTTTGGCGGCATTTGGCAAATCCTTGCAACATTTTCCCAGAAAGGTTTGTCACTCATGTCAGATGCTGTCTTCAAAATTGTGGGACTATCCGTCAAGCAGGTGCTGAGAAAAAGAGGGGTCCCAAAATACTTTTTCCCCATGTTGATTACCATATCAATGTTTAGACCCGGCTACAGCCCGAACTGCTGAACGAAATTACACCAAAGTTAGCAGAAAGGTATCTGTTTTTCCAGAATGCGCCCTTTATGTTAAATGATGTAAATCCTTTCAGTAGTTTATTGGAAATTTAAAGATTTTTAAGATATACCACTAGGGATGTGGAGGATCTGTGACCTCAGCCAAGATCTCGTGCTGAGATCTGATTTGCTGCCAACACTTCAAGCCAGGAAGTGTTGGCAGCCATCTTGTGACTCGAAGAAACTGAGTCACAGGAAAAGACATAAATAAAAGAAACACTCTACCCCCTAGGCCGGGCCAAAAAAGTACAAATTGTTTGCCGTCGGGAGTTGCGCTGGGCACGCGAATCCCTCTGAAACAAAACAAAAAACAAGCATGGGTTCCCGCGCTTTGTTATCAATGGGCCTCCTTGTGGGCCAGGTCCAAGGGGCATTGTCAATTATGAAGGAGGGTCGCAGCAGCCCCCCCCCCCCGGCTTACTATGTCCAGGGGACCACCACTTCTCCAGGCCTCGTTGTTGTTAAAAATGCAAGGGAGGCCCATACACCTGCCCCAGGGAGCACCACCTCCCCAGGGCAAATAACTAAAATGGTATGGGGCTGCGCCCTCCACCACTTGGAGCCAATAACGGCCCTGGGGACCACCACGCCCCAGGGCTGGCTCTTTCAATGTCCCGCAGCGCCCACCCTCGGGAAATTGCAGTTTGCTATGGATTGGCAGGAGCACTGTTCCCGCCAAGTCATAGCAAAAACTAGTTTTCTACTAGTAAGTGAAAAAAATAAATGGGAGAGGTGTGGTGCAGCGGCCTGAGCGGCTGAATCTGGAGCACGGAGATCACTGTTCAATCCCATTCACCAGCAGCAGCTCAGCTCAGCTCAGCATCATGTGACTCTGGGCAATGGCTCAATTAATCTCCTGGATGGCCCCTAGTGCCTTAAAACCTTAATAGGTGATGTGTGTGCTTCACAAATAGGAATTAAAGTGGAGCAGAATTGCTTTAACAGACGGGCAGCTCATAAAAATTCATGAGGTCGGGTGGATTACGACCCACTAGAATGTGGTCTTTTTGTAGTGTTCTATTAGTACATAGGTCAGTTTGCAAAATACCATTTGATTCTCTCTAAGTCGATGCACAAATGACAACCACGTTTACCCAATCTAATGTGTGTTTTTCTGGCCCTGTCTGCTTGTTGCTAAATACTTGCTACATCTGGGAAATGGAATCAAAGCCAGCAGGTGGCTGCCAGGTGATTAATTTTAAAATGAAAGCTGAGGTTCTCCTGAGTTTGGGCTTCGCTCCCTTTACTCCGCTTCAGCTACCGCGCCTGCCGGTGAATCTGCAAACAATGCGCGAGGCAACGGAACTATTACTTTCCAATTTATTAAATTGCAAGACCACAACAGGAATCGATCGCTGGACGATGACTGCTTTGTACGGTCCTTGGCTGTAGGAGGTATCGGTTTGTCATTCGGCCATCAGGTGGGTGTATTGATCTGACCGCGGGCTTCGCTTCTTTGCCTTGTTTGCGCTTCTTTGCCTTGTTTGCACGGAGTCCATTCTGCACCAAGCACTGGAAGAGCCCACTTGCCAATCTTATCACTTATTTATTTTGCGCCCGTTGACGCAGGAAAGCCCATCTCCAAAGACTCATTGAGTGATGCCATTAGCTGTCCTAGAGCAAAAATCTCATAGAAGCAACCTCTGTACCCGCAGCGACGAGTGTACTGGAAAGAACTCAGAAAATGAAGTTTGCATTGTAAGTGGTGAACTTAAAAGACATACACAGCAAAATATTGCATAGTAGATGCTTTTGTGGGAACATTTGGTTAGGAGCCTGCTGATTCAAATGATTTTTGTGAACATAACTTATGGTCAACAATGATGAAAGATTCAAAATAGCCAATCTTGTTGAATGCTGTAAAGAAGCAAAACTCTATTGAGGAAGCGTGACTCGGGCAGCTATAACAGTCACAAAACCAGTAAATCCCCTTCTCATATTACACAGTCAGGTTTTAGGGTGGGTAAGGGTTTTTGGGTGGCAAGGATATTTTTCGGGTTTAGGGTGGGTAAGGGAATTTGGGTGGCAAGTGTCATTTTAGGATTTATGGGGTGTTGAGTTTAGGGGTTGTGGGCTAATACGGTTATATATGTGTGTGTGTGTGTGTGTGTGTGTATATATTAATATATACCTCCTACTGGAGGTTGCCAGTCTGTAGTTGTAGTTAGGACCTAATGTCCATAGGAAGAGCGTTTTTTGTTTTGCCAATAACTTTGGCGGCATTTGGCAAATCCTCGCAACATTCCCAGAAAGGTTTGTCACTCATGTCAGATGCTGTCTTCAAAATTGTGGGACTATCCGTCAAGCAGGTGCTGAGAAAAAGAGGGGTCCCAAAATACTTTTTCCCCATGTTGATTACCATATCAATGTTTAGACCCGGCTACAGCCCGAACTGCTGAACGAAATTACACCAAAGTTAGCAGAAAGGTATCTGTTTGTCCAGAATGCGCCCTTTATGTTAAATGATGTAAATCCTTTCAGTAGTTTATTAGAAATTTAAAGATTTTTAAGATATACCACTAGGGATGTGGAGGATCTGTGACCTCAGCCAAGATCTCGTGCTGAGATCTGATTTGCTGCCAACACTTCAAGCCAGGAAGTGTTGGCAGCCATCTTGTGACTCGAAGAAACTGAGTCACAGGAAAATACATAAATCAAAGAAACACTCTACCCCCTAGGCCGGGCCAAAAAAGTACGAATTGTTTGCCGTCGGGAGTTGCGCTGGGCACGCGAATCCCTCTGAAACAAAACAAAGAACAAGCATGGGTTCCTGCGCTTTGTTATCAATGGGCCTCCTTGTGGGCCAGGTCCAAGGGGCATTGTCAATTATGAAGGAGGGTCGCAGCAGCCCCCCTCCCCGGCTTACTATGTCCAGGGGACCACCACTTCTCCAGGCCTCGTTGTTGTTAAAAATGCGAGGGAGGCCCATACACCTGCCCCCGCTGCCCCAGGGAGCACCACCTCCCCAGGGCAAATAACTAAAATGGTATGGGGCCGCGCCCTCCACCACTTGGAGCCAATAACGGCCCTGGGGACCACCACGCCCCAGGGCTGGCTCTTTCAATGTCCCGCAGCACCCACCCCCGGGACATTGCAGTTTGCTATGGATTGGCAGGAGCACTGTTCCCGCCAAGCCATAGCAAAAACTAGTGTTCTACTAGTAAGTGAAAAAAATAAATGGGAGAGGTGTGGTGCAGCGGCCTGAGCGGCTGAGTCTGGAGCACGGAGATCACCTTTTAATCCCATTCACCAGCAGCAGCTCAGCTCAGCATCATGTGACTCTGGGCAATGGCTCAATTAATCTCCTGGATGGCCCATAGTGCCTTAAAACCTTAATAGGTGATATGTGTGTGCTTCACAAATAGGAATTAAAGCGGAGCAGAATTGCTTTTACAGACGGGCAGCTGCGTGTTAGCAGCTTCCTATGTGTAAAACCAATGCCGGATCCAGCAGGGGTCTCCAACATTTTATTTAATAAGAGCTACTTATATTCGACAAAAATCAACTCAAGCTAATAACCAAAAGTATCGGCCTTACAGCAATGACCACTGTAGATGACATTCCATTAGTGGAAGTCCCATGCAGGATGACTACCATTGATCACACCCGTGCCAGTTCCAGTGTTTTAAGAAGGTCCAGGGATCCCAGTCCTGGATGGTATTGCCAAGTATGCTTCTCTGTATGAGTAGGTTTGAGGGGGTTCACTCGAGGCACTGGACCTCTCCAGCCTCTAAATTGTACCTGTAGGAAATGGCTATAAGTGTAACCCCCTTTCTTCTTGTTAGTGAATAAGTAAGCTCAACAAGATCTCAGTTCATTTTCAAGGAGGAGTTTATTTAATAGTCTTTGTGTGCTTGTTATGTTTTGGTGAACTTCGGTACAGTGATAGTTTCCTTGTTATTCAAAGTATTATTAGCACCACATTGCTACAACTGAACCGGCCGACACATGTTTCGCCCAAACAGATCATTTAGACCTGGGCGTTCTCAAGGCTTTTTTGAAAATTGTTGTAACACAGTCTGGTTCAAACCTTTGTCATTCAGATCAATTACATGTTGCACGTTTTGTCAGAGTTTTTGTCATCCTACACAACGTAAAAAGTCCTGGGTCAAGTCCTCGGCTTTGCAAAGCCATGAGAAAGCCCAAGTCTAATTGTTCCGTTTGGGCGAAACACGTGTCGGCTGGTTCAGTTTTAGCAATGTGGTGCTAATAATACTTTGAATAACAAGGAAACTGTTTATGTACCAAAGTTCACCAAAACATCTACAAGCACAAAAAAAACATCACCTCAGTGCACCTTGCAAGGAAACCAGCAATAATCTATTTTTAAAAAGTTGTAGCACTTTCAATTTTGAGTGCCTCTATATGCCATAACAGTGATATATGCAATGCCCCTGGCACCTAAGAAAGAAAATCTGTAATGAAACTCTCTATGTAGCATGAATTACCATGTATCTGCCCAAAAATGCTTCTATTTTTGGAGAACAATATATTTACTTTTAAAGACATCCTCTTCCATTTTAGAAACCTATTTAGCTCAACCAAGCAAACGCTTTTCATTTACTAGATTGGGCTGCGCACAGGGGATCTACTCACGTGTAGCTGGAAAGCTATGAGTAGCTCCTGAGCTACCGGTTGGAGACCCCTGCCTTAACCAAGTGCTAATGTAAAGAAAAGAAAGAACACATTTTGTTACTTTTCAGACATCCCCGTATATATATATATATATTTTTATTATTTAAGGTCTGGGGGATGTGTGTATGGTGTTTTTGTTTAGTTTTTTTGCACTCCGCTCACAGTAGGGATGGTGGGCTGTGATGAAAGTGTCTGGGCTGAGTCCTGCACACTGAGAACTGTTGGTGGCTTCTCTGTCACCCCAGACACCTGTGCAGACAGAATCTACAGGCTCAGAATGACTGCTAACAAAGACACTTCATATCGACCCCTGCCTTCACCTGTCCTTGCTCATAGTTTCCACCCTGTTTATCCAGCAGACTTTCTTATCTGAACTTTCCCTCGTCAGTTGAGACCTAGCTATTTGACTGATGCCCGATGGAGCTACCCTGTTTAGCTAAAGGGGAGACAGGCAGTGGATTCCCACCTCAGTCATCACCTACTCAGTTGGTCTTTGGGCCGACTTCCCTTCGTCTCTCCTGCCGTCTTTTCCCTCATCCTCCCCCTTCACACTTCCCCCTTACCCCCTCCTCTCTACTTCTCTCACCTTTCTTTCCTCTTTTAACGTGTTGTTTATTTTTGACATAATGTGTAATTGTTATCATTTTCTGTAACATTGTGTAACGGAATGTAAAGCGCTCTGATACCTACGGGTCTAGCCAGCGCTATATAAAACTCATTAAATAAAAAACATAAATAAAAAATAAAAATAAAGGTGCTGGTGGAGCCCTTCAGAAGAGGCAGTCAGCAGCAGGGGCGGTATGAAACCACTTTAGCTAAGCTTTAGACCAATGCCTTGCCCAAAAGTTCATACCCCTTGTACACTTATTGGTCAACACTCATCATTCATTGCTCTGTTAAAATGTCAATCATAGTTGGTCCCGCCCTCTATAACATGCACTATAGGGCAATGAAGTCTGCCTATGGCAGCCACTGGCTCACTGTGATTGGTTGCGCTCCTTCTCTTCACATCGCTTACATTCACCTTTAAAAAAGTTCCTTTTCCTTTCTCTTCAGTGTTTAGTGCTGGGGGTAGTTGTTATTAGGTTTTGCCTATGTAGCGCTTACGCAGTGTTTGGGAAATCTCTTGTATTCAATATATTCTAAATAGAGCTCTTCTCAGTTTCCAAGGCTGAAGTACTGTGTTGCTGTGCTTTTGTGCGGGACCTATTTTTGGCATTACTTTCGCTGCATTGAACCATATCGCACATTTTGATTACTTTCCCTGGCAGCACTGCTGTCTCCATTTCTTTGATTCTCCGATCCATTTCATTATTTAATTTTTTTTGGCTTTTAACTTCCTTCGGCTTATAACTTTCACGGCTTGCTCATCTTGGAGTGAAAGTGTGTCGCACATTACTGCCAACTTGGGAATTAGGGAAACTGGTTCATATTTCAGCGCCAGCGTTGCATCCTGTAAATTTGGGCAATTCAGTTATTCTTCCAGTACCTACTGAACAAAAATTAGGTGGGCGGAATTTGCGTGGTCTCGCCACGCAAAATTCTGCAAAACGGTAAGGAATCTCCACGAACACGCAGAAATTCTGCGAACACGCAGAATTGCTTGTCCGCGATGCTTTTTTCCTGTTCGCAATCACTGTTTGCGAGCTCGGGGGAAATACCTCGCAAACACGCATTTCGAGAACGCGAACAAGCAAAAAATTCTACAGAACGTAGAATTTTGGGCAATTTCGCGTTCTCCACGGAACGCAAAATTGCCCAAATTCCGCAGGCGGAACGGAATTTACCGCCCAGGCCTAACAAAAATGTGTCTTTGTGTAACGGAACTAGGGCTCACGCAAAAGCGCTCAAATCATTTGTTATTACCAGCACTTTATAACAGCAGGAGCGAGGTACAAACAGCGATACAGTAAGTACTTTCATTTTTAAATTCCCACATAGAAATATCCATAATATAAAATATGCTGTTTTACGCAACAGAGCCCAACTAGGTCGCACATCAATACATTTCATTAGCCACCTTTGTTATTTATCTTACACTTTTATTACTTAGTCCAGCATTTAGTTCGCTTTCCCAGACTGCACGCATTTAATGCGCTTTTTTTACCTTCACAGCATTATATACATATTAGCTTTTCGCGTGAGCACACATTTATTTAGGCCTTTCATTCATGTACTCTGCCAACACGCATTTGTTTGCATGTTGTCATCGTAGTCTGACAAATGTATACTTAATATATGTATTTTTGTGTGCATACGTACCTGCTTTAAAGGTGAGCCTACGGGCATCAGTTAACATTTCAAACGAGGAAATGCAAAAGTTTTTACAAATGGAAGGACAGGATCTACTAAGAGCTAGCGCCTAGAGGGTTGCACGTCCAAAGCGGACTACTTTTAAACCCGGAATCCAGGTTAAAGTCCCTGCGCAGGCTCAACATTTTGCCCTTCAGGTCAAATTACTTAATCTCACAATGCCAACAATGAAGAAATGTGTGTTTGTGTGACGTAACAGTGTCTCATCTAAAAGCGCTCCTGTACCTTCACACTATAATGTAAATACAACAAAACCAAAAACATGTGACGTGGGCTTTTACTGGTGCACCTTTTTGGGGACTGTGCTTCTAATTTTTATACACTTTTGGGGCTCTTACTTCTTTCAAATAAAATAGAGTTGTTTAAAGCATGTTGACAAGTTGCATAAAATTGTTTGGAAACCACACGCCTGATTTGCTTTCTGTAAGCATTCATTTGAAGCATGCTTTATAATAATATTATTTATTAAGAGCAGACTGTCACATACATTAAAGGCTAGCACTAACAGTTACTAAAGGTTGCACACATGCCTATAGGCAATGTTGCACTCTAGTTTGTTTTAGACATTGCGATGAACTTGAAGGTATTGGAGCACTAGTTACATTACACGATAACACATCAATTTTTTGGGGAAAGGCATCGGGAGATTAAGTAAGTTGCGCAGAATCACTGAATGTTGAGCCGATGCCGAGACTCAAGCCTGGTTCCCTAGCTCCAAAGTTGGCAGCTCTGGCCACTATGCCACAAACAAGCTATTCTTACTATGAGCCTTGCTTTCATCAGCTGCCTGACGGAGGGCACTTTAAGCACATTAGGCAGACATGTCACAAGGATTAACCCTGGGCGTAGTTTGCGAAGTAGCGCTATGCGTAGTGCACTTCGCACTACGCGAGCTTCGCGTAGCACTACGCGAACTCCGCGTAGCACTACGCGAACTCCGCGTAGCAGTACGTGAACTGCATAGTACCCTGTTCGCACTGTGCAAGAAGCTGTTTTCAATGATTGCACAGTGCGGACAAGCATCAGGCACTGTGCAATTATTGAAAACGGCATCTTACACAGTGCGAGCTGTAGTTTTCTGCCGCTCGAGTAGATTTTTACTTGTGCAGCAGCTTTCTCAACGTGGACTGGTAGTTTCTTATCGCGAGCGGCAGCGAGCATACACGACCACTCGCAATGAGAAACCTGACCTCCCCACGTTGAGAATCTCACCTGGAGGTTTATTTTCCACACTCGCGATCGGCAACTTGATGTTGCTGATCACAAGCGAGGAAAAAGTCTCGCCGCGATGTAATTTTCCTTGCTCGCGGTCGCCAACTTGACGTTGAGGACCGCAAGCAAGCAAAAAATGACTGCTGCACTACGCTACGCGTGTTTGTACTGTGCTACTTGCAATTCGCGTAGTGCGAAGTAGTGGAAACTTCGCAAACTAAGCGAGTGTAGCGTAGTGCTTAGCCCAGGGTTAGCAAGGATGCATGTGCCTGCTGTGGGAGGTGTCCATCTCTAAACTTACGCTGACCTCTAGCACTTGTTACGCTTGTTAACACTGTTTGGGCACAAGTCACAGCTCATTATTACCGGTGCAACACCCAAATATAGCAATAAGCAACAGAAAGGTGACCGGTTAACCTTTGCAATGGGCCTTCCCCTGCACATCACTGTGTTTTCAGTAACTTTTGAACCGTATGGGATAGAAACTTTTTTTTTTTTATATATATATATATTTTTTTTTTTTAAACGTGCAGATTATACATCTGATGATGGATTATGCGGCAAATCCATAATTGCGTGAAAATACAGGTATTGCACTTCTTGCTTTTTCAATAAACTAGTCATAACACTTTTGTGAAGTTTCAGTAACTTATATTGCACAACTGCTCACCCAGCTAAAATGTACAACAAAAGAAATCTTAATCACATAGGCGAGAACTGATGCATTTACCAATGCTTGCTTTTAAAGTTGCTGTTATAGGCCACACGTCTTTTCATGCATGCATGATGAAGTCTGTTCAATCAAATTATGCTTTTCTGGGGGTTTTTTCCATGCAAACATCATTGAGAGAAATTAGCTGACCGCTAAATAAGCCGGTCTCCAGGCTGAACAAACGTTTGCAAATGTAATAATATCTTTCAACAACCATGACCCATAGCTGTACCCAGAGAGGTGAGGTCACGGCCACACGGTTGCAGGCACAGAACATTTAAGTGTAAACACGCACTTGTAAATCCATTGCCTCTCACTTTACAAGGATACTAACTGACCTTTCGACTTTACCAGTGCTTGTTACCAATGCTGTTCAGAATTGAGAAGAAACTGTTTGTTGTAGGGGTGAGTGGAACTTGCAGAGGTCACTCCTTGCAATTCCACAGAGCTACATAAAAATCCCTCTGAGATCCTTCACCGAGAAGAAATATGCATGTCACACTGCTTGCACTGCAATTTAGAGCTAGTAGCGCGAGCAGCAATGAAATACCCGCGCGTACGGTACCATGCGGTACGCAAGAGTGCACGGCCGCTCCAGTCAATTATACAGCCGCGCGAGAAGAATATCCGCTCAAGCAGCAGCAAATCCACTGGCGAAGCAGCCTTCTCACTGCGACCGCCTGCGTTAGAAAATCGTGCTAGGGGGCGCCAGACCCCGCTCGTACTCTCCTTTCTGGAGCTTTGCAGGAAAAAAACTCCTCCACGTGGCGATTGGCAGAATTTGGCTGGAACTCCGCGTTACAAGAGAAACGTTAAGTCTCCAAATCCCCCCAATTCCGCATACGGAATAAGACAATCCGCGCACACCTAGTTTGTTGGCAATACTGAACAGCATTGGACAAACATTGGCAAAGCCAATGGGTCAGGCTGTATTGAGAGATCACTTGTGCTTGGTTGCGATACGCTTATGAAAGTAGTAACTAAGTGCACAATGAAGCATTGTTTAAAAAGCCAGATCTGTGCCTCTGTGAGCAGAAAGCAGAGAAGCTGTTGTGTGAGGGGAGAGAGCATTGGATTGCGTGAGGGCTGCTGACTCATCTATGCAGCGCCAGGTCAATTGATTTTATTTTTGATGTGTGGACGGGTTATTTCATTTAAGGAGGGTTATTTGCGTGATAAGTGGTGTGAGGTATTGTGAATGCTTCCCTGCTTAGTGGTACTTGAGGGATACTGTGAAAGGAAACCGGTTTGTCACACGCCCTTGTTGTCTTTTACAATGTGTGTAGGTTTTCTAAAGGTACTCTTAGTTGGAGAAGGTTACCTCGTCGCAAAGTTACCTCTTGCTTCCCGTGAGGAGTTGAAAAAGGCAGCAGACATGCTACCCTTATTTTTTTCTTTCACTAAAATGCACATTTTTAGAACAAATGTTTTCAACTCCTTTCACTCATTTCAACACTCTGATATGCACACAAAAAAGGTCTTCTAAAAAAGAGGAAAAAAGCAATTAGCTGGACGGATTAGCAAAATAAAACCTGTTTGGTGTTTTTACCAAACAGCCTGGAGGCCAGATAGGCACGCGTCACACTGGCAGCAGCCTGAGAGCAGGGACAGAGAAGCATTACCGGTCACCAAGATCACACTGAGCCCTTATCTGAAGAAAAGCGCCAAGATCCTAACCGTGCAAGACCAGGCTGGCAAGATTCCAAAACCATCATTTGCAATGCAATTGGTGTCACCTTTGAGACTGTATATGTATTTAGCTAGTGTGAGAAAAATATACACAATTGATAATACATACGGGAAAGAGCAATGTAGGAAGCACAAACCCAAATAGGAGAAACAAACTTGCATTTATTGCTAGGTGTACATATTCATATTAAAAACATTTGATGCGAGAACATAAAAACCAGAAATTCATATAAACAGTCAATCATATACAAATGATGTATTTATAACACAATTGCACAAAAAAATATATTAAAACAGTGGCGAACAATATTAGTTATCGACGCGCGTTTCGGCGTTATCACGGGAACGCCTTCTTCAGGAGCCACAATAAATTCTGAAAGACATTTATAAAACACGTTAAAAACACAAAGGAGTAATCTCGAACTCCTATCATCAACAAAGCAATACATGTACATATGGTTGTGCTTACATACCATTGACTCCCTACTTGTGCAGCTAAGCAGTGTAGCTACATAAGATACAAACTAATCATTATATATTTGAGCAGTGGTATATTAATAAAAAAACAGGAGGTTATGGTGAGGTATCTCAACATGGGATTGTTCAAACGGGGGGGATTTAGCTATGCAGCACATTAGCCTGGGTGCTGAAACATCTACTGTTCTTTAACATGGAGGGAATGTATGCACCAAACTGCGTGACACGCCAGGTATGGGAACACTTGGAGAGAAATATTTCCTTTAAGTAGGAAATTGTATAGTCCAAAGCTCTGTTTTTAGTATAAAATCAAGGAGTTCGGGGGTTAAATCACTGAAAATACAAGAGTTGAAAAAAATATTATTGTCTAAGGGTGCTCGTGGAAGACAATTTCTATGGACTGGAATATAGAAAATTCTAAATTGATTTTAGTATGTTTCTGACCTCTGCTGGTCGTTTTCTATCAAGACAGTTAAATAGAGGCAGTTGAACAGAAAAAAAAGTCCCTAATCAGAAAGAAATTCTGGTATTTTACTGACCTCTTCTGTTTGTTTTCTATTAAGACAGTTGTCTCTAGTTGGCAGGGGTAGGTACCACTGCCCAAATAGGGACCCTTGCTTCTAGTCGGGGTAAGGAGGAAACCCTCTGAGATAACCCCTGCTCACCCTCTAGGTAGCTTGGCACGAGCAGCCTAGGCTAACCAGAGGCAATGTGTAAAGTATTTGTACCAACACTCACAGTAACACAGTGAAAACACCCCAAACTGACTCCACAACAGTTTAGAAAAATAAAGGTATTTAATCTAAACTACACAAGACCAAAACGACAAAAATCCAACATACACAGTTCAAGAATATGGTTTCAAAAGAGTTCTTACGGTTGCGATAAAAATTCTTCAGGTTGCGATAAAATAATCCACAGTTACGTGAAAAGTTCACAGTTGCGTCACGTTTAGCTCATAGTACCTTTAGTTGCGACAAAGTTCCAAAAGCAGAAGCTGGTGCGGTGGAAAACAAGCGATACGTTGCTCCTGAGACCCTGGGGAGGTGTTTGCAACAGCCCGGTGCAGCAGCGGGCGTGTGGCGGTGAATCTGGTCTGTATGGGGAGGAAGGCCACTTGTATGAATTCCGGTGCGTAGGTTCCGTAGGAAGTTTGTTCTCTCAAAGGCACGATGTGATGATCTTTGGAGTTGCGACGATCTCCGGGGCGACGATGCGCGAACCAGCGGTGATCTTCTCTCTCTCAGCTCTCTGAGGCGATGGCTTCGGCGATGACTCTCACAGCAACGTGATGCGGTCCGCAAGCAGGCGGTGCGGCAATCTCACCCAGCGACGACAGGCTCAGCGACGACACTCGCAGCGATGTTAGGCTTCCCGCACCGATCGGGTGCATCCCGCAAGCGAAGGATGCGACGTCTCTGACAGCGGCAACAGGTGCTGCAACGATCTCGACCTTCGTAGCGGCGGGAATTTCCTCGCACTGTCGGGGATGCGCTCCGCAGTGAGCGATGCGATAACTTTTCTGTAGCAAAGTCTCTTAAGCTTAGTTTCCAGCTTTCCAGCACAGGTACAACTTCCAGAGGCACCACACAGGGGCCAAGCACTCCAGGAAGGACAGAACTCTCTCAGTAGAGCTCAGGGGAAGCTGGGGGTGAAGTCCTTTTGTTCCTGGGACTTCAGAACAGGGAGCCAGCTCTTTGCAGGCTCTTGGAGATTCAAGGGACACAGCACAAAGCAAAGTCCTTCCCCTCTCCTTGGCAGCAAAGCAACAGCAGGGCAATCCAGCAGAGCAACAGCTGGACAATCTTCCTTCTTCAGTTTCAGCTTTCTCCTTGGCAGAGGTTCCTTCTTGATTCCAGGATGATCTAATTTTCTGTCGTCAGGGGTCCTGTACTTATACCCCTAAATGTCTTTGTTTTCGTTGTGCAAGTGGGCCCTGAGCCCGGTCTGAACCAGTTCTGGATGTTTCTTGAGCACTTTGGTTTTCTGGCTTCTCCTTTCCTTTCAGATTGAGGGGCAGGGTCGTCAGCCGCCCAGCAGGAGGTGGAGCCAGCATTGTGGAAGGCAGGCACAGCCCTATTCAGGCCCAGGTGCTATCTCCTCCCACCACTCAAGTTGCAAATGCAGTCATTCAGCCTAGGGCTGACTCAGCCAGGCTCCTGGGGAATCCCAGCCCCTGTCACTCTAAAACCAGACAGTCAATACACAAACAGGCCAAGGCACACAGGAAGGTCAGACAAGAGAACAGCAACTTTCTAAAAGTGCTGTTCTCAAACACAGGGTTCAAAAACAACCTTTCCTAAAATATGTGTTATTAAATTCTGAGTTCAGGGATACTAGACTCTTATATCCTATCTTGTTCCTATGGGAAGAAATGCTGGTAGCCACTGTAGCTAGCATTCCCCATGTTAAGCTATGGAGCAAGATAGCCTTCCAGCAGTGAAAAACGAAAATGGCTGTAATTCACTACCAGAGCATGTCACCTGCACAAGTACATGCTCTACCTTGCACATACACTGCACCCTGCCCAGGGGGGTACCTTGGGCCTTCCATAGGGGTGACCAATGTGCACAAAAAGGGAAGGGTTAGGCCTGGTCAGTGAGGACACTGACCAGGAGGACATGGCAGTTCACAGACTGCACACAGGCACTGCGGTGGCAGGCCTGAGACACAATTTTAGTGCTACTCATGTGGATGGCACAATCAGTGCTGCAGGCCCACTAGTAGCATTTGTCTTCACCAGCCCTGGCCCACCCAGTGCACTTTACTAGGGACTTCATGGTGATGCAAATATAAAAGTCCACATTTGTAAAGCGCACAATCACCCGTAAGGGTCTCTAGGCGCTGGGGGCCGTCGGGAAGATTAAGCGAGCTATTGCCCAGAGTCACATGGTGCTGGGCTAACCTGCCGCCGGAGCCGGGGATCGAACCGTGATCCCCAGATTCCAGCGTCAGTCGCCCTGGCCGCGGCGCCACACCTCTCCCAATATGCCAATCATGTATATCCAATCACAATAACAATTTACACAGAGAGCATATGCACTTTAGCACTGATCAGCAGTGGTAAAGTGCGCAGAGTCCTATTGCCAACAGCCACGGGTCAGGAAAAATAGGGGCGGGAAAAGCAAAAAGTTTGGGTATGACCCTGCAAGAAGGGCCAGTTCCAACTACAGTTAAATAGAGGCAGTTGAACAGAAATAAAAAGTAACTAGGGCCAAGTCCTAGGGCTGATCACCAGAGCCCACAAAGTACATACACATATGTATATAATAAGTATATACTAAAGTATATACAAGAGGTCTCGAATGCTCGACCTAAAGAAGCAGCCGGGTGACCGGCTGATACGTAGCACCAAGATCACAGTTGGAGCTGCAGTGTAAAAGGGAGCACCGAGACCTAAAATAGGAGGATGTGTGAAAAACCGCAGCTTTTTATAACCTTATATTCTTGTTAAGATTAATTGTGCAACTGCCTGAAGGCATCCTGGCGCTAGCTTCAAAGATAAAAAAAGGAAAATCCACGGGTGAAAAGCCAAGTTTTCATGCCTAACAGGAAACTGCCTAACAGTTCAGAAGGAAAGGGTGTGCGGGGGGGGGGGGGGGGGGGGGGGGGTATGGGGGGGAGATCATGAAAATCCCTTCGTGGCGCAGTTTCAGAAATTTTAGGTATTTGAAGTAATAGTGTGATGCTCTAAGCCTGCGGGAAGAACCCGCTTGGTTCATAAGTCAACAGGTGACTGTACCCAGGGCTTTGAATGGGATGAAAAAAACTGGGGGGGCGGGGAGGAGGGGTGTCTCAAAGGGGCATGGTCAATGTAATTAAGGGAGCGGCTAACAACACATAAACTAAAAATCTGTGTTTAGCACAGTGTGCTGCCTGACTAGTATTTTGGCTGTTTCTGTCATTGCGTCCAGATATATGATACAACAAGTCACATCATACCTACAACAAGGCAGGACTGTTGGCTTTGTCAATGGTTTGTTGCATAAGATAAATAAGCAGCAACTAGTGTATGTAATATTGTATATAATATTGAAAAAGCTTCCACTTACAGCCCTGGTGACACCACGACAATGTTGCTGCTCCTGAGTTTCAAAAAGAGAAGGGAAATCCACATAGAAAATGACTCTCTTTAAAGGATTTCCCTTCCCCTACAACACTCACCTGGCATGACCTCATGCCGTAACTTCTCCACTAGAGAGAAGTGAGCAGTGTGAGCACGCACACACTAGTACGAAGTGAGCAGTGTGAGCATGCGCACTCTAGTGAGAAGTGAGCAGTGTGAGCATGCGCACACTAGTGAGAAGTGAGCAATGTGAGCACGCGCACACTATTGAGAAGTGAGCAGTGTGAGCATGCGCACACTAGTGAGAAGTGAGCAGTGTGAGCACGCGCACACTAGAGAGAAGTGAGCAGTGTGAGCACGCGCATACTAGAGAGAAGTGAGCAGTGTGAGCACGCACACACTAGTAAGAAGTGAGCAGTGTGAGCATGCGCACACTAGTGAGAAGTGAGCAGTGTGAGCATGCGCACACTAGTGAGAAGTGAGCAGTGTGAGCACGCGCACACTAGAGAGAAGTGAGCAGTGTGAGCAGCGCACATCGATGTGCCTGTGTCACTGCAGGACCGCCTGTGCCAGGCATAAAACAGAGCCCGAAAGAGACCCGTTTTGAGGCCTGCTTTAAAAAACTGCTGGTGCTCCGACCCGGTGGGACTCGGCCCACAAAGCCCTGCCAGTACCCACAGGCAGCGCTGTCGAAGGGCGGGGGGCTATAGTGATCTGATACTCAAAGTGCAGCCCTCCTTAGCTTTATATGCGGCCCCCAGGTGTACAGCAGCATTCAGCTGCTGGTTCCTAGAGAGATACTGATAATAACAACCATGTTAAATAAACAGGCAAGCATTTATTTAAAAAGTTACTTGATGTTAAAGAAAGGAAGTGACAATTGAGCCCTGCACCACTTCACTGTAGGAGCACCTTCATTTTTAAATCCATCTTGCAGCAAAAGTATAACAAATATGATAGTCTATTCAAAATTCAAAAGTGTATTTCATTACCTTGCAGGACCTTTTCACTTTAGCACAGCAGATAATAGCAGAGCATTGAGAAGTATTATTATAAAGTGAACATTGTTAAACATGGATTTAGAAGCATTCATTCTTCCCCTCACCCTGACAACAATGCCAATAGTGAACTAAAGAGGCAAGTCAGTTGTCATGTGCACTCTTTAGGTGACCTGGCTTCCATACTGTACAAATAAAACATTGTTTATTATATGAAACATGGGAGAAGGTTTTGTACAGTGTGCATCCTGAAGTCATGTATTTCGAAGTCCTCGTATATATAATAATGAAGAAAAAAGACATAAAGTAAAAAAAAACTATTGCCTAGGATCACACAATTTGTCAAAGTGGGGAAGCCGTGATTAATTCCAGGTTTCCTGGTTTCACATTGTGCAAATCAGCAACTCGATGTATACGATTTGCTTCCCCTACACTCACCTTACCCTCAATGCTCCCCACACCCCACGGACACCAATACGGCCTTCGGTCACATCACAGACCACAACTTTTGGCCCCTGGGAAAATTTTTGCGAGTACCCATGCAATAGTGCATAGTCTTGATATTCCACCTCACGCCTCTTTAATCCACCCTTAGATACTCTTCCCCCCTTTATTTCACTGTTTCAGGTTTCTTTTCATCCCTGCTTACTCCATTTGCGGCTGTTTCTTGTTCTTTTTATTCTTTCTCTCTTCCTTTTATGTTTTTCTCTCTCTTGTTCTGGATCAGAGGCTGTTGGTGAATGTTGGACCCGGCCCTTTGGGCAGGTTCACCCCGAGACTTTTTTTTGCTTTTTCCTAGCCTGTTTCTGGAACCTGGGTTGGTGATTTTAGGCCTCTGCGCACTTTTTCACTGTGGTACAGTGTAAAGTGCGTGTGCTCTCTGTGTATGTGTGGTGAGTGACCTGCCCTCCCATAGGAATGAATGGGGAATATGTATGCCCATGGTAGTTCCTGATGTGTGGGGAGTGCAGGGGCGAGTTTGATATGTGTGAACTCGGGAGAATGAATGCTGCAGAATGGTGTATGCGGCATGGTTGTGTCTAGTCTAGAAGTGCCACTTTTAGAAGTGGGTATAATTGTGTAGTGAGGCTGCTGGCACGTGATTGGCTGGTGAGCCTGGCCCAGGAGTGCCGGGGCCTGTTTGTGGATTGACTGTCTGGTTTGAGTGTGACCGGGGCTGCAGAGCCCCCAGATGGTTGTCTGAGTCAGCCCGTGGATGAAAGGCAGCATCTGCTGCCAGGGAAGTGGGAGGAGATTAGCACCTGATAGTGAAGGGCTGTGCCTGCTTGCCACAATGCTGGCTCCACCCCCCCGCTGGGCGACTGTCACCTCTGTCCCTGATACTGACGGGACTTCCCTCTAAACCAGTCTAGCTGGTTCCTACACTGAGACTTCAAAGACTTCAAAGACTTTTCTGTGTATAAGAAGGGGCTGTGTCCCCTTCCAAATTGTTCTTGTTTCTAACTTGAATCTGCCAGGGGCATGCTGCTGCTGGGACTCAGGGGAATCCCTGGGTCCTGCCCAGCCCCTGGACCTCTGATGGACTTTCCTGGACTCCTGGGGGACCCCACTGCCTTGCTGGGCTGATGGGGGGACTTTGCTTTGCCCCTTGGACGCTCTGGGACCATTGGCAGCATGGAGAAGCTGCATTTTCCTTCGAGGCCTTTTTCCTGCTTCTAGCGCCTGAGAGCGCTGCATTTCGTTTATAACGCTGAGTGCGCTTTACTTTTGCCCCCAAGCGCTTAGTAGTGCTTTTAATTTAGTCTATTTAATTAATTTACGGGTGCCACCCCGTTTTGATTTAATTATTTGGAGCCGGAGCCCACCCGGCATTGGATTCCCATTCACCGCCGCTGCCCGGGGCTTGAGATCGCCGAGACACGAAGAGGCCGCGACCTGATTGGCCGAAGCCACGAGGAATGCCGCGCTGCGATTGGCAGGCCTGGGAGGCTCGCCCTGTGAAGCCGCGACGGTATTGGCCCGTGGAGCGGAGCGTCATCAGCGAGGCCACGCTGCCATTGGTTGGTGGCCTCGCGTCCAGAGGGGCTCGTCACAGGAGCCGCGACGGGATTGGCTGGCTCTGGAGAAGATGCTGCCGGCCCGAGGAGCGAGGGAGGAAGGCGGCTGGTGCTCACGGGGCTCCCGTGAGGAGGAGGGAGCCCCGGGAAGAGGAGAAGACGCGTGGCCTGCTGCTGGGGCTCCCGTGTGCTGAGGGAGCCCCGGCGAGAGAGAGAGAAGGCTGGCGCGAGGCTCCCCGAATGGAGGGAGAGCTTCGAGTGAACAGAGACCTGCCGTCGCCCCGCCCGCGATGGGCTGCCGGTGAGTCTGGGCTGGGCCGGGCAGAAGAGAAGGGAGGGGCGCCGGGACACATTGTCGGTGTCCGCCCCCCCCAGTAGCGCGAGCACGCGCTAATTGGCAATATGAAGCCATGAGGGCTTCAAGGGCGACCCCGGTTGGCAGTGGGTCGCCCCAACGTGTGTTGCGAGCCCAGAGAGGCTCAAGGGGCCTCATCTTGTTTCGCGAGCCCCGAGAGGCTCGTAGGGGCATATTTAACTTTGGTGCGTTTAAGGGCGGCCCCGGTTGGCAGCGGGTCGCCCCAACGTTGTCCAGATCATGAAGGCTCGAGGGACCATTGTTTGCAGAGCCTGAGGGCTCCAACGGCCATCGATAGTTTAAGAGCCTGTGTGGCTCCAACGTTTGGCCACAGTAGTTGGTGGTAGAGCCTGTGTGGATCCAGCAGTGGCGCAGTTTGCGCCTAAGGGTCAGTGAGGGCCCTGGCGCAGTTTGAAGCTCCCCAGCTGCCCATCAATTAGTGGGCAGCTGCACCGTTTAGGTCTTGGGATATTCACAGGTGCCCAGCAAGTAGTGGGCCCCTGCTACGTTTAGGCTTGTTCTTGGACTGGCGCTGCATGGCAGCGCGCCCTGACATTGGACACAGGGCGTCTGAGCCCCGACAAGGCCAGTTGGCCTAGGGACTGCCACAGGTGGTGGCTTATGTAAGTTATGCGCAATGTGATTTCTATGTTTTTAATAGTAATTGCCTACTGTGTGTTTTTGCGCTATTGTGTTGTTCTTGCACCTCTGAATGTTTTTAGGCATCATGTGTCTTTCTTTCCATGTGCTGCACCTCTGAATGTTTTAGGCATCATGTGTCTTCTTGCGCTGCACCCCTGAATGTATTTTATTGCATCATGTGCTTTATTCTTAACACCTGAATGTTTTAGGCATCATGTGTTTCTCTTTATGACTCCTCGGAGTGTGTCTCATGCATCATGGGTAATGTGTTCTTGTGTAGACCCCTAAATTTATTTTATTCTTGGGTGGTTGTTATTTTTAGTACAGGTGGTCCTAGTATGGTCCTGGTTCCTGTTACCAGTGGATACTGGTTGTGATCTTTTTGATTACCATTTTATGTTTATTATTCCTTATTCTAAAAGTGCTATATCTGATTCTGACAGTGGCCCATGTGGCCCTGTCTTGTAAATAATCCCTTATGAATGTTGCCCGTGCCAGTTGGCACAATGTACATGTGTGATTTTTATCTGATATGTGTTTTGACAATACAAAAGTTATTTTAATATAACCTTGTGTGGAGTTCCTTTTGTGGTGTGCCTAGGATGTTGTTGCTGTTGTGCGCTGGCGCAAATGCTTAACACATTGCCTCCGAGTTTAGCCTAGACTGCTCGTGCCAAGCTACCTAGAGGGTGAGCAGGGGTTATCTTGGCGTGTGACCTCCTTGCCCTGACTAGAATGGTGGTTTCTGCCTGGCTTTGGCGTCAGCCTTAGCCTACCAGAAATAGCCAGTTCTAACATTGTTGGTCAGCGGTGCGGATTTGGACATGTGTTTGCGCAGTGCCACAGCGACAACTGGCTACATTACAAAAACTCTGCATTTTTTCAGATAGTCACATGTTTGGGATTATTGTTTATGATTTTGTTTTTCCTCAAGAGTGTCCTTTTCAGATGGTGTTCCTGCGCTTTGTTTAGTGGCAGATGAGAGAAAATGACAGGGCGGGACGCCAGTAGAGAGGGGAGGTTCCCATAGATTAGGAATCCCTTGCTGGGTCCAGTGTCCAATCCCTGTTCCTGTTCCTGTGTGGATAGATGGAAGAGAGGGAGTGTGGAGGAGAAATTGCTTGCTTGGGAGGGTGGTTATCCCTTAAGTGTAGTGTGTGTGAGTGTCTGGATTCCCCAGTATGGTAGGATCCAGTAGTGGCAGCTTAAATGTGTCCAGTGCGTGAATTCCCATTCCCAGTTCCCAGAGTATGGTGCCTGGTGCTCAGTAAGAGGGTGACAGGTTGAGAGTCAGGGGCAGTGAGGAACTGTCTCACCAGTCTGGAGGGGGAGTGTGTGGATGAGTGGTGTCTTGAACTGGAGGAGTTGGTGTGAGTGTTTTCTTAAGGAGCTTGCACGTGAGGTGTACCTCTGGTGGTGTGCAGGAGGTCCTGCAGAGGCACTGGACAAGAAGGTGGATGTCTGGCGGTGTGCTGGATGTCTTGCAGAGGCATTAGGGAGTGATTCTGAAAGTAGTGGCTTGTGTATCTGATGATCCTGTGTAGGTGAAGAGGTTCATGTGTAGCCCAGCTAGGTCCCATTAGGATGGTAGTGGTGTAGGGGCTTATGTCCTGTCTCAGTGGAGGCGGAGTGAGTGTGGGACGGTGTGTCCCACGTTAGCCTGAAACTCTGTCTCAGGGCCTGGAGAGTTCCCTAGGGAGCGCCAGGTCAGGGGCCTAGGCTGTACTTACAAGTCATTTGAGGAGGATCTTCCTGTGTCTAGAGGACGGGGAGTGTCTGTAACCAAACTCCGGCGGTCCTAGTGTTGGGCAGTACCGCTCCTAAGTGGAGGGTGCAGAAGTCCTGGCTCGCTGAGCATTTGACCGTCTAGAGTGCTTGACCATTTGTGGGGCCTCTGGAGGTCGTTCCCCGAGGAGGGGGAAAGCCAGTTTGGGGTTGTGGCCTGACCTGGAAAGAGTACTGAAGGAAAGTGTGTCACTGATACGCCGCTGGCGTGTGCTCTGTCTAGCCTGGGACATACTGAGAATTACCCTGTGATAAGGAGTACTGGAGGAGAGTGTGTCGCTGATACGCCGCTGGCGTGTGCTCTGTCTAGCCTGAGACATACTGGGCCTGTAATCATGGAACTGGAAGGAGGTGCAGAGGGACGTGTACTTCTGACCCCGGTGCAACCTGAGGGTTTAGATCCTAGGTTGGGAGATTAGGAAGCTTCCAGGTCAAGAGGAATCTCTACCAAAGTGGATCAGCTGAAGAGACTGAGGGGGCTGCCCTTGCTGTGTGATCTGGGGCTCACCTGCAGTTGGTTGTTTCCACTAAGGTAGAGGAAAGGGGATTTTGCTGTGTGCTGTGTTCCCCCACCTGCTCGAAGAGGGACTGTGCTGTGTGCTTTGTACCTCAGAAGTGAAATAGTTTCCAGGTGGTAGACAAGTGATGGAGTGAGGTCCTGATCTGGTAGGAGGATTGTGTTCTGGTGAGTGCTTCCCTGTAAGGGTGCGGGAAACCAGAAGTGGAGGTAGGGTGGGGCATTCTTGTCCGTGACCTCTGGTCAGCCTGGGGGTGTGGTCCCAAGGTTGAAGGATCAGTGGTAGTTGTAGCTACACTGAGAGAGAGAGTGGAGAATGGCTATTGTGTGCCAGGGGTTACTGCCCCCCACTCTGCGGATTGGTTAGGACCTGTGATATTTGGATGGCCTAGGGCCTGGTCCTGGCTATGGATGACTAGAGAGTACCAGTGGGGTATTTTAGTTGTGACAGAGAGTTCTTGTTGAGGGAAATCTATGTGGGTTCAGAGTGGCGAAAAACAGGAGGGTGCCCCTGCCGTGCGGGCCCGTGTCCGTGTTTTTGTCGCCCAAAGCAGTGAAGCCCATCAGTGGAGTGATTGGTCTACCCTGCGTTTTGGCTGGAAGGGGGTTGTGTTGGACCCGGCCCTTTGGACAGGTTCACCCCGAGACTTTTTTTTGCTTTTTCCTAGCCTGTTTCTGGAACCTGGGTTGGTGATTTTAGGCCTCTGCGCACTTTTTCACTGTGGTACAGTGTAAAGTGCGTGTGCTCTCTGTGTATGTGTGGTGAGTGACCTGCCCTCCCATAGGAATGAATGGGGAATATGTATGCCCATGGTAGTTCCTGATGTGTGGGGAGTGCAGGGTCGCGTTTGATATGTGTGAACTCGGGAGAATGAATGCTGCAGAATGGTGTATGCGGCATGGTTGTGTCTATTCTAGAAGTGCCACTTTTAGAAGTGGGTATATTTGTGTAGTGAGGCTGCTGGCATGTGATTGGCTGGTGAGCCTGGCCCAGGAGTGCCGGGGCCTGTTTGTGGATAGACTGTCTGGTTTGAGTGTGACCGGGGCTGCAGAGTCCCCAGATGGTTGTCTGAGTCAGCCCGTGGATGAAAGGCAGCATCTGCTGCCAGGGAAGTGGGAGGAGATTAGCACCTGATAGTGAAGGGCTGTGCCTGCCTGCCACAATGCTGGCTCCACCCCCCGCTGGGCGACTGTCACCTCTGTCCCTGATACTGAAGGGACTTCCCTCTAAACCAGTCTAGCTGGTTCCTACACTGAGACTTCAAAGACTTCAAAGACTTTTCTGTGTATAAGAAGGGGCTGTGTCCCCTTCCAAATTGTTCTTGTTTCTAACTTGAATCTGCCAGGGGCATGCTGCTGCTGGGACTGAGGGGAATCCCTGGGCCCTGCCCAGCCCCTGGACCTCTGATGGACTTTCCTGGACTCCTGGGGGACCCCTCTGCCTTGCTGGGCTGATGGGGGGACTTTGCTCTGCCCCTTGGACGCTCTGGGACCATTGGCAGCATGGAGAAGCTGCATTTTCCTTCAAGAGGCCTTTTTCCTGCTTCTAGCGCCTGAGAGCGTTGCATTTCGTTTATAGCGCTGAGTGCGCTTTACTTTTGCCCCCAAGCGCTTAGTAGCGCTTTTAATTTAGTCTATTTAATTAATTTACGGGTGCCACCCCGTTTTGATTTAATTATTTGGAGCCGGAGCCCACCCGGCATTGGATTCCCATTCACCGCCGCTGCCCGGGGCTTGAGATCGCCGAGACACGAAGAGGCCGCGACCTGATTGGCCGAAGCCACGAGGAATGCCGCGCTGCGATTGGCGGGCCTGGGAGGCTCGCCCTGTGAAGCCGTGACGGGATTGGCCCGTGGAGCGGAGCGTCATCGGCGAGGCCGCGCTGCCATTGGTTGGCGGCCTCGCGTCCAGAGGGGCTCGTCACAGGAGCCGCGACGGGATTGGCTGGCTCTGGAGAAGATGCTGCCGGCCCGAGGAGCGAGGGAGGAAGGCGGCTGGTGCTCACGGGGCTCCCGTGAGGAGGAGGGAGCCCTGGGAAGAGGAGAAGACGCATTGCCTGCTGCTGGGGCTCCCGTGTGCTGAGGGAGCCCCGGCGAGAGAGAGAGAAGGCCGGCGCGAGGCTCCCCGAATGGAGGGAGAGCCTTGAGTGAACAGAGACCTGCCATCGCCCCGCCCGCGATGGGCTGCCGGTGAGTCTGGGCTGGGCCGGGCAGAAAAGAAGGGAGGGGCGCCGGGACACATTGTCGGTGTCCGCCCCCCCCCCAGTAGCGCGAGCACGCGCTAATTGGCAATATGAAGCCATGAGGGCTTCAAGGGCGGCCCCGGTTGGCAGTGGGTCGCCCCAACGTGTGTTGCGAGCCCAGAGAGGCTCAAGGGGCCTCATCTTGTTTCGCGAGCCCCGAGAGGCTCGTAGGGGCATATAATATATTTAACTTTGGTGCGTTTAAGGGCGGCCCCGGTTGGCAGCGGGTCGCCCCAACGTTGTCCAGAGCCATGAAGGCTCGAGGGGCCATTGTTTGCAGAGCCTGAGTGCTCCAACGGCCATCGATAGTTTAAGAGCCTGTGTGGCTCCAACGTTTGGCCACAGTAGTTGGTGGTAGAGCCTGTGTGGATCCAGCAGTGGCGCAGTTTGCGCCTAAGGGTCAGTGAGGGCCCTGGCGCAGTTTTGAAGCTCCCCAGCTGCCCATCAATTAGTGGGCAGCTGCACCGTTTAGGTCTTGGGATATTCACAGGTGCCCAGCAAGTAGTGGGCCCCTGCTACGTTTAGGCTTGTTCTTGGACTAGCGCTGCATGGCAGCGCGCCCTGCCATTGGACACAGGGCGTCTGAGCCCCGACAAGGCCAGTTGGCTTATGTAAGTTATGCGCAATGTGATTTCTATGTTTTTAATAGTAATTGCCTACTGTGTGTTTTTGCGCTATTGTGCTGTTCTGGCACCTCTGAATGTTTTTAGGCATCATGTGTCTTTCTTTCCATGCGCTCCACCTCTGAATGTTTTAGGCATCATGTGTCTTCTTGCGCTGTACCCCTGAATGTATTTTATTGCATCATGTGCTTTATTCTTAACACCTGAATGTTTTAGGCATCATGTGTATCTCTTTATGACTCCTCTGAGTGTGTCTCATGCATCATGGGTAATGTGTTCTTGTGTAGACCCCTAAATGTATTTTATTCTTAGGTGGTTGTTCTTTTTAGTACAGGTGGTCCTAGTAAGGTCCTGGTTCCTGTTACCAGTGGATACTGGTTGTGATCTTTTTGATTACCATTTTATGTTTATTATTCCTTATTCTAAAAGTGCTATATCCTGATTCTGACAGTGGCCCATGTGGCCCTGTCTTGTAAATAATCCCTTATGAATGTTGCCCGTGCCAGTTGGCACAATGTACATGTGTGATTTTTATCTGATATGTGTTTTGACAATACAAAAGTTATTTTAATATAACCTTGTGTGAAGTTCCTTTTGTGGTGTGCCTAGGATGTTGTTGCTGTTGTGCGCTGGCGCAAATGCTTAACACATTGCCTCCGAGTTTAGCCTAGACTGCTCGTGCCAAGCTACCTAGAGGGTGAGCAGGGGTTATCTCGGCGTGTGACTTCTTTGCCCTGACTAGAATGGTGGTTTCTGCCTGGCTTTGGCGTCAGCCTTAGCCTACCAGAAATAGCCAGTTCTAACAGTGAACAACAAATGCTGGTCCCCAAAAAAGAGTGGGCGCCACCGGCTCATAGTTGGCTCTGGGCTAGAAGCGTAATCCTCAAACAAGCATTGGAGCAACCCAGGGCCGTAAGGGTCCGATGCTTTTAAGCGCAGATGAAGGCTCTAAAAGTCCGACGTTTGTGACCAGGACGACGGGAAGGTTTCTTAAATGACCGACTATGGGACCCGGAGGAAGCTTGAGGTCTGGCCTCGCGCCTCTGTCCTGGGGCACTGGATGAGAAGTGGGGACCGAGGCCAGGAGGTGGGCATTGGCATAGTCCAGTCTGGCACCTACCACCGACGTGATAAAGGACCAGGGCTCGAGTCGGGGGTACACCCAGGTACATGGCGTCCCCCCACTCTTTTCACAGGGTAGCCGCCGTCTCCCCTGCCAAGAGGTTGGGCCCCACAGAAATATGCTGAACTTGTTTTGGTGTCATTTTCAGACACTGGGACACATATGCTGAACTTGTTTTGGTGAAATTTTCAGACACTGGGACACATATGCTGTACTTGTTTTGGTGTAATTTTCAGACACTGGGACACATATGCTGAACTTGTTTTGGTGTAATTTTCAGACACTGGGACACATGCTGAACTTGTTTTGGTGTAATTTTCAGACACTGGGACACATATGCTGTACTTGTTTTGGTGTAATTTTCAGACACTGGGACACATATGCTGAACTTGTTTTGGTGTAATTTTCAGACACTGGGACACATATGCTGAACTTGTTTTGGTGTAATTTTCAGACACTGGGACACATATGCTGAACTTGTTTTGGTGTAATTTTCAGACACTGGGACACATATGCTGAACTTGTTTTGATGTAATTTTCAGACACTGGGACACATGCTGAACTTGTTTTGGTGTAATTTTCAGACACTGGGACACATATGCTGAACTTGTTTTGATGTAATTTTCAGACACTGGGACACATATGCTGAACTTGTTTTGGTGTAATTTTTCGACACTGGGACACATATGCTGAACTTGTTTTGGTGTAATTTTCAGACACTGGGACACATGCTGTACTTGTTTTGGTGTAATTTTCAGACACTGGGACACATATGCTGAACTTGTTTTGGTGTAATTTTCAGACACTGGGACACATATAATGAACTTGTTTTGGTGTAATTTTCAGACACTGGGACACATATGCTGAACTTGTTTTGGTGTAATTTTCAGACACTGGGACACATATGCTGAACTTGTTTTGGTGTAATTTTTCGACACTGGGACACATATGCTGAACTTGTTTTGGTGTAATTTTCAGACACTGGGACACATATGCTGAACTTGTTTTGGTGTAATTTTCAGACACTGGGACACATATGCTGAACTTGTTTTGATGTAATTTTCAGACACTGGGACACATGCTGAACTTGTTTTGGTGTAATTTTCAGACACTGGGACACATATGCTGAACTTGTTTTGATGTAATTTTCAGACACTAGGACACATATGCTGAACTTGTTTTGGTGTAATTTTCAGACACTGGGACACATATGCTGAACTTGTTTTGGTGTAATTTTTCGACACCGTGACACGCCCGTTGCCTGCTTTCCATTCCCAGCAGCAAGGTGCAGGCAGCCAGGGAGCATTTGTTCACCTCCAACTGGGCCTCAGTTAAGGGGCCATCGGGCCTCCTTTTGCTTGAATATCCTGACTGGAGGTGGGCTGGAACCTCACACTTAAATGTAAATGCACTGGAGGGGAAACAAAGGCACACAGCTTATCTTTACCCAGGTACTCAAGAGAGGCAGCTTTTGCCTTTGTTCGGTCACAGTATATCAATGCAGACACTGTAAGACTGTCGGATGGGTTTGTCCGTCCCAGTATTTACACAAATAATTTAAATAGCACTATTTAATTTCTTTTATATTGCTACGTTGTGACGTCATGAGGTCATTTGCATATTGTCTTACTAGGTCAGTCCCCTACTTCTTTTTATAGGACTTGTGCCCTGCAAAGGATCAACATAAAAGGAACCCGTTTCTTAAAAATCTTCTAACCCGTTCCGTGCTCCCTTTGGTCAATGGCCAACGGGAGCACTACCTGGCAGGTGCTGCGAATGACCGCTGGCCGTCGCAGCCCCGCCCGTTCTTCGAACGTTCCGCACTGGGGCGGAACGTTCGAAGCAGTCTAGGGGTTAATAGCAGAAACAGGTAGCTCGCTGAGCCACCTGAGGCAGGAAGAAGGAAAGCTGATGGTCGAACAGCACTGCCAGATGTTTGCAGCTGGAGAAGGACAGCGGGCCAGGACTCGGGGCTCAAAGCAGCCAGCCAAGCTGGGGGGAGGCTGCCCTCTGTCTCGGAGCTCCGCCGCCAACGAGGAGTCGAAACACAACGGTGCATCATTCATGGGTGGCAGCAGTGAGAGTGACGCAGCCGAAAGCACTTTCAGAAGAAGAACAACACAATACAAATGTTGTTTAATTTTAATTTCTCTAACTGCACCACTACTGTGCCCGAAAAATGCGACCTTTTCTCTTTTTCATCACTTAAGAGAGCAAAACCCTCATCTGGCTGATAGCTGCCGGTGGGGAGAAGAGAAGGCTTGTAGCGCCTTCCGAACGGATTCTAGCCGCACCTCTACAACGTAAATAACACTTTAAGAAACGTAGTGGCCCAAGGACATTCTACTTTCTTTCCCTGGTTGTTATATTTGTAGTTTAGGAACAGTTCGTAAGTGCACAGTGAAACAAAACTCATATAATTATTATTTTTGTGTACACGCCTTTAGTCCGTCATCCTATAATAACAGTCATTTCAAGCTATGTGTGCCAAAAAAACACAAGGTGTAATTGTGAAAGTTTAAAGTGTGCCCGGTAGGAAAGCAAGCTTCCTGTTTGGTAGGCACATGTATTGTGGGATAAACTGGTGCGCAAATTGTGTCTCTTGCCTTGGAACGCACGCAGTGTGAGCGATTTACAAAGAGCGCAGAGTTATAGCCACTTTCAGTATGCCATAGCGTATACTATGGAAATGGAAGGGACGGTGATTTGATTTGATTTTGATTTGATTTGTAGTTTTGTAAAGCGCACGTTTGCCCTTGGGCATCTTAGCGCTACAGAAGAACGAACCTGATGATATGTGCTGTTGGTGTGTTCAAATTTTAACGAGACTTAAATAGCCAGGTTTTCACTGCTTTCCTAAAAGCCAGTAAGGAGGTACTATTCTTGATGTCCAGTGGGAGTCGATTCCAATCCTTGGCTGCATGCAGTAGGAAACTCCTGCCCCCCCCATCTGGCCTGTTTGAATCTAGGGACCTGTATCAGTTTCGCTTGGCTGGACCTCAACTCTCTTGAGGGTACATATGGCTTTAGATGGGTTCGCAAAAACCTGGGGCCCGAGCCCTGGAGCGCTTTATATGTCAGGCACAGGGATTTTAACCTGATTCGTTTTGCCAGAGGGAGCCAGTGAAGTGATTCCAGATGATGCGACATGTGTTCCGACTTTGGGATATTTAGAATCAGCCTAGCCGCTGAATTCTGTAGGCGTTGGAGTTTGGTCAGATGCTGCGCCTGCATCCCGGCATATAGCGCATTCCCGTAATCAAGTCTTGATAGGGCTAATGCGGTGACCACAGTCTTGCGGGTGTCTGTAGGGATGTACGGCAGTATTTTCCTGATGATTTTTAGAACAATCCACATTGTGGCTATTAGTTTGTTAGTTTGGGCTTCGAATGTTAGTCTATTGTCTAGCATGATGCCTAAATTTCTTACTTTATCCACCGGAGATGGACAATTACCTAGTTCTTCCGGCCACCAGTCTGGGGACCTGATCCCTGTGTTTGTTCCCAGTATCATCACCTCGCTTTTAGCCCCGTTAAGTTTCAAGCAATTTTGCTCCATCCATGCACTGACCTGCTTCATGCAGTTCTTGAACTTATCTGCGGTGTTTACGGTGTCGTTTTTAATTGCTACCACAATTTGCGTGTCATCTGCATATGACACCGGGAGGAAACCAAATTGCCTAATGATTCCCGCTAGCGGTGCTACATATATATTAAAAAACGTAGGGCTCAGTGATGATCCCTGCGGGACCCCACATGGGGAGCTGAAGGGTTTCGATTTAGTCTCTCCTAATTCCACTGTGAAGCTTCTGTTACTCAGAAATGAGGTCAGTAATTTTCTTGCCTCTCCGTGGACTCCTGCTGTTGTTAGCCGGGCCAGGAGTGTATCATGGTTTACCGTATCGAAGGCCGCCGACAGATCCAGTAGGATCAGGGCGGCCTTCCCCCCAGCATCCATGTTGGACCCGGCCTCATGGCGTGGTCCTACCCCTCCCGCATGGCGGGCCCAGGACGACATCGGCCCTCCACCCAGCATCGGGCAGCCCTTTTGCCCGACACTGCACGCCCCAACATTGCTGGTCCAGCCACCATCCCGGACCTCACTACCGACCTGGCTCCAGCATGGACCCCTCACGACCTAAGCACAAGGCCGCGCTCGACTCCATCTTGGGCCCACCACGTCACGACCACGTGGCCTCGGCCCCGGCCCAGGCCCCAGCGCAGCCCAGACATCGAGGCACCAAGATCCACCCAGGTGGTCGAGTGGCCACTCGACAGATCCCGGAGAAAAGGGGGTATCGATGGCCCTCCAGCCGTCCCCGGACGCCTGGTTTCGATCGCCCTCCAGCCTCCCTGGGCGCTGGCTCCACCCCCCTGCTGGGTGTCCAGTCCTATATCTGGGCCAGCCCTGGATTAGAAGTTATGTTATGTTATGTTATGTTAGTAACTTTTATTCAGCGCACAGCTGCCCCAGCGAAGGGGCGTCCTGGCGCCTGATCCAGTACCACAACACAACAGTTGTATCCTGGACTGGGGAGCCCTGCTGACGCCGTCACGGCTGACCCCAGAAGAACTCATTTCCTGTAACCTGAAGAGAACCTGAGAGCCTGCTGGCGCTGCCGCGGCTCACCTTTGCCGAACCATCTTGAGAGCCTGCTGGCGCTGCCGTGGCCCACCCTTGCCGAACCATCTTGAGAGCCTGCTGGCGCTGCCGCGGCCCACCTTTGCCGAACCATCTTGAGAGCCTGCTGGCGCTGCCGCACCCACCCTTGCCGAACCATCTTGAGAGCCTGCTGGCGCTGCCGCGGCCCACCTTTGCCGAACCATCTTGAGAGCCTGCTGGCGCTGCCGCGGCCCACCCTTGCCGAACCATCTTGAGAGCCTGCTGGCGCTGCCGCGGCCCACCTTTGCCGAACCATCTTGAGAGCCTGCTGGCGCTGCCGCGGCTCAACCTCTCGGAACCCCCGGCTCGAGGATTGAGAGCTGTGCGCAAGGTATCCCTGCCTAAACCCCAACCGAGACTGTCCCGCTACCCTGATCCCCTCTTGCGAGACTTTACAGACCCCTCGGTCTGCTTGTACATATCACTGAGAACCAGCAACCTTTATTTCCTGATAAAGCTTACGAACTCGACCTCTGGTGTGGTGTCCATTTGTAGTGTGTGGTTACTCTGCTGTGCAATCCTAGGAGAGGGCCCTCACCCAGGAGGCCTCTCAGTAACGCTCGGCTACTTCTTGACGGAGAGGTGGACCTAGGGGTGGTCAGTCAGACATCTTCTGCCTCCCCCGGGGTCGCCTTTCTAACATTGGTGGCAGGCGACGGGATCCGAGCCGACGCAGATTGTACAAGAGAGTAATTCACTCACTACCGAGAAAAACACACTGCGACCATGACTACTCAGGAAACCAGACCGACAGCGGAATTCCAGAAAGAAAAGATGGAAGATTACAGCCACAAGGAATTAAAACAATTCTGCAAGGACCTAGGCATCGCTACCACGGGCCTCAACACCAAAGAGGACTTTAAATGAGCCCTGCAAGCCTGGGCGGACGCCGATAACGCGCCGCCCCAGAATGAAGATAACCCGGGCCCGCATGGACGCCCGGAGACCGACACGAACCCAGCGGGGAAAGACCCGCAGACCTAGACACGGGCCTCTCCCACGAAGATGCCCGAGAACGAGAGAGGAACCGGCTCCGCGAGTTGGAGCTCGCCAGACTCCGACAAGAAGGAGAGATACAGCTGGCAGAAAGGAAATTAGCCCTCGAGCAACTACGGCTGGAAGGAGACCTGGAGGAAAGGCGAAGACAACGAGACCTTGAAGAAAAGAAACTCATGCTCGAGCATGAGCGCGGCCTCAAAGAACTGGAAATCAAGGCCAAAACAACAGAAACCGGCACCGCCGGGGGTAAGACCTCACCCCCGCCGGGGGACACGAAGGTACACATACCCAAGGAGGTCGTCAAAGAATACTATAAGAACGACGACATCCAACAGTGGTTCAAAGCCTACGAGGTCGCCATGACCGCCCATCGAGTACCCGTCAAAGACTGGGGCGCCGGCTTATGGGGGAAATTCATCAACGAGGGGAGAGACGCCCTGCTAGAGCTCCCCGACGCCGAGATGACCTCGTACGAACACATGAAGACCGCCCTCCTCACTCGCTACGGACTCACCCCCGAAATGTACCGGCAGCGATTCCGAGACTGTAAAAAAATCCCCGGTACCACTTGGGTGGAGTACGTGAACTTTTACAGCAGAGCCTTCGAAGGGTGGATCAGAGGCTGCCAGGTCACCACCTACCAGCAGTTGGTCGACCTCATCCTATGGGAGCATCTTTCCAATAATTGCTTCGTCGAACTCCGGCAGCACCTCCTCGACAGCAAATTGACAGAGCCACGAAAACTCGCTGTCGAGGCGGATAGATGGGTGAGCAACCGAGTTCCCCGGAGTCCGATGGGAGACTACGGCCGGGGATCCCCGGGGAACCACCGACCCCGAGGCGGCGGAGGAGGCCAGAGCCGGGGCCGAGACACCCCCGCGGGGTCATTCCCTACCTCCCCGTCACCATCCCTGGGTTGGAGGGGAGGCCCCCCAGCCAGGCCCGGGCCCCGCCCGAATGTTACGTGCCACAGATGCCAGCGACAGGGCCATTATGCGAACGACCCTCTCTGCCCGATGAACCAGCGACCCGGCACCACCGGTCCCCCGAGCCGCCAGATCGCGGCCGCCGCCCTGAGTGCGGAGGGAGGCGAAGAAGAGGGCGACGACACCGAGCAGGCCGAGTGGGAGCCCGCAGCCATGATCTTAGCATGCCTGGGTGATCGAGACATGATCCCCCGAGACCCGATCCCAGGTAACACCCAGAAATACCGCCAATGGGTCACCATCAATGGACGCCGGGCCGAAGCCCTCCGGGATACTGGAGCCAGCGTGACGGCGGTCCGCTGCCACTTGGTGACCCCCGAACAAATTCTCCCCAACGTCTTGTGCCCAGTGCGGTCGGCTGACAACTCTGAAAGTTTGTGCCAGATGGCCCGCATTCCCTTCGAGTGGGGAGGGGTGTCGGGCATGCTGAAAGTGACTGTCCGAGACGATGCCCCCGTGGACTGCCTCCTCGGGAACGACCTGGAAAGTTCCCTCTGGGCCGGCGTAGAGCGGAGAGAGCATCTGGGGATGCTAGGCCTTCCCGAGTGGGTTTGTGCGACCACCCGCTCCATGTCCGCCCGGGCCTCCCCCCCAACGGAGGAAGCCCCGATCGAGGAGCCGGAGTGGCCCGCACCTCCACCGCCCGCCGTCCCTGAGGACACCGACCCTGAACCCGGCCCCCCGGGGCCCAGCCATGAGGAAATCACCGAGCTCGGCCACCTGCCGGAACTAGCTCAGTGGCGCCAAGAAGGTGGCCCCACCTGCGAACAATTCCGACAAGAACAGAGCACCTGTCCCTCCCTCGAGGGGATTCGACGGCAAGCCGCCACTCAAGCCGCTGGAGACCCGGCGGGGTCCCACTGGGTCTATTGGGACAATGACCTTCTCTACAGTGAACAGAAGATTGCCGAACTAGGGGCGAGCCGGGTGCTGGTCGTTCCCCTCCGATTTCGAGACTTCCTCTTGAACTTAGCACATGATGTGCCCCTCGCCGGGCACCTGGGGCAGGACAAAACTTACAGCCGCCTGGTGACTCATTTCTACTGGCCGAAAATGCGCAACGATGTGCACAATCACTGCAGATCCTGCCCGACCTGTCAAGCCAGCGGGAAGAGCAGGGGGAAAGTCAAAGCCCCGCTCCAGCCGTTTCCCGTGGTCACCACCCCCTTTGAGCGAGTGGGGATAGACATCGTGGGGCCCCTGGACCCCCGCACCCCTCAAGGGCACCGCTTCATCCTCGTGCTGGTGGACCATGCCACCCGATATCCGGAAGCCATCCCCCTCCGAACCATCACGGCCCCAGTAGTAGGCCGAGTCCTAATGGGGATCTTCTCCAGAGTCGGCTTCCCCCGAGAAGTCGTGAGTGATCGGGGCACAAACTTTATTTCCAAGTATATGCGATCCCTGTGGCAACAGTGCGGGGTCACATATAAGTTCACCACCCCGTATCACCCCCAAGGAAATGGACTTGTGGAGCGGTTTAACCGAACACTGAAGGGAATGATCAAGGGCCTCGAGGAGCCACTCCGACGCAAATGGGATGTTCTGCTGCCTTGCCTCCTGTTTGCGTACCGCGAAGTACCCCAGAAGTCCCTGGGGTTCAGCCCCTTCGAACTATTGTATGGGCACCCGGTCCGGGGCCCCCTCAGCCTGGTCAAAGAAGGCTGGGAGACGGCTGCCCGAGGTGCTCCACCCGATGTCTACCAGTACCTCCTGACCCTCCGCAACCAGACTCTGAAGTGCCGGGAACTTGCCGAGGCCAACCTTGAAGCCAGTCAGGAGGAGATGAAACGCTGGTATGACCAGAACGCCTCGTCCATCGAATTCGAACCGGGCCAGCAGGTCTGGGTCATGTCCCCGGTTGAACCTTGTGCCCTCCAAGACAAGTGGACGGGGCCCTTCAGGGTGGTGGAGCGCAAGAGCCCCGTCACCTATCTGGTGGACATGGAGTCCCCCAGGAACCCCCTCCGGGTTCTACACGCTAACCGGCTCAAGCCGCACTTTGCCCGCACTGAACTAAGTCTGCTGTTAGCGACCGATGAAGGAGCGGAAGACGACTCCGAACCGCTGCCAGATCTCATGAGCACCACTGAGAAGGACGGCTCCATCGAAGGGGTCATGCTCTCCTCCACCCTGACCCCGGAGCAGCACCATGACTGCCGGCAGCTGCTGGGGCAGTTTGCAGATCTGTTTTCCCTCACCCCTGGAGTCACCCGGTGGTGTGTACATGATGTAGACGCCGGAGACCGCCTGCCTGTAAGACACCGAGCTTTCCGAGTGCCCGATCGAGTTCGGGCCTGCATCCAGTCCGAGGTGGCCAAGATGCTAGCGCTGGGGGTAGTCGAACCATCCGACAGTCCGTGGGCCAGCCCAGTTGTCCTGGTCCCTAAAGCCGCCGCCCCCGGCACGCCCCCGGAGCTCCGGTTCTGTGTTGACTACCGGGGGCTGAATGCCGTCACCAGGACCCATCCCATCCCCCGGGCGGATGAACTGATCGATCGCCTGGGAGCTGCGAGGTATTTCAGCACCTTCGATCTCACGGCCGGGTATTGGCAGATCGGCCTCACCCCTGGAGCGCAAGAGCGATCAGCCTTCTCGACACCGGATGGCCACTACCATTTCAAGGTGATGCCCTTCGGCATGAAAAACTCCCCGGCCACCTTCCAGAGACTCATGAATAGAGTGCTGGCCGGGCTAGAAGAGTTCAGCGCCGCCTACCTAGACGACATTGCGGTGTACAGCCTCCACTGGGATGCACACCTGACCCTGCTCCGGGAGGTCTTGTCGGCCCTCCAACGGGACGGACTAACAATAAAGGCCAGCAAGTGCCAGATCGGCCAAGGGTCCGTGACGTATCTGGGACACCAAGTGAGGAGCGGCCTGGTGGCTCCCCTCCAGCCAAAGATTGACGCCATCCGGGCCTGGGAGCCCCCAATCACCCAAACAGCCGTCCGAGCCTTCCTGGGGCTCACAGGCTACTATCGGCGCTTCATCAAGGACTATGGAAGCATTGTGGGGCCCCTCACAGAACTGACCTCCAAAAAGCTACCCCAGAAGGTGTGCTGGACCCCCGAGTGCCAAGCAGCCTTCGAGACTCTAAAGACTGCCATGTGCACCGCCCCTGTGCTCCAGGCCCCCGACTACAGCCGAGAGTTTGTGGTCCAAACCGATGCCTCGGAGCACGGCATTGGGGCGGTCCTCTCCCAAGTGAACTCTGAGGCAATCGACCTTCCCGTTGCCTTCATCAGCCGGAGCCAGAGAACAGCGCTGGAGCACCATCGAGAGGGAAGCCTTCGCCGTTGTGTGGGCCCTAAAGAAGCTCCGGCCCTACCTCTTCGGCACCCACTTCCGGGTCCAGACCGACCACCGGCCCCTGCGGTGGTTGATGCAGATGCGGGGCGAGAACCCGAAACTGTTGCGATGGTCCATCTCCCTGCAAGGGATGGACTTCACTGTGGAGCATCGCCCCGGCAACGACCACACCAATGCTGACGGCCTCTCCAGATTCTTCCGCCTCGGCGAGGAGAATCCCCAAGAAGATGGGTGACTCTCCCCTGCCTTCAGCTGGGGGGGACGCGTGTTGGACCCGGCCTCATGGCGTGGTCCTACCCCTCCCGCATGGCGGGCCCAGGACGACATCGGCCCTCCACCCAGCATCGGGCAGCCCTTTTGCCCGACACTGCACGCCCCAACATTGCTGGTCCAGCCACCATCCCGGACCTCCACTACCGACCTGGCTCCAGCGTGGACCCCTCACGACCTAAGCACAAGGCCGCGCCCGACTCCATCTTGGGTCCACCACGTCACGACCACGTGGCCTCGGCCCCGGCCCAAGCCCCAGCGCAGCCCACTCATCGAGGCACCAAGATCCACCCAGGTGGTCGAGTGGCCACTCGACAGATCCCGGAGAAAAGGGGGTTTCGATGGCCCTCCAGCCGTCCCCGGACGCCTGGTTTCGATCGCCCTCCAGCCTCCCTGGGCGCTGGCTCCACCCCCCTGCTGGGTGTCTGGACACCATCATCCCGGCCCCTCTGACCCCCAGGCGCGAGGGTCCGGACATCAAAGGACTCCAGTCCTATATCTGGGCCAGCCCTGGATTAGAAGTCAGTTGTATCCTGGACTGGGGAGCCCTGCTGACGCCGTCACGGCCGACCCCAGAAGAACTCATTTCCTGTAACCTGAAGAGAACCTGAGAGCCTGCTGGCACTGCCGCGGCCCACCTTTGCCGAACCATCTTAAGAGCCTGCTGGCGCTGCCGCGGCCCACCCTTGCCGAACCATCTTGAGAGCCTGCTGGCGCTGCCGCGGCCCACCTTTGCCGAACCATCTTGAGAGCCTGCTGGCGCTGCCGCGGCCCACCCTTGCCGAACCATCTTGAGAGCCTGCTGGCGCTGCCGCGGCCCACCTTTGCCGAACCATCTTGAGAGCCTGCTGGCGCTGCCGCGGCCCACCCTTGCCGAACCATCTTGAGAGCCTGCTGGCGCTGCCGCGGCCCACCTTTGCCGAACCATCTTGAGAGCCTGCTGGCGCTGCCGCGGCTCAACCTCTCGGAACCCCCGGCTCGAGGATTGAGAGCTGTGGGCAAGGTATCCCTGCCTACACCCCAACCGAGACTGTCCCGCTACCCTGATCCCCTCTTGCGAGACTTTACAGACCCCTCGGTCTGCTTGTACATATCACTGAGAACCAGCAACCTTTATTTCCTGATAAAGCTTACGAACTCTACCTCTGGTGTGGTGTCCATTTGTAGTGTGTGGTTACTCTGCTGTGCGATCCTAGGAGAGGGCCCTCACCCAGGAGGCCTCTCAGTAACGCTCGGCTACTTCTTGACGGAGAGGTGGACCTAGGGGTGGTCAGTCAGACATCTTCTGCCTCCCCCGGGGTCGCCTTTCTAACAATCCAGAACACTCCTGAGTTCTTGTACCGCCATCAGCAGGGCTGTTTCCGTGCCATGGCCCTCACGGAAGCCATACTGTGAATGGTCTAGAGTGTCTGTGTCCGCAATAAATTGCGCAAGTTGTTTATTTAATATTTTCTCAAGTACCTTGGCCCCAAAAGGTATCCTAGCTATTGGCCTGTAATTGCCAGGTTCTGCTGGGTCTAAATTAGGTTTCTTTAGCAGGGGTAGAACTGAGGTTGATTTCCAGAGTGTTGGATAGGTACCTGATTTCACTATATGGTCCATAAGCCCTACCAATTGTTCACTGAGAATCTCAGGGAAAAGGTGGAAAATTCTCGTGATGGTGGTGGGGCCGAATTTTCTCTTCTACTTTTCTCCAGAAAGAGCTCATTCGATGGTCTTTTATATTAACCCTGGGCGTAGTTTGAATAGTAGCGCTACGCGTAGCTCACCTTGCACTACATGAGCTACGCGAACTCCGTAGTGCACTGTGCAAAATGCTGTTCGCACTGATTGCACTGTGCCGGATGCTTGTACGCCATGTGCAATCAGTGCAAAACGCATCTTGTTCAGAGCAAGCGGTAGTTTCCTGCCCCTCGAGTAGATTTCTACCCGAATGGCCGCTTTCTCAGCGCGGACTGATAGTTTCTCATCCCGAGCGATCGCGAGTATATGTGACCATTTGCAATGAGAAACCTGACCTCCCCGCGTTGAGAATTTTGCTGGGAGGTTTATTTTCCACGCTCGCGATCGGCAACGTGATGTTGCTGATCGCGAACAAGAAAAAAGTCTTGCCAGATGTCATTTTGCTCGCTCGCGGTCACCAACTTGATGTTGAGCAAGCAATTATTGACCGCTACGCGTGTTTGCACTGTGCTACGTGCAATTTGCATAGTGTGAAGTCGCGCAACTTCGCAAACTACGCGATCGTAGCGTAGTACTTCACCCAGTGTTACGTTTATTGCCTGCTAGAAGTGTGGAGGGAAGAAATCACTTTACCAATTTGCTTTCCCTTCCCATTAATCTAAATAATTACTGACTCTGAATTCAGTTGTTGTTAATTTATTACAAAGCCAGAAACAATATGATATAAAGACACCTCAAAATTAAGGTGTAAAGATACAAGAAAACTAATACAGAGCCCAATCTACGAATATAGTACAAACAACACAATAGGCATAGAACAGTGAATTCCAAAATCAGAACACAGCTAAGTATAGACCCTGGGTCCAAATCCTTTTTCATTTGTATTTCCGAATTACAGAACATTCTGTCCCTACACTACTTCTAACGTGGCATCCCTTCCTAATCTCTCAGAAGAATCTCCCAAAAGGTGTCCGCACGTGTTGCCTCCCTATGAAGTACACTCACGTTAAATGGGTCCAGTAGCGTAAAGCCACAGAGCTCCTTCTAAAACGCTCTTTTTTCTCCGTCAAAAGCAGAAGTCCTGCAAATCTGTCCCTGTGCCTAATACAAAAAGACAAAGTTACACCCCTAATAGGTCACGTGGTACGTATTCCGTGAGCACCTTCTTGAATAACTTGCCACAGAAATCTAAATAAATTACAGCTCTGTCCGCCGACCTTGGTTCCCAAGTTCTTCCAGGCGTGGAAGGTGTCCTCCCTGCTCTTTGTCCGAGCATCTCAAAGGCATTCCGTTCCTCCCATGTATCTTCTTAAATCTTAGAATACCGAGAGCAAATTCCCTGGACCTGCCGGAGGGGTGGAAAGGACACCATCTACACACTTAACTTGTGACCTAAGAGCAAACGAGGAGAAATGAAACCTTGAAACAAACGAATGTTAGGCCTACATTGCGGCTAACCTAAAACATTCTTTAATATGCATTTGTTAAACAGGCTTTATATAAATCATTTAACAGTGAATACATTTAGTTTTCTACTCCTCATTATATACGTGCACAATTACATGATTTCTTTCAATTCATACAAAATATTAATCAGTCTTGTCGATTATGACATAATTTCACTCTATAGATTTTCGTACAATAATACATAGGCTTCGTTTTACTATGCACAAAGTTCAACCAAACACTGATTATATATGCGTGCAGTTCGTTCATGAGTATAATGCACCTATTACAAATCTAATAGCATTGACTGCTCTATCCATGGCGTCCCCGGTGTGAGGGAGCGGAAAAAGCAACACAGACGAGGACGGCAGCAGCAGAAGAAAGAAAAAAAAATAGTACCTCAGTCACCATGCCAGCAGCGGAAGGACTCTAACGCAATTGAAGCAGTCGGTACTGGGTCTGGGCTCCTGCCGAAAGAATAGAAAGTGAGGCTGGCTCACACTGCCCAATTAGAAGGCAGCAAATAAGAGTGACAATGAAGCCCACAAATGAAACGCCATGGGCGGGCTTCACCACCCTGGGAGAACACAATATCTCCTGCAAGCGAGAGCGCATGCACTGATGCAGGCGGGACCTAAAAAGGATTGCAGGAGCTTCACAACAAAACCTGCAAAGACAATCTACAACAAGCAGATCTGACAGACCCTTGTGAAAGGTGACCGTGAGAAAACAAGCTTATGGATAAAGCAGGAGCTTGTTGCAGCCAGCAGCGGCCCATGCAGGTAAGGGCGGTGGGGCGGTGGGGTCAACACACACAACCAAACAAAGCCAAGCTGCAACAGGGTAGCAATCGACAAGCGGGGGGCGGGGGGGAGAAGAACAATACCTACAGAGAGAGGAAGAAAACACAGGAACACTCATGGGGCCCTGGAAGAGAAAGGAACAAAAATGTGTTCCTTGAATGTGCGCAGTCCAAGGCTCTAAATCATCCAATTAAAAGAATGTTAAAGAGCCATACCCCATGGAAGAGACAAAGATGAGAATGTGAAGGAAAGCCATCAAAGAAGCAAGTACATGAGTGGCAATAAAGCCTAGAATAGTAAGCAAGGGGCAGACTACAAGGCCACAGTGAGTTTTTGGTATTGTCCACAAGAGGTCAATCGCAAACATACAACTGAAAGCTGTCGGTAGGCGAAACCTAAAAATGCCACTTGGATGGTGCTGATGCCAGTGTACAGACTTTCACAGGCTGCCTTCCGTCTACCAGGCGTTAAAGTGGGTGTTCTTGAGAGTAGAGAAGGCACAGGCACCCAAATTGCTTGAAAACAAGCGCTTTCACAAGCCGCTGATGCGCATGTTTGTCTTACCCAGGTACGCAGCATCCCTGATGCTCTGCCTTAAGACCCTTGTACCAGCACAGTTGGCGCTCCCATGAATGCCAATGCCGTGCTCTACAAAACTGTGACTGTTGGATCTCGTTGGATGCCGGCACGGACTGAGGTATAGGCAAACAGGCTAGCGGGGACCTTCCAATCCGTGCGACAACATGCATGTCTCTTCCCCCTGTACCCATGGAGCACTATTAAGTGCCTTAATATAAACCCATTTATGGACAACAAGTAGGTGGTTGAGGTGTACTTGACATATGTATGGTAAATTCACCAGTTAGGTCAGCATTATGGAATAGGTGTGGATTGCGGTGGTATAACCAGTACTGATGAACGTCACAAGCATTTAGGAACATACGTGGCAGACACATTCTGATCCTAAGAGAAAGTAGGGGTCACTAGAGCCCCTGGACTTCCTAACGTTTCCTTTTTAATCATACCGGCTGGTACCCAAATTAGAATGTTAGCCCCACCATGTAGGTATTTATAAAGAGTTACCCTACCCCCACTCGCTACCCTGTGCCATTTCCAACAAAGTGCTCCTGTACATCTCAGAGGTTGTAGCACACCCCGTTCCGCAGCCAAACAGAAAGAACTCTGATGAAGCATGCCACCAAGGGGCACCCATGTTGGGTGAGTTCTTTACAGCAAAAGGATTCTTTTCTACCTAGGTCAACGAGGGGGGTCTTAGATTGATCCAATTGAGTCGGGCTCTATAGTTTGTTTAAAGATTCTCGTGGAAGTGCAGCAGAGGAAGTATAAAACCAAGCAGCGCCATATTCTTACTTGGCGGCCATCTTAGAAGGTACATACAGTCTTTTGTATTGAACAATGCGAGAGAAAGGTCGGTAGTGTTTTTTCTCTAAAATGCACGTCAAACCTTTAATTTTCACTATGAAGGTACAGGATCTTTGAGCACATGTCCCTCCTTTGATGCCAGAACCGATCTTTAAAGACTGGTCATTGCCAGACCACATATATGACCACATATATTTTCAACCACTTGTGGCTCATCGAATGCACGGCGGCTGCCCCAGTTACACTGTGGGCAGCGACAGGGAACCGCCCCAAGGGGAGGGACTAGTGGCTGATAATGTACTCAGTTACAGAACGAGAAGATCTTATGTACTGCTCTGCTTTTGCAGGAGTCACTGAAGGAGAGGTAGCAGTCAACTGTGCATTCAGGGGACTCTGAAGGGGGGCCGGCAGTTGGAAAGTGAAGCAGCAGTTGGCGTGGGAAGTGGCAGTTGGGATGGGGGTGGCAGATGGGGTGTTTAGAATGGCAGGCAGGACTTGGAACAGGGGGCGGCAGTCGGAACGGGGCGGGAGCTGGAACAGGGGTGGCAGTGGGAATAGGAGGTAGCAGTTGGGGTAGCTGGAATGAGGTAGCCGTTGGAATCGGAGGTGGCAGTTGGGGTATTTTGAGTGGGAGGCGGTAGTTAGAATGGGAGGTGGCAGTTGGGGTATTTGGAATGGGAGGCAGCAGTTTGGTTAGTTGGAATGGGAGGCAGCAGCTGGGAAAGGGAGGGAACAGTTGGAACGGGAGGCAGCAATTGGGGTAATTGGAATGAGAGGTCGTAGTTAAAATGAGATGTGGCAGTTTGAACAGGAGATGGCAGTTGGAATGAGAGGTAGCTTTTGGAATGTGAGTTAGCAGTTGGAATGGGAAATGGCAGTCGGAACGGGAGGCAGCAGTTGGAAAGGAAGGTGGCAGTTGGTATGGGAGTCTTCAGTGGGGATGGGAGTCTTCATTTGGGACGGGAGTCTTCATTTGGGACGGGAGTCTTCATTTGGGACGGGAGTCTTCAGTGTGGATGGGAGTCTTCAGTGTGGATGGGAGTCTTCAGTGTGGATGGGAGTCTTCAGTGTGGATGGGAGTCTTCATTTGGGACGGGAGTCTTCATTTGGGACGGGAGTCTTCATTTGGGACGGGAGTCTTCATTTGGGACGGGAGTCTTCATTTGGGACGGGAGTCTTCATTTGGGACGGGAGTCTTCAGTGGGGATGGGAGTCTTCAGTGGGGATGGGAGTCTTCAGTGGGGATGGGAGTCTTCAGTGGGGATGGGAGTCTTCAGTGGGGATGGGAGTCTTCAGTGGGGATGGGAGTCTTCAGTGGGGATGGGAGTCTTCAGTGGGGATGGGAGTCTTCAGTGGGGATGGGAGTCTTCAGTGGGGATGGGAGTCTTCAGTGGGGATGGGAGTCTTCAGCGGGGATGGGAGTCTTCAGCGGGGATGGGAGTCTCCAGTGGGGATGGGAATCTTCATTTGGGATGGGAGTCTCCAGTGGGGATGGGAGTCTTCAGTGGGGATGGGAGACTTCTGTTGGGTTGGGAGTCTTCAGTTGGGTTGGGAGTCTTCAGTTGGGTTGGGAGTCTTCAGTTGGGTTGGGAGTCTTCAGTTGGGTTAGGAGTCTTCAGTGGGGATGGGAGCCTTCAGTGGGGTTGGGAGCCTTCAGTGGGGGCGGGAGTCTTCAGTGGGGACAGGAGTCTTCAGTTGGGACGGGAGTCTTCAGTGGGGACGGGAGTCTTCAGTGTGGATGGGAGTCTACAGTAGGGATGGAAGTCTTTAGTGGGGACGGGAGTCTTCAGTTGGGACGGGAGTCTTCAGTTGGGACGGGAGTCTTCAGTGGGGACGGGAGTCTTCAGTGGGGACGGGAGTCTTCAGTGGGGACGGGAGTCTTCAGTGGGGACGGGAGTCTTCAGTGGGGACGGGAGTCTTCAGTGGGGACGGGAGTCTTCAGTGGGGACGGGAGTCTTCAGTGGGGACGGGAGTCTTCAGTTGGGACGGGAGTCTTCAGTTGGGACGGGAGTCTTCAGTTGGGACGGGAGTCTTCAGTTGGGACGGGAGTCTTCAGTGGGGACGGGAGTCTTCAGTGGGGACGGGAGTCTTCAGTGGGGACGGGAGTCTTCAGTGGGGACGGGAGCCTTCAGTGGGGGCGGGAGTCTTCAGTGGGGACGGGAGTCTTCAGTGGGGACGGGAGTCTTCAGTGGGGACGGGAGTCTTCAGTGGGGACGTGAGTCTTCAGTGGGGACGGGAGTCTTCAGTGGGGACGGGAGTCTTCAGTGGGGACGGGAGTCTTCAGTGGGGACGGGAGTCTTCAGTGGGGACGGGAATCTTCAGTGGGGACGGGAGTCTTCAGTGGGGACGGGAATCTCAGTGGGGACGGGAGTCTTCAGTGGGGACGGGAGTCTTCAGTTGGGTTGGGAGTGAGTCTTCAGGGGGGTGGGAGTGAGTCTTCCGTGGGGATGGGAGTGAGTCTTCAGTGGGGATGGTATCCTTCAGTGGGGATGGGAGTCGTCAGCGGGGATTGGAGTCTGTGTCCTCGCCACTCAAAGTTACTCGGGATTCATGCAAAACAAAAACAAACATTTTCCAAAGTCAGTAGGTCTGGCTGATTAATGAAGGGACATCTTTACTGACTTCGTGTATATGGCGTTGTGCATGTTTGAATAGGTGAATGCAAGAATGAGTCAACTGATAGTTGAATGGATGAATGAATGCATGGAGGAGTAAGCGAGCTCATGGGTGATGAGTGACTGAGTGTGTGGATGGATGGATGGATGAATGAATGAATGACTGATTGGACGTAGGCATCTAGCCATCCATCCATTGACACTTTACCACTGCCTCCCACTTGGCCGTGCACAATTCCCCCTCCCCCTCCACAGACTCACGAACCAATGAAGGACACTTTCCACTAGTGTCTCACCTCCCTTCCATGACCTTTGACCATAAGTAAATTCCACTGTGTACCTAAAACGGGTTCGGTGTAGTAACATTGCCCTAAAACAAGCATTGGCACAGCTAACACGTTTGACGTTGATGCGCTAATGTGTTCAGCATTTCTGTGCGCCAGTGTTTATTTACGAAGTAATTTTATTTATGAAATAGCGAGACCCATTGGACATCTCTGAACTCCTTCATAAATACTTTGTTAGCCATTGAAAGCCTTGTTAACAGGAACATTTGCAAAGACCGGTTGGCATTGCCAATGCTTGTTATATAGTGCTCCTGGGAGTGTAGGCGGAGGTGACTTTCATTTCGGAGACAGTCACTCCCCCTCAGTGTCGGGCTGGTCCTTTCCCTGCGATTGAGCTACGTATAGCGCTGCATCGCAGACTCACAGACCTTCAAAGCACTTCGCCATGCAGGTGCACATTCCCCTGCGTTCCCGCGCGCGTGTGCACGAGACAAGGGTGCCGTGAGAAGGCCGAGTGACGCGTTCGGTGAAGGATAAATGGGCCGATTATTTTTACATTTCGGGACGTAAACAGGATGCATTTAGAAAGAAATGTATCCTGCACGCGAGTGACAGGGTGAGCCGTGAGTGACTATGTGCGCGCGACTGATGGAGTGCGTGTCCGAGAGCACGTGCCTTTGCTGGAAATGTGAGTGAGTGTCCGACTGTGAGTGAGTGAGCACATGAATGTGATGCGCCGGGGTCTGTGAGTGTATGAATGAGTGAGTGTGAAAGGCGCCACGTGCTGGAGAGGGAAAAGTTAATTCGGATAATGACTCCTCCTTTTATCCTTCTGAGGCTAAAAAAGTGAATAGCATTCAGGAGGTCAGTAGTAACATCTGTGAGATACAGGGCTACAAAATCCGCGGTAAGAGGCGCTATATGAAAACCGAGGGGTTTCCTATAGAAATTAAAAGGATACACCGCCTCCACGATACTACTGCACACCTGCCAACATCTGGGAACACCTAAGAGGGATATACGTAGAAAACGAGCATTGGCAAAGCCAGCAGGTCTGGAGTGCTGCTGACGCATGTAGCAGACACATAAGCCACACAAATGTAAGAAATGAAAGGTTGTCTAGGTTGAAGGTTCCCTTGCCTTCAGTACAGGGATGTCCTTAGTGCTATGCTGAATAACGGTTGGATTATTTATTTATATTATTTATTTATGCGTTTTTACATAGCGCGGACTTTACCCGAAGGCGTCAGAGCGCTTCATAATAGGAACAGTAATGATACATGAGGATACAATTACAAGTGAACAAATTACAAAAGCAGACGTTGTTACATGAGGTAAAAGTGACAATTGTGAACAAACAAAATACATGAGGTAGCAAAAGGTACATTACAGGAGGAAAAAGTGACGTGTGCAGGTTACAAGAGAAAACAAAGTACAATTAGATGTATAATACTTCAATATATGGCAGACTCTCAAGCACAAGAAAAAACGTTACGTAGGCAATGGTGGCACTTGTGCAAGTATCTAAAGCAACCAAAATGTGAGAGGTAGTAAACAGTGTGTTACAAGAGAAAAGTGACGTGTGAAAGTTACAAAAGAGTACCAAACACAGGTACAAGGGTAATACTGCAATAAATGGCAGACACTCCAACCACAAGAATACACTGGGAAGGCCCTTCTTTAGTTTCCATGCCTTGGAAAGCGACGACGGCTGCATTGAAGGCTCCCCTGGAGTGGTTACCTTCACGAGCAGACCAGGCAAAGGAAGAGGGGTGGAAGGCGGGAACAGGAGGTGGGTTGACCGGGCTACCAAAGCTAGGGCACATGGGAAAGAGGTAAGGTGAGGGTAAGCCAGGGTGACCAGACATAAAGGGTTAAACTGCATCCAGGAAGTGGCAGAGAGGCCTGGAATAGTAAAATAGTCCTTCATGCAGTCGATGGCAGCACTCCATTGGAGGAGTATACATTCTAGCAGCCAATAGCAGCAGGTGCTAGGGGTCTATTGTCTGGGCTGAGACAAGAGGTGATGGACAAAGTCTCGAGCCAGTAGCTGAGAGAGGAGGGTCGAAAAATCTTTGTTTGAAGGGGCGGGCCAAAGCCTGCCCTAAGCCTGTTGGAGGCAATGAGTCTGTTTGACTGCTGAACTGGCCAATCAAGATCTAAACATGTGGCAATGTCATGAATTGTAAACTTTCATTGGAGTGGAGCCAGTTGGGAGAAAGAGAACCTCATGTATATATTTTTTTGTTTGCATGAGGAATAGACTTTCCCCACTAAATCGGGACTTTTTTTACACGCCTGTGGGGTATTATTTTGAGGCTCGAGTAAGCTGTCTGTGAAGATAGGGAGAGATTCTCTTTCATTTGTTTGCAAACTCAGTTTGTGTGGCATCTGGACAGCCTACCCCCACCAGCACCCCAGAATATTGGCCGAATGTTGGTTATAAAAAGCAGTAGTATTTGCTGCCGTCGACCCCGGCACGCGTGAAGGCCACGCATGGCCAAACTACATTGTTTACATAATGATGTCGACAGGCTCTGCGGTTGACTTCCGGGCATGGTTTATTGACATTGGCAGGCCTTGCCTCTAATCTGCCACACACACACACAGCATTATCTGCACTGAGGCGTTGTTTGCCAGAAGTTAAGCATGGTTTAAGAGTACTGGGAGATAGAAGCAGTGAGCGTGGGATGATGAAAGACTGGTCCGCAGGGCCAGACTGGCCGTTCTGCCTCCCTGGCTGGTACACGCCCGAGGGGCTGCCGGCTAAGAGGCTGCTGTCAGAGCAGGGTGGGGTTGTGTGCCCCAGCTGTGCCCCCACTGCTCATCCCCTGCAGTGTGGGCTGGATTGGATCTTTGTAGCTGGTTTTGGCTTCCCAGTGCGACACCTGCTGTACGCCCTGTCTCAAGCGTTTTCTTTGAGCCAGCTATGTGTCTGTGTACGATAGACGTGTGTGTGTGTATATATATATATATATTCACTGAAAAAACCATAGGTTATAGACCATATATAGTTAGGAATTAGCATTTAAAAAACCTTATTTTACTCACACAAAACCATTGAAATTCCATATATAGTTAGTTGCACTAACTATATATCGCGCACCCGCAATCCACTGCTGATGATGTCACATATTACATCATTCATGAAATGGTCAGTGACATCACTGATGACATCACTGATGACATCTCAAATGACATCACTGATGACATCACTGATGACAACATCCAGTGACTGTATGTTTCTGTAAAGTTAAAATGTGTCTTGCATATTGAAGAATGAGTGGATGTATAAGTGTCTGGACGAAGGATTTAGTAGGTGCATGACTGACTGTATGAGTGAGTGATTAAATGTGTCTCACTGAGTGCATGGGTTAGTGACTAAACTGTCTTAATTTGTGCATCATTATGTCTGTTGTTCTGTAAACTGCTGCATGTGTTGATCAGTAGCTATATGAGTAACTATATGGGTTATTGATTGATTGTCCAAGTATTTGTATGGGAGACTGAGTGTGTGTGTGGCTGGCTGGGAGGTGTGTGACTCTGTGCAGATCAATGTGTACTTATATCAATGATTGTATAACAAGGTAAGTATGTGTTAGTATATGTTTGAAAATATAAGGTGCTCTATGTTTAACTGTATAGACAAGAAAATGGAAGTGTGATTGATTCTTTACAGGACTGACTAGGTGTGTGAGTAACTCCATGGATGAGTGGCAGAGTGTGAGTGTCTGTATAGGTGTATGAGTGCATATGATAGTGTTGTAAAGATGAGTGATTGTATGTATGAATGATTGTATGGGTGAATGAGTGAATGTGTGTGTAGACGTAGGAATCAGTGAGTACATATGTAGTAACTAGTATTGGTGTGTCAATGGTTTCAAAAATTATACTCTGTATTTAACACTGGGTGAAACAGAGGTTATATTAAAATATGAGGAGATGCATTGTATTGTCACATGAATGATATCATCAGTGATGTGGTCATTGATGTCAAATGAGATGTCATCAGTGATGTCATCAGTGATGTCATTTGAGATGTCATCAGTGATGTCATCAGTGATGTCACTGACCATGTCATGAATGATGTAATATGTGACATCATCAGCAGTGGATTGCGGGTGCGCGATATATAGTTAGTGCAACTAACTATATATGGAATTTCAATGGTTTTGTGTGAGTAAAATAAGGTTTTTTAAATGCTAATTCCTAACTATATATGGTCTATAACCTATGGTTTTTTCAGTGAATTTTCAAGGTTTTGTAAATGCTAATTCCTAACTATATATGATCTATAACCTATGGTTTTTTCAGTGAATTTCAATGGTTTTTTAATAGCAAATATCATAAGCTGTCGAATGTCAAGTACGTGGTAAGTGAAAACATTTTCGTGTTTATGCACACTGATCTGCTTTGAATGGTGCCCCCCCCCCTCATTTCTATTAGGAGTACTCTCTCTTTGCACATAGTGAAGGGTAGTTAACGCAGGCCTTTGCCCCCGTTGTAATACGTCGTGCCTGCTTCTCTCTCCATTTGATTGATTGTTATCCAAGTATTTACTGTTTTAGAATTGGTTCTCTTTGGTTCATTCTCTATTTACAAACAAACACAGAGTCGCAATACTCTGTTTAGTCTTTGCAGATAACGAAAAATCGTGTAAAAAAAAAAGAAAAGGAATCGAGCAAAATCAGTAGGCCACTAACGGGATCTCTTTTTGACCTCGCTAAAATAGAAACATTAGGAACAACCCCTCATGACAAATACAAAACTAGTGAAATGAACTGAACTCCACACAATGATGGCTGCAAAACAGCTCGGCTCCGCCACCCACCCCGCCCAAAATAACGATAAAGAGCGGCTGCCATGATTGGTTGCGGAATGGCCACGACGGAGCTACGAAATGGTACTGCTCTCATGCTAACCCCAGCTTCAGTCTGAAACATCCAGAAACACTGTAGACTACCAATTCGATCAGTTCCGGTAGCGCCCCAATGTAACCCGGTAGAGAAGAACTAGCCCTCCCCTCTTTGACTGATGGTTCTTGTTGCCTGTCCCTTCTGTTGTCATTTAACAGAACTATTTAGCCTGCTGAAAGGGGTTGTGTTCCGACCGCTGGTTGGTGGAGACATTTTGACTATATTCTGGACCTGCGTTGTCGCGTAATGCGTCATATGACGCGCCGCGTTAGCGCATCCGGAAGTCATCCGGGGCGCGCAGCGCGTAACGTAAGCACACTAAATAATTGTCCGCTCAGTTTCTGTGTCCCCTGTTAGCTGCCTCTCCCACTTTTAGCGCGTGGACACGCCGGTGTGCGTAATCGCAGCGCTCTACAAATGTCCCAATAATAATAATAATAATAACAAGTCATGTGACTTGTTAATAAAACTTTTCATTGGTTCATTTTACTTTTCTTATTCTAATGATGAAAGGCTTGGTCATATGACCTAAAAATTACGCTTTTTATTACTTCCGAACATTATTTTTTCTTAAATATATGTTATAATGTTCCAGGCTAATGTACTTTCCCGGAAAATTTACAACTGTCCTGCAAGTAAAATATATTCTTTTTTCGACAAAAAGAGCGTTTCTACGTCCCATGACGGAGCCGTTGAGCAAAAGAGGGTCGACCTGCTGTCTTAGTCGCCGATACGCCTGAATATGAGATTCTTATCGATCACTTTATGTTGCAGGAATAGAAAACACAACAGCCCTTGACCATTTATCTTTACTGCGTTCCTTCGTATTATACCTTTTACCCTTCATGTAATTGGTCTGCTTTATTTCACTTGCCTTTTAATGATTCTAAAACAGTGACTATTATTAAAAACTTTACCAATGTATATACTACTACCATGTTTTCTTTTAAAAACCTTTATTGTGAAAATTTCATTATACAAATACGAGCCTATAACCACGTGGGCCGGCCACGGAGCAAACTGTAATTGTATATGATGAGTAGACATTTACACTGTAGAGGAACGTAACGGGCGGGCCATTAGGTTGCAAGAACTAAGGTGTCTAACAGTTACGGAATCGGTGGACGTACATTTTATAATTAAAATACGACAGGGCCAGTTACAATAAAATTATCTAGATATACATTTGCGGGCAAGTACCATGGGTGACGTTAATTCGAACTTTTAATAGTACAGTAATCAATAACACATCAGAACTTAATATCAATAGGGATGTCGAAATATTCAATCAATTCTCGTCCCCGCCCGCCATGTGCTTCAAAACTGCATACGTATCTCGTGATTTCAAGGTTCTGCAACCAGTACACAACAAGGAGTTACGAGTCCCATTTATTCCGGCGCCATTTTGGGCGAGGACGGGCAGGTCCAGGATATAGTCAAAATGTCTCTACCAACCATCGACTATGATGATGTTCATATGCTGTATTTATTAGAGTAACACTCATCTGTCCACATGAAATTAATTTGCCACAATCTAAACATGTCATTTTAATCTTTCCAAAGTTCTTCTAAATATTTGGGACCGTTTCCCTTGCCTCTGATGCTGTCAGTGCCACTTCTTTGATGAATGTACTAGCAGGTCAGGGGTTCTCCTCCAAATCTCTCTTTTATGCAGCACTATAATTAATTGGTGCCACCTCTCCATATGACGATGCATGGTATAGTTACCATAACTATATTTTTTTCCGGTTCCTCTGGAGAGTTCATCGTGGCAGATGAAGCGTGTAACGTACCGGGCATTTACCTTTTTTTGCATGTACAGGAAAGGAAAAAAAAATCGAGCGTCCGAGTTCTAAGGTGTCCCAGGGCCATTTTAGTGGACCAGGCCCAAATCCAAAGAACAGGCCGCCATTTTGAGAGTCCTGTTGCAGCCGCCTGTCGCTGTAGCATCAAGAGCAGCCGAAACTCAGCTGAATGGCAACTGAAACGGTAAAGGGGCGCCACACTACAGCAGACGAGCCTCCACCTAGGAAGGCCCGTTCACGCCGCCTCCCCCCCCCCCCCTTCGGGCACCCCACGCCGTTATTCGGAGCAGTATTGTAGGATGGCCACACCAGTGCGGCAACTTGCTAGACATCACCTCGGTGGTAACCGAATCTCAACGCCTTGTGGTGTCTTCTATTCAGAAAACATTGTTATGCTGCCTTCGACCTATTCGCCGCAAGTGCGCACACAACTCAACTGCATAGCTTGCTAGACACCACCTCGGTGCCATCCGGATCTTGGAATCTCAGCGCCTTTTGGTGTCTTCTCTTCAGAAAATATTGTTGCGCTGCCTTTGGCCCCATTCGCACATCGGTCCGCTACTGACGCCATCTCACAGGCTAATGGGGCGCCCCACGCCGAGTTTCAGCATTGTAGGATGACCACACCAGTACAGCAACTTGCTAGACATCACCTCGGTGCCATCCGGATCTCGGCGCCCCACTGCAGATGAAGTGCCTCTCAACTATGAAACCACCACGGTGACATCCGGATCTTGGCGCGTTGTGCTGCCTTCGGCCTATTCGCACATCGGTCCGCTACTGAGGCCATCTCACAGGCTAATGGGGCGCCCCACGCCGAGTTTCAGCATAGTAGGATGACCACACCAGTACAGCAACTTGCTAGACATCACCTCGGTGCCATCCGGATCTCGGCGCCCCACTGCAGATGAAGTGCCTCTCAACTATGAAACCACCACGTTGACATCCGGATCTTGGCGCGTTGTGCTGCCTTCGGCCTATTCGCACATCCGTCCGCTACTGACGCCATCTCACAGACTAATGGGGTGCCCCACGCCGAGTTTCAGCATTGTAGGATGACCACACCAGTGCACCTTACTAGACACCACCTCGGTGCCATCTGGATCTTGGCATCTCAGCGCCTTGTGGTGTCTTCTATTCAGAAAATATTCTTGCGCTACCTTTGCCCCATTCACACATCGGTCCGCTACTGACGCCATCTCACAGGCTAATAGGGCGCCCCACGCCGAGTTTCAGCATTGTAGGATGACCACACCAGTACAGCAACTTGCTAGACATCACCTCGGTGCCATCCGGATCTTGGCATCTCAACGCCTAGTGGTATCTTCCATACAGAAAATATTGTTGCGCTGCCTTTGGCCCCATTCGCACATCGGTCCGCAACTGACACCATCTCACAGGCCAACAGGGCGCCCCACGCCGACTTTTACCATTGTAGGATAGCCACACCAGTACAGCAACTTGCTAGACATCACCTCGGTGCCATCCGGATCTTGGCATCTCAGCGCCTTGTGGTGTCAGTCAGAAAATATTGTTGCGCTGCCTTTGGCCCCATTCGCACATCAGTCCGCTACTGACACCATCTCACAGGCCAACAGGGCGCCCCACGCCGACTTTTACCATTGTAGGATGGTCACACCAGTGCCACAACTTGCTAGACACCACCTCGGTGCCATCCGGATCTTGGCATCTCAGCGCCTTGTGGTGTCTTCTATTCCGAAAATATTGTTGCGCTGCCTTTGGCCCCATTCGCACATCGGTCCGCTACTGCCGCCATCTCACAGGCCAACGGGGCGCCCCACGTCGACTTTCAACATTGTAGGATGGCCACACCAGTGCGGCAACTTACTAGACACCACCTCGGTGCCATCCGGATCTTGGCGCGTTGTGCTGCCTTCGGCCTATTCGCACATCGGTCCGCTACTGACGCAAACTCACAGGCCAACGGGGCGCCCCACGCCGACTTTCAGCATTGTAGGATGGCAACACCAGTGCTGCAACTTGCTGGACACCACCTCGGTGCCATCCGGATCTTGGCGCGTTGTATTGCCTTCGGCCTATTCGCACATCGGTCCGCTACTGACGCCGCCTCACGTGCCAACGTATTTTCTCCGCATTTTATACCCTATGCCGCATAACAGGTCATGTGACTTGTTTATAAAACTCTTCATTGGTTCATTTTACTTTTGGTTTCCTAATGATGGAAGGCTTGATCATATGACCTAAAAACAACACTTTTCATTGGATGAAAACTTTTTTTTTCCCCCAAACGATGAAAGCCCCACCTTGTTTCTGGATGTTTCAGACTGAAGCTGGCGTCAGCATGAGAGCACCACCATCTCGTAGCTCCGTCGTGGTCATTCCGCGAGCAATCATGGCAACCGCTCCCCACCAGAAGCCTACAGGAGTCGGGGGCCCCCAAAACTTTTGATGAATCCTCAAGGCGGAGGGGACGCTTTCGAGAATGGGGTCCAAGACCTAGCAGACAAGCGTCCGATTTCCAAGGTGTCCCAGGGCCATTTCAGTGGACCAGGCCCAAAAAGGAAACAGCCTGCCGCCATTTTGAGAGTCCTGTGACAGCCGCCTATCGCTGCACCGCAAGAGTGGGCGCAACTCAGCTGAATTGCGGCTTTTGACACAGTGGACCAAAAACGGACGGAATGGCAACTGAAACGGTAAAGGGGCGCCCCACTACAACAGATGACACTCCACCTGGAGAGGCCCGTTCACGCCGCCTCCCCCGGGGCGCCCCACGCCGTTATTCGGAGCAGCATTGTAGGATACCAAAACCAGTGCGGCAACTTACTGGACATCACCTTGGTGCCATCGTTCTGCTGCCTTGGAACTATTCGCACAACAGTTTGCTACTGATGACCCACCCCCCGCGACGCCCCACGCCGGAAATCTGGACGTTGTGCTGCGTTGGGACTATTCGCACAGCCGACCGCTACTTCGTTGTTTTTCCCTAAAAATGTTTATATGTTATTACTATTTTTGTTTTCTTGTATATATTTATAAGTTATTAAAGTTTTATAATCTTACTACTTTGTCGGAGTGCTATATATTTTTAATGTGACACATAATTGTAAAAACTTTGATGTACAAAGAGTCATCCCTGGAATCTTCCGCTTCAGGCTCGGTCCCCTCCCCAATCACAATACAGGATGGTTTTCAGATAATAGGAACGCGTCTGCTGTGACGGATCTCATCGAGTGTGGGCCTTGATCTACTATAACTCCTTTGAAGAGGGGTGATTCTTTACAGCTGGGGCCATAAACTACATCTGCAGGGCTAGCTGATACCCTAGGACCGGCCTTGACAATCGGACACAGAGGAAAAGGAGTGTCAGAGGGTGCGGTAGTGAATAGGGCGAAAGGGAGGTGTCGGGCGGGCACAGGGTGTGATTCTCAGGGAAGAGCAGCACAGATGGGGGGAGGTTTATTACCCATGCATAAGACAGAGAGCGGGGGTGACCACTGCCTGGGGGAGATGCTTGCGAGGGTGGGGAGCCATGCTAAGGATCGACAGCGTGCACAGAGTGGGTCTGGTCAAGGCATCTAAAATGGCTGCCGTGCACGACAAAAGTGTGGCATTTGAAAAAAGACAAGATGGCGCAGACAATGTTTTTCAACACTTCCTGATTTCCTTCGAATCGAACGTTAACAGACGTTGGGGCATATTACCAAAGTTAAGCGATATTTATCCCTAACGATGCTTAGCAACGATTTTTTTACCGCTAAGCATCGTCAGAAATTATCGCAGATAAACCTTGCTATTATCAAGGTTTATCGCAAATACGATAAAAAACGACCGCAATGCATTAATATTGCTGAAAACTCAGCGATATTCATGCATTACCGAGCTAATGCTCTTAGCCATGTTATCCACCTCCCATTGGATAACATGGCTAAGAACTGCTCAGGGCAGGTGCTAGCTTTTGGAGATATTCGCGCTTATCTCGAATATTTCCAAAAGTTGATAATAGGAGATAGCGATGTTAGCGACTGTTTCCAGTCGCTAACATCTTGGCATGCCCACTTTGCATGTCATTAGTGATAAATATCACTCACATGCAAAGTGGGGCCCAAGATGGTCGCTATCTCCTACTAGCCGTCGCTAACTGGTGTTAGCAACAGCTAGGTAATACAGATATAATTTTATCTCCGCGAAGCGGAGCGCTGTTACAGATATATATCTTTTTTTGAACGTTAATTTCTCAAAATCCACTGAAGCACATATATTGAGACCTAGCAAAGGCACATCGAGCTACCAGTCCCTACAATTTTGCCAAGTTTCGTGCAAATCCATTCAGCCGTTCGATTATTATTATTATTTTTTTTTTGCCCCGCGGGGCCCTTTTAAAACCTCCACATCAAACCTAAGAGGTCAAGGAGGATCTACTATGCCCCCTTATGGTCATTTGCCCCTTCGCTTTGGCCTCCTCTTGTCTCTCGATCCTACCGAGAGACAAGATGGCGGCCGCTACGGACTGTTTGCAATGTTTACAGACGCCGGAGAACCAATCAGCTTCGCAAACCTCCGTTACGCGAAGCGGAGCGCTGTTACAGATATATATCTTTTTTTGAACGTTAATTTCTCAAAATCCACTGGAGCACATATATTGAGACCTAGCAAAGGCACATCGGGCTACCAGTCCCTAATATTTTACCAAGTTTCGTGCAAATCCATTCAGCTGTTCGATTATTATTATTATTATTTTTTTTTGCCCCGCGGGACCCTTTTAAAACCTCCACATCAAACCTAGGGGGTCAGCGAGGATCTACTATGCCCCCTTATGGTCATTTGCCCCTTCGCTTTGGCCTCCTCTTGTCTCTCGATCCTACCGAGAGACAAGATGGCGGCCGCTACGGACTGTTTGGAATGTTCACAGACGCCGGAGAACCAATCAGCTTCGCTTCACAAAGCTCCGTACCGCGAAAAGTCCGCGAACCGGAGCGCTGCCCGGTCCGCTGTTACAGATATATATCTTTTTTTGAACGTTAATTTCTCAAAATCCACTGGAGCACATATATTGAGACCTAGCAAAGGCACATCGGGCTACCAGTCCCTACAATTTTGCCAAGTTTCGTGCAAATCCATTCAGCCGTTCGGGCTAAAAGTGAGGCCAACCGCCCTATGGAAAACTCAATGTTAAAAACACGTTTTGGGACCCCCCTTTTTTCTCGGCCCCCCCTTGTCGAACCCCCCCAAATTTTCAAGGGCTGCTCAGAAACAAAATGTGCCATTTTCCTGAAAATTTCAGCCAATTCCGTCCACAAACGCCAAAGTTATTAGACATAGAATTTTCAAAAATCCCATAGAGAAAAAATCCTAACTATATATACCTACTGGCGACCGCCAGTAGGTAATATATATATATATATATATATATATATATATATATATAATATATATATATATTCCACCAGTGCCGGTATGAGTACTTCAGCTGTCACGAGCGGTCCACGTCAGGTCGCCGGCAGACCTCTAAATTCACTCCAATCACCTCTCGTTGGAAGAAGTAAACCAGGACACTCAGAGCTTGCTTGCAATCATTTATTTCTGCAAGTGAAAAATCACGACGCGTTTCACCATTACGGCTTGTTCACGGCTTGTTAAATATATCGCCATTCTGCAACTCACTTGAGGTTTGACTGGTTTCTTGGCTGGATTTTCGTTGCACTGTGTGGGGCCATTGCAGGTCTAAACCTATTGGGTTCCGCCAACCACTGACGGAACAAGGATTGTTTTTTTCATATATATATATATATATATATATATATATATATATATATATATATATATATATGAAGAGCAAAACGCCAAGCGTATTTAGAGAGGGCTCACCGTGTCTGCCCCGAAACGCGTCGGACTTCTTTTTAACCTTGTGGAGGGAGGCTGTGAGATTTTCGGAATGCAAGCAGAGACCGGAGGGTCCGGGTGTGTCATGGTGAGCCCTCTCTAAATACGCTTGGCGTTTTGCTCTTCACATTTCCACGGTTTGCCGAAACCGAGAGAGGGGCTCCACGTCGTCAGGCGAACAGTAATTCTGCACCTGGCGGGGACTGTGGCGGGGACACTCTGTCCTAGCTTGTCAGCGCGACTCATCCATGTGATAACAACAATCTCGCAGCTTGCCCACCCAGCTCCTACTGAAGGAAATGAACCAGATGACAATTGAAATGTACAGCGGCACAACCTACTTAAGGATCATTGATCAACTCACCTGAAAACTACAGCTACCAGCATCTCTGGCGGCTTAGCATCACAAACCACACCCACTCAGGGCGGATAAGATTTAAATAAATGGCGTTTAAATCAGCTGGGTGAGTTCATGTGTCTGTGTGCAGCGTCCATGAAGAAGGGGCGTGTCTGCCCCGAAACGCGTCGGACTTCTTTTTAACCTTGTGGAGGGAGGCTGTGAGATTTTCGGAATGCAAGCAGAGACCGGAGGGTCCGGGTGTGTCATGGTGAGCCCTCTCTAAATACGCTTGGCGTTTTGCTCTTCACATATATATATATATATATATATATATATATATATATATATATGTACACGTCTATACGTACACAGACAGATGGTCCAGTTGAAAGCTAATCGTAGCCGAAACGCGTAGGCCGTCCTCTTTTTGCACTTTTTGCACATGGTGTATTAAATCAAAATATAGTTTATAAATGTACCTGCTGTGGTGCATGACTTCCGCCGGAGAAGGAGAGGAGGCGAGAGGAATCTAAGAGTCTCCAAGCAAAGGAGCCCCTGACTCTATAGGCTGGCCTCTTTATCAATGGGCATGGAGCAGCCCATCATTAGGCAGCACAACAAGGAACACGAAGAGGCCCATTTCAGGATAGACAGCATTTATTCCAAAGGCGGAACAGCACATATTGCCAAGTCCCTACGCGTTTCGGCAGTTGCCTTGATCACAGGTGGAAATCATTAAAGTGCAAAGCGCATGCTTTTTTATACTTAGTCACATGACCAGTTCTTTAAAAATAGTACAAATCCGATCCCATAATGCATTGTCCTGTTACTGATGAAATGTCTCATGGAATCTCAATAGATCCTCATTTTTCTTTTAAATTAAGTTTTTTCTCTGTACCTGCATTTTTGTAGTGGAGTTTACACGCAGTCAAGTGCTTTTAATGTCTTTGGTAGTGCTCTCATCCTGCGTTGCTCTTCGGGAATCATGCATGATTTTGCAGCCTCGAAATACTCCAGGAGGAAGAAACAAGTGTTGGCTGCTACTTTCGTGATCAATGATGTATTGAGAAGTGTTCCTGCAATAAATTAGAACTTTGTACTGTTTTTGTTGGAACCTCAATAGACCACTGAGAACTTGAAATAAAAAAAGACAAGATTAAGAGATAATAATTGGACTGTCTGTGCTTTGGTACCTTATTTGGCTATTTACACAATGAAAGATGGTGAAGTGTGGATCCACCTGTGGGGCAGAGTAGTTGTTCAGGGTGATATCTGTCCACCTGGATCTCGTCTTTCTCACCCATGGTTGGTTGTGTCAGGAATATCTGTAGAAATCTTCGATGCAGTGATCTTTTTGCTGTGTTTTCCCACTACATGGTTATGACAGCCATGAATCTCTGCCTGATCGCCTATAGATTTCAGTGTAATGTATTAATTGAGCTGTTGGAAGCGGGTTTCTGGTTGGCAGAGATATGCACCCTGTCCAAGCATGAACCACAATCCTAGTCAAGGTAAGTGTAGTGCACACTAAAGGTTTTACCTGTGCTCACCCTCGGGTAGCTTGGCCCAGAGCAGTCAGGCTAAACTAAAAAGGCAATGTGTAAAATATTTGCGCACACATACAAAGTGATACAGTGAACACACCACAAATGGACTCCACACCAGTTTAGGAAAATATCCAATATTTATCTGAGTAGAACAAGGCCAAAGCAATAGAAAAAACCACCATACAAGTCAAATTTTGAATCCTGCAAGATTAAATCAAAATGCTGTGCTTAGAAATCAATGGCTCCAACTGGGGCTATCTGGTCATGCTTGACCAGGGCAAATCCAAAAGTTCAGTCCAACTGTGATGGAGCACGGACTGGGTTCATGAGTTAAGCAGACCCCCAGATAGTTCCTTGACAGCGTTGAAACTTGAGGGCGATGTGTTGAACAAAGAAGGGGATGTGTCTGTGTTGAAGACGATGTGTCATTTCCAAAGTCGGGCAATGTCGATGATGCGTCGATGTCCAAAGCAATGTGCATCAGACTGATGCGCAGATCTGGAACCACTGGGTTGCTTCGGTGGTCCTGGGACAGTACATCGCAGATGTCGGCGATTCGGGGCCCAGGTACCAGCAGTGGTGATGCGTCAGGAGCACAGGGAAATGTTCCGATGGTGATCGATGCTTCGGTGTCTGTGTTGTTTTTTTTCTGTTGCAGCACCAAACACTCACTTGCAAGGGCCCAGGACTGGATTTGTCATCACTTGGCAGAGTAGAACTGAAAGCAGAGGAGCCATGGGGTTGGTAGTAAGATGCAGGTGAAGTCTTTGATATCCCTGAGACTTCAGAAACAGGCGGCAAACCCAACAAGCCCTTGTAGAACCTTTAGAGATGCAGGATGTAGAGAGTCAAATCTAGTCCTCTCACTCCTGGGCAAGAAGCAGTAGACCAACTCAGCAAAGCAAGCGGCAAAGTAGTGTCTCTCCTGACAGCACATCAGATTTTCCTCCTGGTAGAATGTTCAGCGTTCCAGAAGTGTTATAAGTATACAGTGTCAGTTGTCCAGTACTTATGCCTATTTTAGCCTCTGAAGTAGCAAGACTTCAAAGAAAAGTCTTTGTAGTGCAAAAGACCCTACTCTTTCCTGCCTTGGCCGCAGACTCATTACATGGGGGTATGTAGTGATTTGTTTGGGGACTGGCGCAAAGGGAGACTTCAATTAAAGGCCTTTGTTGTGCACAAGATCCTGCCTTGGCCCCAGACACACTACAGGTGAATATGTAGCCCTGTATGTGGAGACAGTCACAAACATTTTCAGGTGCAAGTCTCAGCTCCTCCCTTTCACTTTAGCTCAGGAAGACCCATCAGCCTGGTGATGGGCCATGAGGATATGCAGGCACACCTCAGCTCGCTTTGTGTGTGACTGTCTAGAGGGAATGCACAAAGTATAGCTGTCACCCAACCCGGACCTGTATTCCAGAGACAAGCAGAGGCACAGAATGGTTAAAATATGAAAAGGCCAACTTTCTAAAGGTGTCATTTTCAGACCTGCAACTTAAAAAACAACTTTACTAAAATATGTATGTCTTCAAATTGTGAGCCAAGCAACACCAAATTAAATTTTCCAACATTTTCTCAATTGGAAGTTACACTTGTAAAGTGTTACACGCCTGCTCCAATGCTAACCTATGGGAAAGATAGACCTTGCTGTAGTGAAAAACAAATGTAGCAGTTTGGGACTACCATGACATGTAAAACTCAAAAGTACATGTCCTACCATTTAGATACACTGTACCCTGCTGATGGGGCTGCCAAGGGACTACCTTAGGGGTGACTTCCATGTAATAAAAGAGATGGTTTGAGCCGGCCAAGTGGTGGAACTTGCCAGGGCGAAATTGCAGTTTAAAACTACACACACAGGCTCTGCAGTGACCGGCCTGATACAAAGGCTACTCATGTGATTGGAACAATCAGTGATGCAGGTCCACTAGTAGCATTTGATTTACAGGCCCTGGGCACATGTTGTGCACTGTACTGGGGACGTATCAGTAAATCAAATATACCAATCATGGAACAACAAAATATTGTTACGTTATAGACACAGAGAACATGTACTTTAGCAATGGTCAGCAGTGAAGAAGTGCTCAGAGTCCGAAATACAGCAAATACAAAGCCAAAAACAGAGGAGGGAGAAGTCAAAAAGTTTTGGGTAACCCAGCAAAATGGGTATTTCCAACATGAGCTATAAACAGGCGGCCATAATAGGGGAAGAGTGACAATGTGTTAATTACCCTGATACTATCCCTGAACACTTTCACATCACGAGTTACCCTCTGTTAAGCTTGCTGCCAGGCTGCTCACCAACAGCTAGATTGCACCAGTGACTCCGACGCAGGTTTAAGTTCCGGCTTGAGAGCGTAGCTGTGTGCATGATCAATTCCTCAAAATATACACAGTTGTGTGTTATCTCCACCTAAAGCTGTCCTCGTGCTTTGGGCTGTTTGTTGTATCCTTCTGCTATCCAGGAAGTGCTTCCATTACGTTGCATGACTATTTGCATGTCTATTATCACATTATTTACCACTTTTGATTCTTCGACTCCTTTATCCACAGTGGACCAAAATCAAGCCATATTTCTTTTAATCGGATGAACAGTATTTCTGCATGCAGCACATGCGGAAATAATTTGCTTATGCTTTTATTTGCATGACCTGGCACAACAGTTGGCTGTGTAAATGCTTGCTTTAGGTCAAGTGCCACTGTAGGTGGTGTGGTCTCAGCATTCTGCAACTTAATAACAGTGGCTTAACTAAGCATCCGTCCAAAGTATCTCTTTGGGCAGTGGCAGACAACCCCGATCAGGGTGAAAAGGGTGTAAAAACAAAAAGAAATAGAATAAAAAATACCTTCTTTCTGCATCCCTCCTCTGCATCCCTCATCAACTCTGTTGGCCAGAACAGGAAGAGGGAACACCTAACTCCCCATAGCTAATCACAATGCTGCAGTGCAGCATTGTGAATGGTCTGAGTACTGTGGTTCCACGCTCAGACAGTCAGTGGGAGCCTGGGCTTGTTTCCACCCACGCTGTAATGCAGGCTGCGTGGAGAACATGCAAAGTGCGCTTAAATTTTATCCGGCCCGAGATGGCAGGCCAAACATCCATGTGCACTTGGAGTGGGCAAACTACTCCTCCCCCTGCTCCTGTGTGAGCAGTCTGGCCCTGCACAGCCCACAAAGCTGCTGCATAAGTAGAACATGGCTATTATCATTTTATGTTTCCTTAATTTCACTGCTTTGTCGCAGTAGGGCGACGCTCCTCTACCTTAGCAGAGAAGCCACCACTGTCTTGGGTTTACTTTCAGTGGTCTCTCTAGGCAGAAAGAATGCATTTCAGTGAACATAGGTTTTACTCATTTCACATGCAGAATTTAGAAGAGCAAGATATCCAATCATGCAGGTCTGTTCTACTGGCTAAGTGGATCCCTCTGTGTTTGATCTCATGGTCACAGATTTCAGTCCTAGTGGGGCTACTCAACCAGTCATCCTTCAAGAGTCGATTAAATGGGTACCATTAATTGGATAGCAATAAAGACCTGGGGTCGTGTTACACAAAACACACATTTTCATAGTTTGCGCCGGTTGCACATTTTAAAAAGTGCGTCCCATGCAAACAATGAAAATGCGCTGTATTATGATGAATGCGCTGCACCCAGGGTAGCCGCGAACTTGCGTTGCCCTGGGGGCAGCGCATTCAGGTGAAAAACTGAGTTGCTGCTTTAAATCTGCTCTGTGTTTTAACAGTGCAGGAGACAATGCACCTGCACTTTGAAAGGGAATTAGAGATCCCCTTGCAGTCAGGTGCAGTGAGTGACTGCACCCGCCTGCAAGGGGGTGTCTGGGGGTCCATAGGTACGTTCTCTTAATTGCAGCAAATTTTAATCAGTTCCAATCAATGCAACTAGACCCTGTGGTGTATCAGACTCTGCCCCATGGACCCCGAGACATCCCCCTGCAGGCAGTGCAGTCACTCACTACTCCCACTTTAAAGAGCAGGCGGCATGCCGCTGCACTGTAAAACACGGAGCAGCCTGTACACAGCTGCGACATATTTGAACTAAGTGCTCCGCCTTCAAAGCGGGGTCAGGTTTGTGTCTCCCCTGAGGTCAGCACATTCATTTAAGTAGTTACTGTCCCAGGTTGTACCCGGTACCCCTCTTCAATGTGCGCCATGGCGGAAAGACGTGGGGGCAGATTTACAAGCCCCTTGCGCCACTTTTGAGTCATTTTTAACATGACAAAAGTAACACAAAAGTGGCGCAAGGGGCTTGTAAATCTGCCCCTTGGTGCCCTTTCTTTAATACAGGCCCTGGTTGGCTCAAAGAACAACAACAACATGCGGACATGCTTGCGGGAACTGCAATCATGACAGTAATTCTCTGCCTGTATACAAAGTCATACTGTGCTTTTAGCCACTGATACAGTACCGCAAACATGAAACACTGGCCTTCTGAAGTATGGTACAAAGAAACATTAAATAGCAAAAATATCAAATGTATTTATGAAATATAATTTTGCAATTTATATAAAAACATAGTGAAAGTTACACAACAATAATCCAAGCGCATCCTACATCACACACCCACACTCACACACACACGCACACACACACGCACACAGACACACACACACACACACACACATTCTTTCGAACGAACAGAAACATACCCACACATACTCATACGTCCTACAAAAGAAAGGGTTAAACATTTACCAAAATATTGATATATACACAGAAGGAAATACCCCCACACACAATATAAAGCTAATAATAACTCTGTAATATCAACAAGGATGGATTGGGAGATAATTACTGTCATGATTGCATTTCTGATTTCCCCTGTTGCCTCTGCCTGGTTTTTGCTTCAGGGGCCCCTTCTGGATGAGTGGTTATGCTTGTGGGAACTACCAGAGAATTCCCTGGTTCCTACTGAGTGGTATTCTTGAGTTTCAGTGTGAAGTTACACCACAGGTAATCGCTGTGGGACTTGACCAATATGTCTGAGCCGGGTTCCACACAGTGTGCTGTCTCTGCAATAGGAACACTGGGAGGTAGCCCTTTGTGGAATTGCTGCTTTAGTGACCTTTGATAGTAAGGAGTTTATTTTAAGTGAATTTTACTGGAGCTCTTACCCTTGGTTCATGACTTCTTGTGCATACGTCTTTGTCTTCTTCTGTATCCTTGAGATTCAGGGCTGCGAAGGCGACAGCCGCTGTGTCCCCAATGCCTACCTTGTTCGGCGAGATTGCTAATTGCATCTTCCAAGTTCTCAAGGCAAGTTGACCACATCTCTAATACTTGTTTACGGTGGGTGGCCATATTTCCATCTGTCTGGTTCCCTTACCTGGTTCTAGATGTTATATTTACTTTTTCAGCTCCTGTTCTTGCAGCCATACCCTAATGGATGGATCTCTCCACTGGGTATACTGAGGGAAGTGTGTTTCCTCTGAGAGTAGGTGGTGTGATGGTCAGTCACTCCACACTACCTCTAAGATCAAAGTTTTTCTGAAGACATTCCCTTGACCTGGCCTAGATGAGCAAGGTGGTTGTGTCAATGATTTAGGCTCATTTTCAAAAAGTTGGTACTGTGGAAAGAGAAGGGTTGTTCGGTAATGAATAGTACTAGGATAGAATTAATGTATTAACCCATAATTGCTTCTTCCTCTTGGGTGAACCCTTGATGCATTCTTCTTCATTGATTTTTCTTTCCTTTTTGTCCTCAATTGTTTGTCAATCCCAGTATATCCTGGGATCAACGTGCATAAAATTACTTATAAAAAATAAACAATGTTTATTAATCCCAAAGGTGTCCAAATGGTTGTCCAGCGGGTATTTACTTGCTGTTTGATCTCCCTGTTACTGTGAACACATTTGTCAACCATATGTTGTCCTCATGTCCCTTATGTTATCAACCAATAAAGCCAGCTGGAAATTCTAATTATTGATTGCAATCGAAACTTGTTTTCACACTGCCAGCTCTATTACATGTTACAGTATCATCACAGGCAGGCCTGTGGTGTACTTAAATCTGCTTTATAGCCCAGTGTGATATGTTTGTCCTAGACTTTACAGGCACTTAGTTAAAAGTGCAAGAGTTCAAAGGTATTTGCATTTTATCTGTTGAACTTCTGCCCAAGAGTACACGGCCAGTCATTCCATTGACAGGCCTTTGCTGTAGAGTTCTTGTGAGGATTAGTGTTTGTGGTTGATGCTATTCCATCTTCCACTAATCTGACATTTCTAGCTTTGACTGTGAAATTGACAGATGAATGTTTTAGAGCTTGTTGCCAGGTAACCCCTTGTTTGTACCTTCATGCTAAAGGCTGGAAAGGCTTATCCATGTCCGCTTCTTGCAAGAACATGGACAGAGCCCTGTCTTCCATTAATGCTACTTGATCTGTGAGTATTATGGACATAACCACAATGGATCTGAATGTTTGTGAACTTTTGATGGAGACGTTGGCCAGGTGCCAGAATATGTGCCCCGCAGGCAGGTTGTGAACATTGGGGCACGCAACATGTCGCAGGCACAACCTCCGCGAGTGTTGGCCACACCTGATGCTCTCTGAAGAGGTGCTACAGGCATCCTGGGACCTTTGCAGGGAGTCCCAGGAAGGCAGGTGGAGGTACATATTGTGTCCCCCATGCCACAGAGGCCTTGGCAGTGGCTCTGTGTCCTGCACCCCAGCCCTACTGTCCAAACACACCACTTGGATCTGGGCCATGAATTTCAAACTTCCTTTGGTGTGTGGCCAGATCCCCCTCTGGATGGATGAAAGTGGGTATGCCCCCTGTGCATGGGGGCCTATTGAATCTATTTAAAAAGTAGAGTTCGTGCACAATGAAGTGCTGAGATGTTATCTGTTTTAGTTTCTTTTTTTTGTGGGAATGCATTAAAAACTTCACAGCACCGACCCCCACTGGAAGAATGCAGCCTCCCCTTTTTACTCGGCCATAAATGCAGGTTTATCTTAATTTTTTAATCTGTCTCCTGGATATTCCAAGTGTGTTCATTGATATTTTGACAATGGAATACAAAAACATTTTTCCATAAATATGAATCTTATTAAATATTCATAATAACATAGATACATTAAAAGTGAGGTGTATATTTTCCACTCTTGAAGTTTTAATTTTTGTTTATTTGTATTTGTTAAACACACATCAAAATAAACATATTATTAATACCAAGGCCATATTACATTCCTATAAATATACAGAGTTCCCACTAATTGGACGTCACAACTCATTCTTTAGTCACAAGCAGTCCACTTATTAGGAAACTAGTTTTCTAAAAAAAATGGCCTGTATACCACAAGGGCATGTCTCCTATGTAACATAATCCCTGCTACCACTGTGACAACAATCCATCACCCCCCTAATAAATGCAGATACACTAACAGAGCCTAAATGTGGTCGCCTCCCTGATACCCACAGAGTGTATATTCCCTCTGGCACGTGCTCCTCTTCAGAAGGACACACTGAGCAGTCAGACACCGGATGTGTGCCTTCATTGACAAATAACACTTCACGCGGAACCTCTGGGTGAAGAGGGCATACTGCAGTGAAGAAAAGAATGAAGACGTGTCAGATATTGCGAAGTAAAATTTAATTTTGGACATAATGTCCAGATCATCTGATGACGTTTATATCTAGGGCACAGTTAAAGTGCTGTCCTGCATATTTGATACCATTTAACAGGAATAAGTTGCCCACAATTTAGTCTTACATTTTTGCTAATTTACTTCTATTTAAATTACTAATACGGTGTCTGGGCCCTGCTTTCCAGAGGTCGCCTTTATCTGGCAGAAATATAGCTGCATTCGAAGTCCCTGGGCTTTCACTTTCATGGTTTATATATTTAGGAAATTAAACGCGCCAGCATTCTTTGTAAATACTGAACACAGTTCATTGTATCAGAGGTGCTTGAACAGTTTTCAGAGTGGGGCTGGGGGTGCTGCCATCAATATTACATCACTCAATGCCCGGGGGCGGTGAAAAATCCAAGGGTCCCACTAAGTACTAGTGTAGTAAATAAGCCACGCCCATTCACCAGGAGAGTGGTTAAGGTGTAGTATGTAGCCAGTCGTGCACTGTTGCAAGTATACTACCAAAGTGTGGTGTGGTAGCTCACTGCACACTTTCCATTGGAACACACACTAAATTTGCACAATCATACAGGGTTACTCCTCAAACTATGTAGGACTCAAAATATAGCTAATGTGTGTTGGGTTTCAGCAAATCTTTATCATTTGCACATCACCAAGTCCAGTGTCTGGACTAGTTTTTATCGGATGAAAACATTTGTACTTCGTTTGTGCTTTCCTAACTGCTGATAAAGTTTAAAATGTTTGTAGAGTTGATTTACAGATTTAAATTCTGTTCGTATGTTAGAAAGAAATGGACATCCTATATGCTTTTCCATCTCATTCCCTGTACAGCAGCAAGATTGTGAAATAGTTCACCTTACAAAGTCCTCTAACTTTGCAGTCAGAGAAAAAAAGTGAACACCAATCTCCTTGTTAAAAAATAAATAAATAAGCAGCAATGTGTCAGAAGACCTAGCTTGACATTTGACCTTGTTCTTTGAACGCCTGAGTAAACGTGACCAGATAAAATCGCAATTTAAAGATCTCTTTATTGCCCATTCACCTTCTGAACTCCAGCATTGTTATTAGGGGGTGCAGCACCCCCACCCTACTTCCAGGGCCTTGAATTGTACACACTATTTTAGAGCAGATTCAATCATTTACAAGAGGCCAAGCCAGCATGGACCTTGTTACACAAAAACCATGATGCAGTGGGTCACCTGAAGCTATTTCTTAATTTCTCTTTCACAGCTGTATATTTGGGGTGATTGTAACCATCTGAGTTTCATAAAGGGTAATGTCCAGGCCAGAATCGTTGGCACATTCTTCTAAGATTGCTAACTGCAATGAGAAGGAAGTACTGATATGTTGGAGAAAGTAAATCACCCGCTGATATGGATACGCAGATATCCCTCCTGCCCATTTAATGCCAATAATGAGCCGGAGGTTCAGCGACAGGTGAAGGGGGACATCCCAAGAGGTGGCAAACTTTAAGAAGCATTGGCAAAGCCAGTAGGCCTCGCCTCGGTGAGGTATTGGCTTGGTCATTGTTTTTAGCTATCTTGTACTGCAGTGCAGCTGTTGTGCAGCATACATAAAAGTAAAAACTTTGGGGCATACTAACAAGCAGCAGCGATAATTATCGCTGACCCCTGTTAGCGTGAGGAAGTCTATTGCCAGCTATCGCTGGCGATAATCTCCATGTTAGCGTTGTATTAACAATGCTTAACGCCATGGAGATGAAAATCCCAGCGATAACGGGGATTATCGCCGTTGTCAATGAAATATTGCTGGTTTTCCAGCGATATTCCATTGAAAATGGCGATAACCTTGTTGATGGGGCCTGTGGTCTTTGCCACTTAATCCACCCCCCATTACAAGTATGCCTAAGTCGGGAATTTAACAGATGTTAAATTCCTGAGTTAAGCCCCTGTTAGCATTATAAATTGCAACGCTAACGCTGACTGGGCCTCGTTGTTAATATCGCGAAGCCCCGTTAGCAATAGATTTACCTGAAGTATTCCCAGACACGCCTACCTTGCATCTCATTAGCGATGCGAGGCTAGGCGATAAAAAATCCGGTTGCTAAGCGTTGAAAACCAAAGCTAAGTGGCCTTGTTGATACGGCGATAAAATTATCGTCGCTCAGCGTCCGAAAACGGACGCTAATGTGGCGATAATGTATTTATCGCCGCCTTGTAAATATGCCCCTTTATTTCTTCAAAAACTCGATGCAGCCAGTATGTCATAGCACCTATTTTATTAATGGGGAAGGCATAACAAAGGAAGGAAGGGAGTGCAACATGGAGGGTGTTGGGGGAAAAAGTGCGTTGACGCGGCCAGCGTTGTCCATGTTATAGCTCTGTTTTTTTGTTATGGAGATTGAGTGGGGGCAAACAACTAGAAAGAAGGGAGGTGGGGTGGGGGCAAGCTATGGCAATGGGACGGAGGTTAGGGGGACAAGTAATGGCAACTGGAAGGAAGGTCGAGGCAAGCAACAATGTGAGGGAGGGCGAAGGCAAGCAAACCGGGAGGGAGGAATGGTGGGCGCACGGCTGAAAGTGAAAGAGAAAACAAACGGTGTGGTTTGAGGGGGTGGAGGGCAAGCAATGACAACAGAGGAGTGGAGCGGGGCAGGTTACAACAAAGGGACAGAGGGGATTGGTTGGAAAGCAATAACAGGAGGGAGGGAGGGAGGGCCAGGGCAAGCAACATCTAAAAGTGAAGGAGCGCAGGCGCAGGCAATGACCGCGAGAGGGCGGACTAGTGCAGGCAGCAACATCTTTAGGATGGGAGGGTGGATGCAAACAATAAGGAAGGACCACTGAAGGTGGAAAAGTACATAAGGGAGCCAGTTGGAAAGACACACTCTGTTAGTGTGCTTGACCACAAATAAAAATGTATAAACTAAACAAATAAACATGGAAGGGCACAAGTTATGTGTCCTTGCTCCAGGGGAGGGACAAACATACTAAGAAGACAGTAGAAAACCTATGGCAGCTGACTACAAAGAAGCCAGCAAATGAAAGTAACATTGAAGCCAACCAATGGTAAGGAATGGGCGGGCTGTAATCCCACTGATAGAAAACAAAAGGTCTTGAAAAGACCGAGCATGCGCCGGAAGGAAAAAACATATAAGCGCTCCTTTTCAGGAATGGCACCCAGGATCTGGAACTCTCTCCCTCCAGAAACCAGACTTATCACCTCCACTACATTTTTTAAGAAAGAAGTGAAAGCCATCCTCATGGCTAAATTCACCTGAACTTGTACTTCACTTTGGAACTATTTGAGACTCCTCACCTTTGTAATATTCGTTTATCTGACTGTCTACTTGTATTATTGTTTTAGCTGATTGACTATGCTCCCCCATGTATCTACCCTATTTTGCTACTCATCTATTACCTATAAGTATTCTTTGCTCAAAAGCTTGTTAATCGCTCTCTTGTTTTTCCTACCCCCTGTTTTTTATGTTTTTTGTAAAGCGCTCTGATATCTGCAAAGATCTTGTTCGCGCTATATAAAACCTTCAAAATAAAATAAAAAATAAAGGTGAGAGGCAACCGCTGAAGTTCTTGATCCGAGTAGTCAGCGGGTTCATACTTTTAATGAAAATATTACTGACGCTAACGTTTGTTGATAAGTCCCAGAAGTAGTCTGATGACAGTAAGTCAAATGTCCTGGTAAAGTGGATTGTAATTGGGCCTTTGTTGTCATTACAGATCTTTGCATCTTATCTGATGCCACATACGCACACAATATATTATATGTCCTGTGCCAAGAAGTGAAGCCATCTGATGTGGGTTTATTTAACGAGAGGCCAAGGGGAGGAGCCCGAGGGACAGGAGTAGAGGCTGGGATTCTTGTATCCAAAGTCATCAAAGCAACAGGTCTGACTTATGCCACACCTTGACCTTCTTATTACTGAGACATAACTGAGGGGCCCCTGGCTCCCAGGGCTGGCTCTGTGCCCCGGGTCTACCAGACCCATCAGGCTGGAAACAAGCACATGCAAACCAGCAGAGCAACAGGACAGGAATGGCAAAATGATGCAAACACAGTGCAGATGACACACCACATAGTCAAGCTTGGTCCTTAAAGTAACACGGCAGAATGGTTACACTCTGGGCGGACTGGCCTACAGGGCAATCAGACAATACCGGTCCGACAGGTCAGTGTATGGACCGGTTTTTGGCACTTTGTGGGCCTGTTTTATGATCTGGTTTTTACTTGATTTCCCCTATACTAGCTCAATCACTGCTTTCAGCATTTGCAAATACATGCTGCCTCTCATACAGTGCGAAACACCTATACATCATAACTTTACAAGTTCAAATACTTCCTGAATTTCCAAATTTTATAACTTTTTGATTTATTAATGGCGGCTACTTTTTATTTTGCTGCCCAAGTTCATTTTGAGTCCCACTCCGACCCTGGTTGCATTAAAGGTAGAGAACATTGAGAGGAAACACTGGTTCACCTGAGGGCAGGTATTGATGTAGGTATGTAAGTGAGGCAGAGAGTGTGAGGCTGTTTTCCAAAGTTGCTGAAATTTGTACCGGATTTGATAACTTGGCAGGTTAAACACAGGAGATTGAGTTTCCAGTCACATTTCCAATGCTGTTTGCCTTACACAACCTCTGTCTCATGGATGTCATTTATTTTTCACCAGGGGTTGCAGCTGCGACCCCTGGCTTTCCCCGTGCAACCCCTGGCACTGCGACCCCTGGCGCTACAGGTGGTAAATACAGTGCCTGGAGCACAGGGCAGTTCGTCAATTGGGACTCCACTTTACTGGTTTTCTGTCAATATTTTTCTAACACAAATAGTGAATAAAGTTATTCACTATTAGTGTGATAAAATTGAGTACATTTGTCTGGAATATGTCCCTATCTGGCAAACAAAGCAAGCAAAAAATGCTTTTAATTGTATATTGTATGCATGCTTGCCAGTGCAAGTGTGTTTATGTGAGTGTGTAAATGTGTGACCATGTGTAAGCATGTGTGTCTGAGTGAAAGTAAAGGTCAAATGACATGTGATGTCAGATTGACGTCCATGCTCTCTGTCAGTGATGCAGCAGCACCATTGCAGTCCTGGGGCCTCACTTCAGACACGTCAGATACATGACGTCATGCCAAACATAGCACAGCCGTCGAGAGAGGGTGCCGTGGACTTGAAGCACGGAAGAAACGAGGCATCTGCATTCCAGGATGCTACCTGCTCAACCGCCTGACATTTTTAAAACCTGTTGATAAACATAACAGGTTAATCATGATTGATGAAACCTGTATTTCATGTATTCTGCAAATACACATTTCCTCATGAGCCATCTGATTGGAGGTAACAGAGGGCCAAAATAACCTCTTTATTCTCGTACTCATGATCCGTCTAGCTGGACCAAAAGAAGGTAATAAACACAAGATGAATCTAGTCCTCATGAACCATCTGACTGGATTAAGAGAAGGCGATAAACACCAGATGAATCTAGTCCTCAGGAGCCCTCTGACTTGATTAAGAGAAGGCGATAAACACAAGACGAGTCTAGTCCTCAGGAGCCATGTGACTGGATTAAAAGAAGGCAATAAACACAAGATTAATCTAGTCCTCAGGAGCCATCTGATTGGATTAAGAGAAGGCGATAAACACAGGATTAATCTAGTCCTCTTGAGCCATCGACTGGATTAAGAGAAGGCAATAAACACAAGACAAATCTAGTCCTCAGGAGCCCTCTGACTGCATTAAGAGAAGGCAATAAACACAATATGAATCTCGTCCTCAGGAGCCATCTGATTGGATTAAAAGAAGGCAATAAACACAAGATGAATCTAGTCCTCAGGAGCCATGTGACTGGATTAAAAGAAGGCAATAAACACAAGATGAATCTAGTCCTCAGGAGCCATCTGACTGGAACAAGAGAAGGCAATAAACACAAGACGAATCTAGTCCTCAGGAGCCTTGTGACTGGATTAAAAGAAGGCAATAAACACAAGACAAATCTAGTCCTCAGGAGCCATGTGACTGGATTAAGAGAAGGCGATAAACACAAGACGAATCTAGTCCTCTTGAGCCATCGACTGGATTAAGAGAAGGCGATAAACACAATATGAATCTCGTCCTCAGGAGCCATGTGACTGGATTAAAAGAAGGCAATAAACACAAGATTAATCTAGTCCTCAGGAGCCATCTGATTGGATTAAGAGAAGGCGATAAACACAGGATTAATCTAGTCCTCTTGAGCCATCGACTGGATTAAGAGAAGGCAATAAACACAAGACAAATCTAGTCCTCAGGAGCCCTCTGACTGCATTAAGAGAAGGCAATAAACACAATATGAATCTCGTCCTCAGGAGCCATCTGATTGTATTAAAAGTAGGCATTAAACACAAGATGAATCTAGTCCTCAGGAGCCATGTGACTGGATTAAAAGAAGGCAATAAACACAAGATGAATCTAGTCCTCAGGAGCCATCTGACTGGAGCAAGAGAAGGCAATAAACACAAGACGAATCTAGTCCTCAGGAGCCATGTGACTGGATTAAGAGAAGGCGATAAACACAAGACGAATCTAGTCCTCAGGAGCCATCTGACTTGATTAAGAGAAGACGATAAACACAAGACGAGTCTAGTCCTCAGGAGCCATGTGACTGGAGCAAGAGAAGGCGATAAATACAAGATTAATCTAGTCCTCAGGAGCCATCTGATTGGATTAAGAGAAGGCGATAAACACAGGATTAATCTAGTCCTCTTGAGCCATCGACTGGATTAAGAGAAGGCAATAAACACAAGACAAATCTAGTCCTCAGGAGCCCTCTGACTGCATTAAGAGAAGGCAATAAACACAATATGAATCTCGTCCTCAGGAGCCATCTGATTGGATTAAAAGAAGGCAATAAACACAAGATGAATCTAGTCCTCAGGAGCCATGTGACTGGATTAAAAGAAGGCAATAAACACAAGATGAATCTAGTCCTCAGGAGCCATCTGACTGGAGCAAGAGAAGGCAATAAACACAAGACGAATCTAGTCCTCAGGAGCCATGTGACTGGATTAAAAGAAGGCAATAAACACAAGACAAATCTAGTCCTCAGGAGCCATGTGACTGGATTAAGAGAAGGCGATAAACACAAGACGAATCTAGTCCTCAGGAGCCATGTGACTGGATTAAAAGAAGGCAATAAACACAAGACGAATCTAGTCCTCAGGAGCCATGTGACTGGATTAAGAGATGGCGATGAACACCAGATGAATCTACTCCTCAGGAGCCATGTGACTGGATTAAGAGAAGGCGATAAACACAAGACGAATCTAGTCCTCAGGAGCCATGTGACTGGATTAAAAGAAGGCAATAAACACAAGACGAATCTAGTCCTCAGGTGCCATCTGACTTGATTAAGAGAAGGCGATAAACACAAGACGAGTCTAGTCCTCAGGAGCCATGTGACTGGAGCAAGAGAAGGCGATAAACACAAGATTAATCTAGTCCTCAGGAGCCATCTGATTGGATTAAGAGAAGGCGATAAACACAGGATTAATCTAGTCCTATTGAGCCATCAACTGGATTAAGAGAAGGCAATAAACACAGGATTAATCTAGTCCTCAGGAGCCCTCTGACTGCATTAAGAGAAGGCGATAAACACAATATGAATCTCGTCCTCAGGAGCCATCTGATTGGATTAAAAGAAGGCAATAAACACAAAATGAATCTAGTCCTCAGGAGCCATGTGACTGGATTAAAAGAAGGCAATAAACACAAGATGAATCTAGTCCTCAGGAGCCATCTGACTGGAGCAAGAGAAGGCAATAAACACAAGACGAATCTAGTCCTCAGGAGCCATGTGACTGGATTAAAAGAAGGCAATAAACACAAGACGAATCTAGTCCTCAGGAGCCATGTGACTGGATTAAAAGAAGGCAATAAACACAAGACGAATCTAGTCCTCAGGAGCCATGTGACTGGATTAAGAGAAGGCGATAAACACAAGACGAATCTAGTCCTCAGGAGCCATCTGACTTGATTAAGAGAAGGCGATAAACACAAGACGAGTCTAGTCCTCAGGAGCCATGTGACTGGAGCAAGAGAAGGCGATAAACACAAGATTAATCTAGTCCTCAGGAGCCCTCTGACTGGATTAAGAGAAGGCGATAAACACCAGATGAATCTAGTCCTCAGGAGCCATCGACTGGATTAAGAGAAGGCGATAAACACAATATGAATCTCCTCCTCAGGAGCCATCTGATTGGATTAAGAGAAGGCAATAAACACAGGATTAATCTAGTCCTCTTGAGCCATCGACTGGATTAAGAGAAGGCAATAAACACAAGACAAATTTAGTCCTCAGGAGCCCTCTGACTGGATTAAGAGAAGGCGATAAACACAATATGAATCTCGTCCTCAGGAGCCATCTGATTGGATTAAAAGAAGGCAATAAACACAAGATGAATCTAGTCCTCAGGAGCCATGTGACTGGATTAAAAGAAGGCAATAAACACAAGATGAATCTAGTCCTCATGAGCCATCTGACTGGAGCAAGAGAAGGCGATAAACACCAGATGAATCTAGTCCTCAGGAGCCATCTGATTGGATTAAGAGAAGGCGATAAACACAAGACGAATCTAGTCCTCAGGAGCCATGTGACTGGATTAAAAGAAGGCAATAAACACAAGACGAATCTAGTCCTCAGGAGCCATGTGACTGGATTAAGAGAAGGCGATAAACACAAGACGAATCTAGTCCTCAGGAGCCATGTGACTGGATTAAGAGAAGGCAATGAACACAAGACGAATCTAGTCCTCAGGAGCCATGTGACTGGATTAAGAGAAGGCGATAAACACAAGACGAATCTAGTCCTCAGGAGCCATCTGATTGGATTAAGAGAAGGCGATAAACACAAGACGAATCTAGTCCTCAGGAGCCATGTGACTGGATTAAGAGAAGGCGATAAACACAAGACGAATCTAGTCCTCAGGAGCCATGTGACTGGATTAAGAGAAGGCAATGAACACAAGACGAATCTAGTCCTCAGGAGCCATGTGACTGGATTAAGAGAAGTCAATAAACACAAGACGAATCTAGTCCTCATGAGCCATCTGACTGGATTAAGAGAAGGCGATGAACACCAGATGAATCTACTCCTCAGGAGCCATGTGACTGGATTAAGAGAAGGCGATAAACACAAGACGAATCTAGTCCTCAGGAGCCATGTGACTGGATTAAGAGAAGGCGATAAAAACAAGATGAATCCAGTCCTCATGAGCCATGTGACTGGATTAAGAGAAGGCGATAAACACAAGACGAATCTAGTCCTCTTGAGCCATCGACTGGATTAAGAGAAGGCAATAAATACAAGACAAATCTAGTCCTCAGGAGCCCTCTGACTGGAATAAGAGAAGGCGATAAACACAATATGAATCTAGTCCTCATGAGCCATCTGACTGGATTAAGAGAAGGCGATAAACACAAGACGAATCTAGTCCTCTTGAGCCATCGACTGGATTAAGAGAAGGCAATAAATACAAGACAAATCTAGTCCTCAGGAGCCCTCTGACTGGAATAAGAGAAGGCGATAAACACAATATGAATCTCGTCCTCAGGAGCCATCTGATTGGATTAAAAGAAGGCAATAAACACAAAATGAATCTAGTCCTCTTGAGCCATCGACTGGATTAAGAGAAGGCAATAAACACAAGACAAATCTAGTCCTTAGGAGCCCTCTGACTGGATTAAGAGAAGGCGATAAACACAATATGAATCTCGTCCTCAGGAGCCATCTGATTGGATTAAAAGAAGGCAATAAGCACAAAATGAATCTAGTCCTCTTGAGCCATCGACTGGATTAAGAGAAGGCAATAAACACAAGACAAATCTAGTCCTTAGGAGCCCTCTGACTGGATTAAGAGAAGGCGATAAACACAATATGAATCTCGTCCTCAGGAGCCATCTGATTGGATTAAAAGAAGGCAATAAACACAAGATTAATCTAGTCCTCTTGAGCCATCGACTGGATTAAGAGAAGGCAATAAACACAAGACAAATCTAGTCCTCAGGAGCCATCTGACTGGATTAAGAGAAGGCGATAAACACAAGATGAATCTAGTCCTCAGGAGCCATCTGATTGGATTAAGAGAAGGCGATAAACACAAGACGAATCTAGTCCTCAGGAGCCATGTGACTGGATTAAAAGAAGGCAATAAACACAAGACGAATCTAGTCCTCAGGAGCCATGTGACTGGATTAAGAGAAGGCGATAAACACAAGACGAATCTAGTCCTCAGGAGCCATGTGACTGGATTAAGAGAAGGCAATGAACACAAGACGAATCTAGTCCTCAGGAGCCATGTGACTGGATTAAGAGAAGGCGATAAACACAAGACGAATCTAGTCCTCAGGAGCCATCTGATTGGATTAAGAGAAGGCGATAAACACAAGACGAATCTAGTCCTCAGGAGCCATGTGACTGGATTAAGAGAAGGCGATAAACACAAGACGAATCTAGTCCTCAGGAGCCATGTGACTGGATTAAGAGAAGGCAATGAACACAAGACGAATCTAGTCCTCAGGAGCCATGTGACTGGATTAAGAGAAGTCAATAAACACAAGACGAATCTAGTCCTCATGAGCCATCTGACTGGATTAAGAGAAGGCGATGAACACCAGATGAATCTACTCCTCAGGAGCCATGTGACTGGATTAAGAGAAGGCGATAAACACAAGACGAATCTAGTCCTCAGGAGCCATGTGACTGGATTAAGAGAAGGCGATAAAAACAAGATGAATCCAGTCCTCATGAGCCATGTGACTGGATTAAGAGAAGGCGATAAACACAAGACGAATCTAGTCCTCTTGAGCCATCGACTGGATTAAGAGAAGGCAATAAATACAAGACAAATCTAGTCCTCAGGAGCCCTCTGACTGGAATAAGAGAAGGCGATAAACACAATATGAATCTAGTCCTCATGAGCCATCTGACTGGATTAAGAGAAGGCGATAAACACAAGACGAATCTAGTCCTCTTGAGCCATCGACTGGATTAAGAGAAGGCAATAAATACAAGACAAATCTAGTCCTCAGGAGCCCTCTGACTGGAATAAGAGAAGGCGATAAACACAATATGAATCTCGTCCTCAGGAGCCATCTGATTGGATTAAAAGAAGGCAATAAACACAAAATGAATCTAGTCCTCTTGAGCCATCGACTGGATTAAGAGAAGGCAATAAACACAAGACAAATCTAGTCCTTAGGAGCCCTCTGACTGGATTAAGAGAAGGCGATAAACACAATATGAATCTCGTCCTCAGGAGCCATCTGATTGGATTAAAAGAAGGCAATAAGCACAAAATGAATCTAGTCCTCTTGAGCCATCGACTGGATTAAGAGAAGGCAATAAACACAAGACAAATCTAGTCCTTAGGAGCCCTCTGACTGGATTAAGAGAAGGCGATAAACACAATATGAATCTCGTCCTCAGGAGCCATCTGATTGGATTAAAAGAAGGCAATAAACACAAGATTAATCTAGTCCTCTTGAGCCATCGACTGGATTAAGAGAAGGCAATAAACACAAGACAAATCTAGTCCTCAGGAGCCATCTGACTGGATTAAGAGAAGGCGATAAACACAATATGAATCTCGTCCTCAGGAGCCATCTGATTGGATTAAAAGAAGGCAATAAACACAGGATTAATCTAGTCCTCTTGAGCCATTGACTGGATTAAGAGAAGACAATAAACCCAAGACAAATCTAGTCCTCAGGAGCCCTCTGACTGGATTAAGAGAAGGCGATCAACACAATATGAATCTCGTCCTCAGGAGTCATCTGATTGGATTAAAATAAGGCAATAAACACAAGATGAATCTAGTCCTCTTGAGCCATCGACTGGATTAAGAGAAGGCAATAAACACAAGACGAATCTAGTCCTCAGGAGCCCTCTGACTGGATTAAGAGAAGGCGATAAAGACAATATGAATCTCGTCCTCAGGAGCCATCTGATTGGATTAAAAGAAGGCAATAAACACAAGATTAATCTAGTCCTCTTGAGCCATCGACTGGATTAAGAGAAGGCAATAAACACAAGACAAATCTAGTCCTCAGGAGCCATCTGACTGGATTAAGAGAAGGCGATAAACACAATATGAATCTCGTCCTCAGGAGCCATCTGATTGGATTAAAAGAAGGCAATAAACACAGGATTAATCTAGTCCTCTTGAGCCATTGACTGGATTAAGAGAAGACAATAAACCCAAGACAAATCTAGTCCTCAGGAGCCCTCTGACTGGATTAAGAGAAGGCGATCAACACAATATGAATCTCGTCCTCAGGAGTCATCTGATTGGATTAAAATAAGGCAATAAACACAAGATGAATCTAGTCCTCTTGAGCCATCGACTGGATTAAGAGAAGGCAATAAACACAAGACGAATCTAGTCCTCAGGAGCCCTCTGACTGGATTAAGAGAAGGCGATAAAGACAAGATGAATCTCGTCCTCAGGAGCCATCTGATTGGATTAAAAAAAGGCAATAAACACAAGATTAATCTAGTCCTCTTGAGCCATTGACTGGATTAAGAGAAGGCAATAAACACAGGATTAATCTAGTCCTCTTGAGCTATCGACCGGATTAAGAGAAGGCAATAAACCCAAGACAAATCTAGTCCTCAGGAGCCCTCTGACTGGATTAAGAGAAGGCAATAAACACAATATGAATCTCGTCCTCAGGAGTCATCTGATTGGATTAAAATAAGGCAATAAACACAAGATGAATCTAGTCCTCTTGAGCCATCGACTGGATTAAGAGAAGGCAATAAACACAAGACGAATCTAGTCCTCAGGAGCCCTCTGACTGGATTAAGAGAAGGCGATAAACACAAGATGAATCTCGTCCTCAGGAGCCATCTGATTGGATTAAAAGAAGGCAATAAACACAAGATTAATCTAGTCCTCTTGAGCCATCGACTGGATTAAGAGAAGGCAATAAACACAAGATGAATCTAGTCCTCAGGAGCCCTCTGACTGGATTAAGAGAAGGCGATAAACACAAGATGAATCTCGTCCTCAGGAGCCATCGACTGGATTAAGAGAAGGCGATAAACACAAGATGAATCTAGTCCTCAGGAGCCATCTAATGGATTCACGGAAGGAGATGACAGCCTGTTACTTATAGTTAGCAGGAATCATCAGATTGGAACAAGGGAAGGCAATGAGACACCCAAGCATCCCAGAGGCTTCTTATGAGGCACCTTCTGTCATTTCTTCTTCTACTCCCTGGTTAGAAGCTTGCTCCAGAAAATGTCATAGATATCCTCTGTACTGCACAGCCAACACCTCTTCTCAGATCTCATCTTAACCTGTAATTTAATTTAAAAAAACTGGGTTTTATTATAGCAGCGTGCGACCCAATGTCCAAATTAAACTCTTTCCTATCTCTGTAAAAGAGCTTTTACTGTCTCATCCTAACTCAAACCTTCCCCCACCAGATTGACTTTTTTGTGTCCTTAAAACATGAAGAACCTGTTTCTGTCGCGGAAGCGAGCTCAGGGGACCCCTAGATCAGGAATTCCCAACCTATGGTGCCTGCACCCCACGGGGGGCAAGAGGGCATTTCAGGGGGTGTGACATAGAGGGACAGTATGCAGGCACGCAACGCACATAGGGCTCAAAGGGTCAGCCCCCCATCGTGTGTGTCAGCCCGGGATGAGACAGCTTCCCGGGCACACACAGACAGTTTTTGAGCTGCTGTGGGCTGGCTGGTCTGGCGTCCGTCTTTCCCTAGTAATTCACAGGTCTTTAAAAGAGTATTTACTTGTTAACGAGGCTTTGTTGTTTTTTTCATGCCTTCTTAGAGGTCCTGCATCTCCGCTCTGCTTAATGCTGGAAGAATTAGCCCCCCACCCCCAAATATTATTAGCCCCCCCCTGAAATTTGGCGAGAATAAGCTCAGTAGGTGCGAATATTTTTGAAACATTTCTAGGGGTGCCCAGCCTAGAAAAGGTTGGGAACCCCTGCCCCAGGTGACTTAAAAGGATGAACTTCACAGTGGTGAGGATGTTGGCCAAGGTCGCTCATTTACTGAACAATGTAATGTAATGCCTGTTCAGATGGGTGAGTAAATCTGTTTCCACTCTTGGGGGAGTGCCTGCTTGATGCTACTCCTGCAGTGCAGAAGAAAGACTGCAGCCATCTGACAAAGGGGTGGAGTTTACACGCTTCTTGAGAACGACTCGTCGCCACTGATTTATTTACGATTGACTTTACACCTGGGGAGGGGGGGAGGTGAGCAAGCAGGGAGTGCCAGTTCTAAGTGTATTAACTACATTCATCGCTCTGATCCCAAAGCCTTTTGTGCAAGTGTTATGATTTTTAATTCCTTGTGTGTGCTTGACAAGTACATACCATTCTTCAGTTTAATATATTTAGAACCCAGAAGGCACCTCAAAAGCAATGCTGACAATAGCTATCAAGCAAACCTAGATCTTACGTTCCCAAAATATTTCTTGGTGTTAGTGTTTCCAGGGATGGTTCTGCATGAAAATGACTGTAAAATAATGTTTCTTACAAAGGTTAAGCAGAGGGAGGTTGTCACGAGGGTTCACTCTTCACATGGTTCTTGCACTGCAGTTTCACAGCTGCAGAGTCTATCATTCTCCCTTCCTTCTTTGTCTGCTTGCAAGAAACTTCATCTAAGGTGCAGTGAAGTTTCCCCAATGAGCTGTAAGAAGTACAAAGTTCCACCAAAGAGTACCTGGAACTTGACCTGAATTTAAACCAAATAGCTGCCCTCTCATTTTAGGCCCCAGAGAGGACCCCCCGGAATTGGGAATAGTTTTCTCTCTAAAGATTTCAATAGATTTGTAAAAAAAAAAAAAGTTTTGTGGACATTTCAGTGGAGTGAGATTCTAAGCTTCAACCCATGGATCCTACACACAAATGCATTGACCCCCTCTTATGGTTGAGACGCACAAGCCCCTCTGTGAACATTGATTCAGAAAAGGGGGTGGCGATGAACAGAGTGTCTGAATTAAGCAGACCACTCTTACCCAGTCCAAAGTTCAGGGCTTGATCCATCACCGTTATTTAGCTCACTGCCCCATCCCTGCTCAGAACCTGGCCATATGCAAATTAGTCTGTCCCTGGCCCAGTGCATCATGGGAACAGGGCAGACCAAACTACCAAGCCTATTCTTCACCAGAAAGGATACAAGCTACCGGGGACCGGTTTCTGGCATTTCAGCCTCGTCGGCCCGGCTTGCTTGAATCCTGATGGAGCAGTGAGCAAGGGACTCATGTCTGAGTATACCCTGCCACACCTATAGTGGCCAAAAACGATTCAGAAAAGGGGGTGGTGATGAACAGAGTGTCTGAATTAAGCAGACCACTCTTACCCAGTCCAAAGATCAGGGCTTGATCCATCACCGTTATTTAGCTCACTGCCCCATCCCAGCTCAGAACCTGGCCATATGCAAATTAGTCTGTCCCTGGCCCAGTGCATCATGGGAACAGGGCAGACCAAACTACCAAGCCAATTCTTCACCAGAAAGGATACAAGCTACCGGGGACCGGTTTCTGGCATTTCAGCCTCGTCGGCCCGGCTTGCTTGAATCCTGATGGAGCAGTGAGCAAGGGACTCATGTCTGAGTATACCCTGCCACACCTATAGTGGCCAAAAACGATTCAGAAAAGGGGGTGGTGATGAACAGAGTGTCTGAATTAAGCAGACCACTCTTACCCAGTCCAAAGATCAGGGCTTGATCCATCACCGTTATTTAGCTCACTGCCCCATCCCAGCTCAGAACCTGGCCATATGCAAAATAGTCTGTCCCTGGCCCAGTGCATCATGGGAACAGGGCAGACCAAACTACCAAGCCAATTCTTCACCAGAAAGGATACAAGCTACCAGGGACCGGTTTCTGGCATTTCAGCCTCGTCGGCCCGGCTTGCTTGAATCCTGATGGAGCAGTGAGCAAGGGACTCATGTCTGAGTATACCCTGCCACACCTATAGTGGCCAAAAACGATTCAGAAAAGGGGGTGGTGATGAACAGAGTGTCTGAATTAAGCAGACCACTCTTACCCAGTCCAAAGATCAGGGCTTGATCCATCACCGTTATTTAGCTCACTGCCCCATCCCAGCTCAGAACCTGGCCATATGCAAATTAGTCTGTCCCTGGCCCAGTGCATCATGGGAACAGGGCAGACCAAACTACCAAGCCTATTCTTCACCAGAAAGGATACAAGCTACCGGGGACCGGTTTCTGGCATTTCAGCCTCGTCGGCCCGGCTTGCTTGAATCCTGATGGAGCAGTGAGCAAGGGACTCATGTCTGAGTATACCCTGCCACACCTACAGTGGCCAAAAACGATTCAGAAAAGGGGGTGGTGATGAACAGAGTGTCTGAATTAAGCAGACCACTCTTACCCAGTCCAAAGATCAGGGCTTGATCCATCACCGTTATTTAGCTCACTGCCCCATCCCAGCTCAGAACCTGGCCATATGCAAATTAGTCTGTCCCTGGCCCAGTGCATCATGGGAACAGGGCAGACCAAACTACCAAGCCAATTCTTCACCAGAAAGGATACAAGCTACCGGGGACCGGTTTCTGGCATTTCAGCCTCGTCGGCCCGGCTTGCTTGAATCCTGATGGAGCAGTGAGCAAGGGACTCATGTCTGAGTATACCCTGCCACACCTATAGTGGCCAAAAACGATTCAGAAAAGGGGGTGGTGATGAACAGAGTGTCTGAATTAAGCAGACCACTCTTACCCAGTCCAAAGATCAGGGCTTGATCCATCACCGTTATTTAGCTCACTGCCCCATCCCAGCTCAGAACCTGGCCATATGCAAATTAGTCTGTCCCTGGCCCAGTGCATCATGGGAACAGGGCAGACCAAACTACCAAGCCAATTCTTCACCAGAAAGGATACAAGCTACCACTCTGTGAACATTGAGCACTAGATACAAAATGTAGGTTCCTACTAAACCGCTTTCCAACGCGCTCCATGTTCCAACGCGTCTCATGTACAGTTGTCAAAGATGGCTGCAAGTTCTAAAAATTGGACAAATTGTGTCTTGCAGTTTGTTTACTTACTACATATGCATCTGCGGATTTGGGACAGTAGCCCTTTTTAGAACACACATGCTAAATGTTTCCATCTTTCGCCGTAGCCTAAATTTGTAGCCAACTTTAAAACTCAATGTTGGGGAATGGAGCAATGTGCAAACGCTATAATCATCCTACATGCATGGGATTGTGAAGCTGAGCACAGTAATGTTCTCCTCTTGCAGGTACATTTTGTTTACTGTGTTGTTTACATCCCTTGGCAAGGCAGAAGAATGCGTCAGTGGCGTAATCCTTGAGTAGCGCCTGAGCCAGTGCTTGGACGTAGAGTTGATTTATGAACCGCTTGTAGGTCCATGTCCAGAACAGGCAACCTACAGTGAATTTCCAGGACATAACCGGTCATTACTGGGGCGTAACTGCTCTTTTATAGAAGCTGATGCGCAATGTCTCACAAGGCGTGCTTCACGTGCAGGGCCAGCCTGGACCGAAGCCAGGAACAGAAGACATTATCCAATTACACAGGCTGGAGATATGTAAAAGAGCATCTTTCATTAAGACAACTTTTAATTATTCTGAAAAGGAAGGAGACACAGCCTGTCGAGGGATTCCACTTGGCGTAGTGTCTGATCTTACGCAATCTGATTAGAAAGTTGATGTTTAATGAGATGGATCTAAAAAGCTGCAATGAATAGGACGGCCTCATGCAACCTTCTCATAGTACGGGTTACTGACAGAATCACTTTCATTTTTAACATACAATCAGCCATCGACCTACCTTGGAAGACAGAGACTGGACATCAAATATGACGCCTCTAACACTTCTCACTACGAAACTTCTTACGATATCATCTCATACATTTTGACACATCCGTGCAATAATACTGATGCCTTCTGCGTCAACAGTGTTAACTTTTGACTGAGTTTAAATAATAATATTAGTATAAGTATTTATTTATTTATTTAAACATTTATAAAGCGCACTATCACCAATATGGTACCCTGACACTATCAACCTCTACCAGAAAATCAACAGCTGCATGTGCTGTATTGTATTGTATTTGCATTTATATTGCGCTTACTACCTCTGACGAGGCACCAAATCGCTTTTTTTGGTGAGTAGCACGCTACTCCGGAACACATAAAGGATTAGTGTTGAATTAGTATAGTGAAATATGAAAGTAATTTGAGTGCTTGCACCAGAGCTGGGCTGCAGTAACTGTAAATGCACGCCCCCTGTCTTATCCTCCTAAATTTGGCAATACAGAGGGAATTGGGCCACACCCTGAAGTGCTGTCAAAGCTATGCACAGGGATTGGAGGGGTATTCCCTGTTTCACTGGTAACCACTGGCCCTCTTACTTTAAATGAAATCATCTAAATTGGCACGAGCCAAGGTAGGTTGGAGATACTAAGGAATCAGCAAGAACATCCATACTAGAGTATAGCACGAGGTAGTAGAGTATGGCTAGATTGGGTGTATATACAAGTGGTACTAGGTTACTGTTAGGCTAGTGGTAACAGGGAATAGGCAGTGGTAGATCTATAAAAGTGTAGATATGGTTGAAGGTACTTAAGAATCAGCAAGAAAATCTACAGTAGTGTAGGACGAGGTAGTAGGGTATTGTCAGGGAGGAAGTAATAGGGTATACCTAAGGGTATAGGTGTTCATGTATGGCAAGTGAATAAGTACTAAGATACAAGTGTAAATAGGATAATAAGGTACAAGACGGGGTAGTAGCACTAGGGTATAAGTTGGGTCAGGAGGTGTAGGTAGACTTTGAGGCATCATGATATTGGAAGGGGAGACATCCTTGATAAACAAAAAAATATATGGTATATATGGTTGAGTGATGGTAGAGGAATCAACGAGTTGAGGAAGAGGGATAACAATTATTTGAGAAGAAAAATTATGGGAAGAATGAGGGGGGTGCTCCCCATCCACAAAAAGACACAAAGAGATGGTAGACGGAAAGGACTGAGAAAAAGGCTATGTATGTTTTCATAATGGGCGGGTGCAACTCGCGGAGTTTCACTCAGTGAATTCCGTGGAGTTACATGAAAACTCTACGAGATTCTATGGACTTCTGTGAGTGAGTGGGTGGAATCGACATGCCACGCTGCTCACGCTGATTTTTAGTGCCGAGAGCTAGTTCCGCGCAGCAGAATCAGCACAAACCGCACCATGCGGTGCACCAGGTGGGGCTGCTTCTTTGCTGCCGCTCAACGAGTTTTTCTACTTGAGCGGAAGCTTTCTCACAGTGAATGGTCGCAACCGCCCGCGTTGAGAAAATCTCACTGGATGCTGTTCTAGCACCTGCAAATCGCACTAGGGGATGCCGATTCTCGTCCAAGCTCACCCACATACTTCTGGTGAACCGCATGTGAGAAAATACTCCACCATGCTGCGGTTGGCCGAGTTTTGCCAGAAATCTACGTTACTTGCATAACGTGGAATGGCAAAACCCTGCAAACTCCAACAGCAGAGTGGAATTTATCGCCCACCCCAGGTTTTCTTGATGTAAAGGGAATGCAAGTGAGATTGTGTAATTGTGGATAAGTAAGACTGCAGGATATTTTCTTCTACATGGAGGATATTTACCAGGATGGGCTAGACATCCTTGGAATACTATTCATTTGAAAAATAAAATGATTGAACCGGTTTGTGGCAAAGGGTTCCCCAGGAAAGCATCCCTAAAGTAAATTTGCCTTCAGAAACACATACAACTGACATTCATCACCCCACCTGTTTTTGTGTGTTCAGTAATGTTTGGTCCTGGTTATTGTAATCTAAAAGGAGGACCGAATAAAGGAAGCCAGGGTGGTGGTGATCAATATTTGGCAGGAAACAGTGACTCACGAGGCTGAGGAAGAGGGGAGTTTTATTTTGCTCATGGAAAAACACTAATGGCACACCGATTATCCAGTGAACAGGAAGTTGTGTATCATGCTCTTGTTGTTTTTTGCTACAATGCGTAGCATACCCCTTGCATCTTGAAGAGCCAAGTGACATTTGCCCATCTTCGAGTCCTCATACGAATGATTGTCCCTTATCATGCATTCATCAAGACGTGGGTCTTTCATTTAACATAGAAGTGCATTCTGGGACTTGTGGTACAGTGGCAGCTCCTCCGCTAAGGCGGTGGCAGTGAAGTGAAGGAAAAATAAAATGATAATAACTTGTGTTATTTATCATTTTATTTTGTCCTGATGTCCCGCAGCTTTGCGGGGCTGGACTGCTCTCATGACAGGAGCAGGGGGAATGGTGAGCACGATGTAAGTGCGCATGAATGTTTGGTCGGCTGTCGTGGGCCAGCCAAACATTCATGCACCCTTTGCATGTTCTCCACGCAGGCTGCATTACACGGATTCCATACCCAGGCTCCCTGTTAGCATCTGAGCTCTGAACCACTGCGCTCAGACCAGTCACAACGCTACATTGCAGCAGTGTGATTGGCTAACTGAAAGCCTGGATGTGCTTCCTCTTCCAGACGGAGTGAGGGACCACGGAGGAAAGACGCGGCGAGAAGGTACGTTATTTTCTTTTTCTTTTTTTACACCAATTTCCCCCGCCCCGCCCTCCAGCCCCCGGTCCGAGCCGACCACCACTGTTGTGGTCTGAGAACTTCATCTGAAACAATAGTACTGGCACCCCTAATAGCAATATTAGGCAAAACAAAAAGACCAAGTCTTGAAAAATTCTGTTCCTTTGACAACAAACATTTGGAAAGCCAGTAGGTCTGGTGTTGTCTACCAGCCTTTTGGCAATTCTTGTATTGATTTGTCATGAACCTGCCGGGCGTTGTTCAATCTTTAAAAAATGGGAAAAAAAAGTTGACTAAAGGCAAAAATGTTTTTGGGTCACAAAAAAAGCACACATTGCAATATGTACTCCCTGACACTAAGGGGAAAATCTCTCCGTTGGATGTGCTCCTTGTGTAAGGGTGGAATTCTGTAAATCTAAAGTGAAGCCAGACAATGGCTGAAGTGGGGTGACATGTTGCCCCTTGATGCATGCTTGAGTGGGCTGGAGAAAAATGTGAATGACAAATCCACAGAAAATTGATTAATTGTTGCTGAAAACCCCAAATCTTACACATAATTTCAGTAAAAACCAAAGGTCTTGGCGAATACAGACCTAAAAAAAAGCCAATAGTTCTGTCATTGGCTGCTAGTCTCCTGCTTTTGAGAAACAAAGAAAGGAGGAAAGCAAGAAAAGAGGAAAGCAGGAAAGAAAGAGGAGAGACAAGTAGAAAATAAAAAAAACCTAGAAAGATGGAGAAAAAGGAGAAAAAAAGGGGAGACGAGATAGAAACTAGAAAAGAAAAGAATGCCGGAATGAAAGAATGCAGAAAAGAAAGCAGGAAATCAGGAAATAAAAAAGGGACGAAGGCAGGAAGGCAGGAAAGAAAGAAGGCACAAAAGAAGGGAGGAAAGAAAGAATGGTGGGAAGAAGGAAATAAAATGGAAAGAAGGCAAGGAAAAGGAAGGGCAGAAGGAAAAAGGTAGGAAGGAAAGAAGGCAAGAAAGATATGAATTCAAGAAAGTAGATAGGCCAGAAAGAAGACAATAAAGAAGAAAAAAACAAAAGAAAGGAGGAAAGCAAGAAGTGGAAAATCAAAAAATGAGGAAAGCCAGAAAGAAAGGAGAGAGGAAAGCAAGAAAAATAGACTGAAAGAAAGATGGAACGAAAGATAGAAAGAAAGGAGGAAAGATGAAAAGAAGAAAGAAGAAAGCAGGAAAAATAATAGGAAAGAAGGAAGGGAAGAAAACAGGCAAGAAAGAAGGGTGGAAAGCAGGAAAGAGGGGAGGAAGAAAGGTGGAAAACTGATCAGGTAAATATTTAAAATAACATATTGATTTGTGGATTTAATGTAGCCCTCCAAGTGAAAATGTTTATAAGTAATGACGTTACAAGAATGGATGGACAGAAATGGCATACGGGTTATTATTATTATAGACTTTTTAAATTGTTCATGACTTTGTGCCTGTTTACCAATTGTAAATATTTCATTGTTTGTAAAACCGAACAAAGAAATATTGAGACCTAGAATTTTGTTTTTTTTAGAATTCAGTCAGCAATCCAGCAAGGGTCTCATGTGGTTTTGTACTTCGTTCTTGAACCTATTGATGCAATAATTATTATATATATTTGTTTACGTTCTGTATTTTTACTGCATTGTAAGTCAACCCATATTTCTCTGTGTGTGGCCCTCCCTGGCCTAGTTTCTTATCAGTCCTTAACAATATGGTCATAGTCAGTCTCTACTTTTGAACAGAATGTATGAAAAGTCTGATTTGTTGGCAGGTCAGTTGAAAAAAATGATCTCCTGAGAAGTTATACTGCATTAACTGGACTGACAGAATGTGGCTGACAAAATGTTGCATAACAAGGCATAGAACATGCAAACCAAGTGTGCTGTCAATAGCAGTAGTGATAGCCTTCTCATTGGAGCCCTTGTCTGCCAGAATACGTACAGTATGACACAGGTCTGCTCTTCTGTGGGACTTGCCTTCAAAACCTTGGAATAGAAAAGCAGCACCTGGTGCCAATGCAGTACCCATTGATCACCTTCTTACTCCTAACTCTTTGTGTGAACTTCCTCTTTGTATTATGTTTGCTGCTAAATGAATGAGTTCACAATAGCAGGGGTCATGCTCTCTTCATCGTCTCCGCCTCTACGTCTCCTCGTGGAATGTAAACAATAACACTGAGTAACTACTACACCATTTCCAAAGGGCACGTACATCTACGTCATTGGAATTCAGTGATCTCACACTTGCCTCCATCTGCTCCTTGTGTATTTCTGAATACTAATGCAGGTTGGGCAGAGTTACATGTGTAAGCAATAATTAACCTAAATATCTATCATGAAATAGTAGCTTTAACCATATAATCATTGTTAAGTAAAGAATGCACAACCGCACACTTGTGTTTTAAAAATAATGAAATATTTAATAATCATATATATAAATGTGTCAACGCTTTCATATCCTAGATAAATGTAAAGAATAAACTAGTTGCTATAACAATACCCTATATTCTTATTACAATATTTTATTGGGCAGGAGTAAGTAATTCGGTCAAGAGTAGCCCATAGTTCTATCTTTTGAAGTCTTTCAATAACTTGAAACTAAATTCATACATTTCATCCTAGTCCTGCATCCAATCCTTCAGGGGGTATCGAACAGCCAACCAGACACTTTCATCAAACTGTCCACAGTGGTGAAGCGCAGGGCCTCAGCTCTGGCCTGTTCCTGTTCCCAACACCTTGCGGACAGCGAACCACTCAGGCGATCTCTGGCGCCTGAACGTTTGAAGAACGGGTGGGGCCGCGTCGGCCTGTGGTAAATAAATAATTAATTACCGGTACTATTTTTCTATGCAGTAACTGAAACAGATAGCTCAATAAATAAGAGGCAGGATCCGTGATATCTGAGTCAGAATGGGCTTTAATCAGATGGCTCGAGCCAATGGACCATCGGGTTCCATCACCTGCAAAGGTTCAGGAAGGGACAGGAATGACAGTCTAATATCTTATTAACATCATACAGTATATATAGTAAAACAGTACAATTGCATTGAATACAGTAGGCATAACAAGTGACAAACGAAAGATAAGAACACATGGGCGTAAAAAGAAGGCGTGCACAGGGTGTGCACAGAGACATGTGATGTAAACGTCACAGAAGTGTCATAAATGGGTGGATACATGGAGGGGGCTACCTGGGCAGCTGGAACCTTTAACCTACTGGTGCGTGCAAACGGGCCATGACGTGTAACTGGGGAGAGCTGGGGGCTCTGACTTCTGGCACTAGAAGAGGAGACTAAAGTCTGGGATGTCAGGACGACATGTACCTATAGCATATCTGATATCTCGTGTTTGGAGAACATGTTGATAGAATCTAAGAGTCATCAGGGCAAAGGCTACTTGACACGAAGGCTGGTGCATGCATATATTCTACATGTATTGCGTGTGCCATGAATCTTCTATGGATATTGATTCAGTAATTCTCTTGCATGGAGACAGAAAGACTAGACTATAACGGAAGATGTTTATGCGGTTCGTTAGCTAGGAATGTGAAGCCGGGGAGCTGAACTGATAACTGTAAGCATAACATATTCTTGGCAGACAGGCAGGCAGGCCAGGCCGGGCACCGCGCTGCTTGGCAGAAAGTAAGTGAAGGGTCAGGGATGCGGGAGGGGCTGCATCGCTCCTCGGAGTGGTTTCAGGAGACTTGAGACTCGAAACTGGTGTCCAGGCCCTGTGAGGCCTAGAAACGGGGACAACTCGATGATTTAACGTGCACAATGTAAAGACGTTGGCAATATAGGCCTAAAAGCCTAATTCACGTTGCTTTCACGAGGAACTGGATAACTGACATATTAACGTTGGACACAACTATAATTGCGTCTTTATTCGGTCAAGGAGGTAAATATGCATATCGATCATGCACATATAACATATAATGGGGAACACGTAGGGACACATGACAGGGCAAAATTCAATTTTCCTCATTCCCTCCTTGTCCCTACGTTTCCTTCAGGAAACATCAATATTCATGATACCATCTATCTGTTCATACAGCATCATTTGCTTGTCTCTTATTTTCTGGGAACGGGACTTAGGACTTGGAATACAAGAGGTAGCGCACAAGCCGCAAATCGCAGGGCCACATTGTAAACAGAGACAACAACTGTATATGATCATTACTACTATTCCCAGGAATGACAATACTTTCCATCCCCAGGCAGATATTATATTCCAGAGCCAACCGGACCATGTCCAGGTGCCTGGATTCTGATGTAACTGATGGGCTATTTTATGAAGTCTTGTTATAGCTGAATATACAGACGGTGCGTTATTAGGAATGAAAATGCAACAACTAGATCCGATGACTCTACAAGCTCCGCCCCTATCGGCCAGTATGACGTCAAGAACAAGGCGGTTCTGAAGAACAACAAATCTCATAGCAGATTGCTCTTCGGTTAAGTTACCTAGAGCAGAAGTAGTCTCATTCACTACTGCTTCAAGGGTTCTGGTTAACCTACGTAATAACTTACTATTCTGGATAGGTCCTATGAAGAAAAAGAAACCTTTATTGAAGTCTGTATACTGTTCTAAGGCAGTTTCAGTTTGATCGACAATTGGGGACTCGATCTCCCTTCTATGTCTGACGTGTACTAGATGTGTATTTCTGTGATAATCGGATGGGGCTAGGAAAACTGGTGGCAGTAGGAAGGCAATGTAACATGTTCCATCCCAATCTAGGGGCAGACGTACATATGCGGTCTGACCACATACAAAATATGAATGACGTGAGGCTTTGAAAGTAGATTTCCCACTGTCACTATACTCGACCACAGTAGTACAATCACTGTGTCCTAGATGTACTGAACCATTCTTTCTGACACATAATTCGCCTTTCACTGGTAGGACTGTAATAGCAGGCAAATCTGGAGTAGTCTCGGACTGAACATTCAGAATCATGAAATTCGAGGAGTAATTACCTAAATCATATACTTCATTTTCTAGATCTAACCCTGTCCTATGGGAAAGACCTTCCTTGTCTGGGAAACATGTTCTATTCAAAAGGGACTTATCGTCTAAGGATGATGTTAACGTAAACCATGCTCCACACGAACCATTGTGTGAAAACGGATAGGGAAAAAGTGGCAGAACTCCCTTCGGTGTCTGGAAAGGGGGGAGTCGACCACACACCCAACAATTAGTGGCATTGCTAGTCTGGTGTGAATAGTGTAGCATACGGATAAAAGTATTGTTGCGCATGGCAAGTCGGTAGGATAACTCGTGAGGGGGTAGTTCACTAAAAGTGTGCTCTACTGTATCATTAGAGGAAAGATGTACATGCGAATCAATAGGAGGAAAATATACATGTAAAACATAACTTATGCAGGTAATCGTAAGACTCAGAAATAACATAAACAATAAAGTGATAATACATCTGCTGCGCAGATTTTTACAGTAACGTATTTTCTTGGAGTTTCGTCTAACTCTCTCACTATGGGGGTCTATCTCATACATGTCAGGAACCTGTCTAACCGCTTCACCCGAGAGGGACTTAAACAATTAAACTGTCTGACTTGCTAGACCTGAGCTTGAGTTTATACTCCTGCTGTGGAGTTTTCTCTAACAGGGGAAGTTTAGAGTCAGTATCGGGGCAGTCCTTGAAAAAAGTCTTTGGACGGAGTCCATGAAAATGCTTGATGTGACTGGAGTGAAGCCAGCCCTTGCGGCCCTCCACTTTGACGGCGGTCCTTGTGGTCATCAGAACTAGTTTCGGCTCTTTCCAGCGGGGCTCCAGCGGGCTTGAACGATCAAAATTCCGGATCAAAACCAGATCACCTGGAACGACCTCGTGCGGTTTCACCTGGGTGTTGTCTGGAAAGGCAGCCGCGACCTGTGAACGACAAGAGAGTAGTGCAGACATCAAGGAAGCTAGGTAATCTGTCAGCATATTACTGTCAACATCAGTAATTTTACGTGGCATCGGTGTACCCCACATGTTCGGGGGACGACCGAATACAACCTCGAAAGGGGACAGACCTGAACGGGAGTGAGCGACCATTCTCATGTAAAAAAGGGCGACTGGCAGAGCTACCATCCAATCTACGCCTTTCTCGGCACAGACTTTTGCAATGCGGATTTTCAGAGTTTGATTATGTCTCTCGACGAGGCCAGCTGCCTCGGGATGTCGCACACAGTGGAACTTCCACTGGTACCCTAACAGAAGAGATACTTGTTTCATGAGTTCGGATGAGAATGGCTGGCCGTTGTCTGAATACACGACCCTGGGCAAACCATAGCGGGGGAAATACTCACGAACCAACTGCCTGGCAGTGGTCGCAGCAGTGTAATCTGGGACTGGATATGCTTCTGTCCATCTGGAGAAAGCGCATACAACTACGAGGACATACTTGAAACCTCGACATCGATCCATCTGAATATAATCCATCTGGAGGACTTCAAAAGGGTGGTCAGGAGGATGGAATCCACCTTGTTCCACCGGAACACCTTTACCTGGATTGAACTGACAACAGATCATGCAGGTACGCACTTTCTGCTTGGCTGCTGCTCGTAAATGCTTGTTAAACCAAAGGTTCTGGATGCTGTCTAACATGGCTTTGTCTCCTAAATGTGCTGGACTATGTGCTGTATTAATAATGACTTGAACCATAGAGTCGGGGAGAAACCATGTGGCTTTTCCCTTCGTCAACCATCCCTGATCTGTCTGGACCCCTCCTTGTTCAGACCATTTCTTGATTTCGTCTGGGGTAGCATGTGACTGGATGTCTAGTACATCTTGTGTAGGGTCCTTAACTGTCATACAAGTCGTCTGGACTGGCACGTCTGTCTTTGTCGTGTTAACTGGAATGTCTGGAGTCTGAGCTGTAAGCTTGGCTGTTCGATCTGCCAGATCGTTACCTTGGGAAATAGTGTCAGTGACTTTCGTATGTGCTTTGCACTTCATAATGGCAATGGCTTTCGGTAAATGTATTGCTTCTAACAGAGCTTGAATGAGGGGGCCATGCTGAATCTTGGCTCCGTGAGAGGTCATGAAACCTCTTTCTTGCCAGAGTATTCCAAAGTTGTGAACGACTCCGAATGCAGAACGTGAATCTGTATATATGTTTACTTTCAGGTTCTTGGCTCGTATGCAGGCTTGGGTCAGAGCGATGAGCTCTGCTGCTTGAGCAGACAGGGTGTCAATACGATGTGTTTCTATAACTTCAGTTTCAGTAGTCACTGCATACGCAGCTACTAACTCTCCTGTACTTGTTCTCATACCTGAACCATCCACGTAAAGTGTCAGATCTGGGTCAGTTAATTCAATGTCTGTCAAGTCTTGTCTTGGCTTTGTCATGGTGTTAATAACTTCCACACAATCATGTGTGGCAGGGTTTGATGTAATCGAGGGTAACAGTGTAGCAGGATTTAAAATGTTGCAGCGTCTGATTTCTATGTGTGGCTGAAACAGTGTCAGTTCATATCCTGTTAAACGTGCAATTGTCAAATGCTGAGTCTGTGTTCGGTTTAAAAGAACTTCCACAGAATGTGGAACTTGTACTGTCAGGGAGTGTCCTAACACTATGGAATCACTTTGTCTGATAGCTAGAGCTGTGGCTGCAACTGACTTGAGGCACGCAGGCAGAGCCTGGGCTACTGGATCTAATGTGCTTGAAAAATAAGCACAAGGCTTGTGTTGTCCTGCTTGATCTTGCGTAAGAACAGATAATGCTGTACCATCACGTTCAGTAACAAAAAGTGTAAAATGCTTACTGTAGTTTGGTGTTGCTAATACAGGTGCATTACATAAAGCTTTCTTTAACTCATTGAAAACAAGTGTATGTTCCTGGGTCCAAGGGAGGACAGTCGATGTGGCTGCCTCCTGTGTTGTCAACTGTATCAGTGGCTTGGCTAGATATGCGTACTGGGGAATCCATTGTCTGCAGTAAGAAGTGAGGCCGATAAAAGCTCGTACCTCCTTCTGTGTCTTGGGCTGTGGAAGATGTGCTATTAACTGGATACGGTCTGGTGTCAACTGTCTACCCCTCTTGGACAGTAAGTGTCCAAGGTATACCACTTGCTGGACACAGAATTGCAGTTTCGAAGGGGACACCTTGTGCCCCATCTCGGCCAGGAAATACAAGACTGTCAGTGACGCGCCTTCGCAGTCACGTTCTGTACGGGCTGTGATCAATAAATCATCGACATACTGGAGCAGGGCAGCGTCAGTTGGCATGTTAATACTGTCTAGTTGTCTTTTAAGTGCTTGACTGTAAATACTAGGACTTTCTGTGAAACCTTGAGGAGCTCGTGTGAATTTATAACTTCTTCCATTTAAACAGAATCCGAAAAGGAACTGGCTGTCTGGATGAATGGGGACACTAAAGAATGCGTTCTTGAGATCAATAACAGTAAAGAACGTAGCTTCAGAATCAATGGCAGTCAATAGGGATGAAATATCTGGAACCACTGGGTACTGGGGTATGATACATTTATTAAGTTCTCGGAGGTCAATCACTAATCGATATACTGGAGGTGCATTTGGATCAGTACGTTTAAGAATTGGAATGATAGGAGAATTACATACATTGGAGTCAGTTTCTACAACTACTCCTTGAGCAATGAGCTCGTCAATAATTTTCGATAAGGCTGCTACAGCCTCAGGTGGCAATTTGTACTGTCGGATTCGTGGTAATACAACACCTTGTTTCAGAGTGACACGATATGGTGTAATATGCATACAACCTACATCAGTTGGATCTTGCGCCCATAAATGCCGTGGTACATTCAGTAATCTTGGATCAAAATCTCGTAACACATAATGACCTTTAAAATCACGTAAAAACAATCTCACTCCTTCCGGAGAGCAGCATATTACAGCTCCTAATTCTTTCAATGTTTTAATACCAAGTAAATTTTCTGGACATGATTTCGTAAGTAACAAGTCTGTAGTTCGGGACAAAGGACCAACTTCTAGGGAAACTGGTTTCGATATTTCATTAACAATAGGCTTTCCTGAAAATCCCAGGGAAACGTTTCTTGAGCCTGAGAGTGGAGCCCCTGGAACCTCGTCATGACTGATGGTAGTCCTACTTGCCCCTGTATCAATCAGAAACTTTCTGTCTTTCCCTAATACTTGACTGTGTACATAGGGACCCTCTTGATCTACAGGAACCTCGATGAGAGGCAAGCCAACCTCCCTCTCTGGGCTGTTTCATGAATACTGCTGATATTCCGGATAATCTGACTGTGCGTACTGGTACATCTGTTGTGTAACGTATTGTGTGGCAGCTATAGGCTGCGGTACTGTAACGGACTGTTGTGCGTTCCGTGGCGGTTGCGAATTCTGAGGAACATGTTCTTGTCTAGGAGGACGCGGTCTCTCTTTCGTCTTACCTGTAGCTATGTTGTGTTTCAGAACTGCACATTCGTTTATATAATGACCTGGCTGTTTACAGTAATTGCATGTCCCTTTAACGGGAGCTGTAGAATGACTAGTTTGATTCGTACCCCTCTTCTGACTATCTGCTGGAACAGACTGTGCAACTAGTACTTTCATCTTCGTGTCTTTCATACGTCTCCTTTCGTGTTCTTGCTCTTCCCTGATTCTATTCTGGTGATACTGTAACATCTGGAGCCTTTGTGACGGGGTATTAGCTTGCCAAGTACTCTCGACTTTCAATACTCTATTTTTAACTTGCGGTAAAGAATTCTCAACTAGTTTAGTAACAAAAAGATGTGGATACGACTCACTACTTGTTTTCAAGCCGCTATTAATAATGAAACATTTCTCAAATCTGGAATAAAAATCACTAGTGTCCTCATCTTGTTTCTGTTTACAGGCTGAGATGGCATCCCAATCTTCCTTTTCCGTGGCTAATAATCTTGGCAAGACTTGTATTAACAACTCGGGCAACTCTTTGGCTTTATCCCCAAGACCAGTACCTGGGACTCGTGTTTTATCTTCGTTCTCTAACGCGGTCCAATCAATCTTCTTCTCTCCCACCTCCCATTCTTTTTCTTTAAGTTTTTCATATATGCCCGCGGGCAACAGGACCTTTAACATTTTGATGATATCAGGATACGTGTATTCTCCCATACGGAGCATGTCTTTTAATTCACGGTGGAACCCTGCTGGATCTTTATCGTGACAGGGCACTAACTTTTTCATTTCTAGTAGTTCTATTTTCGTTATAGGGGTGTAAACAAATACTCGTTCGAGCTCACCCCCCGTTCCCTTAACAGGATGCACTTCTCGCAACGGATTCTGTCTGTCTATGTAGAATGGGGGTGAAACAGGAACAAAATGCGGAGTCAGGAACGTTCTGTATTTGTGGCGCTGTTCTAAAATGACACTAATTAAATCGGTACCTAGACCTTTCCATCTGTTTAGGAGTAACTCGTTTAGTACATTATATAAAGGACCTGGATCAGAATGCTGACTCTCATACAGTGTAATGAGGTGCTGGATCATGTACAGACCCACCAATCGCTGCTCGGCTGGGGGCAGTTTCAGAAACATTTGAGCCACTACTTCGTCTGAATACGTGGTAGAATCACTAGTCCATCGGACTGCTGATCGGGCTAGTTCCTGTTCATGCATGGTACTGAGCTCACTATAACCTATTCGTAGTTTCAGAACTTTATCGGTAGCCTGGAATAATTGTTCAAGAGAACACTGTTCTGGTACGGGAGGAGGAAAAGCTTTCTTGTAGTCTAGGCGTGTGTGTCTATCGGAAGGTCTCGTCCTACCTACATACGCTATTCTAGTGGGATTCTCGTTGTCTGTCTCTTCGTCTGAAGAGTCATTCTCTTTCTCTGCTACTATTCTTGCTTTCTCCCTCTCGTGTATGCCTATAATTTCTTTCCGAATCTTTCTGTACATGGTTTCTATACTATTCTGGGTCTTGTGTTTTCCGTCTGCTATATTGTCACTCCATCTTATCAGGACTTTCATCTCTTCTGGATTTTTATCAGGACGATCCTGTTCTCTTATTAAACAATTTATTAAAAATTGCAAAATCATGCCTTGAGTCTCGACTTTCCTATGTACCATAACTTCGTGAATACTTTCTGGTTTCTCCCCTGTTCGGATAAAATGATATATTCTGTCTAAATGTTCTTTCATATCTGATATGGTGATCAAGAAGTTTGCAACTCGTCGTAAACGTACGGAATATAATATCATGTGATCTTTGCCTGGCACTGGGTCATATCTACAATCAGTAAGGTACTTCTTGAGGGCTTCGTACGTAGCCACTTTTGGCGTACGCTGTAATGCTGCATCTCTCAGCGTCAGGCGCTTTGTTTGAGGCGGGGTGATAGGAGTACCTCCCCCTGCTCCTCCTGAACTGGAATCGTCAGCTAATACTGAATGTGCGGTCGCTGGTAACGTGACTGGTAAAGTAGGTGTACGTAATGTGGGTTGGTCCTGGGGTACTGGCACTGGCACATGGACAGGATTCCCGGGTCCCACGGCTGTAGGCACAGTAATTACGTTATTAACAGGAGGTTGAACTTGAACAGGCGGAGTAGGATTCGTATTAGCATATTCTGGGACGGTGTCATCTAAATAAGAAGAAAGGAAAATTTCAGTTGCAGTCGGTTTATGACGCAGCTTAGTCGGGACCAATGGTGGCGATAAATTACAGAGTGTTTCCGGGGTCGCCTTCGGCAAACCCTCGGCGAGAAGGGGATACATACCTTTAATAAGGGCATTTCTCTGTCTGTCTGACTGTTCTGCTCTAACTCGTTCACCTTCTTCTAGTAATTCCCTTTCTTGGGCTTTTTCGGAGGATTCTCTACTTAATTCTGCTTTTCTGAATTCTTTCTCTGTTCTTTTATGGGATTCTTTACGCCACAATTCTATGGCATCTTTCTGGGATTGTCTGGCTTTCTTTTTCCATAATGCTTCTTCTACTCTCATGATGCACTCGGCATCCCATGTTCCTGAAACAGGCCATCTATATTTCTCTTCGAGATGTTTTGTGTAATCAACCCATAAATCTAGATACAGTATGGCATCTAAGCCATGCTTATGATACATGAAATGTCCAGGACTGTCCCTGGGAGGGACAGGAACTGATTCTTCGAGTAACCCTTTTCTTGTTTTTATCTGACGTAACTTCGAAAACAGAGGCGTATTTGAACCGTACTTGAACTTGAACACAATACACAATGAACACAGTAATGAATAGCAATCAATCACTCATACCACGACATCAAAAACACATTGATAACAGTTCGAACAGAATACTACCTGATACATTGAAAACATAATACTTGAACTTCTCAAGAACAGACTTACTAGAATTACTGGATGCACTGCTAAAACAGTACAGAACATACCGGTCTCCTAAAGAGACACGTCATACCGTATCCACCTAGGTGGACACGTCGGACCGGATCTGTGTACCCAAACCCGTCGGACCGGGCACAAATTAATGAACCCGTCTAGATACGTCCCAGCAACGGTACTCACCGGGAAGCAAAACTGAAGGCCTCGGACTGGACTGGACTGCTACGACGTCTGGTTACTGCTACGCACTACGCATGCGCTTCGGGCTTCGGGCTTCGGAAACAGGTGGGCCTCCGGATACCTCGGACCTTGCTCTCTTGGCTTGGGCTCTGGTCGGGACGAACCGCCTTCCTCACCGCCTCGTCTGGATGCCGGACCGCAGTCTCCGTCTCCTCCGTGGGCCTGAGGGAGACTTGAAGCAGAAATATCTGCACGTGCACGTAGGGTTCCGTCACGGCTGTAGAAGGGTCAGGGGGCCTGCGTTACATCGCCGGCGCGTGGGGAAGGGGCTAGTCCCTGTTCGGGCGCCATTTATGTGGTAAATAAATAATTAATTACCGGTACTATTTTTCTATGCAGTAACTGAAACAGATAGCTCAATAAATAAGAGGCAGGATCCGTGATATCTGAGTCAGAAAGTGCTTTAATCAGATGGCTCGAGCCAATGGACCATCGGGTTCCATCACCTGCAAAGGTTCAGGAAGGGACAGGAATGACAGTCTAATATCTTATTAACATCATACAGTATATATAGTAAAACAATACAATTGCATTGAATACAGTAGGCGTAACAAGTGACAAACGAAAGATAAGAACACATGGGCGTAAAAAGAAGGCGTGCACAGGGCGTGCACAGAGACATGTGATGTAAACGTCACAGAAGTGTCATAAATGGGTGGATACATGGAGGGGGCTACCTGGGCAGCTGGAACCTTTAACCTACTGGTGCGCGCAAACGGGCCATGACGTGTAACTGGGGAGAGCTGGGGGCTCTGACTTCTGGCACTAGAAGAGGAGACTAAAGTCTGGGATGTCAGGACGACATGTACCTATAGCATATCTGATATCTCGTGTTTGGAGAACATGTTGATAGAATCTAAGAGTCATCAGGGCAAAGGCTACTTGACACTAAGGCTGGTGCATGCATATATTCTACATGTATTGCGTGTGCCATGAATCTTCTATGGATATTGATTCAGTAATTCTCTTGCATGGAGACAGAAAGACTAGACTATAACGGAAGATGTTTATGCGGTTCGTTAGCTAGGAATGTGAAGCCGGGGAGCTGAACTGATAACTGTAAGCATAACATATTCTTGGCAGACAGGCAGGCAGGCCAGGCCGGGCACCGCGCTGCTTGGCAGAAAGTAAGTGAAGGGTCAGGGATGCGGGAGGGGCTGCATCGCTCCTCGGAGTGGTTTCAGGAGACTTGAGACTCGAAACTGGTGTCCAGGCCCTGTGAGGCCTAGAAACGGGGACAACTCGATGATTTAACGTGCACAATGTAAAGACATTGGCAATATAGGCCTAAAAGCCTAATTCACGTTGCTTTCACGAGGAACTGGATAACTGACATATTAACGTTGGACACAACTATAATTGCGTCTTTATTCGGTCTGTGGTAAATAAATAATTAATTACCGGGTCTATTTTTGACTGGATTCAATATAAACAGATAGCTCAATAAATAAGAGTCAAGATTCGAGGTAGCTGGAGTTTACAGGCTTTAATCAGGCATAAAGGACAGGAACAGGACAGCCTGCATGGGAATGGGATGGCAGCTACCAGGGGCAGGATCTGGGAGCATAAGGGATAACTTTAAATAACAGTGCACAATATTTATAGTTAAACAAAATACATTGCATACAATACAGTAGGCGTAGCAGTAGGCGGGGTTTCGTAGCAGTCGCGAAAGATAAGGCATAAAGTGGGTGTAACAAGAGGCGTGTACAGGGCGTATACATAGACATGTGATGTAAACGTAACAGAATATGTCATAAATGGGGCGGAAACATGGAGGGGGCTACCTGAGGAGCTGGGACCTTTAACCTAGTGGTGCGCGCAAGCTGGCAATGACGTGATACCAGGAGGAACTGGGGGCTATGACTTCTGCGCTAGAAGAGGAGACGAAAGTCTGGAGTGTCAGAGCGACATGTACCTAAACACTATCTAGTATCTGATGTTTAGAGAACATGTTGATAGAATCCAACTAAGACTGGTGCATGCATTATTCTACATGTAGTGCGTGTTGAGGAATATTCTATGAACATTAATACAGTATTTATCTTACATGGAGACGTAAAGGCTAGACTATGACTGAAACTATTGATGCGATTCAGTAGCTTAGGAATGCAGAGAAGGAGGGCTGGACTGATAACTAGAATCATAACATACTCTTGGCAGACTGGGAGGCAGAGCCAGGCCGAGCCGGGCACTGTGAGGCAGGAAGTAAGTGAAGGGTCAGGGATGCAGGTGGGGGCTGTATCGCTCCTCAGCGAGGGTTCAGGAGACAGGAGCTGAGTCTGGTGTCCGGGCCCCTTTGAGGCCTAGAAACGGGGACTTTTCAATGAATTAACGTGCACACTGTGAAACGTGGCAACATAGCTTTACATAGGCCTAATACTCGTAGCTTTCACGAGAACTGGAAATTGGCATACTAGAGTTGGACACAACTGGAATTGCGTCTTTAATCGATCATAAGGGAATACATATGCATATTAATCATGCACATATAACATAAGATGGGGAACACGTAGGGACACAGAACATGGCAAAATTTACTTTTCCACATTCCCTCCTTGTCACTACGTTTCCATCAGGAAACATCAATATTCATGATACCATCTATCATTTCATACAGTATCATTTGCTCGTCTCGAATTGTCTTGGAACGGGACTTAGGACTAGGACTTGGAATACAGGATGTAGCACAAATGCCGCAAATCGCAGGGCCACATTGTAAACAGAGGCAGCAACTGAAAATGATCATTACTGCTATACCTAGGAATGACAATACTTTCCATCCCCAGGCAGAAATTATACTCCAGAGCCAACCGGACCATGTCCAGGTGCCTGGATTCTGGTGTAACTGATGGGCAATTTTATGAAGTCTGGTTATAGCTGAATAAACAGACGGCGCGTTATTAGGAATGAAAATGCAGCAACTAGATCCGATGACTCTACATGCTCCTCCTCTATCGGCCAGTATGACGTCAAGAACGAGACGATTTTGGAGCACGACAAATCTCATAGCAGATTGCTCTTCGGTTAAGTTACCTAGAGCAGAAGTAGTCTCATTCACTACTGCTTCAAGGGTTCTGGTTAACCTACGGATTAACTTACTATTCTGAACAGGTCCTATAAAGAAGAAGAAGCCTTTATTAAAGTCTTGATACTGTTCTAGAGCAGTTTCAGTTTGATCGACAATCGGGGACTCGATCTCCCTTCTATGTCTAACGTGTACTAGATGTGTGTTTCTATGATAATCAGATGGGGCTAGAAAAACTGGTGGCAGTAGGAAGGCAATGTAACATGTTCCATCCCAATCGAGGGGCAGACGAACATATGCGGTCTGACCACAAACAAAATAAGAATGACGTGAGGCGTTGAAAATAGATTTCCCACTGTCACTATACTTGACAATAGTAGTACAATCACTATGTCCTACATGTGCGGAACCATTCTTTCGGACACATAATTCGCCTTTGACTGGTAGTACTGAAATAGCAGGTAAATCTGGAGTAGTATCAGACTGAACATTCAGGACCATAAAATTCGAAGAATAGTTACCTAAATCATAAACTTCATTTTCTAGATCTAACCCGGTTCTATGGGTGAGACCTTGCTTGTCTGGAAAACATGTACTATTCAGAAGGGACATATCAGTTGAGGATGACATTAACGTGGACCACGCTCCACACGAACCATTATGTGAAAACGGATAAGGAAAGAGTGGCAGAACTCCCTTCGGTGTCTGGAAAGGGGGGAGTCAACCACACACCCAACAATTAGTGGCATTGCTGGTCTGGTGTGAATAGTGCAACATTCTAATGAATGTATTATTTCTCATAGCAAGACGATAGGATAGCTCGTGAGGAGGCAGATCACTAAATGTGTGCTCTACTGTAGTATTAGAAAACTTATTTACATGAGAAATTGGAAAACATAAATGTAATGCATAACTTGTGCAGGTAACCATGAGACTTAGAAACAATATGAAACTTAGAAAAACGATACATCTGATAGAGTTTTGACTAACTCTCTCACTATGGGGGTCTATCTCATACATGTCAGATACCTGTCTAACCGTTTCACCCGAGGGGGACTTAGACAATTAAACTGGCTGACTTATTTTACTGGACCGGAGCTTACTTTTATACTCCTGCTGCGGAGTTTCCTCTAACAGGGGAGGCTTTGATTCATAGTCACTTTTTAAGCAGTCCTTAGAAATGGAACAGTCTTTGGAATTGTCATTAAAAGTCTTTTTCCGGATTCCATGAAATTTCTTGATATGGGACAGGTGGACCCATCCTTTTCTGCCTTCTAGTTTCGCTGCAGTCCTTGTGGTGAGTAAGACCATCCGAGGTTCCTTCCAGCGGGGTTCCAGCGGACTTGAACGATCAAAGTTCCGGATTAATACGAGATCCTCTGGAATGACCTCGTGTGGTTTCACTTCGGTATTGTCTGGAAATGCGGCAGCAACCTGGGAACGACAAGAGTGTAGGGCAGACATCAAGGAAGCTAGGTAATCTGTCAGCATATTACTGGAAACATCTGTAATACTTCGGGGTCTAGGTGTACCCCACATGTTCGGGGGCGGCCGAACACGACCTCGTAAGGGGACAGACCTGATCTGGAATGTGCGACCATGCGCATATAAAACAGAGCGACTGGCAGAGCTACTAGCCAGTCTACACCTTTCTCTTTACAAACTTTAGCAATGCGGATTTTCAGGGTCTGATTATGTCTCTCTACGAGACCTGCTGCTTCAGGATGGCGTACACAATGAAACTTCCACTGGTACCCTAACAGAAGGGACACATGTTTCATTAGTTCAGATGAGAATGGCTGGCCGTTATCTGAGTACACGACCCTAGGGAGTCCATAACGAGGGAAAAATTCACGAACCAACTGCTTGGCAGTGGTCGCGGCAGTGTAATCTGGGACTGGATATGCCTCTGTCCACCTGGACAAAGCGCATACAACTACAAGGACATACTTGAAACCTCGACATCGCTCCATCTGAATATAATCCATCTGGAGGACCTCAAAAGGGTGGTCAGGAGGCTGGAATCCCCCTTGTTCCACCGGGACACTTTTACCTGGATTGAACTGACAACATATCATACAGGTACGGACTTTCTGCTTGGCTGCAGCTCGTAAATGCTTGTTGAACCAAATGTTCTGGATACTGTCTAACATGGCTTTTTCTCCTAAATGTGCAGGACTATGTGCGGTATTGATAATGACTTGAACCATTGAGTCGGGGAGAAACCATGTGGCTTTTCCCTTCGTCAACCATCCCTGATCTGTCTGGACCCCTCCTTGTTCGGACCATTTCTTGATTTCTTCGGAAGTAGCATGTAACTGTATGTCTATGACATCTTGTGTGGGGTCCTTAACTGTCATACATGTAGTCGGATCTGGAGTGGATGTCTGTGTCGTGTTAACTGGAATGTCTGGAGTCTGGGCTGTAAGCTTGGCTGTTCGATCTGCTAGATCGTTACCTTGGGAGATGATGTCAGTGACTTTCGTATGTGCCTTGCACTTCATAATAGCAATAGCTGTCGGTAAATGTATTGCATCTAACAGAGCTTGAATGAGGAGACCATGCTGAATCTTGGTTCCATGAGAAGTCATAAAACCTCTTTCTTGCCAGAGCACTCCAAAGTCGTGTACAACTCCGAATGCATAACGTGAATCTGTGTATATGTTTACTTTCAGGTTCTTGGCACATATGCAGGCTTGGGTCAGAGCAACTAGCTCTGCTGCTTGAGCAGACAGGGTGTCAATACGATGTGTCTCTATAACTTCAGTCTCAGTAGTCACTGCATACGCGGCTACTAGTTCTCCTGTACTAGTTCTCATACATGAACCATCCACATAAAGTGTCAGGTCAGGATTAGGTAATGCAATGTCTGTCAGGTCTTGTCTTGGCTTTGTCATAGTGTTAACAACTTCCACACAATCATGTGTGGCAGGATTTGAGGTAACTGACGGTAACAGTGTAGCGGGATTTAGAACGTTGCAGCGTCTGATTTCTATGTGTGGCTGGAACAGTGACAATTCATAACCTGTTAAACGTGCAATAGTCAAGTGCTGAGTCTGTGTTCGGTTTAAAAGAACTTCCACGGAGTGTGGAACTTGTACTGTCAGGGAGTGTCCTAATACTATGGAATCACTTTGTCTGATAGCTAGAGCTGTGGCTGCAACTGACTTGAGGCACGCAGGCAGAGCCTGGGCTACTGGATCTAATGTGCTTGAAAAATAAGCACAAGGCTTGTATTGTCCTGCTTGATCTTGTGTGAGAACAGATAATGCTGTACCTTCACGTTCTGTGACAAAAAGTGTAAAAGGCTTACTGTAGTTCGGTGTTGCTAAAACAGGAGCTTGACATAAGGCTTTCTTTAATTCATTAAAAGCAAGTGTATGTTCAGATGTCCAAGGGAGGACAGTCGATACGGCTGCCTCCTGTGTCGTTAACTGTATCAGTGGCTTGGCTAGAAATGCATACTGAGGAATCCATTGTCTGCAGTAAGAAGTGAGGCCGATAAAAGCTCGTACCTCCTTCTGCGTCTTGGGCTGAGGGAGACTCGCTATTAACTGGATACGGTCAGGTGTCAACTGCCTACCCCTCTTGGACAGTAAGTGGCCTAAATAGATCACTTGCTGGACACAGAATTGAAGCTTCGAAGGGGACACCTTGTGCCCCATCTCGGCTAGGAAATACAGAACTGTAAGTGACGCACGCTCGCAGTCACGTTCAGAACGGGCTGTGATCAGTAGATCATCGACATACTGGAGCAGGGCAGTGTCAGTTGGCATGTGAATATTGTCTAGCTGTCTCTTAAGTGCTTGACTGTAAATACTAGGACTTTCTGTGAAACCTTGAGGAGCTCGTGTGAATTTATAGCTCCTTCCATTTAAACAGAATCCAAAAAGGAACTGGCTGTCTGGATGAATGGGAACACTGAAAAATGCATTTTTGAGGTCTATGACAGTGAAAAACGTGGCTTCGGAATCAATGGCTGTCAATAGGGACGAGATATCTGGGACAACTGGATACTGGGGAATGATACATTTATTAAGTTCTCGAAGGTCAATCACTAATCGATATACTGGAGGTGCGTTTGGATCAGTACGTTTCATGACTGGAATGATAGGAGAATTACATACATTGGAGTCAGTTTCTACAACCACTCCTTGAGCAATGAGCTCGTCAATAATTTTGGATAAGGCTGCTACAGCCTCAGGTGGCAATCTGTACTGTCGGATTCGTGGTAACACTACACCTGGCTTGAGAGTCACACGATGGGGTGTGATTTGCATAAAACCTACATCAGTTGGACCTTGTGCCCATAAATGCTGCGGGACATTCAGTAATCTTGAATCAAAATCACGTAATACATAGTGACCTTTGAAGTCACGTAAAACAAACGTATTCCTTCTGGGGAGCAGCAAATAACTACACCTAATTCCTTTAATGTCTTGATGCCTAACAAATTTTCTGGACATGACTTCGTGAGTAACAAATCAGTAGTTCGGGACAATGGACCTACTTCTAGAGAAACTGGTTTGGAAATTTCATTAACTATCGGCTTTCCTGAAAATCCAAGGGAAACATTTCTAGAGCCTGAGAGGGGAGCCCCTGGAACCTCGTCATGACTGATAGTAGTCCTACTTGCCCCTGTATCAATCAGAAACTTTCTGTCTTTCCCTAATACTTGACTGTGAACATAGGGACCCTCTTGATCTACAGGTATCTCGATGAGAGGCAAGCCTACCTCCCTCTCTAGGCTGTTTCATGAATACTGTTGATACTCTGGATACTCTGACTGAGCATACTGGTACATCTGCTGTGTAACATGCTGTGTTGCAGCGATAGGCTGCGGTGCTGGAGCTGTCTGTTGTGCATTCTGTGGTGACTGAGAAGTCTGTGAAACTTGTTCTTGTCTAGGCGGACGTGGTCTTTCTTTAGTCTTACCAGTAGCTATGTTATGTTTCAGAACTGCACATTCGTTTATAAAATGACCTGGCTGTTTACAATAATTGCAGGTCCCTTTAACAGGAACTGCAGGATGACTGGCTTGATTCGGACCCCTCTTCTGACTGTCTTGTGGAACAGATTGTGCAACTAATACTTTCATTTTCGTGTCTTTCATACGTTTCCTTTCGTGTTCTTGCTCTTCTCTGATTCTATTCTGGTGATACTGAAGCATCTGAAGCATTTGGGACGGAGTATTAGCTTGCCAGGTACTTTCGACTTTCAGGACTCGGTTTTTAACTTGTGGACTTGAATTCTCGACTAGTTTAGTAACAAAAAGATGAGGGTATGACTCACTACTCGTCTTCAAACCACTGTTAATACTAAAACATTTCTCAAATCTAGAGTAAAAATCACTAGTATCTTCGTCTGGTTTCTGTTTACAGGCTGAGATTGCATCCCAGTCTTCCTTTTTCGTGGCTAGTAATCTTGGCAAAACTTGTATTAACAATTCAGGCAATTCTTTACATTTATCTCCTAGACCGGTACCTGGTACACGTGTTTTATCTTCAGCTTCTAGAGCTGTCCAATCAATCTTTTTCTCTCCCACCTCCCATTCTTTTTCCTTGAGTTTTTCATATATGCCCGCAGGTAACAGGACCTTTAACATTTTAATTATATCTGGATACGTATATTCTCCCATACGGAGCATGTCTTTTAATTCTCGATGGAACCCTGCTGGATCTTTGTTGTGACAGGGAATCAATTTCTTCATCTCTAAGAGTTCCATCTTTGTGATGGGGGTGTAAACAAATACTCGTTGCATTTCACCACCCTCTGTCCTAACTGGGTGTACTTCTCGTAACGGGTGCTGTCTGTCTATATAGAATGGTTTATTTTCGGGGGGTGAGACATGAACAAAATGCGGATTCAGAAACGTTCGGTATTTGTGGCGCTGTTCTAGAACGATACTAATTAAATCGGTACCTAAACCTTTCCATCTATACTGTAGTAACTCGTTCAAAACATCATGTAACGGACCTGGATCAGAATGCTGACCCTCATACAGTGTAATGAGGTGCTGGATCATATACATACCCACCAGTCGCTGCTCGGCTGGGGGCAGCTTCAGAAACATTTGTGCCACTATTCCGTCTGGAAAAGTGGTAGAATCAGTAGCCCATCGGACTGCTGATCGGGCTAGTTCTTGTTCATGCATAGTACTAAGTTCACTATAACCGATTCGTGAATTCAGAATATGATCGGTAGCTTGAAATACTTGCTCTAGAGAACCTTGTTCTGGTGCTGGAAGAGAGAAAACTTTCTTGTGTTCTAGACGTGAATGTCGGTCGGAAAGTCTAGTTCTACCTACATACGCTATTCTGGAAGGATTCTCGTCGTCTACCTCTTCAGTAGAAGAGTCATTTTCTTTCTCGCTTATTTGTGCTGCTTTGCGTTTCTCGTGTAACCTTATTATTTCCTTACGAATTTTCTTGTACATACTCTCTATACAACTGAGTGTCCTGTGTCTTCCCTCGGCTATATTATCACTCCACCTTGTCAGGACTTTCATTTCAGTCGGATCTTTATCTGGATAATCGTGTTCCCTTATTAAACAATTAATTAGAAACTTCAAAAGCATGAGCTGGGTCTCAGCTTTCCTTTGAGACATGGCTTCGCCAATACTTTCTGGGTCCTCTCCTGTACGGATGAAACGATATATTCTGTCTAGATCTTCTTTCATGTTTGGTAGGGTGTCCAAATACTCGGTCACCCGTCTTACACGCAATGAATATATAACCATATTATCATCACCTGGGACTGAATCATAACGGCATTCGGTGAGAGCTCGCCGGATATCTGCAACGGACTGATGTTTGCGCGTACGCTGTAACGCACGTTCATGTAACTCGACTGACGTTACACGTTTGTGTGGCGGCGGGGTACCAGGAGGACCTCCCCCCGCGGCCCCTAAACTGGAATCGTCGACTGATACTCTTCGTGCTGGCAGAGTGACCGATGTAGCGGGTACTTGTAATGTAGGCTGGACCGGGGGTACCGCAACAGGTGCTGCAACGGGTGCCCCGGTGGCTGGAGGAGCAGGAATTACATTATTTACAGGAGCTGGCGGAGCAGGATTTGCATATTCTGGGACTGTGTCGTCCAAATAGGACGAGAGAAAAATATCAGCTGCGGTCGGTTTGTGACGTAGCTTGGTCGGAACTAATGGTGGCGGGAAATTACTGGATGCCTCCGGGGTTGCTTTTGGCAAGCCCTCGGCAAGAAGAGGGTACATACCCTTAATGAGGGCATTCCTCTGTCTGTCTGACTGTTCTGTTTTAACTCGTTCACCTATTTCGATTAATTCCCTTTCTTGGGCTCTTTCTGAGGATTCCCTACTTAATTCTGACTTTCTGATTTCTTTTTCGGTTCTTTTATGAGATTCTTTGCGCCATAACTCGATGGCATCTTTCTGTGACTGTCTGGCTTTCTTTTTCCATAATGCTTCTTCTACTCGCATGATGCACTCGGCATCCCATGTGCCTGATACAGGCCATCTATATTTCTCTTCTAATTCCTTAGTATACTCGACCCATAAATCTAGATATAATATGGCACTTATGCCATGCTTATGATACATAAAATGACCTGGACTGTCCCTAGGCGGGACAGGAACTGCTTCCTCGAGCAGACCTTTCCTAGTTTTTAACTGACGTAACTTGGAGAATAGAGGCATGATTTAAACTGGGATCTGGACACAATACAATACACAATGAACACAATAATGACTGAGAAAACAAATCATTCATACCACGACATTGAAAACACATTGAAATAACATTTAAAATAACAGTTCGAACAGAATACTACCTGGAATACTGAGAACAGAAACACATGAATTTCTCGAGAACAGAACTTACTAGAATTACTAGATGCACTGCTGAAACAGTACGAAACATACCGGTCTCATAAAGAGACACGTCAGGACCCGCATCCACCTAGGTGGACAGTTCGTGTTGGATTTGCGTACCCAAACCCACGGACCAGAGACAAATTAATTGACCCTGTCTAGATACTACCCCAGCAACGGTACTCACCGGGCAGCAAGAACGGAAGGCCTCGGACTGGACTGGACTGCTACGACGACGGACTACGAACTTCGGACTTCAGTTACGGGTGGGCCTCCGGATACCTCGGACCTTGGACTCTCGGCTTGGGCTCTGGTCGGGACTCGCCGCGTTCCTCCACCGCCTCGTCTGGATGCTGGACCGCAACCTCCGTCTCCTCCGTGGGCCTGAGGGATACTTGAAGCAGAAATATCTGCCACTGCGCAGGATGGTTCCGTCACGACTGCAGAGGGTCAGGGGGCTTGCGTGGCTTCGCCGGCGCGTGGGGAAAGGGCAAGTCCCTATTCGGGCGCCATTATGTGGTAAATAAATAATTAATTACCGGGTCTATTTTTGACTGGATTCAATATAAACAGATAGCTCAATAAATAAGAGTCAAGATTCGAGGTAGCTGGAGTTTACAGGCTTTAATCAGGCATAAAGGACAGGAACAGGACAGCCTGCATGGGAATGGGATGGCAGCTGCCGGGGGCAGGATCTGGGAGCATAAGGGATAACTTTAAATAACAGTGCACAATATTTATAGTTAAACAAAATACATTACATGCAATACAGTAGGCGTAGCAGTAGGCGGGGTTTCGTAGCAGTCGCGAAAGATAAGGCATAAAGTGGGTGTAACAAGAGGCGTGTACAGGGCGTATACATAGACATGTGATGTAAATGTAACAGAATATGTCATAAATGGGGCGGAAACATGGAGGGGGCTACCTGAGGAGCTGGGACCTTTAACCTAGTGGTGCGCGCAAGCTGGCAATGACGTGATACCAGGAGGAACTGGGGGCTATGACTTCTGCGCTAGAAGAGGAGACGAAAGTCTGGAGTGTCAGAGCGACATGTACCTAAACACTATCTAGTATCTGATGTTTAGAGAACATGTTGATAGAATCCAAAAGTTATCAGGGCAAAGGCTAACAGACACTAAGACTGGTGCATGCATTATTCTACATGTAGTGCGTGTTGAGGAATATTCTATGAACATTAATACAGTATTTATCTTACATGGAGACGTAAAGGCTAGACTATGACTGAAACTATTGATGCGATTCAGTAGCTTAGGAATGCAGAGAAGGAGGGCTGGACTGATAACTAGAATCATAACATACTCTTGGCAGACTGGGAGGCAGAGCCAGGCCGAGCCGGGCACTGTGAGGCAGGAAGTAAGTGAAGGGTCAGGGATGCAGGTGGGGGCTGTATCGCTCCTCAGCGAGGGTTCAGGAGACAGGAGCTGAGTCTGGTGTCCGGGCCCCTTTGAGGCCTAGAAACGGGGACTTTTCAATGAATTAACGTGCACACTGTGAAACGTGGCAACATAGCTTTACATAGGCCTAATACTCGTAGCTTTCACGAGAACTGGAAATTGGCATACTAGAGTTGGACACAACTGGAATTGCGTCTTTAATCGATCATAAGGGAATACATATGCATATTAATCATGCACATATAACATAAGATGGGGAACACGTAGGGACACAGAACATGGCAAAGTTTACTTTTCCACAGGTCAAGGAGGTAAATATGCAAATCGATCATGCACATATAACATATAATGGGGAACACGTAGGGACACATGACAGGGCAAAATTCAATTTTCCTCAGGCCAACGGACGTGTGCAGCACTACCGAGGTAGTGCTCGCGATGACCGTTGGCCGACGGCAGCAGCTAAAAGGTTAATGGGCCTACGTTGGACATTCAGATGGATTCTGCAACCTATTTTGGGGTTATTGGACCTTCATAGGCCAACGGGGCTACTGAAACTTGACGTCGATTTACATTTGCAGAACCGCAATGCCTCTCTGACGACCCTCAATCCAGCCTCTGGTTCATGAAGCCCACAACAAAATAAACATTTTCTTAAATTTTAAACATTAGGAAGAGAGGGACATTATGGCCCACTTGGGGCTCCTACAGTGAGTCACAGCCGCCCCACACACTCAACGGTGGCAATACATTCAAAAATATGCTCTACATATCTGCATATATACTGTACATCTATTAAATGAAAAAACATAGTTAAAATGATTCATGGTCTTGACTCAAATATGCAAAAGTCCTGTCATTTTCAATTAATGGTTTGCAACACATACATTAAATGCAGTACTGAATGTTCCATGCTATATTTCTCAATTGTTAGACCACCTTTTTTAGAGTCCCATTGGAAAATTAGTGTTTTGGCAACCCATTGCGGGTGGCCTACCTCTGATGTATATGGCCTTTGAGTGTGTGATATGTGGTTGGGTACAAGCCCCGGTCTCCGGAAGGCCCTTCCTCCAACCCGTCGCATGCGGCCTAACCCGGTTTTATGAAGCCTTCGACTGTGACCATTGGGGGTTGGATGCAGGTCATGGCCTATTTCCAGGTCCTCCTGTGAACCTGCTACAGAAGTCCAACCCCAGCTGCACACGGCCTTGCATTGCCACGTATGTCCCCTGCTTTCAGGTTTTCCATCTTGTGAAACATTTTGCCAGCCTTATTTATTCTGTTCTGTTGGGGTGGTAATGCTGCTCAGTAGATCACATATTTATTTCAACATATCTCCTCAGAAATCAGGTGTCCCATACATCCTTATCAAATGCAGAAACTGAGTATGACCACAATTTTAATATTTTAGGGAACCGCAGGCCAGTAATGGGTGCAAGTGGTAAAATATGTGTTGATTAGAAATGCAATAAACAGGGATTACCCTAATACTGCATCACATACATCAAGAATAAGATTCAAAGGCATGACACTCTATTGATGGGTCACTCTCTGAATTAGAAAAAAATATTGATTTACATCTGGATTGTTGATCTAATACGACCAATGGCACTGCCTCAGGTGTAGCTAAGTGATATTTGTGAGCATGGATATCTTAATTGCTTCTGAGATTTAATACCAAAACGGGTTTCATTTTTGTCAACAACCTCCGCTTCACAAGTAGCAAGATAAGCATTCCAACCTAGAATAGTTATGTTCATTCTAGGTGCAGTCTAAGCACCAAGCACTAAAGACCCTGCAAACTAACTTTATTGCATTGTACACAGTATGCAAATATCCATGTATGTCCTGGTCCAGTGTGACTGCAATCTTTTTCTATGCAAACAGAACAATTGATGGATGGAAAAACGAACAAGATCAAATGCTCAACCCCAGTACAGAGGTCTGGACCTAAATCCATTGTTTTTTGCTCATTACACCATCCCAGTTTGGACTCTGCTTTATCCAAATCAATCTTGACCCTGCTCCCCATGGGAACAGTCCAGCCCGAACTGCACGGCCAGGTCCTCCCTGGACTGGAAACAAGCATCCTGGGACCGGTTTCAGAGTGTCACCCCTCATCAGCCAGGCTAGCTTGACTCCAGTGGCATGGAGAGCACGGGACCCACGTCTGGGCATACCCGGCGCACTTAGTGCAACAAAAACAAAAAGAACAAATGATGGACGGAATGCTGAACAATGTCACACTTACCCCCAGTACAGAGATCTGGGCCTAAATCTATCTAAATGTGCCCTTTTCTAAGCAGTATGGGCAGCTCCTTCATCTTGACTGAGTCTCAGGCTGAAAATAACTTCTGGAGTTGTTGTGCAGTGTCAGCATACTGCTTCCTGCCAGTAGAATTGAGACTGCACCGTTGTGGGAAAAAACTGCTGGTGTGTTAAATGGAACTCTCTTCATGCATCTGTTTAGGCCGAGCTGATGTTAGCAGTGCGAAGCGCTGCGTCCAGCGAAAGATCTTTTGTTATCCACTTGCTGGGAAAGTGGGGCAGGGGATGGGCATGCGCAGGTGATTTCCCCATGTGTGCGCGCACGTTCACCCACGCGCCATGCACATCTCCTCTTCCAGATTCCCAGCAAGTGGATGACAGACACACACACTCACACTCACACTCACACTCACACTCACACTCACACTCACACTCTCTCTCTCTCTCTCTCTCTCTCTCTCTCTCTCTCTCTCTCTCTCTCTCTCTCTCTCTCTCTCTCCTCTCGTCCTGCGGTGGTGGTAGCTGCACAGGTTGGTAGGCGGCGGGGGCAGGCACCGGCAAAGTGCCTCAAGCTCCCTCTGCTTCTCTCCCCAGACTCCTCACGGCAGCGGTCCAAGCCCAGCAGCAGGCGGCGCTCTCCCTTAGCACGGGAGCCCCGCTGGGTCACACGCTTGCTCCCTTCTCTTTACAGGAGCGCTGGGTAGGCTCCCATCCGCTTCCTGTCTGTGCAGGTGGCCCCGCCCTCAAGCAGGCAGTCCCGCCTGGCTTACTGTGTCTCGCACGGCATCCGAGACGCCGCGGTGAAGTCGCAGGGTCCGTGGCTTCTTGTTTGTTACGTCGGCAGCCCTGGGACGAGTGAGATGGAGAGGGAAGGTGGGGGCCCCCACTGAGCGCAATGTGATTTTCTCTTTTTTTCTTGTTTTTTTTGCAAACTCTAGCTCTTTCGGTTTCGCGATGCAGTATTTATGTAGCGCTTACTGACAAAGGCATGTGGCTTCGAAGCAGTGAAGAGCAGGTGCTGTTAGTGCGACATCGTAATTCTGGTCATTTTATCGACATTGGAAGTATGAAACCCCTCATTGATTTAAATCACGGATTACGTCAAACACACTAAAAGGCGATTTATTTTAGACACAGGTGTACTTTTTGAATTTTTTAATCCCACCTGGTGAAGTGTTTCGCTCACAAAACTCTCTCAGGTGGAATTTGCAAACTCTGACTGTATCTTGTTTTCTTTGCATTTCCTCCCACTGACCCCGTTCCTATAAAGTTATAAAGTGTTCCCATAACAGCCTCTCAACAACAGAATGCCAACATCCAACACATTCCTTTTGGTTGTTGCTGTCTCATAACACAAATGTCCTCATGTTCAGGGAACTAGAGGAATCCAATGATACACTACAAAACATTCCCATGAAGTAAAGTTAAATTTCATTATTTTTAAACATTGATAATTGCTGTAGTGAGAAGCAAAAAAATGCACTGCAAAATATTAATGCAACTATACATAAATTAAAGGCATAGTTTTCATGGGTATTACGTCTATGCTTTTCTTTGAGCACTACAAGAGAATGGAACTCAATGTGCTTTTACAGGTGTGTCAACACACAGCTTCTGGTTGAACTACTAGTCCACGTCTTCATGTTGAATAGGACCGCCCCAGCGCACAAGTCCTAAAAAAAGAAGTGGGGGGACGCTGTCACCGGAAGTGATGTCATGACCGGAAGTGACGTCACACAAGTTGGCTTGCACCATCGGGCTCATTGCCTCCCCTCGCTCACCCCTTAGATACGATTGCATCTGAGAAGTCAGCGCGTGAGCATCGTTCTGTGAGCTCCGATCTCGTCCAACAGAGGCCAAAGAGTAAAGTCCAGCTGTTTGGCAGGGGGGGTTGGCATCCCCCGGTAAAATACATGGGGGGATGCCGTCCACCCGCGTGGTACCGCGACTCGAGCCCTGGACCGCCTTCTTCTCTGGCCAATACTGTGCCTTTCTTACTGCAGTAAGTGATTGCTAGTGTAGTGCAGTTGTGCAAGCGAAGTGCTTCTAAATGGGTATTTGCTGTGAGCTTGTCATTCTGACCAGAATATGAACCATCCAGGAACATAAAATTAGGACATGAAGGTGCTCTTACACTACCCTCTGTGTGTTCTATACGGTTTCACAAATGTCTCCAAAGGTGCTTCCAAGAGCCACATCATGTGGTGCATTGGGAATCAATTTAGCTGCTTTCTTGCACCAGAGGTGATGGTGTAACCAACGAAGAGGAGTGGTTTGAGTGGAGTGTTTCCCGAGGAAAGCCCTAAGGACCACCTCTGGGGAAATCAAGCCGAGCAGTATTCATCAACAAGCAGAAGGAAGGGCTTGCATTGGGACACTTTTTGTTGTACTAATCATTGGATGCATTCATTGAATTTCTAGTTACTAAAACATGGGTTATGGCCTTTCTCTGCAATGTGGATGGTCCATAGCTCTTAAACTTGAGTGTAAGTCTTTGTGACTTTAAATGAGAATGTGGACAAATATGGACCCTGAGGATGTATAGCTTTATCTGTTTGGTAGAAAGTGAGATAATGGGACATAGAGAAGCTGGAAGGTTGTGGGGGACAGGATGACAAACTACGAGTCTTTATCGAATGTGGAGTGATGGAGTGTGCAAGAAATACTCTGCATCTTTCCACTTAAATTTGCTGCTTTCTTCATGTGTTTTTAATTTGAATACATTTCCTTTTTCTTGCATACCTTTTTCTTTCCCCTCTTTCACCACTCAAAAATCAATTCGCTATACTCACTGAAAACCTTAGCACCTAGGGCGCTAGAAATAAAGAAAAATCTGAGTATGCACACATGACACGCGTAGACCCAAGGTCAGATCTTCATGCATCAGCAGGTTGTATTTCCTGCTGATTGAGGGTCAGGGAGTGGTTCGCTTGGGAATGTAGCTTGCACCCTCAAAGTTGGAAGTGGGTATTCCTAAACTTTTTCAATGGTTTTGAACCCCCAGTTTACGTACCAGTATTTAGTCCTACAGAAAACTGTTGTAATTGTGTAAATTATTTCTGTAAAACATCAACATATTCAGTGGTTCCAAAGAAAAGACTGTGGAGATTTCCATGAGGAGATTTGAAGAGTTCTTTACTTGCCTAAAATTTCAACATAAACTTAAATTGAAGAATAAATCCTACAATTAGTGCCGAATAGGCAAACATTTGATTTAAAATATCTGTAAATAAATATAAAGATAGGCACCCAGCTTTGGTCACGTGCTAGCATCTGAGTAACTGAGCCTTTCATGTTATGGGATTGCCCCTAACATGGGGCCATATGTATGAAGCAAATTCGCATTCGCAGAATTTCGGCGTTTGCGAATGCGCAAAATGGTATGTATAAAAGAAAATCTGGTGCAAAATAAGGAATCACAAAAGTTGCCATTCCCTATTTTGCAATTGCATTTAAGGAATCGCAAATTTTGCGATTCCTTAAATGCAATGTATGAAGCAAAAAAAATTGCAAATTGTCCTTAAGGAATCTCAAATTACCACCAACTACTAGTTAAAAAAAATGCGAATAGCTTCATACATACCAATTTGAGAATCTGAAATAGCGATTTCTTAAAAATTCTTTATTTGAGATTCGCAAATGGGTACGTTCATACATATGGCCCACGGTCCTTCCAGCATATAACCACTCAGCAATCCTTAGTAATTCCTCACTACGTAATAGTTTATAAAATAATACAAGAATTAAAAAAATAATTACATAGACGTTCATTTGAATTCAAATAGTTAAGTAGTGTAAGAAGAAGAGATGAGCTGGAGTAAGTATGTATGCCAGCAAGTAATGCGGGCATTAATCAGAAATTACCACCCTCGTCAAGCAGAAATCAGAGTTTCTCTTAAAACATTAAAGTTAGGAAATAAAGTGCAGGAGTTGTGCCGGTTTAGGGAAAAGTAGACTTTATCCGAATGGGTTCTATTAGACCAGCACCAGTAATGTACCCTTGGCCCATGCATATGTAGCGGGCCTGTGCACGACCACTCTTCAAATGCAATGCAACTGAAGTAACTAAAGTATGAAGGACAAATCACAATCTTTTCCAGGTGAAAAATAAACTTGGACCATAATAGTCCCAGGGAAGGTATGCACAGGGTGAAGTGCTCTTAGGAGAGACCGCTAATCTGACCACGAAAAAAACAGAATGACCATCGCTTTACAGCAAGCAGAGGCAGGTTTTCAGGGCTTTCCTGGAGGACAAGTGTTGTTTGCAGCATCGAATGTGCATTGGTAAAAAATTCCAATTGATGGCGTTCTATATGTGAATAATGCGTGTCACACAAGTGCGCATGAAACACACGTACGCTCTGCCCATGGGAGTGTCTGTGGATGGGCCAACAGAGGGGAATGTTTAACTGACCAGACCCTTTCGCTCAGCCTCCGTCTTCCTCACAGAAACCCCAAGGATCCGCCAAGCCAACGACGGAGGACGCTTCTTCTCGCATCTGGCTTGGAACACCCACCCGCTGCACCTCAGGACCGCTCCATCGCCCAAGCAATTCAGTGCCTCGAAACCCTCATGGGTAACTTGCCGCGCTTTGCCAATGCTTGATTGATTGTTTTATGAAAGTTATTCCATGTATTCACAAAGAAGTCCGTCTCATAGCAGCTGTTATGACTCACAAACACATGTTCGCTGTTCTCTCTGGCTCTCTAGTAGGGGAATCCTCGGGTCTAACTTGCTCCAGGTATTTTCAAGGGTAAATATGTGGCAACAAAATGCTGACTATTTTTGTCTTCACAAAAGAAAGCATCCACTTTGTAAGTGCAGGGAAGAGTAACTTTGCTCTTGGCCGTGTAGAGGTTTGATGTAATTTAATTACCTATGACCATACTAATAATAATATTAATTCCAGAAATGTGAACTGTATACCCCTCTTAATGCTGCAGTGTTGATGTTTTGAAGTACTCCAGACAAGCTAACATTCAATGGTACTGACTTTATCGATCTCAGTAGGATGAAAGGATAAGTTGGCCTTGCAAGGAGGTGGAACTCTTGTGAATTCTGCAGGTCGCTCAAGGGGTCTGAGCGGGTTCTAAATAATTTAAACAAAATGTTTTAAGTGTATGACGCATATATGTATGGCATTGAGGCATAGCGTAGGTTTATCAGGTGGTGTATGTCACTCCTGTTCTGTATAATTGTGAATTGTATCTTCAGAGGATGAGGAAGAAGGGGGAGGGTGTTGGAAGCGGTGGTGCGGAGCGGCATTGGATTATCAGACTCGGTGGAATTCACTTACCTGCACGCAGAGTTACGTACAGCTTCCTACAGCTGTAGCTGCCGCATTCACCCTGGTTTGAGCCCGTTAGAAGGTTCCAGAGACCATGTCTTTGAACAAACCAAGATGATCAAGATATCTGAAGTGAGCAGTGTTATGGTATCAGGGTGCGACAAAAGGTGACCGGTTGCCCTTGCAGCGCTACGGGTCCATTTTAGGGGCCTGGCAGGCACATGGATTAGTAGTGATTCATTGGGCAAGATGGCGGGTTAGGATCATGGCCGCTCATGCGTGTTGGACCTGCAGACCTTTCTCCTGAGCGGAACCTCAGAAAGTAACATTCAAGACTCCGCTGCCGTTGAGTTGAGCCAGGTAGACCTTCCAATGTTTGCATGTGGTGGTGTGGAGTGAGAGTAGTGCAAGGGGTGCAAAAATTGTGAACGGGGATGTGTTTTAAGCTGAAAGGCTTTGGAAATCTATCCTAATCTGTGGTCAGTATTAGCACAAAGGGTCTTACTACTGTGTTAAAGAAAAAAACTGAAATGCAGTTACCATGGAAAAAGCAATGGGGCGAGCACTTGTGAGGCTCTGTGAAGACGGCGTCTAGTGGTGACACTTAGAAAAATGGATAGCTCATGGCTGGTGATAGCAAATGGCAATTGACCGTGCACGAGTAGGGCGTGTGTGGTACAGACACACACAACTCCCCCACAAGTTTTCAATAAGTCTTGGAGGAGGATTCAACATAGCAGCACTGGACATGCAGGATAGAAACCAATTCATCTTCACGCATGCCCGTGCCATGACCACGGCGTGGAGCCTCCACCTTGCTCAGGTCCTCCAGAATCAACACTTGTATGGCTGTACGTTCTTGAATCTCTGCGTTCATATCAGTTCAACATAATACTTTGAGAAAAACCATCCATGAGCCGTTGACGCAAGAACTAACAAATGGACTCCTTTAAAACATTGCTCGGCCTTTGTTGGTCACTTGTAGAGGTTCCAACAGGATGCTCATGACACATTCACCACAAAGTTGTGTGTTTACTGTTACAGATAATAACCTGGGATAAACTAATACTCTGATGAAAGGTGTTAGAAACACCTGTCCAGTCCAACAGCTTAGGTTTAGTTTGTGCAGACCGCTTTAGTATTTACTTTGCAAGAGCTGCTTTGTGGTCCCAGAGTAGCAGTCTGAAACCAGACTTTTATCTCCAGGTCCAAATAAAACACTCATCACAGGTAATCTCACCCTCTAGACACCTATTTCATGTATTCCATCCAGGAGTCATGGGTCCTGCCAATAGGCTGGGGTCCAGTGGCTGTTACTTAAGCAGATAGCATAAGTGACCTAAGAAATGCTTTGACCCCTTATAACAGGCTTGTCCGGCCCATCGCTAACTCCAAAACACCTTCTCCGTTGGCAGTAACGGGGGAGGGTGACCTGTACAAAGCACAAAGTAAGCTGAACTCTTTACTTTCTCTTTCTTCTGCTGTCACCTTAATAACCCTTGAAGCCAAGGGTCCCAATGACAGCCTTAGCAGTAACAAATCACATACAAGGGGTAGCAGTCCTACGCCCTAGCGACTCCGGATTGATCTTAATCACACAGCGTTAAAAGTGTTATCCATATCTTCAATATTCAAGTAAATCTTTCCAAAATGGCTGCAAGATTCCCTTCAAATCCTTTAAGGTGGTACTAAGCTATACATCCTAAGGGGTTAAAAACACATTTCACAGAACTAATATTCTTACATATCTTACTGGAAGAGCAAACACTTGAGGTGCCACTGCTCGACATGTTATGGGATGAGTACTAGGGTTTTTTGGACAACTTCAAGAAGTCGGAAAAGTTTCCAACCGTAGCTAGATTTCTGCATGAGAAAATATTATGAACACAAACGTTCCCTAAAATCCTTGTTTGTATGCAAGATTCTCAGCAAAAAAGGTGTTTTTTCCAGAAATTCTTTTCCTTTAACTGAAGTTGGCACTTTTGGTGAACCTAATAAAGCTTGCAAAGATAGGGCAAGACCGTTGTGAAGTTTGCAGAAAAATGTTTCCCATGCTGGAAGGCTCACATCAGAAGCTAGGCCAGGTTCATGAGCCCTTTGGACAAATTGCCACAAATTCCGAAGGGGACACTGGGGTGTAAAACCGGCTGGACCGGCATATATATGGCTGATGCCATGCAAAGCTGTAGGGGCCACAAGGGCTCCTCTGCGGTACATATGTCGGTGCACTGAAGCCACTGTAGACATCTTTGGTATTCTATTTTTCAGTGCAATCTTCTACCATTTTTAGACGTCTGTCTGTGTTGGACAGTATTGTTGCTCAAGGTAGGGATTCACGCGCTGGTCATTTCCTCTTCATATAGTTGTTTTCTAACCCACAAAATCAATAGCACTACATTGATTGATCAATATATCAATGCCTCAAAATCATTGTAACAACTACAGAGATGACCAGAACATCCACTTAGTTAAAAACGTTTACATATAATTAAAGGTAATTCATTTTTGAATGGTATACGTTATTTCAATATTGTCTCTTAAAATAAAAATGGTAAGCATAGCTTACCTTAGTTAATTGAATTTGCGATAAGTGAAGGTAAAGAAAAGTATTACAAATAGGGTATGTACAATTTTAATTTTTATTTTATATGAAATTGATTCAACAAAATGAATATCAGTTAGCATCCGGTTTAGGGACAATTAGTTAAATTTAAATTAAAGTTTAGTACTCGTTGTAATCTGATGATAAATATTTTATGTTCATTTAACCCCTCCCATGCTGGTGACGGAACCGCTCAGTCACGCGCCTCGGGTGGGCTGTGCTGGTGACGGAGCGGTTCCGTCACGGCCCGCTCGGCGCGCCTGCGTGGCGCTGATTTTGCGGCTGTGCGGCGCGTTCTATTGAGTGGGCGGGGCCATGACAGAACCGCTCCGTCACAAGCACAACGCGCCCGAGGCTCATGACGGATCGGTTCCGTCACGAGCATGGGAGCACCGCGCAGCCCCCCTTCTCCCCTAGCGCTGCGGCGGAATTGCCGCCGCAGCGAAGGGGTTAATGTAAATCAATTAAGATTAGGTTAAATATAATTAACATATTTTATATATTAATGTTGGTTTTACATAAAAGTGGGGCTAAAGTTAATTAGGCAATACAATTAAAAAATGTAATTAAGCTAGAGTAAGTATAAATGGGGTTTTAAATAAATTATGTTTATTAATGATGGGATAGGGTAAACACTGAGATTGTGTTGAAAATGAATAATTAAACCTAAATTAAACTTTTTTAGGGTTATGTTCAGGATACATGATTGATTTAATGCAATTTAAAATAGATTCATTTAGGAATAAGATTGGTATTGCAGTTAGGTAGGGGTACTAATTTTAGGGTGAATATTTTTAAATTAAATATGAGGTTAGTATTTACACAAGGTAAGGCTAGTTATTTTTTAATTTATTTGAAATTGAGTAAATGTAAGCATTACGTTGAGGGTTTGAGTATGGATGACTGAACATTATTTAAGTACTAATAAAATAGGCAACAAGTTTACCTTTGCAGATCCCAAAAATGCAGTAAATAACACAATAACTGAAAATATATATTTTTTTTATTTATAAAAAGATTATGGTAGAGAAAGGGCTGATGCTATGAGGTTGAATAGTGGTATAATACATTTTAAGCATTCTTAATAGATCTTGTGGCTGTTGCTCGGATATAAAGACGTTTGGCAAAACAGGATCAAGTTGGTTTAATTAAACGCTGCGGCCAGGAGAGCCTGAACAGAATGGAGATCGAAAGATTTTGAGCAGATGCAAACTTTTGGCCGTCAATTTCTACAGTTCATGAAGTACAATAAAATGTTCTCTAGATCCCAAAAGAGCATCTTAGTTCTAAATCAATCACAAGTATGCATCTGATAAGGACACAGATGGCTCTCAACCTCGGGGAGAACTAACATCGGCCAGTGTGTATGTGTACACATAACCAGTGTGAGGAGCACATGATCGGTACGTGAGGTGTGCATATTGTGTCCTGATTGGTTGAGTGTACCTATCTACATATGGCATTTAGCTTTGTTGTATTTCTGGGGAATGTGAGCCTTTGGCCAAACGGGTTTTATTGAAGCCAATTAACTCAGACTTGTTTGTGGTGAAACTATCTATCGGTGGAATAGATATGGGGTTTCCTTAGTGTGTGTTTGCTTGTCATTTATGGGGACCCCACCTGTGACTTGTTACTCAATAGGGTGTGCAGGGTTCGCAGGACCTTCCTGACCACATATCTCTGCCTCGGGGTTGATAGGGAGGTCACCTTGGGTGAATCCGACAGCAATGATGTGAACTCATTGGAACTCCTAAAAATAATATGGCAGCCTCTAGTATCATTTTTATCTACATTACGTGCAGAGAGCACACAGTTGTCATTTTGCACATTGGCATTGTTCTTACTGGTGTTGTCCAAGGTATATTGGCTTTGGTCTGAACATACATTGATATTTTTCTTATTAGCAGTCGCGGCCGGCTTGACACCTAGGTGGGGCTTCAGGATGGTGCGGGAGGGGGGGGGCGCGTGCAGGAGGAGGTTTAATTAAAGAAAAAGTGAACTTGCCTTCGCTGGCCCGGTCCCGTGTCGTTTCTAATTCCCTGCTCCTCTCCTCAACAGGAAGCAGGTAGCCTCCCTTCCCTCCCCTAAGCCAATCACAACACTGCAATGGCAACATTGTGATTTGTCAGACGCCGACCATCCAGGTCGTCTATGGGGACGCCATTTTTTCCATTTAGGCTGCATGCAGCCTACATGAGGAAATGGCAGAGTGTGCAAGACTGGTTTGGTTGGCCCTAAAGGACCAAACATTTAGCCCCCTAAGCATTGGGCAACACACTCCTCCCCTGCCCTACACCAGACCTGCCACTCGCCTGCCCCAACCAAAGACTTCTGCTTTCTCGCAGTGCGAGAAGCAGGAACATAAAATGGTATTTATAATACCATTTTAAGTTTCTGCTTCTCACACTGCGAGAAAGCAGTGGGGCGACACTCCTCCGCCCACATGGAGGAGCCGCCCCTGCTTATTATCAACAATATTATTGTACAAGCATGGATCATGACATGCATTGGTATCATTATTGCTGATGTCGGCGCTGCTGTGCGGGCACAATCATGGTATACATTGCAGTGACGGGCAGTGTCGAGGATGTAGGACCATTAATGTAGTGGGTGGCCCAGTGATGCAGTACCATCATTGTTCATACAATCACATACAACATGTTGTCATTCGCCTTTCCTTGTTGCCACCCTAGGACATCAATTCAACAGAGAAAGTACTGACTGCTTCTGGGGGGGGGGGAAATGGATGCGCCCCACTTTCAGAAACCTCCTTGTTGGACGTTCAAACCTCACCTCCAAGTTGGACCTGCAGACGATGGGGTGAGCAGGGCCTGCTTCCAGGGTCAGATTTACGGGGACCCCTGGCTTCTGGGTATTCCCGCTGGACTCTTTCGTGGTCCATCTAGTTTTCCAGGTCTGGTCATAAAAGCTACCCTGGGATGAATCAATGCCCTAGACCCAGCCATAGTGCAGGCTTCATGACCGGCCCTACCTGGACTCTTCAAGATGAGAGCTTCTCCAACCAGATGTCCATCTTTCACCTACAGCTTCTGCAGCATGTGTCTGCCCCTGCAGCCCTGACTGCATACACCTTGCTGGTTGGTCCTTGTACTGAGGTTTTTTTGGGGGCTCCAAAAAGTTGAAATTTACTGTGACATAAAATAATTCATTCCTTTTGTATTTTGTTTGCAATAGGATACTTTTTCAGTTTTGATTACATTAAATCCTTGTTTTTTTCCCTTCTCATTTTCTAGCACTATATAAACTTGCTGTGTAATTTTCTTTGTTTCTTTCTCTGTTGATTGGTTGTTTCACTCTCTGAGCACTGCCTTCCTGGTCATGTCAAGCCATCGGAGGTGAACGAGATTCCCCTGTTGAAGCCTCTGTGGGTTCTTCTTGTTAAGCAGTGTGGGAGCTCTGTCCCTCCTGGCATAGCCTGGTGCTTTCCTCCCCCACATCGGGGCAGATTAAGGGGGTCTCAAGGTTTGGTGGGCGACTGTGCCAGCCTCTGTGGATTGCCAACACCTATCGAGTCCTGCATTACCACAGAGGCTCAGGGTTACAGACTGTGTTTTAGGATTGGTGAGATTACTCCATTCTGCATTACCACAGAGGGTCAGGGTTACAGGCTGTGTTTTAATACTGGTGGGATTACCACCTTCTGCGTCACGACAGATTGTCAGGGTTACGGGCTGTGTTTTAATACTGGTGGGATTACCACCTTCTGCGTCACGACAGATTGTCAGGGTTACGGGCTGTGTTTTAGGACTGGTGAGATTACTGCCTAATACGTTACCACAGAGGGTCAGGGTTACAGGCTGTGTTTTAGGACTGGTGAGATTAACGCCTTCTGCGTTACCACAGAGGGTCAGGGTTACAGGCTGTGTTTTAGGATTGGTCTGATTACCACCTTCTGCGTTACCACAGAGGGTCAGGGTTACAGGCTGTGTTTTAGGACTGGTGAGATTAACGCCTTCTGCGTTACCACAGAGGGTCAGGGTTACAGGCTGTGTTTTACGATTGGTCTGATTACCACCTTCTGCGTTACCACAGAGGGTCAGGGTTACAGGCTGTGTTTTAGGACTGGTGAGATTAACGCCTTCTGCGTTACCACAGAGGGTCAGGGTTACAGGCTGTGTTTTAGGATTGGTCTGATTACCACCTTCTGCGTTACCACAGAGGGTCAGGGTTACAGGCTGTGTTTTAGGATTGGTCTGATTACCACCTTCTGCGTTACCACAGAGGGTCAGGGTTACAGGCTGTGTTTTAGGACTGGTGAGATTAACGCCTTCTGCGTTACCACAGAGGGTCAGGGTTACAGGCTGTGTTTTAGGATTGGTCTGATTACCACCTTCTGCGTTACCACAGAGGGTCAGGGTTACGGGCTGTGTTTTAGGATTGGTCTGATTACCACCTTCTGCGTTACCACAGAGGGTCAGGGTTACAGGCTGTGTTTTAGGATTGGTCTGATTACCACCTTCTGCGTTACCACAGAGGGTCAGGGTTACAGGCTGTGTTTTAGGACTGGTGAGATTAACGCCTTCTGCGTTACCACAGAGGGTCAGGGTTACAGGCTGTGTTTTAGGATTGGTCTGATTACCACCTTCTGCGTTACCACAGAGGGTCAGGGTTACAGGCTGTGTTTTAGGATTGGTCTGATTACCACCTTCTGCGTTACCACAGAGGGTCAGGGTTACAGGCTGTGTTTTAGGACTGGTGAGATTAACGCCTTCTGCGTTACCACAGAGGGTCAGGGTTACAGGCTGTGTTTTAGGATTGGTCTGATTACCACCTTCTGCGTTACCACAGAGGGTCAGGGTTACGGGCTGTGTTTTAGGATTGGTCTGATTACCACCTTCTGCGTTACCACAGAGGGTCAGGGTTACAGGCTGTGTTTTAGGATTGGTCTGATTACCACCTTCTGCGTTACCACAGAGGGTCAGGGTTACAGGCTGTGTTTTAGTACTCTTGAGATTTCTGCCTTCTGCATTACCAACTGGAACTTTGAGATCTGACCCAATATTATGTAGGTTGGTTTCCAATTTTTTTTACCATGACTTACATTAGACTGATTCTAATATCTTTTTATGAAAGTTGCTAACTAGTTTGTGGTGTGTTTAATTTAATTTTGCAGCACATATTCTGGCTTTATTCCATCTGATCTGTAATGATCAGGAAAGAGAAAGGCAACAAGGATGCAAGCATTTTTTAAGAAACGGTGATGGTCTGATTATTTATTCATTATAAGGAGTAAAATACTCTTTGCACATCCCCTCAGAATTCCGCTATCTCATAAAGAAACACCTCAGTGACATGTGATATCCTTATAATGTGTGGCAGGAGGTGCTTTATCCCCTATATAACAGGACTTCTTAGTTCAAACAGCATTGGTCATCCCAAATGGAAGTCAAGTCATATATGATTGGGGAGCACCCTGCCACATGCAATAACAGGTCTTCCACATCAGGCACTCCAACCTGCAGAAAGGGAATGGATAGATAACAATCAAAGAACCCTTTGAAGCCAACAACTGAGAACATGGCTATATTGCACCTCCTGCTGTGGGAAAGCAGAGGTTCATATGGAAGCACCTGCATCTGTATAGACCCTGACATCATAAAGTCCACTAAGAAAGAAAAGCTGCAGCTGTCCTCTCCCTGAGAGTCCTTTGGTTTCACTTCCACCCACCTTGGTCTGCATGCTTCTGCCTGACCATTCTTTGAGTTTCTGGTACACCACCGTGGCCCAAGGTTGGAGAGCTGGTGGTCCTTACGGGTTTCCGTTAGAGGTAAGGGGATTGATGGCCCGCGAAGGTGCAGAGGGCGGTCACTATTGATTTACAGCGAGGGCGAGGCTGAGGCTGTGATTTTAGTTATTTAATCAAATGTGCTGGGACTTTAGATTTCATTTTGAGAAGCATACCTTTAATATTCAGGGGCATCACTGATCACTTTGTAAGCTCCAGCACCAGATGGTGACTGGTTGTTTTTGTTCTCAAGTTCAAGGGACCTGATTCAGGATTTTGTACTCTCACATATTATTCGTTCATTCCATGCCACTCCCTAAGAGCTCAGAGTACCCCCATCCAGGGAGGAGCACAGCTGCATCGCTTGCCCACAATGGGTGCCATGCCACACTAAGACCATGAGAGCAGGCTTATTAAACTTCACCAAAAATCTAGTATAACATAACAGAAATTAATCAAATGTACAGTGACATAATATGAAATGACAGCGACTAAGCCCTGTATTTACCCTAGAAGACATTGTCCCTGATTACGAGTGGCTCATTAAGAAGATGCTATTTATCACCGTATGGATAACCGCCCCAAGGTATCATTAGGCAGTACTTAATTTGTAAAATATTAAGTGCCAGGGCTCTGACCAGGAGGCCACTGCAGCTTGCACCACCCATCGCCCTTGTCATCGTTGCCAAATTAACTACTAACCATCTCTCTACCATGAAAATGCACCAGTTCAGATTATTCCAGGTCCCCAAAGCTAAAGGAATGGCTGGGGAGGCAAGTATTAGCACTATTTTAATGTCTATTGTATTTCTAAACAACTGTTGTTCTGCTCATCTTTAAATTAGATGAGCAGCGCCACCATGTGGTAGACTGTTCTCAGTATGGTGTTGACAATCAGGTGCCGGTGCTGAGCACCGGAAACCAATTAAGTGCCGGTGCTGAGCACCGGAAAGCACCGGATCTAATTAAGCACTGCCTTTAGGCCCTTTAAAGTGTATGCTTACCCAGTGTATTGTACTGCGCCCTGCATCAACATTAGAAGAAAATGTTCTACCCAGGCTTGAGGAAGTACCCAACCGCTGCCAGCTGCAAGCAGTCCTAAAGAGAGATGCTCAATAGAGGGCTTCAAGGTGGATAAAAAAGCGGGGGTCCCTAAAAGGGACGTGGTTAAACATGTAAGCTACATTTCTTTGATGCCCAGAATGTGCCACCCGACTGGTATTTTGGTTTCTCTCTGAGGGTTCTGTTATTTCACCCAGTTATATAACTTAACGTACATACATCTACAACTAACCAGGTTTATTGGTTTTGTGCAGGGCGTCTCTTCAAAACAGCTGTTCATTAAGGTATGGACCACGGTTCTGAGGCTGAAATTCAATCACACAACATTGGCATTCTAGCAGCTCCACTAAGGAGGTGAATAATAATTTTTAAAAAAGTTCGTTGGGTAGTAGGCCAGGTAGTAGAAATTGACTGTTTTTATAAAAACAAATTTAAAAAAAGACTTTATTTAAATTGCGGTCACAGGCACAGTGGTCTACAGACCCCGGCAGGTTATAATGGCATCCAATATTACTGATTCACAATTTATGACCACCTCATGATGAATATTGATGAATAGGCTGGATTGCGACCCACTGCCTTTCAGAATTTTGATTTCTGACCCATTAGTACATAGGATGGGTCCCAAATTCTTGTGCCATGACTTACATTAGACTGATTCTAATATCTTTTTATAAAAGTTGCTAACTACTTTTTGGTGTGTTTAACTTTGCAGCACATATTCTGGTTTTATTCATCTGATCTGTAATGAGCAGGAAAGAGAAAGGCAACAAGGATGCAAGCGTTTTTTGGAAACGGTGATGGTGTGACTATGTATTTACTATAGGGAGTAAAATGCTCTTTGTTAGATGTTTAAGATAAACAAGTACCTGCAATGATTTTGTTGTAAATAATTATATTGAAAGTGTTTTAGTTCTTAAGTCTGTGATTTAAATATTACTGAAGCTTGTGAATGGAACAGGTATTGGATTTCAGAGTGTCTTGGTCACATCTGTTATGTGCACTCTTCCTTAGACATGTACGCCATTTTTCTCTCCACATCTCGTCCATCTGCATGTCTCACACCTCATCTCTTTCCTTTTCAGGACCCTCTTTTCACTCCCTCCTGAATGCACTTGCTCCATCTCCTTCACTTCACCACCCCTAAACACCCAACACACCCCCTCACCCGTAATCACTGCACCTAATTTTACTTTTGCAGTGGTGTAGCAAGGAGGGGCACGTCCACCCCAGGCAACATGAGTTTTGGAGGCGGCAGCACCCCCGTCTTACCTGCCGTTCTCAGGGTGGCAATCGACCCCCCCCCGCTCTTTAATCGGCCAAAGTGTTTGCTATGACACTGTACTATTGACTTCTCAATATTTTGACAACTGTGTACCTCCTTTGCACTTATTTATACAGAATTTCAATTGTAACTGGAATATGTTACCATTGCTCTGTAGAGAGGCCAAGGATTGGATGAGCATGTATTCTGAACACACTTTTTGGCCCACTGACCGGCACTGTGAGAAACGCGCACTACCTTCAGTCTCAACTCCAGAGCTCCCAATCGTGATCTGTTATAAGCACCTGGAGGAGACTCCGCCCAAAGTATGTGCTGTACAGGAGTCTTAAGCTGCATGAAGAAAAATACAGAAGCACAACATCCTGGGAAGATTGAAAGATTTAGTAAAACATGAACCATAAACAGGAACTAAATCGCTGATATGCACTATCTTAATATCTATTCATTCATTGTTCAGAAATCAATCTGTGTTTTTGGATTTAATGTTAAGGACATGAATGCAGGTCCCAACAAGGACTTGCTTCAACAGCCTTTTCATTTATTTCTGTGTCCGAGCCCTGGAAGGACCAGGCCCACTTAAAGCCCTGTGTTCAACTCATTTTCGAAGTCACAAGCTTTATGCAAGTTTGACTCCACTTCTGTAATATGAGCTCTATGCATGAAAACTTTGTGGATGTTTGTGGGTTTTCTTTGAAAAGCCAGGTCTTCTGTAGTGCTACATTTCTATAATTTAGCTTCAAAGTTAATGTCATATGACCGAGTCGGCTACCCAGAATTACACAACCACAAACCTCTAGCATGCTGCAGCATCTGTCTTTGAAATGTCCAGAGTGGGGATAGAGCTAAGCCTGGGTGGTGAACTCCGCTCCACTCGCGGAGTTTGCAGAGTTTCCCGCACTCCGCGTTATGTGGAGCTCGCCGAGTTCTGAAAAACTCCACTTCGCGTAGCGGGGCGGAGTATTTTTGCTCACTCGCATTCATCAACGTCAAGTTGGTGAGGGCGAGCGAGGAAAATCAACCTCTCAGCAAGATTACTCCACGCGGGGTGTCAGGTTTCTCATTGCGAGTGCTCGTGTATGCTTGTGATCGCTCCCAATGAGAAACTACTTGTTCGCGTTGAGAAAACTGCAGCTCGAGTAAAAATCTACTTGAGCGGAAGAAAAGAGAAAGAAGGGACCTCTTGCACTGTTCAAGGTGCCGTTCAAAATGATTGCACAGTGCGGACAAGCATCCGCACTGTGCAATCACCGCAAGGGGCATTTTTCTATGGAACTCAGCCGCTTGCGGAGCTCTGCCCAGTGCGACAGAGGTTTTTTTGCACTTCTCGTAGCTCCACGTAATGCAACTCCGCAAACACCGCCCAGGGTTAGATAGAGCATTCTTGAAAAGCTGCTCCAATCTAATCCTAATACACTGGGATCTTAATAGGCACCAAGTATGCAAAGCATATACTAAGCCTGCAAATCACTGCTTTTCATGGCTTTTGGCATTTTTCTGGCATCCTACAAATCAGGATGCTATTTGCACATATTTGTCCCTCTGTGCTTGACTCCTGGAGAAGCTGCGGATATAGGGTCAGCTTTGCCAGGGAGCTAAAGACCTGCATAACTTTTGAATCAACTTCGCCAGGTAATAAATACAACAGCTCCACTGTTAAGGGGCACAGGACCTACAGCCACAACCTGGGGTGTCACAGTGGGGGAGGGCTGTGTGGTCAGGTATTTCAGCACAATATATGTAAGAAATGTTTATCATTGACACGTGTGATTACCAACAAAGTGCTGAGTTCCTCTCTGCAATAGTCTCACTTGCTGCTCTCACAGCGCAGGCCGGGATGGAGTTTGGAGTGGGGAAGAGAAGCCATCAAGTTTGTCATACTTGAGCAGTATGCTGTCCCCCCCCCCCCCTTTCTCAACTTTTCACAGGGCTGGATGGGGTCAGCAAGTGTTACTGACCCCACCCCATTCTGTGACAACTTGGAAAAGGATGGGTGTTACTGCTGCTTGCAGCCTGTTTGTTAACTAACAAGCACCCCCTGAAAATATGGGGCTGATACCGTAGGCACAAGGGGCGTCTTTAAAATGTGACGCTGCTGAGTGTCATTTGTGGGTGGTTTCTTGAGACCCCCAAGAAATACAGGCCGGGTAGGTGGTAGGTCAGCCCAGCCTGAAACAAAGAAGGATGTATGACATTACAACGCATGCTTTTACATCGCATGCTTTTACAACGCGGTTTTTACAACGCATACCATTACAACGCATAGTGCTTTGGGGCGCTGGATAGTGAATAGTTTAATTTACTATTCCATCTCCAGTCCCCGTGGATAGTAGGGAAGGTGTTGGACAGTAAATTAAACCTATTCCCTATCCTAGAGCGCCCCCCAGTGCAATGCGTTGTAATGGTTTGCGTTGTAAAAGTTGCGTCGTAAAGGCACTGCGTGGTAAAAGTTGCATTGTAAAGGATGTTTCCCACAAAGAATATTGTGAGTAGACACATGCGCACTAGCGCACGTACCTCTGGAAAGTGCTTGGCTGCCTGACTATCATTTATTTATTTATTTATTTGTTTGTTTATTTTATTTATTTGCAAAGTTTTTTATAGCGCTGGCTAGACCCAGACGTATAAGAGCGCTTTACATGAGGATCTGAGCGTTACAGGTTACATAGTCACATTAATTGCAGGCTTCAAGTAAAGACCTAGGAGAAAACAAAAAAAAAATATGAGATGCAGGGGAGGGAAGGAAATCCAAAGGGCGACAAGAAAAACCATGTCAATTTTCCGGGCTGGGTAGGTGTCGGCCAAGGGAGTGAACCAGAGCCAAAACTGCTCTATAGCTGCATGGGACAGCTCCACCGAGCATCGACCAAGCTTGTCATGCCAGTAAGGACATGAGAAAGGAAGGCAGCCAGGCCTTTAAGGTGGCTTGGTCTCATATCCTAATGTTATTTGGATGGCGATTGCTACCATCCACAGAAATGCAAAACTGGATGGACAGAGCCCAGCCCCCTCTGTTAGGAGCCGCCCCTGCTCCTGGCTGACATGTTCTAAACAAATCACTCGTTTCAAAATCTTAAATAGCTTTAACTTTTTCAGACAATCAGTTCTGTCAACAATCGGCATTTAGTGTAACTGAACTAACTTAGTATAGGTATGGTATTTTTATTTAGAAAACCGGAATCGTTCAGTATTGCACATAGGACAGAAAAGAAAAATTTAATAAAATATGTGCTAACCTTATAGTAATTAAGGCACGGTTGAAGTGGTTTAATAGAAGAAAGCACTCTGAAGGTCTGGACTTTAACCATGCTAAAAGATGATTTAGAGTTTGGTGGCTGGGACACTCTGTCAAAACGTGACGTATGTATTGTTCACCATATTACAAGAGCATCATAACCGAAGGTTCATATAATACAGCAGAAGAAATCTCTCATGTTCATATCTAGTACACCAAATACTAAACACAGCTCTAAGTCATTAGTCTACTCTAGTGGTGGATATAAGTTGAGGAAAAAGTTGTGGGCAGTAATTGTTTCCACCACAATTGGTCAAAAGTATGTGCCAAGGATGTGTAAGGTTTATCCTAGTGGTCTGCATGAAGGCGTGTTGACCTCGCTCAAAGATGCAAGTAATGAAACCTCACTAGCAAAACACCTCACTCCTCACACCTGCTGATGGACTGTCAAGTGCAAGATGCCTCTCTTGTTTTGTTGTTTGATGGAAAATAGCTAAGGATGACACAATGTCTTGATTATCCATATAATAGTTAATTTTGAATAGGACATGTTGCAACGCAAACATTAACAACTCATGCCCTTACAACACCGTTTTTACATTGCAACACCCATTACAACGCATGATTTTACAATGCATGCCACCACAATGCATTTTAGGAACTACATTTACAACGCGTACCATTACAACGCATACCATTACAACGCATTCCAATACAATGCATAATACTTTTAGGGCAACAGTAGGGTAAGTGTTGGATACTCTAGGGGTAAAAATTACTATTCCCACTCCAGTGAGTACAACAGTAGGGTAAGTTTTAGATAGTGTAGGGGTAAAAATGACCATTCCCACTCCAGTGAGTACAACAGTAGGGTAAGTTTTAGATAGTGTAGGGGTAAAAATGACCATTCCCACTCCAGTGAGTACAACAGTAGGGTAAGTTTTAGATAGTGTAGGGGTAAAAATGACCATTCCCACTCCAGTGAGTGCAACAGTAGGATAAGTGTTGGATAGTGTAGGGTTAAAAATTACTATTCCACATTACTTACCTTTTAATGCGTTGTAATGGGATGTGTTGTAGTGACATGCGTTGTAATGGCATGCATTGTACTGACATGCGTTGTAGTGGCTGCTTTGTAATGACATGCGATTTGAAGGCTGTTGCGTTGCAATGACTGTGTTGTAAATGTAGTGCGTTGTAATGACTGCGTTGTAATGGTTGTTTCCCATTAATTTTACCACTTAACCCCACAGTAGTTTTAGATACCAAAGAAAGCATCTTCGTTGGGTGTTGCATCAATAATATGCATTCTCAATGAGCAGCCAACGGTACTGCGTTCCATGCGCTCCGTGTTCTTGACAGAATCCATAACAGGTAACTTTAAAAGGTTACCTGTCCTGAGTTCATTACATCTCACCAACACGATGCTTGACATTGTGTTGACAGCATTATTTGAGTTTTTTCAGTTAAAGATTATAACAAGGTTTAAATACTGGGATGATGAAAGAGTGTATAATCACTGGCTCAGCCCTACTTCAAATATTCAGACAAAACACAGATTTTTCAATATTGACTTTACACGCAAGAGCTGGCGCTCATTTGTGGATCCCACGTAGATGTGTTAGGTTTGACTTTAATCTTCAATAGAACAAATAATGCAATACAATAAACTGCAATCAACACAGCCAATCAGAGCTGCTGAACAACTTGTTTAAGACTTCAGTGGAGGCGCCATTAGGCTACACAACCCACTGTGATGACCACTCTTTGCTGCATAGTGAATTATAGTGATTCCAGAACCAGGTTCAGAATTTGAACCAGACAACTGTGCACAATGATGAAAGGTGGTAATTAAAGATGTGTAAAAAACAGATTACAATACTTCGAGATGTGCAAAAGGAAAACAATGATCTTACACATCCCGAAGAGACGCGAAGGAGTTCAGATATATGGGTTGTATTTTGGGGTCTGCAATTGATGTGTCACCAGCCAAAAGTTGAATGCGCGTCCATCAACGCTCCCTTCACCTCCGATTCACCAACTCCCGCTCTCAACCCCCACCTTTTCCCACGGTTGAACCATATACCCCAACTCACCTCCTGTCCCCCACCTCTCCGTGCCTTCTACCACCAATTCCACCCCCTCCTGTTTCCATCGAGCCACCCAACCTTCCGTGCTCTGCCTTACTCTCTCTGGAAAATAAGCTAGGCTCTCTTATCACCTCCATCTCCCAGCTTGTAGCTGCCATTTCACTTATAAGCTCCAAGATTTTCACCTTTCCATACACCACTATTCCTTTGGAAAACCCTCAACTTCCCACGAGATGCACCTCGCCCCCTCACCCCAATACAGCCAAGCTCAACCTGTCATCTGCAAACGTCGTTAACTCACACAAGCCCTTGAACGCCACCGTTCTTCAACCTGCATCTCCTAGTAACCTTACGATCTACACTATTCCGACCATCTCCTCTGTTAGAACCAAGCATCCACCTAAACCCTCCCGAGCACCCCCGTATAAGTACAATATCCCGATCACTCTTCAGAGCCCAAGTGCCCCGTCACCAAAACAGTCTTGACAGAGCTGCGCTGTCTGCTCCACAACTGCAGATCTGCAGTAAAACACAAACTTGAAATCTCCGATACCATCACCTTTCACAATATTGACATGCTCTTCCTCACAGTGACCTGGTTCAACGATACCTCTTACTCTTTGTTTTATCTCCTCTAACCCACAGGCTATTCTATTTTTAGGAATAACAGAATTGGCAATGTTGGGGGAGGTGTTGCAGTCATCTTTCGAAACTCCCTTCAACTTAAGGCTTCTCCTAGCAGCTCCTTCCTTTGAATGCCTTTCTCTCGAGCTTCAATTGTACCACCGCTCACCCCTCAGATTCCATGTCATTTACCGCCCGCCTTGTAGTAGCCCTTCGTTTATGGAGGAACTCACTGACTTCATCAGCGACCAATACTCACAAAGTGACAATCAGACCTTCGTGGGTGACTTCAATCTTCACTGGGGCTTACCGCAAGACTCTTCTGCGAACTCGCTGGCCACCTTCCTCTCTGTAAACGATCTTATCCAACACTGCACAGATCAACACACTCTAAGGGCTCACTCCTGGACCTTGTTATTTCTAAAGCAGGCATGCTTTCTATCGCTACCCCTATTCATGTAGACTGGTCTGACCACCTCCTCATCCCATTCTCTCTTCACCTATCACACTATATACCTCTTGGCCAACCTAACAGGGCTACCTCCTGGTTCCGTGATGCTAAAAATATTAATGTCGGTCCCCTCTGTGAATTTATTTACGCCATTTGTAAAGCGCCTGAATCACCCCAAATGGGGTATCTCCGCGCTAAGGACAGCTGTAAGGACAGGCAGCCAGATTAAAAGAGTAGTGTTTTGAGCTTCTTTCTGAATCCTAAGTAGTTGGTGGTAAGGCGGATCTCAAGAGGTAGATGATTCCATAGTTTAGGGGCGAGATAGGAGAAGAACTTTCCTCCCAATCTGGCATATCTTATGCTCGGGACCTTGAGTAGGCCTTTCCCTACAGAGCGGAGGGAGCGGGGGGGTGATATATTTCACTAGTTTAGCTGTAAGATACGCCGGGCCCATCTGGTTTATGCCTTTGAAAACGATACAAAAGGGGGTGGTGTTGGACGGAGCATCTGAACCAATCAAACACTCACACCCAGTCAACAGATCTGGGTTTGATCCATCACCGTTCTTTATCCCACTCTGCCACCCCAGTTCAGACATGGCCATATGCAAATCAGTCTGACCCTGTGCCTCATGGGAACAATCCAGCCCGAACTGCCAAGCCATGACTTTCCTGGACCGGAAACAAGCTTCCGAGGATCGGTTTCTGGCATTTCAGCCGTCTTCAGCCCGGCTTGCTTGAATCCAGTGGCAAAGTGAGCAAGGGACTCACGTCTGAGCATACCCTGCCAACCTATGGTGAACAAAGCGGTACAAAAGGGGGTGGTGATGGACGGAGAATCTGAACCAATCAAACACTCACACCCAGTCAACAGATCTGGGTTTAATCCTTCACCATTCTGTAGCCACTGGATTCGAGCAAGCCTGGCTGAGGACTGCTGAAATGCCGGAATCCGGTCCTAGGAAGCTTGTTTCCGGGCCCGGGGAAGGCATGGCTTGGCAGTTCGGGCTCGACTGTTCCCATGAGGCACAGGGTCAGACTGATTTGCATATGGCCATGTCTGAACTGGGGTGGCATAGTGGGCTAAAGAACGGTGATGGATTAAACTCAGATATTTTGACTGGGTGTGAGTGTTTGATTGGTTCGGATGCTCCGTCCATCACCACCCCCTTTTGTACCGCTATGTTCGCTATAGGTTGGCAGGGTATGCTCAGACGTGAGTCCCTTGCTCACTTTGCCACTGGATTTGAGGAATCCTGGCTGAGGACGGCTGAAATGCCGGAAACCGGTCCTAGGAAGCTTGTTTCCGGTCCGGGGAAGGCATTGCTTGGCAGTTCGGGTTGGACTGTTCCCATGAGGCACAGGGTCAGACTGATTTGCATATGGCCATGTCTGAACTGGGGTGGCAGAGTGGGCTAAAGAACGGTGATGGATTAAACCCAGATCTGTTGACTGTGTGTGAGTGTTTGATTGGTTCGGATGCTCCGTCCATCACCACCCCCTTTTGTACCACTCTGTTCGCCATAGGTTGGCAGGGTATGCTCAGACGTGAGTCCCTTGCTCACTTTGCCACTGGATTCAAGCAAGCCTGGTTGAGGATGGCTGAAATGCCGGAAACCGGTCCTGGGAAGCTTGTTTCCGGTCCGGGGAAGGCATGGCTTGGCAGTTCGGGCTGGACTGTTCTCATGAGGCACAGGGTCAGACTGATTTGCATATGGCCATGTCTGAACTGGGGTGGCAGAGTGGGCTAAACAACGGTGATGGATTAATCCCAGATCTGTTGAAAACATCCGTCCATGCTCCGTCCATCACCATCCCCTTTTGTACCACTTTGAAAACAAAACAGCAGATTCTAAATTGTATTCTTTTTCGAACTGGCAGCCAGTGGAGTTTGCGCAGCAGAGGGAGAGAGGGGGTACGATAGGGAGCTCCGGTTACCAGGTGGGCCGCTGTATTCTGTACTACCTGCAGGCCTTGCAGAGCTGATTCCTTAGCGGCAATCAGCAAGGCATTGCTAAAGTCCAAACGACTGAGTACCAGAGCATGGACAAGGGTTTTGCGCGTGGGTACCGGTAGGAAATGAAAAACTTTCCGAAGGAGGCTAAGAGCAAGGAAGCAAGCTTTTTTTATAGCCTCTATGTATTCGTCCATTCTGAGATCGTTGTCCATTAGCACCCCTAAGTTTTTGACAACTGTCTTTGGGAGGGGGAAGGACCCAGATCATCAGGCCACCAACTTGGGGACCAGCTGGTGATGGCGTCCTTGAAAAGTATGACTTCGGTCTTCCCTGCGTTGAGCTGTAGGATATTACTGCTCATCCAGGAAGTTATAACTCTCATCCCTTCTTGAAACAACTTTTGGATGTCAGGTGTGTCTTTCTTATACGAATGGATAAGTTGTGTGTCATCCGCGTAGGAGATTGGGATAAACCCAATCTTCCGGAGAAGGGCAGAGAGAAGGGCAATGTACACATTGAATAGGGAGGGACTGAGACATGACCCCTGTGGTACCCCTCTGGTGACTTGAGTGGTTTTGGAAGAAAAAGGTCCCAGTTGGACTGTTTGCGTCCTGTTTCTGAGAAAGTCCTGAAGCCAGGCAAATGCTGAGTTCTGGATGCCTATAGAGCTCAGTCTGTCCTGCAAGATTTGATGGGAAATTGTGTCAAAAGCGGCGGATAGGTCAAGCAGTATAAGAATAACTGCTTGACCATCGTCTGCCAGCATGCGAATATCGTCCGTTACATTGACCAAAGCTAATTCGGTGCTATGCAAAGGACGAAAGCTGATTGGGACTTATCAAGGCAGTGGCAGGCTTCCATATAGGAGGAGAGGTGGGCATTAATGTGTTTTTCCAGTAATTTGCTTAATAAGGGGAGCAAAGAGATCGGGCGGTAGTTGGATACCTCGTTGGGGGAAAGTTTAAGATTTTTCCTAATCTGCATAATCTGCGCATCCTTCCATTCATTGGGGAGACGGCCCTGTGTAATGGAGCTATTAAAGATGGTGCATATAGGCTCAGCTAATTCTGCAGCGAGTATTTTCATCTCTTTAGTCGGTAGTAAGTCTTTGGGAGAGCCTGATTTGGCGGATTGCAATAATAATTTTGTATCCTCGATAGTAAGCAAAGGGAAGTCGTTCAGAGTAGGCTGATTTTTTTTGAGCCGGGTCGTGTCCTACTAGGGAGACATAGTTAGTGTTGGTGGGAGATACTAATATCTTATTGAATCAGCTTTGTTATCACTTCCAAGGCTATACCCGAACCTAGATGTTGACAAACTCACCTCCCAATGCCTCTCAGTCCTTGCAGTCAAAATCAATAACGTCGCTCCACTAAAAAGCTAAAAGATAAGGCCCACTCCCTCAGCACCTTGGTTCAACAAATCCCTCTATGAAGAAAGGAAGCAGCTAAGATTCCTGGAGAAACAATGGAGGCAAGTGCCCTCCACCGATAATTTGGCCACGCTTCGTTCAGCAAGATCCAAGTACCACAAGAACATCTGCCTTGGGAAAGCGTCGCTCTTCAAAACCCTCCTTGACTCAGCCAAAAATAGACCCAAAAAACTATTCGATCTCATCAAAATTCCTAACTGTTCTCTCCCAACCTCCAAGTTGGAGGATTCTACAAAGAAAGCAGCGGATTTCGCTATATTCTTTGACGAAAAAGTGAAATCCCTTGTGGATCAGGTCGCTCACCCTACCCCTCCAGAGGAACGCAAATCCTTAGCCATTTGGCAGAACTTTGGCCCCATCTCTGAAGGTGCCCTTCTCAATTCCATCCTCGAAACAAAGCCCTCCAACCATTCTCTGGTCCCCATCCCCAGTGCCATTGCCATTGACTTCTATACCCATTCCCTTTCCTATTGGACCACTCTGGTCAACCTCTCCCTCTGTCAAGGCTCCCTCCCTGTCTCCTTCAAAACTGGACAGGTCACCTCTCTGCTTAAAAAACCCACTGCTGATGCGAATGACCTCAACAACTTCCGCCCCATCACTAACCTACCCTTTCTTGCGAAGATCACAGCAAGATGTGTCGCAAAACAACTTTCTTGTCATATCAAGGACAATGATCTTCTTGACAATTATCAGTCCGGATTCATCCAAAACTGCGGCACTGAAACAGCCCTACTGCAAGTGGTTGATGACGCGCTGAGGATACTCGATTCGGGGGGGTCCTGTCTTTTAATTCTCCTTGACCTTTCTGCAGCCTTTGACACTGTCAATCACAACACTCTCCTCAAAACTCTGCAACAGAGAATGGGCATGGAGGGCACTGTGCTTAAATGGTTTGCTTCCTTCCTCTCTGGTAGATCCCAAATGATCAAAATAGCGAACAGCCTTTCGTCTCCTGTGGCGGTAGGTCAAGGTGTTGCTCAAGGCTCTATACTTGCACCCACATTGTTCAATCTCCATTTAGAACCACTGGGAAATCACCTAAGTAAATCCGGGATCCACTATCATCTCTGTGCAGATGACACTCAAATCTACCTCAAGGTTGCCTCTAATCATGATCTCGCCATCCTAAGCTCTTCTCTCGACTCCATTCAAAACTGGATGTCAACTCATCAAATGATTCTGAATCCCTCCAAAACTGAATTCCTCCTCCTCCTCCTCTCCTCCTCACTTTCTCCTCCCCCGGTCCAATCATGGATGGATCAGATGAATCTACTTAACTATAAACCTATCATTGTCGAAAGCGCAAAATCCCTTGGTGTCATTTTCGACAAAAAACTCAATCTAATCTCCCACATCAATTCCATTGCAAAGTCTGCTCGACACCAACTGCGCCTTCTTTGGGGAATTTGTCGCTTTTTCCAGGAGCAAGACCTTAAACCCCTGGTGCAATCGCTGGTCCTCTCCAGACTGGACTACTGCAATTCTCTTCTTACTGGTCTCCCCAAATCCCACCTGTACCCCCTTAAATCTGTTCTCCATTCAGCAGCTCGTTTCATTTATGGGGCCAAAAGAAGCGACCACATCACACCGATGTTATCCACCCTCCGCTGGCTTCCCATCGAGGCTAGAGCTATCTACAAGACTGCCTGTCTCACCCACAAAGCCCTGCACTCCTCCTCTCCTCGCTACCTGGCGAATAAACTGAAACTCTCTGGAGGCTCTAGACCTTCACGCAATGCGGAGAATCTACTGCTTGAACATCCCACTTTCAAGAAGGAAAGAACAATGGCCCAATCCTTTTCAGGCAACGCGGTGAGAATCTGGAACTCACTTCTGCCGCAGCTCCAGACCACCACCTCCTCCCAGGCCTTCAAAACGGACCTCAAAGTTCTCCTCCTCCAAAGACACCTCCAAATTTAATTCACGCCCGCTCTATTTTCTGAAGGAAGACCCTCCATTACTGAAAATTCTATTCTCCAGGACTATGGAAGTGCCTTCCCAGTGTGTTCTTGTGGTTGGAGTGTTTACCATTTATTGCATTATTATCCTTGTACCTGTGTTTGGTGCTCTTTTGTAACTTGCACACGCCACTTTTCTCTTGTAACACACTGTTTGCTACCTCTCACATTTGGTTGCTTTTGATACTTGCACAAGTGCCACCATTGCCTACGTAACGTTTGTTCTTGTGCTCGAGTGTCTGCCATATATTGCAGTATTATACCTCTAATTGTACTTTGTTTTCTCTTGTAACCTGCACACATGTCACTTTTTCCTCCTGTAATGTACCGTTTACTACCTCATGTATTTTGTTTGCTCACAAATGTCACTTTTGCCTCCTGTAACTTAACGTTTGCTTTTGTAATCTGTTCACTTGTAATTTTTTCCTCATGTATCATTACTGTTCCTATTGTGAAGCACTCTGATGCCTTTGGGTAAAGTCCGCGCTATATAAAAACGCATAAATAAAATAAATAAATAAAATAAATCAAAGGAGCCATAACCACATGCATTATTTTATATTGTTTTATCTTCACAACACATTTGTCATTATAAAGGCCAATGTTCTTTTTATATTATTTGGGGGTCTTAATTTGGGGAGGGGCCTGAAACATCTATCTCCAGCTCACTCTCACGCAAAAAATCCTAACTCCCTTTACCTATACCTAAACCCATCCCTGAACCCTTTTACCTATACCCATCCCTGAACCCCTTTACCTATACCCATCCCTGAACCCCTTTACCTCTACCCATCCCTGAACACCTTTACCTCTACCCACACCTTACCTCTAACCACCCATCCCTTAATCTTTTTAAATAACCCTGGGCAAAGCACTACTCTACGCTTGCGTAGTTTGCGTAGTATGCGCTACTTCGCACTACGCGAACTGCACGTAGCACAGTTCATACATGAGTAGCATAGCGTAGTGCAGCAGTAATTTTTTGCTTGCTTGGCAGTCCTCAACGTCAAGTTGGTGACTGCGAGCAAGCAAAATGACATCCTGGCGAGACTTTTTCCTCGTTCGCGATCAGCAACATCAAGTTGCTGATCGTGAGCATGGAAAATAAACCTCCCGGCGAGATTCTCAACGCGGGGAGGTCCGCTTTATCATTGCGAGCGGTCGCGTATGCTCGCGACCGCTCGCGATGATAAACTACCAGTCTGCGTTGAGAAAGCTGCCGATCGAGTAAAAATCTACTCGAGCGGCAGAAAACTACAGCTCTCACTGTGCAAGATGCCGTTTTCAATGATTGCAGAGTGCCGGATGCTTGTCCGCACTGTGCAATCATTGAAAACGGCATCTTTCACAGTGCAAACAGGGTACTACGCTGTTTGTGTAGTGCACTTTGCGTAATTTCGCGTAGCGCTACTTCGCAAACTACGCTCAGCCCTACTTTTAACCCTCCCTTTTAAAGTGACACAAAAAAATATATTTTTTAAAAAGTACCGTGCGTACTGGGTGACAACTGGTTTTCTTTTCAAGTTTGAATCCTAATTAAGGGTTGTGTTTTTTTCCCCGTGTTGAGTTGTACTGCAAGGTATGTAACATTTACAACGTGGTGTTTACCATGATGGACGTTACAAGGTAGATCTTTACACCGCAGGTAAGCACAACAAAGGACCTTTAAAGCCGTTTAAAACGCTCTGTGTTTATTACATGAACTATTTTTTGTGATGTAGGGGACCTACTGTTCCTGTAAAAATGTATACCTGTAATGCAGCATAAATCAACATTTCTGTAAAGCCAGACATATTGACATAATCAATGTTTGTTTTCTCCTTTCCGGCTTTCTCTGTAATACCACAACTCCTACCTCTGCCAAATTTGTTATGATGCATTCTCTCTTTTGTCCCTACCACCCTCATTTCCTGTGCACTTTGATGCTGAACGACAATGTAGATCTGACTGGAAGTGCTGAAGACTGCCCTTGGGGATGGATCAGGCTCCCTAACAATTTTACACAGTGTCAATAGGAAAAAGCAACTGCTTCATGACCTGATGAAACCTGCCACTGACTAACACCATACCATTTGAACCCAGGGAGTAGATGAAAGGGAAACACAAGCTTACACCACTCAGTGTCCAAGTAGCTGATATCTACATACACCTATCTGTAACCTGTGGTGTCTAATTGTATTACTCTTCACAGCAGGGCTTGATTAAGTATAAAAAATGAATAAATAATGAGACTCCAGGTCCAGGGGTGCCACATATGTTCTCAATTGTGATCGGTCAATTGTGTTTCATGTGTACACAAGCTGCTAGCTCACTTTCATTTTTCTTTCCAGAATATGGGAATCACCATTACTTTTGGCTGCCAAGGAGAACGATGTCCGAGCTGTCCGAAAACTGCTGGACTGTCCATCGACCGACCTGTTTACAAGAGGTAGGGAACTTTCAATGCACATGGTTCCCACCAAATTTCCAAGTAGCTGGAGCATATAAATGAGGCTTTATCTATCTTTATGTTTGTGTAGTTCCTTTTGAACACACTAGGGGTGCTGTTCTTTAGCCCCACAACCCTAGTTTCAAGACGGTACTTACTTAAACATTTTATTGTCTTTTATTGTGTCTTATGTTCTCATCATTAAATTTAGTAAAGGTACCTGTGAGATTTCTGTTAACCATACATACAGCTTGAAAAGTACACCGTGTTTGCTTGTGTCTTTTTATTGAATAGAAAAGAACCCATTTTCATAATGATCAGCTGTCATTTTATCAACAACATTGCCTAAAAGTGCGTAAAAACAAATAGCAGATACCACAGTAAAATTGAAAATTTAAGTGTGAGATGAGGATATAGCGACGAAGCCAAGTGGAGTGGTGTGGCTCACTGGTTAGAGGCAGCAGACCCGGTCGTGGGCCAGGATCAGCGGACTCGATAATTCTCGCCTCGGTGCCTACTCTAACCAGGAATCACACTCGGCAACTCTGGGCATTAGCTTGCCTCATCTCTACAACGGCCCCCCACATTCTCCGGGGATGCCTGGTTTCACCTTGGAGATACCCAGTAGGGACCATCGCACAGGGATAACCAGGACGGGTTCCCCAACGGTCTACAGCGCCACGATGCCTCAGGGCAGCAGTGCGCTTTACAAGACACATACATACACATACAAGCCTCTCTTTTTGATTGTGGACTGGAGTGCAACCCCAGTGGGTCTTTCAAGACTCGCCTAAGACCTCAGAAGATCATTTCTTGCAAGAGCTGGGGTTAGGTGGTGGCCTATTGGTCATTGCAACATATTGACCTATTGAGGGTTCAACTGGCCATGTAGTCACTCTTTTTGCCTTTAGGCTGTAGGCTAAGGGGCTGCTTTCAGAGCTGGATGGGTCGCCATGGCCCAATCATCAACGCAACCATATTTGAGTCACAGCCTCCAGAATGATGGGACTGGTTTGAACTTTTTTGCCAGTTATAGGTCTCCAGTCTAGCCCTCTCTCCTCCTGCCCCACTGTCTCTTCCTTCTATTACACACTCTCTACAAGTTACATGTATGTGCTTTGTCATCTGCAGGTGCTGTGGGCGAGACCGCGCTCCATGTAGCTGCTCTGTACGATAGTTTTGAGGCTGCACGGGCCATACTGGATGCAGCACCGGATCTCGTCAATGAGCCTATGACATCCGAACTCTATGAAGGTAAGACGCGGAAGAAACTTGGGGCCAACAAACGTTTTTGCTAGAGAATGATGTATAGTATTGGTATGATGAAATTTGAAAGAAGACCTGGTCTTGTAGAGAGCAAGGTGAGGTGACTTTACCCAGGACATAGGGCTGTGCCTTCATAAAACAATAGTGCCTTTAACTCTCTTATCCTGAAAAAGGGACTATGGTCTGTACTCCCACTATGCCAGCTACCTTTGGTACATGCAGATACTTCTCTGCAGGCTCCAGAACTTCCAGAAGGATGAGGCTAATCAATTTCTGAAAGTATGCAGAGCTAGGCAACTTTAACTAGCTTCCCATCACCAATAAGATTCAATCCAAACCTCTGTGTGATGTGTACCCAGCTTACCATAGAGGAGACCCTTCTTTCCTCATCAAATAATTTACTTGCTACCCACTAACCATGGGTGTGTGACATTGAGCATCTTCTTTTATGCTGTATCAAGAGGTATTTAACATTTACATTTTACAAGCTTGCTTAATATCAAGAATTTGTGCAACATTTAAAACAATTGTTTGTAAAAAGCCATCAAATTATCTTGCAAAAGTGGTTACATTTTTCCATTAGAAGCATCTTTAGTAAAAAAAACTTTTGTACTAAAACCTTTATTTTTATTGTGGGAAACTTTTTTGCCTAGCAAAGATGTGTAAAAATTACCAAAAATGGTGATCTTTGCACAACTGTGTCAGTGGGAAATCATTCTCCAGACTCACCTTCAAATGTCCTCTTTGATCAAACTTGAAGCCTGGTAGAATGCTGTACCATCTATGTTGTCATTTCTCATTTTTGGTACTTAATGCGGGAAGTTTCAAATATGCATTCGTAACCACCGCCTCTGTTGGTTTGTTGCAGGACAGACACCACTACACATTGCTGTGGTGAACCAAAACTTGAATCTGGTGGAACTGCTGATCAACAGGGGAGCCAATGTTTGTCTTCCACGAGCCATTGGAACCTTCTTCAAACTCAGTTCTCACAACCTCATCTATTTTGGTAAGAGTTTTCAGCTAGAGGATCCTTAAGCTTGAAGTTCTTAAGTCTCTGTGATATTGATGGAGACAACTAGAGTATCCTTGCTTGTGAGGATAGTCACTTGACATCTTCAGAAAAGGGAAAGGGGTACATCATCCTTGCTAAGCTCTCTCGTGCAGTTACTCCTCATTTTTCCAGCTGCTTCCGTTTGGTCTATTTCCACTTCATCCTCATGGGCTCTGGATGGGCCATATGAACTTATATAAGAGAAAGGTACTCCTCAGAATACGTATGAGGTCCAAGAGTTGGGGGGAAAGAACAATTAACAATGAAATGGACTCTTGTCAGACCTACACAAATTTTTAAGCGGCCTCCATTAGGCTCATGTAAAGAGCGGGTATGACTAAAACACTCTGGATAGATACTTATATAAAAAGAGTTCTATCTTCATTTTATTATTTTTTTAATATTTCAAGGTGTCAAATTATAGAAGGGACAAAAATATTTTTTTTTTGTTTGTCTAGTCGACTTTCATTTTTAAATGCATATAAAACATTGGTTCATTTGACAATCTATAGAACAAACATGGTACAAAGGTAATTCATATTACTGTGGCAAGTACAAATTTACAAAAATAACAAGTGGTTAATAACAGAATAACAATAACAAACATCCATCATTCATAATATCTGCCAAAAGTGTCTCAAACACACCACACACTCATGCACAAAAGGAAAGAAATATATACAGGAAACTCCAAATGTTTAGAATGACAAACACTGAGTCGTGACCACAGTGGTAAAAATCAATCAAAGAACAAGCTTTCCACTGGTATGTTGTCATATGTGCGATTCCCTTGTTGTCTGTCGATGCACGTTTCGGTGGGTTTAATTTACTTCCACCTTCATCAGGACAGTATGTTTTGATAAACAAATCACAGAGGTGAACAAGGGGTTCCCTAAAAATGGGCCATATTCATCTCCTCTCTTTCAATGAGAGAGGATTTAGATTGATGTTCATCGGGGGAGACGAGTAAAGAAAATGTGTCCTTTCCCATTTCTCAGGTCTCCCCTAAAATGTTTAGGTATTTATGGAGAATTATGCTTAAGGATGATAAAGCTGCGCTTTTGATTTGGTCTGCCTTCATTAGCAAATTTGTCAATAACACTTCCACTCCAAAATTTACCCAAAAATTCTGAGTGTAGACACTGCTTGTCCACACTTCAGCTTTATGGGCCAGTTGGCTGGAGATGATTTGTGACTGAAAAGAATGGACAGAATGTTGAAAGCTTCCCTGTCTGAATGATGTACTGTGATGGAATATTCTGACGGTGTCTTCATAAGGCTTCCAGAAGGCCTCATGAAGTGTTGAGGCTCTTTTGAGGAGTTCACCTGGTGCCTTCAAAACCAAAGATTCCCCCGGCTGAGATTCCATGCCAAGTCGGATACCGAAGTCAGAACGGGGTGCGTGTTCACTTGATAGTACATACATGTTAGTGCGTGACCAAAGGCATTCAGGTCTGTTTTGGATGAAATGTTATAGTGAAATCATGACTCGCAGCTTCCCTTCCAGTTAACCTCCTACTTCAAACTGTGGCTTTTGTGGGCTGTGAAAGCCACTGATATGAGGACTGCATTGGATTTCCCTGTGCTTTTCTGAGTTCAGATCAGTTCAGATTGGCATGATGTCAAACAGCTATGAGGTGGATGGCTCTCAAGCGTGTTATCCCTCAAAGCATGTTGCAGCAAAGCTTCAGCAGATCAACACCAGCAAAGAATTCTGGCCTACATGGTTGGAGAAAATGTGCTTGAGTTTGTTAGACAGCCTAAAGTGTTTAATTGCAACATTAATATTCCGGTAACATCTGTGAAGAATACTGTACCAGAATTACCCTTGATCAAAGCATCTGCTCTTTACGGCAGATTGCCATGGTTCTCTTGAAGTTCTGAGGAGTGTTCCATCAAGGATCTTTAAAAAGTATATTTATTTTCCGTAATGCATTTTCAAGTTGAATGGCCTCATGTCTTTCAGAACTTTTGTGTTGTGTGGTTATTTAGCGTTTACATGACAGTGTTGTATTGAGAGACCTGATCCAAGCTTGGCCTTCTTAGTTAGGACAGTGAGACACATTCCAGAAAGTTGTGATCCTTTGGTAAGTTTGTTCCATGACTGTATGAGTCGGTTGAAGGAGTCTTTTCCAAAGTCAGCTCGAGGGACATTATTAAGCAGGTGGTGGGTCTGTGGTTACTCATGAAAGTTCTGAAGTAGAGATTGGTGAACATCTGTGCTATTCATACAGATGGGGCTAAACGAAGAAGAGACCACTGAAGAGATCAGTTTCTAGTATTTAACCAAGTCTGCAAATGTATCATCAGTGGGAGATCCATACTGTTATTTAAAGCTGAATTCTGAGATCTGGGATAACTAACTTGGGTTAAAGTGGGCTGTTGCATGCCAGAGTTTTAGGATAGAGACATAATATCCTTTTCTACAATTAATATAGATGTTAATCCTTTATATAGTCTATCATTGTCGTAAAAGCCTGGAATGCTTCGACCCTTGTGAGTTTTTGATTTTCATTGAATTTCTAAATATGCTTGTAGAAATGATGCTTTGAATAACATTGTTCTTTTATACGTTTTGTTCACCTCGGGCGGGAGCTGGGAAATGTGTAAGAAGTCTGCATATTACTGACATTCTATTATATCCCAATTTCTAGGTTTTTTCATCTGTCTTTATTCAATCATCAGAGTTACGGTGAACCAAGCATATCTCTTGGCTTGGTGAACTGATCATAGGATAAGGGGTTGAACTGCCAACCTTGTTTAGTTGAAGGAGGCTTTTATTCTAGCCAACAACAGTTTTGTTAAGGTTTGACTTGAAGTTCTATGATGCAGCTACAAGGACATCATTTGTCTGTAGTTTCAGGTTTTTTAAACCTAATTTTTCAGATGTTATGATCTTGGCATGAATGAGTGAAGGGTGGAAATACAATGGCATGAGCTGTTGATCTAACGAGTCAACTTTTAAAATGGATGACTGTTAGGTGAGATGTTGCTGTTCCTTATAAGGTTTAGGGTTCCCCCTCTTTACTTCATAGGGTGCTTGGTAAATTGGCCTTGTGTGTTTCTGGTGGGGTTGTTTTGTTAGAGGTACGAAGAAAGTTTGACTCCCATTTTATCGATCTGCCCGATCCTATTAACGGAAAGAACAATTTAACAGAAAATATTTTTTAATAAGTATGGTAGGAGATCATGTCTGTTCGCTTTACTAGTCTGTATGAAAGGGGGGTCCCCACAAATAATAGCAGCTTTCATAAAATGTTATCTCAAAGCAGAACAGCTACTGATAGCAAAAGGTCTGAGGAATGTAATGTAAAGATGGCTCCATTGCGATTTTATCCCAACAGAGTACAATAAGAACTTCTGTGATATTTAAATGAAATTTTTAAAAATTGACTCACAATATACTAGTATACCTTTTAATGTTTTTATCTCTGCAATATATTATGGTTTTTATTAACTGAAATAAAACTACCTTTGACATCTGTTGGAGGTACTTTGCACCAGTTTTAAGTGGTTTTAGCACCATTTGTAGGTACATTGCCCCACTTTTGTTGGTTTCTTTCATCATCATTTATTTCAGATGTTTGTTTTAGAATAATGCTTTGCACTGCACCTCTAGACTGTATTTCATGTAGATCCCTGCTTCCTTTGCAGGTGAACATATCCTATCCTTTGCCGCTTGCGTAGGACATGAGGAGATTGTGCGATTACTTATTGACAAAGGAAGCAACATTCAAATGCAGGATTGTCTCGGTAAGAAATTATCAGAATCTATTAGGATAACTGAGTGAGACATGTATACCTAGTGTTGTGATTGACAGTGGATTGGAATTGTCAGCACAAGGAATTTAATCTCATTTATTATCACATGAGCATCAGTGTTAAAATACCTTGCTTGAAGCTCTACCATAAAGGAGGTGTGAAATACAGCGCATATTTAAAACAGAAAAACATATTTTAGGACAGACTATTCCCTGTGCAAAGGTAACCAGGAACGCCTGGTCTTCTAAGTATTTGCAAACATTGAAGATCCGCGAGTCCTGTAACTTTGGGAGCCCGCCTTCAGAGCGCTTACCTTCATGCTGTGCTTGTTGGACTGAAGGCGTAGACTTGCAAGCGCTTCTGAGTTGCTCTTCACCGTAGTCATGGCAACAGTTGTCTATGCATGCACCCAGTCTGAATGAACTGAACACTCCTCAATCTCCAGCAACCAATCACAAACCCTCTGCTAAAATGGGAAAAAGTTCACATCTAACCCTAGGGACATTTGTGTTGGTGAAGCACTGAACCTATGGCTATATTCATTTTCTTTGGCTAAAGATTGGTGATAGTACATTTAACGTGCACCTGATTCAGGGAGCCTCACACATCCAATGTTTTTATTCCAGAGAAATGTTAATAACTGTATATTAACAATAAATACATCTAAATAATGTATGTATACGTGCCATTCCTGCCATATATGCTTAACTATTTTGCTATTTCTAAATGAAGAAAAATATCCTAGTAAAAATTCTTAAATGAACAATCTTTTACAAATTATGAAAAATACTTAGACCTAGCTAATAATTTAACACAGACGCAATATATTGAATTTCAAACATTGCTCAATGATTAAAAATGTTGCTAATCAATTACTCATATGGGAATCAATTAGAGGGCATTGCATTTGAGTTAAGACATCATCATGTAATGTCAGTGTCTTTATAAATAATTCTAAGTCTTCAAAAAGTGCAAAACTATTTAGAGCCTTAGAAAGTTATTAATAGCGGTTGGATGAATCCTCTACTCCTCTCTGTTTCTCCTTTCATTACCTCCCTGTCATTGGCCTCAGGCAATACTGTGCTTCATATCCTGACACTGCAGCCAAACAAGACCTTTGCCTGTCAGATCTATGACCTGATCCTCTCCTATGACAAGGGGGAGGATGGGCAGTATCTAGACATGATGACCAACAATCAGGGGCTCACGCCATTCAAGATGGCCGCCGTGGAAGGAAACACTGTGGTGAGTAGAAACCTCTCGCCTCTTTTCAAGTGACTTTAGCTTTTTATTTTTTATATGCCTGCTCTTCAGAATTCTTGTACACTTTGTAGCCATATGTTTTAGAGGACTTGCATGTTTATAATGTATTATCATTTGCTGCACAAGTGATAGGAAATACCTTGACATCATATTTATTTATTTTATTTATTTATTTTATTTAGGAAGTTTTCTATAGCGCTGTCAAGACCCGGAGGTAGCAGAGCGCTTTACAGTAATAGAATAACAAAATCTGTATAAACATATACATAACATAAACATGAACATGAACATAACATATGTAAGGTATAAGCATTCAATGAGTGACATTGTAAGCGGTACATGGGTGAGTTGCCGAGCTTCTTTCGTTATGGGATTCACTGTAGTCACATAGTTCAGGGGTTGCTTGCTGACCCCGGTTATCCACAGCCAAGGGAGCGGATCAGGAACAGGGATTTGAGTTGCCTTTTGAATTCCACAAAAGAAGGAATAGTTCTGATGTGCGGGGGGGATGGAGTTCCAGATTTTGGGGGCGTTTCCAGTGAAGGAGCAGTCCGCTGTTCTTTTCTTTCTGGTTTTGGTTTATTTGCCAGGTATTCGGGTTTGCCGGTATGGAGGGCTTTGTGGGTTAGGCAGGAGTTTGTGATCCACCGTATCGAATGCTGCAGAAAGGTCAAGGAGAATGAGGAGGCAGCATTTGTCTGAATCCAGAGATCCGTGGATATCGTTTATGATGTTCAGCATCGCTGTTTCTGTGCTGCATCCTTATCTGAAGCCAGACTGGAGGGGGTCTAGGAGATTGATGTTGTCCAGATGATGAGTCAGTTGCAGGAGTACACAGCGTTCCAATGTTTTGGCTAGTAGAGGGAGGTTAGATATTGGTCTGAAGTTGTTCAGGTCTGTTGAGTCAAGACCTGGTTTTTTCAGCAGGGGGGTAACTTGCCCAATTTTTAGGCAGTCAGGAACCACTCCGTTTTTTAGGGAGCTGTTTATGATGGTGCCCCATATAGGTGCAAGAGAGTATTTCATTTTCATGATTAGTGAGGGAGGGATGGGGTCAGAGATATGAGCTGATGGTTTGGAGGACGAGATCAGCGAGATTATCTCTGCGTCTGGGACGGGGCGGAAACTAAGCCAGAGGGTGCTCAAAGAGCCGGGAGAGAGAGCCTGAGGAGCAGCCGAGCTGGTCTTCTTGGGGTGTGAATTGTTGGGGTCAAGTGAAAGTTAAATTTTTGTGATCTTTTCGTTGAAGAAATTGGCAAAATTGTCGCAAAGATCTTTGGACGCTAGCACAGAAGAAGACAGTGGTTTGGACGTTTGTTGCCTGATGATGCTGTAAAGTTCCTTCGGTCTATTTTTGGCTTTGTCCAGTGCCTCGCGGAAGAAGCTGGATTTTTTGTTTTTGATGTGGTTGTTGTATTTCCTTCGGGCTGCTTTCAGTTGATCACGAAGGATGGCCGTTGGGTTGTTTCTCTACTTTCTTACCTTGGCTCTTAGAGTTCTCCTTTCTGCGTTGAGGTCAGCATTGAACCACGTTCTGGAAGGGTTAACTCTGCTTCTTTTGAGCTTTAGTGGCGCAAGTTTGTCGAGTATGGACACTAGCTCGGAGTTGTAGCAGTCGATGAGCTCATTGGTGGAAAGAAACGCGCTTTGTTGGCCGGAAGAAGAGAGCTCAACTGATCATCCAGGATATCCAGGGGTATTTGAGAGATGTTTCTTGTCCATTTGGGGGGGTTTTGGGGGGGGTTATGTGAGGTAATGGGGTGATTGATATGAAAGAGGATCATGTGGTGGTCTGACCAGTCGACGGGAAGAATGTGGTTGATCGTGATTGATTTCTTTTGTGAGATGATAGCATCCAGTGTTGCTCCTTTGTAATGAGTCTCAATGTTGTAGCAAGTTGTTATCATGAAGGAGGCTGGATAGCGATTGGATTAGGGGATTGTGCGTCTCATTCCAGCGAAGATTCAGATCCCCAAGAATTAGGTTATTGGAGTCACCGAGTGTGCCTTGTGCAATCAGGTCGGAAAGTTGTTCTCCAAAAGGGTTGTTTTTACCTGGGGGGTGGTAGAGCAGGTGACACCGTAGAGAGTCTTTGTCATTAGTCTTGATGATGGTGGATAGGCATTCGAAAGAATCGTAGTCAAAAGAGGTGGTTTCTGAGATTTCCAGGCTGTCCTTGTGGATGATAGCCACCCCTCCTCCCCTATGCTCTATCCTGTCTTTGGTAATGAGGGAGAAGCCAGGTGGTACCAGCAAGTCAAGGCAGGGAGGGGATATCTTATTTAGCCAGGTCTCTGTGAGGAACGCAATGTCAATATCGTGAGTGAGGATGGCTTCAGCTTGTTCTGTTGCGTGCAGTGACGCCGATCTACAGTTGATTAGCAAGCAATTGGAGAATTGCTCTTGATTGCTGGCCGATTTATCTTTGATCTCCCTTGGTATGGCGGTGAGGACCGGGTATCTCTGAGGTTTAGTGCTGGGAGGGACTTTCCGGTGACCTGTGATTACTTGGATTTTGGATTTGGGAGAATCTAATGCGGTGGTGTTGTATGTGGCGGCTAGTAGGGCTGCTTCGCTGTCTGACATAGGTGCTGCTGATCTTAAAGGCCTTGAAGTCAAGTGTTTTGTGTCTGATAGGGGGTTTGGAGGAGTGTGTGAAGGAGTATGAGTCTTGGACCTGGGGAAGGGGTCTCCGGTTTTTGCACTCTGCTGTAGGCAGGATTCCGAGATCTTGAGGGGGGGGGGGATAGTGAAGCTGGGTACTAGAGGTTTCTGTGGGCCTAGGAGAGCTGTTAGCGTTGCTGGAGTGAGCCGTCAGCGGGGGGCATTTGGAGGGTCTGCGGGCTATACCTAGGTTAGAAAGGATCTCCAGTAGGCCCTGGGTGATCGTGACAATCTGGTTTTTGAGAGCCGCCAGGCGTTGTGGTACAGAGTTGAGGGAGGGGATGGGGGTATCTGGGGTAGCACCAGGTGTGTTGTGGTTCGGGTTGGGGGGTTGAGGGGTCCGGGGAGAGGACGGGGGAAGGGGAGGGGAAGGTGCAGGGGAGGACTTTGAGTGACTGTGAGCTGGGATGGGACTCGAGGGGAGGGGGGTTCCTGAAGGCGGAGGAAAGGGAGGGGAAGGGACAGGAGGAGACTTTGAATGACTGTGCGCTGGGATGAGGCTCATGGGATCAGGTTGAGGGATCAGGGTGCGGTTGATGGGATCAGGTTGAGGGATCAAGGGAGAAGGCGGGGGAAGGGGAGGGGAAGGGACAGGGGAGGGCTTTGAGTGACTGTGAGCAGGGATGAGACTCGAGGGGAGGGGGTTACTGAAGACGGAGGGAGGGGAAGGGACAGGGGGAGGCTTTGAGTGACTGTGAGTTGGGATGAAGTTCGTGGGGCGTGAGGTTCCTGGAGGCAAGGAAGTATTGTCAGTAGGGGGATGAGGGAGGCGGTAACTGGGGGAGGTGTGGCTGTTGGAAGAGGGGATTGAAGGAGGGGTTGGAGTTTCCTGTTGTGGCTGATTGGTAGTAAATGCCCATTGTGAGACAACGGGGCGAGGGGGGGCGTAGCAGGCAGGAAAGATGTCACGGAGGAGAGGATGATAGTCTTCTCTGTTAGTAGTGAGGGAGGGCGGAGAGGGGGTTGCGGCGTGGTGAGGTAGGGTTGGGGAGGTTGATCTTAATGTGGGGAAAAGGACGTCGAAGGCTTCAAGGTTCTCGTTATTGGCCTGGATAAGGACCGTGCCGTTGGTGTAGATGGTCACCGTAGTGTAGCCTCTACCGACCGATCTAAAAGGTAGTATAGTGGTAAGTTTGCAACTATGGGGAGTGGATGTGGTTTTGGCGATAAATAGTTGCGTTCTGATCACAGAGATCCAGTAATCAGGTCTCTCAGTAGGGAATATAAGGTCCATCTTAGTCGGACCATTTGCAGACGAGTGGTAGATGTCTAAAGGTACATTTCTAGACTGGCTGGAAGTAATAGAGTTTCAGATGATCTGCAGAAGAAACAAATAAATATTGTCAATTGTTTGGTATTTGATAAGGTGGACACCTTGGTCCAATAAGGTTTGCAGTCCCTTACAGAGAGTGCTTCTCTTTTAGGTACAGTATGTAATCTGGTTGACACTCAATCGCAGAAACCAGAGAGTGAGGGGGAGGAGAGGCAGAATATAGTATGGAAGATTGCAAAGTTTTTCACCTGGCATGAAAACACTGGTATTTGCAACAAGTTATGTCACACTTATTCTGAATGAATGAATGTGATGCTTGTAACGCGTGTGATTACCCAGAAGCACATCCATGCAGTGGGCTTACCCGCCTCACCTAGCAGAGGATTTAGATAGTGGCTGTCAAAAGGCAGGTTTTCAGCATTTTATGCAACAGCAGGTGGTCTGGCTGAGAGAGGAAGAGGGCTCCTATGCACGGCTGTAAGAAAAGAGGAGAAGCAGCCACAAAGACCAGCTTGGCGGACTGAGCTGGGTCCAGTAGCGATTTGGCCTTTGAGAAAGGACTAGAGACAGTAGGAGCATCAAAAAGTCGAGCAGAGCAGTACATGCGCGCTGCGCTAGGTTCGATCTAAAAATAAAAAATACGTCACTCTGGACCTGGTCTGGATCTTGGTGGCCAGCCTACTCCATCACAACTGTGACGGATATCCCGTTGGTCAAAATATAAATCTCATTATATCCTATGTAATGTACATTTCGGCAGATGGGATATCCGTCACTGTTGTGACTGCGTAACCTGTCCGCCAAGATCTAAACCAGGCTGTCTGTCTTAACAATGATCTCAGAATAAGGAAACACTGTCCCCAGGCGGTGGAAGAGGTAAACCAAAAACTGTCAGAGCGGGCAAAATCCTGACGTTTGTGAGGTATCGCTGGCAAAATTGCAAATGTTTTCATCACATTGCATACATTTACGCGTACATCCAGTGGCCCGCAATGTCACCATTTCTTTAGTAAAGTTTTGAATCCCTGTGCCAGGTAAGGAGATGTCAGCACCTGCTGGCAAATGTGGCACACAGGTGTACATTTTTGGAAGAGTGATCCAATTCGTGCAGGATACACATTAATATACACAGATGTTGGGTCTCTGGAGCCAGCCACACCACTGTAACTTATATTTTAGTTTTAATACAGTGCTTCTGCTCACAGTTCTTGAGAATTTCTAAGTGTTGTAAAAGACCAATTTATTGATACCTTGGATGGATGTAGGCCTGATTTAGGTCTTGGTGGACGGGTTACTCTGTCACAACGGTGATGGATATCAATGGTTGCAGCAGTGGCTGGGACATCGCAGAGGGTTCATCAGAGAAATGGCCGAAGAGTGGATGATATTGGAGCACGTATAGAATTCTCGTGGTTGGCATTGGTAAAAGAGTAGGTGAAAAAGACTTGGACCCACATTCTTTGGCTCTACCAGCTTCTGAATAGAATTATCAGTCAGTACTGGGAAAGCTTTCTCCAGTAGACACTTAGAATGGGGGTGTAATCTCATGCTTGAATATCCTTTGACAACTAGTGTTGCTCCGATGGCTGGAGCTTGTTCACATAGCTAAGGTGCTATGGTACCTCCTACTCCCTCTGCCTGGATCAAAGGTGAGGTGGTCTATGACATCATTGGAGGTGTGATTGTCTGTGCTAATCAGATCCATCTCCAATTAAATCGTCAGGCCATATATTATTACTTAATCGTTAAACTCAACAAATTACCGAACAAATCTATAATATCAATGATTCCAATAGACTTGAACCAAGGTTCAATCAGTTTCTATTCTTTCAAAATAATGAAAAAATTACCAATATATTATTACTTAATCGTTAAACTCAACAAATTACCGAACAAATCTATAATATCAATGATTCCAATAGACTTGAACCAAGGTTCAATCAGTTTCTATTCTTTCAAAATAATGAAAAAATTACCAAGCAAACTTTTGATCACATTGTAGGAAGAGTAAAAATGTGCTACGAAGTTGGAGGAAGAAATAACACGATGACGCTTTCCGTGAAGGATGCCCGATCCATAACTCTCTTTGGAGTGCCCTGGATCAGTCCAGTACTGCTCTGCATGAATCCACTCAAGGTCGGCACAAGTCATGAGTGAAACAGTCCTGAGGTTCCTCAGGGGTCACCTTGTGTGACAACACAGTACAGCATCCAGAGGGAATAATTCACAGAATGGATAATCACCATGGTTGGTACACTGTAGTGAAAGGACAGATATTTTCCAAAACTCACCTCCGCAGTTATCAAAATAGAATAAAGGGGCAAAACTTTATTTTTTACAAAACTGTTTCGAGTTGACAAATGAGTATATGTCATTCCAAGATGGCCGCTCCAATCCAGAAGGCCTGGTTCCTTCTGTGTTCCCTATCACAGGGTGGGCACTCCATTCCCCCATTCTTTAATTAATAGCTTAGTGTTGTATTTAGATTCCGCCAGCTACCCTATTGGGGGTTGGGGCTGGCTGAAGAGATTCCCCACATGGATGCCATGGCGTGTTTAGCGGGAAGAATTTCAAGACAATATATCATAAGTGAGGAAGGCATTCAGACCCTAGCAGACCAGACTAGAGAGTAGGGTTTATAAGGGAGTGTAGGTGCAACAACTAGGGAAGCTTCATGAGTAGGGTGACCAGGTGACTTCATTGTATTTGCAGTTCTGAGTTTTCTATTGACATATGAATTTATTCTGTGAGTTGTTGTCTTGGTTAATTTAAATTGAGCCATTTGGATCAACAGACTTGATATTAATGACATGTAAAATTAAAGTCCAGGAATTTGAAAAGTGGTGGCATGGAGCCACAGGGCTTTAAGTGGGATGAAATAACTGGGGAGTCTCTCAAAGGGCCGTGGCCAATGTAATAAGGGCATGACTTACAAACACAAACCAGAAAATGTGCGTTTAGCATAATGTGCCACCCGACTGGTATTTTGCTGTTTGTCATTATATCCAGATATATAAAGCAACAAGTAGCATTATACCTAGGACAAGCTAGGACTATTTGCTTTGTCAATGGTTGTTAGTTGCATAAGTAACAAGCATTTGCAATGCAATAGGTTTGAGCTGTAGACATTGTAATTGACAATGCCTTTTATTTATGTGGTTTGAAAACCTACAAGCAGTGCGTAAGCACGCACTTTATACTTATAGTTGCTGCTTACGAGATGCAAGGTTGGCAGTAAAAGAGGCGCAGTTGCTGCAAAGACTAAACGTACAAAATGGGAGCTTACACACTGCTTGCAGGTTTGCAAAACACATAAATAAAAGGCATTGTCATTTGCAATGCTAATAGCTCAAACTCTCGTAAATGTGAGACCTATTGCATTGCAAATGCATGTTGATGGCTTGCCTTGTCCATCTTGTTTATATCCCACCCCTGGAGCATTGCTAACTTACACGTGTCCCTCTTCTGTTCACTTTTAGATCCCTGCTTTTTTCTCTCACCTTAAGCAGTTCACTAGATTGCATGTGTTTTCCAGCTGTCTCTCTAGTGTTGTTCTCTTTCCCCTTCCATGCTCTGTGTTGCTTTCTCTCGCTCACCAGCCATATGTTATTATTTGCTCATTGATTCTCCTTCCCACCCCTCCCTCTGAGGTGCTTCCTCCATCCGTTACCTCCTTCTCGGTCACCCATTGCTTCTCTGTCCACCCTCCCTGTTAGTTTCCCTCTCCGTGTCTTCAATCTTTTTCAACAGTTTATTCTCCTCCTCATCCCACACTCCATGATGATTCCCCCACCCTGGCCCCCGTGTTGCTTGCCCCTCTCCGGTGCTTCAGGAACAAAAACCACGTGTCCTTTTGTACGCATGAACTTGCATGGAGTGCGCCTACAATACACCAGGACTGCTGGGTCATAGCACTTTTTTTTAGATTTATTTCCATTAGCCATGCTCCTCAGCATCAGGGGTGCCCTATACCCTGGCTACAACCCATTGACAAAATCCAGTAGGTAACAAAGGTGAGACCTATTGACTTTGCAGTGCTGTTTTTGTTATTATATTTTAACCTGCTCCTCATGTCAGTTTGTTGCTTGCCCGCTCCATCTCCGTTCATGGTCATTATGTCTCTCACTGTCCCCACAGATGTTCCACCATATTGTGCAGAAAAGGAAGCAAGTGCAGTGGACCTTTGGCCCAATGACGTCCACCTTGTATGATCTCACCGGGATAGACTCGTGGGGCGATGACCTCTCGGTCCTGGAACTCGTCGTCTCTGCGAAGAAAAGAGAGGTAAGTGCTGGAGTTACAGTCAATCCATGCGCGTCACTGTGCTGGCACATTTTGGCAGCTTCGTGGCATCTGTTTCGGCTTCACTTATTCAACTAACCATCAGCAGTAGTACTCAATCTTAACATGACATTGGAAATTGTTCTGACCAAGTATTCCACATTTTGTACCAGCTCTGGGGCTTATTTACAAGAAACTGATGCATCTCCGCGTTAGAGCAAAAATGCCTCAGTTGCCTTGCGCCAGGCAAAGAAACACTTGGTCCGCCATGGATGCATCGTATTTAAAATACAGCGCACCATGTCGCAAGGACTGACCGATATGTCAGAATCCTGACGCATCTGTTGGCACAAAAGTCACGCATTGCTGGAGTTGGTCGTAAGTCTGACACAACTCCATCAATTCTTGGGGAAGGTCTATACCAAATACAGTGCATCAGTCTTTGCGCCTGCCCCAAGCAGGAGTCCGGTTTTGATGCACTGGTGTCCTTGAAGTGGCAATCTTGTAGATTTCACGGCGTCACTTCTACAAGGCTTTCTTGTGGGGGTACGCCCACCTGCATACATTATACCTGATGCAGGTGTAATGTGGCACAGGGGTTTACAAGGTGACGTATCTGCCTAGATGCGTCATGTTGTAAATAGGCCAAAACCTGACGCATTGTTTACGCCATCGGTGCATCAGAAAAAGTGACGCAATGGTGGCGCAAAAGTGTCTCAAGAGGCTTGTAAATAAGCCCCCTTGTGTCAAAGTAGAGTATAGTAGGTGATAATGTATTTATAGCTATTATAGGATAATTTATTTAAGCTGTGTAACTTGTGAAACAGCACAGGATACAAAAGAACAGAAGCAAAGGTGCTAGGAAAAGGTAACTCTCAGCGCTGATATTTACTGACATCTTCACCTATGATGCTAATTATGCCTTAAAATGTTAACATCGCACATGTCTCGAGGGCTCTGGCAATGCAATCTACATTACTGTTGGAAGTGGGCCTGCTTTCACACTGCCTTGACAAAGTATATGCAGTAGACCTGTGTACTATCTACCTTTCCTATGTGACTCTTAGAGTATATCCATTCATATCCCTTCCCTATGTATAGAGAGATAACTCTAATCACTAGTATATGCAGTAGACCTGTGTACTATCTACCATTCCTATGTGACTCTTAGAGTATATCCATTTGTATCCTTTCCTTGAATATCTCTTCCTTGTGTGACTTTACAACTTGTATATTTGCAATTCCTTATGTATTGCAATTGGTTCTTATGTAAAGCGCACTGACACCTTCGGGTAATGGTCGCGCTATATAAAATCGCATTAAATAAATAAAAAATAAAAAAATAAAAAAAAGTTTAACATCCAAATACAGCAAATGCAGCTGAAAGGTGAACAGTCAACCTTTGTGAAGTACCTTCCGCTGTAGAGCAACAAGCGGTGCTGCATTTTTTGTAACTTTTGATCCGTTTGAGTTGCAAACACATTCTTTTATTTAAATCATGAAAGTTATGCAGCTTATGATGGGTTATGTGGCAAATGTGGCAAATTCACAATTATGCGGAAAAACCAGTGACCCTGCCCAATAGTTAGCGATCTTCTCTCTCTTACTCTCACGCCTCCTTGCTACCTCCCTTCCCTCTGATCACTCATTCGCCTTCCTTCCTTCTGCCCTTTCAGGCTCGTCAGATTCTAGACCTCACTCCAGTGAAGGAGCTGGTGAGTCTCAAGTGGAAGAGCTTTGGCCGGCCCTACTTCTGGTTCCTGGCGGCCCTGTACGTGATCTACATGATCTGTGTCACCATGAGCTGCATCTACCGACCTCTGAAGATCAAAGATCCAGGCAGCGTCAACAGTTCAAGGGACATGGCAATACTTGTGCAGAAAAACCTGCAGGTGAGTACGGGTCAAGGGTGGAAGGGATGACACTGGACTAGGAAGACGGGCAGCCGAACCGGAGAAACTTTAACCCTTTGCCTGCTTCGTAGTGATGCGTCCGTCCATTGGCCGACGCGGCCCGGTCAACTCCGCTAAACCGCCGCACCGCAGCGGAATTGCCGCCACGGTTAAACATTTTGTTTCAGAGTATGGTATATTTCTTTCCATATAACTCTAAGACCTCTCATCAAAGCAGAATGTGTTCATTAACTCCCAAACATCCTTCTAAAACTTTCATCTCCTTACTACTTCCTCTTTCAAATCCATTCCCATCACCCTAACCCTACTCTAACCTCTACCAAGCATACAAACATTTCTACATTTCTAGAGCACACTTCTAACACAACTAATGCACAAAACAAATTTACTAATCTATTAACTATTAACCTCTAATCTTAGGTTCAGGGTACTCTCTGCAAAGTGCTTCAATGCCTCATCTGGGGTAGAAAGCATTATATAAATACCATTTACAATTACAATGGGGAGTCTGTTCATGAAACTAAAGCTTACATTTTGGTCTACATAAAGCACTAAACCTAAAGTTAGAAATTGATATAGGTTAAACCCATACAAGTTGGATATCTGTAATCTAACTTGACAACTAGTGTGAAACATACTGGATTCTGTCAGCCTTGAAGCATCAACAAGTGGATATGAAATCATTCAGATATTGAGACAATAGCCGTAACCTATTAAGAGCCTTTGCTCTTCCCAGCTAGAAGGATTTTATTACATTTCAGAATGAGTGGATTTGTTACAGGGTCACTGCCAGTATGACCTCTAGCTGTGTCTAGTTTTAATTTAAAGGTTATTGAAACACTCATAAAGTGAAGAAGTGAGGGCTATGGCTACAATCAACAAGTACTTTTTTATAAGAAGATAAAAAATAAAGAAGTAAAAAACGACTACATATACCACTCATTGCTTGCGTTCTATCGAAACTTGGACAATTGGTTTATATTCTGTGTAGAGGTGTACATGTCTTGGTAACTTAGTTGGGGTGCTGAGTAAGACCTTTTGTATTGTGACAATTTAAAGGTTAATGAAGCACTCATGAATGGAAGAAGATAGGGTAATGAAAATCATGTAAGGAAGGTACTACCACTTCGACATAAAACTGGTTGGGTCCTTCTCTGAACTCTTTCTGAATGTACTTTGAAGGTAGAATTTAAATTTTATCAAGACCCAATTTCAAGTTCAGAAATTAAGTATAACTCCCCCCCTGCAACCCTTAGACTAGGTCTTTTGAATGTCAGGTCCCTTCCAAAACACCATCTAGAAATCTTCGAGTTGCTATCCAACCAAACCTGTGACGTTCTATTTGTTACAGAAACATGGTTGAAGGAGGACATGGACTCCATCATAAACTTAGCAACCCCTAAGGGATATGCCGCGTACACTCTAAATAGACATTCCAGAGGAGGCGGGATAGCAATGATTGCTAAAAGCCATCTTACGTGCACCTTCACTAACCTAGTAATAGAGGATTGTGAAAGTGCTCAGTATCACATCAAAGTTAACCCCCAACTCACCCTTACGGGTCTCCTGATCTACAGACCCCCGGGCGCGGATGCTAACTTTATAAACTCTCTCTTGGAGAATGTCTGTTCCCTAGTCATCAAAACCACCAATTTCTCCATCATTGGAGACTTAAACATCCATTTTGACTCAGTCACAGACAACAAGATCAACTCCCTGATTGCTGACCTTGCTGCTTTACAGCTCTGCCAACCCGTGAAGGGTCCCACACACAGCGGTCTGCACCTTCTCGACCCAGTTTTTTCCAACCTGGATAACCTGAAAGTCCATTCTCCCATCCCCATGACCTGGACAGATCACTACCTAGTAACTATGGATTTACCCGCTAGTAGTGACCTTTCTACCATTCCCACCCACCAGGTCTTGAAAAGACCTTGGAAAAAACTCCGCCTGGAAGATCTCCACACTCTCCTTACTGCAGACCCCTCTATTTCCAGCGACGATCCCCATTTAGACTACGACTGTTTCTGCAACCGGATAACAAAAGCTCTAGACTCATTAATACCAGCTAAACTAACTAAACCACGAGCCCATGAATCTAGCCCCTGGTTTAATAACGAGCTCACTTTGCTCAGAAAAGAGCTAAAAAAAGCAGAACGCAAATGGAGAAAGGACTACGACCCCACGCTAAAAAGCATCTATTGCCAGCTTCAAAAAAGCTACCATCGTAACATATGTAGGACCAGGGCGGCATACTATGCATCGGAAATTCAGAACAGCCACAATGCCTCTAAAACCATCTTTCGCATAATGAAAGAGCTGAGTGCAAAAAAAACTGTAAAAAACATCAATACCTCCCCTGACCTGTGCGATAATCTGGCCACCTTCTTTATGGACAAAATTAAAAAAATCTACAACACGTTTACAACTGTGCCCCATAATTTACCCATCGCCGATTCTCATGGACCTAAACTTTCTGTTATTCCACCCATTAGCCATGACAACTATCTGAAAGTCGGCGCCAATATCAAATCCGGCTCTCCCGCCGAACCTTTAAAACCTGAATTCTTCAGAGAAGCTGGTGAGCTCGTCCTGGGCCCACTCAGAGCCATCACCAACTCGTCCTTCCTTACGGCCAACATCCCCACCACCTGGAAACATGCATGGGTCTCACCTATTATAAAAAAACCCTCACTTGACCCTAGCCTCCCGGAGAATTTCAGGCCTATCTCCCTGCTCCCCTGGCCTGCCAAGGTGGCAGAAGCCTATGTCAATTCCATCCTGACCAACTTCCTAATGTCTAACTCCATTCTAGACAGGTCTCAACATGGATTCCGAGCTGGGCACAGTACTGAGACTGCACTCCTTAGCGTCATTGAAAATCTTCGGACCATACTGGACGCAGAAGGAAAGGCAGCACTGATTCTTTTAGATCTCAGTGCTGCCTTTGATACAGTTTCACACAAGGTACTGTTGTCCAGACTTGAGGAAGTAGGAGTTGTAGACCAGGCCCTTGACTGGTTTAGGGCCTTCCTTGCCGACAGATCCTTTAGGGTCTCTACCCCACCCTTCATTTCGAAGGAATGTCCCGTTGAACAGGGAGTTCCTCAGGGGTCGGCTCTTAGCCCGACCCTGTTCAATGTATATATCCTCCCACTGGCAGAGGTAGCTAGGAAACATGGACTCACATTGGTGTCCTACGCTGATGACACCCAGCTGGTGGTGGCTCTAAAAGACGATAACGGCCTGAGTGCCATGAACTTTAGGCAAACCCTCAGTGACATCACCAGCTGGATGTCAGCAAACTACCTCCAATTAAACGCCGGTAAAACGGAGGTTCTGCTTCTAAGCAAAGACATTTCGGTCTGGGGCAATAACTGGTGGCCTTAAACCTTAGGCCAACCGCCTGTCCCCAAGAAGGTGGTAAAAAACCTAGGAGTTTGGGTGGACTCTGCGCTGAACTTTACCCACCACACAAAAATAGTCGCCGCCACATGTTTCGGGATTCTTCGAAATCTTCGGCCCATCCTAAAATTCTTCGACCACCAAACCCGCCAAGTGATAGTACAGTCGGCTATTTTATCACGGCTGGACTACGCTAGTTCACTTCTGCTGGGAACTAACGTAGCTGAGAAAACGAGACTACAAAGAGTCCAAAACGCCGCTGCAAGAGCTCTTACAGGGCTACCCCGGCACAAATCGGTCTCCTCCACCCTCAGGAACCTACACTGGCTACCTGTTGAAAAGAGGATTCATTTTAAAACTCTCTGTCTTGCTTTTAAAATTTTGAAACTCTCCTCACCACCTATGTTATGTCCTCTGCTCTCACCCTACGTCCCTAGGCGGTCCCTTCGGTCAGAAGGTCAGAACTTGGTCATCATCCCCCGCATCAAGTTATCCAGAATGGGCGGCCGCTCGTTTGGATACTTAGCCGCCAAACTTTGGAATGGACTTCCAGCCCAAAGCTATAAAAACTCACCTTTTTAACTAGTTATGTTATATTCACTTCTGGACTTCCTGCAATTCCATCTTGCTGTCCTTTGGACATAGGCAGCTAGCGCCGGGACGCCCCTTGGCTGGGGCAGCCGTGCGCTATACAAGCACATCTAACATAACATAACATAACATAACTTATTCTCACTATTTTCACCTATCAAACCTGCCAAGAACTATGATGGATTCAACCCAGATCTGTGACCGGGGGTGAGTGTCTGAAAAGTTTCAGATGCTCCGTCCATCTTCTCCTTGTATTTGCTTTGTTTGCCCTAAGTTGGCAGGGTATGCTCAGACGTGAGTCCCTTGCTCACTTTGCCACTGGATTCAAGCTCGCCTGGCTGATATGGGCTGTAAGCCCAAAACTGGTCCCAGGATGATTGTTGCCGGTCCACGGAAGACCTGGCTTGGCAGTTCGGGCTGGACTGTTCCCTTGAGGCACTGGGTCAAGACTGATATGCATATAGCTGTGTCTGAACTGGGGTGACGAAGTGAGTTAAAGAACGATGATGGATTGAACCCATATCTGTGACTGAGGGTGAGTGTCTGAAATGTTTCAGCTCTCCACCCATCATCTCCTTGTGTTTGCAAAGTTTATCAGTGGACAGAGCCTGTAAAAAAGACAGGGATTGCAGATTTTGGTAGGGTGAACCTGCCTTATGATTTGTGTCCTTCATTTCCAGGTTGAAAATGCAACCATGAAGGTATTTGCCACACCTGGTAATCACCTCACACTGGGGCAACGCTACTTACCAAGTGTGGTAATTCCCCCACTCTTGTCCACACAACTTGTATTCAGGGCCTTAACCTTAGTACTGGTTAACAATCACTAACTTGTTTTACTTTGTACATATTTGGAGAGATTTAACCGATCTAGCACTGAATCATTGGAACAGATTCCAATCTAAAGATACAATCAAGGATGCCAACATGATTTCCAGTTACCTTCTTTGAGTGCTTTTCTTGGCACATTTGTGAGGGCAGGCTGAACTGGAACTAGATTACATACAGCATGAACAATTTGTTTTCCATTTTAAGATCTGATGGGACAACCTGATAACTTTGTTCTTAATTGTGTATGAGTCTGTGCTCCCATATTTTGTTTTCTTCTGTACCAGCATCATTTTACCACTGTAGTGGTAAGTGGTTGCTTGCCACAGGAACCTTATTGTTGTGTTCTGCTTCTGGTGGGAAATGTAGCAGCATTTGTTGACACCTGAAGTAAACAGCAGAACATAATAGAGTAACATACACAAAGCAACATAACACAAACATACTAGGATAGAAAACAACAAAAGTCCATACAGACCTCAATATAAACATAGAACACAAAACATTGCATTGCTAAAAGCAGTTCAAAAACACAGCAGTAGAAAAAAACTGAACATATCACTACCACAACAAAATGTCAAATGACAAATATGCAGAAACCTACTGGTCATACATTGAAACCTCCAGAAATGTGATTTCATAACAAGGTGGTAGAGGTGTTTTCACAAAACACTGCCATATCAAACTACACAGAACATGAAATAGTGTCAGTTAAAAACATTTTGTGATCTGTGTCTGTTTTTCAAGTTTTTTTAAAGTCTGATTGTAGGAATACGGTGAATATAGCAATTTGTAAATCTATATGTCTAACATGCAAAATAAGTATTCATTTTTATTATACCTGAACATGGATATAAATTATTGCAGAGTGATGTAGTATTATTATTTTTTATTTTAATTCATTTATGTAATAAACATTGAATGAATAGACAATTGATAAGTTGTACATTTGTAAACAATTAACCTTTTCTTCTTCACAGGAGGCATATGGTACCTATGAGGATGATCTGCGGCTTGTGGGCGAGCTGATCAGCGTGATCGGGGCAATTGCAATATTACTCCTAGAGGTGAGGACTTCACGTGGCTCCTCCCACTCTCCCTATCTCTTTGGTCAGTCTTGCTAAGTATTCCACTTACTAACTTACAGTCTGCGCTTAGGTTCCAGACATTCTTCGCGTCGGCGTTGCCCGGTACTTCGGTCAGACCGTGCTTGGAGGTCCTTTCCACATTATGATGTAAGAATTCACACATTTTTATCTTTACTCCTCTGTTACATTCATGCTACTTAGCTCATCAGAGATATGTTTATTTGTGCTGCAAAAAAATAGATTTAACAATGTGAGCGTTCTTGCGCCATTTAATCGAGATATACATGTATGTTTTAAATTGAGGCCTCTGCCTTATTGGAACTGGTTTCTCACATATATCTCCTCTGCTAAAGTCTCTTGTCACCTAAGAGGTGACCCCATATTTGTTGTAATAAAGTATTTGACAATCTTAAGTAGACAAAAGTATCTCTCTACACTGGTCCCGCACAAGGTACACAGATTTTGCGTGTTGTAAAGGCATCCTAGGGGCCACCTGCTAATACTTTGACACCTCCCTTCTCTTGGTGTCCCAATGTCTTGGTCCCTGTCTAAGCATCTGCATGCCATATACCTGGTTCCCACTTCAAATCCCACAATTAATTCTGGGAGCACTTTCATATTTCCTTCATGGACACACCTCGTTGTTTGCCTTTGACCAGGTTCTTCAGCTAGAGCACAATGTTAGATACAATAGTCCCATTACTAATGTACACCAGTGTGCACAGGGGTGTTATTTTTAGTTTCAAATGCCTTTGCAAGGGAGTCTTTGCTACTCCATACCACCGGAAGAAGTCTCATTTGCCCCCGACTCAATCTTCTGTCTCAGTTCAGGTCCACGGTAGACTCTTTGAGCTTTTCTTTTACCAAATAAAGTGACCTATTGAATTTCTGATGAAGAGATAGCTCCATAGAGCAATTTCTGAATAATTTATAGATTTGTTCAAAAGAATACTTGAATTGAACATTAATAGGCAGGGACTACAAGCCATTTCTGTAAGGTTAAATGACCATTTATCAACTCAAAGGAGGATCCAGCTGTGGAGACTTTCCTTCCCAAAGCTCTTTTAAAAGAAAGTCCCTTTGGTCACAAAAACAACATTGTTTGACCGCGTCCAGTGTCTCGCAAGGCGTAGTGTGAAGGGTGGTGCTGTTTAAATTGTCTTGTAAGGTTAATTAACATTATATATCCTACAGCAGTACTACTTCAGCGACAGAAAGTACACTTTCCTTCAACGATCAGCTTGAAATTTAAAGCAGACACTATGAGGGATTAATACTATGCCCTTCATAGGGAAAACCTCTCCAGATGCACAGAGTAATTCTGTATGGAACACTGAACAAGCTAGGTGTTCTAGCTTTCGAGAGTCTGAATGTGGCGCTGTATTGAGTAGTTGCTGCAGTTCAGGATCATATATAAACAAGGTTTGCTGGTAGAACCGGTGTCCCACCATGTCTTCCTCATTTCTCTGCATGTCTTACTCCACCGACAGAATCATCTTTGCCTTTATGGTCCTTATCACACTCGTCTTGCGCGTCACCAGCACCGAGGGAGAAGCCGTGTCAATGTCCTTCACCGTGGTCCTGGGCTGGTGCTACGTCATGTACTTCACACGTGGATTTCAGATGCTTGGGCCTTTCACCATCATGATACAGAAGGTAAGGGAATGATGAAAAATGTGTACTGCCAAGCAAATGGCAATAATGGACACAACATGTGGGGGCGGTGCAGAGGTCACGAATCAAGAGCACAGTAGGTGTGAGAGGAACCACCTAGAGCAGGGAAGGGTGTTTCACATCAACGAGGCCCGCATCAAAGGACAACTTGTGTTCAGTGCTTCAGTATGTGCTGCCAAACTTTGGAACCAACTCCCTTTGAAGCTAAGACAAGTTAGTGATCTGTATGTCTTCAGAAGGAGACTTAAAACCTGGTTGTTTCCTAAAACGTAGTCGGCTGTTTGGTTCCTGTTCATCTTTTTGTCCGTTCTTTTCTGGAGTTAACCACGCCAGGATGCCATTTTGGTGATAGTGCGCTTTATAAATCAAATAAATAAAAATAAATAAAAAAGTGGCACAGCGACAGAAGATGGTGTAAATCCTGGGGTATCTCATGGTTTTCTCTTTCTTGCCTAGATGATATTTGGAGACCTGCTGCGGTTCTGCTGGCTCATGGCTGTTGTCATACTTGGCTTTGCTGCAGGTAAGTGCATCAATTCTGCACATGTGTGCCTCAGTTTGGAATGGTAGCATGTATTGACATCACTTAGTCTGATTGTGAGCTTTGCCCCTATTCCCTCGCCACCATCATTAGCGACGCCTTCCCAATGCCTTTTTCCATCATAAAAATGTTTTAGATTTGCAGTTGTTGTGGCCACATGTATCCCATCTTTCAGTTGCATTATGTGACTAATTCCACACCTCCATGAGTTGGTAGAACTTTATTTGTTCAAAACATCAGGAAAGCTACGAAATAGTACATTAAAAGCTCTTCCCTTTCTCTATTTCACCTTTAGAAGCTAGTCCTTCTTTTGGCTCAATTCTAAATATGTGTCTGCTTTCCATTTGCTCTGTCTTTTTGTGAATTACGTCATTCAGTACCTTTGCTTGACGTTAGGACTCCTGTGTGCCATTTAGGGCTTGCCAGGGGTCTCAGCTGTGACCCCTGGCTTGCCCCTGCTATCCCCACATTTGCAGCCCCTGACTTCAGAGGTGGCAAAGCAGTACCAAGAACAGGAGTTAAACATTTTTCTGATAAACATGGTTTACCCTCAGGTCTCTTTGGAAAATTACACTTTAAATTAAATACATTCAGAAGTGTCATGGCACTCTTTAAAGTTCAAAGTAAAATCCACCTAATTTAAAAATATACATTAAATTATATTTTGGGACATTGTCTATCACTGTGCATACTTGAAAGAATATGTTTTTGAACATCACCTGTGTTTTCCTTATTTGTGATAGTTCCTTACAAACACTGCTAAATTAAAACGTATTAACAAAGAAAATGGCTAAATGTAGCCAGCCAGATAGTTCATACACAATTTATAGTCCCTTTGAATTAGTGCTGTCCTCTATTGTTTTTTTTAACTCTTTTTTTGTGTATCCGCCTGAGATTTAGCAATACCTCCCCCCTGCAGGGTATTTACTACTCACTCTTCAGTGGCATCTAATAACATTATTATTATGATGTCACCAGGTTAAGGTCTTGTGTTCCCCATGACCTAGGATTGGGGGTCAAAGGTCATATGATGCCACTTCCTGTGATGTCATTGAGGTGTGAAGTCACTTCTGATACTTCTGTGAGTTGGGTGTCATGTTAGAACTGCTACTTTGATGGTGAGAATGCACTCATCATCTCAGGCTTTGGCAGCAGATGAGGGCAGCTGCCGAGTGCACAAAGAGCTCCTGGAAGAGTGCTGCGGCGCTTTAAGAGCACAAAGATAACACACATAGGAATGAAGACTTCAGGGCTAATGTTGAAAGAATAAAAAAAAATTCAATTGTGGTAAATGTGCACATGTCATGTATATGTGCAAACTAATCAAAACACCCCCTGCCCGTGGATATTGAGATGTGAGATCACAGTGGGATTCAGATTACAACTTGCTTATTACCATTTGCACCATCAACACTGGCAGCGGGCAGGAATGTCCGCCAGTGTATTAAAAGATAGAGTGATATCGCTGAATACAAGACGTTATCTAAGCAACTCTGCATGTATGTTTGTCGGAACAACGCATGCCCATACCATTTTTGCTGTTACTACACAGTTTTACAATAAATACATCTTTACCACGCGTTCCTTTCCCAAGCATATCAATATAACGCAATGACTTAGGGGAAGCGCTGGACTTTGGAGCAGTATGATTTACTATCCCAACTTCAGCCTGTGCAACAGCCGCTTTCCCTAAGGCATGTCGTTGTAACGATATGTCTGGTAAAGGAAGGCGTGGTAAAGACGCGTTTGTTACAACGGTCGCATTGTAACTGCAGCTCATGGTTCAGCTGTCATAGTAACGGCTGTTTCCCAAATGTATGTTATTAGAGCGTTGATCAGCCTCCAACAAGCGTTTCCTACACTGGCCATTTTAGCTGTAAGTGTTTAGATTAGGCCTGGGCAGTAAATTCCGTTCCACTCGCGGAATTTGCAGAATTTGGGTAATTTCACGTTCCGCGGAAAAACCCGAAATTACCCAAAATTCTTCGCTCAGTGACTTTGCGAAATTTTTTGCTTGTTCGCGTTCTAAAAGTGCGTGTTCATGAGATATTTTCCCCCGAGCTTACAAAAACCGATTGTGAACAGGAAAAAAGCATTGCGAACAAGCTATTCCGCGTGTTTGCGGAATTTCTGCATTTTCGCAGAGATTTTTTACAGTTTCGCGGAGATTTGCATAACGTAATTACGCAAATTCCGCCCACCCCTAGTTTAGATCCCTCCTAATTGTAAAGTAAAGCAGGAATTAGATCTCTACGCCAGGAGTCTATAACATTAAGTGGATTTATAAGTAAAAGTAGTATATAATGTGGCAGAGGAGTTCTGCAGAGTCCGCGTGGAGTTATTCTCGTATGTGGACCCTTGCTGCTGTAGGGGCTTCTGGAAAAGAGGGCCCTGCGTTAGGCAGAAAAATGTGATAAGGTCTAGCCCTCATTGACAGTACTACTGTATCCATTCGAGGTGTGGTAATCTCTATTAAATAGTGGATTCCATGGTGTGTACAGTAGCGGATGGGGTGAAGGTAAGCTGGAGGAGCATAGGTGATTTAAATAATCCCTTGAAATTCCCATTGCAGATGTAGGGAACCAGTCCGTGCATAATTTGAGCCGGTGGTTGCAGGTGAGCACACCAGCACTTATCTTTGGAGACCGGCACACATTTTTCCTCAAAAAACTTTGATGACAGAGCAAGAGAGAGAAAAACACACAAAGGAGAAAGGAGGAAGAGAAAGATAGAAAAACAATTACAAGAAAGCCCTGTGGAATCAAGACACAGCAGCCCTTGCATTCGGCAGCCCCACCTTCAGTAGCATCAGCTGCATGCTTCTGTGTACAACCTGGTCCCTGGCACATATTCTTTTATAAATTAAGCACTTAAACCAATAGGGAATGTTCAATTATTTAGCGAATTTCACTCCATACATGTAAGTAGATAAATGCAGAGCACATGCATTGAAAGATTTAGAACTAGGATAAATCTATAGCTTCCGTCATTATTATTTCAAAATTTAAGTATATCCCTAATATACAAAAAATACGCATGAATATCGGTGCTTGATACTTGGTTGTGGAAGGGATACCAGACTAAGAAAATAAGCACTTTTGCATCCCACCATGCCCTCCTACATGTGCTAGTGTTCCTTCCAAGTAGGGATCATGTGCTTTGTGTTTCCACTGCTCACACCTATCCCTGCAAGGTGCAGTGCACAGTTGATGCTGCTATGTCTCTGATTAATTTATCACAAACTTTATTCTACAATGCATATAGTATAGAATTAAACTTTTTGGCTTTTGAATGGTCATCAGTGGAGAGCTCCAGTAAAAGGCTTTTTTAAGGACCTAATGTACAGCAGAGGCTTCAAAGCGTCCCTTCCTAAGAAGAATTTTGTAACAAAAATGTTCCAATTTTCTTCAGATGATGTGATATCTATTTAATGTGATTAACGTAACTTTGTTGGTATTGTATTTACTGACATGAAGAATTCCCATATTTGTATGCGTTTATGTTTGTATTGTATTCTTTAAAATTTTGAATGGACTACTTTAAGGATATACTGGTAGCGAAAATAATCCTTCAACATACTGCTGATGCTAAAATGACTCTATTGAGTGGTTTCCAAAAGTCTATTTGTTTTCTCTGCAATCGTTTTTACATTTGTAATGCCTCTTGATGTAGAGTGTAGAGCAGTTCTGCACACTCACCTCATTCCAAGATCACTTTTCTTTCAGCATTTTACATAATTTTTCAAACTGAGAACCCGGATCAGCTTGGACATTTCTATAGCTACCCTATGGCCCTCTTCAGCACTTTTGAACTTTTCCTCACTGTCATTGATGGACCGGCAAATTACGACGTAGACCTCCCCTTTATGTTCAGCGTCTTGTACTCTGCCTTTGCGGTCATCGCAGCCCTGCTAATGCTGAACCTGCTCATCGCCATGATGGGGGATACACACTGGCGTGTGGCACATGAACGAGACGAGCTCTGGCGAGCGCAGGTAATGAACGTTGCGAGGTAACTTCAGACTTGTGTGTTGTGAATTTAGAGAGCAGGACGAAAAGAATGACACCTTTTGCGTTGTTTTTTTAAGTAGAGTAATTTAAGAAACTACCAATAAAGCTAATCTAGATCATTATATGTTCAGAAAACCAAAGGTATGTGGCTCTTGTAAGGGCCTTTTTAAAAACGGAGTAGGATTCAAAAGTGTTTTTGCTATTTAAACATTTTAATAACAAACATATATGTCCTGCAGCAGACAAGACAGTTAAGCAATGACACAGACAAGGTCCTGTGTTTATTATTACAGTTACTTAGAGTGATAAGACTCTGTTGCCCACATGCATCAAAGTGAATTGCATTCGCAAACGGTGCGAATCGCAAAATTCGGCCGTTTGCGAATGCAATTTCATTTTTTTGGGATGCATCATGTTTTTTTCTTTAATCGCAATTTAAGGAATCGCAATTATGTTGTGATTTCTTAATTTGCAATTGCATTTAAGAAATCGCAATTTGTGATTTCTTAAATGCAATGCATGAATATTTTGTTTTTGCGAATTCGCAAATTGGAAGAGGTAAATTACCATGAAATTGAACTTCATGGTAATTTGCGAAAACTTTCAAAAATGCACAAAAGTGCATTTTTGAAAGTTTCATTTTACACACACACTTGTGTGAAAAATGTTCTTAAAGTTCAATTTCAGGGGTGCAGGGGGAGGTCCTTGGGACCCCCCTGCACCCTTGAAATAGCATTCTCATTTTGCGATTCCTTAATTGCGAATCGCAAAATGAGAATGGCTTCCCATTGATTCCTATGGGCCTCTATGCCCATAGGAATCAATGGGAAGGGATTCCTTAATTGCGATTCGCAAATTGTGAATCGCAATTAAGGAAAATTAAGAAATCGCAAAAAAATTGCGATTTCTTAATGCATAGCATTTTGCGATTTCTTAATTACGATTCCTTAATTTTCGCAATTAAGAAATCGCAAAATGTAACAATGATGCATGTGGCCATGTATTACATGTTTAGAAATTGAGACATATTGATAGATTGTGAGTTACAACCAGAATAGCTTGTTGGAACAAAGACTTGCCTCTTTCGTAAGAGACCAAAACCCCTGTAGTGATCAACAGAACAAATTCTACCTGAAAAAATAGTGATGAATACAGTAACAGTTATTTTTAGGATTAGTAATGGAATATTACTTGCATAAAGGTGAGTGTTTATTTTGCTCTGCAAAATACAATGTCTAGCTCATCTACTTTTTCGTTATTTGCCATAGCTATGAAACAGGTGGACTGTGGTCACCCCACAAGCACAATTACTTTCAGAGGTTGTCAACCATTTATTGTGATCTTAATTCATAGTTTGTAAACACTTCAATGTTGTTACTTACTGTAGGCATCTTGGTCTCCTGCCTGATTTAAGAAGTCTTTGTTCTTCCTTCTTGGTGGAAGGTTCCAAGCTTTTAGGATGGCAGCTGCTGTTCCTATTGTCGGGGAAATTTGCACCGCTTATCTCACCTTACCTTAATAAAATGATCTCTTGAATTTAACCATAGTTCACATTTCCTTACACTATCTCGTAAAATTCAGTATCAAAAAATGTGAGTGTGTAAATTGCTGTCAAGCGTCTTTGTATGATAGGCATCATTTAGTGAAGGTGATGTTCGGCTTTACATTGTTTCCAGATTATGAAACTATTTTATCTGGTTTTGTTAATAGTGTCTTGATTATGGAGCAAAAAGCTTTGATACATTACCATAACAGGTTTAAGGTTTATGCAGGATGAAAGGAGGGGATTATTTTCTTCTGCTTAGGCTGTTATGGCAGGTAGGCTTTCTAGCAAATTACTCTTCCAAAGTAATCTTCAAGATGGATAAGGGAGTTATTCACTCACTGTTCACACCTACAGGGCCTTTCTCAGATTTAATTCTAAATTGAGTTAATAGTGCAATAGCTTTTTAAAAATCTACATTCAAAATAAATATACATGAATATACAACATTAACTTACATTAATATTTAACATAAACATTAGAACTTCTAAAAGGAAATTTAGTTCTCCTGAGGACGGGAATACTCGCACTGACTCTTTATCTTGAACATTTGTCTACCACTGTGGCATCTGCACTAAGGCTTTCCAGGCTTTGCATTGTTACTGAATGCTTATTGTCTTTAACACCTTGACCGCGGCGCCGATTCCGCCCCTGTGCTGGACATTCCAGAACAGGGCGCGGTCGTGACGGAACCGTTCCGTCATCAGCAAAGCTCAGCCGTGATTGATGACGGAACGGTTCCGTCACCAGCATCGAAGGGGTTAATGGCGTGCATAGAATAGGTTTTGGATCAGCCCTTGCTTTTGACTTGATGGCTTTCTTGTCAATCTCAGTCCCCTACACCTTATTGAATGGTTTTCCTTCCTGATATTATGCCCTGCACATGAGCATAGTTGCTTCAACATGTGTGTGATTGTATGACTGTATTCTTCCACCGCTGAAATCGGGGATCCATGTTTTAGTGCTCCATTTGAGTGCATATCATTCTTGGCGCACTCTTTGTCTGAGTGTTCCACTCCACATCCCCTTCTCCCCACCTCCTCTCATCTATTGCTTCCCCATCTTTCCCCTTCCCATGACCTTGCTGTATTCCCTGTCTGCTGTTCCTCTTCGTACCGCATGCTGGTCTTCCCCACCTTCCCTCACACTTTGATCCCTTACTTTTCACACTCCCCAATTTAAAAAAAAATCTTTTAAAATTGAATTGTTTTTGTAAAGGTCCAGGAGTTGCACTCTAATACCGGACCCCTTGTTTTTTTCATGAGCTGTACACTGATACTGGCCCCTTGTTTTCCTCATGAGCTGCACTCTAATACCGGACCCCTTGTTTTTTCATGAGCTGCACACTGATACTGGCCCCTTGTTTTCTTCATGAGCTGCACTCTAATACCGGACCCACTGTTTTTTTATGAGCTGCACAATGATACCAACCCGCCTGTTTTCTTCATGAGCTGCACTCTAATACCGGACCCCTTGTTTTCTTCATGAGCTGAACTAACAACGGCCCCCTTGTTTTCTTCATGAGCTGCACTCTGACAACACGCCGCTTGTTTTCTTCATGAGCTGCACTATAACAAAAGGCGCCTTGTTTTCTTCATGAGCTGCATTATAACAACAGGCCCCTTGTTTTCTTCATGAGCTGCACTCCAACAATGGGCCCCTTGTTTTCTTCATGAGCTGCACTCTAACAACAGGCCCCTTGTTTTCTTCATGAGCTGCACTCCAACAATGGGCCCCTTGTTTTCTTCATGAGCTGCACTATAACAACGAGCCCCTTGTTTTCTTCATGAGCTGCACTCTAACAACAGGCCCCTTGTTTTCTTCATGAGCTGCACTCTAATACCGGACTCCGTGTTTTTTTCCTGAGCTGCACTCTAACAATGGGCCCCTTGTTTTTTTCATGAGCTGCACACTGATAAAGGCCCCTTGTTTTCTTAATGAGCTGCACAATGATATGAGCTGCATATGATTATGGAGTGGTGTGGCTCCCTGGTTAGAGGCGGCAGACCCGGAATCAGGAGTCGGCCCGGGCCCAGGGTTCAATTCCCGACGCGGCAGGGTCGTGGACCAGGGTCAGCGGACTCTATAATTCTCGCCTCGGTGCCTACTCTAACCAAGGGTCCCACTCGGCAACTCTGGGCATTAGCTTGCCTAATCTCCACAATGGCCCCATCAACGCCGGGGATGTCTGGCTTCACCTTGGGTACTCCCAGTAGGGACCCTCCCACAGGGAAAGCCAGGACGGGTTCCCCAGCGGTATACCGCGCCAGGATACTCCGGTAGTAATTGAGCGCGTTACAAAACAGCTTATAACATAACATACCAACACCCCTGTTTTTTCCATGAGCTGAACCATGATACCAGACCCCTTGTTTTTTTCATGAGCTGCACTCTAACAACTGGCCCCTTGTTTTTTTCATGAGCTGCACTCTAACAACGGGCCCCTTGTTTTTTTCATGAGCTGCACACTGATACTGTCCCCTTCTTTCCTTCATGAGCTGCACAATGATACCAGAGCCCGTGTTTTCTTCATGAGCTGCACTCTAACAACGGCCCCTAGTTTTCTTCATGATCTGCACACTGATAACGGGCCCCTTGTTTTCTTTATGAGCTGCACACTGATAACGGGCCCCTTGTTTTCTTTATGAGCTGCACTTTAACAATGGGCCCCTTGTTTTCTTCATGAGCTGCACTCTAATACGGGACCCCTTGTTTTCTTCATGAGCTGCACACTGATAACGGGCCCCTTGTTTTCTACCATGAGCTGCACTCTAACAATGCGCCCCTTGTTTTCTTCATGAGCTGCACTATGACAACTGGCCCCTTGTTTTGTTCATGAGCTGCACTCTAACAACGGGCCCCTTGTGTTCTTCATGAGCTGCACTTTAGCAACGGGCCCCTTGTTTTCTTCATGAGCTGCACTCTAACAACGGGCCCCTTGTTTTTTTCATGAGTTGCACAATGATACCAGACCCCTTGTTTTTTTCATGAGCTGCACACGGATACTGGCCCCTTCTTTTCTTCATGAGCGGCATTGCAACTACGGGCCCCTTGTTTTCTTCATGAGCTGCACTCTAATACCGGGCCCCTTGCTTTTTTCATGAGCTGCACACTTATACTGGCCCCTTCTTTTCTTCATGAGGGGCACTCCAACAACGTGCCCCTTGTTTTCTTCATGAGCTGCACTCTAATACCGGACCCCTTGTTTTCTTCATGAGCTGCACACTGATAAAGGCCCCTTGTTTTCTTCATGAGCTGTACTCTAACAACGAGCCCATTGTTTTTTCCATGAGCTGTACAATGATATCAGACCCCTTGTTTTTTTCATGAGCTGCACACTGATACCGCACCCCTCGGTTTTCTCAGCGGCTCGTGCGTTACATATTGTTTTTTCAATTACCATGGGGTGATGGATAAGGAACTTCTGGAAATAGTAAATTAATTTTCTAAATAAATCCCAAAATGAACTACTGCCTCAGTCTGCATGGTAACGTCTGGGCAGTAAACCTGGAATGTTTTTTCTTTATGTGAAAACCACTACAGGATGTCTGCCTACACATGCAAAATGCTTTGAGAATCACTGGTGGTAATTTTGTTTGCATTGTTATGTATTGTTATTTTTATTTTTTAGCAGAGAAAAATGAAAGAAGCATTGAAAAAGCCACTTGTTCAGCACTCGCATTTAAATGATGCAACCAATTGAGATTTCTCTTCTCAGGGAACAAATTCGAAATGATTGTTGAAGGAAATTTGTTTCTCCCCTCCGATATTCACTTCTGAAATTTTTGTGTTATTTAATTGAAATATTTTTTACTAATTGTACATCATCCTTTGTCTTGGTTGGCATTAAGGGCCCGATGTAGGTAATGGGGAAATACCGATTCCTAAATACCGAATTTTACCGATTCGGTATTTAGAAATCGGTATTTCAGATGTAGGTAAGAATTTGGTACAAAATACTGAATTCTTAATATTCGTTATTACCGAATCTGTAATTGAGATTCGGTAATAACGAATACCTACCCATTGATTCCTATGGGCTTGGAGGCCCATAGGAATGAATGTGAAGACATTACAAAGGACACCCTGTTGCACCCCTGAAATGTGCTAAGACCTGTGTGCTAAAACAGTGCACCCCCAGCCACCATTTTGTGTTCACAAGCCAGTGAGGGCAGCCCCCCTGCCTCCCTCTCAGCAACAGGGATATTCTACATCAGAGGGTGCTTCTGTGAGCTGTTTAAACTGTATTTACTGGGGCCTGTGCACTTCGTTTTTTGGGCAGCAGGGGGAGTAAAGTTTTATTCAAACAGTATTGTTAGATTTCGAGTTAGTGAAGCCTTTACCTGCAGAAGTTCAAAGTGTGGATTGAGCCTGTCTGTCTCCTAGGAGATTCTGAACAGGAGAAGCAGCTTCCAAATCCCTGGCCAGCAAACCTTGTCTGAGGTCGCTGGGACCTTATATGGTCTGCTAGTGATTGGCACATGTGTACACTGATTGGTGGTTGTATCTGGTGTTTCTATTGGGTTAGGGTTAATGTCCTCATTGGTTGGGTATTTGAGGGTTCTGATTGGTTTCTGGGTCTGTGATTCAATCATTGTAGGGTTGGGACTTGGGCTAGGGTTAGGATTTCTATTGGAAGTAGGGACTAGGGCTTCCTATGTTATTGGTTGTTGGGAGTAGGGTGGTACTAGGGCTAGGGTTAGACCTTTAATTGGAGGCTTCTGGTGTGATTGGTTGTTGGACTAGTTGTGCGCCTAAGAGTAGGGTTAGGCTTTCTATTGGAAGTAGGGACTAGGGCTACCTGTACCATTGGCTGCTTGGACTTGGGTTGGGCCTTTATTGGACGTAGAGATCAGGGTTTTTTAACTGATTGGGTGCTTGGACTAGGGCTAAGATTGACAGTAAGGTCCTGGTCTCCTATTGGTTCTAGATTTTAGGGCTAGTGTTGTGATTGGATAGTTTTAGGGTTAGGGTTCCCATTGGCTGAAGGGGTCACCTGATTACTAGGGCTATAAACAAGGCCAGGCTTAGGGTTTCTCAGCCCGGGAGTCGATGCTAAGGGTGCAGAGGACAAGGGTAGTTGCCTGTTTGAGCCTGTTAAGGGCAGAGAGGACAAGGGCAGTTGCCGGTTTGAGCCTGTTAAGGATGAAGAGGACATGGGTAGTTGCCTGTTTGAGCCTGTTCGAGACTGGGCCATAAATGCTGCCCTTTTTCTCATTTAGCAATACCCAGCCCACACCATCCACATCCACAAACAGAGCAACACACCACGCACAACACTATGCACAACACTATGCACAGAATAATGTACCAGCATGCATCACCAACCCAACCAAACCACTTCTACACACCCTACTATCCCAACTACCACACATATCCACCATCACCCACAAACAGTACACAACTCTATCCTATACCACTAACCAATACACTCATAACTAACACAGCGTCAATCAACACCATAGATAACCACATCCCATTCAGACGCACTCTCCCTGCTGTAATTACACCTAACAGACCACCTTTTATCACTGACAAACATATAATGATCCTTCCATCAGTTGTCCAACAAACACCCTCCTCTCCCTTCTACCATAATACCACTAACACACACACTGCACACCACCACACTTTGTAACTCTTGAATCAAACCAGTCTAAGATCAACATTATCACCTCTAATTCATTCCCTCCTACACACAACATACACTCTACTCATAAACACATCACCACCCCCTCTACGTCACAACCTCCTCTCATAAACAATACTACACAACCAAATCCGGTGCATGAAACATATACATCAGCACCCCTTTTCACTACACCTCAAAAGCAAAACTTATCACACACACCAGCACAACAAGATCTTCAGAGCACAACACCTCATAATACTTACCATCACAAAATAAATACATATACCCACCTTTCAAACACGATACAGAACAGCTACACGATTGCTATCCTAATACAGCTAATACCGGCACTAAAAATACTCCCACACATTACTGATCACTCTTCTACAAAACAAAGTCCCACTATCACCAAAGGCCACTCTCTACACTGTCTACTAATAAATGTTCAATCCCTCTCTAAAAACAAGCATCACATCTACGACCTTCTCACCGATGCAAAACCAGACATACTATTCATAACCGAATCATGGTTGGGAGAGGATATGGCTCCAGTCCTGCATGAATCCATTCTTCTAGGCTATCAAATAATCACCCAAAATCGTATAGCCAAAAAAGGAGGTGGTCTAGCTGTTGTATTCAGGCAAACATTACATATCACTAAAGTTGACAACATCTCCATAAAGAATTGTGAGGCTCTTCAAACAAGATGCAATCCTACACCGTCTTCCACCTGTAACTTCCTGCTCCTTTACAGACCTCCACCTAGCAAGGCAACACTCCCAGACGCATTTCTAGACACAGTTTCAAACCTGATAACAATACACTCCAACCTATGCATTCTGGGTGACCTTAACATTTGGTTTTGATAAAACCAAAATGACCCATCCAAAAACAAAAATCACCGGCCTAGACGCATTGAACCTGCATCAGATTGCCCACAATCCTACACACATCGCTGGACATATCCTAGATGTCATTTTTGCTAATACTGAACTAGTTACCTTTCAAACTATAACTCCAGTCACATGGTCAGACCACGACTTGCTTGCTTTCCAACATAAGACAACACTAAGTGACTCACCTAAAACTACCTTACATCCATCCACCTATCGGCCGTGGAACAAACTCAATTTGGAACACTTGGAAACACAACTAACACCAGTATAAATCTGGAAACCATGTATTCTGTTCAGAATCTATATGAGTGGCTACAGGAAGCTTTTGACATCCTGATACCACTGAAAACCACACAACAGAACAAAAGAAAAAAAGCGCCTTGGAGAAACATAGAAATAAAAGACATAAAACAACAAATTAGAAAGGTGCAACGTACCTGGCTCAAAACAAACGCCAAACAAGACAAACTTCACCTACAGGAAAATAAACAGATTATATAAGTCGGCTATCAAAAAAACTAAGAAAAGGTACTATTCAGACAGAATTCAAAACGCTAAATGTGCAAATAAAGAATTCTATAAAATACTCAATGAATTTCGAAAACCAAATTGCCTAGAAGGAACTCATCCTGTTACTCAAGATATTTCACAGACAAACTGGCAAATCAATACACGGAAAAAGCAGACACGTTGGACTCGTACTTAAAACAGAAACCAAGCACCAGCACTAACCCTTGTACAAAACAACTATCCAAGAATGCTCTAATTAAGCCTCTCCGTTCCTTTCAACACATCTCACACAATGAATTTATGGACCTGGTCAAAGCAAGCAGGTCTGCCGGCAGCCCTTCTGACCCCTGTCCACCACAAACTTTCAAGACAATTCTTTTACCAACCTCTGCTGCCATTCCAGTAAGAAGAATCATCAACGATTCCTTAACTACTGGAATATTTCCAGAAGAACTAAAAAATGCATACATACGCCCTTTACTGAAGAAAACAAACTTGGACCCGCTGAACCCTGACAACTACAGACCCATTACAAATGGACCTTTCCTGGGCAAACTGATAGAAAGAGCAGCGTTCGCCCACATGTCACAATTCATTGAAGAGAATGACATACTTTCAGATTTCAAAACAGTATTCCGTCCGGGAAGAGGCACTGAATCTGCCCTCCTTGCCATCTGGGATGACCTAAAGAATACAGTTGACCGCAACGGTGTTGCTGCGCTACTCCTCTTGGACCTCTCAGCTGCCTTTGACACGGTTGACCATGACACTCTGAAACAAAGACTTTATGAAGCTGGCATAGAGGGAAATGCTCTAGACTGGATCCCGTCCTACCTTTGAAACAGAACTAATGTCATCCATACCCCACCTTTCTCGTCCAAACCGTACTCCACAAAAACAGGGGTCCCTCAAGGTTCTATCATCTCGCCCATGCTTTTCAACATCTACATGAAGTCATTACCAGTACATATCAATAAATTTCACCTAACGTGCTACAACTATGCAGATAACACGCAAATACACCTTCAACTGGAATGCCCCAAAGACATTGAAAAGTCACCAATTTTCAGCTGTCTCAGAGCCATGGATGAGTGGATGACTTGGAGCCATCTCAAATTGAATGCTTCAAAAACTGAAATACTCACGTGTGACGATTGGAAAAAGTACAACCCGCTTGCTGCATGGCCTGATGAACTGGGATCACTGCCTAAAGTATCGAAGGATGTAAGAAACCTCGGAATGACCATGGACTCCAAGCTGTCGATGAATGCCCAAGTGGATAAACTAGCAAGATCAAACTTTGCTACTATAAAAACGCTGCGACAAATTTTCCCTCATTTGGGATTTCCACACGAGGTCCAAGCTACCATCTCCCTTGCTCTATCCAAACTCGATTACGCCAATAGCCTCTACCACGGATCACCTTTAACGACCATGAAAAGACTACAACGGATTCAGAACTCGGCTGCCAGACTACTCTTGCATATCAAACCGCGAGACCACATCTCCCCTGCCTTGAAAGCCCTGCATTGGTTGCCGGTTGGCAGAAGATCCACGTTCAAGCTGCTTTGTATCACCCACAAAGCAACACATGGAATGGGACCGCTCTTCATCAGGAATAAAATCACCAAACACATTCAGCAAAGGAACCTCCACTCCAAAGGAGCATCTCGCCTCAAAATGCCACCATACAAGAAAAAAACCATGGGTGGCACATCCTTCTCTGTACAAGCAGCCAAACTATGGAACTCTTTACCCCCAACATAAGATCCACCGACAACCACCTTATCTTCAGAAAACTACTCAAGATTTGGCTCTTCCCCATATAAGCACCATACGGAAACCGAAATTTACAGCATATCCCTCTGTATATAGCATTTGTTTTCACTATAGATATGCACCTATCTTTGTGTATTACTTTATAAAACATTTAAAATAATTTTGTTGTTAAGAGAAAAGAAAAAAATATATATATATTAATCAATAAATAAAAATGATCTTTGGTCTACATGTACATACTTCCATTGTGTATCTATGTACCTTCCATATACTTGGATCTGTGTGTCTGTTATTTTTCTCCTGAAAAAGCATATCCAATGCACTACCCTATTTCTCATCCTGTGCCTCTATCAATATATTTAATCTAAATATACTTACTTCCTTTATGTATCTATATACTTTCAATGTACTTATGGATCTATATATTTATCACTTTCTTCTAATTTAGCATTTCCAATGCGCTAGCCTATTTCTCAGCCCATACTTCGCTCAATATATCTTCTAGCCCATCCTTCTGACTCATCTCAAACTTCTTTCTACTACTCCTTCCAATGCACTATCCTATCTCTCATCCTATACATCTATCAATATATCCTCTACATCCACACTCTCATTTATCACAAACCCCATACCACTACTATGATCGCCAAAATAACCCTTTCTAGACTCTCTCCTGCTCTACCCCTCCTTGCATCATCTGACACCTCTTTTTACTACACCGATCCCCTAAAACAAACCTTTCTAAACTCTCCCCTCTGACTCCTTCCCTCCAAAACTCCTTTTTACTCATCCAAAAGCCTCTTCCTACTGCTAAGACATAAAAAAAATCCTTCACTCTTTTATCCCTCCAATATCCTTTTCAATCAAAATTAACAGACTAACATGTTCACTTCTCAAATTCCATATTCAACTATACTAAAATACTGCCCAAATAACTGAATAACATATCTACTAAAAGCAAAAAAGTATTTTTTGAAAGGAAATCGCTACTTACCACCTACTTGAAGTTGGTGGTAAATAGCGATTCCTTATGGCTGAGGTGCACTGTTTTAAGTGCTACCTAAATTGCATTTAAGGAATCGGTATTACCGATTGCTTAAATGCAAGGCCAATAAGAAATCGATATTAAGGAATCTCTATTTACCGATTCCTTATTACTGATTTCTTCCCTGCATCCTACTGGTCGGTAATGGTGAAATTTAACGAATTTCACAGTTACTGACCAGTATTAGCCCACCTACATCTGGCCCTAAGTTATTTATCTCTTAACCATTGTGTGTTACGTTGTTGTCTACCAATGGAAAAACTGAGGAATCTTAAAACCCTTTACCTGCCTCTGTTGGTAAAATTCTAGCTTGGACCAGTGTATAACTGTCTTATCATGTCCCTGGCGTGGGTCTCTCCATCCACTTGTTGGCGCAATCTGTGGTGGCACTCAATAAAAGCTAAGACTGTCTTCCAAGAATCTATTCCTATCTTCACCAAGAATTTATTTTGCAGGTTGTTGCCACAACGGTAATGCTGGAACGAAAGCTTCCCCGGTGTCTTTGGCCACGGCAAGGGATATGTGGAAAGGACTACGGCATGTTGGACCGATGGTACCTCAGGTGAGCCACAGCAGGATAGGACCAATTCCCTATTAAAGTGTATTTAGTATATTTCAGTCAGAATTCTCAGTGGGTGAATGTGAATACTGATGTGCCTGGCTCTTTACCCTTCTACCCGAAATGTTAGAATCCTTTTTCAAGTCCCCAAACTTTGTTAACATTTCCGAAAAACCTCCTTTTTATACTGGGTATGGACCATCAGTGGAAGAAGGATTGGGTGTGCCAAGGGGAAAAAAAGACTCTAGTTAAAAGGGATGAGTCAGCATATATCCAAGTCCTTCATCACACCTAGAATGTGACAATAGATAGACAGCCAATCCAAACAATCAGACCATTTTCCAAGCACTTTGACTTCAGTTGCTTTGTTAACATCAGTGAGGGCTGATTCAGAGTAGAAAAATCGGATTTTTGTAGTTTTACTCCACAGTGGGGGTACAAGTGGAGAAAATGTCTCTGAAGTGAATGAACTGGCACTTTAAAGAAACAACTCTAATCCTCCTGGGAATTGTGGTGTGGATTATTTCTATCTGCACACACTGCAACCTCTCTCTACCCCAGGCTTCTAAAAATACTGATGGATTTCTGTTGACCTAGAAAAAGCTCACATTCACTTTTTAGGAATGCAAAGCATGCTGTATATTTCTGTGAGTTTCTTGATCAATGCCAAAAATAGATTTTTCAAATGTAGATCTTAGGTTGTATCTGTATTATACAAAATAATACTTTCTGGCAGTTGTGTCATTGTTAGCTGCAGTGACATCACAGTATCTGTGCTAGACCGGACATTCTTAGCGTGGTATTCCCTCAAACATTTTGCATTCACCCGTCCTGTTTTGCTGAATTCGTTTTTGCTGGCATTAGGACTTTGTGCTCTACTAACCAGTGCTGAAGTGCTTGGGTTCATTTCCTAAATATGGTCAATCTGGCCTACACCTAGTTGGCACATTTCATTTTTTTGAAACAGCTGGGTCAATGGTAGAACATGTGCCCAGGGCCTGTAAATTAAATGCTATTAGTAGGCATGCAACAGTTGTTGTGCCACCCACTAAATGTGTACCTTAAGCATGTCTCAGGCCTGCCATTGTAGCCTGAATTGTGAAGTGTCATTTCAACCTGGCAAAATAAACCTAAGTTTCCTTTTCTAATGCTTACAGGTCCCTCTTATAGTGAACCCTAACAGTTAATTATAATGCTAAAGGATTAAGTAAATTGTAAAGGCGTTCGCACAAATTCAGCAGCAGTCCACAGCAAATAGCAGAATTGCTCTGTGGTGCAAGAGCTCACAGGAGGGAGGTCACACAAAGGGCAAGCTGGAGCAAAGTCCAGTGGTAGTGGTCTTTTAATTTGTTTTCTGTTTTCTCCCACAAGACATTCAGCACCGCTCACCCTAGGAGGGAATGCTACAGGTGCAAGCATGCTTCACAGATAAGAACTGCAACCAACAGCCTTGGGGGTAAATAAGAGACTGGTACCAAGGTACAAGAAATGAAAGGCAGATTAGACAGCTCTATTTCCACAGTCCTTTTTCACACAGGTAGACATTTTTCAATGCAGGATACAAAGACATTCTTATCTTTACTTGTTGTGGTCTTGCTTTGGATTGGGACAAATAAGGTGCAAAACCTGTAAACTATTAGGAGAGACTCTTGACTGAAATTTCTAGGCGCGCCTAGCACCAATTTTGAGTAACTATGATCCATTTCCAGGCAATTACTGTAAGGCAAAAAGTTAACCAACCACTGTCCAAATTGCTTCATGCTTCAATTTACTGTTAGTGCCAACTTCTGAGTTACCTGATTTATCATTGCCAAGTTTTGACTGATCTCCCTGGTCTTAAACACATTTTCTTACCACCAACAATAATCTCACCTTACCTCAGGCCGGCTTTCACGGAGTGCTCTCCACTAAGCGAGCTGTAATCCAAATCTCTGAACTTTACCACCACCGCTGTGTTTCTTCCACATCAAGTGTCCATTAATCCCTCCACTAAAACAAAAACATTTGCTCCTTGGTGTTAGTCGCTTTGTGGTGTCATATTTTTCTCCCCCCACCCCATCACATCTAGGAACATGTCTTTGCCAACCATATTGACTCTTGGCAGCAACTCCTTTTCCTCAGCAAGATTCTTCATATTTCACTTGACCAAGTCCTTGCTCAATTTTTTAACTGGAATATTGTAACAACTACCTCTCCATAACATCCTATCCCCTCCTCTATACCCTTAGAAAACCTCTGATTGGTCGTTGTACTCATGGTAACCTTCCTAATTTCTCCCTTAACCAATATCAGGTGGTCAGGCTCACAGCACACGACAAAAATGAATTCCTATAGTATTGTAACTCAGCCATTAGCCTCTCTCACCACATGTCAAGCTCTCACCATCTCATCCAACACTCCTTAATGCTCATGTCCTCAATAACCTTGTGTGACTACCCTGAATTCCCTTGTATATGAAGGTAATTTTCCATTGTGACACTGTTCCACTATAAACCTGTCCCTATCTACTTCAGGGAAAATATATTTTAACTAGTGTGCGTTATGTCTAGTTGGAAACCATACACCCAACAAAGTGTTTTAAAAAACACTCTAACTCAGAAGGAAGATTCTAGCCCTTGAACCAGTGTGTGTTTGAGTGGTAACAATAGAGACGAAAACATTGTCAATCACATTTTATAAAAAATTGGCAAAATTCTAACCTTTGTGAGCAAGCAAAACAAGGTTTCTCTCTGGTAAGGTAGCCGTGATCTGAAAGTAGGTAGTGCCTTGTACAGAACACAAACTTTAGCGCTTCTTTTTTCTGCGTACTGAGGAATTGATAAAAATGTGTACTCAGTACACAAAATGGCATCACCTCCATTTCTGTTTATAATTTTTGAATATGTTGCTTAGATTCACGACAGCAAAATGTTTAGGGGCCATCACTGGCACCTCATCTTTAAGGTAAGCAATGTATGGCGGATGTTTCACAATCCCACATGGGTCTGTCTTTGCAAGAACATAATCTTTGATCATGTGCAGACTTTTTTGTTCTGTCTTCTTTGGTTCCGATTGCTACCCACCTCAACTCATGCCATTTCTCCAGCTCTCCATTTGCTATAACATATGTACAGATTTGGTACTAGGTATAATAGTGTTAATGATGATTACCTTTTGTGTAGTGATTCTGACCTGTGGACAATTCTTTCTATCAACAGGGTGGTAAGCCGTAAAGATAACACGAAGAAGAAGATCAGACGATACGCAAATGCTTTCCTGGGTTCTGACGTAGATTTCAGTGAGAAGACTTCTTTGAAATCTGAGCTGCTGGAGATTCCATGCCATCCACATAGCAGGCCATATGTACCCTCTGATGCCTCCCCACCAGGACTCTCGCGAGCGGCCTCTGAGAGAAGGTCGAGCCGTGGCTGGCAGATCTTACGGAACACCACTATAGAACATCTTCAAGGACGGGTGAACCACGCTCTAGAAAATGACGAGGAGATCTACCAGGTTTGATCTGTCATGGACCACCACCTGAACACTTACAGTGGAACTCTTCGCCCCACACCTGCTTTTCATGGTGCAATATATTTATTCCTAAGTGCATTTGAGCAGAGATTTCGGAGAGCAAAACTCATCCAATTGCATCTTCTCTGTCTGCCACAGGATCAACTAAACACTCTCAAATGGCATTTAACATGGCTCATGGCATTCTTCATCAATTTACTAGTGTGTGCTACTTAAGAAAAGAACAAGGCCACACACTTTTTGTGGCAATCCCACGAAATATTTATCTCAAAGATGATTCCTTTATTCAGCTACCAGGGATCAAATGGACGGTGGCACAGTGTCCCAGACGGTGCGTCTTACTCATATCCCTTTGATTCATAATCCGTTATCAAACTCTTGACTGCAGTTGTCTGCTCATCCAATCGAGTGCATCTATACATGAAATCGGACAAACAACCCTATAGGAGATTGTGGTCAAAGGGTTGACATATCTTGCAGCATGTTCAGTGTGGTTTGAAAGATATGGTGGCTATTTTCAACGCAGAAATGTATTCTTGAGTTCGCAAGACAATGCTGATCGCCATTTCCCAAATTAATTTAGCATGTTTTGGTAACATGTTCACTTAAGGAAAATCAATCTGTATGAACTGGAAGAATTTGCTCCCTGAAGCAGGATTCGAGACTGGCTTACTATGTCCACTTCCAAGTGGACCGTCTAATGCCAGTGAACCGGACACTTGGGCATTCCTTCATTTCTCTCGAACGAACTGACTACTGTGAAGTTCAGCCGCGTCTTGCCACATCTCTGTCCTCCACATTTTAATCCTTTTAAGACTGCTATTTGTTACTATGTTTTCTACTAGTGGTAATCGACTTGGTTACCCCAAGAGTCTTACAGAAAGTGGGAAAAGTTAGCTGTCTCTAGCAGAATGTTCAGTTGTAACTATGTTTCTTTTTAATTGAAGTTTGTGTGCAGTACAAAAAGTAGAGAATGTATACTAGCTACAAAAGCAATTGACACAGAGTTCCTGATGGCCAACTCCAGTATGCATCTGAAGTCAGCAGAAGGCTATTCCTAGTGGTTCATTCTATGTCATGGTACAAAGTTGATCTTGTTAACACTACTGGAAGTGTCACAAGGGCTCATATTAATTGCAATACTTTGTCTGAAGCATGTTCTTGTATTGGGTATGCTTTTCTTGCCAAAGCTGCGTACTCTAAACACAGTGCTCACGGATGGGGAAGTGATGGCTCGCCACTGGTGTAGCCACAAGGGAATCATGTATCGCCCCTTTCTGGCCAATTTGGTGTAATGGGGCAGCACTTTGTACTGTTGTTTATTCAGTTGCACTGATTCTCACCTGCATGTTGTAGACACAAGCATATATGCATGTCTAGGCAAGGTTTGTTCAATGTAGGCCATATGGCCTGGAATAGATGTACAGAAGACACACAGGACAAAATGTACAGACATGGTGGTGGTTAGCCAGAATGTAAGGCCGGGATCCAGTCCTCTAGGACCTAGGTGCGCACCCTTACACTAGACAGGTAAACCTTTCTTGCTTGTAGCCGTTATGATTCATCGCACCTCTGCCCTTGCACTTTAATGCACTTTAAATTTCAGATTGTACAACTTGGTTAACAAATGACACTGTATATCCAGGTGCCTTAGAAGAGTATTACCTTTGCAGCCCCAATTGGAAGAGACTTCTTAGATACATCTTTAAGCATGTACCCTGAGGTATCTTGCAGAATATTTCACACATGCTATTGGGTAATGGGATAATAGCAGAATGGTGAAGCCAGACTTCTCCTGAAACTAATTGTTTTGATGGGCTTCCCCTAGCCATGTTCTTCTATTTGTGTGTTCTCCAGATCAACATGACCAGGTGAGGTTGATGAAGTCTGTCAACTCCCAGGCAAGATTGCAAAACATGCAAGTGTTGCTTTCCTTTGAACATCAGATCATATTTCAAGGTCCTGACAGGTGACCCATTAAGGAAACTAACAGCACCAATGTGTCATAAAGGTAAATACATCAGCAAAAGGAAAACATATTGAGATGGTCTCCCAGTATTATTCCGTAATGGCAACGTTCAATGTGTGCATTAATGTGGGCCATGTTTGCTGTCTTCAATCATTTCACAGGGTAAAGTGCAGTCTACCGGTCTGCAGGTGGTGACTCTAGTGTCCTTTGCAGACTTCATTTCATGCTCCCTGTGATTCTTTGGAGGCCACCATTGTGCACAGCTGTATCAGCAAAGAGAAGAATGTGCCTTGCATTGATCTGTATAAAGCAACAATAACATAACGTGAATTCGTGAAGCGCACGTTCACCCAAGGGTATCTTGGTGCTGAATAGCAGATGTTCATTGTGAACAATGGTTCACTGTAGATTTATTTGCACAAATAGTATTTGTTAAATTGGTGTGTGTAGCTACTTTTCCATTCTAACAGTCCTCACCGGGAAGACCTGGCCTACAAAATTGTCCTCAGTAAAAAATGTCACTCTCCTGATGATGGTTTTTTTGACTAAGTTAAGGTTGAAACACTGTTGACTACAGACACAATATAGCAGCGGCGCCCCATCCTTATGGGCGGAGAGGCCAAGCCTCCTCACCTTTTTCCCTACAAGAAGAGCGTCTGTCAGGCTCAGCAAAGGTTAGCATAACAGGTACTCTTCTTGTTCAGGTTCGGCATCCAGGAGCTAGACATGTGCTAAATGTGCAGGCTCCTGGCTGCCTAAGCTGACCTTTGGCGGGCTGAAGATGTCACAGCTCCTGTGGGCAGGACTTCTTCAGTCTAGTAAATTACCTTGAGGCACTGCCCCTCGTGATGAAGGGGAGTGCCATTGATGGTCGCAGACGTGGGCTCTTCAGTTTTGAGGCCAGGCCAAGTATCTATCAATGACACAAGGGCCAGACTGGGAGCGCAAACCGGCCCTGGCAATTGAGTCGAACTGGCTGCAGAGCGGGGGTGGGTATTTCTCATGAAAAACACCGCAGCTGCTTTTGTAACAAACAACTATGCTGCAAAACATGCTACCGGTAACAAAAACAGCCACCCAGGGTTCCGAAACCGGCCCACCCCCTGGCGGCCCACCGGGAAAACGCCCGGTGCCTGCTACGGCCAGACTGACACCTTGCTACAGAGTGGGGTGGGGTCAGCAACCCTCATTGACCCCATCTGACTCTGTGACAAGGTGCGGGCTGCTGCCTCCTCTCATCGGCTGACCTAAGGTTAGCCAATGAGAGAAGACTGCAGTTCCAACCCTCCTGGGACCTCTGAGGCGTCCCTTCCCAAAAGCTGCAGCAGGTGCGTAATTTTTTTTAATGTTTGGTGCGTGCGTGCCTGTGTGTGTGTATGTATAAATATTTGGGAGGGAGTGTTGTGAATGGGTGAGTATAAATGCATGGGTGTGAGTATACATGTGTGGCCCGCCTGCCTACCCCCGCCTTTCTAAAGTTGCACACCGCCACTGCTATGAAGACTCAGATTGCCTCAAGTCATGCAAAGTATTTTCAGAGTCAAGAGTCATATGTCTTTGTCTTTCTATATGCACTTGTCACTTAACTATTCACTTAGCGCCTTTTCACCTTTTGAGCACTTTTAATTTGTGCAGTAAAAAATTGTTTTTTTGCTATGATCATTATTATTCATGAAAAATAAATTGTACTAAGTGTCTGATTACAATGTTATATCCAGGTTATATCCCAGATTAAAAGTTTATCTATTTCTCAATTACTGTTTCCATCATGGGTAGCAACCACAGCAACTGATATAACAAATACTATTTATGCAACTAAAACTACAGGGACCATTGTTGTCGGATATAGATTATTGGCCCAGGTTCCTGCTGTTGCTGATGGGTGGGGCATAACCATGTTTCTCCTTACTCATCCTGCATTGATGCAGTGCCATGCTCTGCGTGATTGAACCCCGCTCAGGTGTGGCGCTATCACGGTACAAGCATGTGTTACCACACATTGGAAGTTTGGAAGGGGCTGATGTCGTGGAGCACAATCCCTCCTACAATAGTGTGTGTAGGAGCTGCAGCTCAGCACACATCTGGCAGTGGTGTGTCTACCTGAGCTGAATGTTTTCTCAATGTCAGTGTGGTGAGTTGGTACTATTGAGAGATGACTGCTTGTCAGCCAAGGTACGGTTCCTAACAGTGGTGCAGGGGCGTAACGCAGGCGCGCAGCCCCCAACCTCTAGGGGGCCCCCTCAGCACCGCACTTCAGCTGGAGAGCTCCAGATTGAGCCAAGAGGGGGCCCCTCCATGTACCCTGCAGGGGAGCCCTAACAATTTTCATACGCCACTGCAGTGGTGACCTCCAAGAAGTATGTATTGTGCCCCAACGTCCTACTGTGGCTCTTGCTCTGGTACTCGTAGATCCGTAAGTAGGAGCCGTGTGTGGTAGTGTGCACGGCCCCCGCTATTTTTTCTTTTTTTTGGGGGGATTATAAACTTTTATTGACATTCGTGCGCACATACACAGCAGTGTGCCTACAACTATATTAGGCCTGCAGCGATACACAATCAGTGAGGCAGTTGGACATTCGTCAGCAGTGAGCACAATAGAAGTAGTCGGGAGCACCCAACACCAAAACAGTAAAATATCAGCCAATGTACGACAGGCCTAATAGCAATCTACCCTGCAACTAGGCGGTAGTCAGTGGAAGCCTAGTTCGTGGAATAGTACAAGTATTATCAGGGTCAACAAAGCATTGGAGAGGGTATCACAGTAACAATCTGACACAAGGCGTAGCAACGTCTCCTGAAAGCAGTGGTAGTGCAGACCTGATGTATAGTAGCTTAGCCAAGAAGCAGAGCAAGTAAACATCACAGTTCATAATATCTATCAAGTATGGACCCGTAGAGCATCCGTTCCTGCACAATCGGACAGGTAGGAGGAACTATTGGCCGGGCAGTAACCCTTACATCCAATAGGCCAACAGCGGTATGGACATCCAACATTCCATCCCCTCCGCCCCATTCCTATATATAGCACGTGTATCTATTCCGAGTCTGTTTCTGGGGGTGCATTGACAGCATCAGCACCCTCCACCCCTTGCGTTGCAGTTAAGAGAAGGTATGTCTGCAGAGGCCCCCAGATGTCAGCCGGCCTAGAATTGAGAGGCAACAGTTCTGAGAATATTCCATATTGTTCCTGACAGTATAACATGTCCTGTAACCAATCTTTGAATTTTGGGGCCCGACCCCGACCCCATCTGCAGGCCAGATGTCTCCTTGCCAACAACAGTGCAACATTAGTGTATTTCCGAACCGTCCGCGCTATCTGTGTGGTTAACCCAACAGGAACAACAGTGGGTCTAAGTCCAAAGCCACCCCTATCATAAGGGAGATGCCCTCACGGATCTGTGACCAATACTCCTGTACTTGCGGACAATTCCACGCCAAATGGAGGAAATCCGCCCCTCCCTGTCCGCATCTCTCGCACCTATCCGAGTCAGCCAAGCCGAATCTAACCTTCCGAACAGGCGTGTAATATAACCTATGGAGGAACTTGTAATGTATAATTTTGAAGCGACAGCTAGACATCACCGCACCCGATAGGTCACAACAATACTCCCATTGGTCCTCTGTGATCTCCCTGCCAAGGTCCAGTGACCAATGTGCCCTAGCCGTACTCTCCACAACCGGTAGCTCTCTCCGGAGGCATTTATATATATTGGACACTAGATGTGCACCATCAGTGCTATTCAGCACGACCGTAAGCGGGGCTACACATATGGGTATATATATAATAACGGCCCCCGCTATTCTATTCCATTTTATTCCATTCCATTCAATTCTATTCCATTGTATTCTATTCTATTCCAATCTATTCTATTCCATTGTATTCCATTCCATTCCATTCTATTCCATTGTATTCTATTCCATTCTATTCTATTCTATTCCATTCCATTCCATTCTATTCCATTCCATTCCATTCCATTCCATTCTATTCCATTCTATTCCATTCTATTCCATTCCATTCCATTCTATTCCATTCCTGTAGATTTCTGGAGCGCATAGCTACCCACGAGGCCCTCCCAGCACTGGGAACATTGTATCCACTGCATCGCCCTGAGCGCACAAAACTAATTAAAAAGAGCTGTCTTCAAGCATTTTCTGAATCTCAATTCCAATTCAATCTCAGCTCCACCCGATGAGCATTCCAGAGTTTGGGAGCTAAGAAAGCGAATGAGCGCCCCCACCCCGTAGTTTTCTTGCAGCTAAGACTGCAAGTGTGTTACAGTAGGAAGCGCTTGGGAAAGGGGTTTATGTCCCATGCTCGTGCATGTCGTGATAGACCCCCACCTGCACGTGCTCAGTTCTTCCATTCCGTCCCCCAACCATCCTGTCAGCCGCACCTGTGTGCCCGCCTCCTGCTCGAATTGTTGTCTGACAAGGGAAGCAAGGGGTAGGTCAGGCCATCTGCCCTGAGGGCCACAGTGGATAAACACATCTGTGGGGTACCCTGTCTACTACCCTAACTTACTCCTGGCTGCTGTCGGATGAAGGGAGCAGGCGTTGGACAGTGACCAGCATTGCAAATGCCGGGGCAGCCAGACAGCATGCCAGTCGCAGCTCACTGCAGTGGTGTAGCTTGATATTGGATGTATGACATTACAAATTATGGTTTTACATCGCATGCTTTTACAACGCTAGTTCTACAACGCATACCATTACAACGCATAGTGCTTTGGGGCGCTGGATAGTGAATAGTTTAATTTACTATTCCAACTCCAGTCCCCGTGGATAGTAGGGAAGGTCTTGGACAGTAAATTAAACCTATTCCCTATCCTAGAGCGCCCCCCAGCGCAATGCGTTGTAATGGTTTGCGTTGTAAAAGTTGCGTCGTAAAGGCACTGCGTGGTAAAAGTAGCGTTGTAAAGGTTGTTTCCCCTTGACATTTGACCACCCGGGGTGATTCCTGCATTTGCCACCCCCACGGTGGCTACATTGAAGAGACGTCCCTTGCTACGACACTGGCACACTGATGCTCCATCATCTTCAGGGGAGCCTTTGATACTTGAAGATGTGATTACATACCAGTTGGAAAAAAGACGTCCCTTGGGATTTCCTTAAAGTATTTAAGTACTTAGCTTCTATGATGTTGTACTGTATGAAAAAATACCACCAGACAATACACTGGGTGCTTAGTTTTTAGTCTAAAATTGTGCATCTTGTGTAATTCTCCAGATTGAGAAGTGCATTCCAAATAAACAACAAGCAGACTGATCTATAAAGATTACTTTTTCCACCTGGAATCAAATGGCGCATTCTAAAAATTGTTAATACCAATAGAGATGGTTTAATAACATTTTATGTCATTGAACATATTTGAAACCAATTGATCCTGTGAAGTTTTCTGGATTTATACTAAACATTTACTTTTAGTCCAATCCAGCTACTCTTGCTGACAGACTTCTGACTCATTTCTAAATGGAACAGGGAACCCCCACCCCTCCTGTGCAAGAAAAATGTTCAAGCAATTGTGTACCTAGATGCAACTGTGAATGTTATGTATTATTAAAGTCTAATTGTCTTGTAAAAACTGCACGTGTGTTTCTATTTTTCAAGTCTATATCAAGGTATAAAAATGGGAGATGTTGTGTGGCTGGACGCTAAGGCCTAGATGTAGGTAACTTTATTTTACCACTTCTTAAATACCGAATTTTACCGATTCGGTATTTAAGAAGTGGTAAAATAGAGGGGGGGATGTAGGTATTACAGATTCGGTAAATACCGAATCGTTAAGATTCGGTATTTACCGATTCTGTAAATACCGATTCGGTAATGCCCATTGATTCCTATGGGCATTGAAGCCCATAGGAATCAATGGGCATTACCGAATCGGTATTTACAGATTCGGTAAATACCGATTCCAGCAAGGTTGCAGGGGGTGTCACTTTGACACCCTCTAGCACCCCAAATACAGGCATGTGTGCCATGTGGCACACAGACATGCCCTATGGGCATGTCTGTCTGTCACATGGCATAGGTGAGAGGCATTGGGGAGAGGGGTTGGCCTAACGGCTAAGGCGCTCGACCTCTGACCTGGGGATCTGGGTTCGAGTCTCGGTAACAACGCCAATAACCCCCTGTGATTCTGGGCAAATCACTTAATCTCCCCGTGCCTAAAAAAATGAAAGTGTGTCCTCATGTAACGTAACTGATGCTATGTAAAGCGCTCTGATAACTGATTCGGTTCGGTTCTAGTTCGCGCTATATAAAACTCAAAAAAAAAAAAAATAGGTGTGCATGTACTGATGTGCAAGCACACCTGGATTCGGTATTTTACCACCCAATTGGATTGGGTGGTAAAATACCGAATCTGAAAGGCCTTTGGGACTCAGAAGAGTCCCACCTACATCTAGAAGTTACCGAATCGGTAAAAATACCGAATCGGTATTTTACCGATTCGGTAAATTTACCGAATCGGTAAATTTACCAAATCGGTAACATTGGCCCCCTACATCCCAAAAACCCATTTACCGGTCGGTAACGGCCGAAATCGGCCGTTACCGGCCGGTAAATGGCCACCTACATCTGGCCCTGTGTGGGAGGTACCCGTGTCTCTGCTGTGCACATGTGTCCGCTGATAATATTTAAAGTCACCAATGGGCAGGTCTTATTTTTGCACAGCATGGTTTTCACAATTTCGAGTTTGATCAGCCGCAGCCCATGCAGGTAAGTGTGGTGGGACCGATTGGGGGAGGGATCGGAGGGGTGGAGGGGGGATTTTAACACATGACGAGGGAAAATTGAACAAATAATTAATTTTCCCTCATTGTCGTCTGTCTAAATCACCCCCACCCGGCCCCACCGCTCTTACCTGCACGGGCCGCGGCTGCTAATGACTTCGAGTGGAAAATAAACTCCGGTAAGTCGTATCCAGTACACAGCTCAGAGAAATGATCAAATAAATGGGAAAAAATAAATGCTATTGAATCTCTATGTGATGAAGGAAGTTACTTGTGATCTTCGTTATGGAGTTCATTCCTCTTTCTTGTCCCACGGCTTCTTTTATTGGTGGTGTCAGCAACTCAACACCAGCATCTAACCCACAACATTTTACATTTTGTCAACATATATATTTTTTTGTTTTTTTGCATCAGTCCTCATGTCTATTTTTTATTCTCATTTATTTGTGGCTTTGTTTCGAATCATCCAGACCCAATAGAGCGTTGTTGCACCACATCGACAGAAGTAATACGAGAGGTGGCCATCTAAAGGATCCAAGGAATTGATAGCAGATAATAATCAAGAAATAAAATCCTCAAGTGGAAAGGGTAATAGAAGAGAAATACAAATTTGTATGCACAAAGAGAGACTGCAATATATTAAACTGCTTCAGACTAAACGCGTTCTACCATGTATAGGAAAGGTCTACACTTGAAAGCTATTTCAATCCCACTTCTGACACCACTGGTGGATGTGATGGAGTTCCCGGGGAAGGGAATTCCAAACTCTTGAAGCCTAAGGGTGTGAGGATGCCTCCTTCTATCGCTTACGCTTGTTGTTTCGGCTGTAAAACCAGTTTACGAACAAGGAAAGGGGTAAGGGAAGAGAGTCCTGAGGACTGTGATATAAACAATTAAGACTTTACGTCATTGAGATTAATTGTCAGTAATTGGATATGTAACCCTTCATCCTCAACAAAGATATTTTCTTACCCCCACCACCAAACCAAGAAGAACAAGATACATTTGTACCTAAAATTCAGATGAACACAGGTGTTGACTGCATTTTACCTGAAAACTCACATGAAATACACACTGATATAAAAGATTCAGAACACAACCAATGAGTAGGAATGGCTACATTTAGTCTTTAATGAGGTACAAATTCAGGGGGAGAAACTGAGCTAGATGCCCAGAATCCACCCACTTCAAGGAACTAGTGGCCTGATGTTCGACCATTGGGTTTTGCGACTCGCAAATTGTGAAAAATAGCAAGTCACAAAATCCAATGTGCAACAGTGTCTCAGACACTGTGTGTGATTCCCAATGGGGTCATAAATGGCATGCCTCATGAGTATTAATGAGGCTGTCGCAATTTGCGACCCCTTTGGGAATTGCTAGCACTCACTGGGATGATGGCCTGCTGGGGTCAGCAGACCACCATGTCTGGGACTGCTTTGTCATTAAAGCAGTTTTTTTTTTAATGCAGCCCGTTTTCCTTAAAGGAAAAGGGGATGCATTTAAAAGTGAAACTTTTCAGTTTCATTATTTAAGGGCAGGCAGTGGTCCCTGCGACCACTGCCTCCTCTTAAAAAATATTTGTACATGCATTTCCAAAGGGGAAGGGGTCACAAAACATTCAAGTCAAGTCAAATTAGCTTTATTCAAGATGTATTCATAAAAGCATAAATAGACATTCCGCAATATTACAAATATATGTACAAAGAAAGTTTATCAATTATATACATATAAGTGATCCTGATAAAACAATTAAAAACTATTAAAAATAAAAAATTCATTTCAAAGGCTGTATGGAAAAAAGCTATTGTGGCAGATTACTTATTACATAATCATGCTGATTAATTTTTCTTAATAACAGAACAGACACATGTTTGATGATGGCAGCCTAAGATTTTTGTCTGAGCACCCACGCCCATCCCAAATATTTAGCAGTTGATAATGAGATGACTGGTAAAGTGCTAGTACATATTAGTCTTAGTGCTTCAGTATTACTGTTTGTACCCAGTAACTTGCACATCGGGGTTAACCACACACGTCTTGGTATTGCATATACGGGACAGACAAAGAGAAAATGAGCAGTGGTTTGAATTTGAATTGAATTTAAAAACACTTGTAAAGCGCACGTACACTGAATCAGTTTCATGGCGCTGGTGAGGTCCCTAAGTGAGAACAAAGGAGAGAGCTAAATGCCAAAAGCCTGCTGAAATAATAATGTTTTTAGTGACCTCCGAAACTCCATATAGGAGGAGGAGAGTCTTAACGGTAGGGGGAGGTCATTCCAAAAAGTGGGTGCGAGTACGGCAAACTTCTGCCCCCCTGCCCACTTCTTTTTAAAACGGGGCGTGGTTAGTAAGGCCAGGCTCGAAGAGCGAAGGTCTCTAAGGGGAACGTAGGGAGAGATTGCCGAGTTGATGAAGGCAGGGGCAGTACCCGCTCTTGCTTGATAAGTTAGACACCCTAATTTGAACCTGGCTCGTTGTTTTATAGGGAGCCAATGAAGGCTCCTGAGCAGTGGGGTCGAATGATGGGACCTAGATAAGCCAAAGACCAGTCGAGCAGCCTGATTTTGTATCAACTGCAACCGATGTAGAGCATAAGCAGGGGCTCCATTATAAATAATGTTGCCATAGTCAATCTTTGACAGGACCATGGCCATTAAGATAAGTTTTAATGCAGAGGCAGAAAAAAACCTGGCAACCTTCCGGATCACTCGAAGTGTAAAGAAACAGGAGGAAACCACCGAGTTAATATGTGAATGAAGTGTTAATTGATTATTAAGCATAATCCCAAGTGTTTTAACTGAACAAGAAGGGAGAGGGGGGACCCAAGAGAAGGGGGCCAAAAGGAAGGGGACCAGGGGTTGGCAGCACCGCCCGTCATCACAAGTTCTGTTTTATCCGGATTAAGTTTTAACTGATTGATGTTCATCCAGTCTCGGATAAATAGCATGACGGACTGGAAACTGCCAACTCCTGAGGGAGAAGAAAGATCAAAAATGAGTTGTAGATCATCTGCATAATTGTATACAGTGACCTCCATATTCTGTAAAGCAAACACCAGTGGAAAGATATAGAGATTAAATAATAAAGGAGAAAGAGCAGACCCCTGGGGAACACCACAGTTGACATTGCGCTGAGGAGCCGAAAAGGTGCCTAGGTGAACTGCCTGAGTGCGATTCATCAGGAAAGACTCGACCCCAGGCTAGTGCCAACCCCTCTATCCCCGCCGCCCTGACACGTGATAACAAGATGTCATGGTCCACAGTGTCAAAGGCGGCGGATAAGTCTAATAAGACCAGTATTTTGGGGGTGTTGGCGTCGAGTCCTTCCCTAAGTTGGTCCCTGACCGAGATCACCACCTTCTCGGTTGAGTGTCGTGGTCGGAAGCCAGCTTGACATGGGGCCAGGTAATTACTGTCCTCAATAAAGGAGCTCAACACCTGGGAAACATGCGCCTCAGCCACCTTTCCCAGGTAAGGAAGCAGGGATATAGGACGATAATTAATTGGGGAGGAGGGATCAGCCCCAGGCTTCTTTAGTATAGGAATGATAGTGGCAGATTTAAATACAGTAGGAACTAGGCCTTTAGAGAAAGTATCATTTATAACAGTAAGGGCAGGGACAGGACAGGCCAAGAACACCTGAGCCAGAATGCGGGCCGGACACGCATCGGACGGGGACCCAGATTTTATACGCTTAAGAAGCGGGGACAAAGATTCGCTGGTTAACTCAGGAATAAAAGTGATGGACTGGGTATTTTGTGGCGAAGAACAATCTAAAAAAGGATTTGACGGGGATGGGATATGTGCTTTTATTTGTGCAACTTTGTCAATAAAAAACTCATTCAGTGAGTTGCACAGTGACTGGGAGGGAATAATCGCGGGTGAGGGTCTATCTGACATAGCTAACTCATGGACAGTTGCAAAGATTTCGCGAGGCTGGCATTCTGCTGTCAGTATGCGTTGTGAGAAAAAAACTTTCTTGGCCTCTTGGATGGCTATTTTATACTCTGAAAGTAAGGTGGTATAATTAATTTTACTGACCGGGCAGTATTTTGACCTCCAAGCCCGTTCTGCTTGACGGACCGCAAATTTAAGTACCTTCAGAGCAGGAGTAAACCACTTGTTGGCATAGTGATGGTGGTTAATGGTGACCTTCTTCAAAGGGGCCTTTTCATCGCGAAGATGGATTAACCAACTGTCCAAAGTGGCCAGCTGAAGTTGAGAGGGTGTATCAATAGGGTCAGGGCAGGTGGCAATTAATGAATCGCAGAATGCGGGGATATCAACACGACTCCAACTTCTAGCCCATAAGGTTTTAGAGCTACGAGGAGCATTTCGCAAGTGCAGGTCCAAGGAAAAGGACAGTAAATGATGGTCGGACCATACGCAGGGGGCAATGGACAAATTGGCAGTGGGTAAAATGAGGGTCCATATTTGGTCTAGGATGTGTCCCCGGGTATGTGTAGGGGCTTGGACGTGCTGGGTAAAATTTAAACTCGATAGCAGTGAGGTAAAATCCTTGGAAGTAGTGTCTTCTGCGGGGTCGCTGGGCCAGAAGTTAAAATCACCAAGCACAAGTACAGTGGCGTTATTAACCACCAGAGGGGCCAACAGCTCCTGGAGCGCAAGAATAAACTGAGAGGGGGTTTGGGGACGACGATAGACCAACACATAGGTTACAGGGGATTTAGATGAAACAGAGCGTGCAACCAAACAGTCTGCCACAGGTAAAGGGGGAGATGTCAGTATTTGAAATCTGAGGTTGTCACGGAAAATTAAGGCCACCCCACCACCCGTTTTGCCATCAGGGCGGTCAGCTCGTAAAATAGAGTAAGAGGGGGGAAGAGCCGCCAAAACACTGGGTTGGGAATCAGGGCGATACCATGTCTCGGTTAGGCACAGTATGTCAGGGCTGTCGCTGTCAAGGAGGTTAAATATCTCCTGCTGGTGTGCGACTGCCGATCTGGTGTTTAATAGAATAATGGAGGTGCCTGGGTTCGGGGAATTACTAGGGAGTGAGGGCAGGGGGTTAATAACCTCCAGTAAAGGTGGGGGACAAATGATGCCTAGGGTCAAGATATGTGAGGCAGTTGTTGGGTCAATGGGGTAGCTCTTACGTAAGGATAACAAATACCTGGAAGAGTATATCAAGGGGGATCGGCCATGGTGGCAGGCCCCGGGTCCCGTGCGGTCACGGACGGGCACAGACGGGCTTTCCTTTGGGGCGCCTTCGGCGCGCCTCCGTCGCGCTCGCTGCGCCCGTCCGCTGCGCTCCCGGAAGCACATTGCCTTTTGTATCCTATCCCACCCGAGCACTGGACCGCTAACTCCGGCCAGGCTCGTGGGACTGCCCCTCCCAAGATGGCGGCCGCCCTCTACTCTCTCGGCACCAGGCCGGTGAGGGACTACGAGGGGAAGACCGTGAAAAGTATGGAAACACCGGGCACCTGCACAACAAAAGGGGTTAGTGCATAGGAATACAGTGATACAATTAAAAATATGCTTTTTAAAAAATATCGCCGGGCGGCGCAATTAATACAATTTTCTGGCACAGCTCTCAAGGATGATTTCCCCCCCTACAGGAGACCTCAAGCGTGCCTCAGGCTCTGCCACCGCCTGAAGATCGCAGCGACCCCCTGCCTAGCTGGCCCTTTTGTATCCTGTCCCACCCGAGTACTGGACCGCTAACTCCGGCCAGGCTCGTGGGACTGCCCCTCCCAAGATGGCGGCCGCCCTCTACTCTCTCGGCACCAGGCCGGTGAGGGACTACGAGGGGAAGACCGTGAAAAGTATGGGAACACCGGGCACCTGCACAACAAAAAGGGGTTAGTGCATAGGAATACAATGATACAATTAAAAATATGCTTTTTTTAAAAATATCGCCGGGCGGCGCAATTAATAAAATTTTCTGGCACAGCTCTCAAGGATGATTTCCCCCCCTACAGGAGACCTCAAGCGTGCCTCAGGCTCTGCCACCGCCTGAAGATCGCAGCGACCCCCTGCCTAGCTGGCCCTTTTGTATCCTGTCCCACCCGAGCACTGGACCGCTAACTCCGGCCAGGCTCGTGGGACTGCCCCTCCCAAGATGGCGGCCGCCCTCTACTCTCTCGGCACCAGGCCGGTGAGGGACTACGAGGGGAAGACCGTGAAAAGTATGGGAACACCGGGCACCTGCACAACAAAAAGGGGTTAGTGCATAGGAATACAGTGATACAATTAAAAATATGCTTTTTAAAAAAATATCGCCGGGCGGCGCAATTAATACAATTTTCTGGCACAGCTCTCAAGGATGATTTCCCCCCCTACAGGAGACCTCAAGCGTGCCTCAGGCTCTGCCACCGCCTGAAGATCGCAGCGACCCCCTGCCTAGCTGGCCCTTTTGTATCCTGTCCCACCCGAGCACTGGACCGCTAACTCCGGCCAGGCTCGTGGGACTGCCCCTCCCAAGATGGCGGCCGCCCTCTACTCTCTCGGCACCAGGCCGGTGAGGGACTACGAGGGGAAGACCGTGAAAAGTATGGGAACACCGGGCACCTGCACAACAAAAAGGGGTTAGTGCATAGGAATACAGTGATACAATTAAAAATATGCTTTTTAAAAAAATATCGCCGGGCGGCGCAATTAATACAATTTTCTGGCACAGCTCTCAAGGATGATTTCCCCCCCTACAGGAGACCTCAAGCGTGCCTCAGGCTCTGCCACCGCCTGAAGTTTCCTTGCCAGACCCACAGGAAGGACAGATGTTACTACTACTTGCCCCTGCCCACCTACCAATTAGTGACTTGAGGGGCAAGGATCCTGCTCTGAGCTGCAAGTATCCCCAGGTTTAGTGATGGTATCCCAATATGGTTCAAACCTGGGGATAAGCTTTGCTTCAAGAAATCTCCCAGCCAAAGTGGATGAACCAGAACCACTCCAAATGCGGAATGCAACCCGCTCCCAATAGATCGCCTTTAGGGCACATTTGGATGGAAAAGATTCTGTCGTAGGATTTTCCCACAACATTTCCATTCCCAGGTCCACCAGACAATTTCTAAGTTCCCTTAGCCACCCGATCTTCTGGAAGACATCTGATTTTACAACATCCATGAACCCTTCAGCAAAATGGTAGAGCTCGGGTGTAGTCCAAAGCCGACGCCAGTATAGAATAGGTCGGAGCTTTGCTACATCCGCGATGGCCTTCCTACCAAGATCATATCTAAGTGGTTGTAACTGGGTGCTCTGGGGAAGGCCAGTAATGCTGCGAAAGAATTTGTTTTCAGAAAGTATTAATGGCCTCAGTTCATCAAACCCCCATAGCTCTGCGCCATAAAGCGCAGAACTGAGAGCTTTAGCTTCATAGACTTGGAGTACAGACTTTATCGGCTTTGTTAATGATTTTTTGTGCTCCAAGTTTAGAGCCCCCGCATATTGCCGGTGTCTAAGCGCATCTATGTCAATGTGTTGGTCCCATTTAGTGTCTTTTGCTATGTGGATCCCTAGGTAAGTAAAAGACTTAACCATTTCCAGTGATTGCCCATTCATAAAAAAATTCCCGCTAAAACTACAATGCAAATTAAAAGCCATGAGTTTGGTTTTTGCCACGTTAACTTCCAAACCATAGTCAGAGCAGAACTCCTCTAAAATTGCTAAGGCACGCTGCAGGCCACTTGGGGTTTTGAATAAAATCAGTGTGTCATCAGCAAACATTAAAATCGGGATCTTTACGCCAGCTAAAGTGAGAGCATCTGTATTTACTGATGACGTGCGGGAAACTACTCCGTTGATATACACTGTAAAAAGCGTGGGGGCCATTGAGCAACCTTGGCGCACACCACGCTCCACCGGGAAGTCAGGGGTTACTCTTCCCTGTCCACCCCACTGTATCTTGGCGTAATTGGCTGCATGTAGCCTCATACCAGTGTTAAAATATCATCAGATAGACCTCATTTTTTTTAAACTGCCCATAGTTGAGATCGGGGGACAAGGTCGAAAGCTGCATGTAACTCGACAAAGGCAGCATAAAGGCTGCCCTTGCCCAGTGCCACAGTCTTCCAATGAAGTAGGGTAAAGCGGAATACCAGGTCGGTTGTACTTGTGAGTTTACGGAATCCCGCTTGGAATGGTGACAATACATTATTTTCCTCTACCCAATCAAGCAGCTTGTTCAAGATCATCCTCCCGATTACCTTTAGAATAGTGTCAATAAGGCTGATAGGCCTGTAATTTACTGGCTGCATTTTGTCGCCCTTCTTATAAACTGGGATTATCACAGCTCCCTTCCACGATACCGGGACCGGAGCACCCCGGGCCACAGTGTTAGCCAATAATATAATGTACTTGCCCCAGCGTACTTTGTCATGGAGAAAAACATCCGCTGGGACCCCATCTGGTCCCGGCGCTCTACCACTTGCCACTGCCTTAAGTGCCACAAGGGCATCATTACTATTAAAAGGTTCATGTTTGTAAAAAACAAACCTAAAATCATCCATTGCATTGTCTGAAGGATTACTTGCATATTGTGGCTTAAAGTGATTTACCCATCCTTCCTGTGTAACATGGTTTTCGAGCGGGTCAGACTGGCCCCCTCTCCCCCACTTGACAATGTTCCAAAAGAGCCTAAAATCCTTGCTTTCGCTTGCCTCCTTTAGGTCCTGCCAATGAAGCTCTTCCCACTGCTTCTTGGCCTTAGATATGCACTTTTTGTACTCTTGTCTGGCTAGACGGACAGCATCTAAATTCCCTCTCCTGATAGCAGTGCCTAGTACGGTTCTAGCACGCCTGCAGTCATTATTGTACCACTTAAGCGGTTTGGGGATGGTGGCCTTATTACTTTTAGCTGGTATAAGAAAGTGATCCCTAATATTGTTGAACTGAATTTCCGTAGTGCGTACACAACTCCATTTTGTGTTGCCATGCCCTCGGCAACCTAGTGCCACGTCTCTGCTAAGAACTTACACAAACCCCCTGCTCCTTGTGGTCGGGCCAATTCCGAGAAATCGCCCGTGTGCCTCGCCCCAGCTCTGGCAGAGACTCGACTACTTCCTGACCATTGTTGGTAAATCCGGCCAGTCACGAACCAACTGCCCCGTGACCACAACGAGAAAGGGGAAGCATGAAGCGATGCCTCATGATCACGCCGGATGAAGCAAGGTAGCACAAGGCCGTGCCACATGATCACGCCGAATGAAGCAAGGTAGCACGAGGCCATGCCACTTGATCACGCTGGTCGGGCAAGATAGCACGAGGATGAGGACATTGTGTATACAGGGACAGATGTCCCCCGGCATGATCACACCACGCGAGGCTGACGGAGAACATGTCAAAAGAGGAACTTAAAGAATAAAGCACAACTTGTATTGTGTAAATGGGCGTAGCTAGCGCTATAAATATTTGTAATGCTGTGGAGTAAAGCAGCAGTCTCCGTAGAATTGTCTTTGTACCATTTGGGACCCTGTCCTTAGCTCGAGCTAATAAATTACTTGCTTCCCTCCACGGCTGGTTGTCCTGGTCTCTTTGGTAATGTATGATTGATGCAAGAAGGACCCGTAGATTCAAGGCGTTTCCCTGCGCCACTGGCTTTGACTCTCCTACTGGGGGGGTCTCCAAAAAGCCGGTCTACAATTTGGCGCCCAACGTAGGGGCGTCTTCGGTGGTCGTCATCGAGCCTGGTGGTCGTGAGGAGTCCGTGATCGAACGCTAAGGGAGGCGCGCCACTGCATTGGCTGAAAATTGTCATTGTGGGCCCAAGGTCTCCGATTGCGTGACTACTCCCTCCAGTGGGCTACCCGACTGTGGCCCCGACTGATGCCCCGGTTCTGGTTCCTAGTCTTTGGAGATCGAGATCCCTGTGACACCTGCCGTGCGACGGAAGATTGATAGTCAGGTAAGAGTGGGAGTGGCCCACTTCTTAGGTGAATTGGTATCTTTGTTTTTGGTCCTTTTTTGATTCGACTTTTGCAAAAGCCGAAGCCGAAAGTTAAGTACAGTCCTAGACTGTAACAATTAGATTTTGCCCTTTGACGTTTGAAACCAGGATACACGTCTAGAGATGCCTGGGTTTAGTAAGTTCCGGAAATTGTGTTGTTGTTATTGTTCGCAGGACTCTGCGTTAGATGAATCTTGTCCGATTCCTCCTTTGGGGACCCCTAATCATGAAGTTTATGCTAAACATGGTGTAGGCCCGATTATGTTTTGCTCGCTTTGGCATAAGTATACGAAAGGTAATGCAGAGTTACAATGGCCCATATATGGTAGTTTCAAAACTCCTGTACTAGATAATTTAGAGGAGAAATTGTTTCAGAGAAAAGTTAGACCTGCACTATTTGATTCTTTGCAGGTTTGGTGGAAGGAGTATAAGCAGAAAGAAATCAAACTCAAAAAGAATGAAGCTAAAATAATCCGTATAAATGTGATCCAAAAAGCCCAGACTTATGATAATCAGAAAATAGAAGAAGATATAGTAATACATGACAGATTGCACCAAATGGAGATAGATGGATGTTACATTACAAAGAAGGTTCCAGAAAAGGCCCAGGACGAGGAAGATGACCCTCTTATGTCTTCTATGTTGAGCACCCCTCTACCTTATACCCTCGCCATATACCCGGCCGTCGACCCTGTACAATTGCCTCCGGCCACTGCTCCAGTTGTTGCCCATGCCTTGGTTTGCCCGAATCCCCTACCATCTGTTTCCGACACCCCGACTATTCAGGACACTGTATCCATGCAAATACACCCTTCCTTTCGCCCAGTCGCACCTTCTACCAGTTCCGTGACTACCCCTTCAACTTCTGCCACGACTAACCCTCTCCCTCTTGGCAATCATCTGACACCTTCCCCTAGTGCAGGAATGATAGCGAATGCGTGGTCAGTAGTCCGCGATTATATCCCTTATGTAACTCCACCTAGGCCACCCACTCCCGGAGACGCACTTTGCGCAGCCTGGTAGGGGATACTCCAGAACAACTAGCTATGAGCCAACAGGCCCATAGGTGGATGGAGAATAACGCTATATACACTGCCCAGAATATATGGATGACAATGGATCAGTGGACACGCATCCAACAGATTGATAACTTTTGTGAAATGTGCGATATACTAATCCAAATGTTGGAAGATTTTGTAGAGTCAGGTCCACCCCCGGGTCTGTCTGAGCTTCGCCAGAGGGTTAAGAAGAGGGACATACAGGGCCCAGCACTATTTTGTGACCTAATCACACTAGTGGCCTACAGAGACTCCTTGTCTGGTGTTGCGCTAAATAAAGGTTTTCCCATGAGGTAGGTACAGCCCGTTTGGAGGGATCGTGTTGTTGGCACGGATGGCCAACCTGAAATACCGGCAGGTTTTAGACAAATGTGGGTCCAAGTCCCTTGGAAAAGGTCTGACGTCCTCCAACTTAAAAGCCAATTGCCTGACCCACGTAAAAATCCAGCAGGTTACTACAAAGAATTAACTCAGACACTCGAATCTTGCGTAATAACCTTAGCAAACCTAGACATGTTAATTGGACAAGTAGTACCGACTGAGGTATGGGCAAAAATACGCCATAATGATCAGGCAGAATTTGCCCATACATGGAAAGATCTTGAGGAAGCTGACAGAGCTGGAACTGGTGGGGGGAAGCCCGACCCCATGATTTTAGCCCTTCCAGTCCAGATACTTACTGCCATGAAAAAGATATTGACACCCCACCGTATTAATTGGGACCGATTAGCAGTTTGCAAACAAAAGAAAGACGAAAGCGTATCTGACTTTTTCACACGATTCGAGAGCACCTTCACAGACTATAGTGGACAAGACATGACTTCGGAGGGGGGACAGCGACTGTTTGTAGATACATTTGTGTCCAATCTGTTACCGGAATTTGGGACTAAACTAAAAATGACAGAAAGTGCATGGCCCATCTCCACCCCATCCGGCATTTTGACAATGACTCAGTACTACGAGAATAGGGAAAATGAAGAGCGAGACAGAACAGATAAGAAGACTAAAGACTTAAAAACGAAGGTTTCACTACAACAAGCATACCCAACCCCGATCCCGACCCAAAACAGAGATAACCCCAAGCTTCAGCAAATAGTTCAGAGACCTGCCCATGTGACTCCCCGCCCGCCGCTGGGACCTAACCAGTGCGCCTATTGTCGACAGGAGGGTCACTGGCGTGATGAGTGTACCTTGTTGGCCCGAAACCATTCTGCCTCTGCAGACCGTTTCGCAGACCAACGTACCCAGAGAGGATGAGGGCGAGGTGGACCTAGGCCCCAGATGCAAGACAGGCAGACACCTATGCAAGAAAATAGATTTGATACCGCCAACAATGGAAGCCCTAATTACTTTACTGAGGATTACGAGCCTGAGGAGGGAACGGGATTTCTGTCCCGATAGGATTGCCAAAGACAAGAGAAGGGACCTGTGCCTATTCCTGTTGATCAGAAGGGACCGTATGTCCATGTTACAACATTGGGCTCCGCGGAGAAATTTTTGGTCGACACAGGTGCAACAAAAAGTTCTATTGCTAGGTCTAAAGTCCCTGGGGCCCCCTTGTCTGGCACTGATAACATTTCTGTGGGATTCTCTGGTACCCCAGTATTCAGCCCCGTTTCACAGCCACTCGAACTAACGATAGGACCCTACACAGTTGACTCCCCTTTAGTCTTGACTTCCACATGTGGTAAAAATGTGTTGGGTTTAGATCTACTAAAAAGATTGAATGCAACCATATACTGTTCTCCCGATGGGGTTTACATCACTATGGGTCCCCCTACCACTAATCCAGTATACCTAGCCGCCCCGAATCAAATACCTCAAAAGCTCCAGAATGTCCTCCCAGGCTTTGGGCCCAAGATGATACTGATGTTGGCCTTTTGTCAATACCCCCATTTTCAGTTACCCTGAAAGAAAATACCCACCCTCCCCGACTCCCACAGTACAAAATACCCAAAGAAGGAGACCGGGCATTGCTCCAGATCATTTCCGAGCTTGTCAGTAAGGGTGTGGTTGAAAAAACGAGAGGAAATGTGTGCAATAGCCTAATTCTGCCTGTCCTGAAACGCTATGACCCTTCCAAGCCCCCTGTTTATCGCTTCGTCATTGACTTACGGGAGAAAAACAAAATAGTAGTTCCCCAGTTCCCGGTGGTCCCATATATCACCACCCTACTTACTATGGTTCCCCCGTCTGCATGTTTCTTCTCTGTCATTGACCTAAAGAATGCCTTTTTCAGCATACCAGTCAATAAACAGAGTAGAGATCTTTTTGGATTCTCATTGTCAGGACAAAGTTTTCGGTTCCGCAGAGCTCCACAAGGATATACAGAGAGCCCCTCAATTTACAGTCAGGCCCTCAAGGGCCAACTTGATTCCCTGACCCTACCCCAAGGCACCGCATTACTTCAGTATGTTGATGATTTGCTGCTAGCGGCAGACACTGAGGCATTATGTAAAGAAGCTACAATGAAGTTGCTCCTACACCTGGCACAGTTCAATCACAAGGTTTCCCTCTCCAAACTCCAATATTGTCGACATGAGGTGACCTACTTAGGTCATCTCTTGTCGAAGGAGGGATGCCGCCTCAGCCCTGAACGAATACAAACAATCAGCAAAATGCCCACACCAAAAACGCAGAAAGAGGTACGTTCCTTTATTGGTATCACCTCCTACTGCCGCCAGTGGATACCGAATTTTTCCTTACTCATTAAACCTTTATTGAGCCTCACACTTAAATACGTTCCACACCCACTCCCTAGGACAGACGAGTGCCAGCATGCATTTGAAGAACTGAAAACAGCCTTGTGTTCAGCCCCAGTCCTAGGCACCCCTAGTTATCAGAAACCCTTCACTCTTTTTGTACACGAGCACAACGGTTGCGCATTATCAGTATTGACACAGTATTTTGGTGACAAACAAAGCCCCTGTGCATATTTTTCTGCCGTACTAGATCCCGTGGCCCGCGCAATTCCCAGTTGCTTGAGAGCAGCAGCCGCAGCTGCCATATCCATTCGCCAATCTGCTGGCCTGGTCTTAGATACCGCACTTACAGTCATGGTTCCTCACGCAGTTGACACTTTGTTAAACAGAACGAAAACCCAACATCTCACTAGTGCAAGTTTGTCCGGATGTGAACTAACTCTCATAGCCAGCCATATCACTATCCGCCGCTGCATTACACTGAATCCAGCCACATTGATACCTTTTGTTGATAGCGACACTAATTCAGATCCACATGATTGTGTCCTCCAGACGGAGGAAGAAACAAAAGGTCATGTGGATTTAACTGACATACCCCTCATTGACCCTGATGGTACTCTGTATGTGGATGGTTCTTGTTTTAAACTCCCTGATGGTAGCACGACTGCCTCCTATGCTATCACCACTTTACAGCCAGTAGTGGAGAGTAAGAGAATACCTTACCAATCAGCACAAGCCGCTGAGTTGGTGGCACTAATAAGGGCGTGTGAACTTAGTGCAGAAATGGCTGTCAACATTTACACTGACAACCAGTACGCCTTTGGCGTGGCACATAACTTTGGGCGCCTTTGGGCAGAGAGGGGATTTTTCACTTTCCACGGTTCTAAAATACAGCATGGTCATCTGGTCACCAGATTGTTAGAAGCATTGACTCTCCCTTCAAAGGTAGCAGTGATCAAATGTAGTGTCCACAAGAAAGTGACCGATGACATAGGAAGAGGTAATGCATTCGCCGACCAGACTGCGAAAGAGACAGCCAAAGATGTCTCGACCCGCATGTATGTAGTTGGCCCCTCAAACTGGGTACCAGAGAAGGGAATACATGAGGACACCATTGAAAATGTGATAGAGATACAGACAGAGGCAACCAGAGAGGAAAAAGCCCTCTGGGAAGAGCAAACAGGCCTGTTGAATGAGGACGGCTGTTGGACGGACCTATCTGAACAACAGCGATGATTATTACCAGATGCTTATGTTTTACCAGTAGTCACTATGGCCCATGGCCCGGCCCACATTAGCACAAAAGGTATCTGCAAATTACTAGCTCCTGTATGGCAAAACAAACACATCCCAAAATACGATGAAAGATTAGTCAGAAATTGCATGATTTGTCTGATGCACAACCCAGGAAAAGGCACACCAACACCCGCAGGAAATTTTGCACCTCCATCTCATCCTTTCGAAGTACTCCAGATAGATTATATACAGATGGAGAGGTGCAACAGTCTCCGATATGTCCTGGTGGTTGTGTGTGCCTTCAGCAAGTGGATTGAGGCCTACCCCCTGAAAGACAACACTGCCATAAGTACCGCAAAGATACTATTGAAGGAGTTCTTTCCAAGATTGTGAATGCCCAAAATTATCTGGAGCGACAACGGAAGTCACTTCACAGGGGAGGTAATGAAGAAAAGTCTGTAAGGGATGGGGATCAGACAAAAGTTCCACGCCGCCAATCACCCCCAGTCAGCAGGTTTAGTTGAACGCCACAATGGTACTTTAAAATTGAAAATGGCAAAAATACAGGTTGACACTGGACTACCCTGGCCGGATGCCCTGCCCCTCGCCCTCCTATCAACCAGAGCCACGACACATTCTCGTACAGGACTATCTCCGTACAAAATAGTGTTTGGTCGGCCAGCAAATGTTTGGGGAGTGCCACGCCCGAAAAAATACTCTGACATTGAATACCCAATGTTGATTGATTACTTGCATGAATTGACCACTAATTTACGTCTCATTCATCGTCAGGTGCAAGATATCCTGCCACCCAGACCCGAGGGACCTGGTCACACCATCCTACCGGGTAACTGGGTATGTGTCCGCAACTTTCAAAGAACTAAGAACTTGGAGCCGAGGTGGAAACCGCCCCAGCAAGTGTTGCTAGCAACGAGGTCTGCAGTGAAGGTAGCAGGAAGAAAAAATTGGGTCCACGGCGTGCACTGCATGAAAGTGCCTCTACCGCTGCCAAAAGACCAGTGGGCCAAGAAAGGTCTGGGTGACAACGAATGTGAGAAAATCCCACGTTTTGCACCCTTCCGTGACGCCAATGTTTCCTGCGCTTCATCAGAACAAGAGGAGGACGACATCCTGCAATCTGCCGTCCCTCCACACCTAAGGTTACGAGACACTGAACACACAGAACATTTGTTTACTGACCACACGACACCTGGGTCCACCCTATACAACCTCCGACCCAGAATAAAAGACTGAAGAGATGAGGGTCTCTGCCCTCTGCTTGACATGGTTGGACAATTCGCTACAGGGCTGTGATACACTGGCGCAACTTTTTAGGCCGGAGCTGATACAGCGGACCAGAGCGTGTCAATAGGACTGACGGAATCACTGATCGGCGAAGCAACCACCAATCACAGGCAGCCCCTAGGGAAGACCACGTGAAGCAGATGATGAACAAAATGAACACTGAAAGCTTAGAAAGCAAAGAAGCAAGAAAACGAAAATGCATAAAGACAATATGTGGCCCGTACCCCCTCTGTCTAATGGTACTCTTGACTATATCACTGATATTGGCCTGCATCGGGTGGGTGATACATGTTAAAGCTCCTGAGTCTCCTACATCCACAGAGACACCTCACCAGCATGTGCCACCACCCACCTATGAGACAAACAGAAGGACAGGTTTCTTCAACAACACCTTCATCCAGATGCTACACCAGCACCAGCTTGTGATGAACATAACAAACTGTTGGGTATGTGGTCTGCTGCCACATACTGCAAGCACAGGGATGGCCCTGATTCCTGCTCCATTCTCTTGAACTGGCTCTACCTACAGCTGGTAGACTGTGTTCTTTGATGCATTCTATTCAGGTGACACAATCACGAGATCTGTGGGGAAGTTCAGCAGCAGACAAGCATTTCGCCACATCGTGGCTGCATAATGGCCAGGCATGGACAAAGACTCAGCAGAGAAAAATGAGTATGAAAACCATCATGGGTCCTTTTTCCCATCAAACATATACAATGGTGGGGGAAAGAAAAGACTGCCACCCATCAGAGATCTCCCTGTCTACCCACAACCCGGAAAGTACTGTGTAAAAGGCAATGGAACAGTGTGGGTAGGGCGAAGTGACTGCGCCTACACACTACAGCTGAATGGTTCGACTTCCCCAGCTCTGGTGTCCTCGCTGAACACGTACTTTGTGTGTGGGAACAAGGCCTACACCAGGCTGCCAAAATCCTGGGCCGGCACCTGTTACATTGCATGGCTACTCCCTCCCACCTACACAGCTGATGCAACACACCACATCCAGAAGAGAGATGTGGTTGACACAGATGACACAACTGGCCAAGAGTTTGGGGACTTTGCTAAAGGGTTCCTCCCCTTTCGGGGCCCTATCATTAACAGCCGCAATCTGCAACACCTCACGAGAGTGGCAGAGGCCACCATAAATGCAACGGCCGGTGCCCTCAGCAACATCACGGCAGAACTTCAAGCAGACCGCCTCATGACTTTGCAGAATCGAATGACGCTTGACATTGTACTGGTAGACCGTGGGGGGGTTTGTACATTGATCAAGACAAGTTGCTGCATTTTTATCCCGGATAATGCACCGACGGTCTATCAAGCGATACAAAAACTGCATAAGATAGCTTCTGATATCCATCAAGACGAAGGGTCATGGTCTCTGACAAGCTGGTTCTGGAGCTTGGTATCCCAGTGGGGATGGAAAATAATGATCTTTGTCGCTATCATTGCAGCCGCATTGTCCTCTTGCTGCCTCTGTGTGCAGTGCATGCCCGCACTCTGTGGGCTCTGTGCGACCCCCTGACATCCAGACCAATGAAACAAAACAATCGCACTGCCATGATGATGATGGAAAGTGAGGTCCAGGAAATGATGGACATTGACGTAAACGATGAGTAATTGTTGCCTTTGCATTGCAAAAGGAGGTAACTGTTGAACTGAATTTTCGTAGTGCCTACACGACTCCATTTTGTGTTGCCATGCCCTCGGCAACCTAGTGCCACGTCTCTGCTAAGAACTTACACAAACCCCCTGCTCCTTGTGGTCGGGCCAATTCCGAGAAATCGCCCATGTGCCTCGCCCCAGCTGTGCCAGAGACTCGGCTACTTCCTGATCATTGTTGGTAAATCCAGCCAGTCACGAACCAACTGCCCCGTGACCACAACAAGAAAGGGGAAGCATGAAGCGATGCCACATGATCACGCCGAATGAAGCAAGGTAGCACGAGGCCATGCCACTTGATCACGCTGGTCGGGCATGATAGCACGAGGCTGAAGACATTGTGTATACAGGAACAGATGTCCCCCGGCACGATCACACCACGCGAGGCTGGCGGAGAACATGTCAAAAGAGGAACTTAAGGAATAAAGCAGAACTTGTATTGTGTAAATGGGCGTGGCTAGCGCTATAAATATGTGTAATGCTGTGGAGTAAAGCAGCAGTCTCCGTAGAATTGTCTTTGTACCATTCTGGTACCCTGTCCTTAGCTCGAGCTAATAAATTACTTGCTTCCCTCCACGGCTGGTTGTCCTGGTATCTTTGGTAATGTATGATTGATGCAAGAAGGACCCGTAGATTCAAGGCGTTTCCCTGCACCACTGGCTTTGACTCTCCTAGTGGGGGGGGGGTCTCCAAAAAGCCGGTTCTACAATACCCACAAAGAGACTTTCATGCAATTTAGTTTCATCATCCAGATCATTACCAGATCTGATTGCTTGATCGAGCTTCAATATAGCTTTATCAACCTCTTTGCTGATGTTATCCATGGCCTTTTGGTTGGTCATGACATGCGTCCATTTAAGCGGCGCATGTCATTTGTGGGGACATAATCAGGGAGACAATGTTCAACCAAGTCTAGCCCTGGTTGACCTTGCGCCCACCATTGGTGCCTTACACATAAAGGATTGTGATCACTTTCTATTCGAACCTTGACCAATATGTCCAATATAGTGTGCCAAAGCTTTAGGCTACAAAGTACATAATCTATCCTGCTTTTATGGCGACCATTATCAAAAGTATTAGTCCATGTCATATCACTCAAAGTTCACCCATTTAGGGCCCTTAATCCCTTTTCAAAACAGATCACATTAATCTGAATGATTGCCTCTGTCCACCTTGCTACGGGTTTAAGATCCAGCTTTGGAACCCCTCATTGTCTATCCTCCTCAAAACATTCCTACATAGGACAATGACTCGCTAATAGGAAGGGATGCCCTTGGCACGCCCTTTCCTAATAGCATTTTGCTAACCCTATATTGTGAGGTGCTAATTGATTAGCGACTTGCAAAATAGGGTTAGTACATTGGCTGACCTTTTTTGCGGTTGCAAAGTGGCCGAAATCCCTTTGCGACTGCAAAAACGGTTGTACATCTGGCCCTATTTCTGCACCAGGAGGGTGCCTGTTAGGGGTGTGGATTTGAGAAGTCTGTTCTGGAATTTCAAAAATTGTTCATAACAATGATGGTGCCCCATGTCATCCTACCGAAAATACCTTTCCAAAAAAATACAATGAGAAACAAAACAGACTATGTTAAGGTACTATGGTCAGGCCGACGAATTGTCAATAACCAAGTCCGGAGCAGGACATTTATCCGACTGGTTAGGTGTTAGGATTTGCCTCGCGCTTTTACCTTGCGCACATTTAGAATTTTTAGGTTCTACTTTTGCCGGTGTTCCTACCGACCTCGGCAGTTGGTCAGTTGGCGGCTGGCTAAGGCGTGAGGGACGCCGCGTCTATGTGCTGAAGAATAAACCTTTGAAGAAACGTTACTGCCTGAGTGTCATTCCCTGATTACAACATTTTATTGGCAATGATCTTCAGCCAGCACAGCACGTTGTCAGCGGCAAGGAATCTACGTGTGCAGGGAAACTGTCACAGTGGATGTAAGGCGGCAGCGGATCAGCTGAGGGGTGATTTGGACACAGGAGAACCCAAAAATCAGCATCATCAGTGTGCTTTGTCGAAGCACAGGGAACATATTTGTGGTAAGAAAGAGTGTGTACTGGCCGCCAACGCTTGAAGAATGAACTTACATCACAACAGCCAGTGGCGGTGTGTAGAGTTGTTCCTTTGAACACTGTCTTTGAAGTTATGCGCTGAGGGGGTGTGAGGAATGATGACTAGACCCCCTACGCAACGCATCTGCGTGTGATTGCGGAATATACAGGGAGTTACATGAGTCTCGTGACAGCAGAGGACTTATCGTCACACCACGCGTCAAAGGGAGAGTGCGCTGTGAGACATTCTTAACTTTCTTGACACCTAAGTGGCTGACAGTGACGCGCCAGCGTGAGCAGAGTGCTTGCATTTGAGGCTATATATATGTGCATTGCAAGTTTGCCTAAGCGCTGAGAGGAATTACGGTGTAATCAAGCTATTTGAAGCTGTCAGTCACGCCCCTGTGTCAGTGGAGCTCACCCCCTCAAAGCTACAGTCATCCTTTGCAAACAGCAGTCTGTTTTTCACCATTATAGCCAAGATAGCTTCATTCTAGGAACATCCTCTTTCAGAATAGTCATGTTAAAAGCTAATTGGCTAATTTAAAAAACAGTGAGTGTAACAAGAACCTTTTTTTAAGCCATCTGGTGTTAATGTGACTTTGTCTTGGGAAACACGTTACATACAGCTGTACAGTGGTACTTTTAAACTCTGCCTGAAGTTACACTTCACAGTGTATCAAACCAGGTTCCACTCAAGCATCTTCAGTTTAAACATGGATGTCACAGCTTTGGATGTCACAGCAGTCTCTTCTCCCCCAATTTTCTCTCTCAACCTGGTAGTCCTAGGATCAAGTGGGATGAGTGGATCGACATCTTTGATAATTATCTTGAGGCGCTGGATGCTCAGGATTTTAGTTCAAGCAGGAAAAGAGCGATCTTACTTACCAGTCTCGGAAAAGAGGGTCAACACATTTTCAAGTACCTGGAGGACTAACCTAGCATTTTGGGGGCAACTGCTGAAACCTTCACTTACCGCAGGACCCAGGGGCCATATCCAGGCGCACAACAGTAACAGCTGACTGCTCCCCCGCCGCCGAAACAAATATCGGTCGCCGAGTGGGGACGTGCAGCGCCCACCGGGACTACAACTCCCAGCTCCCCCTGCTTCACCGGGACGCCGCCTCCTCACGCCTGCAGCTTCCGCCCGGAGGTGCTTAAACAGCAGCAGCACCTCCCGTGTCGCGGGATGCGTGCGGGACGCGCCGGGCTGAGCCCGGGCAGAGGGCGGGCCGTCTGTGGCCGTCCGAGGCAGGAGTAGGCAGGGCAGGGCCACCCCCCCTTGGCAGTCCCTTCAGGTCAGTGATAAAGCATACTATATTGTCCAATTATCTTCTGTGAACTATGGGGAAAAAGACATCGGCAGTAACTAGGCCAAAAGACTCACTCAAATTGGCCCACCCATCAACCACTACCACCCCGCGGCCAACATTGACCGCCATTGATAAAATGCTTCAGAAAACAATTGATGTTGTTGCGACTGCCATTCAGAATACAGGAAGGCGTTTTTCACTCCCATCAAGCCTGCCCCCCCTTCTGTTGAATCATGATAATTCAGTGGATTCTTTACTTGCTGCTTCTTATGCAGGACTTCCAGGCATAGACTCTAATGAGAACTGCATAATTGTGGATACGGCCCCATTGACACAATTTACCCCAGGTAGTAGGTTATCATCAACTCCCACTCTGCTCAGGCCTGACATGAATATCAGTCAAGATACCTGCGCATTATTGGCAAATGACCACCCACGTTTAGATGGTAACGACTCACACGTGGACTCTGATATATCAATTACCGAGGGAGATAAAGCGATAGCATTCCTGTGCGAACCCGGGGCCAAAAAGCAAAAAGAAAATTGAAGCACCTAGACACCGAGTCATCACCAAAAACATATAGAACTAAAAGAGGGCGCAAGGGCAACCGGAGGGCTCCTGCCCCCGTAGAACAGGAAAGGAATAAGGGAAATGACGAAATCATGGCAGCAAAAACCCTGCTTACAGAAGTCACTGCAGCATCAGGGAATGAGGCATTTTGGGGGAGGATGGAGACACTATTGTCCACCCTCCTAGGCCCAATTAACCAACAAATTCTAAATTTGGACAAAAGGTTGAAAGTGTTGGATGATCGTGTATTAAAATTGGGCACAGGGCAGATTTTAACTAATAAAACTGATGTCGGGACACTAGGGTCTATTAAGGCTAAAAATAGTGGTCCCAATATCAATACCAATTCAAAAACAGCAGGCAATAATAAACCAATCCCAACCACGGCTGCACCTAGTACAAGTACTAGTATAAGTAAAAATCAACCCGTACCCAAACACGCTCCTAATTTAAATACGACCAAAACAGCCAGTGTGGTAAGGATGGACCCTAACACTGATAAAAGTAATTGGGCCCCAACTCCTCAATCCAAGAACAATCCCCAAAATTGCCCCATAGCTCAATCTGAATCTAACATATCAAATAATACGAAGAAGATGCCTACCCGCATCAATCTCCCTCCCGAATGTGGGGCATATGTGTTGATCCTGGTCAACGTGCCTAAATTAAAGAATGACCAAGAGGAAAACCATACAAATCTTAGTAATAGGATCCTCCACTGGTTATCTACTAATTGTAATTTTCCAATGAAAGGAGCAAGGGAGATCATTCAAACACAAAGAGTCGGGTGGGTGGGTCCACTGAGAAAAAAGTTTGAGGGAGACTGCGTAGTCATAAATTTTAGGTCCCCACAATGGGCTCAAAAAACCCTTGCTAACGCACCATTACCCTCACCCTGGGAATTTAACACGACTTTGCTCCCCCTGGGTTATTTTTACAGACATCTTGCCCCAACTCCCAATCCCATGTTTAACTCGGCCGCGCATCTTCACGAGCGAAATCTTGGAATCAGGAACTTATATCCATTCCACCAACTGAACCAAGATTTCAACCCATTCAGCGCCATCAGGCTAAATTTATGGGACATTCAACGCCATATCCTCACCTCCCCATTATGCCCCGGTATAACTACAGTGAGAGGCCACACTTTAGTCCCAATGTAAATTCCAAACCAGGTTATAATGAGTTGAGGCCCGTATATAACATCCCAACCTATACCCGGTTTGAATGTGCCTTCTCAAACTTAGAAGAACAGGACTGACTGGGGATAAAGGAAAGTAGTGATGAATGTCGTGATGCAAGTGCCAATATTGAGGAACATTCACCCCAGGCGTTGGTTATTTCAAGTCGGGAAACATTGGCACAAAGCAATACTATCACACCTGCAACTATAGAAGAGGTCGCACTTTTTGCATCAACTACCCTCACGCAGAGTATAGCAGAGAATGTTAGGAGTAAATCAATCAGACACACTAAACATCGTGATCTATCCATTCTTTGCTGGAATGTGGCAGGACTAGAGTCAAGGCTGTCAAACCCAGAATGGGCTCAGATACTGGATGGCAAAGACATTATTATGTTCCAGGAGACCTGGGCCGTGGAGAACCTATATATTGAAGGGTATCACTGTTTCAGTGTGACAGCACCCAAGCCAGACTTCGGACGTGCAGTGGGAGGCTTGTTTATTGGCATTAAGACATTGGTCGGTGGCACTATCACAGACCTTTCAAGAGGACACCCGAATATACAGATTTCAAGCGAAAGACCCGGATTTATTTAATCAACTTTTATAATAATGATTTTTGTTTTGTCCCTAACAAAAAATTTGAAGCACTCTCTAAGACTTTACGGAACCTTGAAACCAGTTTTGTAACTGGGGAGAAAACAGGGATCCTCATTGGGGGGGATTTTAATGCAAAAATTGTTAATAATTGTAGCACTGAGGATAGAAATTACTTAGACCAGGCCGAACGTAGGGGCATTGAGCTAGCTAATATACTAACCGAGCAAACTTTAAGTAATGCTATGGACACAAGTCAGGCTCCTAGCGATTTCCATGCCCCGACGTTCAGAGGGCGGGACTGCTCCTCCACAATTGATTTTTATTTTATGTCCCCCCAACTATTAGACTGTGTGACAAAATCTACAGTGATAGAAAACTCGTTTGGTGACCATAACCCCCTCAATGTGACGCTAAAATTAGGCTGTAATAAGGTATACGCAAACTTAAATGGGGCAAGAGATATTACACCTACAGCTGATGGCCTGCGCCTGAAATGGAGGGGAGTCGATAGTGGAGCCGTACTAGAAAGTGTAAACAGGGCTCACCCTGACCTAATTACTTCTTGCCTAACCATGGATGGGAACTGCCACAGGATAATCGATAATTTCGGTAAACTGTGTTCAGCAATAAAAGCCTCTTTGTCAGTCCCATTACCAAAAGAGCGGAAAGAACCAAGGTGGTTTGACTCTGCCTGTTCACTAGCGAATAGGGAACTGCGCAGGGCATTAATCTCGCATTATGAAAAAACTATTGTGGAGGCCTTAGATGAACTGGCCCCGGCTAGGTCCTGCTACTCAGCCAGGAAAAGACCTTCAGCTCCCTGGTTCTCAGAACAACTCAGACTTCTTAGGCAAGAGGTAAGGAGACAGGAGCGCCTATGGCATACTAGCTGGGACCAAAAGAATAGAGAAGCCCATAAGATCCTGTTAAAAAGATACAAGCTGGAAGTGACTAAGACCAAGCAAGTATACTTTACGGCCCTCACATCCTCTCTCTCATCTCCTAGAGAGCTTTTCAGGATTGCCGAATCTCTTACCTCTCTTCAGATCCCAAATCCTGTTGTTGCCTCTCAGGAGCTCTGTAACAGATAGCAGCCTTTTTTCAGTCCAAAATAACGGACATCTATCTTGCTTTGGAGTCACAAAGATCTTCTACCGCTGAGCCTTCGGTGCCCATTGCTTTGGCTTCCGACTCTGATGAATTATCTCAGCTCAGGGGTCTGGAATCTTTTCCTCCTCTCTCTTGCCAGGATCTTGAGGTCCTTCTCAATAAAACCAAATCTGGTTCTCCGCTGGACATCTGCCCATTAATGATCCTTAAGCAGTGTAGGGAATCCCTCCTTCCCCCTCTGGCTGACATCATGAATAGGGCGATGAAGGAGGGTATCTTTCCTCAGCAGTAGAAAAAGGCTGTGGTTAAACCACTGCTCAAGAAGCCTTCCCTTGATCCTGGGGTATTAAAAAACTTCCGCCCCATCTCACTGCTTCCGGCTCCCGCGAAGATGTTAGAAGCCCATTTAAATCAACATCTGGCTGCCTTCGTGGAGAGCTCGGGCTGTTTGGATCTATCCCAGCATGGATTCAGGAGGGATCATAGCACCGAGTCGGCCCTCACCATAGTGCTTGATAACACGCGGGTTGATGAGGGCCAGACCTCCCTTCTGATCCTTTTGGACCTTACGGCTGCCTTCGATACCCTTTCTCCTTCGGTATTAACATCTCGGCTGAGGGAGATCGGGGTCCGGGGGGCAGCCCTCCGGCTCCTTTCCTCTTTTCTTGATTATAGAGAGCAAAGGGTGATGCTGGGTCAGTTTCTATCTCCATCCCTGTCTGTGCAATGTGGGGTCCCCCAAGGGTCAGCGCTTAGTCCTACCCTTTTTAATATCTATGTGACCCCCCTTGCCAGACTTATTAGATCTTATGGGATGGAGGTAGTCTCCTATGCGGATGACACCCAGATCCTCGTCTCTCTCTCCCAGTCAGTTACGTCGACTGCCGCCAATTTTAGATCTTGCATGGAGGCAGTCGGCCAATGGATGATTTACAACTCATTGAAACTGAATGGGGAGAAGACGGAGGTGATGGTGTTCGGAGGAAAGGAGGAGATCTGGTCAGCTGAGTGGTGGCCAGACACATTGGGTGTGTGTCCTGATCTCGCCTCTTCGGCTAAAAATCTAGGGGTCATGATTGATCCTACCCTTAGTATGTGCCAACAGGTCAACAGGACTGTATCGACCTGCTGGGGTATCATCCATATACTTAGGAAAATCAGGCACTACCTCTCTTTGCAGGCAAGAAAACAACTTGCCGTGGCATTACTAGGCTCTCGTCTGGACTACTGCAATGCGCTATACGCAGGACTGAACAAAAGTCAGCTGCAGCGCTTGCAGGTGGTCCAGAATGCAGCAGCCAGGTTTGTTCTCGATCTACCCCGGCTTGCCTCTGCCACCTCTGCCCGGAAGCAGCTTCATTGGCTTCCTGTTGCGGACCGGATCTGTTTCAAGATCCTGTGTATGGTCTATAAGGCTTTGGCTAAAGTTAGCCACACGGGTATTAGATCTATTCTGTCACTCCACAATCCGGGCAGAAATCTTCGCTCCTCCAACAGACTGCTTCTTTCTGTTCCTCGTATTAGGAAGGCCAGATGGGGGGGGGAAGGCCTTTTCCAATCTGGCTCCTAAATGGTGGAATGCTCTCCCTTTTGAGGTAAGGTCCCTTCCCACTCTGCAAGCCTTTAGATCTGCCTTAAAGACACATCTCTTTGTACGTGCATATTTGTAATGGTGCTCTGCAATTTCTGATCCTCTTTGATAGGCGCCTTGACACCTTCGGGTTTAGTTTGCGCGATACAAATTGCAAAAAATTGAAAATTGAAAAATTAATCGCTAAACCAAGGTGTCTAGCAGAGGTCCAGGCAGCCAGAAAATTTTATAAATTAAAGATAGCCGAGAGGAAGGCCACACTTTTAACAGAACAATGGGAGTCGCTGGTTCAGAGCGCTAATTTGAAAAACAGCGGATTTGTTTGGTCAGCTGTTAAAAAAATGCGTGAAATGGGCAAACAACTAACCCCAATTAGTTGCAATATAACCAGCAACTCTTGGGAGGCCCATTTCTCTAAAATATACGCTGCCCCACCTGAAGATATACCTGGCCCTCCCCGTGGCTAGCTTCACGGTTTAAAAATAGATCTCCAAGAGGTGGTGATAGCCATCAAAGAGAGCCTTGGAAACAAGGCGCCAGGCCCTGATGGCTTACCCATAGATGTAATTAAGTACAGTTCAGATCTATGGGCACCAATCCTTCTTAAAATTTTTAATAGCCTCCCTACAGTCCCGGTGCCCAACACTTGGGCCACTAGCATCATAGTCCCAATTTTCAAAAAAGGGGAGAGATCGGACCAGTGAACTATCGCCCGATCTCTCTCCTGGACAACACCTTAAAGATTTTGGGACGTATAATTTACAACAGGATGGTAGAGTGGACTGAAGACACGGGTCTATTGGACCCGTGCCAGATGGGATTCAGAAGCAGGGTGGGGACGGTCGAGCAGTGCTTGAATCTGAAACTGATCATTGACAAGTATACCATTGCCCGATCGTCCGCTATCTACCTTGCATTCATGGATCTCTCATCCGCTTTTGACCTTGTGAACAGATCCAAACTATGGGCAATTCTTCTGAATTATGGACTGGACGATGCCCTTGTTAATTTCCTGGCATACCTCCACACTGACCTCAAAGCACAAGTTAGGATCGGGGCGGGTGGAGAAGTATCTGGACCCATCAATATCGGCAGAGGGGTAAGACAGGGGTGCGTTTTAGCACCCCTGCTGTTTATCATCTATATTAATGGCCTGGCTAAAGCCTTAAAACAAATGACTAGTGATGTACCAACTATCCAGGGGCTTCCATTGCCAGTTTTACTATACGCTGACGACGTGGTCTTGATGGGACGAACACCTAATGCCCTTCGTCTACTCGTTAAAGGTTTCGTCCAATACATGGAGGGCTTAGACCTGCGCGTCAATTTGAAAATATCTTTTATTATGCCATGTGGCCCCGGTAAACGCAAACTCAATACTATACACATAGGGACAGATAAATTGGAATCCGTAACTTCATTTCCATATCTCAGTTTGGTTTTCGCTGTAAACGGCTCATGGAGTGGGCATAAGGCCCACGCCATGGGCAAGTTCTCGAAAGCCAACAACTCTATTTTGAGTTTGTCCCAACCTAAGAAAATAGGTGCCACTAGGGCCATTTTAAATTTTTTTAAGTTACAGTGCTTACCAGTAGCCACATACGGGGCTGAGGTTTGGGGATTGGGAAAAAGCCCCGGCATCCAGCGAGAAGGTCGATTCTGTAGGAAAATCCTGGGTGCCCCAATTTCCTCCTCCGAATTGATCTGTCATGAGGAGCTTAACCTGCCCTACGTATGTGACTTTATTAGATCTAGACCAACTCTCTTCTGGATTAGGATCTGGAGGAATGATTCAGCAACCTTAACTCAAAACATTATAAAAGAATGTCTAAAATGTGATCAGGGCATGTCAATCCCCTGGCTCGCGGGTGTTTTAAAAACACTGAGTGATGTGAACAGGGAAGATTTATTCTCCGATCCCAGTAAGATTGAAATTAAAGACAAAATTGAGGTCAAACAATCACTGTACGCACTTTACAGCTCAGATCGAATGGAAAGAGAAATACTCAAATCAACTGTTGTGACTAATCAGAGAAATGATTTAAGCAGGAATAATCCTGCACTATACCTCACCTTACCTATGACTAATTGGGAGAGATCACTGCTGTTCCGGCTAAGGGCGGGCTCTATAAAATTCTTGCTAGGATTTCCCCTGGGCTATCAGCATACAACAGACTATAATCCATGCCCATGTGATGGTATCAGTAAACAGAATGATTTGCACTTTCTATTTTTCTGTAAATTTTGTTTAAAATATATTAACTGGTTTTTAACTCCGTATTTTAGGAAACACAGACCCCTTTCGTTAGGGGAATCTTATTCAAAGTTATTGTCCCTGGATACAGATGAATTAATTTTCCGCACTAGCACTTTTCTGAGACTCATAACATGTGTACGTAAAACAATGGAAAACCCCTGAAAACTGTCTTATGAGAAATGCATCAGTTTTTAACAATTTATGAATTTTACATATTTGTCTTTGCTGTGCAAATGTATGTTTTTCTTTTTTTTTTTTATTGTTGTACTTTTATGAATTTTATGAAATTCGAATAAAGGTCTTTTGAACTTGAAAGTACCTCCTGGTTGTCACCAACGAACGTGGCCAACCCATTGAAGATGTCTATCAAGAGGAAAAGGTTGGAGAAAAGGTTTGTGCAGGAGACAAATGTCGTCATGAGGAGACACAAATTCTACACTTCGCCACAGAGAAGTGGAGATTCGAGTGATGACTTTGTCACAAGGCTGGGTGAACTTTCTATAAAATGTAGATTTGGTCCCATAGCTGAGGAGATGATAGGGGATCAACTGATAGTGCAATGCAGAAGAAGAAAGACCACGGAACGGCTGTGGGCTGCTAAGAACCCAAATCTGAAAGATGCAATTGCTATAGCAAAAATAGTGGAAGGGTCAGAGTTTTACATGAAGGAGATTGATCACAGAAACTCAAAATTGAATAGTAATGGTGAAGGGGAAACATCTGTTGTTGAGGAAGGGGAAGGGGATGTGGCTGCATTTAACAGAGTGTGCGTCAAAAGTATGAAGAGCTATTCTGGCAGCAGGCTTTACCCTAGCAAGGTGGGTAATAGGATATGTAGCACGTGTGGTAGCACATATCACACAGATGATTCTAAAAACTGCTGGGCTATTGGCAAAGAGTGCAGGAAGTGCGGGAAAAGAGGTCAATTTGCTAAAATGTGTAGAGATGTCAGCAAAGGTAAGGTGGCCTTGTTGAGCAATGAGACCTACTATAGTGAGAGTTTGCCTGGGCCTGACAGAATCCTTTCTGTTGAACCATCCCAATGCGAGAAAGCTGACAATGAAGAGGTCGTTACAACTAACTCTACTAGTTTAGACAGGAAACGGAGACCCAGAACCAAAGCAGAATTTATCATTGCTAATAGATAGGTTGACGTTATGATAGCCTCAGGGTCGTTGTATACCATCGTACCCAAGAGAATATATGAATGTGAATGGCTTAATGTACGCCCAAAGATATCAACCCAGTTGGATATCAAGGTGAGCAACTAGACATACTGGGTTATATATTGGCGGACATTCATTTAAAAAATAGATCAGTCAAGGGTAAAGTGTATGTAACTGAATCTGGGCCAACCATCTTAGGTTGGTACCATCAGTACGACCTACATATTAGGATTGACCCACATGGTTTAGAGCAAGTCATGGTCATAGATGACCTCACCGTTGAGGACATCTTAGAGGGAGCAAAGAAAATGTTCAGAGACCAACTTGGTAAGCTTGAGGGTTACGTCCACGAGATAAAACTCAAGTCAGGTGCCATCCCCGTCCAACACAAAGTCAGAAGGGTTCCCATCATGGTAAGGAGTGAAGTAAAAAGAATGCTAAATGAAATGTTATCCAGTGGAATCATAGAACCTGTGGAGTGCTCTCCTTGGGTTTCTCCAGTGGTCATCGTGGAGAAGGCAGATAGTAACTTGCGCTTCTGTGTTGACCTGAGGAGTTTGAATCAAAACATTATTCCAGACACCTTTCCCCTGCCCAACATTAACAAACTTATCTTGTTGTTACAAGGGGCGACATTTTTTTCAAAGTTGGACCTTCGCCACGCCTATCACCAAATACGATTGTATGATTCCTCTAAATACTTGACAGCCTTCATAGCCATGGAAGGCATCTTCCAATTCACAAGAATGTCATTTGGTTTATCCTCTGCCACCAGTGTTTTTCAGAGGATGGTGTCAGACGGGTTTATAGGCATGAAGAACATCATCTACTTCCAGGATGATATCCTAGTTTTTGGTGATAGTGAGGAAAGTCACAACTTGGCCCTGAAAGAAGCACTGGCATGACTTCTTGAGTCAGGTCTAACGCTAAGCAGAGAAAAATGTGCATCCTGGTCACAGAAGTGGAGTATTTGGGACATTACCTTTCCAGTGAAGGTGTAAAACACAAAAGAGATCTGCTGGCTTCCATTAGAGGGGCTCCAACTCCCTGTAACAAGGATCAATTGCGGTCCTTCCTTGGGTTAATTCAGTATTATTCCAAGTTTGTCCGAAATTTTGCAAGCATAACTGAACCTTTGAAAGAACTTATGAGAAAAGATGTGAACTTTACATGGGGAGCAGACCAGGTCAGATGCTCTGAAAACATCAAACTTGAAATTTGTGATGCTGGTATTCTTGTACCATTTGATGTCAATGCTAAAACGATAGTCATAGTTAATGCAAGCAACACTGGCATTGGTGCTGTGCTATCACAAGTGTGGATGGCACAAGTGAAAAAACGATAGCTTTCACATCACACACATTGACAAGTACCAAACGTCATTACTCTATGATAGAAAAGGAGACTTTGGCTGCTACCTGGGGCATTGAATATTTCAGGACTTATATCTGGGGACGTAAGATTCTTCTCCGTACAGATCACAAACCCCTACTAAAGATTTTGTCACCAGGGGGAACAAGAAAAGGATCGGCCAGACTAGCTTGTTTAGCTTCCAGGTTGCAAGAGTACAACTTTCAAATAGAGTTCATCTCGGGGGCGCAATGTCCAGGCAGACTGCTTGTCACGCTTACCTTTTGAGTGGGAAAACATGGATAAGGATGGAGTCACTAAGAGTGCAAAAGAAGGAGCTATAGCATGTGTGGAAGATGTTGTTCAATGGAGTCATGGTGTGGTCAGCAAAAAAGAGTGTGCGAATGCCATGTCCGAAGATGAGGTACTCAAGGCTGTTCAAAATCTCATACTCAAAGGAGGGCGTATAGAGAGCACCTTGCCTTGTAATGTGAGACCTTTTAATTCTATCATCCATGGTTTATCCATTAGTGCAGACCAGATTATCATGCGTGGGGATAAGATTGTCCCTCCCCTTAGCATTTGCAAGAGGGTATTTGACATAGCCCATGAGGGACACATGGGGCAGACCATTACTAAGAAGAGATTGAGAAATGAGTTCTGCTGGCCGGGAATGGATGGTGAAGTGGTGATTGGGTTGAAAGGTGCAGCAAGTGCAAAGAGTGCGAGAAAAAGATTAAAGGTTGGAGCACAGTCTGTCCCAACTTCCATTCATGACCAAGGAGTAAGTTGGCATAGTATTTGCCTCGACTTCATTGGACCCATGCCAGAAGTTCATCCCTGTAAGAGATTTGGTATGGTCGTCATGGATGTCCACTCCAGATGGCTGATTGTGCACCTTCTTCCCGAAATCACCACTAGAGTCACCATAAAAGTGTTATGCTGCATTTTTAAAGGAGAAAGCTATCCCAATGTTTTGATTACAGACAATGGCAGGTGAATTCTTGCGCCATTGTTGGATCAAACCTTCCCTCATGGCACTTTATAATCCCCAGACCAATGGCATTGTAGAGAGAGCAAACTGTATGATCAAAGGTGCCTTAGGCCTTGCTCTTGCAAATAACCTGGACGTTGATGAAAACTTGAACGAACTGGTGTGGGCTTACCGTACCACAGAGAATACAACCAGGGTTGTTCCTTTGGTTGCCGTGCGTGGAATAAAACCCTCTATGAAACTTGTACCCTCTTGGGTCATAGAGTTATTAGAAGGGAAGAGTGCGTGTGTGAGAGATGCACCTGAATCTACTTCTACATCCACTCTCGTTCGCACTCAGTCAATGCCCCAGACCAGTCTCCAGGCAGGAGATTGGGTGAAAGTCAAATCTGGCCATTGGGTTAAGGGTGTGTGTAAATTTCGTGGCCCTTTCTAGGTTAAACAAGTTCACCAGTGGCATGTCATTTTGACAAATGGAGAGAAGTGGTATCTAAGTGGGGTAGCAAAGCACTGCTTACGAGACAATCCACCCAGGACTAAGGAGGGTAGAGATACTTGTTCTGGATATATGTTGGCACGTGATGATCAATTAGTTAACAGTTCTCGCTCTTCTTCAGATATGCGAGCACCTAGTCCCAATGGTGACAATTTAGGTGTGCGCCTGAGTCATAGTTTTGAAAACCATGATGCACATCTGTTACAGACAACTCTACGTAGTCTAAGAACCTTACGAGTCACAGGCCCCCCCCACCACTTACAGGATTTCCTAGTGTGTTAGCCTCTTTCTCTCCTGCATGTTACCTGTTTTTACTAGCCACCTGCACTCACCCCTTTGCCTCCTAGGGATCCATTCCTACTCCTCCGCCTCCCTCTTGCATTTCTACCTCTGCCTTCTGCTCTAAAGTGTTTCTATTCTACCTGCGTGTAGAACAAAGGGGGGTATGCTATAATTTACCTTGCGCTTTTACCACGCGCACATTTAGAATGTTTGCAATACCAAGGTTCTACTGTTGCTGGTGTTCCTCACGACCATGTTGGTCAGTTGGTGGCTGGCTGAGGTGTGAGGGACGCCGCCTCTATGTGCTAAAGAATAAACCTTTGAAGAAACGTTATCTGCTTGAGTGTCATTCCCTGATTACAGCAGGTGTCCTCCGCAGTCGCTTACAAAAAGGTGGAGATCTCTATGCATTCTATGTTTTGTTCATCCAGTACAAACTAAGTAATTTACATAAGATTTGGATAAACAAATTGCAAATTTCAAATCTTAGAATCATCTCTTGCTACCTCATGTATCAATATTAAGAAATCGTTTTTAGATCAGATACACTACAAATCCAAAGACTGTTAATATCTCTTTCCCTTTCCTTCCCCTGAAGTGCCTCTATTTCTCTCTCTCTTCTCTCTGCTCCCTTGTCTCTTAGTTTACTTCTAAGGCTAGTTTACTTCTACCCTCCTTCGTTGTCCTGAACTTCTCTGCTGTTGTGTTTTCACTCGCCCCTTCTCTTTATTATTTGATGTAAGACCTCAGTGTCACTGCCTTGTGTAAAGAGACCCTGTACCTCATGGTTGCTGCTGGCCCTGGGAATCTGAAATGTAAATAAATAAATAAATTAACATTTCAAGTCAGGGAGAAGATTGAAGTGGGAGGGGGATCGGGGGGAGGGTCATGGAGGCAAAGTCAGTCTAAACATTGTCCTCCTTGCACGGCATGAACACGCCACAATAAGTGCCTAAGAAAGATTGACCACATTCTACCAAACCGCCACGAGGCGGCGCTGTTGACCTACTCTACATGAAGCTCTAACCGGTCTAGCCTGCCACTGCACCTGCCTGGCGCCTGCGGAGGCATCTGTTTCATTTAACATTTTCAGGGCAGAACAAAACCTGTTCCAAGAAGGCGGTTTGCACAAAACAAAGCATTCCTCAAATGAAAAAATGATAAATCATTTATGCTGAAGATGTATAGACTTTGACAAATTCGATTTTCAGGTGAAATGAAGTGTGCTTTGACTGCATGTGCAATGCTGCCTCTTAGCGTTCAATTCTATAACTGCAGTCCCAGTTGATGCTCATTCAAGCGGAGTTTCATGGACCGTAGACGTTGATTGGAAATTCCGAGATGAGAAATAGTTTAATATTTTTAGGTTCCGCATGCACAGCGCTTGCAACTGTGCCTTCTGAAGTCTATTGTATTAAATATATCTTAAAAGTGACTTACATCCTACCTTCACTTCTTATTGGTGCTTGTGACTTTACTTTTCCTCGGTTCTATTGGTTGCAGGTTTTCTATTTCTTTTCTGTGTTTGTTTCTGTTATTACTTTCCCAATTACCAAAGTACTGTATTCATTCGCTTTGGTGGAACTTCTTTTGAGCCCATCCAGCACCGATTGGGAAAAAAAATCAAAACAAAAGCTACACCCTTACTTTAAAGTTTCAGTGCTGCCCAAGTGACATGGGCTCAGCTCGCTGTTCTTATCTCCGTGGAGACCCTGCCTTTAATTCCTTCTCTGCACTCTGGAAAAAGCACACAGTGCAGTCATGTGCAGCAACAGCAGCAGCAGCTAGGGAAACTTTAAGGATGGCCCCTCTTCAACAGGCCCACAGCTGGGGCAAGACGGGCGAGGGAGGGGCATGCAGGCCTCTCCTCGTGTGGATTAAATCTCACATTACAACTGTGACAGCCAAGGCTAATTGCTTTCAAAGCTGAACAGTATGTAATGGGAGGCTTAACATGAGTGACAATGCTGCTGCGAGCTCTTACATTATATAAAGGAAAGAAAAGGCTACAGTATCCGGCGACATTAAAAGCAACTGGCAAAAGAGACCTGGCCTGGCCGTGCTGCACCCCGGGGTGCATATATGGCTTGTTCTGAAGATGTGCAGTCCTGGATTAGTCATAGTGGCAGCGGTTTCTCCTTTACTTACATCTCATTTATGTAGAAAATTCAATATTTCCTATATGTTTATTTATTTATAAAGTTTTATATAGCGCGCACATGGTCCCAAAGGTTATCAGAGCGTTTCACAATTAAGGATGGTCAGGCAGACATCAAATACAAAACAAAGGAAACAATTATAAAGGTTACAACAAAGCAGTACAATAGTTGAAGAAACAAAAACAATATATGTATATATATATTCACTGAAAAAACCATAGGTTATAGACCATATATAGTTAGGAATTAGCATTTACAAAACCTTATTTTACTCACACAAAACCATTGAAATTCCATATATAGTTAGTTGCACTAACTATATATCGCGCACCCGCAATCCACTGCTGATGATGTCACATATTAAATCATTCATGACATGGTCAGTGACATCACTGATGACATCACTGATGACATCTCAAATGACATCACTGATGACAACATCCAGTGACTGTATGTTTCTGTAAAGTTAAAATATGTCTTACACATTGAAGAATGAGTGGATGTATAAGTGTCTGGACGAAGGATTTAGTAGGTGCATGACTGAATGTATGAGTGAGTGATTAAATGTGTCTCACTGAGTGCATGGGTTAGTGACTAAACTGTCTTAATTTGTGCATCATTATGTCTGTTGTTCTGTAAACTGCTGCATGTGTTGATCAGTAGCTATATGAGTAACTATATGGGTTATTGATTGATTGCCCAAGTATTTGCATGGGAGACTGAGTGTGTGTGTGGCTGGTGGGAGGTGTGTGACTCTGTGCAGATCAATGTGTACTTGTATCAATGATTGTATAAGAGAGTAAGTATGTGTTAGTATATGGTTGAAAACGTAAGGTGCTCTATGTTTAACTGTATAGATTAGAAAATGGAAGTGTGATTGATTCTTTACAGGACTGACTAGGTGTGTGAGTAACTCCATGGATGAGTGGCAGAGTGTGAGTGTCTGTATTGGTGTATGAGTGCATATGATAGTGTTGTAAAGATGAGTGATTGTATGTATGAATGATTGTATGGGTGAATGAGTGAATGTGTGTGTAGACGTACGAATCAGTGAGTGCGTATGTAGTAACTAGTATTGGTGTGTCAATGGTTTCAAAAATTATACTCTGTATTTAACACTGGGTGAAACAGAGGTTATATTAAAATGTGAGGAGATGCATTGTATTGTCACATGAATGATATCATCAGTGATGTGGTCATTGATGTCAAATGAGATGTCATCAGTGATGTCATCAGTGATGCCATTTGAGATGTCATCAGCGATGTCATCAGTGATGTCACTGACCATGTCATGAATGATGTAATATGTGACATCATCAGCAGTGGATTGCGGGTGCGCGATATATAGTTAGTGCAACTAACTATATATGGAATTTCAATGGTTTTGTGTGAGTAAAATAAGGTTTTGTAAATGCTAATTCCTAACTATATATGGTCTATAACCTATGGTTTTTTCAGTGAATTTTCAAGGTTTTGTAAATGCTAATTCCTAACTATATATGGTCTATAACCTATGGTTTTTTCAGTGAATTTTCAAGGTTTTGTAAATGCTAATTCCTAACTATATATGGTCTATAACCTATGGTTTTTTCAGTGAATTTCAATGGTTTTTTATTAGCAAATATCATAAGCTGTCGAATGTCAAATACGTGGTAAGTAAAAACATTTTCGTGTTTATGCACACTGATCTGCTTTGAATGCTGCCCCCCCCCCTCATTTCTATTAGGAGTACTCTCTCTTTGCAGATAGTGAAGGGTAGTTAACGCAGGCCTTTGCCCCCGTTGTAATCCGTCGTGCCTGCTTCTCTCTCCATTTGATTGATTGTTCTCTTTGGTTCATTCTCTATTTACAAACAAGCACAGAGTCGCAATACTCTGTTTAGTCTTTGCAGATAGCGAAAAATCGTGTAAAAAAACAAAAGGAATCGAGCAAAATCAGTAGGCCACTAATGGGATCTCTTTTTGACCTCGCTAAAATAGAAACATTAGGAACAACCTTTTGAAAATAGCAATGTGTATGTACATAAGCGGCGTTCATTTGTGTTCACAGTACCCCTTGTTGATTGTTTGAATCGAGCATTGAATTGTTCGAAGTTGGTTCTCTTAAGGATCTTCTCTGCCTGCAAACGAGGAAGAATAGGAATATTCTCTCTCCCTTTGCAGATAGTGAAGGGTAGGTAACGCAAACCTTTAACACGTCGTGCCTATTTCGTTCATCATTGATTGATTGTTTGTCCGAACATTGACTGTTTGGGAATTGGTTCTTTTTGGAGGTATTCCCTGTTTGCAAATAAACGTAGGAAAATCTTTGCAAGTAGTGAAAGGGTAGGTAATGCGGACCTTTCTCCCCCGTTGTAATCTGTCATGCCTATCTACTCCCCACTGATTGATGCACCTGTTTCACCCGGACCATTTACTAGAGATAGGTCATCTGGCCCGACCAGAGAGCACCCCTAGTGAAAAGGACATATGCAATAATAACGAAGTGATCACTGTATCCTGTTAACAGAAACTTTAGCATGAAACAACCTGGAAAGAAAGGAATAGGAAAACGAAAATCAGTAGGCCACTGATGAACTTTTTATTAAAGAACAAACAAAGAAACGATAACAATACGTAATGATAAAACCTATTATTGTCCTAGAAACAAGAAACGTTAGAAGTAAGCCCGTAATAAGAAACCTGAAAACAGTAAGAGAAACCAAGTGTGACATTGCAACGGCCACAAGGCAACGAGGCTTCATCGCCCCTCACTGCCCCAAAACGTGTCTGTCCCACCGCCTGCCACGCCCAAATAACGGCAAACTGGGAAAGATACAAGTCAGCAGACATCCGCCCCATTCTGGAAACTTCCAAAGTGCAACAGGTTTGCGGCTACGCCCAGCCGGAAGCAACACATATAAGGCGGGTCCTGCTGCCAACCGTCGGCCAGGAGATCATCACGTAGGGTGTAGCCGGAGGAGAGGCCGAGGCCAGCGGGACCCGGCCAGGGGGATTGACAACACTGGAGAGTTGCAGGGGGGGGAATGTCCGTGTCCTCGACCCTCCCCTCTCTCTCCCAGTCCGGCCACCATCAACCAGAGGCCGAGGCCGACGGGATCCGGCCGCGGTGGCGGTAACCCTGGAGAATTGCAGGTTAGACTCTCTCTCTCCCAGTCTGGGCCAGCATCCATGGAGGGCCTGGGAGTGGAGAGGCCACTGCACGAAAGGCCCAGGAGAGGCACCACACGCCACGGCCTGCCCCACCGGATGAGCCAAGGAACCCGTTCATGGGGCCAGAGCAAAGGGCGTCCGGCCGCCATCCACCGGAGGTCCGGCCCAAAGACGGACGGGACATTTCTTCTTTCTTTTATAATGGCTGCGACAACACTGGGGGGGATGTCTTGCACATGCCTCCGACCCCCCCCCCCCTCGTCCTCATCGCCTGGTCCGGCCATAACAAATGTCAAGCGAGACGCCGTGGGGTGCACTGGGTGGGAGAGACGGTGCGAACAGGCCTCTCCCGCCTCCCCAGGTGGAGGCTTCCCAGCTGCACCCTCAGCGCTCCAGGCGCCCGGAAAAGGGTTCTTCCACTGTGGCGATGCTGCAACGTCTCGCCCGGCAGGGTGGAGCCCGTCCGCTCATTTGACCCCGCGATCGCCAGTAGCTACCGAACTCTCAAAATGGCGGTCGACCTGGCAAGAGCGGGCCCAGCATAAAGAAATGGCCCGGTCACTGGTTGACTCCACCACCGTAGTCCTCCACGACCTTGAAGATTCTAGAGGAGCCGCGGGAGTCCCCGACCCCCGCAGACACCCCCGATGGGGAATGACTGCCATGATCGCCCGTGGAGTGACGAAACTGTAGCCGCGGGACGTCGGCGCTCCCATGCTGGCGCCAGCTTCAGTTTGAATGACTAGAATCCTGCAGACCTCAGTTCCGGTGAAAGCACAGTGTGACCCGGTAGGAAAAATTGTTGCACCCCCTCCCCTTTTTGACTGATGGTTCAAACCACCGATCCTTTCCTTTGCCCTTTTAACGGAACTTTGGACTGCCTCCCCCCCCCCCCGCGGCGCCCCACGCCGTTATTTGCTGGGCGGCAACTTACTAGACATCACCTTCGTGCCATCTAGATTTCAGCGCGTTCTGCTGCCTTGAAACTATTCGCACAACAGACCGCTACTGACAACCCACCCCCCGGGACGCCCCAAACCGGATACCCAAATCAGTGCGGCACCCAGGCAACATCTTCTGAATTTTCATAATTTGAAAGAACTAGTAACATGTCCTCATCAGGAATTTCCTCTTCAATCATCTCATCAGGAATCTCCTCATGAAAAGTCTGCAATGATGATTCTTGTAACTCTATGGTCTCCAAACATTCGATAAATTCGCCATCAAGAGATTGATCAAAAAAATCATTCGTCATCTCCTCCTTGTGAGAATATTTCATTATTGGTGCTGTCAATTTCATTAAATGTAGTGGATAATTCAAAAGAAATTGCCACGGTCTCTTCATTGTTTAAATGTTTTTACTGTTTTTGTTTTGTTGTATATATGTATAAGTTATTAAAGTTTTATATTCCTACTACTTTGTTGGAGTGCTATATATTTTTAATGTGACACATAATTGTAAAAACTTTGATGTACAAAGAGTCATCCCTGGAATCTTCCGCTTCAGGCTCGGTCCCCTCCCCAATCACAATACAGGATGGTTTTCAGATAGTAGGAACGCGTGTGGTTTGACGGATCTCATCGGGTGTGGGCCTTGATCTACTATAACTCCTTTGAAGAGGGGTGATTCTTTACAGCTGGGGCCATAAACTACATCTGCAGGGCTAGCTGATAGCCTGGACAATCGGACACAGAGGAAGAGGAGTGTCAGAGGGTGCGGTAGTGAATAGGGCGAAAGGGAGGTGTCGGGCGGGCACAGAGTGTGATTCTCAGGGAAGAGCAGCGCAGATCGGGGGAGGTTTATTGCCGATGCATAAGACAGAGAGCGGGGGTGACCAGTGCCTGGGGAAGATGCTTGCGAGGGTGGGGAGCCATGCTACGGATCAACAGCGTGCAGAGAGTGGGTCTGGTCAAGGCATCTAAAATGGCTGCCGTGCACGACAAAAGTGTGGCATTTCAAAAAAGGCAAGATGGCGCAGACAATGTTTTTCAACACTTCCTCATTTCCTTCGAATCGAACGTTAACAGACGTTGGTGCATATTACCAAAGTTAAGCGATATTTATCGCTAACGATGCTTAGCAACAAATTTTTTACCGCTAAGCATCGTCAGAAATTATCGCAGATAAACCTTGCTATTATCAAGGTTTATCGCAAATGCGATAAAAAACGGCCGCAATGCATGAATATCGCTAAAAAGTCAGCGATATTCATGCATTACCGAGCTAATGCTCTTAGCCATGTTATCCACCTCCCATTGGATAACATGGCTAAGAACTGCTCAGGGCAAGTGTTAGTTTTTGGAGATATTCGCGCTTAGCGAACTCTATGGTCTCCAAACATTCGATAAATTCGCCATCAAGAGATTGATCAAAAAAATCATTCAAGTCATCTCCTCCTTGTGAGAATATTTCATTATTGGTGCTGTCAATTTCAATAAATGTAGTGGATAATTCAAAAGAAATTGCCACGGTCTCTTCATTGTGAGCCATTTTATTTTGAAATTGCTTGCTGTAAATTGCAGAAAAAAATAATCACTTTCATTTATCGTTTTTAGTAATACATAATATAAAACTAACTTTACCAAGTATTTAGTATAACAGAAGGACTGTAAATAAATAACAGAAAACATTTTTCAAATTATCTTAAAGTGTACAACATAGTTCCCCTTACAAATTAACAACTCACCTTTTTAAAAGTAGGAGAAGTGTTAGTACTGTGTAAATCAAACACCAGAAATTGAGCACCAAAAATTCCTCACAAATGTACCTCAGACAGTAGTATCACAAAATGGCTGTGGTTTCCTCTCATTTTAGATATATACATAACCAATTAACTTTCATCACACACAAATACAAAACCAAAGTAACATTTTAATTGGTTCTAAATTTCAACACTTTCAAATGTGTTTTCCCCATGCAATTTTCCATAGGACATTTAGATACGTCTACAGCCTGAATGGCTGAACGGAATTACACCAAACTTGGCAAAATGGTACATCAAACCTAAGAGGTCAGGGAGGATCTACTATGCCCCCTTATGGTCATTTGCCCCTTCGCTTTGGCCTCCTCTTGTCTCTCGATCCTACCGAGAGACAAGATGGCGGCCGCTACGGACTGTTTGGAATGTTTACAGACGCCGGAGAACCAATCAGCTTCGCAAAGCTCCGTAACGCGAAAAGTACGCGAAGCGGAGCGCTGTTACAGATATATATCTTTTTTTGAACGTTAATTTCTCAAAATCCACTGGAGCACATATATTGAGACCTAGCAAAGGCACATCGGGCTACCAGTCCCTAATATTTTGCCAAGTTTCGTGCAAATCCATTCAGCCGTTCGATTATTATTATTTTTTATTTTTTTTGCCCCGCGGGGCCCTTTTAAAACCTCCACATCAAACCTATGGGGTCAGGGAGGATCTACTATGCCCCCTTATGGTCATTTGCCCCTTCGCTTTGGCCTCCTCTTGTCTCTCGATCCTACCGAGAGACAAGATGGCGGCCGCTACGGACTGTTTGGAATGTTTACAGACGCCGGAGAACCAATCAGCTTCGCTTCACAAATCTCCGTAACGCGAAAAGTACGCGAACTGGAGCGCTGCCCGGTCCGCTGTTACAGATATATATCTTTTTTTGAACGTTAATTTCTCAAAATCCACTGGAGCACATATATTGAGACCTAGCAAAGGCACATCGGGCTACCAGTCCCTACAATTTTGCCAAGTTTCGTGCAAATCCATTCAGCCGTTCGGGCTAAAAGTGAGGCCAACCGCCCTATGTAAAACTCAATGTTAAAAACACGTTTTGGGACCCCCCTTTTTTCTCAGCCCCCCCCTTGACAAACCCCCCCCAAATTTTCAGTGGCTACTCAGAAACAAAATGTTCCATTTTCCTGAAAATTTCAGCCAATTCCGTCCACAAACGCCAAAGTTATTAGACATAGAATTTTCAAAAATCCCATAGAGAAAAAATCCTAACTATGTATACCTACTGGCGACCGCCAGTAGGTAATATATATATATATATATATATATATATATATATATATATATATATATATATATATATATATATATATATATATATATCGGGAACTGGGAGGGGAAGAAATGATTAGGTCAGGGGATATAAAACATCAGTACAAGAGATGAGGTTGAAAGTCCAGTATCTTCATGCAAATGAAAAGAGTCAAATTAGGGTAAGAACTTGCACATAAGGAATTGTTTTACTTCCAATTTAAGTCATATATATTAATGATTGAGATTATCGCTTCCTCTGCAGTTTCACTTCTCCTCATGAAGGTGTTTGCTTCCTGGGAATTCGCAGAACTAGTCCATACCTAAGGTAGGAACTCATGGCATTTGTCTGTAAAACCAGCATTTATCATCTTAGGATTGCTATGAATAGGGGAGACAGCCATGACAACGCGGGCCCTACATCGAGCTGCCATTACGACGCTGCCATCACAACGCAAGTCGTTTCAACGACTTGCACTGGAGGGCGCTCTTGGTAAAGGAATAGTTTTATTTTCTATTCCAACACCTTCCCTACTGTTACGTGGGCTGGAGTTGGAATAGAAAATTAAACTATTCCACAACCCAGCGCCTACACCGCAAGTCGTTGTAACGACTTGCGTTGTAATGGATGCGGGTAAAGCCTGCGTTGTCATGACATACATCCTATGAATCGTTCAAGTATATGTTAACAGTTTTGCTTGCAAAGACTTCTTGGGGACATTCGGATAGCTTCCATGGGAGTGCATTCTGCCCATCGCTTACCACTTCTCCCGGCAGACCGAGCAGGAGGTAATCTCTCAAGTCACAAGGACAATACACCTCCACTGGCACCACGTGACCCCCGAGGAATGCCTGAATTAAATAGGTGATCAGTCAGCTGTACAAGGGCGAGCAGTCAGAAATCCTGATTTACCAAGCAGGCAGGCACGGATGCGGCTCCCACCGGGATTACAGCATGTATTGCACCACTTGTTTTATAATATAAAAAGTGGCGCTCATGTAAAGTGCAAAAAGAATAATTGATGGACAGAATGCAGAACAATGTCATACATTCACCCCAGTACAGAGATCTGGGCCTAAATCATGTACAGCCCTCCAATTTGGCCTTTGGGTCCAGCTCATGCTATGTAGAAACTGGAAACAAATGCAGAAAGAGGTGAAAATGTTTTTTTTTAATTTAAGGAAAGCCAAAAAGAGATTAATTTCCTCGTTGATTGGTACAAAGTGAAACCAAAAAACCTGTATTTCACTCCATACATTGTGGTATCTGGGGAAAATATTTTCTGTCACCAAAACGTCTTATTCATTATGTATGGAAGCACTTTCAAACATGTGAGTTCAGAATACCAGGTGTACAAAAATCTTTTGTTCTTGATATAATAGACTACAGTGTTGCTCTATAATTAACTGGGGCACTACAGGCTTACCATGAGAACTGCCTTGAAACTTATTGCACTAAAAGTTTGTTTAAAAAGTATTACTTTTAGCAAGTGCTTCCCAGTGCAGTGCTAGGATGTGGTGTATTAATCTCAAAGCTTCACATGTTATAGAAATACACATTTCTTAATTTTGAAGCAACTTTATCCTATGCTTATCCTATGTTTGTTGCATGTTTTACTTAGCAAGCATTTTCAGTACTGTGTTCGTGCACAGTCTCTAACATTCGATCCACACCCCAGGCTCAGTTCTCCCTGTAAATGTATTGGCTCTACACCTCTACTGACAGTTTGTGACAGAGGAGTGCTCCTGCCTCGGTGGACTGGATGCAGCCCAGAGAGAGTGTTTACCAGTGGCTAAGACTAGTTTGGATGTCCCAGCCATAATTTGTTTTTTTGCCTTACGTGTTATTGTTGTTGCCAGCCATGGATCCAATAGCTCTCTGTGCCATAGACCAGGGGCGGCTGGTGACATTTGAAAGTGGTGAGGCGTAAACTGATTTGCGTACTGCACCTTAGTGAGCGAGTCAGAAAAGGGGGTGGTGATGAACAGAGTGTCTGAATTAAGCAGACCACTCTTACCCAGTCCAAAGATCAGGGCTTGATCCATCACCGTTATTTATCTCACTGCCCCATCCCAGCTCAGAACCTGGCTATATGCAAATTAGTCTGTCCCTGGCCCAGTGCATCATGGGAACAGGGCAGACCAAACTACCAAGCCAATTCTTCACCAGAAAGGAGACAAGCTACCGGGGACCGGTTTCTGGCATTTCAGCCTCTTCGGCCCGGCTTGCTTGAATCCTGATGGAGCAGTGAGAAAGGGACTCATGTCTGAGTATACCCTGCCACACCAATAGTGGCCAAAAACGATTCAGAAAAGGGGGTGGTGATGAACAGAGTGTCTGAATTAAGCAGACCACTCTTACCCAGTCCAAAGATCAGGGCTTGATCCATCACCGTTATTTATCTCACTGCCCCATCCCAGCTCAGAACCTGGCTATATGCAAATTAGTCTGTCCCTGGCCCAGTGCATCATGGGAACAGGGCAGACCAAACTACCAAGCCAATTCTTCACCAGAAAGGAGACAAGCTACCGGGGACCGGTTTCTGGCATTTCAGCCTCTTCGGCCCGGCTTGCTTGAATCCTGATGGAGCAGTGAGAAAGGGACTCATGTCTGAGTATACCCTGCCACACCAATAGTGGCCAAAAACGATTCAGAAAAGGGGGTGGTGATGAACAGAGTGTCTGAATTAAGCAGACCACTCTTACCCAGTCCAAAGATCAGGGCTTGATCCATCACCGTTATTTATCTCACTGCCCCATCCCAGCTCAGAACCTGGCTATATGCAAATTAGTCTGTCCCTGGCCCAGTGCATCATGGGAACAGGGCAGACCAAACTACCAAGCCAATTCTTCACCAGAAAGGAGACAAGCTACCGGGGACCGGTTTCTGGCATTTCAGCCTCTTCGGCCCGGCTTGCTTGAATCCTGATGGAGCAGTGAGAAAGGGACTCATGTCTGAGTATACCCTGCCACACCAATAGTGGCCAAAAACGATTCAGAAAAGGGGGTGGTGATGAACAGAGTGTCTGAATTAAGCAGACCACTCTTACCCAGTCCAAAGATCAGGGCTTGATCCATCACCGTTATTTATCTCACTGCCCCATCCCAGCTCAGAACCTGGCTATATGCAAATTAGTCTGTCCCTGGCCCAGTGCATCATGGGAACAGGGCAGACCAAACTACCAAGCCAATTCTTCACCAGAAAGGAGACAAGCTACCGGGGACCGGTTTCTGGCATTTCAGCCTCTTCGGCCCGGCTTGCTTGAATCCTGATGGAGCAGTGAGAAAGGGACTCATGTCTGAGTATACCCTGCCACACCAATAGTGGCCAAAAACGATTCAGAAAAGGGGGTGGTGATGAACAGAGTGTCTGAATTAAGCAGACCACTCTTACCCAGTCCAAAGATCAGGGCTTGATCCATCACCGTTATTTATCTCACTGCCCCATCCCAGCTCAGAACCTGGCTATATGCAAATTAGTCTGTCCCTGGCCCAGTGCATCATGGGAACAGGGCAGACCAAACTACCAAGCCAATTCTTCACCAGAAAGGAGACAAGCTACCGGGGACCGGTTTCTGGCATTTCAGCCTCTTCGGCCCGGCTTGCTTGAATCCTGATGGAGCAGTGAGAAAGGGACTCATGTCTGAGTATACCCTGCCACACCAATAGTGGCCAAAAACGATTCAGAAAAGGGGGTGAGCGAGGGCAGCGAGCGAGCCTGAACCCCATTAGGGGTTGAAAAAAGAGAAGAAAAATCGTGCATTTTCAAGCAAATTTGAGAAAGCAGGAAGGTTAATAAAGCAATTGTAAAAGTGCAGTTATTACATTAATAGATGCCATAACATAGGTAGCTGATTATTCAGTATAACCACAGAGCTTCATATATTCGGTCCTATTACGCTGCTGAATTTAGACTATTAGACTTTCATGAAAATCTCAGCTCTAAGAGTAGAAGAAGTTGCACAGCAGTTGGGAAACAGCCTTCACAAAGCATTGGGAACCACGCATTACCTTTACCACGTTTACATTAGAAACAGGGTGCGTGTAACACAGTAAACCAGAAGACGGCAAGGCGTAGAAAATTGCTGACAAGAAAATTAAAATTAAGCTAGTGCTTCTTCCTAGCCCACGCCATCTCAACCCCTTCATGGAATTCACACTGACTTCACCTCTGTACTGTATTACAGGAAACAGCCCACAAACTTTCCATTTAAATCCCTGAGGTAGCCATATTGATTTCTTCATGTTAGCTACTCAAACGCCATTGCCTAAATCTAAATCAGTAACCCCGAATTTCCAGACGGCCTGTTCCTGGCTCATTCATACCAGTTGTGACATACCACCAAAATTCCTGTATGTTATCGTTGAGCAGGACACTTGATTTACACAACATGACAGTCTGTGACGTTATGTGGCTGCCAAGTCACACGCCCACATCTCCCCTGCCTTATATTGGTTACCTATTGGTTACAAGCTGCTTTGAATCACTCACTAAGCATACCTAGAACACAAACACTTTTCATCAAGTAAAAATTTACAAATGCATTCAACAAAGGAACCGCCACTCAAAACTGGCAAGCGCCTCAGAATCCCACCATACACGAATAAAAACATGGCAAAATAAAACGCAACACAATTTCCACAGTTGTGTGATCAGACTCTTGTTTGTATGTGTGTGTAAGGCGTAGGCCTACTTAAACAGAGGCCTAGAAACCCAGTGGCCTTGCAGCCAAGCTCAGCTTGTGTGAAATGGCCGCCGCCACTGAGTGTGGGTGGCAAGACTTCTGTTAGCTGTCCTGCTGACATGCATTATTCAGGCATGTATTTCTGTCGGCTCACAAGCGGCCAGGCATATCTTCCTATTGAACCGGTTTATTGCAAATCCAGCCCCAGGAACCTAAACATCTCCTTTTTAGGAAATTGCTGAAGACCTCTCTCTTTCCTTGAGTAGTGGCAATGTTCTCTAGCTCCTATATGCGCTGGGATGCCCTAGGGTAGCCATGCGCTATAGAAATGCGTATTCATTCATTCATTCAGTCATTCAAGTATACACACATTGGCGTTGTGCCCTAAAAAAACAGACCTCGGGGAGAAATTTTCCTGAAAGAGTTTACAGCGCTGAGTTTCCTTCGACAAAAAAGTGGCCTATATTTAATGTAATCCGATTAAATGTTTGTTTTCGATCACTTGAGTGAAAAATCAGCTCTCCGTTTAGACCCTGCTTGGTGAAAGGAAAGAATGTGTGGGGCCCTTTGTGCAAGGGAGGGTGCCTTTCACGCACAGCACAGGCTCGGGTCGGGGACAGGGTTGACGTGTGTTGCAAAGTCATCCTGTGCCCTGGGCACACCCCAACATTTTGCTGACTGGAACTGATGGTAACTGACTCTGACTGACCCTGGGCTCTGTTTAACCAGGAGCAGGGCCAGTGCCAAGCTAAAAGGAACACATTAGAACACAGTTAAGACACCTAACATACACCAGGGTACACTATAGTATGGGGGGTACCCCTGTAGTTGGCAGGACCTACCACCTAAGCCCCTAGTATGTAACAGGGCAGGGAATTGAAACTACCTAGAAGTCTCCAGTATCCTGGGGCATGGCAGTTTAGAGGCCAGCAGATTCTCTGCATCAGCATGTGTGCAGTGCTGAAGCCTGAGGTCAGTTTAAAAGCTGCACTGGTGGCCAGGACAGCTTTTAAACTTTAAATTGTGCCCAAACTCGACTTTGGGGGTAGGGGCCCCTAAAAATTAAAAACCTACCATGTTTTTGCATATTAGGGGCCCCCAGGGTCACCCCTGGGTATCCCAGGGGTGGGGGGTCAGTTATCTATAAGGAGCGCCCTTATAAAATGAGTTTTTAGAAGCCTGGGTAAAGTGAAATTTTACATTTCACTCCCCAGATTGTCCTAAAAAGGTGTTCAAATTCGACTTTGATGCTGGAAGAATGGGGTAAGGGTGATCTGCAATATTTCTGCAGATTCAGAACCCCTGAAGTCTCCCCTAGTTGCACAGGGGGTGGGGGTCCGGTAGAAATTAGGGAAAAACTTATAAAATATGGTTTTATAACCCCTGGTGCTACAAAAGTGGCGCAAGTCATTTTACCCATTGCAAACCCCATGGCCCATAGGTTAACATGGTAGGAAGTGATTGATTAATAAATATTGATAGGAGAGGACTAGCCGGACCATTCAAAGACTTCCCAGAATGGTTGTAGTAAATCCAACGATATTATATTGTTGAATTTCTCCTAAAGTGTACATACAATAAGTTATGAGACTTTCTTGTTTGTAAGTCCAAATTCAGCCTTTCAGTGGTCTGCCCTGATTGGTCAGGGTTAAGTGGATTAGCCAGGCTGCTGGGAGGGCAGTGATCTGTTCTATAGGAATGCCAGGCCAGGAGGTGGCGTCGTAAACTATGCTCTTCAAAGGCAAGAGGGGAGGCCTGGGTTTTAGTCCACTATGACAGTCGTGACCCAGAGTCAGGACTAGGCTTAAGAAAGGTATTTGCAGATGGTACAGGGATGGTCCATGGAAATGAGATATCCCAGGGGGTGTGTATAGTCACCTCTTACCTCCTTGCTGGAAAATCAGCCATTATGGATTTGGAAGGATGATGCACTCTGGGACAAACTAATGCCCCACTCCACAGGATGTGGTCATAACTAGGAGGAGTTACCCTGCTCTCATTGGTCCGCAGTGACCTGGTGCTTGACCCAGAGAATTTTGAATAAGTATCTGAGAGGGGCAGAGCCCTCCAGATCTGCTGCTTGAAACTGAATGAAGCAAGAAGTGCCCTGCTGAAGATTTTGCTGTGTGCAAGGAACTCTAAGGCATGACCTATGAAGACTGGACCATCTGAAACTACAGCCCTGTGGATTACCTTGCTGCCAAAAGACTCAAGAGTGGAAGCTCCCTGCAAACTACAGGTTAACAGAGCTCACCTGGACAGCCCCACAAAGAGAAGATAATACTTTTATTTGATTTATGAAAAAATCATAAAAGGGTGGCGCTTACCACCATGCGGTCAATATTTACATCTTAAAAACAGCACAAAATCAAATCAGCCCCACAAAGAATTCAAAGCCTGGAGTGCCAGTGGATTTGTAAGGGTTTTATTCAAGTGGATTGTGGAATTGAAGTTTCACACTTTCAAGGACCCTCTTGGAAAATCCAGAACCTTGGATTGTGTGTTGGATACTTTGGGACCCGTAAGCAGAACGCCAGGAAGGTGTTCTAACTGGACCCCGCTTGCTGAAGAAGGCGGCCCACTACAGTGGTGAGAATTCTTCAGAACAATTTATAAAGGTGTGCCCCTGACAGAGAAAACAAAAAGACTTAAAGGGGCGCTGTTGGTTTCTAAGCACTAGAAAGTGATTCATCTTTAAAAATTCATATATCAGTTTCCCTGCAGTGGATTATTTTTGTTTTGGTGTCATTTAAAAGATAGAAAAATTGGTGTTGGATTTCTATTTTTTGTTGTGTCTTAATTATTTAAATGGTGTTTTTGAATGCTTTACATACCTGTCTTTGAAGTTAAGCCTGTCTGCTCGCAGCCACGTTACCAAGAGTTGAGCAAAGGAATAATTTTCTAAGACCTATGCTGAGTCCTATCATGTGTTAGTGGCCTTATTGCCAGTGGCAGGCCTACATTTGCCCCTACCAATAACCCACTTTCCAACAACGTGACTCTGCATACGCACAACAACCATATATTCTGCAACCAAGCGCCAACCCGCATTTACCCACGAGGCACCGGACGTAATCATTTACAGTGCAGGCTTTTCATGTTTGGCTGCTGCTCACCTCAGTCCTAAATTATCTTGTTTAGAGACTGAGGGCCATATGTATCATCAAACTATTTTGCATTTCCTAAATAGCGAATTTTAAGGAATCGCTATTTAGGAAATGCAAAACGGTATGTATGTACAAAATCGCTTTTCAATAGCGATTCCTTACCATTCCTAATTTGCGATTAGCAAATTGCTAATCGCAAATTACCCATTCATTTCTTTGGGCCAGGAGGCCCATAGGAATGAAAGTGCAATTTGCGATTAGCAATTTGCTAATCGCAAATTAGGAATTTTTTCAAGGGTGCAGGGGTGTCTCAAGAACACCCTGCTGCACCCCTGAAAAAGACATTTGGGGGCATATGGCGCACATACATGCCCTAGGGGCATGTATGGGCGTCATATGGCACCTGTGTTTTTTAAAAAAAAAGCTTTTTGAAAAGAATTCGCAATTTGCGAATCCTTAATGGCAATTTTTGAATATTTTTTGTTTGATACATTGCATTAAAGGAATTGCAAAATTTGCGATTCCTTAAGTGCAATCGCAAAATAAGGAATTGCAAATTTTGCAATTCCTTATTTTGCATCAAACATGTTTGATACATACCATTTATCTAATTAGCATTCGCAAAGGCCGAAATTCGCAGAATTTCGGCCTTTGCGAATGCTAATTAGCTTGATACATATGGCCCTGACTCACTCTTTTCTTACAGCATGCAGTGTAATAGAAGCATTTCGGTTGCCTGCCCCAAACTATAACTGGCCTGTGGGCAAACAGCGGGCCTTGGCTTCCTTCCAAGAGAGGCACTCCCAAAACAGGCCGCAAATAGTAGTTACAGAGAGTCTAAAATCCCTCACAGGCCAACGTGTTCCACAAGAGCGCCATTGTGCTGCTCTGCTTAAAACTGGTTTAAAAGAGACAGCCCTTCGGTCAGAAGCAAGACAGCTCCACCTTCGAGGCATAATGAACTTACAATATGAAGTGTAAAGGGACATAATGCAATAATAAAGCAAAATAAGACGCAATACATAACTAAAAATACAATACAAAAAACATTTCCACAATTACATGTTTAACAGTACGAAGGGACAGAATACAATATTGCGTGCTATTGTGCTTTATATTGTATTCTGTCCCTTCGTACTGTTAAACATGTATTGTATTTTTAGTTATGTATTGCGTCTTATTTTCCTTTATTATTGCATTATGTCCCTTTACACTTCATATTGTAAGTTCATACAACTGTGGAAATTGTGTTGCGTTTTATTTTTAATTGCACAGGGGTAAGATGTAACATTACACCTGCTAATATAAGCACGTTGTATTGGGACTCTATTGAAAGCTTTTTCATAATGGGACTGGCATTTCATTTCCCACGCTAATAAACGTACCCCGCATATTCTCAACGTACACTACACAGTAATTTACTTAGTCATCGTAGTCTCTCTATGTACTGACATCCGCCCGAGCACATCACGATTCACGATCACGGCGTGACTCTCCGAGTCTTTCCATACTTTTATTTTCCAATCACTCCGTTTCCGACGTGCACGCCTGTATTTATTGTATGGGTATTACCTACAGATGTCAGGAGGGTCCAGCGTCAAGTATGGGCTAGAGCTCCAGACAGTAAGTCAATGAAGTCAGACGTCTGCTGCTAGCTGCTGCCTGCGCGCACGTGGCGACTCGAGCCCCGGGATTACACTATTAGAACTAGAAACTACTACTGAAAAGAAACGTCACGGCGAGCGCACGTCCAGAATGGCCAATCACTGCATGACTTCACATGCTGAAGTCACAATGATTGGCCATATGCACTGCGGCTGAGGCAGTGTGCCACCACCCACGCGCGGCATCTAATAATGGATTGCCTGCAGTTCTGCACGGTGGGACCAGCCAGGGGTGGGCACAGTGACTACTCGCCCTGGCGCCTTTGAAACCCCAGGGGCTGCTGCGGCCCGGCTAAAGCAGAACCCCCTTCGGTCCCTCTACTAATCAGGTTACCAGCACGCATGCTCGGGCTTGGTGCAAGCCAACAATCCTCATGCGCAGTACTGCTGCTGGCCTGCTGCAGACTGTCACTCAAGCTGCAGCAGACCAGCCAGCCCCACCCCCTGCGCACCCACCGGATCCAATCGGGTGTGTCCCGGATTGAAGCGCTGCGCTGCGGCGCTTATTATATATTGTGCTGCTGCATGCAAAATTCCTAAAAATATTTTAGCGATGCGTCCAGGCTTAGTGGGGCTACGCCCCTATGCCCCAATGGACGCACCGCGGCTGCATAGGACTGAAGCATCTCCTTATGGAGTCCCAGCAAGGCAAAAATGGTCTGGGGCTCTTGGTGTTATTGGTTGACAGGGACGTGGCCTGGCAGTTCAGCAGAACTGTTTCTACATCTGCAGTGGTGCAGTGTTTATTATTTTTCTTTAAAGAAAAAACATGCACTACAATGAGGCCTAACATAATTACCGGAGGCTTAGATTCATTCAGACATTTACCTGTCACTTTTTATGTCAAGCTTGCCAGACAGCACAGCTGTCTGGTTATAAAATGCATTGTGGGCTGACCATGAACATAGTGGCTTGCAGCCAGCCTATGGCAAATCTGTGACATAGTGTGGACATCCACGGTCCATTTATGGACATTTGTGGCTGGAATTGCGGTGTACACCTCTGGCATAATGATAGCATAAATGTGTCCACGCACAGCATAATGGTAGCTGCCCCTGCCAAAATGTTGACCGTTCCAGGCACTTTGTGTCCCGTACAATATATTGCCTTTCTCAATAAACAAGTCATAAGACTTTGACGGAGTTCCAGGAACTTATACTGCACAACTGAGCACCAAGCTACAACTTACAACAAAAAGATCTTATTAATTAGATGGACAAAACCTAATGCATTTATCAATGCTTGTTTACCTCTTGCCTGGACTGCGTCATGGGTAAATGCGTGCACTCCATACTCAAGGACTACGGCAGCCGCTGACTATCCCCTGTCCCTGTATCAATATACACTTTTTCTTGCTTCATTCTTATCCGCTCAAGTGCTGTAATGTGTCTCTCCTTGAGGTAGATTTACACGTCCCTTGCGCCACCTTTGCGTCACTTTTCCCATGTTAAAAATGACGCAGAAGTGGCGCAAGGGGTGTGTAAATCTGCCCCCATGTATTTCTTTTTTAGGTTATAATATTCTGCACCCATCTCTGAGGACCACTTTCTATGCTTCCCAGAGTCCTACCAGTGAGGAAACTGATCTGTTTGGCGTGAGTGATCCTTCATATGCCCAATGGGTGCCATATAAACAGTGCTGATCTGGTTGGTGTACAGGGGCATACTGAGTTGGGTGACAACCTACCCATAGCCCGATCTATCACGTCATTGAAGTCACCCCCTATTATGGATGTCTCAGCCTGTGCTTCTGTTAATATGGATCCCAGTTTATCCAGCACTGTTTGCAGGAGTGTCACAATCTATGTCTTTTCAATCTGAAAAGGTTTATTTTTCCTTACCAGAACAGCTACTCTTCTTGAACCATTCATAAAGTCGCAGTTTGCTAAAGCAACATACCGTCCCCTGTTGAGGCATTTACAATGCTCACCCACTAAATGGTTCCTTTGCAGCAGTCCCAAGTCTGGGGCTTGCTTGTGGATGTATTGTGTCACTACACCCTTATTTGAGCTTACTTTGCAGTTCGGAATCATTCCAGGAGAGGATTTCCAGTTTCTTCATTCTACGTTGGACAGTCATTCGAAGACATCAATCAATCAATCAATCAATCAGTGAGATTTGTATAGGGCGCTACTCACCCGTGAGGGTCTCAAGGCGATGAGGGAGGGGGAGGGGAGTCGCTACTGCTCGAACAGCCAGGTCTTGAATTGTTTCCTGAAGGAGAGATGGTCCAGGGTCAACCGTAGGTGAGTGGGGAGGGAGTTCCATGCCTTGGCCGCCAGGTAGGAGAAGGATCTTCCTCCGACGGTGGATTTGAGAATTCGTGGGACGGAGGCAAGGGCGAGGCTAGTGGATCGGAGCTGGCGGGTGGGTGTGTAGAAAGTGAGGCGGCTGTTGAGGTATTTCGGGCCCATGTCGTGGAGAGCTTTGTGTGCGTGGGTGAGGAGTCTGAACGTGATCCTCTTGCTGACGGGGAGCCAATGCAGGTCTTTCAGATGGGCAGAGATGTGGCTGTGACAGGGGATGTCCAGGATGAGTCGTGCAGAAGCGTTCTGTATGCGCTGGAGTCTTTTCTGGAGTTTGGCTGTGGTTCCAGCGTAGAGGGTGTTCCCGTCGTCCAGACATTAATTGAGTGCGACCTTTCCAATCTGTCCCACCTACCAAACCCTCGTACCTCAGCTGCTGTATGAGTAAACCAGTGCTCATTGTATAACGAAAAACCAAACCATGTCTAAATCCAGGACACCCTCCACAAACCCTCCCCTGCCTTCTCTTCTGTTGAGCAGGTCTGCCTACTTAACTCTTAAGCCTGATGAGTCTCACCCCTTCCCTTCTGTTTCTAAAGTGCTCAGGCCCCCCTACCCAACACTCAGAAGCCTCTGTTGTCCACCTAAAACCTCAGATGAACTTGAAAGCAGAGCTGTTCTTGGTGGCGTTAAGGTATCGCCCATCTTCTGCATCTCCCACATATAGAATCATCACCATCCTTAGGATGGTGGGGCACTCCACGGCCTCGACTTTAGAGACTGCCTCCCCCCAGAGGCCATTTAATACCTTTGTACTTTCAAGTAAAACCTAAATCCAAACACAGTCAGTCTGGCTCTCTCCTGACCCCAGTTAGCACCATGTCCCCATATGAATTAGCGTTCATTTGTAGGCATTTAGTCAACTTTGTGTGATCTGTCTGTGCTTTGTCTTCCATCCTCCTTTATGGTTTTCCCTGCCACTTCATTGCAGATTGTTCAGAATGCCCCCCCCTTTATCTAGATATGCAGACCTATGTCTCTGGGAGCATGGGGAGTTGGAGTCTCTCGCTCCTCCTGCAGGATCCCTAGGATGGTCTACCTTGCTTCTTTCTTTGACCCCATCCCAAGCCGCCTCTGGTGTTTCAAAAAAGAAATTCTCATTTTGGAAGTTGACCGGAAGCTTGGACAGAACCATGAGCACATCATCCAAGTGCACGGCTCTAGATTTTTGCTTGACAGCCACAAAGGAGCGGCACTGTTGTTGCACCAAAAGTGTGTATTCTGGGGACAGCAGCATCTTCCTGGTTTCAAAATGTATGGCTTCTCTGGATCAGACCTCTCATAATATCAGGTCTTTACTGGCATAATTCAGAAAGTCAACATGATGAGCCTGAAGGAGGAAATGCCCAAGGATGTCTCAATTTTAGGGCTCTTTGTGCATGCTCAATCTATATATATAAAAACAAAGGTATGTCTGTCTGTTTGTCCATTATGCATTACTACACCATTCATCCGATCGCCATGAAACTTTGGGAAGTTGTTGAGTACACTCCCGCGAAGGATTCTGGCATAATTTTTTTTTTCAAAAACAAAAAATCTGCATGAAACTTTGGGAAGTTGTTGAGTACACTCCCGCAAAGGTTTCTGGCATAACATTTTTTTAAATATCGGACCCCAGGGCACTCATAATCTTTCGAATACTGATGTACGCACCAGACGGTAAAACAAAAAATCGAGTATCCACAAGCATTCGAATAAATAAATAGAATTAAAACGACACTTTGAAATGTTTTCCATATTAAAATGAATAAGTTTCAATAAAAATGACACAATGTAAACTGAATGTTATCATAACGAGTTTCTTTGAATTTCCTTTCTTCGGAGATCGCAGCAAAGCGCGACGGGTAAGCTAGTGCTAAATAGAAATGGTTACATTTCTGTGGGAATCCGAACTTTGAGCCCTGTCATTAGAAATTGAGACAATGAAGTGATCTCCCCTCCCTCCAGAGTGCACATGACATGAAGGTTGTTTCTGCGTGCTTCCACTTTGGCTTCTTCCACACTATCCTCCAGGCACCTAGAAGTCCTGGAGTACTCAATGGCTTGCAGGACCATTTCTGCTGGAGCAGATTCTTCTTCCACCGGGGCAATGCCACCGCGCTATTATCTTTCCATCTTTATCTGGGACCGAGCACCCTTATCGATCACCATGATTGAGCAGTTCAAGGTCTTCCAGTTGACGAGCAACCTTTCAGCATGCCAGGATCATGTCTAAACTTACTCCGTAGCTCGGAGTGTGTGTGAGAGACACACCGAGCGTGATAAAGACGGATCGCCTTCAATTATTGGGAGGCACTAAGCGTAGCTAGACTGTGCTGAGTGTTTATCGAGTTTCCATTCTAATAACTTGGAAGGCTCAGTATCTACATTGTTGTTTCACGTATAGGTAGGCACTTGTGCAATTGCCTAACGAGTGAACTTTTCTATCACTTCCAGTAGTTCGAAGGGGAGGAGTGAATAATCGACTTATGGCGATTTTCCTGTCATTTTAAATTACAACCTTGTTCCACCCGGCTGGTAGGAGCACCTATGGCCAAATGAGGGTAATTATCAGGAGGTCAAATATGTGGTATACTGAGTAGACACGCGCTAAGAGCCTGGGTTAACTACATTGGTGTGGATTTTATGTTTTTACAGTTGTGAAGACGTTTGGGTCCGTTTGCAGTGGCTTTAATACATATGATGCCCTGATGAAATTGCCTAAAACCTAAAAGGCAATGAAACATGTCGGCAAGTAAAAGTATGAGTGGTTAAATAGGTGATAACCACATCTACGTTTTTCTTTTTATCCTTCCATACACAATACAAGAAACTGAATAAAATTGTACTGTCTGTGTTGTAGTATGAGTGTTTTAATGTTCTGACTGACACTGTACTGGTCACTTTTTTTGCTTTATGTTCACTGCACTTTTCCACAAATCTCTTGTGTGTTTGGACACCATTTTTCTGTTTCGAGCTTGATGGTACCGATGATGACAACAGGGCTGTCCTAGCGACTACCAGTCAGGTCCCCGTTTGGTGGTGCGCCCGTGAGGTGCCATCTCGCTCTTGCACACTTTTTTTCGGTTTAGCACTATATATGTTGGACACGAGATTAAGTGTGGTATGAGTGGTCTCACAACTGTATTTTAGTTTTGTATGAGAATCAGGCAACTGTTTGAATATAGCACTACCCTTAGGTATATCGGCTACCCCACTCAATACTTAGAAAGGGGAGAAAGGTTTGCAAATAGAAAGCAACAAACGAAACATCCTAAATAAGGGTGGAATTTTTCAAGTGCTTTAATAGTCTAGGTCTTGTTTTGTATTTATTGCATATTGAGTGGAGGGCGACCTATTGACTAGCTTTACCCTCTAAGCTCCTTCTTGTTTTTGACTAAACTTACTCCCGGACAATAAGTCTCTCTCGATCTGCCCCAGTCTGGGACTATTGTCTCTCTTTGATGATTAGGGAATTTAATGTTGAGTGTCATGTCCACACTAAAGCTTCTGATTGTCTTGGCTCCATCTGCTTCTCCCTGTGGCTACAACTTCTGGGGGTGGCCCAATTGAACTTCATGGAATATGTAGGTGGGTGGAAGGAACCCACTTCCATCCAGGATCTCCCCGCACCGCATTGAAGGGCCCAGGCTCAACCGTGGTAAACTTCCTTTATCACCACTGCACCCACAGTGGCCATCACTGCCCAATTCCTGCACCCGGGCCCTGAGCTGTCTTCCAACACTTCTGACCCCACCGATCACTATAGAGTTGAAAGTGGAGGAAGAGTTGGAACCATGGCCAGCAGTTCTCACCATAAAGACTTAAGGGCGGTGGGCCCATTGCACCGGCTGGTTAGACAATAATGGGGTAACCCTGTGTCCATCAGGTCCTGGGTACATGTAAATAAGCAAAAAGCGGTTCTGTCTATATTGCACAGGCTGGGGCAGTCTCTCTTTTCAGTCACCATGACTTCGGCTACTTTATTAGACATTTGTAAGTCTGGTCGAATCCCTGAGCAGATTCACCTTGTACCTGCTTCTTTCGGGCCTGTTTCCAGAGGCATGAGGCTACCTCTGCACCCCCTTGCAAGAAATAGTAAGGGGGCACCTTGCGCTACCTATACCCTAAAGCTGACAAGCTTAGGGGCCCCCTTTATGTATGGAAGACTGGGCCCCCCTGAATCGCGGGGCTGCAGTGATATCTGTTATGCCCTTGCCTGATTCATCAGTCGCTGCCCCACCCCCCAACTCTGCTCTTTCAGGGCACAATGCTACCCCCAATTCTCTTCTGGCTTTGTAAGCCTACACAGCCACGCACCGGGTCTTAAGTAGGGGAGGTAACGAGCCCCACAGATGCCTTCTTTCGGCAGGTCCCCCAGTACCTGTACTTCCTCAGTGACCGGGAGAGGAATCCAGCATCCTGAGACTCCACTAGCATGCCTCCCACTGATTACCTCTTGTTTGGGAACACATACTTGGGGATAATGCAGCTGATATTGCAGTAGTATCACTTCTCTTTTGCTAAAAACTTCTTACTCATCTGACAGTTCATTGCAGCAGGGAAGGAGGACCTCTTTTTTGCCCACAAATGCCCCATAGTTAGGATTGTTCAGGATGGTGGAGGATCATAGAGGAGTTCAGAGTTATGCATCCACCATCTTAACCAACCAGTGACCCCCCTCCATTGTCCATCTTTGCATCTGCTTCATATGGTGCACCTTTGCTTCTGGCTCATGTGCCACCCTTGTATGCTCGGTCTTTGACGTCTCCATTGAATCGAACTGTTTCTGACTCTCCAGCACCTCTTTATTCTATGGCATCAACAATAGTGCCAATGGTTTGTTTGCTTGTAGCTAATCCAATGCCTTACTCACATACTGCATCTTTGATAGCAAACTTCAGTCATCTTTTGCCGACATCAAAGTTGATTGCATGAGCCGCAGTGTCTCCAACTTCTTCCATGATTTTGCATCATGGCCTCTGATGATCGAGTCAACATGTGATACTGTGGATCTGGACACAGTATTCCATTTAAAAAGAACAGGATGTGGAGTAGGGGTGCACAGGAAATATGATATTATAGGAAATCCATATTTTCTGCACCTCCCCCCAACTGTTTCAGTGTCCCTAATTGTTTCTGGCTTTAGAAGTGTGCATTTTACTCCTTCTAACCTGGAGTAAAAGTGCCTGTGCTCAACCCTTTAAACAAGGTTGAAGTTGCCTATTCCTATTAAAATAACTGTTTTGACATGTAAAACCTCCCTTTTGAAAATTAGTAAATCACTCCTATCTAATCCTCGTATACCGCAAGGTATGGTGCATGGTATTTAAAAGTGGGACAGGTAGAACATTGTTATTATCACGTCCCTAAAGTGACAAGGCCCAAAAAGCTATTTTCACTGTGGGAGGACAAGCTGTCCTCTGTAGGAAAACAAGAGTTCAGATTAAAAACTAATATTGCTAACTTGAGAAAGGGGCCAGCTACAAATATAATTAAACCACTGTTTTCAAGTCTGTTTTTTTTTAATTTAATAAATAATAAGTAAATGTCACTTTTAGAAATTTAAAAGAAGGGTTTTGGGACCGGGAGCCGTTTTTTAACCAGGTCCTGCATACAGGGCTCCTAGTTAACTCTACTACAAGGGGTATGCAGTTCTTACGGGGCTGGGAAAGACAGGTCTTTCTTCGTGATGCCCTCACACACCCCGAGAGGTGTCATGCTTCATCATTGGGCTTTTGCTCCTGGTCTGGCCGGCGCTGCAATAGGACGAGTTCCCCGTAAACGGGGCTCTTTGGTGGAGATCTTTTTTTGAAGAAGCCGTGGGGTGCATGCAGGTGTGAGGGCAGAGGTAGTGTAGTGCACGGGTGGTGGATTAAAATAAGTCTGGAGCAGTCCTATTCAAAAAGAGCTTAATGGTTAAGGTAGTTCCAGCTTAGTTAAAAGTGTGTGGACGCCCTATGTGGATACAATGTTCCTAGAGGGCTATCACTGTGAAATGGGTCGACATGTTTCGTGCCCTTGTCTGTCCTAGCGAGTCGTGTGGCACTTCTTCAGGACCTAAGTGAATAAGTGGTGCACTACTTGAAATCTGGTTCCAAAATTATTGGGTAGTGACTAGACAACCTAGAGTGGTCCCCTAGTAGACCTGTACTGGGCAGCGGGAGCATTGTAGGGGGACAAGGGGGAAAAACAGATACAAACAATAGAAATTAAAACCTGAGTAAACAAGGGGTGTCTCTGTTGAGTTAAAGGACTTCACACATGGCTGTGTGATGGGGTAATTTGACCTGTCAAACGGCTAATTAGCATATGTACATACCAGTGCTAAACCAATCCTCTGCCTTGAATAGGTGAGAAAAAGGTGTGGAACTCCTCCCAGAAGCAACAAACAATAAGCTTACCTGAATGAGCAGAAATTACTCCTCTGGACTCCATAAAATAAGCGAGTTCGGCCAGAGGGCAGCCTTTTTTACACTACTTTGTCAAATTTCCCTTGACAGGTAAGCTGAACCACATTTAACACTTGGGGTACACCTTAAAGGGAGAAAATAGGATGCCAAGTCATTTTTTGTGGGCCGCTGCTTTTGTTTTACCAGACTACTGTCTCTGGGTTTGTAATAAGTTACGCCCCGGTCTCAAAGTGGATTGTAGTGTAAGATGTGGGAGGATTCTAGGGTCACAATAGTACACTATATACGCACCCACATGCACACACTCAAGCCCCCGCCCCCTCAGAGCCAAGGTTTAATGTGGCTGAAAACCTCCACAACCTTAAAAACGCTGTGCCACATGGTATTTTGGACCTGTTTGCAGTAAGCCACACAGGAACTGCTTCCAAAGTAGGTAGGACTACCGCTCAGAACATTTACGGCATTGGTGTGACACAAATCATTCTTACTCACAAGTTAGTGCCAGGCATAAATGTGGCATTGCCAGGCACCCATTTCCGAACACTTGCTGGACCTGCAGAAAAGGGACTGTACCTACTGTCCATGACATGAGAGAAGCCCTACAAGACTAGCCCTGCTCCCTCCTGTACCCAGGACAATGAAGTGGACTCCAAGGGTCAGTTGACTGACTGTTGGGCTGTAGGAGGCAATCCACTGCAAGTTGCCTTTCTTGGAAGTTTGACGCTGAGAAATGGCACCAGTTCCTGAACTGGACTCTGCTGTTGGTCTGTGTTTGTCTGTGAGTCTCCAAGTGCCTCCCCTGAGGTCCTAGGGTGCTCTAGAAGTGTATTCTTGTCGTGGATTGAGATGTAAAAGGTTAAGACAGAAGGTAAATCTTTGACTCAGTTGGTGCATCTGACCTGCTCTTCATGGCAGTCGCCTTCAAATTGCAACAGGGTCTCGGTCTAATCTGATATTGACTAACATTGGCACTTCGTGCTTTTTTGCATTATGTCTAACTAAAACTTTAACAATTCATATCTCCCACTTATTCGAATTGAGTAATTTTGTTTATCAAATGTTACTCTATATTTCTTTGCCGTTTTGTGATTTTATTGTTTTGCATGTTAACTCTATTGCTGTCTTGGTGCAGCATAGATCATTTACACATTGCTCAAACCTGTCTGCTGTGTACAGTAGCTACCAGGTGGTTGAGCTCAAGTTAATTTAGTGACTTTATGGGTTCACCCTGACAGTGGTTGTGATCATGCCTTGAAGTGAACAGTCACACACCTCAAATAATGGTCCCAATTCTTACAGTCATTCATTTGCAGCAGCTAATGCTTTTCGTTTCATTATGGTGCACCAATGTTCATTATATCAATTGTAAGTTTTTTATACTGTACTTTTTGTTCAAATAGTCATATAATTATATAATTATTTGGATGGCTGGTGCTTAGTAGGCCCGGGCGCTAAACTTTGACCTGCTCGTGGAGTTTGTAAAGTTTTCTACACTCTGCACCCTGAGTAGAGCAGAGAGTTCCAAACAAGCCTGTGGAGTGGTGCAGAGCGGAGTTTTTCCTCTTTCATGGCTCACCAACTTTCCGCTGACGAGTGTGAGGTGAGGAAAATCCAATGCTAGGCAGCCTCCCAGTGAGTTTTCTCAATGCGGCTGGTGGCGACAGGTCACCAGTGCTTTGTCCCTTTAAATTTTAACATAAATGTGTACGTGAATTCCCATATCATTTTCCCCACCTGACATCATGGTCACAAGCTTTGTTTTTTTCAAAATAAATGAAAACATGGAATAAATGAGCCTTTCACAGACCCCTCAGTTATGGACTGCAATATTCAAGGACTACAGTGGGAAGAGTGGCCCTTTGCAGTTCAGCACCAGGTCATTGTCAGACCTCATTTGAGGGGGCACGGGGCAGACAGGGACCACCATTCTCACACTTGACTCCAAGGGCAGTGAGGCCAAGCATCCACAGGCTTCTCAGATAGTGTTGAGGGGCAACAGGTCATAACTCAAGAGCCAGCCAGCTGGCACAATCAGCTGATTAGACCAGTGCTTATCGTCATGTAAAATAAACTCTGTTTAAGCCCTAGCAAAACAAATTCAATGGATTTGACATAAAAGGTGGCAAAATGCTCAATTCTGGCAGTGTTGTGCTACAAGTGTTTCTCTTCTCAGTAATTGTCTTCCTTCCTGTTATGGTAAAGATTCAGACTATAGCAGCACCCACCCTTCTAAGAAGGATTAGATGCTGTTAGCTGAAATATTCTCACTCTTTTAAGTGCAGCTCAGTTCAACGGTTTATTATTCCTCTGGCATTAACCCCTTGGGCGTGGCCGCGATTCTGCACCTGTGCGGCACTTTTATTGAGTGGGCGGGTTCATGACAGCTGTGATGACTTGTCTTTCTAGATATTCTGGTTCCATGTTGGAACCTAGTGTTTGGAACCATTTGTCACCAAGGTTCCCATTACTGTGAATTCCAGGACTGTCAGTTGTTAGCTGACTGTTGGCTGGGGCTGAATAAACTACACTTGCTTATCTAAACTACTTGGACTCCCTCAGCTTTATTACACTGGCGACGAGGATGGGATTCGAACCCACGCGTGCATAAAATAATAAATTCAGAAAGTTTGTGTGGGGTTCCTCCTTCACTGTCAGGTCGGATCACAAACCACTAAAGGAGGTCTTCGAAAAAAAGGGGCTAGACTCCATCTCTGCAAGGATAAGGCGATGGGTAATTTCGTTGCAGGAGTTTGTGTTCAAGTTTGAGTACATACCTGGGAAAACTAATGTCTCGGCAGATTGTCTGTCAAGGTTGGTAGATGTGGTAGAGAATGGTGAGGAAGCCTTGGCTGACGATTTTGAGGGTGATTTAAAGGTGTGTGACGTCACCTTGGGGGCGGTGAGAGAAGATACTTGGAGAGAAGAGCTGGGTAAGGATGAGGAGTTGAAGGAGGTGATTAAATTGCTGGAAGCTAGAAGGTCTCGTTCTTTGAAGAAACCTTGGTCTTTGATTGCCGATGAGTTGGCAGTGGTGGATGGCTTACTCATGAGAGGTACTAGGTTGGTTCCACCAGTTAATCTCAGAAGTATTCTGGTTGACATGTCTCATGAGGGGCACTTGGGTATTTCAAAGACGAAAGAACGCATAAGAATGGACTTCTGGTGGCCGGGTATCGACTTGTTGGTGGAACGCACTGTTAGGGATTGCTCTTCTTGTCAGGCAAGTGATAAAGTTTTGAAGACGAGGTCTTCTCCAATGGTTTGCAGGAGGTTGCCTAGGTCTCCCTGGGATGAAATTGCAGTGGATATTGTGGGGCCTTTACATGGTGAGCACCAAACTCCATTTATGTTGGTTCTATGGGATTTGTATTCTAGATGGGTTGAGGTTAGTTTGGTAAGGGAGATTACAAGCGAGTCTGTTATTTCCTTTTTGGAGTCTGTCTTTAAACGTGAGAGTTTTCCGAACTCCATTCTTTCCGACAATGGACCACAATTTTGTTCAGGGAAAGTTGAGGAGTACCTCAGTAAGTGTGGCATTGTTCACAAGAGAATTTCTTTGTATCACCCTGAGGCGAATGGTGCTTTGGAGAGACTCAACAAAACTTTGAAGGAAAGCATTCAATTAGCAAGGGTCAACAATTTGGACTGGAGAAAGGAGTTACAGAATAGAATTTCAGCATATCGATTCTCTCCTCACTCAACTACAGGAAAAACTCCGTTTGAACTTTTCAAGGGTAGAGCACCTAACACTTACTTATGTCCTGCCTGGATGATTGCAGACAAAGGTGTAAAAAATAATGAGGTGGGGACATGGAGAGAAAGGGAATTGGAACTACAGAGGAAAAGGAAAATATATGTGGATAGAAGAAATTCTGCAAAGGATTCGAAGTTTGTGGTGGGGGAGATAGTAAAGATCAGGGCTCCTGTTGGCTGTCAAAATTGGTCGAAGTTTTCTGTTCCTAGAACCATTGTGAAAATTTTCAAAAATGCTGTAAAGACGGAGGATGGTCGTATCTGGAACAATAGTCGTGTTTCTCATTTTGGGGGTAAAGGGAAGTGTGATGATGTTGTTGCTGTTCCTGATCTGCGTACTAATTATTCTCGCAAGAGTGTGAGAGTATGCAGGCCTCCTGTTCATTTGCGTGATTATGTCTAGGTAGTTTCTTCTTTGAGTTCTTTATCTTTCTGTTGCCTACTTCATTGCTGGACGTGTAAACCTGTTTAATGTTTAAGAGGGAGAAGTGTGATGACTTGTCTTTCTAGATATTCTGGTTCCATGTTGGAACCTAGTGTTTGGAACCATTTGTTACCAAGGTTCCCATTACTGTGAATTCCAGGACTGTCAGTTGTTATCTGACTGTTGGCTGGGGCTGAATAAACTACACTTGCTTATCTAAACTACTTGGACTCCCTCAGCTTTATTACAACGGCCCCCAGCCGTCATCAGCACACGCCCACCGTGGTGCATGACGGCCTGGGGCCATCATCAGCATGGAAGGGGTTAAGCCCCACTCTCTCTAGTGGGTGCTCCCTCACCTTCACATCTCTCGTCCCCTTGTCCCGGTCTTAGCTCTGTGGGTAACCTTCAAGTTTCTCTTGACTGTCTCGGGTGTGTGTTGTGTCCTCCCACCTGCAGTGTGGACTCTTGACTGCGAGTGGTGGCTGCAGCATTTCCAAATAACGTTGCAAGACGGATTTGAGTAAGAAGATCCTAACCTTCGCAGCTACGGCCCTCTTGGTTGGCTATGGCCAAGCGTTCAGCAGAGAACGTTAAGACCTCCAAGGTGAATATTCCTGCAGTGATATCTGCAGGCAAGAGTACCTTTTCATGTGTCTCTTAACACAATTTCTTTAGTCATCAAGTAACTCTGGAGTTTATCCTGCTGGACCATCTCTCTTGGACAGCTTTTCCTCCTGCAGGTCCCAGCACAATACTTTCCTCTCTCAGCAGGTGGACAGGCTTCTGGGATCTTCAAGCAGATCTTCGACCTCTTCCAGCAGAAAGAGTGTGACACAGGCGATATCCCCTCCACTCTGGAAAACTGGCTGTCACACAGACGTCACACCTGGTCAAGCGACAGCTCTTCAAATACTCTGCAGAACACTCCGTTACTTTGTCCGGAAGAACCTAGGACTGGAGCAAATTGAGGTGGATCCCCACTTTTATACACATTTTCCAGACCGCGGATGTGGATTCAATATCTCGAGCTTCAGAACTGGTTTAGTTCAGTAGTGTCTTCCTCAGGCCGCTCTCGAGATACAGCCCTTGAGTAAAGTGATGCTTCTCACAGCATCCAAGCAGGAACACGGTGAGTACAACGAGGTCTGATATTTTTGCATTTGCCTCCATCAGCTTGCACGAGGCAGTAATCAGAGACAAACAAAAGGGCAGGCTGCCTGACCTACAAACGGTTGTATGATGTTACAACGCATGTTATTACAACGCGTGCTGTTACAAGGCGTGCTGTTACATCGCAGCTGTTACAACGATTGCCTGTTACCACGCTATGCCTTTACAACGCAAGTCTTTACATCGACTTGCGCTAGGTGGCGTGCTAACATTAGGAAAGTGTAATTTACTATTCCAACTCCAGTCCACTTATCAGTAGGGAAGGTGTTGGGATAGTAAACGACACTATTTTTAATGTTAGCACGCCATCTAGCGCAAGTCAATGTAAAGACTTGCGTTGTAATGGCATATCGTGGTAACATCCTGGTCGTTGTAACGACCGCGATGTACCAGCATCGCGGTGTATTGTCCGCGTTGTTAATGATGTTTCCCCCTACAAACTCCCATACTCTAATTCAGGGCTTTAGACTTCAATCAAGAATTGAATAGGGCAGTGACGTCAAGAATTGTGATAGAATTCGCTGGAACCAAATACAGCTACATTTAAAAGATGGGTAAACAGGGCGAATAACTGGAGGAAACGTTTGACTGGAAACCATTTTTCAAATTTTTATTCAGACCTTAGCTCCAGCATTCTGTAGTTCTTGGAAACATTGCTGGGAGTTTCCTGCAGGTGCGCGGGTTCCAGCGTCACACCTGCAGGGAGTTGCCACCAGCAGTGAGTCTGTTAACATAGATCCTGCAGGGGTTCCTGTGCCACCGCCATGCCACCAAGATCTGAATGAAGGGGTTCGAGTTCTACTTGGCAAAGGCCAGGAAGTCTGGGGGGGAGCCGTGGAAGGCAGCCGAGTGGCGACAACAGAGCTTTTTATTTCCTAACATTCTCACTGTTGTTGACCCGTCCTGTGCCTACATTTTTGTACATTGTAAAAAAGCAATTTTGGGGTCACAGACCCTGTGAGTTTGTGGATTGGAGGGTTTGCTATATAAAATCGCAAATAAATAAATACATACATAAATAAATACATAAATAAATAAATAAATAAATAAATAAATAAATAAATAAATAAATAAATACATAAATACAAAAATAAATACAAAAATAAATAAAATACCCGAGGGCCCTGGAGAAGAACAGAAGGAAAGGGGAAAGGGGAGAATAAAGAGAAAAAGAGATGATGAAGACATGAGAGGCGTGAGAGTGGACATCAGACGTACCCAGGGAACTAGAGCGTGAAAAGGAAAACACATTTGACGGACAGCTTGAGAGGGGGGGGAAGGGGCGTTTCCCCACTCCAACAGCAGAGATTGGCAGCAGTCGCGTAAAAGAACTGAGAGACAGAGGGGACCAGCGTGGGAAAAATATGAAGAACAAATAAAAAACATAAACAAAACACTGATTTTTATTTGGGGAAAAAGGTGCGATGTAAAATGAAGTTATCTCTGCAGAGTAAACTTAGGTCACTTGGGAGCGCTTCGGAGGCAGGGTATGTAGAAGTCACAGTTAAACCCCTAAACTGGGATGAGGCGCCTGGCTTCTCTCAGACCCGCAGCGCTTTCTGTTCCTGTCACCCGTCCCCTGCTGACGCCCCCGCCCCCCCTTCTGAACCTCTTGCATTCAGAAACCCGTGCCTGTTCCTGTCTGACCGGCTCAGCCCCGTCACTCCAGCCGGTCACCTTTGCACATCATTAGCGCGAGCTGTGTGGGGTGGCGTCCCTCGCATCTCTGGGCCTCGTCTCAGCGCCTCGACTCCCCCTCCAGGCGCTGGGGTCCTTAATTGCAGCTCTGCTGTTCTCGGGTCACCCGAGAAGCCGGGCAGACCGGTTTAGCCGAAACAGGCACATTGTTTGGGTGACGAGATTAGGCCAGACTCGAGCAGTGCACAACATTCAGACAATCCATGGGGGCGGCCCCTGGCTGCGGGGGGGGGGGGGGGGCAGAGGAGGGGTGTAAGGGCTGGTGTCACGTGAAGCAGCGTCATGCATCGAACTGCCACCCCAAACAAACTGTAACAAGAAAACATTGGATTGTAATGCTATGCTACTTTACCCAATTGATAACAAGCTGGCTGCAATTTAAATGCGCTTGTGGGGTGGGGAGGTGTAGAGAACGCGGGGGAATATTTAAAAGCCCCGATGGCCACTGAAACATCACTTTTAAAGACATTCCTGTGGTGATAGGGGCTTTGCTTTATTTACAATGCAGCGTTAAGCCACTTTAACGCTACCTTGTAAATAAGGCCCCTTTTCACTCTACACTTAGTGTGAAAGGGGAGGGCAGCGTTCCACCACAACACACGTTGATTTTGACGCTGCCCCATACTTCAAGGGTGGCGTAACTATGGGAAAGCGCCAAAATTAAGAACCGGTAAAACCTGGTCTTACCCCCTGGCGAAAGGTGGAGAAATTTTTTAATTTCTCCTCGTTTTTTTTGCTGTTTCTATGTGTGACAGCACACATGGAAACAACAAATCGTCATGACTGATTGTGTCTGTGCAGGAAGGGGTCACTTCCTGAACAGACACAATCATTTTAACCCCTTGGCTGCGGCGGCAATTCTGCCGCAGCTCTAGGGGGGAGGGTGGGGTCGCGCGGCGCTCACATGCTCGTGACGGAACCTCTCCGCCACGAGCCTCGTGTGGGCTGTGCTTGCGATGGAGCGGTTCCGTCACGGCCCCGCCCGCTCAATAGAACGCTCCGCGCAGGCGAGTAATCCGCGCCGCGTAGGTGCGCCGAGCGGGCCGCGACGGAACCGCTCCGTCATCAGCACAGCCCACCCGAGGCTCGTGACGGAGCGGTTCCGTCACGTGCATGGGAGGGGTTAAAAATGATATCTAGCAACTTCAAGGTGTGCTGCACAATACAGCGCACATAGGAGTTACAAATTGCTGTACTGGATTCTTTATGTCAGGAAGGGACATCTTCCTGCACATAAACAATCATTCCCATAATGCAGGGTGCCTGCGTTGGTGCCAGGCACTGGAATAAGGCGCCAGTGCGGGGAGAAACGCAGGGGTTCACCGCATTATTGCAAATACGGTGAATCTACTTCCTGGGAGATATAGCCGCATGTCAGTGAGGCAGTTGGTCGAGGAGCCAACACATGTAGCTGGCATCCTTCGTGATTCCGTATTTACTAATCCTAAACCCATGGAGGCTAACCCTCCCCTTCCGATGTTCTGGACGGATCATTCTATCATCTCTTTGCGTCTTTGTTTAGAAGGTACAACTCCTTCGCTCACTTTCCATGAGGCGCCCATGGCACAAATTAAACCCTATGATTCTCACAGCCTGTTTAAACTCCTACAGCCCATTTTGGCCGACAGATATAGAGATAGCTGATGCTGCCTTTAGACTGCAGAGCTTTCCAAACTGTGTGTCCCGACACAGTACTGTGTTGCCTGCAAATGGTGGGTGTTTCGCGGGATGACACCGGTATTAACGGGCACTTAAGCACATAACTGCTGCTAATAAAGATGCATTCCTTTGAAAGCTTTATTCTCACTGTGCCTCATCTATTGCATAATGTCTCCCAGTAAATGGTCTTTTAAAGACCTGCGAAGTACTCAGGTGCGGCTGTGTGTGTGCCCGTGAAGCTGGGGTGAGGTGACAGACAGAGGGAGATAGAGGTAGGAAGACAGAGAGAGGGAGTCAGAGGGACGGAGACAAAGGGAGACAAAGGGAGAGAGACAGGAGAGAGGGAGACAGAGGGAGGGAGACGGAGGGAGACAGAAAGAGGGTGACAGAGGGAGGGAGGGAGACCGAGAGAGAGGGAAACCGTGGGAGACACAGAGAGAGGGAGACAGAGGGAGGTAGAAGGACAGAGAGAGAGGGAGACAGATAGAGGGAGACAGATGGGAGAGAGAGGGGGGGAGACAGACAAGACGGAGACAGACAGAGGGAGGGAGACAGAGAGAGAGTGAGGATGACAAAGAGAGGTAGAAAGACAGAGAGGGAGACAGACAGAGTGAGGGAGAGAGAGAGAGATAGAGAGAGGGGGGTTGAGACAGAGAGAGACAGAGAGAGGAAGGGCGACAGACAGAGATAGAGACAGAGACAGATAGAGGCAGAGACAGGGACAGGGGCAGACAGAAAGAGGCAGAGAGAGACAGAGACAGAGAGGGAGAGAGATGGAGACAGAGAGGGAGGGAGACAGGGAGAGAGACAGAGGGAGACAGACAGAGGGAGAGGTAGCGAGACAGAGGTAGGGAGGCAGAGGGACAGAAACTGAGGGAGACTGAGGTAGACAGGGAACGGGAGACAGAGGGCAACAGACAGAGCGAGACAGAGGGAGGTAGAGAGACAGAGGGAGGGAGACATACAGAGGTAGAGAGAGGGAAGGAGAGAGAGGGAGGGAGACACAGGGAGGGAGACAGAGGTAGAGAGAGGGAGGTAGAGAGACAGAGGGAGGGAGACAGACAGAGGTAGAGAGAGGGGAGGAGAGAGAGGGAGAGACAGAGAGAGGGAGAGAGAGGGGAGGAGAGAGAGGGAGGGAGACAGACAGAGTGAGTGAGACAGAGGGAGACAGAGAGGGGGAGAGAGGGAGGGAGAGAGAGAGGGAGATAGAGAGAGGAAGATAGAGAGAGGGAGAGAGAGAGAGAGAAAGAGAAGGAGAGAGAGCGGGTGGGAGAGATAGATAGAGAGAGGGAGCGAGACAGAGAGAGAGAGAGAGAAAGATGTGTGTATCCCAGGTCTGGTGGCTCAGTGGACAAAGGCATCCGCTGCAGGGGCCTGTGTTCAACCTCATGGTCTCAAATTTGCTTGAAAATGCAACATTTGCCCACTTTTATTTTGAAATTTTCTTCCAGGGGGAAGAACCCCCCGAACCCTCCTTCAGTGGTTCAGGATTGCTCGCTCGCTGTACTGCCTTATTGTGTCACAACATGAGGCATCTCCAAAAAGTGTGTCACCAACATGAAAAGTTTGGACAGCTGTGCTTTAGAGGATGGGTCAACAATGCACTAGATTGTTGCATTCCGGCAAAAATTACTCAGGCCAAGCGCTCCCAAACTCATGCATGGTATAACGAGTCTCTGACTATAGAAAGAAAAAAATTAAAATTCTAGAACGGGCGTGGAGAAGTTCCAAGGATCTCACAGCAAAAACTATCTACAGGAATGCAGTTAAATTGTACCATAAACAGTTCTGGAAGACCAAAGCAAGGTTTTATGCTAATATGATTTCTACTAGCAGCAATCCAACCAAAGCCATTTTCTCCCTTATGAAGGAATTGGTAAAACCCCCTGAATGCTACTGATAACGCTATATCCTCAAACTTGCAATGCGAGACACTTGCGACTTTTTTATCAGCAAAGTGGATCGCATTTATAGCACATTCTGTTCGGAGAAGGCTTGCTCCTCTAACAGGAGGAATACTCCCCTGGTAGCTATGCCTTATTCCCTCTAGGACCTTCTGCCCATGTCCCCTAAAGATATGGAGACCCTATCGGCCAAGGTAAATTCAGACTCCCCCAAGGACCCAATAAAACCTGACCTTTTTAGAAAATGTCTTGACTGCCTCCTTTCGGAGGGCCAGGAGCTGATTAACAGGTCACTATCAGTGGCAGTGATCCCTAAGTCCTGGAAGCAAGCCAAAGTTATCCCCCTGTTAAAAAAAAAATCAACACTGGATGCGTCTTTGCCTGAAAATGATCACCCTATATCTCTACTCCCGTACTTTACTAAAATGATGGAGTCCCATGTCAACGCCTTCTTAGCATAATATCTAAAAGCCAACCTGATTCTAGAACAGTCACAAAACAGCTTCTGGCCTAACCAGTACAGAATCGGCACTACTTGCAGTTACAGAGCAGCTACGGTCTGCTTTGGATGAGGGCAGAACCTCAGTACTGATCCTGATGGATCTCAGTGCGGCCTTCGACATGGTCTCCCACAGGACTTTGCTATATCGGCTAGAGGAGATCGGGGTCAACGACAAGGCCCTGGTCTGGTTCGCATCCTTTCTGACAGATTGGTCTTTCCAGGTTTGTGCTCCCCCCTACACCTCCAATGTCCCCCCTCTTGCCTGTGGTGTGCCTCAGGGATCTGCCCTGAGCCCCACTATATTTAACATTTATGTCCGCCCCCTAGCCCTTCTGGCCAAGACCCGGAACATGGCTATGGTATCTTACACCGATGATACCCAATTGGTGTTTACTTTCTCCAGCAATACTCAACAAGATCAGGCGAAATTGCAATTGAATTCCGCAAAGTTAGAAGTGCTTTTGGTGGGTCGAGACATCCATCTATGGGACAACCAATGGTGGCCTACAGCCCTCAGAACCCCTCCCCTGCCAAAAAACATGGTTAAGAATTTGGGAGGCAGCAGCCTTTCGTTTGAGGTGCAGACCAAGGCTGTGGCGGGCCACTGTTCTGGTCTTCTGCATGGCCTGAAACCCATTCTGGGACTATTTGATGCATCACCCAACAGACGATTGTTCAATCCACTGCGCAGTCACATTTAGACTATTGTAATGGGCTAATACTTGGCACCAATAAAGCTGAGACGAAAAGACTTCAACATGCTCAGAATGCGTCTGCCTGCATGCTTTTTGCTCTACCTAAACATTGCCATGCCTCTGACCTCCTTCGATGGCTTCACTGATTACCTATAGAACAGAGAGTTTACTTTAAGACCTTATTTACCATGCATAAGATCCTGCATTGCCTGAGTCCGCAAATTTTGAGCAAGTTGTGCTCGGCGTATACTCTAGCTCGAGCCTTGCGCTCTGCGGACCTGCACCTGGGCTGTGTGCCGCGGGTGCGCATTACCAGAGCAGGGAGCAGGAAATACCCGCCTATGGCGTGGTAAAAGCTAAGAATTTAAGTTACCCTACACGTTTGGACATCATAAGGACCTACTTCAACACTGCAACACTTTGAAGGTCATTTCATCTTTGTGGGAGTCAAAGTCCTGAGTAAGAGTCCCAGGAGAAATGAAAGGGGAAAAGTGGGCACCTAACTGCCCATGTAAGAGCCCTTCATAAGATGAACACTGTGCAATCTTTGTATTTATCTGCCCTTCCATCTACTGACCGCCCCATCTCTTCCAGTTTCAAAAGTCCCTGAAGACCTGGCTACTTGGCTAATCAACTGGATCCTGCCTGCCTGCAATATTTTTTGCCCCCCCCCCATGACCTCCTTCTCCACGTATTCCCTCATTACCACCCTCTAACAGTGCCCACTCAAGTCCGCATAACCTCGCTCTCTCGCATGAATTGCTGCTCTTTGATGTCAGATCATAGGTCACTGTTCTATATTAGGATTTTAACTTGTAAACTGTGAGTAACAAAAGGGTCTCTCTGACAAAAGCAGTAACAAGCTCACCTTTTTGCATGATATGCACTTTGTGATCTGCATGGTACACAAGCTTTGCAGCAGGCATATTAACCCTCTACCCTACATTATGATGAGTTAAAAGTTTCACTAGCCAAAACTGTCATCTCTCTGCAGCGGCTCCATTAATCACCAGAATTATTTTGACATGTTTATTGTTTTTGAAAGTTTGCTGGAGGCAAGGTGCTGCAGCAGGGGATTTTAAATTCATAACATATTTTAAACAAGCATTGACAAAGCCAATCGGTCTCGGCAATGCAGGAGCTATTGGTTTTGACAATGGCAATGTCTTTTAGCCATGTTATGTAGCGGCCTGGAACATAAAGTGACATTTATCGTTTTCACTTAATATATATATTGGGTAAAATACTGTGAAATATTTGAAAAGTGTATTTGAGTGCCATAGAGTGAAGTAGATAGAGTGGAGTGGCACGGAGTACAATAGAGTGGAGTGGATTCGAGTGGAGTGGATTCGAGTGGAGTGGATTGAAGTGGATTAGAGTAAGGGGGATTAGAATCAAGTGGAGTGGATTGTAGTGGATTAAAGTAGATTAGAGTAGAGAGGATTGGAGTTTACTCAACTGAAGTGGATTGGAGTCGAGTGGAGTAGCTCGGAGTGGTTTGGAGTGGATTAGAGTGGAGTGGATTCGAGTGGAGTGGATTGAAGTGGATTGGAGTAAGGGGGATTGGAATCAAGTGGAGTAAATTGTAGTGGATTAAAGGGGATTAGAGTAGAGAGGATTGGAGTTTACTAGACTGAAGTGGATTGGAGTCGAGTGGAGTAGCTCGGAGTGGTTTGGAGTGGATTAGAGTGGAGTGGATTAGAGTGACTGCCGCGGATCCCACCAAGCAGGGAAAACCAGATCTCAGCTTTTGGTAGTGTGAGTCTGCATGCCCAAGGAAAGTCAGTGGCAGACAGGTGGTGCTATTCATCTCTGTGCTGGGCGCTTTGACGCCCATGTTACTGCCCCGTAGATTGTTGTCACAAAAAAGTTTCATAAACTCAAGCGAAATCATAAGAACGTCTATCATGCATACAGCTTTAAGCAATAGGAAACAAGAAAAAAGTGCTATCTTGTGGTCATAAATTAAATAAAGTTATTTTAAATAAATAATTAAAAACACTAAAAAAAAAAACAAGACACACTCTATTCTTATGATGTAGTTTGGGGAGTAACGTTGCAAGGAATGGAGTGGAAGAAAGGGGGTGCCACTCAACCCCTTTCAGTAGTGAAAGGAAGGGAAACTGATTTACAACCATCTGTGTGCTGGAAGACAAAGGTAATGGGTGTCATGCAGTCACCTCTGGGATGGAAGAAAGAGGGAGATTAAAAAATGTCCCCTTTGTGTTGGGTGAATGAAATGAGGGGACTGCAGCAAATGCCAGCATTTGTAAAGCGCACAGCTACCTCCAACGGAAGTGTCCCGGCGCTGTCACAGCTGGTGTAAATGGAGGCGAACACCCATCTCAACGCATGCATTACAACGCATGCGTTGACGTCTTGTGCAGTCACAACACATGCGACTTTGCGGCACGTGTGTTCACTACGCGTGCCATAACATCGCATGCGACGTTACTACGAATGCTTTTACACCGACGGGTAGTGCGCCGGGACGGGCTCCGGGAAGGTCATGCACAAAGACGGGGAAACAATGCTGGAACCAGGAGGAGAGACAGGTAAGGATGACGCTGGATGGGGAGTGTAGTGGAGGGTACTATTTTAGGCTTTAGGGAATAGGGTTAAGGGCTTAGGGTTGACAAAGTAGAATGTGGTACTGTTTTAGGCTTTAGGGCATTGGGCTTCTAGGGCCTAGGGCTTAGGGTTAAGAGTGGCGTAGGGTACTGCTTTTGGCTTTGGGGGTTAGGGCTTTTAGGGCTTAGGGTTAAGAGTGGTGTAGGGTAGGGTTTTTGGCTTTGGGGATTAGGGCTTTTAGGGCTTAAGGTTAAGGGTTAGGAGTGGTGTAGGGTACGGATTTTGGCTTTAGGGGTTAGGGCTTTTAGGGCTTAGGGTTGCGAGTGCTGTAGGGTCCTGTTTTTGCCTTTATGGAACACACAGACTAATTGCCACATGTGCGTTGCGGAATCCTTTGTGTGGGTTGTGGGTGGACGGGGGGGGGCTGGAGACACAAAAACACCTGGTTTCCCTGCAGCCTCGAATAGGGACAAAACCCCCCCAAAAAAACACGTTGTAATGGTAACGCGATGTACTCGTAAACTTAGTAATGCTGTATTCCATAGGGGGAAACACATTGCAGTTGAAATGGTATGTGAAGGAAAAACACGCGATGTAACAGTAAATGCGATGTACAAATGGCATGGTAAAAGCACGGGTTGTATCTGTTTGCGATGTCGCGTCATACATTCGTAAAGGGAATGAGCTCGGACAGGTGGGTCCTCTGGGGTAAAAGAGGCATCACAACCATCAGGCATCCTTGGGGTGAAGGAAATAGATACTGAGAAATGCAGCAATCTTTGGTGCAGAAGAAGAGGGGCTGGAAACATCCTACACCCAGGGTGGGTGAAACGGGGGACTGAAACACGCCACCAGTGATGCTGTGGAAGATGCATTCACCTCTGGAGTGAAAGAAAGTGGTCATGGGGCATGACAGCAGCTAGACTGGAAAAGGCAGGCATCTCTGGGATGCAGCATGCTGCACAAACATGGGTTAGAACATGCAGCCCCTTCTGTGGTGAAAAAGAGGAACTTGGGTACACAGTCACTTTTGGGGTGGCAGGCAGTTCAGCATAAGACAAATTCTCTTCTGAGAAAAATGAAGAGGTGTTTGGATAGGCATCCACTGCAGGGGAGAATAAATGCAGACAAGAGAACACAGTGCTTGCTGAGTTAGACTATTGCATGGGTTTGGAAAACGCAGCCAACTAAGGGGTGGAAGTAAGGTGAGAGTGCTAAAATGCTGCTATTTGAGCTGTGGGAGGAAAAGTGGGATAGACGTGGGAAAAAAAAACAAAAGTGGGACTAAAAAAGAAAGCCACCATTATGGTGAAAAAAGAGGGTGGGAAGCATACGCAGACATTTATGGTGGAAGAAAATGCTATTGGAGCATGCAGGCAACTCCGGGGTGGGAAACAAAGGTGGGTTTTGGACAAGCAGCCATCAGTGGGTGGAAGAAAGGATTCTGATACACAGCACCGCTTGTGTAAAACAAAGAGCATTTGAACATGGGTATGAACATGCACACCAACAGGGGAGGAAGAAGGAATGGAAGTTCCAGCCACCACTAGGAGGGGACATCTATCTGCAGACAGCAAAATAAAACCCACATCAGTAGACAGCTCTGAGGCGAAAGGAACCGGGGAGCATGATGACACTTAGAGCTGAAATGAAGAGTCCACAATTATGTGTTAATTGTAATTGTGTTTATAAGGTGCTCGCTACCCCTGATGAGGCTTTGAAGTAATTTTCGGCGAATAGCACGCTACTCCAGAAACCAAAAAGAATTAGTGGTGGATTAGTATAGCGAAGTATGTGTTCCTTTGAGCAGTGGACATGTGAGTCTGTTAGTTGGATTGAGTAGAATAATAGAGGGATAGAAGAGGGAAGAGTCTAGAAAGTGTTATTTGAGAGATCATAGTAGTAGGATGAGGCTTTGGAAGAGTAAAAAGAGAGATAAAGAAGGGGTGAATCTCTAGAAAGGGATAAGGGAAATCATAGCAGTAAAATGAGGTTTGGGATAAATGAGGGAAGAATTTAGAAAGGGTTGCTTGGGAGATCATAGCAGTACAATAGTAGGCCAATATCCTTAACGAGGATAACTACGGAAAAAATAAAAAGATTTCAGGGCATATTATCAAAGACGGGCGATACATTATCGCCACTTTTAAGCGGCGATAATGGCCTTGATAATATGCTCTATGAATTCCTATCGAAGCCCATGTTAGATGTCTTCACATCTAACATGGGCTTCGATAGGAATTCATAGAGCATATTATCAAGCCCATTATCGCCGCTTTATCGGCAGTTTCCTGCCGATAAAAGCGGCGATAATGTATCGCCCATCCTTGATAATATGCCCCTTCTTCTCCCAAACAACCAAGCACATATCGCAGCAATGGGTAATTTTGGTTAGCTGATATTGAGGTTGAGACTGAAGTTGTTGATATGTTGTCGTACTGACGTATCAAATGTGGTGTCTCTTATAGTGCCAGAAATAGAGACACTCAATTGAAAGTCATTATCCCCATCCAAGCTAAACAAAACGTGTCTCGTCTGATCACCGGACTATTGACACAAGTGTTTGGAGTGGGCTCCTTTATATATATATCCCACCAAGGTCTTGGAAAACAGCTCCTTAAGTGAGATGGGAGCCCCCTCTTTTAGAAATAGTACAAAAGGGGGTGGCGATGGACGGAGCATCTGAACCAATCAAACACTCACACCCAGTCAAAAGATCTGGGTTTAATCCATTACCATTCTTTAGCTCACTCCGCCACCCCAGTTCAGACATGGCTATATGCAAATCAGTCTGACCCTGTGCCTCATGGGAACAGTCCAGCCCGAACTGCCAAGCCATGACTTCCCTGGACCAGAAACAAGCTTCCGGGGACTGGTTTCTGGCATTGCAGCCTTCTTCAGCCTGGCTTGCTTGAATCCAGTGGCAAAGTGAGCAAGGGACTCACGTCTGAGCATAACCTGCCAGAAACCGGTCCTCGGAAGCTTGTTTCCGGTCCAGGGAAGGCATGGCTTGGCAGTTCGGGCTGGACTGTTCCCATGAGGCACAGGGTCAGACTGATTTGCATATGGCCATGTCTGAACTGGGGTGGCAGAGTGGGCTAAAGAACGGTGATGGATTAAACCCAGATCTTTTGACTGGGTGTGAGTGCTTGATTGGTTCAGATGCTCCGTCCATCACCACCCTCTTTTGTACCCTCTTTTAGAAAAGCCTCTCTCGCACTGCACTATTCCTAATGACTACGGAACCCATAATATTATCCAGAAAATGACAAGGGCATGTTAATACTGGTTTATAAAAGAGCGTGATCTAATGGCTGTGGGCCAAAAAACTCTATAAAAAATGATAAAAGTTTGTATATGTCTAAAAATTAAAAATAGGGTTTTGAAAAGAAGTATGATTTATCTGTATTCCTTCCTATATCATGCACTGTTTACAGTTATACACTTGAGTATACATTGAATGGTACAGTACCCTACAGGTCAAACTGCTTGTATTGTTCAATGTTGCCTGAAATAATCTTATATATCTAGCACACATATAGTACAAATTAGTCAGTATATTAAGTTGCATTCACATTCAAATTCTTCACATTTCTAGCCATGGTTAGCAATGTGAATGGTTTTGAATATTAATTAAAACTCTTGAAAGATGTCTTGTGTTTCTTTCCGAAACGGGGTCCTCTGATGGATGTATGACGTTACAACGCATGCTTTTACCACGCATGCTGTTACAACGCAGTTTTTACAACGCAAACCTTTACAATGCATAGCTCTTTGGAGTGCTGGATAGTGAATAGTTTAATTTACTATTCCAACTCCAGTCCCCGTGGTCACTAGGGAAGGTGTTGGATAGTAAATTAAATCTAATCCCTATCCTAGAGCGCCCCCCAGCGCAATGCGTTGTAATGGTTTTTGTTGTAAAACCTGCGTTGTAAAAGCACTGCGTTGTAAAAGTTTCGTTATAAAGGATGTTTCCCCCTGTCCACTCATTAGAGGCGTTTGTCCGGCTCTCCACCACCACAGGTTAGATGACACAAACCAAGAAAAGCTACAAGAAGGGTGTGTACAGTTTAAAAACTGAAAAACAGAAAAGGAATGGGGCTTAAGAGGCAATCAAAGAGAAAAAGAATGTAAAGGGTAGATTGAGAAAGAGAATATGTTGGAAAGTTTTAGAATTGGAACATGGTGTGCAAGTCATACCCTGCCTATGGTAATGATACAGCACCAGCAGAATTTGCTAGGCAAACAGCCAGGGTACCTACATCACACCCGATCAATCAATCAATCAATCACAGCATTTATATAGCGCACTACTCACCCGGTGGGTCTCAAGGCGCTGGGGGGGGGGCTGCTACTGCTCGAACAGCCAGGTCTTGAGCTGCTTCCTGAAGGCGAGGTGGTCCTGGGTCAGGCGGAGGTTGGTCGGAAGGGAGTTCCACGTCTTGGCGGCCAGGTGGGAGAAGGACCTTCCTCCTGTGGTGGCTCTTCGGATGCGGGGGACGGCGGCGAGGGCGTGGTTGGTCGATCGAAGCTGGCGTTTGGGAACGTAGAAGTTGAGGCGGCTGTTGAGGTATTCTGGGCCTTGGTTGTGTAGGGCTTTGTGTGCGTGGGTGAGGAGCCGGAAGGTGATTCTCTTGTTGACCGGGAGCCAGTGCAGGTCTCTCAGGTGCCCGGAGATGTGGCTGCGGCGGGGGATGTCCAGGATGAGTCGTGCTGAGGTGTTCTGGATCCGCTGGAGTCTCTTCTGGAGTTTGGCGGTGGTTCCGGCGTAGAGGGAGTTGCCGTAGTCCAGACGGCTGGTGACGAGGGCCTGGGTGACTGTCTTCCTGGTCTCGGTGGGGATCCATCGGAAGATCTTACGTAGCATGCGCAGGATGTTGAAGCACGAAGAGGAGACGGCGTTGACTTGTCTGGTCATGGAGAGGGAGGAGTCCAGGATGAAGCCCAGGTTGCGTGCGTGGTTTGTGGGTTTGGGTGCGTTGCCCAGGGCGGGGGGCCACCAGGAGTCGTCCCAGGCGGAGGGTGAGGATCCCAGGATGAGGACTTCCGTCTTGTCCGAGTTCAGTTTTAGGCGGCTGTTCATCATCCACTTGGCAACGTCTGTCATCCCTTCGTGTAGGTTGGCTCTGGCGGTGGCGGGGTCGTTGGTGAGGGAGAGGATCAGCTGGGTGTCGTCGGCGTAGGAGATGATGTTGAGGTTGTGCTGGCGTGCGATGGTTGCGAGGGGGCTCATGTAGACGTTGAAGAGTGTTGGGCTGAGCGAGGAGCCCTGTGGGACGCCGCAGATGACTTTGGTGGCCTCCGATCTGAACGGGGGGAGGCGGACTCTCTGTGTCCTTCCGGCAAGGAAGGAGATGATCCACTCCAGTGCCTTCTCCTGGATTCCGACGTTGCTGAGGCGCTGTACTAGGGTACGGTGGCAGACAGTGTCGAAGGCCGCGGATAGGTCCAGGAGGATGAGGGCCGCTGTTTCCCCGTTGTCGAGCAGGGCTCGGATGTCATCGGTAGCTGCGATCAGGGCGGTCTCGGTGCTGTGGTTGGCCCGGAAGCCAGACTGCGAGAGGTCGAGGGAGCCGTTCGTCTCGAGGAAGGCGGCCAGTTGCTTGTTGACGGTCTTCTCGATGACTTTCGCCGGAAATGGGAGCAGCGAGATGGGGCGGTAGTTCTTGAGGTCGGTGGGGTCGGCTGATGGCTTCTTAAGTAGGGCGCTGAGTTCGGCGTGCTTCCAGCTCTCCGGGAAGGTCGCGGTGTCCAAGGAGGTGTTGATGATGTCGAAGGAGGTGTTGATGTCGAAGGAGGTGTTGATGACAATTGCTAGAAGACAATACCGGAATGCTTCTGGAGTAAGGGTGTAGTTCGGGAAGTAGCGCTACGCGAAGCTACGTGAAGTGCACTTCGCACTACGCGAACTTCACGTAGCACTACGCGAGCTGCGTAGTAGCATATTCGCACTGTGCAAGATGCATTTTCAATGATTGCACAGTGCGAACAAGCATCCGGCACTGTGCAATCATTGAAAACGGCATCTTGCACAGTGCGAGCTGTAGTTTTCTGCTGCTCGAGTAGATTTTTACTCGAGCGGCAGCTTTCTCAACGCGAACTGGTAGTTTCTCATCGCGAGCGGTCGCGAGCATGCACGACCACTCGCAATGAGAAACCTGACCTCCCCGCGTTGAGAGTCTCGCCGGGATGTCATTTTGCTTGCTCGCGGTCGCGAACATGACGTTGAGGACCGCGAACAAGCAAAAAATGACCACTGCACTACGCGTGTTCGCACTGTGCTACGTGCAGCTCGCGTAGTGCGAAGTTTGAGCGTAGCGTAGTGCTTCGGCCAGGGTCATTCTGGAGGTAAAGTGAACAAGGATTCCCAATTCATACCTTTTGCTAGATGACAGTAATAGTAGGCTTGACAAGGGAAAGTGAGTCCGGTGGAAAGGGAGAGAGTCATGACAGAATTGCTTTCACAAATCTGGGCACCCACTATCAGAAATAGAAAATTGCACCAAAACCGCTTCCAAAATCAGAGACTCTTATGGGGTAGAAATTATAATTGAACGAAATAGAGATGGACCCTGAAGGTGCGAAAACAAAGCATGAACCAATAATGTCTCCTTCAGTAGTCCACCCAACGGTAAAAGCATGCAAAATAAAAAATAAAAAATAAAATAACAGGCTCTCGTTCTTCATTTCAGAAACATCAGAATGGCAGGTTCACCAGATGCGAAATCCGATCCCTTATAGCGTTTGCATCGCCATAACCTAATGAAAAATCTCTTTTGTCACAAAACCCACTCAAATCAATCAATCAATCAAAAATCTTTATTCGGATATAATATATCCATAAAAGCACAAGTAAAATCAAAGACTAAAACCATAACATGCATGATCGATAAAAGGCAGTGCAATATCTTAAAGGAAACAGTTTCTGATAAGGCCATGAGCTTGTGCGGGGTATCTACCTTAAAAAGATATGCAATTAATTATGATGAAAAAGCAAAAATACAAATGTTAAAAAGCGGTTAACATGATGCAATTAGTATACAACCAGTCGGAAGTCATGGAGTACACACAGATCTGCGTGTGCATACGGCTGCTTTCAGAAATGAGCCGACACAAAAAATGAATTCATCATTTTCCAAGCTAAGGATTTCCTTGTAGGCGACTTTAAAATCAGTTATAGCATGTTTCTTAAAAAAATGGCTTCAAGAATCCTTTTGCAAGTTTAAAATAATAACTACAAAAGAATAAAAAGTGTAACAATGTTTGTTTACTTTGTTTGTCACACGGCAGGGCAACTCTTCGAGGTTAGCATTATATCCTAAAGGGAAACATTATAGGAATTTCAGAGAGCCAGTCCTTAATCGGAAGAACAGTCCTCTCTCCCAACGACCTATGGGTTTTAAAAGGTATCGGGCTGGCAAATAGGAGGTGTCCTCAATAGACATATACCTAACAACTAAGCTGACAAAACCCACTAAAGATGCTGGTAAGACATCTTATGTGTGCTATATGCAGCCAATAAAAAGATATAAACTGCAATCCTACTTGAATTATGGCTCTCTGCTAGACTAACTCACTGATTCTTCACTGGTGAATACTTTTTGCATCAAAAGACAAGCATTGGTGACCACAAGCAGGGCCACTCATTTCCAGCAGCGATTTTACTTATTCCTAAATTTCACACTTTCAGCTCGTTTGTTTTATGATGATGTAGAGGAATCACAGATATACTGGCCCTTATTATCAAAGCATCTGGAATCTTGCGGTATTAGGTTACGGTGCCGCTCAGCTCAGCGGCACCGTAACCTAATACCGCAGGTTACCGTCTACAGTCGTACCCGACTGTTCCTTCGAAAGCAACCATTTCCTCCTTTACTTCTTTACGTCGACTACCCAGAGTCTACACCGTCAACTCCACCTTACCCGAATACTCACCACGCCATTTAATGCCCTGATGATTCACAGGCTTCGTCCTGTTGGATGAAACACGTGTCGGCTGGCGTTTGCATATTCAACAAAAAGAACCACATAAAGCCTTCACCAAACCAACAGCTTCATCTCTGTTTGTCCTGAAATACATTGATACCGAATTGTTTATCTGACGTGTGCACAGTAATTGTTCGTACATTCTACAGATACATTGTTTTACTATTTTGTTATTTAAAGACTCATTGATCTTGTCTGGGGAAAAGGTTTCCCCTCATTGGTAGCACCGTTACATCTGACTGCAGGAGTCATCCACTAGAATGTGACTTGTGAATCTTTGAAAGATAACTGACACTGCATCTCGGAGGTGAGAGCGATTTTGGAACGAGCATCCTCCAGGGGCGGCTCCTCTGCAATGGCGGAGGATCATCGCCCCACTGGCTCGGAGCCAGCAGCTGAAAAATAAATGATAGTCTATTATTGTTTTATTTTTCACCTGCTAGCTTAGAGAGCTTGTGTAGGGAGGGGCGAGGCCGTGGCCATGGTAGGGGGGAGGAGAACTAGCTTGTGCAGAGTGTATGTGTGTTTGGCCGGCCATCTTAGGATGGCCAAACACCCATGCGCACTCAGGCTTCCCCAACCCGATTGTATTGAAGAGCTGGGTTGGTGGAACAGCACACACTCCCTGTGTCTGAGCGGAGTATCAAACCAGCCCACTGAGGCCAGTTCCAGCACTACTTTCCTAACCTGAGAGCCACGTAGGTATTGCACAGGGAGTCAACAATGCTGTCCCAGTGTCTGCTGGGATCAGGAATAAGAACACGCAGGCGCGACGTGGAAGGTGGCTGGCAGTTTCAGGTACATTTTTTTTTAATTATTATTAAACATCCCCCGCACTCTCCCCTGGTCCTCCTCCACCCGCCTTACCATATTTTGTTTGTGCTGGCCGCCACTGGCATCCTCCACATCTGAGATGAAGAAAGCAACATGCAGCCACATGTTGGAGGTTGAGATGAGAGGGTTAAACCATATGCCTCTTTCAGAGTGAAAACAGGAGGATCTGGAACATACATTGGGGGCTGTGGGTGGGTCAGGCTGGCTGAAACACGTGGTCACATTTAAGAGTTAAAGCAGGAGATAGTACATGGGCTTCAGTTCTGTAGCACAAGATGAAGGAGTGTTAAAAGTGCAGCCACCCCCGGAGCGAAACAATGACAATTACAAGTGTGCTGCATTTTTCTACCAGTATTTGAGGTGTCGGCATCGGCCGCGAGAGCTATAACCACCCCACCCATTTAGATTGCTTTGCAAACTAAAAATACTCTCTCACGTACATGCCAACAGACCCAGTCCAGGTGGGAGACTCCTGACTTTTTTAATGGTTTTATTTTGGTGTCTACTTCCTGAAATTACCACTTGTTCAATAGAAATAAATAGGGAAAATACGTTCTCCAGACTTTTTTGTTTTATGTGCCACTTTCCTGTTCGCAAATGCCGTTTGTGCGCATGTAGAGGGAGACATATGCTGCCTATGTATTTAAAATGCATTGCGGTAGGAAATGTTGACTTGCTTCTTTGATAGCATGCCTTTAACTTGTTTTACTTCTCTATTGACTTCACCAAAAGTGCTAAGCAGATCGGCGAATGTAAAGTGCGCATTGAAGGACTAGCAATATGCATGTCTTAAGGAAAGGCTTTATTTGCAATGCTTGAGTGACTGCAAATGTATTTATTGGTTTCAGAGTTTCTGTTCCTCTTGACCCACTGATCACTTTGCTGTGGATGTATGTTGTTACAACGCATGCTTTTAGCACGCATGCTGTAACAACGCAGTTTTTATAACGCATTCTTTTACAACACATAACAGAAAGGGGTGTTGGATAGTGAATATTTTAATTTACTATTCCAACACCAGTCCCCGTTGACACTAGGGAAGGTGTTGGATAGTAAATTAAAAGTATTCCCTATCCTTGAGCGCCCCCCCAGAGTCATGCGTTGTAATAGAATGCGATTTAAAGACCGCATTGTAATAGCACTACGTGCTAAAAGTTGCGTCTTAAACGACGTTCCCCCTTTGCTGTTTGTCTGGGTGCCTGTGGTTCCTTTGAATACCACCCGCAGAAACCTCAAATTATGACATATGGCTTCTGTGCCTTCCGTCCTTGCGAACAACTAAACTTACTCCAACGTACAGGGAAAGTACATTTAGCATTTTCGTTAAATGTTTGTCCAAGTGCGCTGCTGAAAGCAAAACCCCAAAAAAAGATGAATATGTGAACAATAAGCACTGTATTGGGGACAACTTGCAGTGTTTGTTGTAAGGTGAAGCGGATATGTACAGTAGTAACGCAAAGTGTAATATAGAGACTTCTGCTTGCGGTTGGATTTTTCAGGTAAAAAGATGGTTTGAGGCTTAACTTGGGAAGCACATTAAAAGTTATTAAATGAAAGCCAGGGGGAAGCTATTTCCACACACATTTTATTGAAGCTGTCCACTGATGCGAAGGGGAAATGCATTATCACCGAGTGGTGTGCAGGAGAGCGGCAGTAGAAGAATAGACTTACCAGGTAATGCGAGAGATCCCAGGAAATGCAATTAAAGTATTTCCACCGGCTGGTGCATTAGTACAAAGCAGCGAATGAAAGGGAAGTCCTATTTGTTAGATCTGGGGGTCTCAATTTGGCAGAGGTAGGTACCAATGTCCAAATAGGGACCCTTGCTTCTAGTCAGGGTAAGGAGGATACACTCTTTAGATAACCACTGCTCACCCCTTGGTAGCTTGGCACGAGCAGACAGGCTTATCAAAGGCAATGTGTGAAGTATTTGTACCGACACTCACAGAAACACAGTGAAAACACCACAAATGGACTCCACACCAGTTTAGAAAAATAAAGTATCTTTATCTAAACTACACAAGACCAAAACAACAAAAATCCAACATACACAGTTCAAGAATATGATTTTATAAGAGTTCTAGGGTTTGCATCAAAATACCCACAGTTGCGTCACGTTTAGGCCAAAGTACCTGTAGATCTGACAAAAGTTCCAAATGGAACCTGCAGCGTTGAAAAAAAAGCGATGCGTCACTCCTGAGACCCTGGGGAGGTGATGCGACAGCCCCGTTGATGCAGCTGGCATGTTGCGGCGAATCCGGTCTGTATGGGGAACTTCTCCACTCATGGCCCCACAATGTGATGGCTCTGCAACGATGTTTGCAGCGACGTGATGCGGTCCGCAAGCAAGCGGTGTGGCGAGCTCACCCAGCGACGACAGGCTCTGCGACGATATTCGTAGCAACAGGAGTCTTCCCGCACTGGGCCGATGCATTCCGCAAGCAAAGGATGCGTCAGCTCTTGCAGCGGCAACAGGTGCTGCGACGATCTCGATCTTTGCGGCGGCAGGAATTTCCTCGCACTGTCGGGGATGCACTCCGCAAGCGAGCGATGCGTGAAAATTGCAGATTGTCTTTGTTTCTCCTTGTCCAGCTTCCCAAACAGCAGGCACAACTTCCAGAGGCCCCACAATTGGATCAAGCACTCTAGGAAGGGCAGAACTCAAACAGCAGAGTTCAAGGGGAAGCTGGGGGTGAAGTCCTTTTGTTCCTGGGAATGAAAAATTTCCTAGCTAACGTAACGGAAAGTTTCAATTCTATTAAGGACTTGGACGCGATGATTATGCCTTCTCTCTTCGCTTTATTACAATAGCAGCATGAAAGTCAACCAAAAGACTACGTTTCCCATGAACCATAGGGAAAGAAGTACTAAAAAACAAACATGGTAACAACCAATCAGAGGCAGTGACAATGTCCAATCAGGGGCAACCAGACCAACATAGTCCCTTGCTAGTGTCCATTCCTCCTCTTTCGGAGCGCGACGACAGCTGATCCACACTCTTCAGACATCTTGCTTCTGAAAGTCAACACCTGGAAAGGAAAGGTAGGCGTTACTCATAGCACTGTATACAACACAGTAAAATCTGACAGAATACATCTTCAATAACCATCATCAATATGGAAAACAGTTACTTACTACAGTACGGGGAGGGATCTCCTCCAAGAGAGCATGGGCGGATCGCCTCCGAGTCCTTAATAGAATTGAAACTTTCCGTTATGTTAGCTAGCAACCTTTTCATTCCAAGTCAGGACTGGAGGCGAGGATTATTCTTGTTTACATCTTGCCCACCACCAGTTGCGCCATATTCAGCACAGGTTTGAAATAGAACCTCCTAAAGGTAGAGTCCGAAGACCAATCCACTGCATTAAGGATATCCTCGAGGCGTGCACCGACGCTGAACGCCTTTGAAGCCATTGCTCCTCGAGAGGAATGTGCACCGAAGTGACGCAAACTTATACTAGCCTCCTGCATAACCCAGCAAACCCACCTGGCAATCGTGGGAGAGGAAACTGCCTTAAAGGGCCTCCGGAGCGAAATAAGCAATTGGTGCTCCCAGGGGGACGGAATTCCTCCGTCATTTCCTCATACGCCTTGAGGCAATGGACCACGCACAATTTAGGAGAATCCGGAAAGACTGGATATGAAATGACCCTAGTGTGGCACTTAGTGCGATGCAGGAGAGTAAAAGTTACTCCATCAGGAGAAAAAGTTCTCCCGGAAATGTCCAGGGCTTGGACATCGGAGACCCGCCTGCACGAAACCAGGCAAAGCAGCAAAGCTAGTTTCGCTGAAAGCTCTCTCATTGAAAGATAACTGTTAGACTGCCAGGAGAGAAACAAGATAATGACTTGATTGACATTCCACAGGGAAGAGTACCGAGGTTCTGGGGGCAGCAACACTCGTACGCCCCTAAACAGCTTGCACACCAGAGGATGTTCTCCCACCGGGGCACCATTCACCGAGACATGACCGGATGAAATCGCCGATCTGAAGGTATTCATTGATCTATAAGCGAGACCAGCCAAAGCCAGATGAGCCAAGAAATTCACCACGGCAACAACGTCGGCGACCAAGTGATCATAACCCCGTCCCAGACACCAACAGGACCATCGGCCCCATGCAGTCCTGTAGCATTTAACCGTACTGTCTGCCCATGCCTTTGAGATGAGGACCTCGGCTTCTCTCAAAAGACCCAGGGTTTCCCATCGTCCCCGGAAATCCGCCACGCCATGAGAAACAGAGAGCCCGCTAGCACCAGCGGGTGATGATTCGCCTCGGGACCCGTAAGAAGAGCGGGAAACTGGGGGAGTAGGATTGGAAAATCCCAGGAAAGTTCCAGAAGAACTGGAAACCATACTTGATACCTCCATAGAGGGGAAATCAACACCAGATCCGCCGCCTGTCTGTGGACCTGCGTCGAGGTCCGTATGATCATCGCAAACGGGGGAAAGGCGTACCCCTCTTCCAGGCTCCTGGAGAAACGCATCTGTGGCCATTGCTAGAGGGTCCGGCCTCCAACCAGGGAACCGAGGGACTTGGTGAGATGCAAAAAGGTCTGCCTAGAATGGCCCCCAGTGAGCGTTCAGGGCTGCAAAGACGGCCGGGTCCAGGTTCCAAAAGCTGAAGTCGCGGAAGTGGCAAGACTGGAAATCCGCCTCCAAATTGTCCCGACCCGGGAGGTACTTGGCCGTGACCGATATCTGGCTGTCTAGGCAGTACTGCCAAAAACTCGCCGCCAGATCCGAGAGTGCCCGGGACCTGGTGCCTCACAAGTGGTTCCGAACCGCCGATACATTGTCCATCTTCAAGAGGACGCAGGACTGTACTAAGTTTCTCGTCCAGCACCGCACGGCAAACGAGCCTGCCAAAAGCTCCAGACAGTTGAAGTGTAATTTCTGTTTATCTGGAGACCATACACCTCCCGTGGACAAATCCCCACAGCACGCTCTCCAGCTGAGCCTGCTGGCGTCTGACTCAATCACCAGATCTGGTGTAGAGCCGAAAATCGCTCGCCCGTTCCAAGCTTCCATGTCGTCTAGCCACCACTGGATCTCGGCCCTCGCTTTGAGCATCAGTGATACTGTGTGGGAGTAAGGGAAACCTTTCCGGAGAAAGTACGCTTTCAGGCGCTGCAAAGCCCTGTAGTGCAGAGATCCTGGGAATATGGCCTGGATAGAAGCCGATAAGAGGCCCACTTACCCACGCCAACTGGCGGAGGGACACCTGCTGCTTGGCCAATACTCTGCGTAACACGTGACAGATTTTGGAGATTTTTCTTGGTGGAAGACTCAGCGTAGAAACAGTTGAGTCGATAACGAACCTCAAAAAGGTAAGAGACTGGGTCGGACGTAAGAGGGACTTGTCCCTGTTGATCACAAACCCGAGGTCTTGCAGGAGGGCTATCGCCATCAGAAGCTGTGCCTCCAGGTGACGTGGGCACTCCGCCATCAAGAGAAGATCATCTAAATACACGATCATCCTGACTCCTCTGGACCGCAAAAACTCCACCGCCGGCTTGAGGACCTTGGTGAAACACCAAGGGGCCGACGAAAGGCCGAAGGGGAGAACGGTGAACTCGCATACGCGGCCTTGCCACAGGAACTGCAGGAACTTCCTGTGCTCATGAAAAATTGGAATCACCAAATAAGCATCTTTGAGGTCCAAACGGACCATCCAATTGTGGTTGCGAAGCACGTCCCGAAGGAGGTGAATCCCCTCCATTTTAAAATGGCGATATACAAGCCACTCGTTGAACTCGCTTAAGTTTATGACTGACCTTTTTCCACCATCTGTTTTGTCCACTAAGAAAATGTTGCTTAAAAACCCCTCGGGGTGACGGACAGCATGTGAAATTGTGCCCTTGTGCAGGAGAGAGGAAACCTCTTTGTACACCAGGGCGGAATCCTCACGTGAAAATTGAATGGGACGGGGGGAAGCGTTGCTTGAGAACCTCCAGGAACTCTATTTGAAACCCCCGCACCGTCTGAAGAACCCACGCATCATGTGTGATGGACAACCAAGCTCTGTAACAACTTGCCAACCGCCCCCCTAGGGAAAAAAGGTGAACACTCACCGGGGTTTGAACTGTTGGCACCTCCACGGAAGCCACTTCCTTTTCCTCTGCGACCCCTGGTGGGGTAGAAGTTCCCGAAGCGGGACTGATCCTGCTGCTGACTGAAGCCTTTGTGGTTACCCTGCTGATGACCTCGACCAACCGAGCGGCCCCTGCCATGACTGGCCCCGCGAAAAACACAGGGAAACACCTTCCGAATCGTTGTCTGCGCTCTGTTGAGGGACGTAGAGGTATTTACAAATTTACCGAGCTCCTTCACAATGGGCTCGCCAAATAGACCCCCCTGTGCTACCGCTCCGCCAAGTCGCCCAATTTTGGATACATTTTTATGAGAAGTGACCTGCGGCGCTCTGTGGAAAGCACACAATTCGCGTTCCCCAGGAAAATTATTACTCTTTATGCCCAGTTGGAGAGGATCTCGGAAGCGATGGTAGAGACTGACTCCTTGGCCTCCTCTGCCATATCCAACATCTTTGTGGCCGGGCCCAGGGCATCCAGGAGCTTGTCCTGGCAAGCCCACCAGGACCAATCAATCCCCCTTTTTGGATCTCGGATGAATTTCTGCAAGAAGGTATGCATCCTGGGGTTGATTTCAGGGGTGAGGGTAACTTTTCCCTCCAAAGAAGGGGAGGACACTCTGCCCTTAGGCAATTTCGAACTTCCTTTTTAAAGGCCTGCGAATGTGTTCCGCCACATAAGCTGCTACTATTTCACCTGGAACCCACTCCGAAGAGCGGGGATGAACAATGTCATTCGGATCCAACATGTCCGAAGTGGCTGAAGGGTAAGCTGCCGGGCGCGAGGGCAGCCAGGGTCTCGATGGGCCTGGGTCATTGTCGGGGTCCCCTGCAGCATCGGGGTCAGCAGGCTGGGCGTCCTGTGCAGGTTGGGAAGGGGAGGGAGCAGGGAGCGCCGGCGGTTTGGTTGAACGTGTCATGCCTCAAGCCCCCTCCCAGTGCTCTAGCCCTTTAATTGTGCGCTATAAAGGTATCCTTAACCCAGGGAGCGACGCTTCACGTTCTAGCGTCTAGCTCCGTTGGGTTCGTTTCTGTGCCTGACTTCCTGTGCCTGACTTCCGGTTTTTCCTCCGTCCTGGCGTTCTCCCGCAGTGAGATTGACTTCGGCTCTGTTGGTTCGGTTAAGAACCTTTGCGGGCCGCCTCTCTCGTTCACAAAGCGCCTCTCCACCGCGCTTGTGCAATTTGACACGTTCCGTGTCATTTCCCTATTTTGGCTGCTGTGCAGTGTTCTGATATCCCGCCCGGCGGCCGGGTTTGACTCCGCCATCCGGCGAGATTTCCTCTCCCTACCTTTGCCTCTTTGCTGCTCCGCTTGTCAGCTGGGCTTGTGCTCCGCTGGCGAGCCGGGCTTCCTCCCTCTGTTGTTGGCCTCGTTTACCGCTCCGCTTGTCAGCCGGGTTTTGCTCCGCTGACGGGCCGGGCACACCTTCACCCTTCCTTCTTCCTACCACACCGGATTTGCTCCGCTGCCAGCCGGGTTCTGCTCCGTTGGCGGCCGGGTTGTTACAGGTGTGCTGCCCTTAGTTAGTTAGGGCTTTTCCTTATCCCTTCACACACCACTTACTTTTGGGGGTTATTCAGCTCTGGTGATTTCTTCACCTCATTGGACTTGATATCTTGCGTGGACCAGAGAGGAATGGGCTACAGCTACATGTTCCAGAAACACGGTAACAGCGCATCCTTGCGCTGCACATTGTAATTGGTATCAGTACTACTGTATTGCAGTGTATGATTCTCTGTTTTGTTTGTTGTAGATGTTGTTTCCACTATCCAGGATATGACAACCGAATTCTTATGTTCAATTAATCCTTTGGGGTGTGCTTCGTGGCAGTTAAGACAGAAGATCAGAGTGAGCAGTATATCTTGTTAGTCACACCATATACAAGTATACTTTAGGTCATTCAACTTATGAAGGTATTGTCTTCTTCACTACAGCTCCAGTTATATCCCTGTCCAGAGGTCCTCTCATATCCATTCAGGAACATTCATATACAAGTAGCTAGGTATGAAAGGTTATGTTGTATAATTGGGAATGTGATTGTCCTCTTCAGATGTAAGAATATAACCCTTTGCATTACAGTCTCTCTTGATTGCCAAGCCCACAAGAAGGTTGAGACGACCAGTCTGAAGACCCTCAACACCCACTTGTTACCCCCAACCTTTCCTTGTTTTTTCCCCCTGTTTTCCCCTGTTTTGCCTCCTGTGCTCTAGTGCTTGATAGAGTCGGAAGGCTACAGGGGAAGGCTGCGGATTATACTTCGGATTCCTGACGCTCCTGCAGAATCATCGTGTATCCTTTACAGAACGGCTATCCAGAAAAGCCTGGGGTAAATTCTCAAAAGCATCAGAATCCATTCCCGGAACCCGGGCTCGTTTGGCCCGGGTGGTGTCACCTGGGGCTGAGGATTGAGGGGTGACAGGAGCTGGGATAACCCCTATGCGCTGCTCAAGGCACGAAAAAGCATTGTTTATTCGGCGGGAAAGCCATCTTTCAGGGGGGAGATAGCCTGGCCAACAGCCTGGTAGATTGAAGATAAACTGCATCATAAAATGCCTCCCTGCAGGGCATCTCAGCGAGGGGGTCCTCCTCCTCAGGGTATTCGTCATAGTAATCCATGCTTGCTATAGCCCCGGGCAAAGGGCAGGACTGGCAACCTCACAGACCTCAACCTTGAACCGTGTCAGAGTAGAAAGCTGGGTGTCAGCTAAAATCAGGGCGGTAGAGCGGCACCAGAATTCAATGGATGCTAGCCCCAGGGGACACTGCTGGCAGCAAATGCAAACACACTCCCTGCGAAGGAGCGCTCACCTGTCTGGGCATGTCCCCTTAAAGGCCTGAAGAGACTGACACAAGACCTCACTCGAGGCGTAGTAAAGAAGCAATACAGTCTAGAAGCGAAGGGCGATGGAACGTTCACAATACAAACGCAGCAGCAACGCTGTAAGAAGGTCGCCTACACCGCTACAACTTCACATGGGTGTTTCTCTCAGACCGGGGCCCTGCAGCCGAGACTCGCGCATGATGTTTAAATCGTTTGAAGAGATCAAAAGTCGCACCGCGGCTCCGATGACCTCTAGCGCCCTCTAGCGGCGGGAGGTCCACTGGGCACAGCCAGCACCACAAAGCTGTATAGGGACGAGGGAGGCCTCGTCCCCACGGCGCAACCATAACCCTAAAACCCCCGAAGGGGACGGACCGCGTACCCCAAAGAGGGGGGAAGAGTAACAGCACCCGCGCACGCCAAGCACGGCCACACAAAAGCCACAAGAAGGGAAAAAAACCCTCAGGCAAACACCGGCGCGAACGCCTCCACACACACGGCGTCACAATATGACAACAAGTTCAGGATGCATGTAAGAACGAAAACAAGGCAAATAGCATATCATTTCACCAATAAGCACAATACAGTAAGAAAAACTGGAGAGTACTTAGCTTTGCTGCGGAGCAGCGAAGAAAGAAGAGAAATGGAAACCAGCAAGGGACTATGTTGGGCTGGTTGCCCCTGATTGGAAACTGTCACTGCCTCTGATTGGTTGTTACCATGTTTGTTTTTGACTACTTCTTTCCCTATGGTTCATGGGAAATGTAGTCTTTTGGTTGACCTTCATGCTGCTATTGTAATAAAACGAAGAGAGAAGGCTTTATCCTCGCCTCCAGTCCTGACATAGAATTCTTAACAGGGAGCCAGCTCTTCTCAGTCCCTTGGAGATGGCCATTCCTCCTTCTGGTTTGTTGATGCAGTCCCTGTGGGTGATCTTGGAGCCGTCCGGGACGGCTATGGCAATGTCAGGTGCCGATGAGGTGGCAGCATATATTATACTGTGTGCACTGCTCATTTAAAATATTAACTTAAACATTTACAGTGCTTTCAGGGCTCTCCAAGCACTAAAAAAAACACAAGTCACGTTTCCCTACTACATCAAACAGGATTAAATTCTGTGGACCTCTGGTTGCACACTTATACATCTGTAGTGAATGCATTAACCAATATAGGTTTCATGACATACAATATAATATTTTCTATTGATTAGTTTAACTTTATTTCTTTTATCAGTTAAGATGTGCATTATTGTATGTGTAGTTACCTGATGGTGAGAGTCTAACAAAATAGTCAGCAGTGGCCAGCATAGCTAAACGCAGTAGGGTGGGGGCAGGGCAGGCTGGCAGCGGGGTGAACATACTGTGCCACCTCAATGTAGCATACCTACAGGCAATCGCATAAAGACCATAGTGAATATATATTAAATGTAGGAAATAGAAAATAAATGCATTGATTTGATAGGGGGGGAACGGCCTCTCCTTCAATTTGTCTGTAAAACTGAACCTTTGTCCTGAGGTTTTGTCCTGAATGTTGACACTTTGTCCTGAATTTGTGTCCTGAATTGTGACCCTTTGTCCTGAATTTTTACAGTCCTGTCCAGAATTTGCATCCATGTCAGTTGGTCAGGTCACCCTACACTGCATGAAGTTGCCCAACCCCCCCAGCCCCCCCCCCCCGGCCCTAAACCCAATAGTCCTGGCTTCTTGCAGGTGTAATGTTACTTGTATTATATATCTGGATGCAGTGACAACCACGGCAAAATGCTAATCGAGCAAAGCACAGACTTTTTGTTTATGTGGTTTTAAGCCACGCCCTTAATGACGTCGGCTACGCCCCTTCAAGAGACCCCCAGGTTGTTTTTTCATTCCGCTTAGAGCCCTGGGGTGACGTGTGATCCTCGGCAGCCGGCGTGTCCTCCTGAGAGCCTCCCACGGCCCGGCCTGGCCTGCTCGACGGCTTCCTTGGTGCACGCCGCCGGTGTCATGTGCACCTGTGAGGTGCCTCGCATCCTGAGGCAGCGAGGCTAGGGGCTGCGAGGATCACCGCAGGGCGGTGGGACTGGGCAGCGCCGGGATTCCTGGATCCATGGGGCCTCCCCGTGACCCCCAGCGCCAAGAAACCTGAGCCAGGGGCTGCTGCGCACACAGCATGCCCACAGACCCGGCTCTCTCTTCCAGGAAACAAAACTTAGAAACTCACTTCGACTCGTCTTAGTTTTCCTCTCATGGGGAGGGCGCTGCTTCGGGAGCCGGTCAGCCGGTCACGCAGTGAGCGCCCGGACATGTGAAGGGACCTGCCCCGGAGGCTGTGCTCGGGGGGCGCCGGGATGGTGCGCCCTCGGGCTGCAGAGTGACGCCCCCTCCATCCCCCAAACCGCCCAGATTCCCACCACTGCACCTGCTGCGTGACTGACAGGCGCTTCGGAGGAGCCTCAGGATGTTCCCAAACCTCTGGAATAGAATGAGCTGCTGCTTCAGAAGATCAGAACCCCGGGAGCTTGAACCGCATGAGATCAACCTTCTGCAGCAGAAAAGGTACAGTTCACCCCGTAACTGAGCTGCCAAGGGGTGTCTTCCGCCCTCTGCTGTCTCTTTTCATCACACTGCCCTACTGTTGCCTTGTTTTAAAACGGATACACAGCGCAGGATAGTGAATTATATACGAGGTAAAGTACCCTATTTGTAGGTGATAAGAATATTGCAAGTAACCAACGATTTATGTGACAATACAGGGACATGACGTAGAAGTGAAACCCTAAGGTGAATTTGCAATATCGTTATTCCGCATGGCAGAGGGTATTTTATTTCTTATAATACATGTTCACAAAATCACCCTTCCCACAAAGTGCTCAAATGCTTGTTGTCTTGCTCTTTAATGTGAAAAAGATGAAGGGGATTATTTACAAGTGCAGTGCTCTGCCAGTGCGTCACTTTTTTTGACGCCCTGGCGGCACAATGGGCTTCGTTTAGTCACCCTGCCTGGCTTTTCATGGCCTTGTAAATATGGCCCCCCTGCATGCATTACTATGCGAGTAGCATTTTGCAAGAAGATTAGGGAGCAAACCCATACCATCACTGCTGAAGATTTATAATGAGAAATGCGTCGCTATGACAGTGTATGGTAGTGTGGTTTGGGGTCATAAGGAATGCGATGAAATTCAAGGAGCTGAAAACAAACCTCTACGTAAACTCCTAGCTGCTCCCCCCAGCATTCCAGCTTTTATGGCACATGAGGAATTAAGGCAGGGTTACATTACTGACAATATTGCTGAAGCACCCTTGATATGGTGGCTACAAATTTGGTCAAGAGATAAGCCAAATCTAAACCAAATCATTATAGAGGACTGCATGATGTTAGACAGAGCTGCAGATATTCTCTGGTTAAAGTGTGTCTCCCGACAGCTTTCAGCACTTGGGCAACCAGAGCTATTTAATCACCCAAGAAAGCTGCATCCTGAATATGTGAAAGTCATAAAAACGCAATTCCTAACGAGGAGGCAACTGGATAGGGAAGCAAATGAACGTAAGAAATCTACATGTAGAAATTTTGGGCCATATGTATCAACATTCCCTTTTGCGATTTCTAAATAGCGATTTTTAAGGAATCGCTATTTAGAAATCGCAAAATGGTATGTATGTAGAAATTTGCTTTTTTTTAGCGATTTCTTAAAATTCCTTCATTGCGATTAGCAAATTGCTAATCGCAATTAAGGAATAATTTCCCATTCATTTCAATGGGCCAGGAGGCAAATTGAGAATAATTTCAAGGGTGCAGGGGTGTCTCAAGAACACCCTGCTGCACCCCTGAAAATGACATGTGTGCACATATGGCGCACATACATGCCCTTGAGCGTCACATGGCACCTTTAGTGGAAGAGGTGTGGCGGCGCGGCCAGGGCGACTGACGCTGGAATCTGGGGACCACGGTTCGATCCCCGGCTCCGGCGGCAGGTTAGCCCAGCACCATGTGACTCTGGGCAATAGCTCGCTTAATCTTCCCGACGGCCCCCAGCGCCTAGAGACCCTTACGGGTGATTGTGCGCTTTACAAATGTGGACTTTACTTTACTTTACAAATTGCATAAAGTGCATTTGTAAAAGAAATCGCAAAATACCACCAACTACAAGTTGGTGGTAATTTGCGATTCCTTAAGGGCTTTTTGGATTTTTTTTTTGCTTAATACATTGCATTTAAGGAATCGCAAAATGTGCCATTCCTTCACTGCAATCGCAAAATAAGGAATGGCAAATTTTGTGATTCCTTCTTTCACAGCCAAATTCTTTCATACATACCATTTTGCGAAAATGGGTTAGCAAACGCCGAAATTCGGCGAATGTCGGCATTTGGCCTTGATACATATGGCCCTATATGATTATTAGTCCTTGAATTTTATGTCAACCTTTTTGGTCTTTTGTAAATAATCTGCATCATCTTTTTCTTTTATCTAGATTCATATTCAATTGTATCCACTGGTCCCTAACCGTACCTCAAGGCTTTGCAAATTTAGGCACCTTGCAACCATGTGCATGTGATAATTTTTCTGACCAAGGCCTGTTGCATTTTTTTTTTTGTTGTGGTTTCTATACTGAGTTGTGAGCTAAACATATTCTACCACTTTTTAGAGATCGCCATTTTACACAAGTAAGATCAGCACTGATTTATTTACAGATGCTTCCTTCTCCCCTCGTCTGCTATGGGGTTGCAAGTTTATTTTATCAGGGACAATTCGTTAGAGGAAAGATCAGGCTTTTTGACAGTGATGACCTGTGCCTATTTGAATATGTTTTTTGTAAGAGGAACACATTTTAACTGTGTTTTTAAAATATATCTCTGGTCTACTTCCAAAATGTATGTGTTTTTTTTTTATGCGTAATGTACTTTTATGGCCAGAATCTGGCCGAATAAAGTTTTATTGACTTGACTTGACTACTGTGCGAGTAAGGGGGCATTCCATGGGTGTTGCTTTGGGTGTTTCCACGCAACATCCATGGAATCTGACACATATCCAGATTTATAAGGTTTCGTAATCCTGGGAATGCATCAGATTCCTTCTCCTCCCCAGGGGAATCGCAAGGAGGGGAAATACCTTTATTTCGCCTTCGTTTTCAAGGTGTGCTGCAGAATGCAGCACATACAATGTGGAAAGCACCTCTTGTGATTGTTTTTGTGCAGGAAGACGCCCCTTCCTGCAGAGCTTCAAAATATTGTAAATAAGGCCTAAAATGTTTGCAGGTAGTAAGGGTAAAAGTAGAGTGCCTCGTTTGCAATATTTTGACGCATGGAAGCTTAAATTGTAAAACATTTTGTAAAACTCTGTGGGTAAAGAGGCTTACCTGCTGTTTTACCTCCCAGGAGGCCTTCTTAGGAGGATCAAGGATGGCCACATCTTCACGTCTTTAAGAGTACTGATTTCCAAAGCTCTTCTACAACTCTCATTGGACATTCAGTGTCTCGTGCATACACTTACGGGTAGATGCATCATAGTTCCCGTTTGCGATTTCTAAATTGCGAAAATTGAGGAATCGCAATTTAGAAATCGCAAACGGCAATGCATTAAAAAATCACATTTTTTTTGCGATTCGGTATTTTTCCTTAATTGCGATTCACAATTTGCGAATCGCAATTAAGGAAAAGCCTTCCCATTGATTCCTATGGGCCAAAAGGTTTCAAAAATGCAATTTGTGCATATTTGAAAGTTTAAGGTAAATTTGCATGAAGTTCAACTTTATGCTATTTTACCCCTTCCAAGTTGCGAATTCGCAATTTAAAAATAGTCATGCATTGCATTTAAGAAACCTCAAATTGCGATTTCTTAAATGCAATCGCAATTTTAGAAATCGCAACATGGTTGCGATTCCTAAAATTGCAAAATGCATGATGCATTCCAAATTAGTGAATTGCATTCGCAAACGGCCGAAAATTGCGATTCGCAGCATTTGCAAATGCAATTCTGTTTGATGCATCTACGCATTAGAGTAATATTCTTTGTAGGTCTCCACAACAGAAGTCTCTCTGGACCTTCCTTGTTGTAAAACCTGATTTGATGTTTCTGTTTCCCACTCTTTCACGTTAAGTGCCGGAACCTTATGCATAAGTTCTCTATGCTAAGATATTTGTGTTATATGCTGATAACATATCTTGGCAACCTTGTCCTCACTTGCTTAGCTCGCAAATAATGAGTAGCCACGAGTCGCTCATCTATCTCATCTTCTGTTTTAGACGTGGGTCGAGAGCAGGCGAGTCATGCTTCTCATGTTCCATCCAAGCAGCTACTTTTTCTATATATATTAATACTCAGCATGTCCCCACTCATCAACACCTTAGGTGCATCTCATACAATGCATAATGGCCAAGACCCAAGTTTTACTTCAATATATTTGTAGATAAAATTATTCAACTTGTGTTTGTACCCCATATATAATAATAATGGATGATAGTATGTCCATGTCTTTACTGTGAATCAGGCTTTATATATACACACCCCAGTATATTGAACAAGCAAGGCCAAGAAAACAAGAACTAATATCTGTAAATAATGTACATAAAAAAACCCTGTTCATTGAGTGAGCACTTCTAAACTAGGTCTACGTCCTAAACCCTGAAGTAGACAAAAAACTGAAGCATACAAAAAGTGATGGATGGAATGTTTCAATTAATCTCAGCCACTGGTTATCACTTGGGCCGCATCCCAGTCCATCGTTATTTTACACACCATGCCATCTCAGTTTGGACCCAGGTCTATTCAAATCAGTCTTGACCCTGCTTCAGTTGGAACATTCCAACCTGAACGGCCAAGCAAGGTCCTCCTTGAAGCGGAACAAAAGCATATGAGGACTGGTATCCCCTGATTACGGCAACCGCCATGTATAGCTTAGTTCCAGTGGCACCATGTGCACAGGCCCCAAGTCTGGGCAAACCCGTCCCACTTAGGGCAAGACACTAAAGTATATAAAAGTGATGAATGGAATGCTTGAAATAATCACTGTCATTTATAATTACTGAGGGCAGTATCCCAGTCCACTGTTACTTTGCACACCATGCCACCTCAGTTTGGAACGAGCCACGTGCAAATCAGTCTTCAGACTGCTCAAATGAAAACAGTCCAGCCCGAACTGCCAGGCCAGGTATTCCCTGAACTGGAACACAAGCAGCCCAGGACCGGTTTTGCCCTGATTAGGGATAATCAGCCAGGTATAGCTTAGTTCTAGTGGTACAGTGTGCAAGGGATCCACGTTTTGGCATACCCGTCCCACCTAGGGCAAAAAACTGAAGTATGCAAAAAAGTGACGGATGGAATGCTTGATTATTCTCAGCCAGAGGTAATTACTTGGGACCGCTTCCCAGTCCATTGTTGTTTTGCACACTGTCTCACCTCAGATTGGACCGGCCATTTGTCAATCAGTCTTGATCTTGCTCCAATGGGAACTGTCCAACCCAAACTCCTAAACCAGTCAGTAAAAGCAAGTCTCTGCAATAACTGGAGGGATTTGTTTCTAATGTTACTACCTAGATCTTAGCTCATGAATGTATGTACTGATATATCTATTGTTCAATGTATAGGGGAGGCACATTATTTAGGTGCACCACTGGTGGAAATCAGTCACTGTTCAATTTTGATCCCTTGCTAACATGCTACGTTCACCCTAAATAGAAAAAGAAAAAAAATATATAGGCAGAATGAGTGCCCCTTAATTAATATAAAAACCATTAGCACCCAACTAGCCGCCAACTCATGCCCAAAGTCCTGTGTAGAGAGAAAAGATTAGATGAGAAAGCGAGAATGAACACCCCCTATTTAAAGCTTATCAATTCTTGACTTAGACAAGGACAGAGACATGTTAAAGTAAAATATTCAGATGTTCCCACTTCTTTTCTAGGACTTCAAACATTATCTGGCTTTATTCTCTAAGGTAGAGTAAAGAGTATGATCATCATATATAATCTTCAATCTAGCTGGTTCTACCAGATAAACCATTGGCCCAGCACCCTGAAATGGAGCTTACATCTGCCAGAACTAACATCAGTGCCCCCAGGGGTACAGCAGAACCCTACAAACACTAGAATGTTGTGACCTTTGCCATCTGTGATCTAGAGCAGCAGCCGTGTTCACCAATTATTTGTTGCAATAAGAAAGTGCCCACATGTATCAGGTTGGCTCATGGTTTACTACTCCTAAGCCTACCACAAAGGTAAACAATGTCATGTCAGAGTCTTACTGTCCAGATTCTAGTGCAAAAGTCTTTTGATGCCATCTGGAAGGGTCAAACCGTAAAGTCCAGAACATCTCTTAATTTAAGCTCCCTCTTTTACTCTCAGAATACTCAGATTATAATGCCATGACCGATTTTCTATTTCTTCAAGTTTCAATGAAACATCTCAAGATTTGTCTCCCTGGATGACAGATACTTACTAATCATGTTGAAAGTCTTCTCCAGAGCATATGCTTGCATCTCTACTTTGGAAGGTCAGGATGCCACAGTGCTTGCTTGTTTCACCTCTCTACAGACTGCAACATGCATTTTCAGATTAGCCATCCAAATTATTTCTTCTATTTTCCTCTCCATGGGCAATAATCTGGTTGCAGGAATCGGAGAGTGTGGACTCACTCCTCATTCTCCTTTCAAGTCCTGGTTTCTTCAAATCCTTATTTTTCCGGTGTATCTCTCCAGAGCTTTGCCAGCACCTGTTTTTCAAATGATTTTATTTCAGAATATAGCTGGTGAACCTGTAGTTCTGCATCAGATCCTGATTTGAAGCCAGAACTGTCATCACAACCTTTCTTGATGAATGAGTAAGAGGAAAGAACATTTCCTGATGGTTGGCAGACTCGGTGTTCAACTTCTCCCCCCTAACTCCCCCACCAAAGAACAGATCTGATTACTCTCCAGTGTGTAACCGTCCTGGTAGCCGATGAATAGTTCAGTGTGTCTAGCTCTAGGAATAAGGTCCCCCATTAGGCTGCCCCATAATAATTCATCTAGACGGTCATTAAAGATTCATCACACCCTGGCACAGTGAAGCTTTCCAGTCCATCACATACTTGTAAAGTAAAGGAGAATGAGTAGTCTCTGGGGTGGCAGTAATGCAGAGTGACTAAGCAAGTGGCTGAGTGGGTGAGTTAGACCCAGTGGTCTAAGACAATGTTTGAGCTAAATCACTTTTAGACAACAGCGACAATTGTAATAGTGTTGGGACCGTCAGCATGGAACTTTCATTTCATTTGCACATACTGATACTTGGAAATATGTCATATCAAGTGTGGTGCAGATCCAGCTGATTCAGAAACTTGTAGTTCTGAAATCCCAATAAGAAACTGAAGGCCTTTGTGTGGTCCGCCTATACCAATACCTGATTGGGTTCAATATCTGATTTGGTTTTGCTTTTAGCTGGACCAAAAGGTGTCTGGTTCAGCAGTTCTTGTCTAACGTTCATGAAGGCTCCTCATGAGTCAAGTCAATTCTGGGCTTGTTTTGCAATTGTTAGTTGCCTTGGTGTTCAAATTTAGTCAACTTATACTCTATAGGAGCCCCTACATATTCAGGTATGGAAGTTTCTGTACCTCTGGTACCCGCCTCCACAGATTCTAGAAACCAGGTGCTGGACAATATCACTGAGACCATCTTGGGTTACTACAGCAAAGAGAAGACCAGGGAAGTGTCCTCTGCTTGGTGCTGTTGCTTTCCTTGCTCCTACCATGCAAGGGTGTTCAATAAAAACATTTCACTACCCTGCTGAGCCATTCTAGCTGCCTGCCTGGCCTCCTGCTCCTTCTGTACCACAGGAGAACTCACGGTCCCACCAGTCTTTCAGCACCGTGGAATGATCATCCCCTCTACTCCTCCCTGCTGGTTTCCTTGAGGCCGCTTCTACTTTGCATCTCCAGTGCCACATTTATCCATCTCTTCCCTCCTGGCCACTCTCCAGTTGTACAATTTCACATCACCACGAGGACAACTGTACTGTACCACGTCGCTTCGAGATAGGCCCCCCTCTCCCAGTAGAACCAACCAAAAGGGAAGCAGGTGAGTCTATCAAATGAACCGCGCCACTTCACAACCAGGACCATGAGACCTACTGACTAGGAAATAATGAGGGCACACATTCCTGATCCCTGGATCCCCACAACTATCTCCATTAAGTAGAGGTGTTGGCCCTCTCTGCTACCTTTGGCATCTAAAAGTGAAGGTGATCATAATTTTGAGAGCCTCAGTAGTTGCGATAGGTGTGGCAGCTATTCATCATCGGACACTCTGTGACCACATGAAGCTGCCATCTTTCACCTGCCTAGGTTTCATGGTTGTCATCGGAAAGTGATTTATAAAGTTATTTATACTTGTTGTGTTTTGTGTAATGCGTAATTGAATTGCTTCTATGATCTACCAAGAGTGTAACTTAGGAATAGAGGATGCATGAGTACAGCAAGGAATCCCTCAAAACCCAATAAGTTGGTTTCTAGTTTTTATACATAAAGTAAAGAGTTTTATTGAATTACACATGTCCTGTCCAAACCCAGAAAAATGCTTCTCTCTTTGGGACCAGCGAATTGTTGTACGGATTGTAAGGAGGCTGAGGTTATGCGAGGAGTCTAGTATGGATGGGATATGTTTCTTGAAGTTGCCTTCAAGGTATGTCGGTGCTGATCCTTCTAGACATTTATAGGTGAGGCAGATCATTTTGAAGGGGACATTGTCTTTCACTGGAGACCAGTGAAGGGTTCTGCCGTTCAGGATGTTTTGGGTTTCGCCTAGTCTGAAAATGAAGCATACCACTGCATTTTGTGTTACCTATAGTTTGGTATTGTGGTAGCGTGATGGTTTATTGTAGAGGGAGTTGCCAAAATAGGAATCGACCAGCCCATGACTACATTGCCATTGCAGCTTGTTTTGTATCTGGTGTTGATTTTGTTATTTAGTGGTGTTTTATTTTATTATTTGTATTATTTTGTTTTGCTATAGCCTGCTCTAAGGAGCACAATATGTTTTTTTTTTAGTTCTCGCCAGCCGGACAGCGCATGCATATTATTTGTTTACTTACAGCGGTCTTAGAGCCCACCCACTGCTTACAATGGATTGGCTTCATTGCCACTTTCTTTTTGTTACTCCTTACTCTTTGGCTTGTGTATGCTTTTCTTCCTCATCTTGAGTTTGTCCCTCCCCTGGAGCATGGACACACTGCTTGTGTTTTTTGTTTAAACACTCCTTGCGCTTGCATGGGTTTTCCATCTGGCCCTAGGCTGTGCTTTTCTTCCGCCCTCTCTTCTCTGTACTCCGCTCTCTCTTTCTTCCCCAGCTGGTTGATGTGGTAGCCTAATGCTTTATTGTAGAGGGAGTTGCCAAAATAGGAATCGATCAGCCAATGACTACAGTGAGATGGTGTTGTGAGAATGAAATGTAAACTTTTTTGAGCACTTTTAGTTGGTGAGAAGAGGTCAGATGCTTGGAGTCTGACACTGCTTCTGACACTGGTTTTCTTTGGGATGAAATCACCAAAGAATGCTGGAGGAATGGCAGAAGAAGTCCATTTTCTTTAAGAGGTGGTCTGGGCCTGGAGCTGGGATTCATGTTGCGTAGATGTTAGGGACTGTGCTGGTCCATTCATTTTCTTATTTCCTGAAAGGCCATTTGAGCATTGGTTCCCTTCATCAGTGACTCACAGGTATATCTGCATGTAATCAGTCTCACAGTTGAACAGTAGGATGTGAGATCAAAGGAGGATCATGAGACATTTAACAGATTCTGGGTGATAAACATCATCTTTCTGGTTGACTGTACACTATAGAAGCAGAGAGGGAATGATTGTGCACAAAGTCTAACTTCTTGTCACTTTTTTTTTTTAAGTTTCAAAAAACCTTTATTGATATTTGCAAAAGAAGACACAAGAAAGGATTTGAACTGTTTGAGTGGTCGGTGATGAGGGACACAGATTTCAGTCAGTGCTGAAGAATGGCGCGGCCCACTGTCTTACAACCGCGTATACGTCATGATGGATTACAAGAGTGATCCCTGCAAGGGTCTCACTAAACTCTCTGGAAAGTGATTTGGGTTCTTTCACAAGCATGAGGAGCTATATAAACTCAAGAATGAAATGCAGTATATGCTTTAGGCATAGTTGCCATCCTGACTTTAGTAGCTGAGTAACCTAGCTGTTGTGATATGAACTGGCCTTGCCACACCAGCGGTACAAAAGAGGCTGGTGATGGAGTGGCAAAGTGAGCAAGGGACTCACGTCTGAGCATACCCTGCCACACTTATTGCCACACCAGCAGCCTGGATTTTCCAATATGGTTCCAATGTAGTGCCTCCAGTGGCAGAAACCTTATTTATATGAGTCATTGGATCTGAACCCAAGATAAACTGACTTGAATCCAACATCTACACAACAAAGATGACAGAATATGCTGCATTTAAATTTGTGTTAAACTATAGAATCATGGGTATTGTAAAAACAAAATCATTGGTTTCTGTAAAAATTGAAGTACTTGTTGGAAGGGCAGAGGACTCACTTCAAGTAACAATCACAATCCGTGTCAGGGCGAACCACCGATTATTTCTGTTGTTATACTGTGCAGTGAGAAGACAGTTTCCACTGCTCAGTGTAACAACCAAAACAGTGTTTTTGTAACATAATGGCTTATGAGAAACAGGCTCACCTCCAACTCGTTGTTGGGTATAAGGGAGCCTGGGTGAGGAGGAGGGTAAGAGGGCAGTAGGCATTATATGGGCGAGTTTAAGTATTTTCTAAAAAAAAAAATTCCACCGCGGACTTGATTTCCCTTTTGCCACTAGCTATACTGCACATGACTTATTTATGTGAAACTGAATTGCATGTGAAATGGTGCTTTGAAGGAGAACGGTTTGCAGTGGTCTCTGACTGAGGCAGTAAGAACAGTGAGCGCTAGCCTTGTTTCTGTGTGCAGGCCAGCGTCTTTTCTTAACTTGCACTGTCCTGACATACTTGGCAGTAATGGGGGAAATGCCACGCCTAGGGGTTATGTTTACAATTGAGGCCTCTGCTTTTTGTCCAGTATTTCTAAACTGAGGACATCGGTAGGGAGGGTGGATGGGGGGGTGGGGTTAAATGCATGGACACCCGGAGGGCAGTGTCGGGGGGTGGAAGAGGAGAGGAGAAGGCACGGACAAAGCTGAGTGATGCTACGTGTGTGCGAAGAAAATAGTAAATGCCCTGCGTAACAACCAAGTAAAGGGGCCAATAGCCATGGGCGGATACAAATGACAACATTGCTGTACTAAGGAGGGACTAACGAGCCTCATAACGAATCAGAATACAGCATTTACAAAGGACAAACACACAAGCCAATGAAAAATAAGGGCAGGGGGAGTGGGCAAAGTTTCTCTCAGTACTCAACTACCAAAACTCTTCGCAGAGCAGCGCTTGTGCGCTGGCTCATGCTCGACCTAAAAAATAGAGTAAAATGTATTCGATCATTTGACACCAAAACAACAAAAATACAAGTAATGGAACCAGAGACTTGAATTTTTAAAGCATGTATCTAAAAATAGAGCTAAAAAGCACAAAGCACCAACCACCAGGTCAAAATTTAAGGCCAACCGTGATGGAGCGCTGGTCAAATACTGGGTCTTGGTTAGTCCCAACAGAAAGCTTACCTTCAGGCTTAGAAACTTTTATGGAGGAAAATGTGGTTGTTGCAGAGGGGCAAATTGAAGGCTGGATCCAAAGTGGTGCTCGACGATGGGGGATTTCTATAAAGTGTGACCCCAGTGCGGTTGTCAATTAAGGTAGGAAAGTGAGCAGTCCAAGTCATAAGTCTCTGCCCCTGAAGCCTTGTCTTCGACCGGATGCTGCTTGGCATCAGTCCTGATGAAGCCCTCCATGTTTGAACTTGGAACTTTTTCTGGAAGTCAGAACTCTTAAGCGTGCCAAACCGGCAAGCTGAGTCTGACCCGCGATTCCACACCGATGGCTGCATTTTCAACACCCCCCTTTGTTTTTCTCGCTTTGCCCTGTCGCAGTAGTGTTCACTCTTTGTAATAAACCGTGGTTTTCAGAGTAAGGCCAAAAACAGAACCTATCCCTGGAAGTACCAAAGATGACTGAGTGATTTTCTTTCTCATTGCCAAAGTCTCCTCATTTTACTGTGTAACTGTTAACTATGCAATACCAGATCCCTGTTTTCTCTCCTGAGTGCTGCCCGACAAGGTGAGCTGCCCATGACTCCTAAACATTTCTTGAGTTTAATTTATTTCCGTTTCTTGATATAGTACACAACTCACTCCCGAAGTAGTATCTCGGCGCTGTGCTGATCAGGCAACCTGAAGCATTCTAAAGCAACCAAGAGGCATATTCTTTACACCAAGTGGCAGAGCGCAATTTAACCCCAAAATTGCTAACGCCACACACAGTCACTTTAGAAATGGAGAGATGCACCGTATTTTCAATAATACTGCGCACCCCTCCATGTCTCCCTGCACTGGTGCTAAATTAAGCGCCTAGGGCCAAATGCAGGAACCCTTGCACCATAGTGCTAGGGTGCCTGCGCTGAGGGAATGATTGTTTATGTGCAGGAAGGTGTCCCTTCCTGCACATAAACAATCCGAAATAGTGATTTGTACCTTCTATGTCAGCTGCTTGTGCAGTACACATAGAAGCTGCATACCATCATTTTTTAAGGATTGTTTATGTGCAGGAAGGGAAACCTTCCTGCACATACACAATCATGCATTGCGTTTTGCTGTTTCAATGTCTGCTGCACAATACAGAACACGTTGAAACAACAAAAACAAGGATAAACAAAGCATTTCTCCTCGTTCCGCCATGTAAAGACCAGGTTTACCTTGTTCTTAATTTTGGTTCTACCTCCTATTTATACCTCCCTTGTAAATAGGAGGCAACGTCAAAAGCAATGGGTGTTGCGGCGTAATGCCCATTGCAACATCCATTGCCCACCCCTCTCATGCTAAGCTTATTTAAAAAGTGGTATTCAGTGTTGTTAAGTGGCTTTACGTCACGTTGTAAATTAGGCAAAGCCCCTATCGCCACAGGAAAATCATTAAAAGTAACATTCTTGTCGCAATAGGGGCTTTTAAATATGCCAGAAACAAAAGGGTATGTGGAGGGTCAAGGGGAATGTTTAATGACCTGTCTGCTCGTTCCCCTACATTGAAATACATAACACACAAAAGAGCAGATCAAGTCAAAAAGAAGTGTGTGCCTACAACAGTAACCGTGCGGTACTGGTGATGAGTGCGTGAAACAAGGGCTGCCAGAGATATAGGCTATTGGTGACGGGAGGCTGAAGCAATTCCCATCACTTCCGCTCGTTTCCAGAGCCGAGGTACCGACGGAGAGAGCGGGGCCTCATTCTCCCGAGCGGTTGCCGGGTGAGGTGAGGTCATCACCCACATAACGCTGGGAAGAAGAATCATTCCTCTCTCTCCAGTGGACATTTAAGTATTTAAATTCCTGGTATATATGTAACTTTTTAGTACATGCTTGTTCATTTTTCACTAATACACTTTGTATGGAATTGCAGTAGCTATTTTTTGTCAATCGGTCCTGAAGAAAGCCGGGTCAGATGCCCCCATGGCAGAAACATGTCGACCATACTGCACAGCGCTAAAGGGTAGTCTCACTACCCAGCGTGTTTTTAATCTTTTGACACCCAGACTTCTGTTTAATCACCCTCTGAAGTCTGGGTAGCCAATTTTACTACTATTATTTGAGCACTGCACTTATTCATTCACATCACCTGAGGATGTAGATTGTGATCATTACTTTTGACATCCATTCCCGCACCGGCATTATTTGGTCGGACTTGGGAAGGTATGACCAGCAATTCCCACGTGACGTAAACTCCACCACATGGGTGGTCTGATGGGAATTGCTTCAGCCTCCCGTCACCAATAGCCTATATCTCTGGCAGCCCTTGTTTCACGCACTCACCACCAGTACCGCACGGTTACTGTTGTAGGCACACACTTCTTTTAAATATGCCCCCAAGTTTTTAGGATCTTCTTGAAATTTATAAAATCTATAATATCTAACATCTATTGAAGTGATGTGGGCCTGGGCTTCCTTGAACTTCCATTGGTTTCCCTGAACTTTCAGGATTGTCCCAGGTGGACAAACCTTCTGCTATTTATTCAAAATCTTTCTGAGATGGAAAACAATGAGTTATGTTCTGATTACATTTTCCTTGCCCCAGCTGTTAGCACAACCTTCTATCCCCAGCCTTCCAGTCGACCAGGGCTTGCATCCTGGCTGGAGGCACAGTGGCTCACAAACGGATCACATTTCCAAGTGCTCATTTTATAATGAAAAGAAAAGAACAGTTCTAAAGTGCGACTACACCCAAAGGTGTCGATGTACTAAAGCCGCCTAAAACCTAAGCAACAAACGAGGAAACAAGAGAGCCGCGTGCAGCGCACCAGGGGCTAGGATGAAAGAAGCCAGGTTTTTAGAAGTTTGCGAAAAAAAAGGTATCTATTCAGATCCTGTGGTATGCAGAGGGTAGGGTGTTCCACAGTTTGCCCACAGCTTAAGAGAAGAGCCCCTGCCCCATCTGGTTCTGTGAATCTTGGAAACTACCACCTTCCTTCTATAGGGCACGTACCACTGAAGCGTTGGCCGAAAAAGCTGCAGACCCCACGTTGAAAGATTGAAAAACTGAGTCAAGTCTATTATGACACCACACATGCACATTGCAGGCACATTTCTGCAATGGGTGTTTTAACTAGGCCTGGGCAGAATTTCAATTGCACTGGAGTAATCAGATTAATTTTGGTAATTCTGCATTACTCTTTGATGAGGAATTACCAATAATAATGGGATTATGCCGGCTCGCGTAATTAAAAGTAGTTTGGGGGGAAATCTTACATAAGAGCACATTTAGCGAGCACAAGCAGCTGCTCGCACTGCTGCACACGTTCTGTTGCATTTAGCTCTATTTTCTTAGTGCAAAAAGCCTCTTCAAGTCCATTTTGGATGTGAGTGTGCATATAGTGCTAAGAAACAAGCATAAAATGCTGGAAGTGAACTGGGGGGAAATCCTACCCCAAGTTCACATTAAGCGAGCGCGAGCCGCTGCTCGTGCTTGATATTCTGCTGCATTTAGAGCTATTTCTTAGTGCAAAATGCATTCTCGCGTCCAGAGCTCTCAATGCAGAATTACTCTCCTTGCGTAGTTCCACGTAATCTCGCAGAATGTGTGGGTAAATCCACATGATTACGCTGCCCGGACTATGCAAGTTATTCTAACCCCTAGTTTCATCCACCAGAGCCATTTTTGCAATATTGATATTTATTAAATGATCATGAAAGCAGTCAGCTTATGTTGTGGCATTTGTAAACAATCCGAAGTGCTCCTATGAGGCCTTGTTGAGCCCAGGAACTCATGAGCTGGTTTACCACAAGCCTCAGGTTCATGGAATCCATGCCCTCCTTGAGCAGAATGGTGAAGTGAGCGTGGAGAGAGGGAAATACTTCTCTGTGGATTGAACAATAACACCGGAGGTCTCCACCTAGGAGGAGACGGTGTTCAAAGGCACAGAGGAGGAAGGCAAGATTCTTACATGTGTCTCTTATGTCTCTTATGCAGCACTCACACATGCCTCCAACTCTGCCGGGGAGAGTGGCTTGCGGCGCCCTGCTTCTCATTTGCTGGACTCAGTGTGTTCTAGGGGTAGTCAGGTCTGCAATGTCTACATTCCGGACAGATCCTTCTATTATTTGGGCTATGCCAGCAGGAAAGTCTAGGGACAGATTCTCCAGAAAGATAATCTCTCAGTTGATAGTTGCTGTTTTTTAGAGCACTGCCACACACACTTTCTCTCTCTCTCTCTCTCACACACACACACACACTTTCTCTTACTCACTCTCAGTCACTCTCACTCTGTCACTGTTTTTCACTCTAACTCTATCTTTCTTTCTTTCTTTCTTTCTTTCTTTCTTTCTTTCTTTCTTTCTTTCTTTCTTTCTTTCTTACTTTCTTTCTTTCTTTCTCCCTCCTTCCATCTTTCCTCCTTCCCTCCTTTCCTCCTTCCATCTTTCCTCCTTCCATCCTTTCCTCCTTCCATCCTTTCCTCCTTCCTTCCATCCTTTCCTCCTTCCTTCCTTCCTTCCTTCCTTCATTTCCTCCTTCCCTCCTTTCCTCCTTCCATCCTTTCCTCCTTCCATCCTTTCCTCCTTCCTTCCATCCTTTCCTCCTTCCATCCTTTCCTCCTTCCTTCCATCCTTTCCTCCTTCCTTCCTTCCTTTCCCACTTCCCTCTTTCCTTCCCTCCCTCCCTTCCTCCCTCCCTACTTTCCTCCCTCCCTCTCCCCCTCCCTCTCCCCTTCCTTCCTTCTCCCCTTCCTTCCTTCATTCACGGCCCCAATTCCGAGTCTCTTTGTATATGAATGGGAAATTAGGAACACTATTCGCTCAACAAATTTCAATTTGCCAAACATACTGAAATATACTGAAAGATAATCTCTCAGTTGATAGTTGCTGTTTTTTAGAGCACTGCCACACACACTTTCTCTCTCTCTCTCACACACACACACTTTCTCTTACTCACTCTCAGTCACTCTCACTCTGTCACTGTTTTTCACTCTAACTCTATCTTTCTTTCTTTCTTTCTTTCTTTCTTTCTTTCTTTCTTTCTTTCTTTCTTTCTTTCTTTCTTTCTTTCTTTCTTTCTTTCTTTCTTTCTTTCTTTCTTTCTTTCTTTCTTTCTTTCTTTCTTTCTTTCTCCCTCCTCCCCTCCCTCCTTCCTTCCTTCCTTTCCTCCTTCCCTCCTTTCCTCCTTCCTTCCTTTCCTCCTTCCCTCCTTTCCTCCTTCCATCTTTCCTCCTTTCCTCCTTCCTTCCATCCTTTCCTCCTTCCTTCCATCCTTTCCTCCTTCCCTCTTTCCTTCCTTCCCTCCCTCCCTACTTTCCTCCCTCCCTCTCCCCCCTCCCTCTCCCCTTCCTTCCTTCCTTTATCCACGGCCCCAATTCCGAGTCTCTTTGTATATGAATGGGAAATAGGAACACTATTCGCTCATCAAATTTCAACTTGCCAAACATACTGAAATTAACTCGGAGAAAATGACCATTATGTTCAAATATGTGCAAAATTTCAGCCGGAATGCAAAAAATCCAAATGTAGTTCTCGATTTTTCTTTGTATAACTTGAAATAGGAGATATTTGCCACACCTGGTAAATACCCTCATCTGAGTGATGCTGTTTACTTGGTGCAGTAAATATGTCAGTGATTATTAACTACTCATAATTTGGCGTAAATCTTTTTTTCCCCTCTTCATACTTAACAACTTATCTGTTATTGTCTTGTTTGCTTTTTTTCTTTTTCTCTCCATTTCTTATTCTCTTTCCTTCTATTTATACTTTCCGTCATTCCATCTCAGTTTCATCTCTTTTAATCTTCCCTTATTCTTTCCATTTTTTTCGTTCCATTTTCAGTTCTTCCAATCCATTTTCATCACTTATTTCCTTTGTTACAATTCTTGTCTTCCTTCTGTTATTTTTTACATTTCTTCTTCACTACCTTCTTTTTATGTATTTTTCTTTATATTTTTCTTCCCTTTTTTAGGTCGAGCTGGCGTTGGAGCGCGAAGCGCTCCCGCCAGCGAGTTCTATAGTCGCCGTGTTCACTGGCAAGGGAGTCTAGAGCTGTGCACGAGCCGCTACTGCCTGTGCACGAGCCGACTCAGCTCTGTGGACGCGCACGTCTCTGGAAGACGTGCTGCGCCCGAGCCGCCTCCCGCTTGTTCTTTCAGCAAATATTCTTGGAGCCGTAGGGCAAAGTTACCGAACAGCACAACAGGTAGGCTTTTTACATTTATGAAGACAGTATGATAGGCCTCGTACACACACCTCCCCTTCCAGTGTCATACTAAATCAATCTAGCAGTGTACCCTAGGTATTGTTGGGTACAGAGTATTTGAGATCTTGCTGTTGGCTATGGGCTATTAACGATGAAAGTATTCTCAAGCTTTGTCTGCGCAATTACATATTTTGTGATGATCATCGTGATTTCCTGTTTGGGTTTTTCGGATCCAAGAGAGGTGTTAACAGTCGATAGAGTTGATGTTTATAAAACTGTAATAAAGCGTCCTGTCTCTTTTTTGTGTTAAGCTTTTTTTTGTTTTCTACACGTAGTATCTATATATATATAGTCCAGGGCAGACAACCAAAGGAAGAAAATAATTTCGCGAAAGGCGTGTATTGTATTGCAGCTGAATGTATATAGTGCTTCTTACCTCTGAGGAAGTGCACTAGAAGAGGGGTAAGCACACTTACAGAGTGCAGTTTCAGAGTGCAGTTTCAGAGTGCAGTTTCAGAGTGCAGATTGAGAGTGCAGATTGAGAGTGCAGATTGAGAGTGCAGATTGTGAGTGCAGATTGTGAGTGCAGATTGTGAGTGCAGATTGTGAGTGCAGATTGTGAGTGCAGATTGTGAGTGCAGATTGTGAGTGCAGATTGTGAGTGCAGATTCAGAGTGCAGATTGTGAGTGCAGATTGTGAGTGCAGATTGTGAGTGCAGATTGTGAGTGCAGATTGTGAGTGCAGATTGTGAGTGCAGATTCAGAGTGCAGATTCAGAGTGCAGATTCAGAGTGCAGATTCAGAGTGCAGATTCAGAGTGCAGATTCAGAGTGCAGATTCAGAGTGCAGATTCAGAGTGCAGATTCAGAGTGCAGATTGTGAATGCAGATTGTGAGTGCAGATTGTGAGTGCAGATTGTGAGTGCAGATTGTGAGTGCAGATTGTGAGTGCAGATTGTGAGTGCAGAGTGCAGATTCAGAGTGCAGAGTGCAGATTCAGAGTGCAGATTCAGATTCAGAGTGCAGATTCAGATTCAGAGTGCAGATTCAGAATGCAGAGTGTGAGTGCAGATTGTGAATGCAGATTCAGAGTGCAGATTGTGAGTGCAGATTCAGAGTGCAGATTGTGAGTGCAGATTGTGAGTTCAGAGTGCAGATTCAGAGTGCAGATTGTGAGTGCAGAGTGCAGATTCAGAGTGCAGATTCAGAGTGCAGATTCAGAGTGCAGATTCAGAGTGCAGATTCAGAGTGCAGATTCAGAGTGCAGATTGCGAGTGCAGATTGCGAGTGCAGATTGCGAGTGCAGATTGCGAGTGCAGATTGCGAGTGCAGATTGCGAGTGCAGATTGTGAGTGCAGATTGTGAGTGCAGATTGTGAGTGCAGATTGTGAGTGCAGATTCAGAGTGCAGATTCAGAGTGCAGATTCAGAGTGCAGATTGCGAGTGCAGATTGCGAGTGCAGGTTGCGAGTGCAGATTGCGAGTGCAGATTGCGAGTGCAGATTGCGAGTGCAGATTGTGAGTGCAGATTGTGAGTGCAGATTGTGAGTGCAGATTGTGAGTGCAGATTCAGAGTGCAGATTCAGAGTGCAGATTCAGAGTGCAGATTCAGAGTGCAGATTGTGAGTGCAGATTGTGAGTTCAGAGTGCAGATTCAGAGTGCAGAGTGCAGATTCAGAGTGCAGATTCAGAGTGCAGATTCAGAGTGCAGATTCAGAGTGCAGATTCAGAGTGCAGATTCAGAGTGCAGATTCAGAGTGCAGATTGTGAATGCAGATTCAGAGTGCAGATTCAGAGTGCAGATTGTGAATGCAGATTCAGAGTGCAGATTGTGAATGCAGATTGTGAATGCAGATTGTGAGTGCAGATTGTGAGTGCAGATTGTGAGTGCAGATTGTGAGTGCAGAGTGCAGATTCAGAGTGCAGATTCAGAGTGCAGATTCAGAGTGCAGATTCAGATTCAGAGTGCAGATTCAGAATGCAGAGTGTGAGTGCAGATTCAGATTCAGAGTGCAGATTCAGAATGCAGAGTGTGAGTGCAGATTGTGAGTGCAGATTGTGAGTTCAGAGTGCAGATTCAGAGTGCAGATTCAGATTCAGAGTGCAGATTCAGAATGCAGAGTGTGAGTGCAGATTCAGATTCAGAGTGCAGATTCAGAATGCAGAGTGTGAGTGCAGATTGTGAGTGCAGATTCAGATTCAGAGTGCAGATTCAGAGTGCAGAGTGTGAGTGCAGAGTGTGAGTGCAGAGTGCAGTTTCAGAGTGCAGATTGAGAGTGCAGATTGAGAGTGCAGATTGAGAGTGCAGATTGAGAGTGCAGATTGTGAGTGCAGATTGTGAGTGCAGATTGTGAGTGCAGATTGTGAGTGCAGATTGTGAGTGCAGATTCAGAGTGCAGATTCAGAGTGCAGATTCAGAGTGCAGATTCAGAGTGCAGATTCAGAGTGCAGATTCAGAGTTCAGATTGTGAGTGCAGATTGTGAATGCAGATTGTGAATGCAGATTGTGAATGCAGATTGTGAGTGCAGATTGTGAGTGCAGATTGTGAGTGCAGATTGTGAGTGCAGATTGTGAGTGCAGATTGTGAGTGCAGATTGTGAGTGCAGATTGTGAGTGCAGAGTGCAGATTCAGAGTGCAGATTCAGATTCAGAGTGCAGATTCAGATTCAGAGTGCAGATTCAGATTCAGAGTGCAGATTCAGAATGCAGATTCAGAGTGCAGATTGTGAGTGCAGATTGTGAGTGCAGATTGTGAGTGCAGATTGTGAGTGCAGATTGTGAGTGCAGAGTGCAGATTCAGAGTGCAGATTCAGATTCAGAGTGCAGATTCAGATTCAGAGTGCAGATTCAGAATGCAGAGTGTGAGTGCAGATTCAGATTCAGAGTGCAGATTCAGAATGCAGAGTGTGAGTGCAGATTCAGAATGCAGAGTGTGAGTGCAGATTGTGAATGCAGATTGTGAATGCAGATTGTGAGTGCAGATTGTGAGTGCAGATTCAGATTCAGAGTGCAGATTCAGAATGCAGAGTGTGAGTGCAGATTCAGATTCAGAGTGCAGATTCAGAATGCAGAGTGTGAGTGCAGATTCAGATTCAGAGTGCAGATTCAGAATGCAGAGTGTGAGTGCAGATTGTGAATGCAGATTGTGAGTGCAGATTGTGAGTGCAGATTGTGAGTGCAGATTGTGAGTGCAGATTGTGAGTGCAGAGTGCAGATTCAGAGTGCAGATTCAGAGTGCAGATTCAGAGTGCAGATTCAGAGTGCAGATTCAGAGTTCAGATTCAGAGTGCAGATTCAGATTCAGAGTGCAGATTCAGAATGCAGAGTGTGAGTGCAGATTCAGATTCAGAGTGCAGATTCAGAATGCAGAGTGTGAGTGCAGATTGTGAATGCAGATTGTGAGTGCAGATTGTGAGTGCAGATTGTGAGTGCAGATTGTGAGTGCAGATTGTGAGTGCAGATTGTGAGTGCAGAGTGCAGATTCAGAGTGCAGATTCAGAGTGCAGATTCAGAGTGCAGATTCAGATTCAGAGTGCAGATTCAGAATGCAGAGTGTGAGTGCAGATTCAGATTCAGAGTGCAGATTCAGAATGCAGAGTGTGAGTGCAGATTGTGAGTGCAGATTGTGAGTGCAGATTGTGAGTGCAGATTGTGAGTGCAGATTGTGAGTGCAGATTGTGAGTGCAGATTGTGAGTGCAGATTGTGAGTGCAGAGTGCAGATTCAGAGTGCAGATTCAGAGTGCAGATTCAGAGTGCAGATTCAGATTCAGAGTGCAGATTCAGAATGCAGAGTGTGAGTGCAGATTCAGATTCAGAGTGCAGATTCAGAATGCAGAGTGTGAGTGCAGATTGTGAATGCAGATTGTGAGTGCAGATTGTGAGTGCAGATTGTGAGTGCAGATTGTGAGTGCAGATTGTGAGTGCAGAGTGCAGATTCAGAGTGCAGATTCAGAGTTCAGATTCAGAGTGCAGATTCAGAGTGCAGATTCAGATTCAGAGTGCAGATTCAGAATGCAGAGTGTGAGTGCAGATTCAGATTCAGAGTGCAGATTCAGAATGCAGAGTGTGAGTGCAGATTCAGATTCAGAGTGCAGATTCAGAATGCAGAGTGTGAGTGCAGATTGTGAGTGCAGATTGTGAGTGCAGATTGTGAGTGCAGATTGTGAGTGCAGATTGTGAGTGCAGAGTGCAGATTCAGAGTGCAGATTCAGAGTGCAGATTCAGAGTGCAGATTCAGAGTGCAGATTCAGATTCAGAGTGCAGATTCAGAATGCAGAGTGTGAGTGCAGATTCAGATTCAGAGTGCAGATTCAGAATGCAGAGTGTGAGTGCAGATTGTGAATGCAGATTGTGAGTGCAGATTGTGAGTGCAGATTGTGAGTGCAGATTGTGAGTGCAGATTGTGAGTGCAGATTGTGAGTGCAGAGTGCAGATTCAGAGTGCAGATTGTGAATGCAGAGTGTGAGTGCAGATTGTGAGTGCAGATTGTGAGTTCAGAGTGCAGATTCAGAGTGCAGATTGTGAGTGCAGATTGTGAGTGCAGATTGTGAGTTCAGAGTGCAGATTGTGAATGCAGATTCAGAGTGCAGATTCAGAGTGCAGATTCAGAGTGCAGATTCAGAGTGCAGATTCAGAGTGCAGATTCAGAGTGCAGATTCAGATTCAGAGTGCAGATTCAGAATGCAGAGTGTGAGTGCAGCGTGCAGATTCAGATTCAGAGTGCAGATTCAGAATGCAGAGTGTGAGTGCAGCGTGCAGATTCAGAGTGCAGAGTGTGAGTGCAGCGTGCAGAGTGTGAGTGCAGCGTGCAGATTCAAGATTCAGAGTGCAGAGTGCAGCGTGCAGATTCAAGATTCAGAGTGCAGAGTGCAGCGTGCAGATTCAAGATTCAGAGTGCAGAGTGCAGATTTAGAGTGCAGATGCAGAGTGCAGTTAAAATGTTGCTAGGCTAGGGCTTTAAAGACACCCCAAACGTGGAAAAGACTGCTTTTTTTCTTTGGTTTTGTCCAATCTTGTCCAGACGGTCACGCCTAGTATTTTTTTGCAACTATCTTTTCTCCTAAAACATTAATATGCAGGATTGCTGAGGGGTCTCCCCTGTCAGTCCTCGTGGTTGTTTTTTGTGAAGCCCCTGCAAGAAATGGCCATAAAACAATTGGCTGTTTCAGTTGTCTAGAAACACCACAGATTCTGCTTGACCTGGGCGTGCTCCATGACTTGCAAGTGGAACTTCACAGACAACTACATAAAAAAAAAGCATTTGCAATGCAATAGGTCTCGCATTTGCGGGAGTTTAACCTATTGGCATTGTAAATGACAATGCCTTTTATTTATGTTTTAAAAACCAACACATAAATAAAAGACATTGCCATTTACAATGCCAATAGCTCAAACTCTAACAACTGCGAGACCTATTGCATTGTAAATGCTTGTTCTTCCTTGTGTCTTTCTATCAGTCTTCGCATCGTCCTTTCTTCCCATTTTTTCATCCATCTTCTTCTTTTCCTTTCTTCTTCCAGTTTTCATTCTCTTCGTGGGTTTAATTTTCTCTTCTTTTCACATGCATGTCATTCTTCTCTCTGATTTTCTATTTCTCATCCCTCCCTCCCTCTACCTCCCTTTTCCCATCAAACAAATGAATGAATAAAAACTTTATTGTTCAGTTAATTAAAAATTACAATTAACACATGTAAAAATAAGAGAAGAGAACGCACAATCATCACACAGAGAACTCATTGTTGCCATTGTCTTTTTTTATCAGAGGATCTCTCGCTGGTCAGATTCAAGTTTGCAGGTGTGGCATTGGAAAGCTCTGCAGTTCCATTGTCCTCAGTGATGGTGATAGTCCCCCTAGGAATAGACCCCACAGGACTGGATTCATCTCCCTCCTGTCATGGTCCTAGCAGCAGATCTCAAGATCAAGTATATTTGCTCCAGCTGAGAGGTTAAAGCTCCTTTCATGAGTGCTTGTTATGAGTCTTTCCTGGTGGTAGCATGTCTCCAACAAACTGGGGGAGACTGGCCCAGGGTTCCGTGTGTTTGTCCCCGGGGGTGGTCAAGATGGCACGTTTGTGTTCGCCCCTTGCTGCTTTCTGTTTGCAGTGCTATCCGTAGTATTTTGGGACTGCCGTTGAGTCCTGTGTTACCAGTTTTTGTGTTTTATTTCTGATAGCATTCCAGCTAGGGTAGCTGGGAAACACCTTGTTTATCTATCACCGGCCCGCATGAGCGGGCTCAGGGCAGTTTATCTGTGTCGGATGGTGCTTGTTGAATCAGCAAATTCAAGACACAAATACTGGAGTCAATTGTTGCGATGTAAATTTCCATGGTGTTAAGAAGGTCCACCCGTAAATCAAGTTTGTTTGGCTGATATGTTAGTTCATTGAGTATTTATATTTATTTATTTTATTTTATCAATTTATAGGGCGCAACAGCTACCCAAAAAGGGTTTCCCGGCGCCTAGACACAGCTAGTTTGAGGGCAGAATAGCGGGGGAGAGGGCTGTTGAGTGATTATTGTTCAAACAGCCAGGTCTTAACAAGCTTTCTGAACCTGAAATAATTTTCTTCCTTTCGGATGCAGGGGGGAGCGTGTTCCAAAGGGAGGGTCCTAGGTAGGCAAAGGATTTTCCACCTATTCTTGCCCGTTTGAACCTTGGTACGCAGAAACAGGCTGCCGTCTGCGACCGTAGGTTTTTTTAGGGGTGTAGAGGTAGGCAAGAGTTTGAATATATTTGGGCGCTGTACCTGCTTTAATTTTGAACACGTAGTTCAGGGCTTTAAAGCGGATTCTGCTTTCGATCCTAAGCCAATGAAGATTTCGACGGTGGTTCGAGACTCCAGAATGCTTCGGAATATTGCAGAGAAGTCGGACCGCAGCGTTTTGCGCGATCTGCAGACGTCCAATCACAGATTTGTTTGCGCCCAAGTACAGACTGTGGCCGTAGTCAAGCCTTGATGTAATAAGGGCATTGACTACGGTCTTTTGCGTTGACACAGGCAACATCCAGAGGATCTTCCTTAACCATTTAACTATGGTGAGACATAGGCCAGTTACTTTACTGGCCTGTTTGTTCATGGATAAGGAGTTATCCAGTATAAAACCCAGGTTACGGGCGTGGGTCACTGGGGTAGGGAAAGTGCCCATCTGGTCGGGCCAGTGTACGGGATTCCAGAGATCTTGATCTTTTCCCAGGATCAGTATTTCCGTTTTGTCACCATTTAATTTTAACTGGTTTTCAGTCATCCAGTTCAAGATCTTTAAGAGTCCTTCCTTGAGTAATGAAGGGGAGTGGGGACAAGATTCAGAGAGGGAGAAGACAATTTGGGAGTCGTCAGCGTAGTTCATAAGCGTTAGACCTGATTGTTCAACAAGGTCGGCCAGGGGTTTGAGATATATATTGAAGAACAACGGACTTAGAATGGACCCCTGGGGCACTCCATGCAATGCAGGCAGGGTGTCTGAGACGGCTCGTGAAGATGCGATCTGGAACGTTCGGCTAGCCATGAAGGATCTGATCCAATCCAATGCCTTGCCTCGTACGCCATTTTTATCCAGCTCTTTAATAAGAGTTTCATGGGAGATGGTGTCGAACGCCGCACTTAGGTCCAATAACTTGAGTGCGACTGTCTGACCTTGGTCGAGAAGTTTCCTGATATATTCAGTGACTCCAAGCAGGGCGGTTTCTGTAGAGAAGCCAGCCCTGAAACCAGATTGTGAAGAATGAAGTAGAGAGTTTTCTTCTGCAAAAATGGCTAAAGCAGAGTGTACATGTCTCTCTAAACATTTCGAAAATGCTGGGAGAAGAGATATAGGCCTATAATTGGCCAGTATTTCCGGGTTTGCAGTCGGCTTTTTCAGAAGGGTCGTCACCATGGCATGCTTCCATAAGGCTGGGACAGTGGCGAGGTCAAGGGAAGAATTTAGGAGATTCGCAATGATCTCCAATGCGTGATCATCCAGTTTTTTGATGATTTTGATGGGGATGGGGTCCCTGGGGGAGCCGGATTTGATGGTTTTGAGAATTTCCTTCAATTTATCTAACGAGAGAGCAGGCCAGGATTCTAGTACGTTTGTACCCAGAGGAGTATGTATTGGATCAGAGGGAGGGGATGGTTCTGAGTCAGTATTTTTTGCCTTAATATCTAGGATGATTTTGTCGATTTTCTCAGTAAAAAAGCCTGCTAGCGCCTGGCATTGTTGTGTGTTTAATGGGGGTGCAGCCGCTGTAGTGTGTGCACCAGCCAGTTCCTTAACTTTAGAAAAAAAGGTTTTAGGCATATTAGTTGCTTCTACAATAGTTTTTGAGACAAAAGCAGCTCTTGCTTTTATACAGGCAGCATGATAAATGTTCCTGGCTTCTTGGTAGCTTCTTTTAGCATCGGGGTCGTAATGTTTACGCCATTTGCGTTCGAGCGCTTTGCATTTGGATTTTTCAATCTTTAGGCTGTCATTAAACCATGGAGCCGGAGGGCGATGTCTACTCCCTTTAGTGCAAGAAGAGGGCAGACATTTGTTGGCTGCGTTGCTGAGCCAGTTATATGCTTCAGTTGCGAAACTATCCATGTTGGAATTTTGGCATGGAGGGTTTTGTTTTAGTGCCGAGTTTAGCACTTCGATGTCCACTAGCTTCCAATTTTTCTTGTATGAGCAGTCAGCATTTAGTTGCAAACTGGGCGAGGGTGGAAAAGTGATGCTGAAATTAATAAGATGGTGGTCAGACCAGTCAGAAGGAAAGGTGGCAATATAACTAAGTTCTTTGATGTTGGATATTATAGGGTCCAACAAGTGGCCCGCTATGTGAGTAGGGCTAGAGTTTATCAGGGACAGATTTAGAACCTTTAGGTCTTCCAATAGGTTAAAGCACGAGGGGATGGAGGGATCTTCTAGGTGCAGGTTTAAATCACCCAACAATGAAAAGTTACTAGATGTCATGTAGTAAGGGGTAATGAGATTGGCAAATTTGGATACCCATTTAGAGGAGTTGCCTGGTGGTCGATAGATCAGAAGGCCTGTCATTGTAAAATTGGGGTTCAAGGAGATTTTGAATAAACCCGCTTCACAGTCTGGGATATCTACCGGATCCAGGGTGCATTTTAGTTCTCGGTTGAAGATGATGGCAATCCCACCACCTACCTGTTGATTGAAATGAACAAAGCAAGCTGTCCCAAGTACCCTGAGGCCCTTCTTTTTGGCCCGGTGAAGGACTCGGGAGGTCATCTAAGTTAGATCTTGTCTGCTCCATGCCAGAGAGAGGAGAACTGTGAGAGTCTACTGGGTGCCAGTTTGAGTCGGAGACTTCTGGACTCGCTCCACAAAGCTGAGAAGTTGCTTCTAGAGACACGATTGGTGCTCTTTCATGCAGAGGAGATCCATATCTTTGCTGGCTAAGGGTGGCTGCTGATTTGGTGTAAGACTGGTTTATGAGCTAGAGCTGTTCTGCTGAGGACACCCTTCATCACCCTCAGCATCTAGTGGAAAGTTCAGCGTCTCGGTTGCTGGTACGGTTCGCATGGAGACAAAATGGAAATCCGCAGGAGTGTATCCGTCATCACCTTTTATATCAGGTGGAAAGATCAAGGGCTCTAGCACTGTCGACAGGTTGGTAGGACAGTGATGCACCTCAGCGGTTACTAAGAAACCCTTCTGTGCTTCCGGGACACTAGCGAAGACAGAAGTGACATTGCTTTTTTTAGAGTCCGTACTTCCAAATGTGAGTATTTCCAAAGAGTTTACCATTGTTGCCTGCGTGAGACTCAACTCTGGAATTTCCCCAGCTGACTCGGTTGTAATGAGATTAGCTGTTGCTGGGGTTAGCTGCTTGTCTTTTGCTTCCATACCTTTTTATTGCCAATTCCTCCCATTAGAAAGGATCTTTTTTCTTTGCTCTTTTACTTCCAGTGGCCGAAAGACCATTTGAGCATCTGCCACTTGTTGGCCAGTTGGAGGAAGGGTGCGGCTGCAAAGGAGATTGTAGGCCTCTAGCGTCCTTATCATGTGGGAGCAAAGCGTCCTCTGGGGTTTCTAGAAAGTCAAATGTGCTCAAAGAGCCTGTATGGTGTTCTGGCTGCTGAACAGCAGGACCTGCGGGTAGTAGAAGGTCCTCACCCTACTGAGGCTGCTGCAAAACTTGCAAAGTGGGCTCAGATGAGTCATTGGCAGTGGGCGCATGTGGGCATCTCTGCGCCTTGTGAATATCGGAGCCACCTTCGATTTGCCTGAATGCATGATCTCCACTACAGGGGCCTTGGATTCCACCAGGCTCAAGGGAAGACTGACTTGCGGCTGGCCGTTGGACCATGCATTGCCGGCTTGTTTCCTGTTCCTATTGTTTTTTTTTCTTGATCCAAGGGTTTACTGTAGTAGTCCTCCAGAGCTTTACTGGGGTGGTACCAAGGAGACAGCCTGAAGGTGGAAAGCACTGGCAAAGGCTGGTAAGGCGGGGTAAATGTAAGAGCATGGGGGAGCAACACTGACCTCACAAGCAGGACCCTGGCCTAGCAGGGCCGCTTCCATGTGGCAAGGTCCAATTCGGTGTGGAGCTCTAAGCAACCACCCTGCTCTTTCACTGCCACCTACTAGGTGTTGCCTGAGAGCTTCCAGGAAGGGCTAAATGGGTCACAGGCTCCAGATCCAGATGCTGCAACAGCTTTTTTCTCTCCCTTTCTTTCCCGCAGTGGCTGCGACCTTATCCCATATAAATAGTACTGGTACTGCTGTTCTACCCCCCAAGAGTAGGTAAGTGCCGACTGCCCGAGGGCAGGCACAGGATACGCATCATAAGCAGTGAGGGGCAGTAGGGCACAAGGGTTCAATACAACGGTTGGACAGCTGACAAAGCGGAGCCATCTCGGTTGGCTTGAAGCAGACGATGTTCCTCTGTGCAGTAGGCAGTTGTCCGCATGTGTGAGGGATAGGAGCAAGCAGAGGCAGATGGAGCAACATGCGAGGCAACAACAGCAGTTCACAAGTCCGAAAACCTAGGCCGCTCCAGGACTCTACTTTGAAATCCGAGCCCCAATCCCAGCTCCACCTCATCTGCCTCAGCTGCCTCGGACTTCTTTGGCAGTGAATGGGTTAAGACTTAGGGAAGTGCAAAGCACACCACAGGCAGCATGGAATAGGGATACAAGTAGGGATGGAAACAGCGCCTTCTGGCGTCTTCCCCATATCTCCCCGGATCTCCCTGTGTGTCACTGTGCCTATACATGGTACCTACCTTCACCTGCCCTCGGCATCCATGGCGTCTCCTGAAAGACCTTGTAGTGACTTGCAGCAGCCACCCATGACCCGCTCATTGTCTCGCTTCTCACCAATATTACAGCATACCTCAATGTAACACAGAAAATGCTCAGAGTCCCATCAAATGATGTATTTTACTTCTTCCCTTTTTAAATGCATCTTTCTTCATCTCTCCCTTTTTACCTTCTTAAAATGCATCTCTCCCTCATCCCTTCCTTTTTCCCTTTGTTCAACTCATCTTTTGAAGTCGAGCCTAGGCAGAACTTGTGCTGTCTCTCCAAGACCTGCTGTATCCACTCTGTGGGCTTACTGCCCTCCCATTGCCTTTTTCTTTGCCTCTTCGATTGTCAATCACAAATTTTTGCTTGTTATTGGTCAATCCTTCCTCTTTGTCCCTCCTTTTTGTGTTTTGTTTCTTCCCAAGAGCACCACCCCATAACTTGTATGTTTACATTTCTGTGTTTGTGTTCGTTTTGGGGGACTATGTTTTCTTAATTTCCTGCTTGTGGTTGTCTGTGCCTGCACCCGTCCACGCCTCGCCACACATCAGTCCTTGGTTGTTTTTGTTAATCCCTCGCAGCCGAAGGGCAGGACGGAGCTTGGAAGCATTATTTTTGACTCCGTACAGAGCGAGTATAAATTTGTGCCTCAGTTATTAACCTGAGCACTTCTCCCATGGGCTATACCCGACGTGAATAAACACTCTACCACATTGTTACTGTTTGTCGCTCTGTTATAAATGGAAGCCTAATGCCTCAGAAAGTGCGGTCAACAATGTCACATCTTTATCATTTTAATATCTCCCTTCTGCTCATGGGGAGTACAGTACATACCCCTGAGAGACAGTGCACGTTCCAGTTTTGGAGCTGTCCTTTGTTTTGCTTGCAATCTCCCTAACACTCCTCAAATAGGATCCAAACATTTAAGATGACACTAAATTCCTGATAAATGGTCAACAGGACTGCAATAGACAAATGCACCCTGGAAAGTAAATATCTAGCAACCCTTGGTGTCACAAAGATCGTTCTGGAAGCACAGCCTGTATGCTTTGAAGATGTGACGAGGGGGCAGAGAGAAGCACGAGACCAGCATCGGGTTCCACTCAAAGGAGCATGCAAGGACTCCGATTGCTTTGAGGATGGGGTGGAGCGGATCTGGCACAGGTCAGTGGACTGAAACATACGCGGCCAGAGCTTCCAACTTTGGAACTGGAATCTGGTTCGAGCATCGGTATGGCTCATCAACATGTGATTCTGGGCAAATCACTTAATCTCCCCTTACATTAAAAAAACATGAATGTGTAATGTAACTGGTGCTCATATAAAGCTGCACTGTTCCCATGAGGCACAGGGTCAAGACTGATTTGCATACAGCTGGGTCTGAACGGAGATGGTGAAGGGAGCTAAAGAACGATAATGGATTCAACCCATATCTATGACTGGGGGTGAGTGTCTGTAAAGTTTCAGTGCTCCGTCCATCATCTCCTTGTGTTTGCTCATATAAAGCACTCTAATTCTTTCGAGTCTAGTTCTCTCTAATAAAGCTGCAAAAACAAAATGCAGATATGGGGGCCTGTCCCCACTTGTTCACCACCGGCCAGCACCGATAACACCCCGGCTCATTCCAGACCTACTTTAGGTTGCTTAATCCTTGGCTCTGTTTTTAATCTTACTTTATAATTACTCCCAATATCTGCTTCAGGAATTTATGGATTTCTATTTTTGAAAGCTGCCAGTCAGACGTCCCATGTCTACCCCGACTCAAAGGAGTCTATATCGTTGACCACAGCTCGCCTCGCACAGTCAACCGGACGACACGTTTTACTCACTGAGAAAAGTTAACTCATGAACACTCAGTGCGGATTGCACAGCAGTAACGTGTTCACATTTTGTTGTTGCAACTTGTCAGCTCCTTGGAGGGGTGCAGGTTCTTCATGGCACCATAGCACGTCTTTGTTTAAAACACAGACACACGAGTGTGCGATATAGGGTTGGTCTGGCGTGCAGGCAGTCACTAGGAACTGCAGCCGTGTCCTAAAATCTTAGAGGCAGATTTACAAGCCCCTTGTGCCATACTTTTTCCCCATTTTCAAAGTGACGCAAAAGTGGTGCAAGGGGGTTGTAAATCTGCCCCTAAGTGTGTGAAGCATAGTGAACCCCCTTCCTTATTCCAGACTATCCAAGTTTGGAAGGAGAATAAACATAGTTTTGCATTTGCATAAATCCTGCATGACCCAATGCGGCTGACCCCTTCACGGACTTTACATTCGCCCCTATTGTACAGTGGTTCATACTAACATCGACCCACTAAGAGCTCTAGGTGCAAACAACTCAACAAAAGCTGTTTTTGTATTTAAATGGATATTTGAAGTATACAGGTACACGAATGCAAACAAAAACTCAGACCTCGACATACAGTACAGGATAAATAGTAAGTGTTTCTGCAGCTGTATGAAATGTTGACGACAAGTTATCTATGAGGCAGCAGGCTACAAAGGTTGCAGCGATCTGCTTTTCCATCTTAAGATGGCTCCAGAAAATGTTATAAATGCTGCCCCTATCCACTCAGAGAACTGTTGTCCAGGCGTTGGTTGTCTCCCGCCTGGACTACGGTAATGTTCTCTATTTGGGAGCTGATGCTGCAACCATTAAGATTCTTCAGGTAGTCCACAATGCCGCTGCCCCCCTGCTTCGGAAGGTTCCTAGAACTTCAGCATCTTCTGCTCTGCGTGACTCACACTGGCTTAAAATCTCAAGCCGGATTAAATTTAAAGCCTTATGTTATCAGTTCAAGATTAGGCATGGCACAGCCCCTAAATACCTACAGAACTTAGTTCAACCATACAGGGCTCATCGAACCCTTAGATCTTCTGGGAATGGAGACTTTGTTATCCCAAGATTCAAACTTGCCAGAATGGGCGGGCGGTCTTTCGATCATCTAGGGCCCAAGCTCTGGAACGCTTTATCTGTTGCTCTATAATTGGAGAATAACTTGCCGCGGTTCCGGAAGGGACTTAAGACCTTGCTTTTTGAGTGATCTGCCCGTTGTCCTGGTCTGCTCGATATTACCTGATACTTCTTTCTTCTTGAGTCTATCCCTAGCGCCGGGAAACCCACTGCGGGTAGCTGTTGCACGTTACAAGTTAAATAAATAAATAAATAAATCGCATGGCATTGCTCGAGAAATGTGGCACTTACTCGGCACTGTGGAGTCGGTGTTCAGATATCACTTGGGTTCTAATAGCTGGGTTGTGAACTTTTGAAGAAGGTATCACATAATTATCTGTCAGTTACCTGGCACCTTTGCACAGCTGTCTTTTTATTTCCTTGTAACAGGCTGGGTGCAAACCGTGCTCCTCTGCAGCTTTTAAACTGCAGTTAAACTACTTAGAAAAATATCGGGTGCAAAATTTCGAGGTGCAAAAGTAAAGTGTTGCCTTTTCAGATACTTTACACATAAATGTTAACTTACTTTGTAAAACTGCAGTGTACACACTTGGTGATACTACCCTCTCACAACTTCACAAATGTATTTGACTTGCAATCTTGCCCCCAAGTGCTTCATACCTCACTTCTGCTGTTTCTAAGCACTGTAAAAACAAGTGTTACTGTTGCTGATATGAGCGAAGCACACTTTGCCTGCCCACCAGAAGAATGAAGGCGGATTGATCTTCCTGCCGTTAGAACTCGTGACCTGCAGATCGCTGCATATTTCAGTGGTGAACGTTAACTCACTGAGCCAGTCTGTCAGCATTCACCTGTAGCTTACAGGCAGGGACACTCAATTATACGGCAAGGGTGGGCCAAATTTATTTGGCTGGCTTTTACTAAATTGTGCAGCAATAAAATGCACATTATGCTGCATAATTGTGATCAAATCAGTTCAATATCTAGTCATTTTTGCACATGGTAACACTGTCTGCACAAAGGTTTCTCTTTATCAGCACTAGTTTAACACCTAAATACACCAATATGCAACTTAAAGCTGAACGGTCTATATTTAACTCCTATTCAATGTGTCAATCATTCTTTACTTGAGCAGTCACCAGACACACTGTAAGGGGTTTTTAGGTCTCAGCAACTATACTCAGCTAGATTTATGAAAGACCCGTTTTGCGAGTCTATAATAGCGATTCATAAGGAATCGCTATTACAGGCTCGCAAAACGGGATTCATGTAGGAATCGCAATATTTATTGCGATTCCCACTGATTCCTTATTTGCGATTAGCTAATTGCTAATCGCAAATAAGGAATAACTCCCCATGCATTCCTATGGGCCAAAGGCCCATAGGAATGCATGGGGAGTTATTCCTTATTTGCGATTAGCAATTAGCTAATCGCAAATAAGATTGCGATTTCAAGGGTGCCAGGGTGTCCAAAGGACACCCTGTAGCACCCCTGAAATGTAAATTTACACAGGTGTTGCGCACACACATGTCCAAAGGACATGTGTGTGTATCATGCAATTGAGAAAAATGCACTAAAGTGTTTTTTTCTATTTTTTCGCTATTTACCACGAAGTCAGACTTCGTGGAAAATAGCGACCAAAAATAGCGAATTGGCAATGTTGAGATGGTTAATGAATTGCATTTAAGGAATCTCAAATAGAGATTCCTTAAATGCATTTCCTCGCAAATGTGCGAATTCTTTATTAGCGAATTTTGCATTTGGGATGATGAATCCCAAATGCAAAAATTGCACTCACAAAGGGCCAGATTCTCAGAATCTGGGCCTTTGCGAGCGCAATTGAGCTTGATGAATCTAGCTGACTGTGTCTAAAAGGTATTGACAAACCAATAAGTCCCAAAGGCGAGACCTATTGGTTTGCCAATGCTTGTTACTTATGCTGTTGTTAATTTTTGTTATTTTGCCAATTAGTATCCTGCCAGCTGTGGCAAAGCCATTAGGGCCCTTTTTCACAGGAACTATAAAATGAATTATTAGTCTCTGCAGGGCTTATCTACAATCAATGTATTATTTTAGCAAACAGCATCCAAAGTGTTTATATCCTCTATCCAAACTTTTACAAGTCTGTCAAACATTTTATTGGCATTTTCACAAATGCAAAAAATTAACAGCATCTTTTACTGTCCTAACACTATCAACTTTAAGAATGTAAATTAAATAAAATTTCCTGATTCTCGTAGCTACTTAGGTATCAACCTGGCCAAATTTAAGTCACATGAAATTCCTTCGAACTGGAAGTGGCTCGCCTCTTGTGAAATATCAGTAACTGATCAGCTTAATGAAATGTGCACTCAGATCTAAAACAATGTGTCCAGAGCCAAGTCCACTCACATCTTCCTGAAAACGTCATTTCATAGATCTGTTTTGTGAGCGATAGCTTTACAGCTCGATGCAGAGCAGCCCTGATCAGTCCTCGCTGTAATTAGCTTGTAATTGTTGAGTAGAGGCACACTTCTCCGCTGACAGGTGCAGTTACTAATTTATCCCACATTCAGTGGCATATTTACAAGCCCCTATCGCCACAGGAACGTCACTTTTAGAGACACCTTTCTGCACATAAACAATCCTTCCCCGCAATACAGACAATGGTGCAAAGGTGCCTGCGCTGGTACTAGGCTGCTAAATGTAGTGCAAGCGCAGGGAGGAATGCAAGACTGCACTGTATTCTTGTAAATATGGTGCAGCCCAGCATTTCAGAAGTAGAGTAGGGTTAAGCCAACAAGGCTTACGCTACGCTCCATTACTTCTTTGGTAAATATGCCCCTCAGACTGCGTCCACTTCCAGATGGATCTACTGATTTGATTTGTGTAATCTAAGTCGTGATTAAGATATTGGCTGATGGGATACCCAGACAGAAACGTGACAGATATCCCATAGACCCAGTGCTTAATTTGTGCCGGAGCTTTCCGGTGCTAAGCACTGGCAATTAATTTTCAGGGCCGGATCTACACGCGATATTGGCTGCTAACTAAGTTAACACGGGTCTCCCCGGTGAACAGCCAATTTCACACGTAATTGTGTATGTAAAACATTTCAAATTAGACGCTGCACCTCCGTCATGAAGCACACACACAATGCTACAAACTACTGATCCCGGCCTCATCATAAGTTACAGGTCACTCACTTGGTCGCGCCAATCAATCAATCAAGCACTGCACTACCCAGTTGGACCAATGGGATCAGTGTTTTCACTACATCCCACCCTAGCATACCGTGCAGCCGCAACGCTTTTCAGCCCACAACACAAGAAGCAAGCAGCGTGGTGCGCAGCAGGCCTCAGACTAACTAAAACTGAAAGGCAGCAGTCCTAGTAAGTGTGATTTTGTAACATTATGCTAGTAGTGTGTGAACTTTCACGCAAGTGTGGAATGAATGTAAAATGTACGCTCCTTTGCAGGTTGCATCATTGTGCGGTAGGTGGGGACTCCGTTTTAAAAACATTCCCTCGCACATTACCTCTGCCCTGGACGGATGGCATGACATCATTGATATTGGTCCTCTCGCGGCGATCAGGACCGAGCTGCTCGCCCACTCTCTTGGGTTTGAAGAGATGTGTGCTCATTTTGTGGAGAAAAGGGCCAGGGAGATTTTTGGGGGTGGATTAAAAAGTCATGAGGTGGATTCAAGAGTATGCAGCCTTCAACTACAGCCTTTGAGCTTGTAATACAAGTTATACAAGTCATTTTCAAGATATGTAAGTTGGCATGGGTTTGAGCTTCCTGCAGATAATGTCTGTTTCAATACCAAGGAAATTTTAATACCAAGGAAATTAACAGGAAAAGTCCAGCCCAGTCATCCATAAACACTCCCAGAAACAGCCAAAAATAAAAGGACCACTCACCGACCTGTCAGACCCAACCATCGGTCACTACCTAATTGTCCTGTAGGCCAGTCCAGCCCTTGTAGCTTTGCATTCTGCACGCCAACATTCAGTAGAATTGGCCGTTCTATTCTAAGTAAAACTTTGAGACCTGGCACTTACTGTTTTAAAAATTGTAAGTAAACAATATCTGAAAAACAGGTTCTCTGGGGCTGCATTGTGAGGGAGTGGGTGTGTAGGTTAACCTCTTCCCTGTGTCGGATGGCCTCCGGCCGTCTGACGTCATGGTGGGCGTATGCAGAGGACGGCCAGGGGCAATCCGAACCACGCATGCATCAAATTCCTCAGCACCGCGGGGGAATTCCGGCAGAAGCGGTTAATATAGAAGTCTGTGGATAAGCGAGGGGTCCGAGGACCTTGTGGTTACAGAGGACGATGTTGTTTGAGACACCTTGGGACAGAGAGAGTTATAAGTGGAGCCCTAGGAAAAAGGCATGTGCTAGCCAGAGCAGGACGACCAGGGAACTCTGGGTGCAGGCTACGCTAACAGGGTGCAGAGGAACGGGGGGAACCACGCCACGAGGCCAGGTACAACAGTGGGCGTATGCAGAGGACGGCCAGGGGCAATCCGAACCACGCATGCGTCAAATTCCTCAGCACCGCGGGGGAATTCCGGTTGAAGCGGTTAATATAGAAGTCTGTGGATAAGCGAAGGGTCCGAGGACCTTGTGGTTACAGAGGACGATGTTGTTTGAGACACCTTGGGACAGTGAGGGTTATAAGAGGAGCCCTTGGAAAAAGGCATGTGCCACCACCTGCTCTTAACACAGAGGCCACCCACCTGCCTCAAATGCAGAGACCGTGTCAGCTGTCCTTATTGCACGCATTGTGCTTCTTTTCCAGAACACCAAGTGGTGGCAGACTAGTCTTTGCTACACAGAATGAGCTACTTGTCCTTAATGTAAAGATGTGCCACCGCCCTTTAGCACAGACGTCCATCTGTCCTTAGTACATGATCTACATCCAGGCCGGTCAAGCCGTACTGGAAAGCTGGAAGAGTGGGGGCCACTTTTGTAGCAGCGGAGAAGTTTTAAGAGCACTGCAGAGTTCTTTGTATATCCAACAGTTTTCAGGCCACGATAAATGTGCCAGGATAACTCTGGTGAATAATGTACCTGAAGGAGAGAGAACAGAGTGACAGTTTTGACTCCTCGAAGGTGGCGCGGAGGGTTAATAGGCCTGCTGCAAAGAACCTGTACTTCGCGGATTAAAGAATAGAATTTTATATGCCCAGCTCAGTGGGATGCTGCTTTTGCCACAGAGATTCGTGTGTTACTGTGCTATTATTACGTTACAATCCTGATCTAGTACAGTGAGCTATGAACTGCTGCCAAAGCGCTAGATGCAAACAGCAGGGCACAGGTTAGAACGTTACGTTTTTTTCCTAGTCTTTGACTATCCTAATTTTAATAAAAAGGGTTTGTTTGGGTAAAATAAATTGTTATTAGTTAAGCCAACCCTAACCACTGTGTTATGTTGCAGAAGTAGCATCAGTTGCATTAGTTATTTTAGCTAATTTATTCAAGAATTGAGCTTTAAATGCCCTATTGTTTTCCTTTTTTTCAACATTTTATTGGGAGTGGCTTGGTTCAAGCCTATCAGAAACTTACTTGAGGAAGTCTCCCTTGCTTCGATTCAGATGGGGTATTGCACCTGGCTTTCAGCAGTGCCAGTTGACAATGTGGGTGGGGCCAATATAGTAAGTGGGTGGAACCAGTGCAGGAAGTGGGTGGAGCTGGGGGGAGCTGGGTGTGGCCTCCCCAAAAAATAGAGCACCTGGACTTAATATTCCACAAATTAAGCACTGCATAGACCATATTACAAGTTCCATAGGATATTATGGGAATATAATTGGGTGGACGGGATAGCCGTCACATTTGTGACAGAGTAACCCTGTCCAGCATGATCATAATCCGACCCTTAGTTCTGATAACATTCATAACTTCGATACAGACGGAAATACAATTTCTAATCTTGGGAGGAATTGAGTTACATCCTGCTACATGTGTAAAGTTGTTGAATGCCTTTGAATTTCAGCTCATTCACCGCCATATATGCACTTTCTGTCGGAGTCCACGGGACCATTTAATAGGGTAGCCTCTATATTACGTAAGAGAGCTTTATATTATGGCAAATTTTTCTTGGAAAATCATCAGGTCTGCTACAGTTCTCATAACTTTAATGGCCAAATCTCTCAAATGTGGAGACTAGTTCAGAGTGACTGGAAACCGTATCCCAAGATTGTTATATTTCTTGGTCATTTCTATCTTAGATGTACCTATACAGCAGGAATGCTCGTATTACCACAACCAAATCATTACTTTGGTTTACGATACACTCATTTCTAAACTGTTAATGGTGTTGTATGCTGATTTATTGTCTAGTAATGGCTGCCATCCTGCTGGTCTTGGGTCCATTAGAATCAAGTCATCTTTGCATGCTAGGATTGAGATGGGTCTCCTACTCAACTTCGACAGAAGCGATCTAACGGACAGCATTTGTAATGACACATTAGCCACGTGTACATTCCACCAACCAACCTACCACACATCTACAATCAGCCTTCCTCTTCCTCGCAGACAGCCCCTGGATCCGACGAACCCCCAGCGGAGGACGCTCCTTCTCGCACCAGGTGGCCAAGCTTGGAACAACTTTCCACCGTACCTCAGGACTGGCGATTTCCCCATAAGTTCAAGACCTGGCTGTTTGAATGAACAATTCACCATGCAGCAGACAACAATTCCAACTCCTTGAGACCTTCACGGGTGATTTGTCGCACTTTATTAATACTTGATTGATTAATTGAAAATGATTAGAGGCAAAAACACATCCATCTTTTAGCCCGTACTCAGTTGCTATCCAAGATGCTGGCATTTTCGTCAAACAGGTTTGAATCATTGACCATGTCTCTAAGTGTAGAGTTTCGCTGGGTCGATACCCCAAAAGATACAATTCTCAAGACCTTTCTACTCAATCGAATGTTGCAATGCAGACAACATAACAACACTGTTTTTTTGTGAAACTGCTAGTAGTTTTGCTTATGGATACACCATATCAATAACAAGGAACTGAGTTATTGATCTTCATCCAAACAATCAATTACTGATCTCTTGCCTTAGCAAATAATTTGTTTTCAGCATCAAGTGATGCAATAACTGTTTAGTGATAAGCACTTTTTTAGATATGACCTTACTGCCTAGTGGTCTGCATGACCTATTGTTACCAACTCTTTAAAATATACATGCAGTGGACTTTGAAGCCCCCCAGATGAGTATACCTCTCTCACATCATGCTACTGGCTCTTCGGTGTACCATTCTACCCACTATGGTGTGCCTGCATGAGGGACCATTTTACATCTCAAGAGTACTGTCCATTATCACCCAATAATTTACTTAGTTATAATAGATCCATTGTATCGAGGCAACATTTGTTTTTCTTTTGCACAGACTCGCTGTTAGAAAGGGACGCCCCTTCCTAATAGCGAAAGTTGCAAATGCTATTTTGCGAGTCAGTGACTCGCAAAATTGGATTTGTACATGCCATTACCCTTTTTTGCGTTCGAAAACGGGAGGACCTCCCATTTGCGGCCGCAAAAAGGGTCGTACATCTGGCCCTTAGTGTTTTCCCTCTTGCGGCGATAACTCTCCTTCTGGATTGTAAAGCGGAACTCCTGTAACACTCCTGGGTTCCATCAGGCTTGGTTCCAGCTTTTGAGCATTGGGTCCTAGTCTTGTGGGTTGCAGAGTGCCGAGCAGCGTCAATCCATTTATCTGAGCTACTTAGTCATCCAATCAGGTTTCTTTAACCGCATCGCTGCGGCGGCTTTTCCCGCTGTATGCGGCAATTTTAAAATTACCGCGTTACATGACGAGCTCAGCTCGTCATGAGCGCACGGCAGGTTACGCTCATGACGAGCTGCGCTCGTCATCAGCCTGGAAGGGGTTAAATTATCTGGCCCTGTACTGTAAACAGGAAGTCAGTCAACTGACTCTTGGAGTCCCTGCTTCTGGCTAGGGTCAGGGGATGACTTTTACCTGAGCAAGACATAGCAGACAGAGGGGCATATTTACAACAGAATGGGGAATCGCCGCGTTAAGCAAAAATTGCTAACGCCATGCTTTGCCATTTGCAAAAAGCAGGGATGCCCCATATTCACAAGGACCCCTGTGTTTCCCCTAGCGCTGGGAGCAAAATCTAGCTGCCTAGTGGCAACGCAGGCACCATTGCACCATAGTGAAATGGGGGTAATGATTGGTTATGTGCAGGTAGGTGTCCCTTCCTGCACAAACAATCCAGCATGCTAATGTGAAATTCCTTTGTGTGCTGCATTGTGCATCGTTTAATAATATTTTATGTGTAGGAATGGACACCTTACTACACATACACAATCACTGATGGCGATTTGCTGTATCTATGTGTGCTGCACAATGTTGCACACATAGAAACAGCAAAAACAAGGAGAAATTAACCATATCTCCTCGTTGCCCCAGGGTAAGACCAGGTTTTCCCTGGTCTTAATTTTGGTGCTGCCCCATATGTACGCAACCCTTGTAAATAGGGGGATGCATCAAAATCAATGGGTGTTGCGGCGGAACGCCCTCCGCAACACCCATTGCAACCCCTTTCACGCTAAGTTTAGCGTGAAAGGGGGCCTTATTTACAAGGCAGTGTTGAGTGGCTTAACAGCGCCTTGTAAATAAGGTGAAGGGATTATCTCCAGAATGCCTCTAAAACAGCAAGTTGGCGAGAGATATTTACGTATCCCCTAGCATGATTTCTGGTTGCTAGGGGGACAACCGGTGAGATTCTTCTAACGTGGGCAGTCACTAGCAGTCTTGGTTAGACAGCTGCCACTCGAAGAGAAAGTCTACTCGAGTAGCAGCAAAATCATACCGTGGTATCATTCAGGCTTATTTTTGAACCCAAACATGCTATCGGTGCTAAATCACAGCCCAAGCAGTGCGCATGCCTAATTCACAGCCCAAGCAGTGTGCATGCCTAATTCACAGCATGAGCAGTGCGCATGCCTAATTCACAGCACGAGCAGTGCGCATGCCTAATTCACAGCACGAGCAGTGCGCCTGCCTAATTCATAGCACGAGCAGTGCACATGCCTAATTCACAGCACGAGCAGTGCACGTGCCTATTTCCACTCATTGGTGGAACTTCTTGGAAGCATGAGTATTTATGTAACTCCATGGAATTCTGCAGAGTTCCGCCCACCCGTAGTCGTGACCCTGGAGTGGTTCAAGTGTTTGAGCTTCTGGTGTTACATCTATTGTTGCCAACAAAGTACAAAGAAGTAGGTGCACCAAATCCATTACTGTTTTAAAACCGGCTGTGTCTACTAAATTAAATCAATTGCTTTTGGAGTGAGTTTAATACCAGCTTTTGAATATTGCAGGATTGAGGAACTGCCGCTGTTTCTAGCTGCCAAGAAGAACAAAGTGAGAGCTATCTCTAAGTTCCTCAGCTCCAACTCCTGTGACCCTTTTCAGAAAGGTAAGCTTGACACTCCTCACTCCTGCACTTTCTAGTGAGTGATGTCTCACTTTATCTATGATGGATAACTTGTTGGTGAAAGAAAGTCCTCACTACCTGCCGCAGTTTGTGCGTGTACGTGCTCATTTTTTATTTGACTTTTGACATAATTTCAGCTCTCTCGGCAGTGGTGCAGCAAAATTTTGGCTACAACTGTACATGTTACAAATACATAAACCTGTACGTGCACTTAGCATATGTTTCTCACGTGGTCTAAAATAAGTGTTGAACTTGACATTATTGGAAACGTGCATTGACTGCAGAATTATTGTTTTTACTTATACTGTGTGCCTTAAGGGTATTAAATGACATATTCTTTGAGGACTAAGGGCCATATGTATCAAGGCCAAATGGGTTCGCAAACGCCGAAATTCACAGAATTTTGGCGTTTGCGAACCCATTTTCGCAAAATGGTATGTATGAAAGGATTTGGGTGCAAAATAAGGAATCGCAAAATTTGCCATTCCTTATTTTGCGATTGCATTTAAGGAATCGCAAATTTTGCGATTCCTTAAATGCAATGTATGAAGCAGAAATAATTTTCAAAATGTCCTTAAGGAATCGCAAATTACCACCAACTTCTAGTTGGTGGTAAGTTGCGATTTCCTTGAAAAATGCACATTTCAACATTTTTCAAAGTGCCATGTGATGCACATACATGCCCTTAGGTCATGTTTGTGCACCACATGTGCACCCATGCTTATTTCAGGGGTGCAACAGGGTGTCCTTTGGACATCCCTGCATCCTTGAAATTATTCTCAATTTGCGATTAGCAAATTGCGAATCGCAAATTGAGAATAATTTCACAGGAGGCCCGTAGGAATGAATGGGAAATGATTCCTTAATTGCGATTAAGGAATTTTTTGAAATCGCTAAAAAATTGCGATTTTCTACATACATACCATTTTGCGATTTTCTAAATAGCGATTCCTTAAAAATCGCTATTAAGAAATCGCCAAAGGGTATGTTGATACATATGGCCCTTAGTGAATAAACCATCCTTACTTAGTAGATATGTACTCACTATAAAAAACGAAATTGATTCACATAATGTGTGCCTTAATACTTCAACTGACCTTTACTGTTTTTGATGTTTGAGTATAAACCATCCTTACGTTATGAAATTTTATTTATCTTACAACTTGATTTATGTAATGTGTTCACTAATGTTTCATATATTGCTTTAAAATGTAGTTCTAGACACACTTGGATCTATAATTTTAAGATTTTACATTTATTTGTGTTCAAATACGCTCAACACATATTAAATGAGGACCATTGAGTAAATACCTTTTGCTGCCTTGAGTAGGTACATTCACTATGCTAGATAAAACACTCTTTCCCATTTCTGCTAGCATGACTTTCCTTGCAGGTATTCACACCAATTGTTAGTTTTCAGAATACATAGATTACTGCACTAGTGATAGAAGGAGAGAGTCTGAGAAAAATATCTTGATGAAAGAACAGGGAGCGCCAGAGCATTAAATGAAAGGTCTATTACCTGGGGAATGGAAGCATTGTTTGGTACAGAATAGGGAGGGAGTTGATATCTAAAGCTATACAAAAATGGCAGGTACAGGAAAATTTAGTGTTACCTATTAATATATGGAAAACTATCAATAATTTCAACTTTGGACTATTACGCGGCGCCAATTGGCGTAAAATGTTGTTCTTCAGCAAATGGCTTTTGTACCGCACTCCTGCAGTTCTCGCCAAAATGTACGACAGTACGTCTGCCAATTGTTTTAGATGCTTTCATTGCGACCCAGCCAATTGGTCTCATATTATTGCTTACTGTCCGAAAATTAAGTCATTCTGGATTGAAATTTTCGTTTTTCTTAAAACTTAATATTTGATTCCGGTTTCTTGCAAAATAAAATTATTACTGTTTGGTTTTGATCCTGATTGTCAACTTTCAGAATATTTTGCAAAATTGGTTTATATTGTAATGGCAGTTGCCAGATCATTGTTATTACAGAACTGGCGTTCAACACAGGTTCCGGTGTTTCAGGAGTGGTATGATAAAATAAAAAGGGTCAGGAAAAGTGAACAAATGTATGCAAAACGGGTTGGGGGGATAAAAAAAGTTTGAAAAAATTTGGGGATCATATTTTGATTAATTATTTGTATAAAATGACTGATATTGGAAAGAATGATAAAGTCAAACGTATATCTGCAGCATTTATACTTTTTGTATTTGATTTAAGATGCTGCAAATAACTTCAATAAAAATAAAAAAATGAAAGGTCTATTCAGTAATGTTACCACCTAGCCTGAGTGAGAAAGGATGATGTTCCCATGTCCAGTGTAAGATCATTTGCTAATGTTGCAGTCTAGAACATGAGAATGGAGAAAGGCAAACGATCCCCTCATATGTCGGGGTGTTGTCTAAGACACTCTTGTTTTTATAAACTAGTCCTCATATTTTTGCAGATAAGATCTCTTCCGAATGCTTCCAGAACCTGTAAGTCAATATGTGCTTGTGGTGCCTAATGCAGAGTAAGTTGAAGTGTTTAACGGGTCCATCGTGGCCTAAGATCCCAGGGTATAGAGACTAAAATTCAAGTTGTCATTGTAGAAGACACTAGGTGAAGTTGTCTGCTGTGTTGTGCTGTTCGTGAAACGTCATTGACAGGATTACTGAGATAGGGGTTTTATCTTTGTGTGAAAATGAGGTGTGTTTGGTACAATTGAGTTTTATCAATCTGAGTAAGATCCCGCTGGTCGAGGTTTCACGTGAATTGTTGTTCTGAACTGTTTCTGATGTGATGAAAATCTTTAATTTCTTCAGAGGAGCAGACAGTTAGTTATTGGAATTTCTTGCATTTGTTTTGTGTGTAGATTTCACAGAAAACGCTCCTGTGAAAATTGTAAAGGAGGGTGAGCTGCTACAAGTGGTGAGATTGATGTCACAGAGTGTCATGCTAGCAGAGGTTCCTTGGTGTAGAGCCAAGCTAGTATTGGTTAGAATCGTCAGAAAGAGCCGCACTGGTATTGGTTGTGATCGCTGAACAGAGAATTGTGGGTCATTTATGAATCTTTCATATTTATATCAAAGATACAATTTGTAAAAGCACTTCAAAGTCTTATGACGGGAGATGTGACTGTTCCTGTTACAAAAGAGTAGAAGAGTTACCACCCAAAGGTATGCCAGGTCATACTATGGCGATCGACGCGGGTCTTCACATATGCTTAACTTGCACAATGGCAAAATATCACTGAAAAAATAGTCTATTGACATTTCCTATTATGGCACAATTTGAGAATTATTGAACACTTCAGAAGGACACAATATGAAGCAGTTAATGCCTGGGAACATATATCCCATATTAGGCAGAGAGAGAGATTTCAAGAAGGGTCAAGAAATCCATACGCACTTGTACAAACATTAGTTGAGCTGCAGAACAGAAATCTTGGAGAAGTGTTATTATTGAGGGAGAAAAAGTCTATCCTGCATAAACGAGTGAGGAAGAAGGGAAAGGTAAACGCAAAGATATGAAAGAGACAGAAGACACCGAAATATAGTACAGTGATAGTGATTTAAATGAGGACTTTATAACCAAATTTTTGTTGGACCATCCACCTGCATACAGTGTCACCCAAAACTGGAGGAACACGTAATATACCTATTGGTGAGACTTTTGATATGCCTGCGGTACCAGTAAATATGAATCTTAATTCGATGGGAGAGAATTCGGGAATGACGGGCACTTCAAATTTGCTTTGCCAAAATGCTCCAGATGCATTGGCCATTTCTGTCGCAATCGGTCGTGTACTTCCTTTGTACAAACCTGGAGTAGCCAGAAATACTACACATACTTTGGTTGTCGTAATGGAACAAATTCTATAGCTAGCAACTTGCTGGGTCCGACAGTGAGACTAGTTTCTCAGACTCCTATGGTTCCAATACAATTGAATACTGCATGTGCAGGGAATGGGCACCCTACATTAAATCAGACAGATTTGACGCAACATGGAGATTTTCCCAGAGATCACCATCCTTTTTCAAGCCTTGAACGATTGAGCTTCCAAATGTGAACTACAGTACTCCTCGGCCAGAGATGCCTAGAGGAACGCCAGTTTCTGACATGTCTCTACTGAACTTACCACCTAATGAGAATAGTGGCTCTTTTAGCAAATAGATAATTGTCAACACCCCAGCATAACAACCAGGTCTACAGCATGAGAATTTGATGATTGGCTCAGCGCTATAGACACCCACACTGGTAGTGGGAATTCTGAAACGAGTGCAAGGAATGCTTAGGTCCCAAAGAGAGAGAGGATCATAAATGTGGCAAAATTGAAAGTATAATTGGAGGAAATGATAATCAAAACTCTTGGCATATCTCAATTGAATGCTTACCAGGATGATAAGTTATTGTTCCTGTGTAAAGACATTTCTAGACATGCAAGACAGGCTCATGAAAGATTATCTGAATTGGATCACCGAAAGGGAATTGACTTGCAGAAATCTTACAAAGGAGCTACCATTTAAGCCTCAGTGACCGAGATCTTGCAAACATAAGATGGCCTGGATTAAAATTACGGATCAAGGAATGAATTGCATATCTTAAAAAATGAAGTGAGTTGGACAGATGGGAAAGTAGATGGGTAAATAAAAAGTGAACAAGAAAGGTCAGGCTAGAACTGCCTCTATCCTTAACAGACGAGGAGGATGAGGATAGATACATTCTCCCCCCAAGAGATATGCCTGGAGGAGGTTATGTTCATATACCTTGGAGCTGGACTGATCTTGTGTCATTCACAAATGCTTTTCCAAAATTGGGAGATAACCCAGTGGAATGGTATAGATCAGTTGATCGATTTGTAAAGAACCCAACTTCTGTGGAATGATTTGCATACACTATTTGAAATTGTGGACTTGCTGATTGCATGTAAGTTGCTGTGGTTTGGCCCAAGAAGGAGCTGATGAGACGTCCTATATCACATGCTCTGTCCCTAGAGATAATGAAAAAGTATACTCAGGTGATTACATTTTTAAAATCAGAAATATCTCCCAAAGAGATTGATTGGGTCAAGACTGACAGAACATCCCAAGAGTACAAAAAGTCAATACATGCTAAATATGAAAGACTGTTGCAGGCATTTAAACAGTTAAGTGGGACACAGACTATAGAGGCAAAAGGCATGGGACATTTTGTTTTACAGATGTGTGTATGGATTGAAGACTGAGGTTAGTTATGAGATTCAGTAGTATTTGATTTGTTGGCAGAACAAGCCCATTGACGAGATATTGAGATATGCTAAATATTGCGATGAGGAAATGCTAAGGATAGCTCAAATGAAATCTGCACAACGAGGTCAGAATCAGCAGTTTGTTGGGAATGCTGGTACCATGCAGTGAGTGTATCAGCAGAAAATCCCTATTATGTAAAGTGGAAATGGATTTCAAACACAAGGTAGAAGGTGTGGTGCCCCAATTGATCTGAGTACAGGGAATGATGTTGTCACATTGAAGAAATCAATTCCATGCCACATCTGCAGCAGGTTAGGGCACTGGAAATGGGAATGTTGATTTAATGCTGGTAACATGGCTAATGAGAATCCAGTTCAGAATGGTGGAAATTGTGCAATCTCAAGGGAATAATATGATTCAGACACAGCAAGTACAGAGACAAGGAGTTCACAACCCAATGAATCTCAAGCTCAGGTAATGCAGATCCGCAAGCCTCAAAGCCAACATAAGCACATATCAAGAGATATAATGTGAATCAAGTTCAGGATGTAAACACCAATACATTTGTGAATCAGGGAATGTCCTAACAGTACTCTTTGATAAAAAACAGATGATGATTACTGCTCCGACCTGTCACAATAACGGGGCCTGAAAGGGGAGGAGGATTGCATACTTGGCACAACCTTTGAGGTAGACCAGAGTTGTCCATATATGGATGGTGAGGAAAATGGTGGTCCCATATCATTCATCATTGATACTGGGGCGCCGGAGGTGCGCCAGAGGTAAGCCCGTTTGCGCCCGTTCGCACTCCAGACGCGCTCAGCGCTGGACACGCTGCTCCAACTCGCCCGGTGTACTCCAGGGAGGAACTTTGCCTGGTGAACCAACACCCTAGTATGGGTAAACAACTGGCCTTCCCGGCGGTTCCCCCGGTGAGTGTAAATTGCGGACTACTTAATGTCCGTTCGCTCTGCAAACATCATGCAGAGACGGCCCTTCTCATTGAATCATTGCAGTTGGATATTATGTTTCTGACTGAAACTTGGACTAGAGCGGAGAGTAGTGTGGAGCTTGGCTGGGCTTGCCTGTCGCGTTATTCAATCAGGCACATCCCGCGAGCCACTGGGAGGGGCGGTGGAGTGGGCTTCATTTTTAAGGACTCACTAACGCTCTCACATCTTGAAGTTAAACTGGTCATGGGCTTTGAGCTCATGGGCTTCTCTCTGAAAGATCAGAGTGGAACACTGGTTGCGGGGCTACTTTGTTATCGTCCTCCTGCCAGTGTGATATCATCTCTTCAAGATCTGATAGATCTGATCTACGATCTATCTAATTCTCACGCCAGGTTTTTAATCTTGGGCGACTGTAATCTATGGCCCAGTGGTCCTTATGATTCTGCATATCGAGAATTCTGTCAAGCATGCAATAATCTTCACTTCACGCAGCTTGTGTCCGCCCCTACCCATGCAAAAGGTCATACTTTGGATATGATCTTTGCAGTTGAATCGCTAGTCTCGATCAAGGAGGTAGCGGCTCAATGCTGGACAGATCATGCACTGATCCATATTTCCATCCTTTTACCAGCTGGTTCGCTGAGTAATAGCGTCCCGGGCAGGCCTAAACTTAGCAGGCAATGGTCTCGGCTATTGAAGGGATCTAATTTACCCACGTTGCTGCCTGGGGTCTTTTCCTTGGGTCAGAATGTGGAGGAGAGTTATTCCACTCTCTGCCAGCAGATCCTTGAGTCGCTCGACAAGGTGATTCCACTGCGCAGGGTGAAAGATAAGCCGTCAAAAGCCACTCCCTGGTTCTCTAGTGATCTTCTCTAGCAGAGACTTCGCTGTAAACGGGCGAAGCGGGTCTGGAGAAGGCACTATCTGGAAGCAGATAAGCTGCTCTATAAAATATCCCTCCAGGACTATAAAGTACAGATTCGGATGGCTAAAGCCAAGTTCTTAGAGGATACCTTTGCTAAAGCAGATAACAAGTCCCAAACCTTATTCAAATTAGTTAAGAACCTCTCCAACCCAGCCTGCGCTACATCCGCCATTTCGGCTTCTCAGGAGCTATGTGACTCCCTAGCCTTGGCGTTTGAGGATAAAATAAAAATCATCCTGAATGGACTTTCGGCCTCCAATTCGACCAGCCCCCTCATCTCTTGTTCTTTGGAACCGGTCAGCATAGCGACTCGGGAGGCCCTTGAGGAGGAGGCAGTACAGCCTCAGCTGACCTGCTTTCCTACTCCTTCTTTGGAGGATTTCTGCTTGCTGGCCAATGGCATCTCATCTGGCTCCCCTTTAGACCCATTGCCACATAAGTTCTGGAAGCTGTTTCAGGGGGAGCTCTTTCCGCCGCTCCATTCCATCTGCTGCCAGTCCCTGGTCACGGCCACGGTCCCTGATAGCTGGAAACTGGCAGTGGTTACTCCTCTGCTAAAGAAGGCCACCTTGGACCCGCTGTGCCCGGCCAATTATAGGCCCATTTCGCTCTTGCCTTTCTCTGTAAAAATCTTAGAGAAATTGGTCACTAGGGTCCTGTCCAGCTTCTTTGAAACCAACGACGTTCTGGACGTGGCCCAATTTGGATTCAGGCCGGCCCACGGCACGGAGTCTGCTTTGGTGGCCGTTTTGGACGACCTGCGTTCGCGTGTCGTCATGGGAGGAGTGGCGTTTCTGGTTCTACTCGACATGTCGGCTGCGTTCGATACGGTTGACCATGCGGTGTTACTTGGCAGGCTCCGGGAGTCCGGGGTGACCGGCCTGGCCCTGGACTGGCTGGCTTCATACCTCGGTAATAGGCAGCAATCTGTGGCCTTGCCGCCTTTTCGATCAGTCGTAAAAGGTGTGAATCGGGGTGTACCGCAGGGCTCTGCAATCAGCCCGATTCTTTTTAACTTATATCTTCGCCCTCTAATAAGTTTGATTAAGTCATTTGGCATTTCTGTCATCAACTATGCTGATGACACTCAACTTATTTTTTCTTTTGAGGGCAGGGAAGCGGTTTCTATGGAATCCTTTCACCGCTGCATGACTGTAACGGCGGACTGGTTGCGCCAGAACTCGCTCCAGGTCAATGGAGCAAAGACCGAAGCTCTCCATTGCTCACTGGACCGAATGCCCCGTCCTTTACCCGAGGGGTTCTGGCCTTTCTCTACTCTAGGCACCGTAGCAGCGGCAGGATCAGCCCGCAACCTAGGCGTCCTGTTCGGGCCTTGCCTCCAGCTGGATGCCTACGTTAATAAAACCACGGCGACTTGCATGCTGCTGCTCCGCACGTTACGGAAAATACTCCCGCTACTTCCCCCCTCGGCAAGGACGGAAGCAGTGCATAGTATTATCCTCAGTAGATTAGACTTCTGCAATGCACTGCTTCTGGAGGCCCCAACACCTTGGTCGCAGAATATGGCAGCTAAACTGGCTCTTTCACGACCACGGTCTGCCTCGTCCTCTCTTGCGCTCTCGGATCTTCATTGGCTTCCTGTTCAAAAACAGATCTGCTTTAAATCCTCCTGTCTGGTTTTCAAAGCTCTGCACGGGCTGGGTACAGTGATGTTGCAAGATCTATTCTCCTGGTACTCTACCGCCAGACCTTTGAGATCCTCTTCGACATTCCTGGTCACAGTCCCCAGGATAAAAAGGGTGAGGATGGGCGGCCGCTCTTTCAGCTTTACGGCCGCCAAACTATGGAATTCCTTACCGATGTCTCTAAGGTGCAAGCAGGATCTCTTGTCTTTTAAAAAGGATCTCAAAAGCTACCTCTTCCCGAGAGAAGCGTAGTTCAACATCTGTAGGTAATGCTTATGGTCGAAGCGCCAGGATACCCTTTGGGTGACAGCTGCGCTCTATAAGTATGCTTACAATTACAATTACAATTACCCACTGTACTGTGAGAACAGCAGAGGTTCTCAATCTACCCCTCTCGGGACACATGATCCACGTTGTAAAAGTTGAGAATAAACAAATGACTAATTCTGCTTCAGAAGCATTACCTGTCAAAATAGGGTCTTTTGAAAAGAATCACCAGTTTGTGGTGTGCGAATCGAGTTCTGTAAATCTGCTTGGACACGATCTCTTGTGCAAACTAAATTGTTTCGTTTCCCGCACACCATGTGGAATTGAGTTTAAAACTCATGATGAAGACATTGCCTTTAAACTTGCCAGAGAGAGAGAGATCAGAAATTGGATTGTACCCCCGGCCATGTTGAGAAAAGATGATTTGTTACCAGAGCTAAGAGACACCGTGTTAGCTGAAGTGGAGGGCTTTTAAAGGAAAGATATAGGTCTCATAAAGAGTGTTGAACCAGTCTGCATATCAGTAAAGTCTAATGATGAGTACCCGAGAATCTAGCTATACAATCTGACCCCTGAAACTATTGCTGGGATTACTCCTCTCATTGACTCAATGATTGAGCAAGGCCTTCTGAAGGAGATTATGGTGATTACATGTAACTCATTCATCTTGGGTTTGCAGAAACTCAATGGCAAGTACCACATAGTGCAGGATTTGAAGAAGGTTAGCTGCATTTTTAGGTCTAGCATTCGAAACCTCGTATATACTTTAGTAGATTTTTATATGTGTATGTACTTGGTGGGCTCTGGATATCAGCCCTAGGACTTGTCTGCTTCCGCTTAGGGGCTCTTTTTTTCTATTCAATTGCCTCTATTTACCTGTCTGGATAGGAAACGACCAGTAGAGGTCAGTAAAATACCAGAATTGCTTTCTGCTGAGGGACTATCTTTTTAAAAAATTTCTGGCAACTGCCTCTATTTAACTTTCTTAATAGAAAATGACCAGCAGAGGTCATTAAAATACCAGAATCACTTTAGCATTCTCTAGGTTCCAGTCCATAGAAATTGTCTTCCACGAGCACGCATAGACAATAATATTTTTTTCAAATCTTGTATTATCATTTACATGACCACCCAAGGCCCTGATTTTATGTTAAAAACAGAGCTTTGGACTATACCATTTCCTGCTGGAAGTCAATATTTCTCTCCATGTGTTCCCATTCCTGGTGTGTCACGTAGTTTGGTGCTTATTTTCCCTCTATGCTAAAGAAGAGTAGATGTTTTAGCACCCAGAATAATGTGCTAGATAGCTAAATACATATAAGCTCCCAAAGGTGAGACCAATTGCATTGCAAATGCTTGTTCCTTTTTGTCCTGTGGTACAGATTCCATGTGAGGCTGAGTGGTTCTCTGTCATTTATTTGTGCCAAGCCTTCTTAACTATACTGTTGCATAGGGACAGCCAATTGCTCTCGCATTTCGGTTAGGCAGTCGTGTTTTAGCATGGTGCCAAGTCCTACATGAGTATAAGAGCCCATTAATTTTCAATCAGATACTCAAAAATAATCTGGAGTCACTGGTGATGTCCTATCACTTAGTTCTAGTGCAATACATTGATAACTTATTGGTGGTGTCAAATACATTGAAGGCTTGAAAATTAGATACAATTGCTCTGTTGAATCACTTAGCTAAAATGGATATAAAGTGCCCCTGACCAAATTGCAGTACTGTGAGATGCAAGTCCTGTACCTAGGACATCACATTGAGAAAGTAGCGTAGAAGTTGTCACAAGAGAGTCTTGGCGATTCTGAAAATCAATCCACCAAGAACTCAGAAAGAAATCAGGATGTTTTTGGGAATGGTGGGCTACTTCGACAGTGGATTCCCAGCTTTTCCCTAGTGGCCAAGCCTTTCCAGAACCTGACACACAAGGATTTTTCTGATCCGGTACCATGGAATGACAGCTGCATGCATGGCTTTCAGAGCTGAGAGATTGAGTCTACCATGCTCCGGCACTGGGAATGTCTGATTGTAATTATTGTGTTGAATTGTTTTGCAGTGAGAGGGAGGGCTGCGCTCTCTCAGTGCTATCTCACATGCACAGGAATGCTCACAGACCCATTGCCTATCTTTCAGCCACACTTGCTCCAGTAGCTGCTGCTTTGCCTTTTGTCTTAAAGCTATGGCTTCCGCAGGCATCAGTTTAGAGCAGTGCTAGAGCAAAGTATTGGGTCATCCTTTGACAATTTGTGTCCCCCATTCTGTTGAGGTCTTGTTAAGCAGCATAACAACCCAGTACCTGACAAAGTCATACTTGGTGCTGAAAATGTGTTACTTTGAGGAGATGCACTGTACTCAATCCTGCTACTCTTTTGTCTATACCTGGAAAAGGTATGCTTGATGGAAAATGCACCAAGCTGAGACAAGACATGCGCGATGTGCCTCTATCTGAATCAAATTGTGTGATGTTTGTTGATGGCTCTTGTTTACAAGACCATGATGGAAACTTGAGAGCTGCCTACGCAGTGCGAACTGCCTCGGGTGTGGTCAAGCCTCCTAGCATCAAGGAGAATTTTCAGCACATGTGGCCAAATTGATTGCTCTTACACAAGCAATCTATGTTTCAGACCAGCTGAGAGTGACCATTCTCACTGATAGTCAGCATGGCTTTGGTGTCGTTCTCAGCTTTGGACAGTTATGGTCCCAACTTGGATTAATGACCTATTTGTTGTCACCAATCTGCAAAGGTTAAAGGGTACACAGTCTTTTAAAGGCTTTACAGATACCTGCCCAGATTGTGGTTGGAAGTGGTGTACTTCACACCACAATGGCACCGATTTTGCAAGGGTAGGCAATATGTATGCCAATGAGACTGTAAGATACTGTGCTTTGAATGTTTACACACTCAATGGGGAGCACTACAATGAAAAATTGGATGAATCGCTATCGTCCATAAGAAAACAATCCGCATCTCAACCAGCTCTGATGCCAACCTCGCCAACTCCGAACACCTTCACTTCCAGATCCACATCGACCCCAAGACCACACTCAGAGGCACCCTCCTCTACAGACCACCAGGACCACGCGCAAAATTCAGTGAAGACATCACGGACTTCATCACCCCACACGCGCTCCCCTCCAAAGACTACATCCTTCTGGGAGACCTCAACTTTCACCTTGAAAAGATCAACGACCGCAACACCGCCACCCTCTTAGACAACCTCGACAACCTCGGACTTAAACAACTGGTCACTTCCCCCACCCACATCGCAGGTCACACTCTCGACCCCATCTTCACCTCCAGCAACCATGTCTCCTTCAGCCACACTACGGATCTCCTCTGGACTGACCACAGCTGCGTTCACTTCACCTACAACAAGCCGAAACCCATCATCCACCTCCAACCAACTCTACAAAGAAACTGGAACAAAATCACCACAGAACAGATCTCCACATCGCTCCTTCAAACCTCCCCAGCCCTCTCTTCTAACGCCAACGAAGCCGCCTCCAACCTCACCCTTTGGTTATCCAACACCGCCGACACCTTAGCACCACTGAAAAAACGTCAACACAAACTTGGCATCAAGAAGGCCGCATGGTTCAACGACAACCTCAAGAAGTCCAAGAAACTATGCCGCTCCCTTGAAAAGGCCTGGAAAAAAGACCCATCCACCAGCAACAAGGACGCCTTCAAAAGCGCCATCCGTACTCACCACCAACTGATCCGAAAAGCCAAGAAAACAGCATTCAAAGATCGACTTGACAACAACGCCCACAACAGCAAGGAACTTTTCAACATCGTCAAGGAATTTTCCAACCCCTCGGCCAACTCCAACGACATCACCCCCTCTCAAACCCTCTGCGATTCCCTAGCCTCTTTTTTCCACAACAAGATTGCTGACATCCACAACAGCTTTGTCAACCAACCCGGAAGCCAACCCACCCTACCATCAGCTGACCATCTTCCCCCCGTTAACACCCTTAACGCCTGGAAGCCAATCTCCACTGAGGACACCATCCGCCTGATGAACTCCATCCACTCTGGATCCCCCACAGACCCATGCCCTCACCACATCTTCAACAAAGCAGACTCCGTCATAGCTCCGCACCTCCGAGACGTCATCAACTGCTCCTTCAACTCCGCTACCTTCCCAGAAGACTGGAAACACGCTGAACTCACCGCCCTTCTGAAAAAACCAACAGCAGACCCCACCGAACTCAAAAACTACCGCCCCATCTCGCTTCTTCCATTCCCGGCCAAAGTCATCGAGAAAGCCGTCAACAACCAACTCGCCGCCTTCCTTGAAGCCAACAAATCCCTCGACCCCTCACAATCTGGCTTCCGAGCCAAACACAGCACTGAGACCGCCCTCATCGCAGCAACAGACGACATTCGAACTCTGCTGGACAATGGAGACACAGTCGCCCTCATCCTCCTCGACCTCTCTGCAGCCTTCGACACAGTCTGCCACAGCACCCTTTTACAACGCCTCAGAAACATCGGAATCCAAGGAAAGGCACTGGAATGGATCACTTCGTTCCTCACCGGAAGAACCCAGAGAGTCCGCCTCCCACCTTTCAAGTCCGAGGCCACCGAAGTCATCTGCGGCGTACCACAAGGATCCTCACTCAGTCCCACCCTCTTCAACGTATACATGAGCCCCCTCGCGGCCATCGCCCGCCAACACAACCTCAACATCATCTCTTACGCGGATGACACTCAACTGATCCTATCTCTCACCAAGGACCCCAGCACCGCCAAAACTAACCTACACGAAGGAATGAAAGAAGTCGCCGAATGGATGAAACAAAGCCGTCTGAAACTGAACTCAGACAAAACAGAAGTCCTCATCTTAGGTAAATCCCCCTCTGCATGGGACGACTCCTGGTGGCCGGAAGCCCTCGGAAATGCACCCATCCCGACAGACCACGCACGGAACCTTGGCGTCATCCTGGATTCTTCACTCTCAATGAACAAACAAGTCAGCGCCGTATCCTCTTCCTGCTTTAACATTCTTCGCATGCTCAGAAAAACATTTCGCTGGATCCCCTCCGATACAAGGAAAACAGTCACCCACGCTCTAGTCACGAGCCGACTGGACTACGGAAACACCCTCTACGCAGGTACCACCGCTAAACTCCAGAAGAAACTACAACGAATCCAAAACGCCTCAGCCAGGCTCATATTAGACATCCCACGCAACGAACACATCTCTGGTCACCTTAAAGACCTCCACTGGCTACCCGTCAATAAGAGGATTACTTTCCGACTGCTTACCCACGCACACAAATCACTCTACGACATCGGACCAGATTGACTCAACTCTCGACTGTCCTTTTACACCCCCTCCCGACAACTTCGCTCTTCCAGCCAAGCCTTCGCCACTGTACCTCGCATCAACAAGACCACCATGGGAGGCAGATCCTTCTCATACCTGGCTGCCAAAACATGGAACTCACTCCCCGCTTACCTTTGCCTCACCCAGAATCACCTAGCGTTCAGAAAGCAGCTTAAAACGTGGATATTTGACAAATAATCCTCCTCCCCTTCCTAAGCTCCTTGAAACCCTCTGGGTATGTAGTGCGCTATATAAATGTTATGACTTGACTTGACTTGACATGGCACAAATTGCTATCTGTTGTTGACTGCAGTTGATACATGGGAGGTTATGGGAAGAAGTGTCAGAAGCTGAACAGCAAAGCTGGGTCAGAGCAGGGTGTGTCAAAAGAGATGAGAATGACATTTCGGTATCCGGAGATGTAAGACCTATGTTGGCAGATAGCTTGTTAACTTCAATGGCGAGATATCATCATGGGCCTGCACATGTAGTGAGTGACGACATGGTGCTTTTGTTCAGGAAAACATGGTTTAACCCAAAGTTCAGACTGATGGCTGAGGTACTGTGTCACAGATGCATTGTGTACCAACAGTACAATGTTGGCAGAAGACCAACAATAACACTGAGTCACATGGAAAGATCTGGATGACCCTTTAACAGGATGCAGCTGGACTTTATTGAGATGCTTGAGTGGAATGGGTCGAGATATGTCTTAGTGATTTAGTGCATCTTTTTATGTTGGGTTGAAGCTTTCCGGACCAGGAAAAATGATTCTTGATTACTGCAAAGAAATGGCTGATGTGGTGCTTTCTGTGTCACACCAGGTTGGAGAGACTGCAGTCCCATTTCAACAGGATCAGTGCCATGACCTCGGTCCCAGCTACTAGGTCATGGTGAAGCAGCAAGTCATGCTTAGAGCTTCTTTGGTGTGTGCCATACCAGGTTATATTGGTCACCACAACAGCTGTGAAGTACGGACGTCTCCTCAACTGGGTACACGCTGCTCATACTTGCTACGCCCCTTGTCACCTTGATGATATAACACCTGTCCCTGATGTGCCATTGGCTAAAGTGATACAAAGGGAGCAGGTTAGTCAAGCTGTTGGGGATCAGAAAGAAGCTGGGACAGCACTTTGTTTGCTGTGAGGGAGGCTGAGAGAATCCACAGTTGAAGTCCATATCAAAGAGTTCCATCCTGTAGCACTGACTGCATCAGATTCAGATCCACTCAGATCAGGGGAGGAGAAATGGGCACACTAAGTGCACATGATTTTGGCCGGCCCTCTCATGCCAGCCAAACATTCATGTGCACTTTGCATGTTCTCCATCCAGGCTGCATTACAGCCTCGGTAGAGAACATTCCCAGGCTCCCGTTATGTTAGGTTATGTTATAATATGCTTATATAGCGCATGGCTACCCCAACAACGAGGCGTCCCAGTGCTTGCAGACAAGCCCAATTACATAACAGTCGGAGGGATGCGGCAGAATATCTGAACACCGCGGAACCTTAAATAGAGGAAAACAGCCAGGTTTTAACGTGTTTTCGAAAATGAAGATGGTTAGTAATGGAACGCACATCTAAAGGGATAGAGTTCCAGAGTTTTGGGGCCAAAAACTTAAAAGATCAGCCACCAGCTCTGCACCTCCGGATCTTGATAGTACAGGCAAGAAAAAGGTCCGCAGAGCGGAGGGCACGCGGCGGAACATAGAAGGTACATACTCCTTGCAAGATTTGGGGACCTAAACAATGCAACATTCTATGGATAACACACAGAGTTTTAAATTGAATGCGCTGTTTAATGGGCAGCCAATGGAGCCTACGTAGCACCTGAGAAGTGTGGCAACGTTTCGGCAGACCGAACAGAGTACGGGCTGCAGCGTTTTGAGCTCTTTGTAGTCTATTAATGACTGTCAGACTGGACCCAAGCATAAGAACATTACAGTAGTCTAGATAGGATAAGGCCATAGCTTGGACAATTGTCTGTCGGATGGAAGGTTAAAAGAAGCCGAGAATAGGTTTCAAAGAGCGTAGGCAACCATAACAGGTACCAGCTACCCTTTTCGCGTGGGAATCCAGGGTGAGTGCGTCATCTAAAATCACGCCCACATTTTTAACTTCCCTCTTGGGCATAGGAGGGGGGCCTAATGTAGGGGGCCAGCACCGCTCATCCCACTTTTGAGTGTCGGTGCCAATGAGGAGGACTTCAGTCTTAGATGAATTCAACTGAAGGCAGTTCTCTGTTAGCCAGCTGGAAATGGCCAGGATGTCCTCCTGAAATTTGGCTTGATCTCCCACGGTGTCGTTAGAGAGGGTAAAAATCAGTTGCGTATCATCCGCATAGGATATTCATTTGATGTTACGTTCCCTGGCCAGTGTGGCCAAGGGGCGGACATACACATTAAACAGCGTAGGGCTGAGGGCAGAGCCCTGTGGGACAACGCAGCCTAATGGAAACTGCTGGATGAGTACGGGGGGGCATGAACCTGGAAGGAACGGTCAGATAGAAATGACACGAACCAATCCAGAGCTTCATCTCTGACACCTATCTCCCACAGTCTCCTAAGTAGGATCCCATGGGAAACGGTGTCAAACGCCGCACTCAAATCCAGCAGCACCACAGTTGAGGTGCCACCCATGTCCTGTGCCACCCTTAGATGTTCCGTAACGGCCAGTAAGGCCGACTCCGTGCTATGTTTGGCACGGAATCCGTTCTGGGACTCCTCCAAGATCCCATTAGTCTCCAAGAAACCCGTCAAGATGGAATTTACATGTGCCTCCGTCACTTTGGCCAAGTACGGAAGCAAGGAGATAGGCCGGAAACTTTCTGGCTTGGTAGAGTCCAGGGTGAGTTTTTTTAACAATGGGACCACCTTGGCATGTTTCCAAGATTTCGGGATAGTGGCTGACTGCAGAGATTTATTAATCAATTCACGCCCTTCCGTCATGATGGAATCCTGAAACAATGTAAACATCTCTGGTTTGACAGGATCTTCCGGGGACCCCGACTGGCTTAGCAGTGAATCACGGTGCTCAGACCAATCACAACGCTGCATTACAGTGTTGTCATTGGCTATGGGGATCCTGTAAGCCCGGGGGCTTCCTTTTTTAGAGAAGAAGCCAGGAAAAGGATGGAAGACGGAGGAGAGGTGCTGGCCGGCAGGCAGGCAGATATTACCCCCCCCCCCCTTTTCCCATTCTTCTCCCCTCCCTTCCCCACTGCTGCTTCCCGGGAGCAATATTTAATGGGGTGGGTAACCCAATATACCTTTGCGGGCTTGGGCGAATTGTGTAAAATAGAAAGTACCAGCAAGGGAATTTATTTTTAAGAAAAAATTCAGAAATCAGATTGTGTTTAATACCAAAAGAAGTTAATCTGATTGAACCTTATTAGGGTCTGAGTATTTTTTGTGAAACAAAATTCAAACACATCAATGTAATAAAATTAGCAACACGGGAAATCTTTGTGAAAGATATTTGTTTATACAAATCAATTCAAAGGGTACATATTTATCGTGAATCAAATCAAAAGATTGTGAAATGTTTAAAGGAATAAATCAATTGACCTCTCAAACATCTGAATATAAGTCCAAACCAAATAGATAATAACAAATGACTCCTATTACACTAATAATGAAAATCAAAAGCGTGACGAATCAACAATGAAGAAATGGACTTTGATAGTCGACGTTTCGGTCTTATGTGGTTAAATCGCAAGACCTTCTTCAGGACAACATGTATATTGTGGCGACGACCCCCTAAAAAAACATAATGTAATCAATTACCATCATATCTAGGTAGTCCGAACTAATGTTTTTTAAAGACAAACCATAAACAAACTAACATTTTTGACCCGTGTGCAACCGATATCAAATTCAATTTACAAACTTGATCTAATTCTCCAATGTACATCATATATACAAAAACATATTAATTCGGCATTACTGTATTCTTGTATTGAGTATGTCTTTGGCTAAAACATATTATATTGAGTTAAAAACCTGTTATCCTGCTTAAAAATGTATACTTTTTCGGCAGTACTTCATCTCAGTTTACATTATTTACATTCAACATTCATAATGACCTTGCCTGAAACGTCTCTTAAAGGGTCATATTTATTTCTTTTGTGAAAGAATTTCATATGTGAAGTACTTAGACACAATGATATTATTGATATTAAACTTTACTCTGAGAGAAGGTTTATTACCATTCTTCACTTATCAAGATTCAATTGAATTTAACCCATAGAACAGCTATTGATATACCTTATTTTGGGTTTGTGTCTCAGGTTATCTATTGAAACGCTATAGAGTGCAAGCACTCGGGTTGGATTTATCTCACCTCATAGTTGATATTCTGAAGTCAGATATACATTTAGCGATGGAATTTAAAGATCACATGTTTCACTTACATGCTCAAGACCGCTAAACTTTCTAATCCAAACTTATGGCTTGCAATCAGTCGCCTGATGTATAAGGATTAGGCAATCTGAGTCGTTCTGCAAAATTGACATAAATTTACATTCGAGAATTTTCACGTTTTGGACGATGATAGAGATTATTTTGGTTGAGATGGAATTTACCTTATTTGTCTTAATTACTGTAGAAACGCTCAGTGGTTTCTGATTAATAACTTCCAGAAAAGACGTGGCACAGATAATTCATATAATTCAGATCTGCCAGACAAAAAGGTGCATTTTAGATGTAAGGCTCACGTTGTGGGAAGTTAAATGCGTTGTATTTGTGAAAAAGAATTTGTTGTTTTAAAAAAGGGGGCCGTGGAATGATTCGAGTCTAGACAATTGGACCTGCATACACGCTACTTTATAAGGAGTGCAGGACTGGGCGTTTATTACGCGAAAAGTTAGCCAAAAAGTCAGCATCTTGGGCTCACGTAGTGAGAAGTTAAATGCGTTGTATTTGTGAAAAAGAATTTGTTGTTTTTAAAAAGGGGGGCGTGGAATGGTTTGAGTCTAGACATTTGGACCTGCATACACTCTACTTTATGAGGAGTGCAGGATTGGGCGTTTATTACGCGAAAAGTTAGCCAAAAAGTCAGCATCTTGGGCTATAGCAGATTGCTGACCGGGAACCTACTTATGTACTAAATTAAACCGCTTCAGCCTGCTTACCTCGAGAAAAACGTACAGCTGCACACGAGGATTCAATCGCGTCTGGTTAGAAAACACGAGATATGGCGTGTGACGCGTTATTTAAGGACACGTAATAACGTGAGATCTCGAGAACAGCGGCCATCTTGAAGTGGTGTTGGGTGGTATCGAAGTTTAGTTTGAAACTTATTTTCAACTCCTTAAAGTTGTCATGCAATGATGTTTATTCTGAAGTTCTAGTTTACTCAAGCAAACTTGAAAAACCTTCGGTGCCATAGCCTGTAGCAATCGAGGACGGCCCTCACTCGCTACCAAGCGTAGAAATCTAGTTGGCGGCCATTTGTAACTAGTTTATTAGCGGAGATGTGATGTCTCCAATACGAGACAAGACTTTGTCAGATATATTAAATGTGAGCTAAATGTAGTATTTTAAGTCAATTCATTTTTAGAAACCATGATTATTTTACTCTATACATATAAATCCTAGGAAATAGTCATAGATTAAGAGTATTGAGCAGCAAGAGTAGCTCATTATGGCTGTCACACAGGGGTGCTCACAGTCTTAGATCACAGCTTTAGGTCTATAATGCGAGATTCTTTTGGTATTAAACACAATCTGATTTCTGAAATTTTTCTTAAAAATAAATTCCCTTGCTTCCCGGGAGCAGCCACCATTGCGACAGAGGGTCCACCCAGCAGTTAAAACCCACTACAAAATGTCTTAGTAATTAACTTTTCGAAAAGGATGCGAAGGAATGCGGAAGTGAAGGTCTTGAATAACAAGCTTTCCTTTCTGCCTATCCATGAAGCAATACATGTTTGCACTTATGTGTATGTGTTAAAATATTTTCGAAAAAGTGCAACATAAAGTGCAACAAAAATGTGTTGCAAGCTCATGTACACCACAATATCTACATTAAGTAACCTGCTTTTGGAGACCTCTCTAAATTATGCAACAAGACTGGGTGTAAGTCAGGGTTGGAAAGAGTTTCACCTGGTATTTAGTGAGGATGGTTAGTTACATTGTACTCAGACCAGCAGCTCATCTGCTTGTGAGAAACTCTCTTCCCCTTTCAAACTCTGTTACAATTGGGTGAAGAACATTGTAACAGATGCCAGACCATGAGCTCATTTGAAGATTCTGGATGGAAACATTGTGTTAGTTGTTGGCTGTGAATATACAAAACAATTTGTGACAGTTCTACTCAGGAAAATAATAGTTGCATGCAGTCTGCATAAAATGCTTTAGAATTGTGTGGGTAATTACAGAATTTTCCACCAACCCTGCATACACAGGTTATGTTTACAGACCTTTGTTCGTGTAGAAAGTTAGCATTGAAAGGAATAGCCGATTTCATGAAGAGGACGGAAGGATACTACGATCCCACTGAACAATTCTCAGCTCAGATCTGAGGGTGTAGTTTTGCATAAGCCCGAGGGGCCTATTTACGACAATGTCACGCAGCGCAACTTATCAAGTCACTTTGCTGCGCTGCGTGACAGGGAAAGGGCAGTAATGCGCCGTATTAAAGGCAATACAGCACATTCCTACTTTTCCTCTGCGCTGGGGCCCTTTTGGGAGCCTAGCACCAATGAGGGAGTCCTTGAGGGTGCCTGCCTTGCATGCAGGATTATTTTTGTGCAGGAAGGCACACCCTCCTGCAGGGGCGGCTCCTCCATAATGGCGCAGGAGTGTTGCTCCATTGTTAGCAGATGATAAATAAAACAATAATAACACGTTGTTATTATCATTTTATTTATCTTTGTCGGGGTTACTTTCATCCGACCGGAGGGGTGGGGCCGGGCCAGGGCAGGGGGTAATACTCTGCACTTATAAGTGCGCATATGTGTGGTCAGCTGTCTCAGGCCGGCAAAACACACATGAACACTTATGTTTTTCCAACCCGGCTGGATTGTACAGCTGAGTTGGAGAAACCCCGCAGGCTCCCATGTACCGTCTGAGCAGCAAACGAGGCCGCTCAGACCAATCCTGCTGCACTCATGCTAAAATGCAGCGTCTGCATTGGGTGGGGAGCCTGTGCCCATAGGCCCATCCACTAGTGGCTTGTGGGACGCGAGGAGCAGGATGAACAAGGCAGCCTGCAGTACGAGCCGGGTGGCAGGTAAGTGTTATTTATTTTGTTCAAACCTCTCCTCTCCTTCCCTGCCGCCCTACCAGTTTTAATTTGCGGCAGCCGCTACTGCCTTCCTGCACAAAATCAATCCTGAGAGTCAAATTCCTATTTCTATGGGTGCTGCAGAATGCGGCACACATAGAAAGAGGAAGTAACGAGGAGAAATAAAGATATTTTTCCTCATTACGCCTGCCCTGAGAAGGCGTATCTTTTTGGTGCATTCCCAGTTCTACCATTTCTGAAAAACCTGGGAATGCATCCAAAACCATGGGAGTTGCGTGGGAACACACACGCAAAGCCCATGAATACCTTCCCAAGGCAGATTAAGGCAACGCAGCGGTTTGCGATGCGTTGCCTTACTCCAGGTGTATGGAGCCAGTGGCTTTGCGTGGCTTCATAATCACATGTAAGGTTTGACTCAATCTTGCACCACATTGCGTGGTGCAAGAGCGACGCAAACTGGCTCATAAATAGGCCCCTGAATGACGTTCTGTGAACTCTGTTAGAGTCATTTTCTCAAACTGCCAATTTTCAACAATAATGAACAACAAAAGGGCTCATTTTAGCATGGCGTGGCACTCTAAAATCCCACTGCCTGTGGTGGAGGTGCTGCATTCACACCGTAGTGTTGCCGTTTACCAAGGTTTCATCTGCCCCAGTGAATATAAGGAAATATACCCTAGGCAATTTTCAAACCTTGAAATACAGCAATAATTCGGGTTCAGTAAGCTCCAGAGCCCTCTGACCACCAGTGGAAGCAGGAGAATCCTGTCGATTGTTTTAAAGTAGATTACTAGAGTTTCAGGTACACATTTGAAGGTTACAGAACTGCCCTCATGCGGAAGAGCCGTCGCCCGAGGCAGCCCGCTTCATGCGGTCCCGCAGGAGGCTGAATCTTTCCATGAAGATAGTTTTGCTTTAAGATGATATTTTCCACGTGAAGCTTAAATAAGCCCTTCAGGAATATATTTCATGTTTTCATCTCCAGTGTGGTCCCTTATGTTCCTAATCATCACAAGATGTTTTTAAAGATTTAAGCAAGTGATGCATTTTGTGATGAACTCTTTGTTTTTTTTTATCATCATCAAGAAAGGCTCTCAGGCACTTTGAGGTCCAAGTGCAAATGTTAGATCTTTTCCACCACACATTCTGTGCATTTATAACTATTTTAATTGATCCTTGAAAGACAAACTTGATTACTATATATTGACCAATCTGAGTTCTGTTCTTTACTGTAGAAAAAGTGTGAGAAGGGGAAGCCTTCTCATCTGCTGAACAATGTAATTCTGTCGAGGAGTCTGGCCCGATTCCTGAATCTGTCTTGGGAGCATCCACTGGTACTCACACGTCGAACCGAATGCTTTGATCCTCCAGTGATCTCCTTCTAGGGCTTGTTTTCACGGGTGCCCTTGCTGGTTGTGATCACATTTAGGGAATGATAGACACTTGTGCAGAAGTCTTTTCTGCTCAACCTTCCTAGCAGGTTAGTTATGCTCCCTGAGTTGTCAGATTTCTGATTAAAACAGGGCTATCCTTTTTTGTCCCTATATTCTGAATCCTCTTCCAGAGATTGCACTCTTCTGCACCCTACGGGCCTTTGAAAGAGTCATCAAGGAGATCCTGTCCTACATGGTTTTCTTCGATTGACCTGATTTGCTCTTAGTTACATTTAAAAATGGGTATTTGGGGAAGAAATGGGATGACCGTCTCCTTAGGGGATGAATCCATCATGCAGTATCGAAGACACATCTTGGTTTTAAGTCGATTGTCCATCCACTGGCTGCTTCATGCACAGAGAGTAGGAGCGTGTCCTCGTCTGATTTTTGTGAAGTGATAAAGTGGGACTGTCAGCACATATTTAGAGTGCAGGACAAGGTTCATTTTAAATCCTCAGAGATGATCTTAGAGCTGAATAACCTCAGTGCTGCTGCTCTGTAGTCCTTCTATTCTAGTGTATTGAATACAGAGGGTTATGTCTATAGCTTACTCTGTGTGCTCTGTAATCGAAGTTTGGTCTACTCCTGTGCACTGTGACGAGGAAGAGGAATACGTGTAATGCCAGCATTACTTCCTGGAGAAAACCAAAAAAGTAATGCGTGAAGTACTTGAAATAATCTAAGGCTCTGGTTATTACTCAGGTCCGCATTCCACTTCATCATTTTTTTTGCCCACCAAGTCAGCTCAGAAAGGAATCAGTCCTATGTAAATCAGCCTTGGTCCTGCTCCAATATAAACAGTTCAACAGTACAGACCAATCTGTCGGCCTGGGCCTCCATGAACCAGAACGCAGGTACCGCCAGACTGGATTCCGCCTATACGGGCCTCCGTAGAGTGAAGCTTGGCTCCAGTGGCACAGTGCTTCTAAAGGTCACTACAACTGCTTAGGGCAACCAAAGTTTTGCAAATGGGCCACCTATAAGGAGTGGACACTCCTCGAATTCAGCACCTTCAGAACTGGGATATTGTATAATTGCTCTAGGATGTAGAAGTAGATCTGTGAAATATTGTTTATAGCTGCTTGTTTGCAGAAGAATCATTTTAAAATGAAAGGATGTAAATTGTGTAGAAAATCTGCCTTTTCTGCAATATAACCCCAGATGTTTCGCCTTTTGCGGGGCCTTATATTTTTTCTGGCTTTAGAACTCTGTGCAATGTACTCCTGCTAACCAGCAATAAAGTGCCTTCGCTCCCCCTTTAAACATGGATTTATTGACATTATCAAAATTGGCACATTTAACTTGCCTTTAATTACCTAGTGTATGGTGCCAAAAGTGCACCCAGGGTCTGAAAGTTAAATGCCACAATGGACTGTGGCATGTATTGGGCCCTCCACTGCAGTGGTAAAACAAACATGCCTTCAGGTCTATCCTGTGCTGCCTGACAGTAAGAGTGCAAAACATACACTGCAACCTGCCAATATAAACCTTTTTTGACAGCTAAAACCCTACCTTTGAAATATTAGTATGTAAACCTTGTAGCCCACAAGCTAAGCTGCATGGTATTTAAAAGTGAGACATGTTCAAAGTTAACTTTCCTATGCCCCTACAGTGACAAGGCCCTAAAAACTATATTCACTGTTACAGGCCTAGCTGTCCTATATAGAAAATCAGAGTACAGATACAAAATACTAATACTGGTTTCAGAAAAGGGACTAGCTAGAAAAATAATGAAATCCACATTTTTAATAGGTATTGAAAATCCAAATCAATGGTGAGGTCGGATGATTTTTAATCAATATCAAGCAAAATTAACTTTTATAAAGGTACCCTTTATATACCTGACCTGTCAGAAAGCTAATTAGCATAAATCTCTGCCAGCCTGTGCTCAGCCTTGAACAGATGTGAAATGACTCCCAGAAGCAAATATTAGGATGACCTGAATGGGCCGAGATTGCTCCCATGGCCTCCCCAGAATATGCAGGGAGGGGGCAAGGGTCATCCTTTTGACACTACAGTGTGAAATCCTGCTTGGCAGGGTGATTGAACCACATGTAACACCCGGGGAACACTTATAGTGAGAGAACAGGTTGCCAAGACAATTCTTGTCTGTTAGACCTGTCTGCTTCTGGAGAGACTCTAACCATTATTATTTATTTTTGTCCCCCTTAGCCTCCCAGAGTTTCTATTTTTATTTTTACATATGTCCATCAGGAATTTTTTAATGCTGTCAGGGGGCTAGGTGTTCCTTGGCGATGACGCCATTTTTCCCTCATAACCTGTGAGGCCTAGTCAGCCCCCTTGAAAATCTAGGGATCTCCAGAAACCTAAGATGGTGTCCACCAACTGCCATAACGGACACTACTGGAGGACAGGTCCATAGGATAACATTAGGGAACTTTCTAGAATTGACTAGAGACTTCTGCAGGTCTCAGGCCACCCTATATAAGGCAAGTGACCAGCAGCCATTTTGTGCTGACCCAAGAGTGGAGGAGTGAGGCAGTGGTGAGAGGAGGTGGACACACTGAGAGCAGCTAGTTTGTCTCTGAGGCTGACAGTTTCTTCAGAGGGTTGTTCCCCCTTCAGCCTCTGACCAATCCCTCCCAATACAACAATTGCTGAGAAGAACAGCCATCTGAGTGTGAAGGGAGACTCTTCTCAACCTGCACCCCAGTGGAAGCTGACAGGATACTCTGTCTGAAGATCATTCCCACATCCCTTGCCCAGCGCTGCACCTACCAGTGTGACGAAACAGCTGTGGACCCCTTGACGTGCCCTGGTGAGGTCGGGGAACCGTGAAGCCTGTTGTGACCTGATGAGCGAGGGCGCCGTGTGTGCACATCCTTCCTGTGAGGCCGGAGTGAAAAGTGTCTGAGGAGAAGCAGCGGCGCTGCTCCGATCGGCGTCGGGACCCCGGGGGCACCGGCCGCGTCAATTGAGGAGGTAGGCGCTTCCGCGCATGACCGGCGTGTAAACGCTTCTGTGGAGGCAGGAGGGGCCTAGGATCGGGCAGGCCCAGGAGAAACAGAGCAGCGTCTCCGTGGAGAACAGCGTCCTTCCTGGGAGCCGGCGCGCAGAGGCGGAAGAAGAGCGAGCGCTTCCGCGCATGCCCAGCGGAGTAGTGCCGCCTGAGGTGAGCCGATCGCGTCGGAGCTTCAGGTAGCCGTTCCCCCATCCTGAGGAGGCAGAAGCGCCACAGCGGACGTTTTAGTAAAGAGCCTTGTCCAGGGAAGCCTCCCTCGACCTTTCACAACAGCCGACTGCTGCCAGGCTTCAGCGCGAGTGAGGGAAACACTCGCAACACGCCCAGAATCCTGCAAGTAAGCCGGGTAGTGTGGGGACGGGAGGCAGCAGCACCGGGTGAGGAAACAAGACAGTGGGGCTACGTCTAGGACCATAAACTGAACTGTCCAGGGAAGCCTGACTGGAGAAAGCGGGCTAGTGTACTGCCTAATTCTAACTAAAATAACCCGTAAGTGGCACGGAGGAAAGAGAAGGAAGTTGTGTAGGGAATCACAGGGTTCCTGGGTAAACACCCTTGCAGTTTCTTGATAATTGAAGAAGTAGATCCCCTACTAGATAGGTGTGCCTTTAAATTAGAGTGAGAGGTACCTTGCTAATATTATTGTGTCTCCCCCTTTTAGTCACATCACTGGTGGGTAATGCTGTGACGATCTACAACAAGGTCTTTCTGTTGAGTTGAGCAGTGCTTAGGAGCTGTGGGGTAATGTACCTGCTACTGAGTCTTTAAAAACGTATTGCACTGACAGACTGCATCTTCCTTTCTGTAGATTTATTGGTGGAGTATTGTGACATTGTGTATTAACGTGAAGTAACCTTACAGAGTGTGAAGCTAATGGGATTCTCTTAACCAACCAAAGAGTTACCTTTATGCATTACTGAATCGTGGACAAAAGAATGTGGTTTACTGCCCTTTTTCCACAGCAGGAGGAGTGAAAAGTAATTTCTCGAAGCAAAAGTGTAATGTTTACTCCTGAAAGAAATTGATGTTGTATCCTGTATGATTGGAATCTAAAGAGACATATTAATTTTATAAAAGGTAACGGTATTTTTCCAAACAGAGGTGTTGTGTCTTTATTTTAGTGGTTCATCACTGAGTTACTGTGAGTGAGACTTGTAAGTACTTAGCCAACGCCTTGAGTTAGCTGTAGACCACTACTGTGCCAAGCTACCATATGTAGGCTTGGGTAATCTAGGTCCAACATAATTGGTGTTTCAGCGGTGGGATCACGGATTTGTGCTTACACTCACTTAGTAGTAACGCAGTGCCAACCACGGGACCCCACCTGGAGTTTTCTCCCTGCGGCCCTCCTAATCTAATTTTTGTTTTTTCTAAATTTATTTCTGGTGGTGGGTGGAGGTTAACCTCAGGTCACTTCGTGGTTTTCTCCTGTGAGTAATTTTATACCATGGCAAAGCTGGAGGTGAATCTTAAAGAGCTGGAAGCCAATACTGTGGCCCAACTCAGGGATTGGTGTCAGCAGAACGGGGTATTTTTTAATAAAGGTGCCAAGAAAGGAGAGTTGCTGACAAGCATAAGAGCATGGTTAGAAGCTCGCCTAAGGGAGGAACCAGAAACGGAAGTGGGTGATGGGGACACTGTTACTGAGGCTGCATTGCTGAACCAAATGGGGAGAGGGAATCTTCTGACAGGTCCCAGGATACCTTCAAGGGCAAGCAGCAGCGTTTCAGACAGGGGCTTAACCGAAGCCGAGCTGGAAGATAGGAGGGAGGAGAGGAGGTTGAAAATAGAACTAGCCAGGATGGACATGGAAAGGGAGGATAGGAGGTTGGCGCATGAGCGAACCATCAAAGAGATGGATTTACAAGCCCTAAACCGAGGATCCCCCAAATCAGAGAATGGTGGCAGCGATACCCAGACCAACATCAAAGAACCTAGACCGTACCTACCAAAAGATATTATGGCTTGTTATGTACCCAGTGACGACATTGCTAAATGGCTAGCCGCCTACGAGGTCTCGCTGAGGGCCCATGGGATCTTGGAAGCCCACTGGGGAGGTGGGTTATACAAATACATGCCCCCCACTGGCAGGGATACTTTGTTGGCCCTTGACCAGATTGAACAGACCTACTATCCGGCTATGAAATCAGCGCTGCTCAAGAAGTTTGGGTTGACCCCTGAGAAATATAGGCAAAAGTTCCGGGGCAGCTACAAGCTGGGCACGCAAAACTGGGTAGATTTCTTGGACTACTCCAGGAAGGCCCTGGAGGGTTGGGTAAGAGGCAGCGAAGTAGGAGACTATGAGGGACTATATGACCTCATACTCAAGGAACACCTACTCGAGAAGTGTCTTCCCGAACTAAGACAGCATCTGGTGGACAGCAAGCTGACCAGCCCCAGGAAGCTTGCTGAGGAGGCGGACATCTGGGTTAGTACCCGGGTGTCGACTAAGGGGACTGGAGGGGATTCCCAGAAGCATGGACAGGGCGCCCCCCAGAGGAAAGAGGGAGGGGAAACTAAGAGGGAGTTCTCAAAAGGGCCACAAAATACTTCACAAGGAAGGGGCAGAGGATTCAACCCTAAGAGTAACCCCCCTCGCAACCCTACCCCAGGCCAAAGCCAGCAGCCAAGGGTTGTTCATTGTTTTGAGTGTGGTGGTGTGGGACACTATAAAGGAGATGTGAGATGCCCAAAAAGACCACCCCCTCCCACTGGAGGAAAAGCCCCGGGAATCACTAGTGTAGTGCTCGGGGAGGAGATGCCTTTGGTTAATGGGAGGGAGCGGGCGGGTGTCACCTTAGTGTCCCTGGGAGATAAGGAGATGGTTCCCAAGACCCAGCTGCCCTCTAATACTACTAAGTATGAGCAGTGGGTCACCATCAATGGCCGTAGAGGGGAGGCTCTGAGAGACACAGGAGCCAGCATGACTATGGTAAGGAGTCAGCTGGTGTCTCCAGAGCAGGTCATCCCAGATGTACTCCATCCCGCCGTAATGGCTGACGGCAGATTGGGCCACTACCCTGTGGCTGAGGTTCCCTTTGAGTGGGGAGGGGTTGCAGGTCCACTTCGAGTTGCCGTAAGCCCTGCCGTGCCTGTTGACTGCCTGTTAGGGAATGATATGGAGCACAATGCTTGGAGGAGGGTGGAGTACCAGACTCACTCTGCGATGCTGGGACCCCCTGACTGGACTTGTGTCAGCACAAGGTCCGCGACTGCCCGAAGGGGGAGTTCACTGACGCTGGAGCCTGGAACAATGGCCCAGCCGGCTGCCAGAGAGGAGAAGGACAAGAGGCCGGAGGACCCTGCCTCGACATCTCCACCTCGTGAGACAGCTGGACCACCTGCGGAGGTGGATCTGGAGTCCACAGGGGAGAATGTTGCTTCCCTGGAGAACCTACCCATCCCTACTGAGTGGCATGTGGAGGGAGGTCCTTCCCGGGAAGAGTTCTGCAAAGCTCAGAAAGAGTGTCCTACTCTCGAGGGGCTGCGGCAACAGGCCAACGCCCAGGCAGCGGGAAACATTGAAGGGAGCTACCAGATTTACTGGGAGGATGGACTCCTCTACAGTGAGCCCAAGGCACCTGGCCACGGTTCAGCCAGAGCCTTGGTGGTCCCTCAATGCTTTAGAGCCTTTCTACTGGAACTGGCTCATGAGATACCATTGGCAGGACACCTAGGACAGGACAAGACCTTTGCCCGGCTTGTCCCCCATTTCTACTGGCCTCGAATGAAAGTGGCGTCGGATACATATTGTCGGACGTGTGTGTCTTGCCAAGCCAGTGGGAAAACTGGGGTGAAGCTAAAAGCTCCCCTGGAACCACTACCTGTCGTTAGCACCCCCTTTGAGAGGGTGGGCATCGACATTGTAGGGCCATTGGATCCACCAACTTCAGCTGGACACCGGTTCATACTGGTTTTGGTGGATCATGCCACACGGTACCCAGAGGCAATACCTCTGAGGACCATCACTGCACCTGCAGTGGCAAGGGCCCTGATGGGGATCTTCACCAGAGTGGGTTTCCCCAAGGAGGTCGTTTCCGACAGGGGGACTAACATCCTTTCAGCATACATGCGGGCTATGTACCTAGCCCCTGGTATAACGAGTCTTTGGCAGAATTGAAAAGATCCTGCCGTAAGACAGAGAGGGAATGGAGACGCTCATATGACCCGGCCCAGAAAATCCGGTATTTCACTGAGTTAAAGTTTTATCACAGAGCTATATGCAGAGCTAGAGCTGCATTTTATGCCCAGGAATTTGCCACCAGTACCAACCGCTCAAAACTGATTTTTAAGGTACTGAAGGACCTAATGAAAAATAGATCCTCAGCAGAGGCGATTTGCACAGACTCACACTGTGATAAACTGGCCTCTTTTTTTGTGGAGAAAGTGGAAAAAATATATCACGGGTTCGACACACTCCACCAGGATCGAGAAGCCACTGTCTCTGATACATTGGATCATGAGCCTCTGGCTATCTTACCTGAATTGTCGGTTGAGGCTTTTGACAGACTCAGCCTCAGGGTCAAATCAGGTTCCCCGGCGGACCCGCTGAAGCCTGCCTTCATTAATACACTCTCCCCGCTGTGTCGTAATCCCATACTGGATCTCATTAATATGTCCCTGTCTTCTGGAACTGTACCCGCGGCCTGGAAGCAGGCAGTGGTTACCCCCATATTAAAAAAAGCAAATTCTGACCCCCGACTGCCAGAAAATTACCGACCTATCTCCCTGTTGCCGTGGATTGCCAAGGTAACAGAAGCGCATGTCAACTCGGTTCTGTCCGAGCATCTGGCTTGCAACCAGATCTTGGACCCCAGCCAGAATGGATTTAGGTCAGGACACAGTACCGAGACGGCACTACTTTACATCTTGGAACATCTTCGCCAGGTACTTGACATGGGTCATACCGCAGCGCTTATATTATTAGATTTAAGCGCTGCTTTCGATACTGTGTCCCACCAAATACTTATCCAGCGCTTACAGGAGGCGGGAGTGACGGATGTCGCTCTCCAATGGTTCCGGTCCTTTCTGGCTGATCGTACTTTTAAAGTGGCTATACCACCTGGCCAATCCACTACTTACCCCCTGAAGACGGGGGTTCCTCAGGGATCTTCACTGAGCCCGACTATATTTAATCTCTATGTGAAACCGTTGGCTGGTGTCGTCAAACAGTGGGGCCTTACGATGGCCTCATATGCGGACGACACACAGCTAGCGGTGACACTTAGCGGAGACCCCGAGGTAGCAGCTTCGAGATTCCGTGCGGGTCTCTTGGCAGTAGCAAGCTGGCTTCGCACCAACTGCCTCCAGTTGAATGCCACCAAAACGGAGGTATTGGTTCTTGGGAAGCAAGCTGAGCTATGGGGTAATCAGTGGTGGCCGTCAGAGCTTGGTGTCACACCTATTCCAGTGGCTGGAGTGAGAAATCTAGGAGTCTGGGTAGACTCTGCACTTTCCTTCAAGGACCACACCATGAAGGTGGCTGCCACATGTTATGGAATACTGCGTGGTATTAGGCCAGTCTTGAAGTACTTTGATCCCCCTACCAGACAGCTCGTAGTTCAGGCCTCAATACTATCTAGGCTGGACTACGGTAGCTCACTGTTGTTAGGGGTGAATCAAGCGGAGGCCTCTAGGCTCCAAAGAGTACAAAATGCCGCGGCACGAGCCATTGTGGGCCTTCCCAGACACTGTTCGGTGTCGGGCACCATCATGGCCTTGCATTGGCTCCCGGTCAGACAGCGAATCAAGTTCAAGGCGCTGTGTCTGGCCTTCAAAATTTTGAAAACTTCTTCGCCACCGGCACTTGTTACTCTGCTTACACCCTATGTGCCATCGAGATCTTTAAGATCGGAGGGTCTCCATTTGGCTGTCTGCCCACGCTTCAGGTTGAGCAGGATGGGTGGCCGTTCTTTTAGGGTTCTAGCGGCTGGCCTATGGAACTCGCTACCAGTCCACATTCGTGCTCTTGAGGATATGTTTGCCTTCAGGCAGGCCATTAAAACTTTCCTCTTTCCAGTTTCTGGCTAATCTTTTTAGTGTGTTATGTTATAGCATCTGTCAAAGCGCCAGGACGCCCCTTTGCTGGGGCAGCTGTGCGCTCTAGAAATTTTAATAACATAACATAACATAACATAACATGTGGAAGGAGTGCGGCGTTACCTATCGGTTTACCACTCCTTATCACCCACAAACCAATGGTCTTGTGGAAAGGTTTAACAAAACCTTGAAAGGTATGATACGGAGTCTACCTGGGAGCCTACGGAGGAAATGGGACATCCTCCTACCCTGTCTCTTGTTTTCCTACAGGGATGTGCCACAGAAGGGAGTGGGCTTCAGCCCCTTCGAACTTTTGTATGGGCACCCTGTAAGGGGACCTCTCAGCCTGGTGAAAGACGGATGGGAACAGACTCCCAGGAAGCTTCCCCAGGACGTGGTGAGCTACATGCTGGCCTTCCGGAGCCAAATGGCTAAGTTGTGGAAGCAGGCTTCAGACAACTTGGAGGCCAGCCAAGCAGTTATGAAAGAGTGGTATGACCACAACGCTCACCCAGTGGAACTGGAGCCTGGACAGAAAGTGTGGGTAATGGAACCTGGAGAGCTAAATGCCCTCCAGGACCGTTGGACAGGCCCCTTTGAGGTTTTGGAGAAAAAGGGGAAGTCCACCTATTTGGTGGATCTTAAGACCCCGAGGCAGCCCCTCAGGGTGCTGCATGCCAATCGTCTCAAGCCACATCATGAGAGGCCCGAGGTTGTCTTAATGCTGGTAACCGATGGAGCAGAGGAAGAAGAAAGTGAACCTCTCCTTGATCTTCTCTCGTACAAAGAAAAAGATGGGTCAGTGGAAGGAGTGATTTTCTCGCCATCCCTGACTTCTGAACAACAAAGTGATTGCCGCCAGATCCTGGAGCAATTTTCTCCTCTGTTCTCCCTTGTCCCAGGTAGGACCCACCTGTGTACCCATGACGTGGACACAGGAGACAGCCCACCTGTGAAATCTAAAATCTACCGGCTGTCGGACAAGGTGAAGGCCAACATCAAAAGTGAAGTCGCCAAGATGCTGGAGTTAGGGGTGATTGAACCTTCTGGTAGCCCTTGGTCTAGCCCGGTGGTTTTGGTACCAAAAGCTGCCCCACCAGGCACCACACCTGAATTGAGATTCTGTGTGGACTACCGAGGCTTGAATTCAGTAACCAAAACTGACGCACATCCCATCCCACGGGCGGATGAGCTTATTGACCGGCTGGGAGCTGCTCAATACTTAAGTACCTTTGACCTAACTTCAGGGTACTGGCAGATTTCCCTTACTGAGGAGGCGAAGGAAAGGTCAGCCTTCTCTACACCTCAGGGACACTACCAATTTCGTGTGATGCCCTTTGGGCTCAAGAATGCCCCTGCCACTTTTCAGCGGCTGGTGAACAGGGTCCTTTCAGGAATGGAAGCTTTTTCTGCTGCATACCTGGACGACATTGCTGTCTTCAGTAGCAGCTGGGAGGACCATTTGCAGCACCTGCAAGCTGTTCTTCATGCCCTGCAACAGGCTGGCTTGACCATCAAGGCCAGCAAGTGTCAGATCGGACAGGGGTCGGTGGTGTACCTAGGTCACTTGGTGGGCAGAGGGACGGTGCAGCCCCTCCAGGCAAAGATTGAGGCTATCATCGCCTGGGAGCCCCCCAAGACTCAAACAGAGGTCCGAGCCTTCCTGGGCCTCACTGGATACTACCGTCGCTTCGTGAAGGGGTATGGCACTATTGTGGCCCCCCTCACTGAACTTACTTCCAAGAAGCAACCCCGACGGGTAGTCTGGACAGAGGCTTACCAGCGAGCCTTCATGACCTTGAAACAAGCATTGTGTTCCGCTCCCATTCTCAAGGCCCCTAATTTTGCTAGAGAATTCATTGTCCAAACAGATGCGTCAGAACATGGCATTGGGGCAGTGTTATCGCAGCTAAATGATGAGGGCTTGGATCAACCCGTGGTCTTCCTGTCCAGAAGGCTACTCCCCAGGGAAAGGAGGTGGAGTACAATTGAGAGAGAAGCCTTTGCGGTGGTTTGGGCTCTGAAGAAGCTGCGACCATACCTGTTTGGTTCGCACTTCCTAGTTCAGACTGACCATCGCCCCCTTCGTTGGCTGATGCAAATGAAGGGGGAGAATCCCAAGTTGTTAAGGTGGTCCATCTCCCTACAGGGAATGGACTTTAGGGTGGAACACCGACCTGGGGCGGACCATGCCAACGCAGACGGTCTATCCATGTATTTCCGCCTTAGTGATGAGGACTCCCAAGGGGTTGGGTAGTTCTCCCCACTTTCAGCTGGGGGGGACGCGTGTTAGACCTGTCTGCTTCTGGAGAGACTCTAACCATTATTATTTATTTTTGTCCCCCTTAGCCTCCCAGAGTTTCTATTTTTATTTTTACATATGTCCATCAGGAATTTTTTAATGCTGTCAGGGGGCTAGGTGTTCCTTGGCGATGACGCCATTTTTCCCTCATAACCTGTGAGGCCTAGTCAGCCCCCTTGAAAATCTAGGGATCTCCAGAAACCTAAGATGGTGTCCACCAACTGCCATAACGGACACTACTGGAGGACAGGTCCATAGGATAACATTAGGGAACTTTCTAGAATTGACTAGAGACTTCTGCAGGTCTCAGGCCACCCTATATAAGGCCAGTGACCAGCAGCCATTTTGTGCTGACCCAAGAGTGGAGGAGTGAGGCAGTGGTGAGAGGAGGTGGACACACTGAGAGCAGCTAGTTTGTCTCTGAGGCTGACAGTTTCTTCAGAGGGTTGTTCCCCCTTCAGCCTCTGACCAATCCCTCCCAATACAACAATTGCTGAGAAGAACAGCCATCTGAGTGTGAAGGGAGACTCTTCTCAACCTGCACCCCAGTGGAAGCTGACAGGATACTCTGTCTGAAGATCATTCCCACATCCCCTGCCCAGCGCTGCACCTACCAGTGTGACGAAACAGCTGTGGACCCCTTGACGTGCCCTGGTGAGGTCGGGGAACCGTGAAGCCTGTTGTGACCTGATGAGCGAGGGCGCCGTGTGTGCACATCCTTCCTGTGAGGCCGGAGTGAAAAGTGTCTGAGGAGAAGCAGCGGCGCTGCTCCGATCGGCGTCGGGACCCCGGGGGCACCGGCCGCGTCAATTGAGGAGGTAGGCGCTTCCGCGCATGACCGGCGTGTAAACGCTTCTGTGGAGGCAGGAGGGGCCTAGGATCGGGCAGGCCCAGGAGAAACAGAGCAGCGTCTCCGTGGAGAACAGCGTCCTTCCTGGGAGCCGGCGCGCAGAGGCGGAAGAAGAGCGAGCGCTTCCGCGCATGCCCAGCGGAGTAGTGCCGCCTGAGGTGAGCCGATCGCGTCGGAGCTTCAGGTAGCCGTTCCCCCATCCTGAGGAGGCAGAAGCGCCACAGCGGACGTTTTAGTAAAGAGCCTTGTCCAGGGAAGCCTCCCTCGACCTTTCACAACAGCCGACTGCTGCCAGGCTTCAGCGCGAGTGAGGGAAACACTCGCAACACGCCCAGAATCCTGCAAGTAAGCCGGGTAGTGTGGGGACGGGAGGCAGCAGCACCGGGTGAGGAAACAAGACAGTGGGGCTACGTCTAGGACCATAAACTGAACTGTCCAGGGAAGCCTGACTGGAGAAAGCGGGCTAGTGTACTGCCTAATTCTAACTAAAATAACCCGTAAGTGGCACGGAGGAAAGAGAAGGAAGTTGTGTAGGGAATCACAGGGTTCCTGGGTAAACACCCTTGCAGTTTCTTGATAATTGAAGAAGTAGATCCCCTACTAGATAGGTGTGCCTTTAAATTAGAGTGAGAGGTACCTTGCTAATATTATTGTGTCTCCCCCTTTTAGTCACATCACTGGTGGGTAATGCTGTGACGATCTACAACAAGGTCTTTCTGTTGAGTTGAGCAGTGCTTAGGAGCTGTGGGGTAATGTACCTGCTACTGAGTCTTTAAAAACGTATTGCACTGACAGACTGCATCTTCCTTTCTGTAGATTTATTGGTGGAGTATTGTGACATTGTGTATTAACGTGAAGTAACCTTACAGAGTGTGAAGCTAATGGGATTCTCTTAACCAACCAAAGAGTTACCTTTATGCATTACTGAATCGTGGACAAAAGAATGTGGTTTACTGCCCTTTTTCCACAGCAGGAGGAGTGAAAAGTAATTTATCGAAGCAAAAGTGTAATGTTTACTCCTGAAAGAAATTGATGTTGTATCCTGTATGATTGGAATCTAAAGAGACATATTAATTTTATAAAAGGTAACGGTATTTTTCCAAACAGAGGTGTTGTGTCTTTATTTTAGTGGTTCATCACTGAGTTACTGTGAGTGAGACTTGTAAGTACTTAGCCAACGCCTTGAGTTAGCTGTAGACCACTACTGTGCCAAGCTACCATATGTAGGCTTGGGTAATCTAGGTCCAACATTGTCGATCTACTGTTAGGTTGCTGGCGGACCCTGCTTTTGACTTACTACACGTCTGTCTCTGTATTAGGTGTTGGTACAGTGCCTGCTGCAAACTGGACATTAGTGTTCTATGTGCAAGGACACTAGAATTTTAATAGTACTCTCTTCACACACACCAAGCCCTCAGAGGCCAGGTTTAGTGTGGCTAAAGAATTTTGCAATCTTTGAAAAGCCCTGACATATGGCATTTGAGGCCTGTTTAGAGAACGGCAAACCGGTATTGCTGGAAAAGTGAATAGAATTATGCCTGGGAACCCTTACCCTATTGGTTAGTGCGGGCCAGGAGTCATTCTCAAGCACTAGCTAGTGCCAGGCATAAATGTGGCATCTCCAGGGACCTACTTCAGAACACTTTCTGAGCCTGCTGTTGAACAGAAGAGGACTGGACCCATTGCCCGTGACCTGAAAGGACCCCTACATGACTCTACCTGCCCCCCCTGGTACCGCGGACAAACATGTGGACTCCAAGGTTCTGTTAGCAGACCTCCTGGGTGGAGGTGCTACATTCACACCGTAGTGTTGCCATTTACCAAGGTTTCATGGACCCCTTTACATGATAGGAAATAGACCCTAGGCACTTTCTGAACTGTGAAATACAGCAATAATTCGGGTTCAGTAAGCTCATGAGCCCTCTGACCCCGGTGCACTGCACCTGCAGCACAAGTGGAAGCAGGAGAATCGTGGCTATTGTTTTAAAGTAGATTACTAGAGTTTCAGGTACACATTTGAAGGTTACAGAACTGCCCTCATGCGGAAGAGCCGTCGCCCGAGGCAGCCCGCTTCATGCGGTCCCGCAGGAGGCTGAATCTTTCCATGAAGATAGTTTTGCTTTAAGATGATATTTTCCACGTGAAGCTTAGATAAGCCCTTCAGGATTATATTTCATGTCTCCATCTCCAGTGTGGTCCCTTATGTTCCTAATCATCACAAGATGTTTTTTTTTTTTAAGATTTAAGCAAGTGACACATTTTGTGATGAAATCTTTGTTTTTTTGATGAACATTGAGGAAGGATCTCAGGCACTTTGAGGACCAAATGTAAATGTTAGTTCTTTTCCAGCACACATTCTGTGCATTTATAATTATTTTAATAGAGTCTTGAAGGACAAGCTTAGTTTCTATATATTGACCAATCTGAGTTCTGTTCATTACTGTAGAAAAAGTGTGAGAAGGGGAAGCCTTCTCATTTGCTGAACAATGTAAATCTCTCAATGATTCTGGTTCGATTCGTGAATCTGTCCTGGGAGCATCAACTGGTACTCACAACAAGTCAAACCGAACGCTTTGATCCTCCAGTGATCTCCTTCTAGGGCTTGTGCTCACAGGTGAGGTTGCCGGTGGTAATCATATTTAGGGGATGGTGGACACTTGTGCAGAAGCCTTTTCTGCTCTTCCTTCCTAGCAGTTCAGTTATGCTCCTCCTCTGGTTTTTCACCCTGAGTTGTCAGATTTCTGATTAAAACAGGGATTTCCTCTTTTGTCCCTATATTCTGAATCCTCTTCCAGAGATTGCACTATTCTGCACCCTACGGGCCTTTGAAAGAGTCATCAAGGAGATCCTGTCCTACATGGTTTTCTTCGATTGACCTGATTTGCTCTTAGTTACGTTTACAAATGGGTATTTGGGGAAGAAATGGGATGACCGTCTCCTTAGGGGATGAATCGATCATGCAGTATCGAAGACACGTCTTGATTCCAAGTCGATTGTCCATCCACCGGCTGCATCATGCGCAGAGAGTAGGAGCGTGTCCTCGTCTGATATTTCTGAAGTGATAAAGTGGGACTATCATCGCATATTTAGAGTGCAGGACAAGGTTAATTTTAAATCCTTAGAGATGATCTTAGAGCCGAATAACCTGAGTGCTGCTGCTCTGTAGTCCTTCTATTCTAGTGTATTGAATACAGAGGGTTATGTCTATAGCTTACTCTGTGTGCTCTGTAATCGAAGTTTGGTCTACTCCTGTGCACTGTGACGAGGAAGAGGAATACGTGTAATGCCAGCATTACTTCCTGGAGAAAACCAAAAAAGTAATGCGTGAAGTACTTGAAATAATCTCAGGCTCTGGTTATTACTCAGGTCCGCATTCCACTTCATCATTTTTTTTGCCCACCAAGTCAGCTCAGAAAGGAATCAGTCGTATGTAAATCAGCCTTGGTCCTGCTCCAATATAAACAGTTCAACAGTACAGACCAATCTGTCGGCCTGGGCCTCCATGAACCAGAACGCAGGTACCGCCAGACTGGATTCCGCCTATACGGGCCTCCGTAGAGTGAAGCTTGGCTCCAGTGGCACAGTGCTTCTAAAGGTCACTACAACTGCTTAGGGCAACCAAAGTTTTGCAAATGGGCCACCTATGAGGAGTGGACACTCCTCGAATTCAGCACCTTCAGAACTGGGATATTGTATAATTGCTCTAGGATGTAGAAGTAGATCTGTGAAATATTGTTTATAGCTGCTTGTTTGCAGAACAATCATTTTAAAATGAAAGGATGTAAATTGTGTAGAAAATCTGCCTTTTCTGCAATATAACCCCAGATGTTTCGTCTTTTGCGGGGCCTTATATTTTTTCTGGCTTTAGAACTCTGTGCAATGTACTCCTGCTAACCAGCAATAAAGTGCCTTCGCTCCCCCTTTAAACATGGATTTATTGACATTATCAAAATTGGCACATTTAACTTGCCTTTAATTACCTAGTGTATGGTGCCAAAAGTGCACTCAGGGTCTGAAAGTTAAATGCCACAATGGACTGTAGCATGTATTGGGCCCTCCACTGTGGTGGTAAAGCAAACATGCCTTCAGGTCTATCCTGTGCTGCCTGACAGTAACAGTGCAAAACATGCATTGCAACCTGCCAAAATAAACCTTTTTTGACAGCTAAAACCCTACCTTTGAAATATTAGTATGTAAACCTTGTAGCCCACAAGCTAAGCTGCATGGTATTTAAAAGTGGGGCATGTTTAAAGTTAACTTTCCTATGCCCCTACAGTGACAAGGCCCTAAAAACTATATTCACTGTTACAGGCCTAGCTGTCCTATATAGAAAATCAGAGTACAGATACAAAATATACTAATACTGGTTTCAGGAAAGGGACTAGCTAGAAAAATAATGAAATCCACATTTTTAATAGGTATTGAAAATCCAATTCAATGGTGAGGTCGGATGATTTTTAATCAATATCAAGCAAAATTAACTTTTATAAAGGTACCCTTTAAATACCTGAACTGTCAGAAAGCTAATTAGCATAAATCTCTGCCAGCCTGTACCCAGCCTTGAACAGATGTGAAATGAATCCCAGAAGCAAATATGAGGATGACCTCAATGAGCCGAGATTGCTCCCATGGCCTCCCCAGAATATGCAGGGAGGGGGCAAGGGTCATCCTTTTGACACTACAGTGTGAAATCCTGCTTGGCAGGGTGGTTGAACCACATGTAACACTCGGGGAACACTTATAGTGAGAGAACAGGTTGCCAAGACAATTCTTGTCGATCTACTGTTAGGTTGCTGGCGGACCCTGCTTTTGACTTACTACACGTCTGTCTCTGTATTAGGTGTTGGTACAGTGCCTGCTGCAAACTGGACATTAGTGTTCTATGTGCAAGGACACTAGAATTTTAATAGTACTCTCTTCACACACACCAAGCCCTCAGAGGCCAGGTTTAGTGTGGCTAAAGAATTTTGCAATCTTTGAAAAGCCCTGACATATGGCATTTGAGGCCTGTTTAGAGAACGGCAAACCGGTATTGCTGGAAAAGTGAATAGAATTATGCCTGGGAACCCTTACCCTTTTGGTTAGTGCGGGCCAGGAGTCATTCTCAAGCACTAGCTAGTGCCAGGCATAAATGTGGCATCTCCAGGGACCTACTTCAGAACACTTTCTGAGCCTGCTGTTGAACAGAAGAGGACTGGACCCATTGCCCGTGACCTGAAAGGACCCCTACATGACTCTACCTGCCCCCCCTGGTACCGCGGACAAACATGTGGACTCCAAGGTTCTGTTAGCAGACCTCCTGGGTGGAGGTGCTACATTCACACCGTAGTGTTGCCATTTACCAAGGTTTCATGGACCCCTTTACATGATAGGAAATAGACCCTAGGCACTTTCTGAACTGTGAAATACAGCAATATTTCGGGTTCAGTAAGCTCATGAGCCCTCTGACCCCGGTGCACTGCACCTGCAGCACAAGTGGAAGCAGGAGAATCGTGGCTATTGTTTTAAAGTAGATTACTAGAGTTTCAGGTACACATTTGAAGGTTACAGAACTGCCCTCATGCGGAAGAGCCGTTGCCCGAGGCAGCCCGCTTCATGCGGTCCCGCAGGAGGCTGAAGCTTTCCATGAAGATGGTTTTCCTTGAAGATGATATTTTCCACGTGAAGCTTAGACAACCCTTCAGGATTATATTTCATGTTTTTATCTCCAGTGTGGTCCCTTATGGTCCTAATCATCACAAGATGTTTTTTTAAAAGATTTAAGCAAGTGATATATTTTGTGATGAACTCTTTGTTTTTTTTTGATGAACATTGAGAAAGGTTCTCAGGCACTTTGAGGACCAAATGTAAATGTTAGTTCTTTTCCAGCACACATTCTGTGCATTTATAATTATTTGAATTGATCCTTGAAAGACAAACTTGGTTACTATATATTGACTAATCTGAGTTCTGTAGAAAAAGTGTGAAAAGGGGAAGCCTTCTCATCTGCTGAACAATGTAATTCTGTCGAGGAGTCTGGTCTGATTCCTGAATCTGTCTTGGGAGCATCCACTGGTACTCACAACATGTCAAACCGAACGCTTTGATCCTCTAGACATCTCTTTCTAGTGCTTGTGTTCACAGGTGCGCTTGGCGGCTGGGATAACATTTAGGGGATGGTGGACACTTGTGCAGAAGCCTTTTCTGCTCTTCCTTCCTAGCAGTTCAGTTATGCTCCTCCTCTGGTTTTTCACCCTGAGTTGTCAGATCTCTGATTAAAACAGGGGTTTCCTTTTTTGTCCCTATATTCTGAATCCTCTTCCAGAGATTACTCTTCTCTGCACCCTATGGTGCTTTGAAAGAGCCATCAGGGAGTTCCGGTCCTCCATGGTTTTCTTCGATTTGCTCTTAGTTACATTTAAAAATGGGTATTTTGGGAAGAAATGGGATGACCGTCTCCTTAGGGGATGAATCCATCATGCAGTATCGAAGACACGTCTTGGTTTTAAGTCGATTGTCCATCCACCGGCTGCATCATGCGCAGAGAGTAGGAGCGTGTCCTCGTCTGATTTTTGTGAAGTGATAAAGTGGGACTGTCCGCGCATATTGATAGTGTAGGACAAGGTTCATTTTAAATCCTTAGAGATGATCTTAGAGCAGAATAACCTCAGTGCTGCTGCTCTGTAGTCCTTCTATTCTAATATATTGAATACAGAGGGTTATGTCTATAGCTTACTCTGTGTGCTCTGTAAGTTTGGTCTGCTCCTGTGCACTGTGACGAGGAAGAGGAATACGTGTAATGCCAGCATTATTTCCTGGAGAAAACCAAAAAAGGGAAGCGTGAAGTACTTGAAATAATCTCAGTCTCTGGTTATTACTCAGGTCCACATTCCACTTCATCATTTCTTTTGCCCACCATGTCAGCTCAGAAAGGAATCAGCCTTGGTCCTGCTCCAATAGAAACAGTTCAACAGTACAGACCAATCTGTCGGCCTGGGCCCCCATGAACCAGAACACAGGTACCGCCAGACTGGATTCAGCCTATGTGGGCCTCCGTAGAGTGAAGCTTGGTTCCACTGGCACAGTGCTTCTAAAGGTCACTACAACTGCTTAGGGCAACCAAAGTTTTGCAAATGGGCCACCTATAAGGAGTGGACACCCCTTGAATTCAGCGCCTTCAGAATTGGGATATTGCATAATTGCACTAGGATGTAGAAGTGGATCTGTGAAATATAATTTATAGCAGCTTGTTTGCAGAAGATACATTTTAAAATGAAAGGATGTAGATGTGTAGGAAATCTTCCTTTTCTGCAAGGTAACCCCAGATTTTTTGCCTTTTGCTGCGCCCTATATTTTTTCTGGCTTTAGAACTCTGTGCAATGTACTCCTGCTAACCAGCAATAAAGGGCCTTTGTTTGCCCTTTAAACATGGATGTGTTGGCTTTATCCAAATTGGCACAATCAACTTGCTTATAATTACCTAGTGTATGCTGCAGAAAGTGCTGCCAGGGTCTAGAAGTTAAATGCCACTAGTTGACTGTAGCACGTATTGAGCCGTCCACTGTAGTTGTAAGGCAAACATTGCTTCAGGTCTATCCTGTGCTGCCTGATAGTAACAGTGCAAAACATGCACTGCGACCCACCAAAATAAACCTTTTTTGACAGCAAAAACACTCCCTTTTAAATATTAGTATGTAACCCCTATGTAAACCTTGTAGCCCACAAGGTAAGGTGCATGGTATTTAAAAGTGAGACATGTTTAAAATTAATTTTCCTTTGCCCCTACAGTGACCAGGGATAACAACCATATTCACTGTTGTAGGCCTAGCTGTCCTAAATAGAAAATCAGAGTACAGATTAAAATAATGGTACTGTTTTTCAGAAATGGGGCCAGCTAGAAAATAATAAAATCCACATTTTAATAGGTATTGAAAATCCAATTTAATGGTGAGGTTGGGTGCTTTTTAATCCGTGTTAAGCAAAATGTACTTTTATAAAGTTACCCTTTAAATAACTGAACTGTAAGAAAGTGAATTAACATAAATCTCTGCCAGCTCCCAGCCTGTGCCCAGCCTTGAACTGATGTGAAATGACTCCCAGAAGCAAATATTAAGATGACCTGAATGGTCAGAGATTGCTCCCATGGACTCCCCGGAATATGCAAGGAGGAGGTAGTGGGCATCCTTTTGACACTACACTATAAAATCCTGCTTGGCAGGTTGGTTGAACCACATGTAACACTTAGGTAACACTTTAAAGTGAGAGAACATGTTGCCAAGACAATTCTTGTATATCTACTGTTGGGTTGCTGGAGGACCCTGCTTTTTACTTACCAGACATCTGTCTCTGTATTTGTTGTTGGTACAGTGCCTGCTGCACACTGGACATTAGTGTTATATGTGCAAGGACACCAGAATTGCAATAGTACTGTCTCCACACATACCCATCCCTCAGAGCCCAAGTTTAGTGCGACCGAAGAAATTGCCATCTTTGAAAAGCCCTGACATATGGCATTTTGGACATGTTTGGAGAAAGGCAAATGGGTACTGCTGGAAAAGTGAGTAGAATTATCCTTGGGAACCCTTACCCCATCGGTTAGTGTGTGGCCAGGACTCATTCTCAACCACTAGCTAGTTCCAGGCATAAATTTTGCATCTCCAGGAACCTACTTCAGAATACTTTGTGAACCTGCAGATGTACAGAAGAGGACTGGACCCATTGCCTGTGACCTGAAAGGAGCCCTGGTTGACTCTTCCTGCTCCCCCTGGTACCACGGACAAACGTGTGGACTCCAAGGTTAGCGGACCTCCTGGATGGCTAGAGGGAGACAAAAAACTGCACTAAGTCTTTTCCCAGAAGTGTATATATATATATATATATATATATATATATATATATATAAAAAAATACATATATTATATATATGTATATGTGTGTGTTTCAGTGTGTGTGGTGTAAAAATACACTGCAACCCATATATGACATTTAAACTTTTATGCTGTAGGTGCATTTAGGCACAATTTATAATCAACTTATAGGGTAGGCCTTGCGTTCTGATTCCTACTCCCTAACTCCTTCTGAAAGAACAGAACTAACTCAAGGACTCAATGACTGCTGACTCCTGCGGGAACCCAGGGACTGTAGCTGCTCTCCTAGGGTGATGTGGCTGACCTTCTGCATGCCTGCTTCAGGGACACAAAAAAAAACGACTCCTACTCCTGACTTTAATGTGGCCTAATTGACCACAGTAGAATGGACCATACAAGAGATGTAGCTGGAGAGAAACCTGGTGCCCATACATCTGCCCTGGGGAGTTGGGGGCTGCAGGACCGGCCGTGGAAACATTTCCAGCACGTGAGAAAATTTGTGACCTGGGTATTTTTTTCACCTCAGAGGGCAAGGCAAGGTGCTGAGTCTTGTCCAGTGAATTGGCACCCATGGCGTGCAAGAAAACCAGGTTTGTCCCAGTTTGACTCACTAAGAGCATTTTGCAATGCTGAAAACCTCTTCACTGTGACCTCACTGCATAGGGTTCTGGCCTAATTGAGCCCTGTCTCGCTACTGCTTCCTGTCTTGTGCCACTGGATTATGTTTACTACCAAAAAACGGAATAAAGGCTTGATTTTGAGTTTCGCGGACAGGCACTCCATCACAAATGTGACAGAAATTCCATCCACCCTCTCACAAGTGCATCATATCCTAATGGCCTTGCTCTATGGCAGACAGAATATCCACCACATTTGTGACGCAGGACCCGATTCACAGAACTAACTTAAGACAAAATCCTAAACTTACTACCATTTTCGTATTCACTTAAGGCACTTACTCATTTTGGTATTCACAGAAGTTAGGACACTTAACTTTAGGACTCCTAAATGCCTTCTGTTAATACCGAAAGTCTTTAAAATTAGGATTTTTCTCAATTTAGTAGTAGTAAAGTTAGGACTCCTAACTGTAGGACTCCTAAATGCCTTCTGTGAATACAGAAAGTCTTAAAATTAGGATTTTTATCAGTTTAGTAGTAGTAAAGTTGGGAAAAATCCTAATTTTAAGACTTTCGATATTCACAGAAGGCATTTAGGAGTCCTAAAGTTAGGAGTCCTAACTTTACTACTCCTAAATTGAGAAAAATCCTAACTTTAAGACTTTCGGTATTCACAGAAGGCATTTAGGAGTCCTAAAGTTAGGACTCCTAACTTCTATGAATACCGAAATGAGTAAGTGTCTTCTGTGAATACCAAAATGAGTAAGTGTCTTCTGTGAATACCAAAATGAGTAAGTACCTTCTATGAATACGAAAATGGTATTAAGTTTAGGATTTTGTCTTAAGTTAGTTCTGTGAGTCGGGCCCGGAGTGCCCATCCACCGAACTCTAAATCAATCCCTAAGTCTAAAAGTAAAATCTTGGACTGAGATGAAGTAGCAAATCTATCCTACCCAAAAAGCACTAGGGAAGGTTGTGAAATCTACATTTTGTCAAGCTTGGAGCTTTTGATATCAAAGCCAGCAGCTTCAGCAGTGCTCCAAGTATCCAGCTTGCAGGAAACCTCGTCAAATGCAGCATTGGATTTTGTTACCTTGGAAGATTTTGCTTTTTATTTCAGAGACTTAGTCTGAAAGGTAACAATGTTGAGGTTGATTTACAGATGGAGAGTACTCCTTCTGGATGGTGGAGGACATTGCCTCAGTGATCCCGAGGAAGCTCTGCTTACCAAATCTAGTTGCCTGAGGCCTCGAGGAGAACTTTTAACATTGAGAGTAATCTCCATCATGGGTGAAAACAAATAGTATTAAGTAAAATTCAACTAACTAAACATAAAAAAATAAAAAATATTAAAAGAAAGAATATCACTAAAATCTTGTCAAACACAATATATACATTTATTTAAATATATATTCAACATGGATAACGATTACAATTGAATTTTCACAACATATCACGTCAATAATATGAAAAATAAATATCAGTGCAAAAATATTAAGATACATAAATAAAAAATAGTTACACAAAACTTAAAATAAGCATTAAAGTTTAAAACAACTTTAATTTAAAAAGTATAGCAAAATAGACACACATTTATAAACTTGGTTCAGCATATTAAAACACTTATTTCATATGTTTCCTTAATTAATAATTAATAAATACATTGAAAAATAATAAAAATGTATGTTTTAAACAATTTCAATCCTATGTATATTTAACATGACTAAAATAATACAAGTATAAATACTTTTTATCACAAATAATAATTGTTAAATTTTTTCCAAACAGATAATATTCATAAAACATCCATAAAATATTGTTACTAATTTTTATATTTAAGAAAGAAATGAACCAATAATCGGCATTATTTAAATATTTAAAAATATGAATGTTTGAATGCACTTTCTGCCCTAATCCCTTGCCAGCCCAGAAGTAGTTTTTTGCCACTGAAGCAAATTTGAACCTTACCTCTTCTTTTCTCAATCTAGGAGTGCTATGTGAATTGTTAAATACACGCTGTATCCTGCTGAGTACGGTTATTTTCTCTAAAGGGCATGGTTCTGGGTATACGTTTATCAGACGTAGGGTTTACTCCACACGTTTAAAAAGCCTGGGCCACCCTGCTTTAGAAGCTGCCCACCTTTCCACCCCACTGAAAGCACTGCAGCAGATGACTATCTGTGGAGGTTCAGATGGACTCTTGTGCAGCCAGTGTTTATTCTCCAAACCTCTCTATTCCTGGGGATAATCTGATGTCATTGTGTCATTCTTTCTGATAGCAGCACACAAATGGCAAAGCTCTGGTAGTTTGTAAGTATGAGCGGAATTTGCAAATTCGCGGTATGTTAATTTGCGCGAATTCGCGGTCCGCGAAACCTGCAAATAATTTTTTTGGGGTGTTTGCGGGGCTTTTTGCGTGTTTGAGTGGCTTTTTGCATGTTTGCGGGGCTTTTGTGTGTTTGCGGGGCTTTTTGCGTGTTTGCGGGGCTTTTTGCGTGTTCGCAGGATTTTTTCAGCGAGGCTACTGCGAGGTTACCCAAGCGGTCATACATGGGCTAGTTGCATGCTCCCGTTGTGCAATTGCGTGTTCGCGTCCGTTTTTGCATGCTCGCGGACAAAAAGGTCTCGCGACCAAGCAAAAAAATCTGCAAGCTTGCGAATTTTTTGACAAATTCGCGCGATTTGCGGAACGCGAATTTGTAAAAAATTTGCAAATTCCTCTAACGGAACGGATTTTACGCCCGTGCTTAGTAGTTTGTTTTTTAGGTTCTGTTTTTTCTGTGTCTATGTTGGTATTTTCATTGTGATTTTAGTTTTAGCCTCCAGTGGCAATTTTGAATCACAGCTGCTTCACTCTAGTCTTATATTCCTGTTTCTCTGTTTTAATAAGTCTTTCTTGATTTCAGGTGCCCTTGGTGAGACAGCTCTCCATGTTGCTGTGCAGTACAATAACTTGGTGGCCGCGGTGACCCTCTTGGACGCAGCCCCTGCCCTCCTCAATAAGCCAATGACATCAAAGTCACATGAAGGTGAGTGCAGTAAGGGATGGTTCCTGAGTTTATAGCCACCGCCAGAATGATTCAAGAAAAGGGGCTGGAGAAACATGAATGGGAATAATGCAATAACTTACCACCCCACACTCCTTGGATAATAAATGTATTGCATGCACAACTAGATCACATGATATCATGTATGAAGTGTGGGCACGGATGGAATATGTCTCCTACATCTGCACCTCAGCTCATGATGACTGTGTTGAACAGAAGCCTGCCTAGGTTTTGTATGATGAGTTGTGTGTGACAGGAAGTCTCATTTATAGAAACTGTAGCCTATTAAACAAAGACTAGTTAAACATAATAATTTAATTATATTTGTCAGTGACTGAACCTCTTCCTTATTATGTATGCAGACTATTAAGTGGAGAAATAATGTACTATTTCCCGAAGTATGTCAGCAAATCCTGATTATTACATTTGTCTTGTGTTCCTCGTTTGAGTGGTTATTTCCTGAAGTGCTACCTCCTACCCACAGGTGAGACAGGATAGACGCTGAGGCAAATGCTGATTACAGGTGTTGCCTATATGCGCTAGTCTATCAGACTGATTTGCCCTCTGCTACAAAAGGTGCATGAACAACACCCACTTATACTCATATTGGCATGAAGAAGACTAAACAAGAGGGTTTAAAGATTGAAAGATCAAAGATTGAAAGATCAAAACATGTTGCTTTACACTTGTAGTCCAGTTGGAAAAGTACAACCAAAGGAAAACTCATTTATCAACACTGATGGAAGTACTTTGAGCTTTAAATTGATGCTGAACACAAGGAGGTATGTTTGAGTAAGGTGACCAAGAAAAGATCTGTGAAGAGTTACGATCTATGCAGAAGGGACAATCACCCAACCCAAATGGTTTGTCATCAGACTACTTGCATGTGTTCAGGAGTGAATTGTGCTATTACTTCATATCTACAATCTATAAAAATAAAAAAGTGAACTTATTGTGAAAGGGAAAGAGTCAGTCAACGAGAAGGGAAGAGCAGTTTAGCATTCTGGTCCTATTCCTTGAATTAAAAAGTGCCTTTTAAGATGAAGCCATGGTATAATTATTCCGGTATAATTTTAAAAAGTTCACAGACAGCAAGTAGTATCTTAAAATAAAACAATTACATTCTAAAAAAATTGTGGACACATTTATAATCAGACCATATCATCTATTATCCAGAGTAAATCTAACTTTACAGACCTGACAGATTTAATTTATTGGAGCAAAGCATTCAACAGATCTTTAGTACTTCTCCAATGAAATTTACTTTTCCTATGCACCCTACTAATGGTTTCCCTACACTCCATTTAGGTTCAATTAATAGAGTTCTGCATCCCGAAAGACAAGCACAGCTAAATAATGTGTTCCATAGATCCTAGGTTAGATTGACAATGCTTGTTATTCCTTCAGTGTTTCCCTCCTACTCCTTTGACCATTGACACGTTGACTGACACAACCATCCAAGCTAAGCAGATGGATTCTGAACCTTCACTCGAACTGGATAGACACCTTCTGGAGAACCTTAATCCTGCTATCATGTACCCACAACATTACATAGTAGGGCTTTGACTGCAGACATTACTCTTCAAATCAATTTTTTAATGAAAGATAAATCTGTCCATTAAATAACATTATTCTGACTTCCATCATGAAAGAGAGCTCAACCTAAAATGTGAACATCAACACTGCAAAGGAATTCAATAATGTTAATTGTGAGGATCTGAAAACAATAGTGTCAGGTTATTTTGGAGAAACTTTTCTGCCTACGTATAAAGGCCGTCCTCATGTGTGGGTTCCAGAGTCAGAGTTGTGGTTAACAGCCTACTGCTTTCACACAGGTAATGCACAAAAGTGTATCCAATCAGGGCTACACACGGCTATCTCATTATTGTTCACTTTAGCTACTGGAATTCTTTCTTATTAACTCTTTTATGTTGCTTGTTCCTTTGTTTCATTTACATTCTTGCAAAATATTTACAATTATATACTTATGTGTGGCTGCACAGAAGCTTCCTTTCCATTTCCTGTGAATAAAAGGAGTCTTTGAGCAGACTGATGTATGTTGAACGTGCCAATGCTTTGGCTCTGTGGTTTCAATATCACCAACATATCAGACGTATGTATGAAATCTTATGGTAACCACTTGTACTTTTATATTTGTGGTACACTTTGTTCACCCTACAGTTGTTTTTCCCACTGGAAGTGTCTCCCTGTGAGCTTTCTCAAGGTCATAAAGCCATTGAAGATGCTTCACCATCCAATGCCACAGTTCATCTAGGATGTAAGCAGGCTACTTCCTCTACTTAAAAACATTCTGCCTATCCTAGTGTCTTGGCCAACTGTAGACCAATTACTCTGCTGTCAGCCTTTGCCAAGATTTTGAAGAAATCAATATTTAATCAGCTTTCAAATTATTTGGACTCTAAAGAGCTTCTGCACCCCAGTCTCTCTGGCTTTTGCAAGCACCAAAACTGCTCCATTGGAAGTCTTTGAACATGTTGAATGTTCGTTGAGCTACGGGAGAAAGCTGGCAAGTATTTTGTTGTATCTTGCTGTGGCATTTGATACTGTGTCACATAATTTGCTTCTTCAACGTCTGCAGTCCTTTGGACTCGGCGACTACTGTTGGTGTAAATCCTTTCGTAAGAGTGGAGGTCAATTGGTGCAGCTAGTCCCTTTGTCCTCAGGCGCAAAGTCTCTTTCAATAGGGGTGCCCCAGGGCATGCGTTGAGCCCTACCCTTTTTAATATCTCTCTGGTGTCTTTTTGGCAAATCCGATGGTGGCTTTTGGAGCTACAGTGATCTCCTATGTGAACGACACACAAATTCTATAACCCACTTTAATAGGGAGTGGATGTGGGTTGCGGTGTATTTAAGGCTTGTCTTAATGCAGTCTTTGAATGAATGTATCACAAGCACCTGTTGTGTAACACAGACAAGACAGAGATCCTTCTATTTGGGCCATTTCATCTTGATAGGTGGTATGACTGATCGCCGAACAGAGCCGTGTCTCCGCCTTCACCTTCAGCAGTATTTAAAAATCTTGAGGTGAAGTTTAACCGTCATTTATCTTCTCAGCTACGAATGTCTGCACTGGGGGAACCTACTTTGGTCTGTTTCAGGCATTAAATAAATCTTCACTTTCTTCCTTTAACTGCCAGGAAGACAGTTGCCTGTGCCTTAATTATGGCGATGTTTTATATCTGGGCATTCTGGATTAGTTGATTAAGAGACTCAAGATTGTGCAGAATACGGCTTCTCAGCTTATTCTAAAACTTCCCTTTAGAGCATCGGTATCTCCTTATTTGAAATGTCTTCACTGGCTACCGGTAAAGAAGCAAATTCTCTACAAGGTTCTGGTGCTGACTCACAGGGCTTTGTTTTAGGTCAGGGCCTCAATGTTTGCTTCTGTCCGAGAGCTGCGCTCATCTCATGAAGGCCTTGGCTGTGGCTCAAAGGGAAAGACAAGTCAGAGTGAGCGGTCACTCTTTCTCTTCTTTGATTGCTCTTGCTTGGAAAAAGCTCCAATTTGAGCTTTGTACCCTAACTACAGAGTCTTTGTTTAGGAAAAAGCTCATTTTGTTCAAGTATAATTAATCATCTCTGATTCATTAGTATTAGGACCAGGATACTCCTCTGGGTAAACGTCGTATACAACGCGGTGTTTACACAGCATGACCTTTACCACGCTGCCATTACAACGCAAGTCATTACTACGACTTGCGCTGGATGGCGCTGTTGGTTAAGGAATATTGTAATTTTATATTCCAACACCTTCCCTACTGTTACGTGGACTGGTGTTGGAATATAAAATTATAATAATCCTCAATCCACGCCCTCCAATTGTAACGACTTACGTTGTAAAATCCGCGATGTAAAGTACAGTGATCAAAATGATCGCGTTGTACTGTCATACATCCCTCCTCTGAGCAGCTGTACGCTTCATAAGACCATGATCATTCATTCATTCAATCAATCAATTATATACAGTGGAGTGAGTGTGTGTGCGCTGACTAACAATTTATATTCCATACATTTAATAGATATAGATGTATTTTGGCTCTGAGTTTTGATTGTCTTAAGTAATGTAGCCTGTGATAAGGTTTCCTTTTAGAGGCATGCACGTAAGTGATCTCTGTGCATATTGTCCCTTTCAGCTTATACATATACCTATCCTACTACAAATGATGAATAAACACTTTGTTTCTATTGCATATTATTTTCATACATGAAGTGCTAGAATACAACAACATTTTGTAAGCAGCCTTGAAAAAGAAGTTCTAGACTGCGAAACATGTATTTGGCGTTTATGAAGTTTTTTGCCTGGATTGAAATCCGAACACATTAAATTCATTCAAGAAATAACATTTGGGAACATTTGATGAATTTGAAGATTGTCAAACACTTTGATTTACTAGCTATTATTTGATTTGTACTGGAGTGCCTCTCCTGCGTTACGCCAGATGGAGGTGTGGAGCTACTGCATCCACCTTCATCAGTAGTTGTGTGCCATCAACATATATGAACAATTGAATCAGAGATGCCCGGGGACTATGTGGATGAGATAAGATGAGCTCCTGCATGCAAGATTATTAACAGCAGTCTACTTTTTGGCAGCCTTTTTGACAAAGCATTGTGTTCCTGTATATTAATCCTCACACTTTCTTCTTATACACAGTCGCACTCTTGGTTTGCTGTAGTTATTGTTAATGTATTGAATGTTTAATTTGTGGCTTTCAGGTCTGACTGCCCTCCACATTGCTGTGGTGAACCAGAACGTGAACATGGTAAAGGAGCTTGTTAAAAGAGGAGCAGACGTGTCGACCCAGCGAGCCACAGGAACCTTCTTCAAATATGGGCACCAAAAACGTTTCTATTTTGGTAAACATTTTCAAATCCTATCATTTTTAAAATCTATTCTTTACTTCCTTTCTAAATTTATTGTGTACGTTTTATTGGTCAGTAGTGCCTTACAAGTTCATGGACCACCTTGCCAGGGGTTACAGTGGGTGCAACAACTGGAGACTGCATTGATGTTAACCCAGATGTTCCTCAGCTCTAACTGGAGTAGGGGAAATCACAACTTTGGTGTGGGCAGGAGCCCCCCCTGTTGTATGGCAGTGATCCTTCTCCACTCGACTTTAAAAGACCTTCATGTCATTTTTAGGATCAGAAATACATTTTTCATCCTATATGAATATAACATTGAAGGTTACTAAAAATGGCTTTATTGAATTTTGTTTTATAAACAATATGATCTGGGTATATTCTGTTATTTTAGCCACACAGCTTGTCTTAGTCCAGTACCTATTTGCTTGCATTTCCTACAACTTAAAGACATTGATCCCAAAAGTCTAGAAGGAATTATATTTGAGGGAGTGCTTGCCCATGCAATTATAATCGAGGTGCTTCTCAGTTGTGCTACCTCTGGTGAAAAGGTCCTTTGATTGATTATTCTTGCAATCAAAGTTTACAAAGTACTGTTGTGGGAGTACTGTATATTGCAGGGGTTCCTTTGTGGAGCTTCTCTTTCCAACACCCTGCCTAGCCATTGATAAAAGATTATGATTGGGTGGCCAGCTGCTCTCAGTAAATCCACTCGATCCTTCTATTTTTTGCAGGGGTGATGTACACGTACTGATGATCTTGTTTTATTTTTTAGTGTATTTAGTATGGCATTGCTTTCTTTTTTCTTTGTACTCATAATATTTTCTATTTATACATAAAAGTGGCTTTGGGCACATCGCAGGCATTAGCAGGTGAAGAACACACGTCCTCATTTTCTTTCAGAAAAATCTTAATGGACGATTTGATTTCATCTCAAAACTGTTATTCTCATATTAGTTTGTCATACATTATCCAATTTCTTTGCATGGGTGCTCCCTTGCCATTGCTGTACAAGCATGACGTGAAAAAAGTGTGGGATCTATTTTGAGACTGCTCCTAGATGAGAGGCATCAATCAAAATGTAGTTTGTTCTAGAGAGACTGTGATTGTGGTGCGAATAGAATGTAAAAACCCCTCCCAGATGTACTAAAAAAATCTCAATCTATGTTTCAAGTACTGAGATTTACATAAATTATGAATTTCTCTGTGTGATCTGGATCAACTGAATTTGCAGGATTGTCTAATGCTCAATCCATGGGACGATTACAATCAATCTTGCTAACTTCATCCCAAATTTTCTTATTTAGTGCAACCCAGAATTCCATGATATCTGCGCTTGTTCCATACATAATAATAGAACATATCTCCACCCCTTCAGTCTATAGTCTTGTGACGAGCAATCCATCATCCTTCAGAGTCAATTTTTTTGGGGAGAGATGGTGAGCAGGTAAAGTGTTCCACCCATTGGTTTCTCTTCAAAACATCTTCCTCAATACCAATGTTGGTGTCCAATAAGAAAGACTAAATTTTCCTTACATTTTTGGCAGTATTGTAGAATGTTCCTTCTTTTCAGAAGGTGAATTATCCTTTTTGTATCGGAAACCCCTTTAATTCATTCATAGGGTGTGGGTTAATATGATCATTCGGAAGGACGTTTTTATAACATCATACCAATCACAAGAGTGATGGAAAGATCAATACAAATGAAATCATGTAGTCATGCAACATATGATTTCTATAACATTTTGATGAACACTTTGGCAAAACATGAATTTATTTCTTATCAGTTCAAATATTTCTTGTCAATTTAGTTTCAGACTATGTGTTTGCAAATAGGGTCTTCAGTGATACAGGTTAATAAAAAAGCATTAGTTTACCTAGGCATGTTACCATCAATTTTGAAGGGCCTACAAAAGACATGTACACATGCCTCAATATTTTTTTTACTGTTAAGAATGTCTTGAGCCGGTTAATAGTATCCTAACAATAATTCTGAACAATGCCTATTTTTGATCCTTCCCACACACCATTTGTTGTCTTCTTCATGTGAGCCAGGATTCGTTTTACAGACCTTGTCAAATTTCACATTATTCGGCTTGTGTGGAGATATCCTGTATGCGTTTACAATTTGGAAGCCCCTGGCGAAGGTTAAGCTAAAAGTATGGAGATCTAAGTCTCCAAAAATGATATGTAAGAATTTACACAATCTTCCGCTCCTTCATGTTGGCCAAACATCCTTATATTTCAGATCTTGTTATGATCTTCTATGTTGATGCCCGCCCTTTGCAGAGGAATATTTTCAATCCCAGTCGGATTGACCTGACTTTGCCGCTTTGAATTGGTATACTCAATCACCTGACTCTTAATTTGCCTTCTGCCGCTCCATTTGCTGGCAATTTCCACCTGCATGAGATGTGGGTTGGTGTGTGTGTGTGTTGTGCTGATGCATGTTAAGCCATAAACCGCATCAGAATCATGTCCATTGTTAAATCTGTCACTTTTTTCTATTACATTGGACAGCCAAGGACACTGCATCTGCATTAGCTCTTATGACACTTTTAGTATATTTTGATTTCCCCATGTGTTCTGCCATTTTCAAATAATGAGTATACTGACATCCCAATTCTAGGGATTTCTGTTATTTGGAAACAAAGGTGTATATGGAAACCGCATGTACAATTCTGACATTCAGAGAACCGTGGAGAGTGTGGTTGTAGTTCATAGCGTATATTTTAGTTGATATATCTCCTTATGGTACACTGCAATAACTAATTATAGTGCTGACCCCGTTTACACAGTTTTCCTGCTGCCTGCATCTGGGGGGGGGGGGGTACAGGGACCCCATTTCCCAGCACCACTAAGTGCCGAGCACGCCGCCCACATCATAAGTTTGCGCCAGGAGGCGCTTTAACATTGGCCAGGGCTACCGCAGCGCCAGGGCCAAGGGTGGACCCGTCTGCACCCTTCCGAGACCGGTCAAGACTTTGCTGGGCCCATTCTCTTGGCCTGCCCTAGGTATTTCTTCATCTCATCACTGTAGCGCCACCGTTTTCCGTATTGTGCATCCCTGACTAGCTGCAGCTTCCCCCAGTGGCTGAGGTTAAGGTAGAAAGGTGTTTGGCCTTACCACTTTTAAACCTGCATCTGCATTAATTACGCGGACTGGAGGGGAGTTGCACTTTAAGTTAGTCTGGTTTTATCACTTGTCAAACTCATAACTGAGTCTTCTAAATTTACTAAATCCTCTGAGGAACACTAGAGCAATACCCCACCAGCCAACTAATTACTTTAAACTGCAAAGAACTAGTCTAATTATGGTCATGGGTAAGGTGACAGCAGGCCCTGGGAGGGCCGCAACACGCACCTCCACCTCAGTGGCCACCATAGATTAGTTCCTCCAGCGTGCTGCAGCCGCCCTGAACAAGAAGTTCGAGCTGGTTGATCGGCATCTCTCTAGATCTCCTGTGACTGCCCCACCCATATGCACGCTGACACACCCGTGTCACTGGTCAGCACTGGAGACAATTCCCCCTTTTCTCAGAACAACACTGAGCTGAGCTGCACGATCATAGCGGACATTTTGTTATTCCACAGCCTGATGGCTACCCCTTTCCCCGGCCATCATTATTAACAACCACGGGGTATTGAAGTTAGCTCGACTCAAGGGCAAGTGGCACCGGTGTCTACCCCTAGCAAGCATATGGTAACATCAAAAGTACCCAGGCAAGGGAGCCTATTAACGGTTGAACCGGGTGGTGTCGGGGCAGGGACAGGCACCAAGAGGAAATCACAAACAACGGGGGCAAAGCAAAAAAATCAAAACTTGACTTGCGCCCCACAAAGGCCCTACTATCTCGCCAACATTGTCCAAGGTAGATTTGATGGGTGCACTGGAATCCTTCCAGACAACATTGAAGGGTGTGTTCGACTCAAAACTAGCCCCAATTATCTGTCGTCTGGCATCGATTGAAAAGAGTCTGTCGGACCTTAACTGCCACGCTCCCCCTACTTCAACTGGAGGGCCAGTTGTCTGACCATGGCAAAGCACTCTATCAGATACCTCCCACTTGGACAGCTTTCCCAAAATTTTTAGGGGTCAGCCAAGGCGTGATCAAAAAGGTGTACAAAGTTCCCCAAGGGGTGAGTTCACTACGGGAAGGGAAAGAAAGAAGCCGCTCTCTCTAGGGAAGATAGCAATTAGCAGCAGGGAATCAAGTGAACCCTTAACGGAATAAAGGATGCCTCACACAATTAAAAGGCTGGACAACAGTAGCCATCCGACCTAATGACTGTATTGTGTCATCATTGGCCTCCTGCTCCAACGACAAGCTGGCGGTGCAATGCCTGCCGGGTAGCACGTAGTGCTACTCTTTTGGCGGAGTTCTTTTATTCCTGGCCAATGGGTGCATGCGTGTGAGGGACCTAGGGAGTGCAATTGTGAGCGTGAGTGAGAGTTTAAAATAAGTCAGTAGAGTCCATTAGGACAACTTTAATGGTGTGGCTCACTGCTTAGTTAAAATTGGTAAAGGGAGGGGTAGCGAAGCGCAACAAGAAAGGTAATGTGGCCTCGTTCAACCCTCGCCTATGGTGTGGTCGACATGTTTCATGCCAGTAATGGCAATTCTTCAGGACCTCTAGTAGCTCATCAATTAGTGCAAAGTCTCCACCTAATTGAAGAAACTTTCATATACAACCTCAGCCAAGGCCCCAGGAGACACAAGTATCAGAAAATCATCCGGCACCTACCCAGACTGGAAATCCTAACCCAAGACGCGGATTGACTTTGAAACCCCAGCTCCAGGAAGGGATCCACCAAACAGGGGCACAACCAGAGGGTGGGGAGAAGTCCATACTCTGCGTCTCCCGGTTATTCATTTGCCAGCAGAATCTTCACCTTATGCTGTGGTAAATGGGTACGTGCCAACTCTTGCACAGGGCATGAAGGAGGATTTTCCCCATTAAAGAACAAAGTCCTACACTGGTTATGGTATGATACTTTGCTAGGAATAAGGGTGGAGAAAAATATCAACATGGTGCGAAGAGTGAGTTGGATTAGTAGCTCACACAAATCATACACTGGGGAGTGTGTCATCGTAAATTTCAACAGGCCTCATTTAGCAGAGAGAAACTTGTTTGCAGACCCATATGTCGGCCTCTCTTGTTCCAAGTCGACCATTGTGGCCTTACCACTTGGGTTTTTCTATAAACCAGACCCAGTAGGATGTAACCATAATAACTTTGCCGACATTGTCCCTTTTGATGGCCCTATGCAGAGAACTTTAACCACCAGGGACATTCATTCAAATTTGCCCCCACCCTTGGTCTATCCTGATTGGATGCCCATGCCTCAGCAGGTTCTCGGTTAGCGACCCTTGGAGGTGTTTAATAGATATACCTCCCTGACTACACTGAATGATTGTGATTGACTGGGTTGCTTACCACTGATGGACACAATGAATCTTGCAACACATCAGGACTCTTCAGGGCAAAGCTATGGGGGGTTTGCGGGTATTAGATCATAATGTTATATTATGGAATGTTGCAGGGTTGGCTAACAACTTTTCTGACCTATTGTGGACCGTATATGTGAAACTATTTTCTGTGATTGGTTTGCAAGAAACATGCTTGGTAGATTGTAGTCTATTTTTGGAGGGTTACTAGTTATTTTTGTGTTCCGGCCTCCCCATCTACAGCGGGCAGACCCACGGGTGGTTTGGTTATTTATATTGCAGTAGTTGTAGATTGCCATATACAGGTTCTGCCTCCACCGAGCCCATGCAAATAACCCTTGATGCTAAAAAATGGATTCAACAAATTGTGCCTCAACAACTTTTATAACTCTGTATCAAATCCTAATGGAGAGTGTAACACCACCCTGTTGGGTTCTTTTCTAAGGCAACTCTGTACCGATGAACCTCAAAATTTCACGATTGCAGGGGTCTTTAACATACATCTTTGTGGAGAGTTGAGAGTGTCAAGATTGGCCGACCTACGTTGCCCGCTTGTGAGGGGAATCCGGTTTGAACACTCTGCACAGGGGGATGTTATGAACACCCTCGTAGCTGCAATTGACTTAATGTCCCTTATGGCACTAATTGAACCTCATGGTAAGGCAGCCACTTCTTACAAAGGCAGAGGTGGCGGCACAATGATCGATTATATATTAATTTTGTCGCACTTACAATCCTTCTTTCATGGATTTGTTATACAAGACCGTGCCTTTAGTGACCACAATCCCTTGTGTGCTGAACTTTGTGGGCCATTATTATCACATAAAAGGGGAGTTGAGCAAAAGGGGGCAATGATACCAACAGATGGTAGAAGAAGGCTTAAGTGGACACAGATCGCCCCGGGCGCCTTCTATAAAACGGTTACAGTATCAAGCGCCACCGAACTAAGTATTTGTATCTCACTGCACACATCTCCGGGGGAGGTCATTAACTTTTTCAACACTATTTCTGTTAGAGGAAGTGAGCTCTTAAGCGTTCCAGCACGCAGAATTATGTTCCAGACCCCAATATGGTTTGATTCTTCCTGCTCGCTGGCAGCAAGGAAGTTGCGGGATGCTCTTAACAGGAGCCCTAGAAATCAGACCCTGGTCAGAGCATGTCGCAAAGACTACAATCTGAAATTGGCTAAGCGCAAGTCTGCTCTAAAGGGGGAAGCATTGAGGGAGCTGACTGAGGCAACCACACTCAGAAATAGCTGTAGAGTTTGGAATATTATTAATAGCCCCTTTTTAGAGCACGCAGAAAGCAATGCAATAGGTGCACACATCACCAAGGATGAATGGGTGCTCAATTTTGAAACTATGTGTGAGAGTCCGCCAAAGCTGATCCCTCAGCCAGACCGTGAGGTAGCTACCCCCGCATTGATCTCAGAGGTGGGGGAAGTTGAGGAGAGAATTGCTAGGCTTACAAGCAGTAAGGCTCCAGGAACTGAAGGCATTCTCCCGAACCTCTTTACATCCGACCCCTCTTTCTGGGCCCCGGTACTTGCGGCCGTATTGAATGCGACGGCAAGGACCGGAGGCCCTGAGTCTTGGGCTACATCGACCATTGTGCCAGTTTTTAAAAAGGGTGACCGGGATAGCACACACGGCAACAGACAGATATCGTTATTGGACTCCGTTGTCCAGGTGGTGGGCCGTGTGCTTCTAGATAGGCTGATTAGCTGGGCTGAGGAACATGATATTTTAGCTAACGTAGAGTATGGTTTGCGTCCAGGCAGTTCCACAGTGGCCCAGTGCCTCAACCTCACAATGATTCTCAGTAAATACACGGTTACACACCCCGGCACTACTTATCTAATTTTCATGGACTTAATTTACGCTTTTGATCGTGTTAATAGGACCAAATTGTGGCAGTCCATGAAAGACTTAGAGGTAGACAACAACATCGTCCTCGTCCTAGAAGACCTCCACCGTGCAACCAAGGCCACCGTTAGATTCTCACTTGACCTAGGTGTATCACAGAATTTTTATTTGAAAAGGGGTGTACGCCAATGGAGCATTTTGTCCTCTTTTTCATTCAATGTTCATATTAATGATTTAGATAAAGCCCTTCTAGCAACAGGGGTCACCTTCCCGCACGTAGGCCGACTTGGACTCCCCCTCATATCTAGGACCGCTTGGGGGGTACCAACCCTACTTGATGCCTTTTCCGCCTTTATGGCGGATCGGGACAAATCCAATAACGCCTCAAAGCCCTATGTCATGCAAGTGGGGAGATGCTCAAAATTTTTTCTAGTTCAGGGTAAGTTTGCCCAAGGTTACCCGCACGGACGTTTTTTCATATTTGTGGGTTGTATTAGATGCCCATTTGAAATGGGGCCCACTAAAACAAAGAAAGAAGGGCGACCTGGTGGGGGTGATTGTGGGCATTTTGCTTCTAAGCTGGGAAACAGACCGATAGCAGCACTGCTGAGGATTTATCAAGCGAAGAGTGTAGCGAAAGCCTCCTATGGAAGTGAAATATGGGGACATGTTACCACAGATGATTTACAGGTAACTGAGAATAACTTTCTGAAGTGTTTGTTGGGTGTTTCCGTTGGCCTATCCAACTTTGTGGTACACGCGGAACTAGGGGTGTCTTATTTAAGTGACATCTTGGCACTCCGCCCCACTGGTTAAAAATCTGGTTGAGGGATTATCATTGAGCCGGTCGATCCTAAAAGAGTGTATGACCCTTGGTCATGCACATAGTATACCATGGCTCAGATACATCAAGCGTAGCTTTGAAAGATTAGGAAGAGTTGAATTGGACACCAATCCTGAATTAATCACCAAACAGGATGTGGAGATACCAATGGAGTCCTTTGGGAATTTAAGGAAATTGGAGAGGGAAGAGCTGGACCTACGCAAACCAAGTGTCCGTAAGTTTCTATTGCTAAAGACAACATCATTAGCTGAGCCTTACCTCCTGGGGTTATTAACTAGTTATGAACATTTTTTTTGACCATGTTTCGCATGGATCTTTTTCACCTCCTGCTTGCCAAACCAAGGGGGAGCAATAGAGGGCAGATGTTGGCACCCTGTGGCTGCGACGGAAAGTCTCCACAGGATCTGCTACCATTTGGACTATTTTGTACATTTTATGAGGTTCCCCAGAAGTTTTTTATTGTGCCGATTTTAAAGAGGAAGCATTTTAAACAGGCTCGTCCAGCTCTCCTGAATTTACAGCTGTTGAATGATGAGTGTATCTTATTTGTTCTTTGTTATTTGAAATCTGTGGTGAAGTCTAGGGCTTGCTTTAATTAAACATTAATAACGGTCCCCGTAAGCCCACTTTTAATACACGTACAGTTATCAATTTGGTTGGGGGTTTTAACGCACGAGTCATGATTGTTTGTACCTGTATAGCGCACTTTATCTCAGACTTTTTTTGATTTCCTGGGAAATGAATCGTAACTGATGAATTGTGTCGATTTTACGGTAACTTTTATGTAGTGTTAACTTTTATGGTTTTAAATTCCTGAAACCGAATAAAGTTGAAATTAATTGATTTATTGATAGTGCTGAGCAGTTTCTAATCTGGCAGGCATGCTGAAATAAAGCAAGAGAGATTAATCTTGTACAGTTATTGTAACCAGCTGCCAACTTCTTGTGTATAATGTTGCAACAGCTGAGATATGTGTATCGCTGGAGACCTGTGTGGGGGTTAAATTACTAGTACCTTGTTATTTCACACCAGCTTATTCAATGCTTATATAGCACCAGAGTCTTGAAGACTATGGGCATCATTAGGATGACGGCCCGCCCGCGATCCTGACGGAAAACGGGACTGCGTGCCATATATGAGGCGGTCCCATGGGGGAGATTAGGATGTGCCCGCCACACTGGCGGGCGCATCATGCATTTATAACATTGTGGCGGGCGGTACTTTCAGTAGCACCCGCTGCAATGGTAAAAATGCATGTTGTGCATTTGCATACACAAAGTGGCAGCCACCGGTGCCTGCCTCATTGTGCACCAAAATGCAGGGCCGTCCCATAGGTACCCCCATGTGCAACCCCCCACTACCTGGGGGCCAGTAACGGGCCCCCAATTGTGAACTATGCATGCCTTTCCACAGCGGTAACGCCGCCCACGGAAAGGCTGCTCTCTGTCTGCATACTAAAATGGATGGCGGTGTCTAGCAGACACGGCCACCATATTAAACCCTTTTCCGTCCAGTCGACTCGTCGACCGGGCGGAAAAGCGATGGACGGTCATCCCGTCCGCCGGGGTCCCCGCACCATACTAATGTGGTGGGGGAAATGGGTGGCGGGTGGATAGGATGTAGGGCGGATCACCACCGGCATGCGGGCGGTGGCGATCCGCCCTACATCCTAATGGACCCCAATATGTTCAGCTGCTCCAGGAATCTCATCTATGCCTTTAACAGGTGTATTGCTCCATGGAGATATTTGAGAAGCAATCATCCATGTGGGCACATATATCCCAGAGAGCGAATATCAAATAAAATTAAGTGGTCGCACATATCTTTCGTATTAGCTGTGATTCACTCAAAGGACCAGAGTAATGTGGTTCTTGCGGGATCCTCTAAAAATTAGATTAAGTATGCCATTCTACAAGCCATTTAGGTTGGAAAGTCCGAGGGAGTGTCTAAGGTTCTAAGTGTGTGTTTAAGCAGATTGCAATGGTTGTGGTAGTACTTGATTTTAATGGCTGCCTGGTGTGTTTGCTTCATAGTAATTCACCAATGTTGCATTTTCCCTTTGACATATACACCACGGCTTCACTTACTTTTGTTCTTGCTCTTAGGCTGTGGAATGGAGATAAAGAGGGCTCAGCCCCAGGCCTCATGGTTAGTTGTAAATGATAGTGTAACTTTGATTCCTTTGGAAATTAAGTGGTTAAAGACTTCTGCACACACTTCACACAATCTACTTGAAAGCAGGTAACAGGCCTGCAATGGGTTCCTCTGAAAGGCTTTTTCTTTAGAGGATCTCTCACCAGGGACTGAACTGAATTTCCAGTTCCCAACACATGCAACTGGTGAAAGAGAGCTCCTGATTGTGGCTATATAAATGACAACTTGGTGAGTGGTTCCAGAGACTATCATTGTGGTGGACTGCTGTCCGCACTGCTTTACTCGTTCGGGGAGCTAAAATGAAGACTTCAGGGAGCATTGGTCACACTCGCTCAGAAGTCATGGATTCGAGCTCCACAGCTAATCGGTCAACATCTCGGGCCTTGGCAATGTCCAAGTATCTATTGATTCTATTAAAATGTTTATTGTTCCTATTGTAGTGTGACGAGGAGGGATGTTGGAAAGTGAGCAACCATGATAGTTGAATCTTGTAAGTCACTGCCTTAGAAAGGGTGAAAGTACTGAGAAGCTTCTCTACTTTGGAGTTCGAAGTTGGTCTTACAACACTTACTTGGGGAAAATTCAAAAACAACTGTCATGAAGGAGGATGAAATCAACTAGTAGAGTTTGTTTTTATACTGTGGAGTTTGCTTAGCAAGTGTGAACATACATGGGTATTGAAGTCCTTGTTAAGGATTTGCTGTTTATGTATTTTTATTTGCTGCCAAAGTTGGCAGAATGACAGAGAATGGAGATTAGTTTAAGTTTTCAAGTTAGTAAAATCCCAGCTTTGTTTAATTAACAATGGATCGAACATCTCATCTCCAAACGTATCCACAAAACCCATTTTGGACCCAGAGTCCTTAGATGCCTTCCTCTTACTTCAACCTCTTTGACATTTGTGTCGAGGAGCAAGAAAGCTCAATTTCTGGTTCGAAATTATCATCACTGTCAATGGTGATGGGGGGCTCAGGGCCTTTCTCTTGCCATTCTTTGGTTCCTGAGTCACCAATCTTGTCACCACCTAACGAGCGTGATGAGGGGTGGAGGTATTACTTTTCTTTTCCCCTTTAGGTAGATTTCCTCCTGAAGTCCTCTTTCTTTGAGTCTTACTTGCCCCATCTTGGCCACTAGTAGATGGCTGTGGTTTATTGGAGATGCATTACATTTTTGTATTTATAGTTTCATTAAGGGAACCCAAAACCTTTTCTAGTGCCTTATTAACTAGTTCCTCTAGTTTATCCTCAATATTTAATTGAGGTGAGGGTGCAGACATATTGTTGACAGGGGTACAGTTACCTAAATAATTGGTTTATAATTAAGAAGGTCTAGCTAAATAGCCAGTTTAGTAATGTAAAGTGGATATCCTCAATTTATATTAGATTGCTTTTTTTGTTCTTTTCCTACCTAGCGCGAGGGACGAGTCGAAAAATCAGCTGTTCGTTTGGAAGTGAACAGCTGTCAGGCATTGGAGGATTGAGCTGGTAACTGTCATGTATTGGGGACTGCTGAAATTTCCCAATCATCTAAAATGGTGACCACACACGTATTTAGAGTGTGTGGCTATCTCCTAATGCCCTTTCCTATAATGGGCATTCATGAGCTGTAACCGGGCCTCCTCTTGCGATTGTAATCGCTCCGAGGGCTCGGGCTTGGTCCTGATCCCCAGCTTACCGCTCCGATGGTCTCCCTGCCTTCCTAGCAGGGAGGGCGGGACTCGGAGTATGAGGGGCTTGGTGTGATCGCGGCCGTGAGAGGGCATTGCAGTCCAGTGTGCCAGCGCGAAAGGAGCGCGGGCTGGTGGTGCGCGCTAAAGGCAGTATTACAATCGTTCTAATGGTTTTAAAAGTAAAGAAAAGCATCATTAAGGCCTGATTAAATATCTGAGCGGTAGAGGAAGATTGGGGCAATTCCGGTTGAAGATTGGAGTAATTCCAGTTCAGAATAAAACTGGAGGTTTAATTTGGTTTACGGGGTTTAAAAAGATACACATAAAAAGCTAAAACATACGAAAAGGTTCAATAGAAAAGCGCGGAGTACTATAAGTAGTACTTTTAAGGCTACTTATACCGTATACTTAAACAGCATGCAATAGATAATTAATAATATAAGTGATATAAAAGAGTCTAAGCTCATAAAAGGATAGTACTTATCTTTGTGAGAAGCCACAACAAAGAAAGAAGATGGCTGCTTGTAGGGGGACTTTATACTATATTGGAATGTTCATTGAAGTTCTATATTCTTCAATTGTTGCTGCTGAGCTGTGGCAATAAAAGAGATTTGCATAATGTTAGCCTCTGTGTAATGCCATAAAATCCAAAAACAACTGTCATGAAGGAGGATGAAATCAACTAGTAGAGTTTGTTTTTACACTGTAGAGTTTGCTTAACAAGTGTGAACATGCATGGGTATTAAAGTCTTTGTTAAGGATTTGCTGTTTATGTATTTTTATTTGCTGCCAAAGTTGGCAGAATGACAGAGAAAGGAGATTAGTTTATTTTTCCAAGTTAATAAAATCCCAGTTTTCCATCAATAGCTTCAGGGACAACCTGCATGTCCAACATTCAGTGTCTTCTATCAGCCCCCTTTGTAAACCTTTGTAAAGCCAAAGGAGTTTGGGCACTATAGAACAACTAATAAAATAAGTTGAGTACATGCAATTTTGCACTTGATCTGGGATTCTGTTGATGTAAACTACTATACATCTAGAAGTGAAATACCAGTGAAGAGTAATCACCTGTTCACTGCTGCTTTTTTTTTCATTGTGCGATTTATGAGTCATTATTTATCAGTGTTTACACTCCTACTCTGACATTCTCAATTTGTACTCTTAACTTCCTCTCTGTTCTTAATCTCTAGCCATCTCCAGTCTTTTCCCCACTCCCCCTATTCTTCAGTGCCAATTGTATGCCACCGTTATGCTTCTTAGTTTCTCTTTTGTTTCATGATTCTAGGAGAGCACATACTGTTCTTTGCCGCCTGTGTGGAAAATGAAGAAATTGTACGACTGATTATTGAAAGCGGAGCTAATATTCGAGTACAGGATTCCCTGGGTACGTATTATACAAAGCCACATTTATCATCAGTTGCATAGCAGGGTGTTAGTAAAATGGAAGCTGTTGAATGAATGAATGAATGAATGAATGAATGAATGAATGAATGAATGAATGAATGAATGGGGATTTATACGGCGCGACTTAGCCCAAGGGCATCAAGGCGCCTAACAAAATAGGTATCAAAGTATCAGTCTCGGAGCACCAGGTACATGGTTATAGGTAGGCCTCTCGGAAAAGCAGAGTTTTCAAATCCTTTTGAAAATGTACCAGAGAAGGTTGTCCTAGTAGGGCAGGGGGAAGGGAGTTCCAGAACTTAGGAACCAAGGTGGAAAACGCTCTGCCTCCCCATTTTGCCTTGACAAATCTCGGAACTAGGAAGAGATTTTTGGTAGAGGACCGAAGGGCTCTACCCAGAAGGTAAGGAACCAGAAGAGACCTAATGCCCTCTGGTCCAGAACCGTAAAAAGCCCCATGGGCAAAGCAGAGAAGCTTAAATATGATCCTGGACTGAACAGGAAGCCAATGCAGGTCCCTTCTAACCAAAGAGACTGAGGAGAGCCTAGGAAGATTAATGACCGACTTAGCTACGGCATTCTGGACCATCTGAAGGCGATGGACAAGACTCTTGTTCATACCCGCATACAAAGCGTTGCAATAATCGAGTCTTGACAAGACCAGAGCCACAGTGGCCTGCTTCCTCGCCTCAGGGGAGAGATAAGATCCAATCTTTCTGAGGATCCTGATGATACCACAACAGGTGGAAACAGTCCTACTGACCTGACAGTCAAAGGAAAGAGTGGTATCAATCAGGACCCCCAGATTCTTGGCAGAGTTAGAAGGGAGAGGGCAGTCACCAAGAGAATCCGGCCACCAGTCTTTGGACCAAATGTCCTGGCCACCCCCAAAGACCAAAACCTCCGTTTTTTCTCCATTGACTTTTAGGAAGTTTTGGACCATCCAGCGGGATACTGCCTCCATGCAAGATCTGAAGTTGAGGGCAGCATCATTCACGGACTGTGTTAAGAAGACCTTGATTTGGGTGTCGTCGGCATACGACAGCACCTCAAACCCAAAGGATCTCACTACCCTGGCAAGTGGGGCCACATAGATATTAAACAAGATGGGACTTAAGGAAGATCCTTGAGGGAGCCCACCATGCACAGGTACAGCAGGGGACAGAAAATCTCCTAGCTTCACTCTTTGCTCTTTTTGATGGAGAAAGGAGGTTAGAAGACTGAGGGCGAGGCCCCCCACACCTATCCCCCTAAGCCTAGACACCAGGACAGAGGGGGACAGGGTGTCGAAGGCTGCCGTCAGATCGAGTAGATCCAGCAGACTGATCTGGCCCCTGTCGACCTTCGCGCGAATGTTGTTAATCACCACAGTGAGGGCGGATTCAGTACTGTGAGCTCGTCGGAAGCCATGCTGGGAACTGTCCAGCAGGTTTGAGTCATCAAGAAAGGTGGTGAGATGGTAATTAAGGTGGCACTCCAATATTTTGGCAGGGGCCAGAAGCAGGGAAATAGGTCGAAAATGTTTCAAGACCGCGGGATCCAAAGAGGCTTTCTTCAAGAGGGGCTTAACCACTGCCTGTTTCCAGGAGAGGGAAAAAACACCCTCAGTAATGGCAAGGTTAAGCACATCTAGAAGGGGGGGGCAGAATCCCCTCCCTACAAGATCTCAAGATTTTCAGCGGACATGGATCCAGAGGGGAGCCAGATTTGGTATTATCAAGGAGACGATTTGTCTCTTCTAGAATGAGAAGAGGGAAAGAAAGAAGGCTAGATCTGGGTTCTGCAGGCTCGTACGCTACAGTAGCCGCGGGGATGGAGGGGGAGAGATCTAGTTCCTGATTGAAGAGTTCCAGTGAGCTATAAATATCTGCAATTGTAGCATAAAAAAAGGAAGAGATTTTATTACATAGCTCCTGAGACTCGACAATGGTATCCACCCTCTGAGGGACAGAAAGGGAATCAATGATTTTAAAGAGGTCCCTGGAGGAGTTCAGTGACATAGTCAGACTAAGGAAATATATCCTTTTTTCTTCAATAATGGCTAATTTATATTCCTTTAAAAGGTGTTTATGCCGTTGTTTATTTTCGGTAGACTCCAGGTGGGTGCGCCATAGCCTCTCCTGCCTTCTGCAACCCTGTCTCAGTCGTCTGAGTTTGTCAGAGAACCAGGGTGCAGAGGGACTCTTTCTGGCAGAGTAATGGAGTTTGGCAGGGGCTATAGTATCCACTGCCCTAGTAATGATGTTAAGGAGATCTGCTGCCACTGAATTGGTGGTCTTATTAGGGAGGGGGCTATGACTATTCAGGAACGGGGCAAGTACTTCGTTATTGATGGCCCTAAGATCTCGTCTAAGTTCCCATTTCTTGGAGTTCAAACAAGGAGGGGAATTGTGATTGATTTTACATTCAATAGGGACAGCCAAGTGGTCTGACCAGGACAGACGAATGGGTGAACCAATCATTAACCTAGGGTCATTAGAGAAGACACCATCTAGGATGTGGCCTGCTAAATGAGTGGGACTATTCACAAGTTGAGTCAGGCCGCAAGCACGCAGCGTTTCGATCAAAGACCGAGTGTCACTAGAAGTAACGTTCTCTAAATGAAAATTAAAATCACCCAGGAGAGTGAGATTGGGTCTATCAATGAGAGGTTCTAAAAGCCTCATCAGATCTTGACAAAAGGGAGATCTAGGGCCCGGGGGTCTATAAAATAAAATGCCCGAGAAAGACACAGTAGGGGTGGTATTGATAAAACAATACATAGCCTCAAAAGAATCCACAGGAGAAGAAAGATGTTCAATTCGTCAGATGGAGGAGCCCTTATGTAATATTCCCAGCCCACCTCCTCTTCGTCCAGTTCTATCCAACCTGGTCAGGGCATACCCCATAGGGATAGTCTCTACCAGGTCGGGACCGGAGGAATCCGAGATCCAGGTTTCGGTAATGAAAAACCAGGAGGGCTTCCTCAATGAGACAAAGTCCCTGAAGGCTATGTTATTTTTAATCAATGATCTTGCGTTAATGAGGAAGCCTAATTCTGTCTCAGAGGGAGCAGGTTTAAGAGCTCCGGTATCCGAGGGGGCCATCCTGACATTCCCTTTCTTACGGAGGGCAGGGTGACAAGTACTGCAACATAAATAAGGGAGGACGTCAGGGAGAACAGTGTGATGGCACAATTTCTGGGGGGGGTTTGAGGGACAATAGGGTATGAGTAGAGTACAAGTGACCTGCCTGAGGTATTAAGAAGCGGGCACCAGCCCACCTGGCCCCTGGCGCCGACTCAGCGTGGACAGGCGCAGACGGGCTGGACTTTGGCGCGACTTTGGCGCGCGAATGCTGCGCGCGTCCGCTAGGCGCGGAGAGAGCCATAGAGTTCTAAAAAGGTTTGAGCTTGAGTGTCGTGACCCGCAAAGGCCAATGAGGGCAGAGACAGCAACTGTTTGCTGGCGCCCTCCACAGCAATCGGGAAAACCCGTGGTGGACCGGGGCGCTGGCAGGAAAGGTGTGCGACAGGTAAGAGGTTGAGCAAATGCGCAGAATGCATCTAGATAGAGCATACCTTCATTACATCAATTCTATAGATCATGGGGCACCATGTATTATCGGTGGAATAAGAACATATGGTAAGGGTAAGAGTTAGGTAGTTAGTACAAAATAGTGCAAGAGTAACTTAATTGAATTCTGAAGAAACTCTGAGAGTTCAACTTGTGCAAGCCTGGTGGCCATCTTGGAATATTTTTCTTAAGCTTTATGAAACACTTTCCAAGATGGCTGGCTGCCCATGTGTATGCATACACAATGACTATCTTGGAATGGTAATTTTTTATAATATATACGAACATACATTTTAAGATGTCACTGTGCATGCACATGCAAGTGCATGCGTGCAGGTGTATAGCAACCTTTTTTGAGAGGCTTGCTTCTATTAAGCTTTTTGACACACTCTTACAAGATGGCCACCGATGCATGCATACACATGCCAGCTATCTGGGGGGAAAGGCACTGTCAAAGCCGATAGATGTGATGAGAGGATGTGGTGTTATGGTCAGAGTTGCCAACTTTGACACTGGGGAACCAGGTATCGTCTCAACTTCCTATGATTCTGGGCAAAATATTTTAACTCCCTGTGCCTGAACAAAACATGAATGTGACCTTATGTAATGTAACTGATGCTCATGTATTGTGCCCCAATTATTTTGGGTTGAGTTCACACTGTATAAAATGACAAAAAACAGTTATTTAACTGGTGTTTGTATAAAATGCTCCAATACCTTTGGGTAGAGTTCACCCTATATATAACTGCAAAAAAATACCTATTGTCACAGGGAAGACCTGTTAGATTTGCCGATATTTGAAATGGGTTTTATTGAGCTTTATAAAACACAATTCTAAGGTGGCTGCCTATGTATGCATTTGAAGCAGCAACAGCCACCTGAGGGAAAATTAATTGACAAAGTCAATAGCTATTGCCAATTTTTGGATATTGGTTAACATCTTTAAAGGTGCTATAACGGACACCTTAGTAATCCAAGTGCATTTATTGCTCTTTTTGAGTATTTGCACTAAGTTGAATGTGGGGTATATGAGTGGAGTAATTATTTCTCGTATTTGCACCTAAAACAATAACTTCATTGTATCCTGCCACATGCTATGAGATTGTTGAGTGGTGGAAAGGTGTTGCACAAGAGGTGGATTGGCAGACAGTTTCCCTTTACTCGCTTCCTTTCCTCACAACATAGTGCCTTTAGTTCTTCATTCAAAAGCTCTTGAATGTGTGCCCAGTGTCATTTAGATATCTCTGTGGTCTTTTTCCATGCTTGATGCTTTGTATTGGGAGGTGGGAATTGACAGACAGTTTCACTAGGAGCTCACCCTTACATGGTATTTAAATTCATTCCTTTGAAACCTTGTCCCACCCTGGCACCTCCATAGTAGAAGGGCTTTCCCAGTTTCATTTCATACTGTCCACAAATATATGTGAAGAGAGCACTGTTGTAGTTTGACATTGCAAGACATCTTGCAGTGATGGAACCTGGGCTTGTTAAGCCCCAGAGAGGAGTATGCCAAATATCACGTACCTACCTCACACTTAATGCGACATGCCTATTTTTTATGTCCGATGTTCTCCGCCCTGACTGTGGAGTCTTCACACTAGTAAACCTATGATTAAAATGCAGTTTTGTGCATTCCAAACATAAACTTACACAAAAGTGTAAAGTTACTTTTCTGAATCAGGCCCACTCTATTTATGAATATCTTGCTGTCTCATACTACACTGCTGCTTTCACACTCTTGCAGCTGGCAAGAGCTGAAACCTAAACACAGCTTTTTGCATGATTTAGAACTTCTTTGGATAATATTATAGGGATTGAAGTCCTATATCACTATTACTAATTGGCATTTCCAGCTATTATAAGCATGTCTAGAGATTTTAGGATATGATCTACAGAAACATCCTTTTTGCCAGTAATATATCTAACATCCTGCATCAGAAATATTTCTAATATGTTTGTGGAGGTGTTTTATTGCTACTGGGGCACCTTACAAGAGGTCTGCTAGCAGAAAGGACATATCTGTACTGCCTCAGGGAGAGAAAGATGCCCGGGAACCAGGAGACTCCATGTGTTGCAAGGATTACTGTTAAATCTGAAACTATTTAAACTATGATTTGTCCATATTCCAAGCCAGACATCCCCCTGGTGCTGGTGACTGAAAGATTTCCTCCATTGATACCCAACAGGGAACACCGTTCTCCATGTCCTGACTTTACAGCCCTACAAAATCTTTGCGTGCCAGATCTATGACCTCATTCAATCTTACGACAAGTGGTGCCTGGACCAGACGTTGAACCACAAGGGCCTTACTCCATTCAAGATGGCTGCTTATGAGGGTAACACTGTGGTGAGTATGCAAATGTGCTCATTTGCATTATTAACAAATACAGCAATAATGCTCAATGATTGAATAGGATAATTCATTTGTCCAATTAAAATGTAGGGTACGTAGGAGCAGTTTTCAATATTTCTTACTGACGCGTATCCTTGATATTTTCACCGAAATTAGTTCTCTTTCTTGTCTCTGTAATGGCTAATGAATGAATAAATGTATACCATTGTATATTGGGAATTGACGACTAACTTAAATCTATGTGACGTTAGGTGGATCAGAAGGATGCTAATGTTTCGTGTCATTTCTGGATCATCTCTCACTGTGACCTCCCTTTTTGTTCAGATGTTCCAGCACCTGATACAGAAGAGGAAGCAGGTGCCGTGGACTTTGGGCCCCATCACATGCACCCTGTATGACCTCACAGAAATTGACCTGTGGGGGGAGCATCAGTCGGTCTTGGAGCTTGTCACATCCTCAAAAAAGAAAGAGGTACCCTGGCTTTAAGAATATTATAATCTAATGCATTGTCAGAGTTCAGGTCCTCAGCTGAGGGCTCACCAAGAAAAAAGTTTAAATAATGTCAAATTGTGTACCTCACACTCTGTTTTTGTTGGTTTTACTCATAACTGCTCTTTCAAGATGTCATAATCTTGGTCAGAACCTCAGTTAGAGTGATTCCCTTTATCAGTCAAATGCCACCTTCCTCTCAAGGGTGATGTTCACATATCTTTGACCATTCTCTTAATGAATTTGTAATAAAATAGAGGTAAACATTCTTAGTGTTCCCCCTGCACATGATGCATTATGCTAACCAGCAGTTTCTCATGTGTGTTGTCCATAACCCATAATCTGCATCAACATAGCAGGTTTCGATATTTATGTCACATATGTTACATGTGAAGGGATGCTGAACACAGAGCTGGAGACACCGCTCTCCGCCACTCTGGCAGACACAAATTCTTCAGTATTCCATAAAGCAAGACATCTTCAGTCTTAGTTCGTTGTAAAAAGATTCCTCTCAGAGCATGTCTGAACCAGACCATGTTAAATAGAAAACTGGTCAGCTTTTGGCGACTGGGTGCATCCTAAAAAATCCCAAAGCTATCCACTCTAAGGGGCACATGTACCACCATTTTTAAAGGTCACCAACAGAGATTTGTCCAGTTTGCGACAGCTAAAACGACTTTTGCTGTGTGTCAACAATATTTTGCAAGTCAGAAAATTATCACTGACTCGCAAAATAAGTGCAAGTCACCATTCGGAAGGGGCGGGCCATGGGTGACCCTTCCTAATAACGAGACGTAAGGGGGGACGTAAGATTGTTTTGCAACCAGAACGTGATTGAAAAACAATCTCAGTTTACTGTCAACTTCAAGTAACTGGTAAGCCAGTTCCAAACGGGAAGTGGTCCCCAGGGGACCCCTTCCCCTTTGTGAATGGTAGCTTCTGACTCCTCATAAAAATTAAACTGAAATGTTTAATTTTTCTTCTTAAAATGCATCCCATTTCCCATTTCCCTTAAGGAAAACTGCCTGCATTTTAAAAAAAAACTGATTTATTTAAAAAGCAGTCACATACACGGTGATCTGCTGACCCCAGCAGGCCACCATCCATGTGAGTGATGGCCATTCCCAATGGGTCCCTAATTGCAACCTGCCTCATGAATATTAATGATGCAGGTCCGTTGCGACCCTTTTGGTAATCACAAAGAGTGTTTGAAACATTGTTGTACATCAGTTTTTGCAAGTCCCTAAAAATCGCAATTTGCGGGTCGCAAAGCCTTATGGTTGTGCATGTGGCCCTAAGTATTTTAGTAAGGTGAAGCATTTTCTCATGTATGAACCTGTTTGTATCAACAATAATATCCAAAAGTTTTATGCACCAAAAGAACAAGATGAAACACTCTGCCCATGTTGTGGGGAACGCTAGTACCCTCTCTGCAAAACTGAAGGTCCTCCCTCCTGGTTTTCAGATGGCTGGATCTTCAGTATGTCTGCAATTGGGACTACTCTGTCTCTGTCACTGACATACTCGTCCGACAGCCTGATTCAGAGTGGACAGTCGAATGGCTAGTTTTCACTCTTCCTTACCACCAATAAATACATAGTTGTACGGGACAGTTAAACCTTTAATTGATCCTCACACCATGGGAGACCACATCTACTGTGTGGGGTCATCAGTTTTCGTATTTTCAAAATGAAAACATGTTAAAAGTTAGATTGACAGTACCGTCATTTTGACAAAGCCATCCGTCAAACTTTTAATACACTGACGGGAACCAAAGTGGCGGTGGATCCTGCCAAAGTTAAAAGATGTCTGCTAATCCGTCCGACATCTCTACATCCAGAGTATGGTTACTCTGTTAGGACAATGGAGGATTTTACTCTGTTGCTCCAATGGAGTAATTACTGTACTCTGAAATCTAAATCAGGCCCTGTTGCTTGCCCTTCAACACCCTTGCCCTCTCACTGGTAACTACTGCACTACATGAAAAATCTTTACTCCCAACACTAAGGTCAGACTCCTGCATTACATGTTAGTGCTTAAGCCTGGAGGAGCCCTTGTGTAAATTGAAAGTGTACTCCAGAAGTCCTTTCCATCACAGATGTCTTACTTAGGAGCTCCAGGAATTTCATCTCTCCCAGCCTGGTTGTTTAGTTGTCAGGTTTGGACAGGCACCGGCCAATAAAAGAAGTGACTGAGAAGCTTCCAAGTTCAGGAGGACTCCTCCTTCTCCACAACCTATGCTTTAAATTGTGAAGTGCCCCAGGGATCCTTGTTGAGCCCTACCCTTTTTGATTTGTATGTACACCCACTGGCAGAAATTGTAGAAACTTATGGGCTTGCTCTTGTCTCTTACACGGAGGGCACTCAGACTGTTGTCTCGCTCTCTACAGACATCAAGAACACCCCTCAGCAGCTGAATACATGCATTAGGCATGTTACAAACTGGATGTCAGATAGTCATCCTTACCAAATTGAGACAAAACAGAGGTGATTGTTGTAGGGAACAACGCCTCCTTCTAGAATGAACACAGCTGGCCGAATGAGTGAGGATGCTTCAGCCACCTGTTCCAACTCCTTTGCCATGGTTCCTTTTGTTAGCACACACTATTGGAGTTTTGTATTTGAAGACAGTAGTGCAAACCTCTTCCACTGCTTCACAGAGTACAGATATACTTTCCAAACTGCTTGTAAAACAGTCCACATATACACAATGACACATAATGGCCAAATAGCCATGACTGCAGCAACAGCCTCATAATGTCGACTGTGGTTGGAAGTGACAACTAGCAGAAATGTGTTGCCGGTATGTTTCTGTCTAGACATAGAAAACAGACATTCAGCTCTCTAAATAGAGTAATGGGGTCTGATTCACAAAGGTACTTATGTGTGGTAAAGTTGTGAGTATGCAGTCTCTTCACTCCTGGCAAAATCTCTTCACTTGTGGCGAAATCCCATACCTTTACTACAAGTAAGTACCTTTAAGAATGGGGCCCTGAATCTCTCTGTGAGAAACACATCAGAATGGAAGGGTAGCTACCTGCACATACAATGAGTTTCAAACACACATGCATGACGACTAATGTAATTGTTATTATTGTGAGTGTTCCCCTCACAAATATGTCATCCATGCCTCATCTTTGCAAGGGTATCCAAAAAGTGATTGTAGGAATGATTTGATTTAAATCTAAGTCACTGGTAATTACTCGGGACTGCATCCCAGTCCATCATTATTTTCGACACCATGATACCTCCGGTTGGACCCAGATGTATGCGAATCAGTCTTGTCCCTGCTTCAACGTGAACAGGCCAGCCCAAGCTACCAAGCCAGGGCCTCCCTGGACTGGAACACAAGCAACCCAGGAATGGTTTGCCCCAGTCATGGGCTTATCAGCCGGATAAAGCTCGGTTCCAGTGACACAGGATGCACAGGACCCATGTCTGGACATACCGGCCCCACTTAAGATTACATACTAAAGTATACAAAAAAGTGATAGATGGAGTGCTTGAATTAATCTCAGTCGCTGGTAACTACTTGGGGCCGCATCCCAGTCCATAGTTATTTTGCACACCGGGCCACCTCCGCTTCGACCTAGCTATATGCCAATCAATCTTGAGCCTGCTCCAATGGGAACAGTCCAGCCCAATTGCCAAGCCAGGTCATAAGAGGCTTGTGAGAGGCATGATCATAATGAAACATATACCTTCCACAGCAAACCAAAATTCCGATTGAAGTAATGGCACAGCTCATCAAGAAAAGTACACCAATGCTGTATAATATATGCCAGTTCAAATTAAAACATATCTTTCAATTTTTTTTAATGCCGTTTTTCCACTTTAAGAAAAAAATCAATAGAAATACACATGCCTCATGTTATGCAGAAGGTTTTGCTTATGAAGGGGGGCCTTTCTTTCCAGAGTGGATTTTACATTCGCCAAATACTCTCTGCTACATTCTGAAAACAAAGCATCTCGTGCATTTCAATGGAAGCGCTCCTTTGGAAGCACAATAATACTCTAAATAGCCAATAGCTTGATGAGAGGGAAGTATACTCTTCTGAGCAGATTGAAAGATGTGATTGGACAGGAATAAACATGTCCCAGCTACGTAAGAGTGAACGAGAAAAGCTATTCCATGTGCTAGATAACAACATGTGCAATCCTGCAGCAAGAAGGACCCTGATTGGTAGAAGTATACATTAATCCCACACAACTTGTCCTCACAAATCACAACACTGCATGGAATGGACCCAGGGTCAGCCATAATATAAGGTAAGATCAGGCAAAAGCGTAAGGGCTTCAACTAAACACAGTGCAAAATTACTACAGAAGGACCATCACATGAGATTTTGTCAACGTCTTTGAAAGCTTCAGCCATACAAGATCAGATTTTGCACCACTTAAATGTGAACATGCTGGGTGATTAGCAACCTTTATAATGATCAGGGGTAATCATGTGTATTATCCATGAATCAAAACTCCTATTTTGACTAGCAAGGTGATGATTACATGTTCCCTGGTGATTTAGATTCAGATGCAAATAGGAGTTCTTGCCCACATTGAGATTATGAGATTTGCAAACAACCTGCAGTGCTGCAAATTATATATTACTGTTAGAATGTTAGATAAAAGTGCTTCCTCTGCGGTGTATGTGGAGTCCACACTCATATGTCTGCCTACAGTAATTGAATTTTCTTTCATGATCCAAAATGTCTGTCTTCCATGTGATGTGCACCTAGCCACTCACTGCATTTACATCTTTTTTCTTGTCTGGGAATAAGTAAACTATGCTTTCATTGTCTTTCTCCCTTAGGCTAGTCAGATCTTGCACCTGACCCCTGTAAAGGAGCTTGTGAGCTTAAAGTGGCGGCACTATGGACGTCCCTATTTTTGCATCTTGGCTGCCATCTATGTGGCTTATATGGTCTGTGTCTCCATGTGTTGTGTTAATCGACCACTAACGCCCATAGCGCTCAATCCCAACAACTCAAAAGACATAACAATCTTCACCCAAAAAAGTCTAGAGGTAAGTTTGTCAAGGGGGTCCGTGGATGCACTAGTGCTCGGTGTGTTGTTTCCACTTCAGGTGCCATTTTTAATATTGTAAATCTCTGTCTCCTATCTATCAATTTCTCCCTTTGGTGACTTACTTTTCCAACATTTGTTTTCCCTCAGAAATCATATGTCAATAGTAGCGACCACCTGAGGCTGGCTGGAGAGATTATCAGTGTCATAGGGGCAATCATCATTCTTCTCCTGAAGGTAAAGGGTCACATTTTGCAGTGGTGAGATGCCCAGAGATGCCTCTGAATGTGTCTCTAATATTTAATATACTTATATACATATATCACCCTTTTCTTAGATTCCAGATCTCTTCCAAATCCGAGATTTTAGGTACTTTGTGCAGGCGGTGCACGGAGGACCTTTCAGTGTTACCAGGTGAGATCATTAGATAGTCTGCCACCTTAAATAGTATTTCCTGTCTTTGTTGTATTACACAATTTCCATAGGTAAAGTGTCTTGTGTATCAAAAGGTTCAAATGGGAACATGTTTCTGCAACACATATTTATGAATGAGTCAGTGTTTTCAGGATGCTGTGAAATGTATGCCTATGTCCTAATACACTATGGACTATTTAGAATTCCATACTTTGGAAACTGTAAAAACAATGAGAAAGATTTGTGTGAAATTGTGGTGTGACCACCTAAACAAATTGCACTGGTGGAAAGTTTTACAAGCAGAAGATATGTCTTCTAGAGTAGCAATTATATCGCAAGTATAAAGTACATATCCCAAAACATTCATTTTCTAGGGTCTGGTCTGCTTTCGTCAGTCTCTGGGATTCAAGGGGAAGCATGTAATCCTTATGACAAGTATTGGCTGCTGCCCGTGAAACCACAGGAGAAACTTACTTCTACAAGCTCACTGAAGTGTCAAGTTCTAGTGTCTAATTTTGGACTCTGACGTTCCAGTGATAGGAAGGTTGTACACTCAAGACCGTGGTACATGGTAGAACATCAGATACAGCTCACACAGGCAAAACATGCAATCATTATATTGCATTCCTAAACTGGGCCAACAGCAAGAGTCTTATCAGAGCATTGCAACCCAAGAGCATTGTCTAATCTGTGTGAGCAGAGGAATTTGCACAATGTCAGCACAGCTCAAGATGGTCATCTAGAGTTTGGCGATGGGGAGCACTGCTGTAAATCAACAGGGTCCCGCCTCACCAAATGCATGACACCGTCGCCTTATTCAGTGATTGGACCAACCTCTGATTTCAAATGGTGTACTCTCAGCCTGCTTCACCTTTTTGAAACCTGTGACCTGAAAGTTCATCACCCACACGACCACCTCTCAATGTGTTGAGTGATGCACTTTCTTATGGCATCTCTTCCAAGACATACATTTCGTGCTTGTGTCCACCTTGTCTTATACAGTGAGGCATTCTGATCCCATGCAAAGACACATGTAGTGAGACACATATCTGTGATCCTGTTCTATCCATTATATGTTTCTCTGGATCAAAGCCCCACTTTGTGGGTTTGTTTCTGAGGGACAATAATAATGCAGAGCTGGCTGTAAGGGCGTGCTAATCCACCAGGCATAATAATTGTGATGCAAGTGCTGCTGCTGTATCGACAGAAGAACTTTAATCAAAAACTGGCTTATGCAATCGGAGCAGTCTAAAATATGGCAACACATCTGCCCCCAGCAGCTGGCACGCGCGCTGTCAGGTTCTAAATTACCCCATTAATATATTTGCACTTTCTGGTGTATTGAGACGCTCACTGTTGTCATCAGTTGTGATCAATTGCCGACCCTGGGAATTTGGGAAGAGGAGCAGATAGAGGGGAGTATGATTGCAGTTTGATGTTTTAGGGCCAGAACACATTGGGCAGCAAGTGCTTCACAGAGGGTTCAGACATGATGCAGGCATGAAGTGGGCCACATTCTGATCAGTCACTGCCAACAATTCTGGACGTATTGCTGGAGAGGACCTCGCTCATTGTGGTTGAGTTTGGCAGCTCTGGGTGTTACCCAGAAATTCAGATAGATGAGACCATGCTCTGTGTCACACCACAGAAAAAGAAAGATCATATCACAGGTAGAAGGCAATGAGTATCTCATGCAGACCCCTTCTTAGGAGTGAACGGTCCTGTGCGTTCTTGAATTCTTTCTTAGTGTACTTGGTTGTCGGGTCAAACTCTAGTTCTTGTTAAATCTCAGGAGGAATGAGAGCAGTTAAGGAGAGCTCCTACAAATCACAAACTTAGGGTTTGGTTTGGGAGGAATAATAAAACTTTGGCCTTAAAAATCCTTGCAAACAAAAGTACTCTGAGCACCACTGGACTTAGGACCTCTTATTCTGGACTGAATAAGGTATATTTCTAAGCATGTCAGGCAGTCTAGCTCCATTTATTTTCAGGTTTCTGCTCCTTCAGGTCCTATTCTTCTGTCTTGGACGACTGCGTGCAAGACGGACACATCTGCTGCATATTGTTAGTCCTTTCCACTATATAGTGGCTTTATATACTAGTACAGTAGATTGGTTAAAATGTGATGTTGAATACCTGGCTCGCAGGGCCAGCTTTTATTCAGCATCTATGGCAGTTGGTCCTAGTCCAACTGGGCAGTGAAATTTACATTTGCTCCCAAAGGTTTGAGGCACTAGTTACAAGAAATTTGTTATGAGTTGTGCAGGATGTGAGGGCTGTGCAAGTTACAGTTCCATAATTGTCCACTGGAATCCAATCACCCTGTTGATGCGATCGACTTTCTCAGGGTAGCAAAGCAGGGCAGTGGAGGTGGTGTGTGCTAGTAATCTCTGTCCATTGATATGCAATAACAACACTCAATGAATGATCATCCAATCAGTGCTTTTTCATTTAAAAATAAAAATGTAAATTTATTTCACACACACTACTAAGTACTATGCGTGAATTCACAATTAGGTAGATATCTTAGGTGACTTTCTGAATTCACATTTGACCCACAAAATCACAGTAACCCCCACTTTTCCCAGATAGAACATCACAATATAGGCAGGTGTGTCATTTAAAAAAGCCGACCTGTTGGCTTTGTCAGAGGGGGGTCACCATATCAACATGATGGCAGAACTACTGACTTTGTCAAGGTGACACCACATTAAAATATAAGGGAATCCTATTGGCTTTGTCAAGGATCACCAACATTATAAAACCAATAAACACCTGATAAAAATCATCATCTTATCACTAGGATCAATAACCATGGTGTAAGGCATTCATTATTGCTAATGTACAATTGCAGTGTTTATCAAAAACCACTGTCAGCAATATATCCTCAAAACAATATTCACTTTAAGCATAACATGTGTCTGAGTCTTGTGTTTACCACTTTAGGCTACATAAAATGTATAAACACAAATAATATCCCAGCGTCTGTTGTAAAGAGAAAGAATAATTCCCTAACAAGATTCAAACTATGTGATGTAACAAAAAACATAACATTTATGTGTATGGATTCCCATCATTCACCAAACCTGGTGATTAGCTTCATCATTTGGGTATACTTTTGTATAGAATGACATTCCTGCTCTGTATATATCAGAGCCCTCGAATGCCAATAAGGTATGTTTTACCAAGATGAGCAAGATAGAGTATATGGGATCAAGTTTTAAAGTGCAGTGCAAAAAATGTGAAGTGAAAAAGAGTATAAAATTGATGCATGAACAGACTGTGAATTTTATTAATGTTTGTCACGATCAAAAGCTAAAAACAAGTCTCAAGGACTAGTTTTAACAAATAGCTGTCCTCAACAGAAGTGGTCAACATGTTTCAGCACTCAGCGGCAAGAAGTTAAACCACGTGCTTTCATCAGGACCTCTACAGATAATAAAGCTACTGCTATCTTAAAGTTACAAAAAGGATATAGTGTGAGTCTGATGTCTCACAATCCAGAATTCCTCACAGATTAAACAGTGATCTTATTAATCATCTTGGTAAAACATACCTTATTGGCATTCGAGTTATTCTTTCTCTTTACAACAGACGCTGGGATATTATTTGTGTTTATATGTCAGTATGGGGCTGCATATTCCAGTTTGTCTTTAAACTCTGGCCTTTGACCCCACTCTAGCTTTCCTGTGTGTTTTGTTACATAAAATGTAGCCATAGGATCAACCAGTAGAGGTCCCTGGGCTACTGAAATGCAGTGCAAAATCTCCAGCTTTGAGATGCTTTAAAAACAATGTAAGACTCTCCCGGGGTCATGAATTCAGTGACCCAGGAGATTTTAAAATCACTTTGAAAAGGGGCTTCTGCACTCTGTGCAGCCCCCACAACAGTTGGTGGTGTCCCGGTCCCTTTTCGGGGCACCACATGAAAGAGAACTATGGAAAACTTCCACCCCAAAGCAGGATATTATAACAGTGGGTTTATCCGCTATACATCTTTGACACACGTTTACTTTTTCTTTTGCATGTTTACTTCTGGGTGACTGAGCTCACTAGGGACCCAGGTACATATAAGGATGTTGAGGCAGTGTGGGGAGTATCTCATGTGTGGCACGCAGGAGTTGGCACTGCTGCTACTAGTCCTGCCACTCTGGGTGCAGCTCCTTTTGGGCTTCCAGGGCAGCACTCTGTTCACAGGGGCATGCTCTTCATCCCTCATGCTTCTGTATATTGGGTCCTGGGAATGGGGTCCTGAGCCAATTAAAAGTCTGGGGAGGGGAGCACACACACATACACTCCCTCCCAGGACAAAAAACAACAATTCATGTGCCAACCCCTGGGCAAAGACCCACAATGCAACACCAGGGGAAATTCTTTCAATTTTCAGCTAAGCCCCATCTCCTCCATTTCTCAGTCAAGGGGACAGAGGTCTAATCTTTTAAAGCTACATAACTCTGGCCCATGTGCCAAAATGATCTTTCTTGGGCTCTTTTTGTTCCTGGTGGTAAGCTCTAGCCGCCAGGAGCAATTCTAAAGGATGCACATTTTGGGGAGCTGGTTTCACTGGCTTCCAGTGCCAGCCTTCTCCTCTGCTCCACTGACCCCATGGCCTCCTGGTCATCCTGCAGGGCATGCGGGGAGATTTGGAATCCAAGTCTTGTAAAAAAAGGTCAGGGCCAACCAATATTTGCCCGGCGGTATCGCCTCCTTAACCCACAAAATATTAATCAATGAAGAGGCAGGCGCTGGAGACTGGAAGGCAGGAAACAAGGTTTATTCTCTCCGGAGGAGAACACATCAGTTCGGACAGCCAGTATCGTCACGAGGTGCTCTAACCGCATCTCTGAGGCCTGGCCTCTTATACACAGGTTTATGATTTTTATTGCAGGTAACACATTCTTGCAATGCTTTGAAGTATGAAAGGACATCCTCGGAATCTCCCCTTCAGGCCCGTTCCCACGCACATTTACAGTTGAAGTCCCCACCCCGGTCACAATAGGTGATGATTATCGCGCAGCTGGACATTCCGCCGATTCACGGAATGTGTGGGGTTGATCGGATATCATAGGGTGGGGGCTTTGATCAATTCGGGGGCCTTTTAATGGGGGAAGCTTCCTACTGTACGGGGAGGGGGGCAATAAACAATATCCGCAGGGCCAGGTGGCGGTCTGGGAACGAGGAAGACAAACGGGCACACAGGAAAAAGGGGGTTTGTATCAAAGGACCTGGGACCATGAAAGGAATGAAGGGAGGTGTCGCGCTGGGAACAGGATGGGGTTCCGAGGCAGAGCTGCGCTGAAGAGGGGTTTTATGACCCAGGGCATGTGAGAGCGGGGGTGGCCAGTGAGTGGGGGTCAGCGGCATGCAGAGGGTGGTTCTGATCGAGGCACCTAAAATGGCGGGTGCGCACGACAAAAAGTGTGGCATCAGGGGAAAAGGCAAGATGGCGCAGATAATGTTTACCAAACCGTACTAATTTTCCACAGTCCTCCCTTTAACATTCCCAAGACATCTTGCTGGCCTATTTCCTATCCATGTCTACTGTGGCGGTCATGAGTAAAGAAGTAGGAACCCATGTGAAGGAGCTGTAAACATTACGTTTAAAATCTTTCATCCTAGGAGGCAGGCCTATCGTTAAGCTCGTTGCAGGAAAGTCATAGTAATGCAATATCGGACAAAAACGATTCTGTAGTGAGAGCATTGGGTAAATTTCACAGATGCTTAAAGTCATTCGGAATATGGACTGATAGGTTATTACAAATGTAAGTTCATTTCGTATTCGGTTGGAGCATAATCAATACAATGGTGGCTGGGAGAGAAATGAGACGTAGTAAAAACGATAATCAGGGGTGTCACTGTTCGAAGGGGAAGTCTTATAGTCGTGGACCATTATAAGTGAGTTCTCAGCATTCTTTGTCGTCTTCTGTTGGCACTGTTGAGCACCGGCGGTAGAGCTATGTGTCCAGCTCTATTCTAGGTCCTGCGTTGCAGGGCATGACCTTTTCCTCGCTTTCCTGGTCAAAAAGGTCCCTTTTCGCACTGTGTCCTAACTATTCTTTCATGGGTACCTTAGACAGGGCACCCAAGTTTCATTTTAGTTTGCAGCAAAACCCTATTCTATCTGATCGCAGTTTTTCTTTTTCGAGTCGATTGTCAAAGAGTTCAGGTGGAAGAAGGGGGGGGTGTGAGTAGTCCTTTAGGGTAGGTCGGAGGAAAAGGGGATGGAGCAGGGCCAGATCGGGAACAGACCAGGGGGACGGAAAACTTCAGGTGGGCGGGCCCATGACCGAGTTCAGAGGGCAGGGACTTTTCGGCACATGTTGATCATCGAGCAGGGGCATCAGGTCAGCCCTTTCCTCTCATTTTGTCGAAAACAGTGCCTCGTCCTGCGACTCCTTACTGTTGCGGTCTCGCCTTGGCCAATGTCGCAGATGTGCCACGATCTGCAGTCAGGCCGCGTGCTCCCACATCCGGTCTCTCTCTCCTCCGACAGTGGTACCCTTAAATGAGTTTGAAAAGACAGTCTTTAGAGAATTGGCAGAGGAAGGTAATCACATAAGTCTATTTCTCTCCCAGCTCCAAGCAACTGAGAAACATCCGTTACATTGGGGCTTACAACCAACATATAAATAATTGATGATGGGCTTGCTGGATTTCCTATAACTTTCCTTCATAACTATTTCTTTGGTGTTTGTTGGTGCTACATTCATTATCGTGGTACGAGATCTGGTACCTATTCATTGCATTTTGTTTATTACAGTCACGTCAGGTCTTCTGGCAGAGACCCACTTTCCTAGTACGAGCCTTACGAAGCTATACCGTTCTTCAGGGCTTTATATTTTACGAAAAAGTGCAACGTGCTATCACCATGGTCTGATAGGTATCTTTCTGAGGAACGAACATAGGCTAAACAATTTTCCATCCTACCAATGCATCCTACCTTTCAGCTAAACATTTTACTTTTAACAGGGTTTATTGCAACAATTTCTTCATTTCGGTCTAATCTTAACTTTGCAAACATCATTCTAATTCCTACAGAGTCTCTTACAACCTGACTACTTCATTGAAAACCGGGGTCTTATGGAAAACAACTAGGAGCATAGCAAACTGGGGTGAGGGACTATCGTCTTGCTTTGTGTCATAAGGGCGTTATCTAGCGGAAGGCCACAGTTCAGTTGGTAAGCGTTCAGTGACATTTCTCGAATTCTAAACTCTGTAGCTTGCTCATCAACAAATCATTCCTAGGAACAACGGCTGGCCTGTGTTAGTTGTAAGTCGACCCATCTCTTACAACCGGGGGTGAGGGACAGTTTTAAACTCTCGTCCGGGGCAGCTGATACAAAACTGGGGGCGTTCTGGGAAGATGGGGATGTTTCGATCACCTTTACTGTTTGGGTATTGAGACAATTCGGGACGGGGAAGGTCGCTTTACCTGAGGCATTTTTTTTTATCATAGTAGCCACTGACATGTAGTTCCCTTATTACGGGTCAGATTAGGGAACCTCAGTCATCTTACCTGTCCTTTCCCTTTTGGCCAATTCTGGGTTTCATCAATATTTAGCAGAAAGGAGAGGTAGTAACATGGCATCAAGGTGATTTTATTTAAGACAAATTTGTGCAAATACTTGCGGTATTTGGAGCCAATTGGGTGGTGCACCAGGGGTGGCGGTTTGCCAATTAGGTGCTAGTCGTTCAGAAGAGTGAGAGTGTGGAGGAGAGAGAGAGAGAGAGAGAGAGAGAGAGAGAGAGAGAGAGAGAGAGAGAGAGAGAGAGAGAGAGAGAGAGGTGTGCAACAATAGGCTAAATAGTAGACGTGCGACATGGGGGGTGGCCGTGTATTAAGACAGGCTATTCAGCGCATTACACAACATGAGACATTACAGGTCTGTGTTAGAATTTCGAAAGCATGCAGTTTGGGACGGACGAGCATTAGGCCGGGTACAAGGGACATGCATTGAGTAAAAGGCACCATTGTGTCGCACTTCTCGCACTCTCGGTCCTTCGACTAGTTAAGTCAACGCTTCAGACGCATAAAAACATTTTCTCATAGTTTCAGACATACGTGACATGTGCTCATTCACGCAGCGCGGATTAGGGGTGATCGTGTTTCATCATATCATACAACTTATTGGCTCTTTCGTTACAAGAGTAGTTTGTGGGTGTCCTTAGGTGCCACCTTGCAGCGTTAGTCCGCTTCATGTATCAGACATGGCGAGGCTTCAGATCTTCACCATACCTCAGTCGTGATTCCAATGTAACCTGTAGAGGGAGGAAAAGAGGGGGGGGGGGAGGGGGACAACATTCGAGCATATCAAATGCATGGGCACGAAAACCCTCTACTTACCACATACTCGTCTTATCTCCTCGGGATAGAATCCCTGGGGTCTTGGTTTCTGAAGCCAAGGGGGGGGGCATCAGTGTGGCAAGGATGGCGAGCGATAGGTTTGTTCACAAGGGAGACGGTCCGAGTGTGGCATTATAGGCCGTGTGCAGGAAAACGTTAAAGAAAATCAGAGGCGCTTAGCGCGAGGTATCTAGTTTGTAGATGTATCTAGCTATCGGGGTCCTTAAATCTTTTCCAACGCTGTGATTGTCCTAAGGCATATCAGCTCTTTGGCCAACCCTGTTCCCTAGTACCTTTGAGTACCATACCTTTATAACATTCTATCATTTACACCACTTCACTTTACCCGTCCTCAGAAGTCGAGGTCCTTCTCCATGCATTAGTTCCTGAGCCAGTCGCATATTCGGGGGCAGAGTATCGTGCCTTAGATTCGATCCTCAATCCGGGGCTGAGCAACCATCTTCTAATAACCTTAAAAAGAGAACAAAGCAGAGCGCACAAAAAAACTCTCCCGCTGATCCCACATTTTACAAAAAATATGCAATACCTGTTCATAGTTTGGAAAACCTTTATTTGCACAATCGTTCAGCATGTAGACGTGAGAGTGCAATCGTATTTGGCTGGACACGGCGATGGCTAAAGTGCGTACAGTAGGGGGGGGCTATTTTGCAGCATTAAAAACATGTAAAAAAAAGGGTTTATTCATTCATTTGCAAGAAACTAAAAACGTCTATCAATAGTTGAGGGATCAAGGGGCATTCATTTCATAATTGGAAGCACAGTCGGACTAGTTGCAATCAAATTTCCTATATGCATACCGTGGGCGTGTGTCATAAGCGAGGTTATGTATCAGTTACAGTAATATCATAATAAATCGTACATTGAAACCAACATTTTAACGGGATCCTTTTTACATGTTCGTCAAGTGAACCCTCCCTCTTTTTCGTCAAGTGTACAAAGGATCATATACATATCTCAGAACATCAAGTCTTATTAGCTAAAAACACCACGAGGTGTTCGTAAGTTCCTATTGATACCGGCGCCATTGTGGGCGGGGCCGGGTTAGTCCGGAAGTAGCATCAGGGACAGAATGTTTCCCACAACTGGCGGTTGGACCAGAGTCCTTTTCGGCAGTTCAAAAAAAACTTGTGCTAACAGAAGGGGTGGCTATGTCATGCTTATTTCGTTAGCGATCAAGGCAGTTGTTCCTCACCGGAAGCCTGTAGGGGCCGAGGGCTCCTGGGACTTTTGTAGAATCTTCAAGGCTGTGGGGATGCTGTCGGAGGTGGGGGCTCGTGCCCCGGTGGGCAAGCGTCCGAATTATACTGCTGGTCAAAGTTACTTTAGCGGCCTAGACCCGCCTTCCAGGGGGTCCAGACGCCATTTTGAGGCCCTGCAGCAGCCGCCCTTCGTCGAGTCTGCAAGAGTGGAAGAGACCTTTTGGGGTGGAAAAAAAATGGAACACCGTGTCGTAGGAGCAGGACATTCGGCTAGAGGCGCTAGGGTGCAACTGTGGCGCCTCCACCTGGGGAGGCGAGGGAGACTCGTTCGCGCCGTCTCCCTCTCCCGGTGCACTCCACGCTGCCCTCTTTCATAGGCATGCATGATGGCCACCCCACATCCCGTGCTCCACAAGTACACTTGAGGGCCATCGTATGTCTTGTGCTGCGCAAGTATGGTCGCCGCCATTGTATGTCCTGTGCTGCGCAAGTATGGTCGCCGCCATTGGAGGATTTCGGCGCCGGGCCGGGGCTGGGAAACCTCCTACCCGAGGAGGCGGGAGAGGCCCGTTCGCGTCGCCTCTCCTTCCCAGCCCACCCTGCACCAATTCTTCAGTGGAGGTATTTGTGATGGCCGGACCAGGAGATCCGAGGGAGGGGGTCATCTGCATCCGCCCCCTCCCTACTCGTGGCCCGGGGGACGCCGCCCCAGGAAGAAGAGGACGGGAAGGCCATTTCATGCCGGGCCCGTGGTGCCTCCTGGACATCCCACTGGCGATCTTTTCGATCGATGGCTGTCAGCAGGCCCCGCCCCACACGTGCTGTGTGTTTCACCTTCCGGATGGGCGTGACCGGTGACCTGCGGCATTTCGGGAACTTCCGGAGTGGGGGTTGGTATTTTGTTTGGACAGGCATGTCTGGGTAATGGGGGGTTGTCTATGCAGGCCTGTAATTGCTTTTTCTTTTTACAGAGTGGGGGGGGCGGCAGAGAGTAATCGGTCCCATTGCACTCGAAGTTTGAGTTCATTAATGGAATGTATACTAATCTGTCCGAGACTACTCTGTGTATTGTTTCTGTAGGTTATCCGAAAAGGGTGGCTTTTTGTGTTGGGGAACAGTAGCGGTAGTACGGGGTTCGTCACCGGGTAACTTAGAGATAGACTGGGTTTCCCGTCTTAGCGTTGTTCGATCTATGAGGACTCAAACATGTCGCTGAAATCGGTCTGGCGAAATCTGTGCCATCGGGCATAATCAAACGTGGTGGTTCTATCTGGCCTGTCCGTGTCAGTCTGATTCATCTTTGTCTCACGCCTTTTCCCTTTCTGCCGGCCTGTTATTTCTGTCGGCCCTCTGCTCTTACCCTCGTTCAGTAGAGTCGGGCATTGGGCTTTCCAGTGCCCGGAACATTTACAAAAAGCACATTGGTTTTGCCCTAAGTCTGGTCGTCCTACGCGTAGTGTCGGGGGATTACTTTCGGGTCGTTGTGTCTTGGGGTTGTCCTGTCGATATATTCCTTTACACCGTTCCCTTCCTGCGTTTACTCCTTGGAACCGTGTTGCCGCTATCCCTTCCTTTTGCCTACCAGATGCTTGGAAGGTTGTCTGTCGCGTTTCTTTACCTACTTTGACTTCGTCTCTTTTCTTTCGTTGCATTGCTTCTTTGCGCCACATACCGAGACTGTCGAGCATAATAGGTGTCGTCTTACTATTACAAAGGGCTATTTCTAACGTTTCTATTTTATCAAGATCGAAGGATCCTATCAGTGGCCACTGTTTTTCTTGATTTTCTTTGGTACACTTGTGCCACAGCTTACTATAGGCTATGGTAACTAATCCATACTTTGTGAACATGTCTTTATTAGGGGTGCCTTCCAGCGGAGCTAGATGGTCCACCTCTAATAAACGGTCCGGGCTGAACCAACTACCAAACAGTGGGGAGAAGACAGACATGACGGCTCACAACGAGGACAAAAAGTCAGCACTGCCTATCTTATCACTGCGTGCAAAGACTAGACAGAATATTTCTATTCTACGTTGTTTGCAGGCAGTGAATACCTCATGAACCAATATCGAACAGTCAATACTCGGTCAATCAAAACAATCAGTGGGGAGAATAAGTAGGCCCGCAAAAGGTCTGCGTCCTCTACCCTTTCACTGTCTGCAAAGAGGAACCTGTTCTTTTTCCTGTTTGCAGACAGAGAATCTCCAGAAAACAATCCGCGAACAGTAGTTCGGGGTCAAAAACAATTAATCAGTGTGGGTTCAAACAATCAATCAGTGGGAGAGAAAGATAGGCACGCTGGCTGCGTTACCTATCCTTCACTGCTTGCAAAGAGAGAGAGAGCCTGTCGTTTCTCCGTTTGCAGACAGCGAATCTCCAAATAAATCAACAAAGAGCAATACTAGTATTTTCCAAACAATAAAACAATCATTTCGCAATTCGTCGTGTTTACACGACCTTACCCGGACCGTATGGACAGTTTCTTGTCTTCCGAATCCAGCGCCCGATCGTCCTCCTTTCCTCGTATTCTTCGCGGCACTCCTGATGGTTCCCAGTCAGGACCGTAGATCACTCGAGAGAGGTCTGTTCGGAACCAGTGAAGTACGGATGATCGGCTGCCAGACGAGGGTCTATTGGGCAAGAGCTCTCCCGATCGTTGCAGTCGTTCACTCTGTCGTCAGGACCTCTCCCACTGGATCCACGTGTCGCTGATGGGCCCCACGTTTGGGACGCCAATTGTAAAAAAAGGTCAGGGCCAACCAATATTTTCCCGGCGGTATCGCCTCCTTAACCCACAAAATATTAATCAATGAAGAGGCAGGCGCTGGAGACTGGAAGGCAGGAAACAAGGTTTATTCTCTCCGGAGGAGAACACATCAGTTCGGACAGCCAGTATCGTCACGAGGTGCTCTAACCGCATCTCTGAGGCCTGGCCTCTTATACACAGGTTTATGATTTTTATTGCAGGTAACACATTCTTGCAATGCTTTGAAGTATGAAAGGACATCCTCGGAATCTCCCCTTCAGGCCCGTTCCCACGCACATTTACAGTTGAAGTCCCCACCCCGGTCACAATAGGTGATGATTATCGCGCAGCTGGACATTCCGCCGATTCACGGAATGTGTGGGGTTGATCGGATATCATAGGGTGGGGGCTTTGATCAATTCGGGGGCCTTTTAATGGGGGAAGCTTCCTACTGTACGGGGAGGGGGGCAATAAACAATATCCGCAGGGCCAGGTGGCGGTCTGGGAACGAGGAAGACAAACGGGCACACAGGAAAAAGGGGGTTTGTATCAAAGGACCTGGGACCATGAAAGGAATGAAGGGAGGTGTCGCGCTGGGAACAGGATGGGGTTCCGAGGCAGAGCTGCGCTGAAGAGGGGTTTTATGACCCAGGGCATGTGAGAGCGGGGGTGGCCAGTGAGTGGGGGTCAGCGGCATGCAGAGGGTGGTTCTGATCGAGGCACCTAAAATGGCGGGTGCGCACGACAAAAAGTGTGGCATCAGGGGAAAAGGCAAGATGGCGCAGATAATGTTTACCAAACCGTACTAATTTTCCACAGTCTTCCCCCAACTTATCTTCAGGGGCATCAAGTGGGCCAGCATTACTGGCCCAGGAGAGCCCCTCTGGTCCTGAGGGTCAGCTGCAGACAGGTTACTTAGTCTCTCAGGTGGTAATTTGCAAGTTGAAACCACCACAGGCGTGTTACTTATGTGCAGCTACCATGCTGCGCCTAACTGTGATCTCTAATGTGCAGCCTACACCCTTGTGCACACTTTGGTTCACACATGTTCAAATGTAACCAATCCAGTACCGCTTACTCTAGTTGTGTTGCAGCAGCCATATCTTAATAGACGGACTCTGTTGGTAAACACAAGCAGGCTAATTACAATGTAATTACTACGAGTGAGTCTCGGGTAGTGAGATCACCCACAGAGAAGGTCCAGAAACCGGGTGATCAAAAAACAAAAACCCAATTGCGACATTAGTCATTTATAGATTTTGCTCTGCTGCATAGAAACCAACTTTCCCAAAAGTGTGCAGTCACCCTGGTTTTCTGAGTGAAGACAGACCTCTAATAATGTTCACTGAATATGTGCATGAGGGCCAGACTGCTTTCGGTTGGACGCAGGGTGCAGAGAATGGGCAAACATCCCATCTAGTTTGTGAAGGTTTTTGCGGTATCTGTCTTTTGCCACAGTCCTTGCTTCATCTGTCTCTTCTCAAGGCTGACCTTCTGAAAGTGCTTGATCCAGAGAATCACAAATATAATCCTTCATGCTCCATTGAAGCATTGAAAGGGATGTGATTACAAAGCAGAGACACAACACCTGGCTACAGTGTCTGCTGCAGCTCAGGGTGGAAAAAAAGAGCAGGTCAGATGGAAAAGCAGAAATCAAAATATAGCACAAACTTTATCAGTTATTAACCCAATGAAGTACCCCCTGCACCTAGTGGTACATGCATTCTCCAGCATGGCTGTATCCAAGGCCCTGCTCACACACAGCACTGAGGGAGAATGGGGGCAGTTGCACACAGTTTTTATCAAAGACAGATATGTCAGTCTCTTAGGGACGTTGATTAAAAAGGACTGTATCCCTTGGCTACTGATCAGCTGCTGCTAATTATTAGTCACACCATGGTCAGATCATAGGCACAGTAGTGACCCATGTTGAAAAGAGAGCCACTGTAGGTGTATTCCTGGTAATTTCTGCCAGATGACCCATTTCTGTCCAAGCGAGGAGTTGAGTTTGTTCAGTAATTTTTAGGCTCTTAGAAGCACAGTTGGGAAGGAAGATCCAGTGGTTTAAATATGTGCAATGAAGCTTGGTACACTTGTCGATTGATTAATTTTCAGAATATCCAGACGTACTGCATGGTCAAGCTTTGTGAGTGATTAGGGAAACTGATTTGTTCAAAAAGATTCCAGTGAAATTAGTAGGCATGCTGGAAGCCTCCCTGTCTTCAAGCCTTATCTCAATCAGGTTGAGCAGGTGTTTAAGGAATCCCTCCTTAGCCATGTTTGTTTAGATGTCCTGGTCCTAAGATTCAGTGTGAAAGGTGGGGGGATCCCTGAGGGCCAGGTATCTGCTATAGGCAATTCAAACATTTATTAACCTCCTTCTATCTTTTGACCAAGTCAGATTACACCTTCCTACACTTCTACCTACAGAGCCAGGCTGTGCCTCGGCACACCGTCATCTAGAATTATTATGAGGGTGTATATTTTAGTATTTCAATGTCAGCATGTAAGAGTGCACTTCCTATATGTGTAGCATTCCCATACACCCAGTTCCAACACAGCCTTGACGTTTAGGTGTAGGAAAGTCCAAGACCATTGTTGACGTCTAATGGCTGCTTCATGGCACTCCCTCTCACAAGAAATTCCCTCAAGTAATTTGTTGAGATTGTTTAAGGTCTTCTCTCAATCATAGGCTCTTTCCTTCCTGTAAAAGAGCTGGAGTCCTTTGTAAATGAGCTGGACTCACCTGGACTGACTAAACCTTGTTGTATCTATAAGGTAACCTGCGTGGGATGATAAGGCTGATTCAGTGCTGGGTTCCCTGGATCAGATGATAAGAGGCCCACAGGTTAGTCCACCAGTAATCTGCATAGCACTTGCAACCAACTCAGCTCAGGTAATGCCTTGAATCACCTTCCTGAGGCATGGCAAGTTCTACTGCATTTTCTTATAGAACTCATTATACAGAACTCTGGACAAACAGCATAGCACAGACTGTCCTTGTAGTTGGGTGTCAATTTAGTCCCAACACTTTGCTGAAATCCACCCATCCCAGTCACTACGGTCCTTAAGTCAAGTCGATCAAAGGATGGTTAGGGAATGTGGAATTCACGTCATTTTCTTTTGCAGAATTATGTGAAATTTCTTAAAAATTACATAAAATTATATGCAATGCAAATCTGGCATTTTACCCTATTTTTTGCCATGAAGTCAAATGTCAAATGTCAAAGGTTCTTATATAGCGCCTTATCACCGCAAGGTCTCAAGGCGCTTGCTTTGGGAACCCGTCCTGGCTTTTTCCCTGTGAGATAAACCCTACTTGGCATCCCCAAGGTGAAAGCCAGGCATCCCGCCGCAGGGGACGGGGGGGGGGGGCGTAGTGGAGATAAAGCAAGCTATTGCCCAGAGTTGCAGAGTGTGAACCCGTGATTCGAGTAGGCACCGAAGCGAGAATTATCGAGTCCGTGGACATTTGGGCTCAAGACCCTGCCGGTAGGGAATTGAACCCTGGTCCCAGGTCTGACCTCTGCTTCAGGGTCTGCCTCCTCTAACCAGTGAGCCACACTTCTCCAGAAGTGCCTCTTCTTGTCCAACCTTAATGCAAGGATGCACTTTGAGCTAAAAGAAGTAGCTGAAAACCAAGTGCCATTTAGCATTCTGTCCATTCTCATTGTTCTGGTGCTCACATTTACCAGAGCAACACTCCTTTGCGACATGTGGCATAATGGCATAATTTGAAAGAATTTTGCATAAAAAGTGGAACATGAAATGATAGAAACCAATCGAATTAAGCCAGAGTCGTTGAAATTTCACCTGGGCACGTCCTTGAGTCTCTACCTCTTAAATATCATATTTCATATTGAAGGCTCCCAGTTTTCTATTTTTACAGATTTTTACAGATAAATACAGAAAGAAAACAATGTGTTTTTTGTCTGCATTTATTTTTAGAAGCAGAAAAATACAGAAAATATGGCTTCATTTAAGTGGTTCCCCATGCTGTCTTTCATGAATTCCAGGCCAACAGTTGAGCCGATAAACAGCATGGAGAGTTAAAAAACAGGATGACATTTCATTAAATACTGTCATATGTCAACATATCCAACATATATTTCTGAAATAATAATATTATTTTTTCTCTTGGATGTACTGTTTCGCCATTTTTGACTGCCTTATTTGTTAAAACACGACAGGCATCAAAGTAGGAGTGCTAGCTTATCAGGTAAACAGATGGAGAAATATAAAATTTTACAACTTAATTTATTCACAAAACACAAAATAAATATGGATAAATACTGATAAGGTGCCTAAAAAATAAATATGGATAAATACAGATGGATATGTGAAAAAAAACGAAATACCATAACACCGGGAGCCTTATTAATATTCACTTACCGAAGAGGCTGAAAATATGGCTCCCAGAAGGATGTTACCAAAACACAGCTCTGCTTCTGCTGTTGTGATGGAGTTTTTCTTGGTGCTCATTTCTGAACCTTGTAGTATTGTACACCACTGACATTCTTAGATCCTAGGTGCTGGATGATCACTGCAATGGGTGACTTTAAACCGGCCTGCCACTATGCCTTCATACCTAGCCAGTCCACAACATGTCTGTTATGAGGCCAGAAGATCATTTATTATTATTATTATTCTGAGTTTTGTATAGCGCCTGGTTACCATTAGGCATCCCAGCGCTCACCAGAGAATGAAACTACCAGAAAAGTGCGGAAGTTAAGCAGAGAACAAAAAAGTTTTTAAAAGTTTGCGGAACCGAAGAAGGCTAGCTTCCGAACGTAGATGTAGGGGAAGAGAGTTCCACAAGGTGGCCACGTTTATAGAGAACCTTCTGCCACCAGTTCTTGCCTTCTTCACCCTCCCTACCTGCAGAAGATGTTGATGGTCAGATCGGAGAGAGCGAGAGGCCTTATAAGGCTGAACCATCTCCCCCAGAATAGGTGGACCTACCCCCTGCAGGACTTTATGAGCGATACAGAGTGGGTTGCTTGAGATTTTAGGAGGATGGCTGGCCACATTCAATACCATTACCCCTTACCCCAGGCTGCAACACTGTGTGTTATACACTGAGATCCCAGCCCACACCTGGCATCCTTCCTGTGATGAATATGCATCAGTCAATGTGGCAGATGCAGTTATCCCAGTTGAATGCTGGCACTTTACTGATGTGTCATTCTCTTCTTAAATGAGAAGCAGTAAAACAATGTCCTTGATGCATAGGGTGTATTCTCCTTACAATGCAGGGACATGTTTCCATTTTCCTCCCTGGGAAACCAGGCATTGTGTGGAGATCTCAGGCGGGAACAATCAGTATGGCGCTGTTAGCGGTGTAGGGCTATTAGCACTGCGATCCGGATGACCTGTGGTCAACAGCAAACTGGTGAAGGGGTTTCCTCACCACTAAACAGGGCGGGTCAAACCAAAAGTTGAGGTCGACTGGAGCTCCACCATTTTAAGATGAAGCTTCCATTCCACCAAACTATAAAACCCCCTTTGTGACTGAAACATGTTCATATTAGGAGTTCAAGGTTTCAATGTCAACTTTGCTTTTCCTGCTTGAAGGGTTGGTAAATTAAGTACCATTAAATTGTGTAACATGAACAACTCTTTTTTGAACATTGATAAATTGCTAGGTAACATAAGTTACTAACAGAGCTGTGCAGAACACATGTGCACCTAGAAGCACAGGCTGGAAGACTATCCCAGCCCCTGTCATTCTATGTTGGCCCATGTTCTTCACATGAACTGGATGGAAGATCTGCAAAAAAGATACTGTACAGGTATTTACAGTTGAATAAATATGCTTGTTGAAGGCTTACCTATTTCTTGACCTCTTTTTTGCAGTGTAAGCTACGCTTGTCTGGTACTTGCAATCCTGGTGATGCGGCTCACGGGCTGTGATGGAGAGGTGATCCCCATGTCTGGCGCCCTTGTCCTGGGATGGTGCTATGTCATGTACTTTGCACGTGGATTTCAGATGCTAGGACCTTTCACCATCATGTTACACAAGGTAGAGTGCATACAAAGTCTAAGTCTAAATCAGTCAAATATTACTGCCTCAATTATGAGTTAGGCAAAGTGGTAACCTCATGGGGGATTCTGTAACTCCTGATCACAAGATGTTTGGTGTTCCCTCACCCAGATTTACCAGGTGGGGGAAAACAGGGCCCAGGTTTTATGGTTTTGACAGTTTTTTTAGTCTGCCCATAACATTGAGTTCAGATTGCGCAGTGGTTGCTAGCACAGTGCAGCCGGCCTTTGCCCGTCCACCTCCTATAATATGAGGATTATAGCAGACCCAACACCTGGCACAATCTCTCCCACCTCAGATGCACTCCTCCCCTCTCAACCCACAGTGATCCCTGGCTTCTATTTTCCATCTGGTTACAGCAGGTGGTACTAAGTAGAAATAAGGGTCTCTTATTCCACTAAGGGATGGGGATTCATATTTGTACCTAGTAAATCCAGGTCCTCATATTACTCTACATTGCAAGTGAAAAACTCAGAACTTTATGGAGCAGGGAGGAATTACCAGCTGCAGTCAGTAATTCCAGGCCTGGCAATCCCGCCTTCCTGCTGTGTCATGCCCGGTGAGCTAAGGCGGGTCGTAAAATGACTATCTTCAACAGTATAGGTGATCAAGGAGTGATTACATGGAAGGTGGTTTCAAATCACCCCCCCCTGGCAGATGTGAAGATGAGTCACCTTTACTGTACTTTTTCCATGAGTTCTGATTGTAACACATTGTTGGGATTCTCTTCTCAGAGCAATGGTATCTATTAATCCTATTCTCTACTCAGTGTGTAACATTTGAAACCATGCTTTCCTGGGATGCCTTATTTGTTTTTGAATACTCTATTCCATAACCACATCAGAGTATTCACTTATTGGTCATACAGTAATGTTCAGCTCTTTATTATATGTTGTTAGAGGCTGATGACAGCAGCATTAGTTTAGGTGCACAGGGCATGGCTTTTGTCACTGAGAAGTCAGCCCGTGAGCAACAGTCCTCGGTCTTGTACAAACTTTCCATGTGAATGTCCAGGCAGCCCTTGGGAGCCACATGCTCAGTGTAAGGTGTTCAAAAAACTGTCACAGCAGATCTGGAATTCTTATTAAAAAAGGTCTTATTGGTAAATATCAGGTCATTGTAATTGGAACTGACTTGCATATCCCATGTAAGCATTTGCCTGCACTCTTCTGCTCAGGCAGATGTACCTGTTTACCCTCCTACTCTCACAAATCCACACATGCACTCACCTAATGTGTGCTTACCCACATTTATGCATCCATTAACCCATCCCATGCATCAGACATCCTCACTCAAGCACTCATCCATCCATCAACACATCCAAGCATTCATCCGGCTTGCCACACTTGCATCCATACATCCACCTAAGCCATCCCATCCATCCAACTAACCACCTGCTCATCCTTGTATGCAAACCCAGCCATTCAATCATGTGTTCATCCTTCTTTACAAGAACTGCAATTTGTGGTGTACACCTAAACTACTTCTTTGCATTTGTATGTGTGATAGGGCCTAGCTTTGTAATCACCTTCTCTTCCCAACGCTTCACTTTACTTGATATTGATGAAAGGTCAAATGGCTGAAGGGGGGGGGGCACATGTTGCAAATCTGGTGATTAAAACAGCCATCTGCTCTCCCTTTGGGTCAGCTACCAGCTTTTTCCTGCTTTCCTTCGCCAGCTTTAAGAACATTCTGTCACCTCAATTACTAGAGGAAACATAACTATTCAGAGCTCTGGCCATATAGGTTTCCAACATGGGGCGTCCTTCAACGCCCCATGTCCTCTCTCACGCCACAGCAGGTAAACTCTGAACCTTTCAGAGAGTCTCAATTCCCTGATTTTGCACATATGCTGACAAATGGCCACTAATGTCTACTGGGCAGTGGCGGCTCCTCTGCTAAGGCAGCGGAGCATCTCCCCACTGCTCGAAATAAAAAATGAAATGATCCCCACCAGGATGCATTACACAGCCTAGAGAGGACCATGCAAAGCCTCCCAGTCCCCATCTGAGCACCGAACCACGGCTCTCAGACCAATCAAAGTGCTGCATTGTAGCGTTGTGATTGGCTTTGGGGAGCCCGGATGCTTCCTGCTGCCGTCGGAGACAGGAAAAAGGAAGAGGACTCAGGTGAGACGGCAGCTGGCTGGCCGGCCCAGGTAAGTGTTTTTTTTTCTTTCCTCCACCAGCTACTTTTAATGGATCCCCTGAAGCTCACATTTATCACCCTGACCCCTCCTGTCTGTTCACTACTAATGATCACGTTTGTCACCCCACCATTCCTCTCTGCTTACTACAGATGATCATTTTTTTCACACCAACCACCCCTGTCTTTTCACTGATAATGATCACAATTGTCACCCCACCATTCCCCTCTGCTGACTACTAATGATCAAATTTGTCACCCCGACCATTGTTCTATGCTCACTATTGATGATCACGATTGTCACCCCTATCATAACTCTCAGCTCGCTACTGATGATCACATGTGTCACCAGACCATTGCTCTCTACTCACAACTGATGATCATGCTTGTCACCCAGACCACTGCTCCCTGCTCACTACTGAGGATCACGTTTGTCACCCGACCATTCTTCTCTGCTCACTAATGATGTACAAGTTTGTCATCCGGACCATTCCTCTCTGCTCACTACTGATGATCACGTTTCTCAGCCCACTATTCTTTTCTTCTCCCTCTTGCTCTACCACCAACACATGTAACCATTTCTTTCTCAGTTGAGGGCTTCCGCCACAAAAGATCTAATTATCTCTGACAGGAACTGTTGTAAGTGTATGAGATTTTTCTTGGTGACATTTAGTTGCGGGTCCAAATTATGTGTAATCTGCTTTCAAACAGTGATGTGAAAATTATGGGACATTATGAGCAGGTATGCAAATTGCAAATCTGTCATTTCATGCTATATTTTATCACAAAATGCACCCTGATAAATTGGAGGACAGATTTTGCAAAAAACACAGTTGCTATGAACAGCAGCAGATCACGTTCACTTTGTTCCCATGCTCCAGTGCTATAACTTTACAGCCAATGGAGGTAAAAAATGTGCTGTGGACTAATTTTGGAATTTCAGGAATTTTGTGTAATAAGCGTAGGGCAAAATATCTGACAATACTCAAATTATGCCAGCATAATTAAGATTTTGCCACAGCCTAACCCTTGATCATTTTGACATGAGATTTTTGTAATGATCCAAAATAAATATCCAAATAATATGTTTATTTTTTTTTCACAGATGATATTCGGGGACCTTCTGCGATTCTGCTGGCTTATGGCAGTAGTGATTTTGGGGTTTGCTACAGGTAATATCCACATTTTAAAAAAATGCATACCATCTTAACCAAATATAAAACGATTTAAGCTGTGAACACGTGTTACATTATAAAGTGAGGTGTGACTTTTGGTGCAATCTAAATAGCAACTCGTTGCTCTATGATTGATCATTTCACCCTCTGCAAAAAGGCCAACACTGGAGGGCACAACTCCACTGATGCTATTAGCTGTGTGGTTCTGTGTACATGTGTGAGTGTCTGTATGCCTTTGTGTGTGTGTGCAAATATGTCTGTGTTTGTGCATGCAACTGCACCCCTGGTCTCCTCCCTGGTTTCTCCATTGGCAGGCTGATCCCTATTTTTAGATTTATACAAGACTTTATGCAGTGGGTCAACATAACTGCCTCATAAATCCTAGCAGATATCATTATCTTTCTTAAGAAAAACAAATCAACGTTGGTAACATTAGAGAACCTTATTTCAGTTCTCAGTATTGATGCTAAGATCTGTGCCTGACTCTCGCCATTAGTCAATGCGAAGAAGTCTTTGGTATCACCTTGGCAGCATGGGTTTGTACAGATTTGAGATACCACTGCTTGTGCTGTGATTGAATTGGCAAACTGATCTTAGCAAACTTTACTTATTCTGCTGTTAGGTGCAGAAAAGGCTTTTGATAGAGTGAAATAGAGGCTCCTCTGGTCAGTCATGATGTGCATGGGACTACATAATATATACATACAGTTGACCTCGGCTCTTTAAGTTGCCTGAAGGATATATTTCATAGATCAAAATCTCTATTAAATGGGGAATTCTTCACTGCTGCCACCATTTCCTCCTTTCCTTTCTGCTCTTTATCTGCAGCCTTTTCCCACAAGCATCTTTGAATCTACATCATCCCTCCAGGGATTGCAGTTGTCTATGCTTTCAGGGTAACCATTTATGGAGCGGTTATCAGCATTTACACTACGAAACCTCAGCAGTTATCAGAGGAATTTAACAGATTGGGCCTGATTTTGACATCTGTACAGACTACAAGCCTGATGTCCCTCAAGCAGAGTCTGTTTGCAGGATGCTTGCAGTGGCCTTATGACCTGGCATTGCCACAAGTGATGTAATGGATATTGCCAAGTAAATGTTTTGCAAACCCCACCATCTGTGTTTCTTTAAATATTTTTAAAAAGAAATATGGATATGAAAATAGGTATATAGATATGAATGGCCTTACATTAATTTACTGAAGATATTTAATCCATACAGAGAGACTTGTTTTAAACAACTTGAGTAACTTACTCATCCTGCTAAATATCATTAAGAGTCTCCTTTTACAGAGGTAGGCATACCGAGTGCCTAATTTAAGCCAGTAGTTTCCGGTGCTCGAAACCGGTATTTTATTGTCAACGCCGGCTCTAATGACTGCCTACCACAGGGTGGCACAGTGTGTCTTTTTTTTGAACAGCACAACAACTGTTGTTTAATAATTAAATATACATTAAAATCACTTATTCCTACTACCCAAAGCTATATGAATAGCTTCAGAAAAGGGGGTGGTGATGAACAGAGTGTCTGAATTAAGCAGACCACTCTTACCCAGTCCAAAGATCAGGGCTTGATCCATCACCGTTATTTAGCTCACTGCCCCATCCCAGCTCAGAACCTGGCTATCTGCAAATTAGTCTGTCCCTGGCCCAGTGCATCATGGGAACAGGGCAGACCAAACTACCAAGCCAATTCTTCACCAGAAAGGAGACAAGCTTCCGGGGACCGGTTTCTGCCATTTCAGGCGTCGTCGGCCCGGCTTGCTTGAATCCTGATGGAGCAGTGAGCAAGGGACTCATGTCTGAGTATACCCTTCCACGCTTAGGGTGGACAAAATGATTCAGAAAAGGGGGTGGTGATGAACAGAGTGTCTGAATTAAGCAGACCACTCTTACCCAGTCCAAAGATCAGGGCTTGATCCATCACCGTTATTTAGCTCACTGCCCCATCCCAGCTCAGAACCTGGCTATATGCAAATTAGTCTGTCCCTGGCCCAGTGCATCATGGGAACAGGGCAGACCAAACTACCAAGCCAATTCTTCACCAGAAAGGAGACAAGCTTCCGGGGACCGGTTTCTGCCATTTCAGGCGTCGTCGGCCCGGCTTGCTTGAATCCTGATGGAGCAGTGAGCAAGGGACTCATGTCTGAGTATACCCTTCTACGCTTAGGGTGGACAAAATGATTCAGAAAAGGGGGTGGTGATGAACAGAGTGTCTGAATTAAGCAGACCACTCTTACCCAGTCCAAAGATCAGGGCTTGATCCATCACCGTTATTTAGCTCACTGCCCCATCCCAGACAGGAACAGACTAATTTGCATATAGCCAAGTTCTGAGCTGGGATGGTGCAGTGAGCTAAAAAACGGTGATGGATCAAGCCCTGATCTTTGGACTGGGTAAGAGTGGTCTGCTTAATTCAGGCACTCTGTTCATCACCACCCCCGTTTTTTCTGAATCATTTTGTCCACCACAAGCGTGGAAGGGTATACTCAGATGTGAGTCCCTTGCTCATTGCACCATCAGGATTCAAGCAAGCCGGGCCGACGACGCCTGAAATGGCAGAAACCGGTCCCCGGAAGCTCGTTTCCTTCCCAGTATAAGAATTGGCTTGGTAGTTTGGTTTGCCCTGTTCCCATCATGCACTGGGACAGGAACAGACTAATTTGCATATAGCCAAGTTCTGAGCTGGGATGGTGCAGTGAGCTAAAAAACGGTGATGGATCAAGCCCTGATCTTTGGACTGGGTAAGAGGGGTCTGCTTAATTCAGGCACTCTGTTCATCACCACCCCCTTTTCTGAATCATTTTGTCCACCACAAGCGTGGAAGGGTATACTCAAATGTGAGTCCCTTGCTCATCACCACCCCCTTTTCTGAATCATATGAATAGCTTCGGCAGCATGTATTAGTCATTTTAATGTATATATAAAGTCTGAATTGTCACACTTGCAAGAGTGTGATGACTAGCAGTGATAGTACTGTCAGGTCTCCTGATTTTATCTACCATGCAGCAAAACAACAGGCATGGATAATTGGGTGAAAGGTTTGGACTTACATTAAATTGATAAATTCAACATTTGTTTGGTGTATACCAAGGAACCAATCACCAAATTTAGAAATATTGGACAAGTTGGAACACATTCAACTTGCATATCCACCATGTTTGCTAGTTCGCAGGTTGTCCCTGCAACTAATAAATGGGAGATAACAATGTATAGTTCAAGAAGGAGAGAGGGAATACTACCATGTGCAAATAATAGACTAGATTACAAAACTTCCATTGGTGAATTCACTGAACCACTGAGTACCCCTGGGCATAATGGATGAAAGCAAGGCACATTGGATGCAGGCCTATGGCACAAAGCACACTGCCTGGATTCAAAAGTAGAAGTACATTTAGGGACTCATCTGATGGGTACGACATGATTATAGTCCAACTACTACTACGGAACCCAGGTTCAGCATATTGCACCAAAACGAGAAGGGGATAGTTTACAAAATCCCAAATCAATTAATTGCCAAATGGCCATTATTTATTGTGTGCTGCATGGCTGCAAATGAGATTTTTTTGGTATTGCCCTGGGTAATGTCAGTATGCCAACATTTCTTTGAACTTGAACTTTCATGTACATGTTCTCCTCAGCAGGCACATAAACTAATACTTGATTGCCACATCCATCCAGGAAATTCAGAGTAAAATATATTATCAAGTTTTTGGATAGGAATTTGGAGAGTCCTGTTTGTGAGAGTCACCACAAAGGAAAAAATCAAGCATGGGCATGGTCTGTCATTGACAATATTTTTAGTATGCTTCTATGTATTGTTTGTAAAACCAGTAAAAAAAAGTAGAAATGTGGTTGTTGTAGTAAGTTTTATCAAAGTTTGTATTCGCTTTTATTTTAGAGAGGTTTTAAAATATTGAAATTTCAAACTAGTATCTCTTGATATTTTTAATTTTAAAGGTGTTTTTATTGTTTAAAAGTACATAAAAAAGAATGTTTGCATTCATATGTTGCTAATAGTTGCCAAAGCATGTGTATATCTAAATAAAAAGAACATTTTCAAAATGTAAATAGTGCACAAATTAGCTTGCTATTGAAAGCATAGAATGGTATTGTATGTAGGTGAACATATAAGGTGAAGTTGTTAGGCAGAAGAAAGAGATAGGCAGTCAGATAGATGAGGCAAGGGAACAAACAAATGAAATAGCAGATACAAGGACAAATATGCTGAGGGGTGAGCTGGACCGGCAGTGAGACAGACACTTGCAGATAGATAGAGACAATTAGAGTACAGGTAGCTAGAGATATACGGGCAACAACAGAGAGAGGCGGACAGGGCTAGCCAGAGTTAGAGAAAGATAAAAACAGTTACATGGAGACATGTCGAGATGCACAGAAAGACAGACATATAGAAGTGGACACAGAGGGAGAGGGTGAGACAGACAGGGGGGGCAAGAACAGAAAGAGACAGAGATGGCTAGACAGGGGGCATAGAGACAGATGGAGACAGGTAGATAGAGATAGAGCATATAGATAGAGCCGCACAGAGCATGAGGTCGAGATAAATTGATAGAGCCACACACAGTTAAAGAGAGGTAGAAAAAGAGAGAGGTGCCTAGATAGAGAGGGCTAAAAACAGCTAAAGATGAAGACATACAGAGGTAGAGAGTTGCAGCCAGAGAAATAAAATGACACAGATAGAGATAGTGAGACAAGAACAGAGTCAGGTTAGGAAAGCCAGAGACAGAACTATAGCAACAGATAGACAGCGATTGATCAAACGCGGCCGATAGAGATAGACTCGGCTAAGTAGAGCTAGAGACATATAGTGATAGAGTAATATAATATTAGGTAGAGACGGACAGAAAAGAGAGTGAAAGATAGACACAGAGATAGAGACAGACAGAGGCACAGGCAAGTAGAGATAGATATAGATAAATAGAGACCAAGACAAATGAAGAAAGAGTCAGATAGAAACTGTGATCAAATCAATAGAGACGGACAGAGACAGCTAAAGTTAGAGACAGGGAGGGAAGCATTAGAGTCATTTAGAGACAGAGAGAAATAGGAAGAGGCAAACAGAGACAGATAATGTCATTTAAAAACAAATGAAGACAGAGACACAGATAGCAGCCGAGAGATAGCGACAAACCGATAGAGAAACTTAGATAGAGGCCTATTGTTAGAGATCGAAACAGATAAATAGATAGTGTTAGTGACCGACATATATGGGAAAAGACAGATAGAGAGAAGAGGAGATAGATAGAAACAGACTGATAAGACAGAAATGGATAGAGACAGCAAGAGCAATATATCTAGAGATCAATAGCAACAGATAAATAGAGCTAGAGACAGACAGAGTGGGAAAGAACGAGAAGGAGAGATAGTGTTAGAGACAGAAAGTAACAGGTAGATACAGATCCTGCCCAGCTTCCTCTGACTTGTATCTTCTCCCCTATTTTCAATTTTTTTCTCTCACTGTGAATTCATAACATTCTTCCCCCACATTATATATCACACCTTCTCTTCCTTTTGTTGTTAATATCACTAAATGGCTCTCTTTTTCTCAGTTTCATACCTGTTTTGGTTTTGCTTCCACTAGCCTTCTACATTATTTTCCAGACCGAAGACCCAAGCATGCTGGGACAATTCCAAAGCTACTCAATGGCACTTTTCAGCACCTTCGAGCTCTTCCTGAACGTCATCAACTCCCCGACCAATTACAGTGTGGACATTCCCATCATTTTCTACATCATCTACTTCGCCTTCACCATCATTGCCAACTTGTTGATGCTCAATCTGATCATCGCCATGATGGGCGACACTCACTGGCGCGTGGCGCAGGATATGGACGAGCTCTGGAGGACCCAGGTGAGAGAGCTGTGAGCTTCTGGGATCAGACAGCCACCAGTGAGGAGGGAATGTCAAATAGGGAGGCAGGCCAGACACTTCCTGGGAAAGAGGCAAGGGGTGTATCACAAGGATGGTGACTGAAGAAGGTACAAAGTGATCAACTGCGAGCACATCTGAAAAGGTTATTTACTAATGTCAGAAGTAAAGGTGAGGCATCCTGGGAGGTGACCGATGGAGGGGCAGGGAAACATGGACTCAGGGGCACATATTTATCATAGTATTGAATAGCCCTTGTGCCACACAAGAGGATGCAAGGGTGACACAACACAAAAGTCAGATTTATGAAGCGACGCAAGACCACCTTGCATGGCCCTGCATGGCTTGATAAATCGGGATTAACTCAAGGCAGCAAAAATGGATGTGTTGCGTTACTCTGCCTTTGGGGGCATTCCATGGATGGAGTGTTGTTGTTCCCACACATCCACCCATGGATTTTGGTGCATTCCCAGATTTACTAATTGGTAGTAGACCCAGGAATGCATCAAAATGCTACTCCTCACCAAGGGAGCTTTAATGAGGAAAAATATCTTTCTTTCTCCTCGTTTTTCCTCTTTCTTCATGTGCACGTTCTGCAGAAAGGGTCAAATACCTCTGGGAATTGTTTTTGTGCAGGAAAGTGTCCTTTACAATACTGCCTACAACGCATGCAACCCTGCACCGTGGTGCAATGGTGTGTGCATTGGCGCAATGCAGCACATTGTGCACCAATGTATGCAAAGGGCAGATATTCTCCATATAATGTTAAATATGGCACCTTCCTGCCCTTTCCCATTCATGCAGTGCAGCGCAGCAGGTGCCTTGCTGCACTGTGCTTCGTGAAAGTATAAACATCTGGGCCGTGGTTTGTAGGGCACAATCCGTGAAAGAGCCTTTGCTTCAAGTTTAATTTGCCGCAAAATGGTAAATTTCTTATTGGGAACACACTTATATGGGCTAAGGACAAAAGATTCAATTTGTGTCATAGAGGTGTCTGGAGCGGATGTATGACGTTACAACGCATACTTTTACAACGCATTTTTTAAACCGCAACATCCATTCCAACGCACACCATTACAACGAATTTTTTTAAACTACCTTTACAACGCATTCCACTACAACGCATACTACATTTACAACGCATACCATTACAACGCATTACATTGCATTGCATGTAAGGTAAGTGTTGGATAGTGTAGGGGTAAAAATTACTATTCTAACTCCAGGGGGTGCAACAGTAGGGTAAGTGTTGAATAGTGTAGGGGTAAAAATTACTATTCTAACTCCAGGGGGTGCAACAGTAGGGTAAGTGTTGGATAGTGTAGGGGTAATCATTACTATTCTAACTCCAGGGGGTGCAACAGTAGGGTAAGTGTTGGATAGTGTAAGGGTATAATGTGTTGTAATGCTATGCGTTGTAATGGTATGCGGTGTAATGACTGCGTTGTAATGGTATGCGTTGTAGTGGTGTGCGTTGTAGTGTCATGCGTTGTAATGGTATGCGTTGTAAATGCATGCGTTGTAATGGATGTTGCGTTGTAAAAGTTTCATTGTAATGGTAGTGCGTTGTAAAAGTTGCGTTGTAAAGGTTGTATACCGTCTGGAGCTGGTGATAGGGTGCCACTTGTCTAAGGTACGAGAGCAAAGAAGCTGGCTGTGGGTGGTGGACAGCCAACTCTCCTACCACAGTCATCATCGTCTCCTCTCACTGTAGTGTAGTTTCTTTCTAAAGTTCACTGAACAAGATTGACTGGGTTAATGCACTTATGATAGTTGTGAAGAATGTGCAGTTGCCAGGATGAATCCAGCAGAAGCCTCTCAGGTTTTCACCTTTTTCAGTGGATAAACGTGCAATTAAAAAGCATGAAGACAACATTCCTTATTGTGCATACTATATATATGGACAACTCCTCTCAACCAGAAAGCAGGACTTTGGTAAGATAGCTTTGTTGATTAATGAACCTGCTGAAAACATCCCTTACATATGCCACAGAGGCAAATTAGGTATGCATTGTACAAAGGCAAATAACATGAGAGCCAATGAGTTAAGCAATTAGTATGTTGCTCAAAAGACACGTTAAAGCAGATCTAAGGTTGTGGTGCATGCTACATATATGGTCATTGTCTCACCTACCTCTTGGCACTATCATTATCATTCGATACTGTGCATCAGTGAATGGGATCTTGCTAAAGAGACCACTGGAACAACTGCAAGTGACAGATGCATACAAATGAGTCGGTTAATAATTTGGGAAAGTGTCAAAGAACATTCGGGGGCATATTTATAACCCGGTTTGGATCACATTTGCACCACACAACCTTAAGAGTGATGCCACGCAAGACCACTTGGTGTGGCCCTGAGTGGCTCCATCAATCTGGAGTAAATCAATGCAGTGCAAATCACTGCATTGCGTTACTGTGCCCTGGAAAAGCATTCCGTGGGCATTGCATGGGTGTTCCCAAGCAACTCCTGTGGTTTTTGCATTCCCAGATGTACCAGAAGTTGCAGAACTGGGAATGCACAAAAAAAGATATGCCCTACCAGGAGAGGCGTAACGAGGAGAAAAATTTGTATTTCTCCTTGTCATTATTATTAATAATAAATATTTATAGAGCGCCTGGCTACCCTTAGGCAACCCAGATCTGTCAGTAACATGCAGAACAGGAGAGAGAGGCTTTAAATAAGGCACGTCGTGAAAAGCCACATTTTTAACTGCGTCCGGAAAGAAAGATGATGAATGGTTGACCGCAGCTGGGCAGGGAGAGTGTTCCATAGCTTGGCCACATTGAAGGAGAACGAGTGACTGCCTGATCGTGCTCTCATTATTTTTGGTATCACTGCCAAAAATTCACTGGCTGACCGAAGACATCTTGTTGGATGGTAGAAGGCTGTAAGAGTGATTTATCTTAGAACCTGTCCCCCAGAGTGTTTTGTGGGCTATGCATAAGGTTTTGAACTTAATCTGCACACTTATTGGCAGCCAGTGAAGTTTTTTTAAATCCGGCTTGGCTGACTGCCAGCAGGGGGTGTGATAAAACAACCTGGCCGCACATTTGTGGTCCACTTGTAGTTTCCTTATGGTGGTCTTTGTGGTACCCAAGTAGAGGGAATTCCCATAATCTAATCGTGACAACACCACAGCCTGTACTATAACTCTTCGTGCTGGGACCGAAAGCAATGGGAGAATTTCCCACAGCGTTCTAATGATGCCAAAATATGTTGCGGCCAAATTGATTCCTTCAGGATAGCTGGCGCTCGGAGCCCCTAGTTTTATCTGGTAAAGCGAATAATTAGAGGTCTGGGGCTGAAACGATCTCAACCTATTCTCAAACTGTGTGTGCTGCGTTCTGTGGATTAGATAATTTCTCAAAAGGATAATTTAAGCATATCAATCATATTGGGGGTGGGCCAAATTTTTCACTCCACCCGCTGAAGTAGCAAAATTTAGCAACTCCAGGTTACTCTTGTAACGCTGAGTATCAGACCAATTCTACCAAGAACTGAGTGGCAGCATTATTTCCCTCGAGGCTCCAGAAATTCAAGTGCAAGCAAGATTTGGTGTCCCCTGATGCCATTTTCTATCGAGGGAGGTCACGAGTAGTTGAAGTCAGACAGCTGCTTCTTGAGTAGATTTGCTGTTGCCCGAGTACATTTTCTACTTGAGCGGTAGTAAGATCAAGTCAAATGGCCGCTTGCTCTTGTGAAACTCATGGTGCCATTCGTGCTACTAGTGCTAAATTGCAGCACAAACATCGTGACATGCCAAAGTCAAAGACAAAAATACGTTATTTTGCTTCGTTTCCATTGCATAAAGTGTACATAAGTACATATCACAGTATACAAATAATAATTAGATAACCTTAGAAACTGTTCAAAAACCGAATAAAAATATAAATTTTAGTACATAGCCATCTACTCATGAAAGCTATACAAATGTATACTTAATTATACTTCCCTTAAAAGTAGCAATGTATCAGTGCATAAAAGTAAAAACTTCACATGGATCCATCCAATTGTTTCATTAGGCTCATGCGTCTTAAATTAATGAAAGGTTCTAAGTTAAATATATGATCCACTCAGAGGAATCATAGTATTACAATTCATCCTCCAGAATACAGGACAAACTATCGAATCGTTTTATAGTGCACAATCCAAATGAAATCGCCTGCTCTTTGAAGAAGCCCAGAGGAATGACGCTACAGAGTGACACACCAGAGAGTTTTTCAGCTATTGAATATAAAATAATGAAGGCCAACATTTGAATAAATTTAAATCTACGCAATAACTGGACAATTAATCTTTTCCTCTTTAAGACATAAAAAGAGCAAACAAATATGTGCAAATTCAACTGTGTTGACACCCTATCACAGTGTCATAGAGTCAGCTCCCTTACTGTATAGGCATTAGTTGGAAAACCAAGCATCAGAGGGATATAATTTAGGAAAAATCTTGTCAGAATAAACCGATGCCGTAAATTCTGCACAAAGGTGAAATATGATTGAACACCCTGTTCAAATGGGGGTGGGGTGGCGTTTAGTATAATCTGATGGTGGATTTATCTCTGTTTAACTCCATTAAGCATCGCTTTAGTAGTATGTGCACAAGTGAGTGAGGCCTCAATAACTTCACGTTAACCCAAATCTACCAATGAATGCTTACCCTACTGCAGCCATGGGATCTTGTGTGCAAAACCAGTTTTAAACAGCCCCTCAAAATGGCTTGATTCAAGAACAGTCTCCCCTCCATATCGAATGCCATACCAAAATTTTCGCAAGTCAAATAATATCTGAAATATAAGATACACCAATATGTGGCACTAGCGATGACTTAAGCTGTGTATGCATTTAATATTACCGGGATGGGTTTTGACCCCAACTTGTTCATGAATTTAAAGATGGCCTCTGTTCTTTTTTCTAATAAGAGGGCTCTATTTGACACCATATTTTTCCATGTGCACTTCCCATCAAAAAGCATTCCAAAATATGAGAATGTTTCCACCATATGTATATGTTCACCCATTGGAGGACCTCCACACAATTGCACAGATTTTTTTATTTAACTGTAATTCCGTCGAGTGAAACAATGTGAGTTCGGCCCACCCCTAGCGGTGATACACCCATAAAGCTTTGTTTAAGAATTGAAAAAAATACATTTGTTGTGTACAAATTGGCCTACTATTTAGACCTAATCTGGGTTAGTAGTGTTGGTACTCTGTTTCTGCAACTAATGTTATGTTATGTTATGTTATTAAAATTTCTAGAGCGCACAGCTGCCCCAGCAAAGGGGCGTCCTGGCGCTTTGACAGATGCTATAACATAACACACTAAAAAGATTAGCCAGAAACTGGAAAGAGGAAAGTTTTAATGGCCTGCCTGAAGGCAAACATATCCTCAAGAGCACGAATGTGGACTGGTAGCGAGTTCCATAGGCCAGCCGCTAGAACCCTAAAAGAACGGCCACCCATCCTGCTCAACCTGAAGCGTGGGCAGACAGCCAAATGGAGACCCTCCGATCTTAAAGATCTCGATGGCACATAGGGTGTAAGCAGAGTAACAAGTGCCGGTGGCGAAGAAGTTTTCAAAATTTTGAAGGCCAGACACAGCGCCTTGAACTTGATTCGCTGTCTGACCGGGAGCCAATGCAAGGCCATGATGGTGCCCGACACCGAACAGTGTCTGGGAAGGCCCACAATGGCTCGTGCCGCGGCATTTTGTACTCTTTGGAGCCTAGAGGCCTCCGCTTGATTCACCCCTAACAACAGTGAGCTACCGTAGTCCAGCCTAGATACACTTATTAATTGGTAAGTTGAGTGGTGTTTTAGCTAGTTTTGGTTAGATCCAATTATCAGATCTTTGCTAAGGTCAATAAGCGTAAACGAAAAGTTTAATAAACTGAAGAAAGTACAGATGTCTTGATACATTTCAAAGTGTTTCACTAAAATTGTTTTCCAGGTGGTTGCTGCTTCAGTTATGCTTGAGCGTAAAATCCCCCACTGTCTCTGGCCTCGCTCAGGTATATGCGGGAAAGCGTATGGTCTGGGGGACAAATGGTACCTGAGGTAAGAATGTATACTGTGAACGAAGATGACATAAAATGGTTGTGACTAATAATTACACTCACAGTCAAATTTAAATTACAGTTTGGAACTCCCAGGAAATGTTCTTTCTTTTTTTATTTGAACAAAAAATGACCACTACTGATAATATTGATTTCTACCTGTACCCACCTGTTTATTGTTAAAGAGATCATTACATCAGATATATTATGTTGTATATAATGTCTGTTCACTGCATATTTGTCTGTACTGTACAACCCTCTCTGTATGCTTAATGGTCAAATCACAAAAGTAAATTTACACATGTTGATTTACTCATGTGTAAATGTAGTTGTGCACCTAAGTGTTGATTTACACTGAATTGTAGATTTCTCCAGCTCCTGTACCCAGCGGGTGGAGGTATCTAAAAGAAAATTTACAAGTGGAAAGTTACTACTACTAACTTTTTACATATAGGCATGAGTTTTGTTAAAAACAAACAATGCGGCTGACCATGGTTAGGCACCTCAATTTCAAAGTCAATCTGTGACTCCTTGGTTTGTGCAAACACGTCCGGAGCTTGCCGCACGTATGCTCCACTGCAAAACAGATATCAAAGTTTATAGGCTACAGTTATCTGGCTCTAGGAGGGAGCTCTCCATATGGAAAGGTTTAGGGAAAATAAATAAAGTTTATTAATTTATCTTTCAAAAATATTTTTATGTAAAATACAATTGCAAATTAATTTAAAATTGACCTATAAATAATAAAGTAAAATGCTACAGCACATTAACTCATCAAATTACATCTTATCCTTCTTTAAAACGAAATTTAAAAAAATCTCAGCTCCACTGGCCTCTTAAAATGCAATTACTATTACTTAATTTTGTTTTAAATGTAATTTGCTTCCTGTATTGAACTTTTTAATAAAAATCTAAAAGTTTATTTTAATTTATTTTTTAACTAAATTATTTGCCTTCCTGGCCGCTTCGTAATGGGCTGCTCGGTTAACTTTCCGACCACCATATTATGATGCTGGTGGTCCCAAAGTCACCTGGCCAGTCCTTCCGGCTGGCTTCCGACAGGCTCAAGGAGCCCATTGGCCAGTCAGAGCCAGCCTCATAATCCCAAAGGGCAGCCTTTCCGCCCTTGGGATTACGGTGCATGGTTTCCGACATGGTTTCCATGCTGGCCTGTCTGACCTGGAAACCATGTCATAAAGTGGGTTTTGGGGCCCCCAGCTGGGCTCCCTTAGGTGCATGACCTCAGGTTGGGGGCCCAGGGGGGCCCTGTTGAACCCTGCACCCTTGAGGTGCCTGCCACAGAGAGCAGGGATGAACTGAACCTCCAATTTCCCTCTGGGAGCATAAATTACAGTCAGTTTACGGGCAAAATGCATGCTCCCATAGGGAAATGTAGGAATGCCACCTAACAGTGTTCAGTCGCATCAAAACTAGGCAGTCGGAACAGCCGACTGGAAGTCAGTCGGTCCTGCCGACTGGAGGTCAGTCGGTCCCAGGTCCAAGACAGTGTCAGGCAGACTTAAGTCTGCCCAAAATCGTAATAATGCCCTAGGTTTATAGAATTATGAGTTATTTAAATATTTAACATTATATAACAACTTTTTTCCACTAATAAAATTATAATAATAATAATAAATTGACAATAATTTCATTAAAATTGTTTTCTCAGGGCTTTTATGTTAAGTTCCTCTCTCCCTTTTATTATCTGGAAGTGAATTGCAAGACCATTGAGTGGTCATGTGTAGTGCTAGGCTTTCTCCAAGTGCCAATAGTATTAATAACCTTCTTCCTGTGAGATAATGCTGCACATTACCAATTTTTCTTCTAATGTTGTCTAGCCTGTGACTAACCTCTGGTTCCGGCCGAGTGGCTAGTATAAATGACTCGCTCTGTTGTGGCCAGTCCTACCATAAAACCTTCCATGTTGAAATAGCAATTTTACATTTTAATGTATTTTTACTTCAAGGTTAGACACAATTCCTTCTGCCACAGTCATGTATAAAACTTCACTTTTGAGTGTGCCTACTCTTTTATGTTTACAACTGAAACTCATTTTTTCTTTCACAGGATCATTGATCGAAAAGACCACACTAAACAGAAAATGCAGCGTTACGTGGATGCTTTTCAGGTGCAGGAAGGAGAAAACTCAGACAAAACTGCTGGAAAGTCAGAAAAACATAGACAAAATGACAGTCCAACGCCACCACGACAAACGGATTCTCGTTTCAGTTCAACGCTGCATGTGCCTGAAAATAAGAACCAACGAAAGCCTAGCAAAGGCTGGGAACGCCTGAAGTCTGCCACCCTAGAGGAACTTCAAGGGAAGGCCAACAAGGCCATGGGGTTGGATGGGCATGAGATTCACTTTGTCTGAGACAAAGCTGTATGAGAAGCCGCTTTACTGAAATCATTCCATGAGCCCCAAGATGTACAGACATGGCTTCGTCACAGAGTCCCACAAACCTAGAGGTTTGACATCATGCCTTCAAGTTCTCTAAACTGGACACTGATAGGTGCCTGCTCTTGGAGACTGTTGTTGAATCAGCTAAAGCCTACCAATTTAGTGTAGTGTATTAGGAAGCACTGCCTCTCAGATCAAAAAGAGACCTGGTTTGGAGACAGCTTGCAAGTTAAACTGTACTATAAAATAATTGTAATTATTTTAATTGCATTTCATGGTATTCCCTCTTTTACTTCTGGCTTACCATCTACACAATTTCCGAGGTCATTTAATACTGCATAACCAGCTGTGAATGAAACTCTGTATTTGCATATTGCTATTTAAGCCATCATTAGGATGACCACCCAGGGTATGTTTTCTTTTCTAGTAAATCTTTACCAATCCATTTTGAGTCCCACCGGTCAGATCGTAGATAAGGTAGTAATCCACACAGGTTTCACTCCACCATTCTCAGTTGCAAAACTCTGAACAATGTGTTATTTAATTGCACAAATGTTGCCCGGTCTTACCTGGTAAAAGTTATTTACATAATACTAGTGTTTGTCTAGCAAATTTCTCTTTCTGGATTGTTTCCACAGTTGTTGCATATTTTATGGATCCTGTTTTTTACTATAATTATGACACTGCCATTCAGTGCCACAGTGTGTTTCCTCTGTCTTTAAAACTAAACTTTGTACACCCCATTGTTTTATCTTTCTAATAAGGCTATGGTAAGGTGGTATAAAAAATGCTACAGTTCTGCTGTAGTTTAAGGGGAAATGTATCAACACTTTGCTCTGTGCTTGCATCGCAAAAGTGATGCAAACAGAGAGTAAAATGGGATGGAATTTACTTTCGAAAGTAATTCCTCATTACACAGACTATTCCCTGCAATCACCAAAGGTTTTTGATGCAAATCCCTAACTACTAGAATTGGTAGACAGGGATTTGAGCGAATAGTTTTCTTTTTGCAAAGTATTTTAAAGTTTGACCGTATGCAGCCCTAAATACCACACATACAAAATGGAAGAGGTGCTAAAGCATAGTTGTTCTATGTAGGTCTGGTTATAAATGACATCCTCTCTTCTGTAAATGTGCATAAGTAATTATGAGGACTTGCAATAAAAGGGGCTTATTTAGGGCTTGGCAGTGTAGGAGAAACACCATAACGTGGCATTCTCCGTGCCCTGAGATTTCCCCACTCGCTGAAGAGTTCAGTTCTTGAAAACAAAAATGTTTGTTGAGTGGGCACTTAAAACACAGGTGCATATTATCAATGAACGGCGATAACATTATAGCCGCTTTAGCAGCAGGAAACTGCCGCTAAAATGGCGATAATGGGCTTGATAATATGCCATAGAGAATTCCAATAGAAGCCCAGGTTCTGAGGTTAACATGGGCTTCTATTGGAATTCTCTAGGGCAAATTATCAAGCTCATTATCGCTGTTTTAGCGGCAGTTTCCTGGCGCTAAAGTGGCGATCATTTTAACGCCGTTCCTTGATAATGTGCCCCATAGTGCCCACTTGGCAAACTTCACTACAGTGAAAGAAGACACTGACTCGGCTGGCCGTGACCTCTAATTTAAAGGTGAGTGGGCTCTGCCAAGGTGGGGGAAGTCATAACCTCTGCCCCTGGGACAGGAGAGATTGTTGCTAAATTCCAAAGTTATTTTCCACTTGTTTCTAAAAATGAAATTCAATGGACTGCTGTTAAAGTTAGTGGAAATGTAACTTAGCTGTACTTTGTGCTTCCTGGGAGCAAACTTGTTTAGTTTCAACTGTCCCACTGCTCCTGAGACTACCTATACATCCCTGAATGGCTATTACCTACTCTCCTGCTGGAGTACAAGAGGCTTGGCTCTGGGAGCCAGAAAACTGGAGTGATGTTAGCAGTGATCACTTAGCAGGAAATTGACAACTAGAAAGGGGGCAACACAGAGGACAGCCTTAACTTCTACTTCTTCTGCAGTGGAGAGCCCAAAGAGGAATCTGAGGAATTGAAAACTTTCATGTCCAAACCCACCCTAGACTTTGTCTGTGCCCTCACCAGAAAGTAGAAGCCGAGCTAGCATTGGGAAAGTCAAACTTCTCTTTCTCCTATAACAGTGAAAAAGGATAAGACTGGAACTTTACCACCGCCTCCTCAGAACTTTTTGTGCATGGGAAGAACAGCTTAAAAATGAAGAGTCTGCCTGACTGCTCAAAGAAGACTAAATGACTCCTGACTTCTGCAGCCCACAGGGACTTGATCTGTTTTCCAGGCTAAAATGGTATCCCTAATGTTGAAGCTATGTGCACACAAAACACTGAGGGGTCTCCTGATTTTAAAAAATACCTGCTGGGCTCTGAGAAATGCCTGACTGAAGAGAGACATGGTTCCTAGAAACCTGTCCTAAGGACCTGCGTAGAAGCTTGTCCTAAGGACCTGAGGGCTGCAGAAGGGACCAGAAAGATCTTTCCCAACAACTGAATCTTTGGGAGCCTTAGGGCCTTATTACAAGTTCGGTGGTCAACGGACCGCCATCTCGGTGGTGGCCGTTCAGAGGCGGTGAGCCGTCTGCCATATTACAAGTTGGGCAGATTGGCTTTGCGAAGACTGCTGCTGGACCACTGGCACCACCAGCACACCTCTGACCGCTGGGGTAATGGCTCGAGGAAGGTAGCCTCCTTTGGGTAGTACAGAGGTGCAATACAGGCATCTGTATTATGAGTTGACTTCCCGACGAGCTACTGCGCCAGTCGAACCGCCACCTTAAGGTCAACAAAAACAAAGGATGTGGGGTCCATACTCACCCCTTTCCAGTTCTACCCAGCAGCTTTCCACAGGGATCCCTTTCTCCAGGTCCCCCCTACGCAGGAGCATATTCAGCCCAGAAGAAAACAACCCCATCTTTGGTGAAATACAGGTAAGTGCTTTGGTACCATGTACCCATTATCGATACTGCCCACATATGGGTCCGACTCCAGCAATGGGTAGGTGGTATTTTCCCACATATATCATGCATATTTGTGTATTCAACACATATGCAGTCGGAATCCTACGGGTAAGTAGTGCGCTATATAAAATGCCTATACAATGTACACACAGGCATTGATATATAAGGAAATACATTGCCCAGAGCCATGAGACCACCCCAGCCACAGTGCCATCCCATCGGGAAACTCATAATACATCAGTCAGAAGGCCACAGGCTCAGTGGTCTCCTCGCTGTCACGGTCCTTTAGTGGTTGGATCGCTGAACTTGCAATGAGCACCTAAGGTTTTTTTTTATGCCTCCTGAGGACCAGGACACGTTTTTGGCCATCCCTAGCAGGGGCACATGCTCTGTGGAAAAGAAATGTAGGCTTGTTCCACTCTTGTCTTTTTGCGTAAAAAAAGGCTTGCAGTAAAAGTATCTGATGTTGTGTAAGGCTGCTCAGTGACAGCTTCCAGCTTTGCACCCCTGGAGGATTTTGAACCTCGCACTAGATAATGATGGCAAATCTAGTGGAGTAATTGAAGTAATGTAGTGACCTTGTGAACTATGAAACACTGCTTTGTCCCGCTCAGAGTTTTAGTGCCAAAACGGAAGGCTACAGAGGAAGTTTGGAAATGTCGCATCTGACTTCAAGTGACCTTCGCATATTCTGGTGCTTTTTAGGTCTCGCGACCTGTCAATGCGCATGCGCATTGAGCGGAGCGAGACTATAGGGGCTTAAACAGACTTTAACTAACTGGCGATTTGATGCTGTGCCTGTGCGCTTTAAGGTCAATGCGCAGGCGCATTGACCTAAAATGCGCGTGCACAGCATCAAATCGTCAGCCATCTGTTGCCCAGCTTGGTGCTGCTCCACCCCCTGCGGCATCAAAGGCTTTCACGGCCGGCCGGCCGTGCTTTCAGTTTGCCGCTCCACCCCCTGCGGCATCAAAGGCTTGCTGCATTGTTTTCACGGCCGGCCTCCGGCCGTGACTCGCATTTCTCCTTCCTTCGTGTCAGAGTTTACACATATTGGTTGGTCTGTGAAATGAGAGGAATGTGTTTGCTGGCAATCATTTTACTTTTCTTTTTACTGACTGAGTACTCAGTCTACCAGAACACTGGAGCACACCTAATTTTATAAGCATACTGGTGTATTTTCTCATGACTAGATGGTGCATTAATATTTTAAAGTCTCACTTGGGTCTCATAAGGAAAACAAATAACCATTAGCACTTTAAAAGACTTAGATGTGAAAAACAGGGCCATGCGAACACCAATAAGTACTACACAAATCGCACAACAAACTTCAAAGAATGCATTATTTTGTAGAAACAGAAACGGCTAAGCTTAATGATGCATCTGCCCCTTACTTACAATATCAAAGCAATACTTTATCCATAGTGCCAAAACTAAATAAGCTATCATGCATCCAATAGGCGTGGCTCTTTCAAACTGAAAGTGAATGTTCAGTGACCGACAATTTTGTGCATGTGACTGTGCGAATGGGGGAGTAGGCGAATGTTTTAATGAGTCAGAGTGAGCTGGATGGCTAAGTGAGTACAAGAATGAAGGAATATGTGATTGTGTGGATTAGCAGATGAGAACTTTATAGAGATATTAAAGGGTAAACGACTGAGTGTACTGATGGTTGACTGATGTAGGGCGTGTAGGAATGGTAATGAGCAAGTGCAGGTCACACTAATAGTAATAACAGTATTATAAAATGTAAAAAACTACCTATTTTATGCCAGTGTTTGCAGTACAACAAGGAAAGGTACCGTTCTTTTAAGAATGCCTACATTGTCATCATTCTTGCTGCTACATCAGTGCAAGCATTATACAGATGTGGGCACCACTATTTCAAGAATGCCCATCATATGTAAGGAATTATTACCATTAATCATGTTTAGCTATAACCCTTTTATGCATTTTCAGATCCTCATGTATTAATGAGAAGTGGACGCTGCATTGTCCCCTTCACTAAGTAAATCACTCATTCCTCTTGAATGCTCGTTCAGATTTGTACTTCGAAATCTTCAGTGTCAGGCCAGCATTGCAGTATTAATTAATCTCAGAGCATGTTTAGATGTACACCATCACATAATGATTAAGGCATGCTGAAAATGGCACCTTCACTCAGTTATCATTAATTCACACCCGCATTAGAACCATCACTTCGTAATACTGACACATTCCGTTTGCAAGCAGTTCAACAACATCACATTTACTGAAATACACCACATCTATCTGGTTGCAAAGTCATTTTGGGGACAGGTGAACAGGCCGGCAGTGCTTTCAGTTTGCCGCTCCACCCCCTGCGGCATCAAAGGCTTGCTGCATTGTTTTCACGGCCGGCCTCGGGCCGTGCCTCGCATTTCTCCTTCCTTCGTGTCCAGCCCCCCTCCCAGCGCTGCCTTGTTTGTAGAAAGGCATCAAGCCTTCCTTTCACAATTTAGTTAAAGATTATTTCTACTTTCCTTGTGCAGTTCTAATCAGTCAGTTCTCCCCTAGTTTCTGCTGCTTGCCCAGCTTTAGGTAATCACGTTTTATTATGAGATTATAGAATTTACTCCTCTCACAGTGAAGGGTGCTTGAGTGAAGTTCCGTAGTGTTACTGAGTAAAGTCTGACTAACTAACGGGTGACGGTCACGCAGGTGTGCACGAGTGGTGTCACCCCTGCTTCAGCCGTAAAATCGCCCCGCAGACTGCTCAAACAAGCATTGAAAATGCAATAGGTCTCACCTTTTATTAAACGAAAGCCATTTAATTTGCTAATGGTATCGCAAAGCAAATGGCTTTAACTTAATTAAAGGCGAGACCTATTGCATTTTTAATGCTTGTTACTTTTTGGTGCTCTTTGTACTAAAATGTTAAGTTACCTTACCTCCAGCTTGTGCCACTGATACTAGGGGCTGAACAGAGATTTCTATTAAGAAGGCTTTGTAACCTTACCGGATGGTGTTGATTGTGGCACTCCCCTCCCAAATTAATAATCCAATTTCTTGCACTAAGCTGTCCATTTACAACAGAGGAAAACAGGACATTATCCTACAAAAAAGACCTCTTAATAGCCCATCCTGCAATACATGTATGATTTAGTGCCTGCCAGGTAATACATTTAGTTTGCAAAAGTGCTCGGCCTTTTGCAGCTGGGGGCTAAGGGTCCACAACAACCACATTAATAGCCTGCAAGGCAGTTAGAGGCAATCTTCATTATTCTTGTTTGTGTTAATGGCAAAAGAACCTAAAGAAACTTCAGCTATGGACTCACCAGTTAAGAGCTGATAAAATTTCTGGGAAATATGCAATCATGTGTTTTAGGTGTCTAAAACAGTCACCTCATTCTCAAAACGGATCACTGACACAATATCAGAATCAACAATATTGTGTAATGCAAATGTTTTGTCAAAAATATCATCTACAGAAATATTGTGTCCCTATCCATAAAATGGTAAAATAACCTGAAGACATTTCAAGTATGGACCCGCTACTCAAGAGCTGAAAACGTTCCTGAGAAATATGCAATCATGTGTTTCAGGTGTCCAAAACAATCACCTCAATCTTAAAATGGATCACCGACAATATCAGAATCAACAATATCGCGTAACACAAATATTGTGTCAAAAATATCCTCCACAAAAATATTGTGTGCCGACCCTTATAATGGTAAGTACAAAAATATTGAAAGCGAAATATTGTTTCACATTAACAGCTTAAAAATACATATAAAATATTGTTCTTTAACACACACATATATTTAAAAAGAGTACATCTTAAATATTTTATTTTATACCATTAATATAATGTTAATGAAATAAATCTCACTAATATTTAATACTGGGTATAGCTATATACTTATATAAACATATATATATATATATATATATATATATATATATATATATATCCCATCAACAAAAGGTAGCCCCAAAGAGAGACGCCACAGGCAGGTAAATTTAGTACGTTTTTATTTCTCTTCTGCAGCTTGCAAACAGGTTAACAGCATGACTGGCAGCGCTTCGTTAAAATAGCCAAACGCGTTTCAGGAATCCCACTTCCTTTCTTCAGTGGCTCGAATGCTGTGAACAACAGAGCAGGATATCTGGCGCACGTGTATTTAAAGTACCAGCCCCAGTGGGCATGGCCTCATGGCCTTCTTGTTATCGTAGTACGCCAAAGTTTTCACCAAGTGGGTCTGCCCTGTGTGCACAATATATAAGCAATGTTCAAACCCCAGTGGGTTGGTGACAGTCAATGCTGTAAAGTCTGTCCTGCTTTTTAACTGCAAAAACACGAACATGCTGACCGCACAGGCATGGCGCCGTCATACTGCCTCCCCATTAAATACACGTGCGCCAGATATCCTGCTCTGTTGTTCACAGCATTCGAGCCACTGAAGAAAGGAAGTGGGATTCCTGAAACGCGTTTGGCTATTTTAACGAAGCGTTGCCAGTCATGCTGTTAACCTGTTTGCAAGCTGCAGAAGAGAAATAAAAACGAACAAAATTTACCTGCCTGTGGCGTCTCTCCTTGGGGCTACCTTTTGTTGATGGATATATATATATATATTTGTTTTACAATATATTAAAACAATAATCCTTCAAATGTACTTCTATAAAAAGCATGTTTCCATACATATATATAAATATATGTAGATATTTTTTCTTACACCAAACATAATAAATATCAGCAATTCAATTCCAATACTTTCAATATATTATGAAATAAATTAAATAAAAAATGAAATACATATGTACAAAAAGTATTATAAAATGTTTAAAACAAATAGAAATATAAACAAATACTATCAAATTGAAATTATAAACTTATATTAATAATACATATATTTAACTAATACTAGGAAATGTAGTCTGGGAATATTAGATACACCATTTCCACTCAAGTTTATGTAAAAATATGGGCCTGATTACAAGTCTGGAGGTCCTATGACCACCAGACTTGTGGTACCAGTGGTCCGACTACCCGATTACGACTTTGGCGGTTGGACCAACCTGGGACCGCCAATGCTGCCTTTGCTGGACTTTAGAGGGGTTAATTTATTATTCCCCCTCAAGTTTGTGCAAAAGTAGGGAAAGCATTGGGCTTTGGAGTGGTTAGATTTACTTTTCACACTCCAGTTTCTGCAAATGTAGTTAAAGCGTTGGTCTTTGGAGGGGTAAAATTTACTATTCCCATTCCAGTCTGTGCAACTGTAGGGAGAGCGTTATTTTTTTGGAGGGGTAAAATTGACTATTCCCACTCCAGTCTAAGCAACAGTAGGTAAACTACTTCACTTCAAACACATTATATTTGAATAAACCTATTGATTTAAAAAAAAAAGATAGAACTCTTAATATAAACATTATAACGTAACATATATACATATATATGTAAAGTAAAAAATTAACTAATTTAAAAAAATCATAAACAAAATAATAATTAATTTTCAATTAAAAATCATTATTATTTAACACTTAATTACCTTGGCAATCTATGCCCCTAAAACCTTGCAAACCACTTCTAAAATGTAACTAAATTGAATGTTTAACACAATTTACATAATTAATAATCAATTACATAACTAATTACCAATTGATAATTAATTACTGCTTAATTAGCTTCCCACCTAATAACCCTACAAACCCAGTAACCCACACCAAAAATATAATTAAAATATATAATTAGCACACAGTTTACATAATTATTAATCAGTTAAAAATGTAATTATTATTGTATTTTAATTGTTATTTAATTACCATACTACAGTTTAAACCTACAATCCTAGCAACCCGCAAATAATATATAAATAAAATGAATTGGTATTACACAATGCATCTAATTAATAATCAATTCAATCATTATTAATAAATTAATTCAAGCAAATAATGTTTTCCTTCATGATATTCCAACACAGTACCCATGCAAATGCAGTAGTCCGCTCCTAAATGTAACTAAAGTGTAAGATTATTACACACTGTACATAGTTACTAATCAATTAAATAATTAATACTAAATTCAAATGTAATTGTTACATTTTTTTATTGACAAGCAAGTCAAGGAGATTAACAGTTACAGTTTACAAAGATATAATACATATAGTACAGGTGCAGATAAGAATACAAATAAAATAACAAAAGCCTCCTAGCATTGCCCATAATCTATGTTTAGTCGGCAGAGAACACAAAACAAATAAATAAGTAAATGAATACCTCCAAGGCCTACGAAAAATATAGCAAGATTAAGTCGGGGTTAAGAGAGGAAGGCCACCAAAATTCCCAAGCTCCACTGGGTCCTTAAACTCTTCGTCGACAATATCTGGAGCCCAAAACTGTACAAATTTTACAAAAAATTACCCTAAATCTTAACGAACTTCCCCATTGCTTTTATTCCCCGATTCCTTGCAAGTGAGCCGTCCATAGTATGAATTTCACTAACAAGAGTCCACCATTCAATCGTATGAGGAGGGTTCGGAGAAATCCAGGCTCTCGCTATATCCAGTCTAGCACATGTCAGAAGAATGTTTAATAGATCTGTATTGGTAGTGCTAATGGGGTATATAGCAAGTAGAACTGAAGCTGCAGACAATACAGAATCAGTTACTTTTTTTTAAAGTAAAATGTTTTCTATTGCCGACCAATACCCAATTAATGCCGGGCAAGAATAAATCATATGTATGAGGTCTGCTGCCACCAGACCACACTTAGGGTATTTGGTACGATCACTACTCACATTATTTTGTGACCATTTGGAAATTCTTAGTGGAGTAATATAAGTGACATGTAGTCCTATACGATTGGAGCATTAAACTAGATGAATGACTCACCTTATTAATATTTACTAGGGCAGCTATGATATTCTGTGCCATCACATTAAGTCCTAATCTAGAGGACCATTTTAGCGCTAGTATCGGGGCTTCATCCAGCTTACTTTGGCTTAAACACTTGTATCCCACGCATATTAATGATTTCCTATTTACAGAATAGAAGCAATTCCATAAATCAGCGCTGCTTATAACTGTCAAGTTCATCTTCCGAATAAAATAGTCCCTTATTTGTATATATTTAAATCGCATCATTTCTGGCAAGTTAAACAAAAGTTTCAAATTGTAAAAAGCCACTTGAACCATATAAGTCTCCTAATTTCTGAATACCATATTTAGCCCAATCGTGCCCAATTTTATCACTAAAGATACCTGGGAGTCCTGGATTACCCCGCAATGACAAATCGGTGTGGAAAAAAGAAGTATCACAATTAATCATTATCAACTTCCAAATACGTACCGCCTCCCTTGCAGTCTTAAATTTTACACGTTTAAAATAGTTTGGGTCTTGTACCTTGGCCAAGAATTGTTTTGCATCCCTGCCAAGCATAAATTGATGGAAAAAAATTGATTATTAGTGTTGAACAAGCTACGAAGCCGACCCAGAAAAGAAGCAAAAAAATAAGCTCTAAAATCAGGGAAGTTAAGGTCCCCCTTTTCTAGTGGTAATTTCAATATCGACATTGTTCTTCGAGACTTCTTATAGCCCCAGATGAAGCTGCTGAGAATACCGTCCAATTTAAAAAAAAAAAAATTATTAACACGAAAAGGAATAGAACGGAAAAGGTATAAAAATGTAGGCAGAATGTGCATCTTGATCAGGTTCAATTGCCCAAGTAAATTAAGCGGAATCTTGTGCCACTTTTTCAAAAGAGCTACCACTTCTTATAATAAGGGCTCGTAGTTTAATACGTTTATATCAGTAATCTTAGAAGTTTAAGTTTAATTGTTGATTCATTATTACCTAATTCATTTCCACCCTATGCCCCTACAAACATAGCAACCTCCACCTAAAATATAAGTAACCTAAATATAAATTACATAATATACACAATTAATATCAATCGCATACTTACTTGAAAATAATTAATTAATATTCAATTATTACTTAATCAACTTTCCACCCTATCCCCCTACAAATCCAATCACCTGCTTGGACACTATGAATTACTATTAGCAATTAAATTAAAAATTCTAAATCAATTAAAATTGCTAACTATATTTAAAAACATTAACAATTATACAAACAATAGTAACACATACAATTAATATATGAACTAAAACATATTAAAAAAAATTCAAACAATATTCTGTACAACAATATTACTTACCTGAAAAAACACTATTCTTGACAACAATATTTCTACATCACAATATTTTTGTATCACAATATTGTGTTTTCTGATATTTCTGTATACCGATATTTACAACTCAATATTTTGTCCAAATACGTCTGTTCTAACATAGATGCTGATAGAGAGCTATCCCACAGGGCAAGGGGGAACACATGGAAAGGACTTCTCAAGATACCAGGGGTAGCATGGGTAGCACTAGGGATACTAAAGGGCAAGCTGCTACCCAGGCGAACCTTAACCCTGAATTTTTTGGTGTTGGTCAGTTCCAGGAGCCTACAGGCAAACAGGGAAAATAGAGGTGTGTGTTTGTGATATACTGCACGCTTATGGATACTGCGTTGTATGCACATTGAGCATGACTTAAATACTCATGACCCAAATTACAAATGTATATAAGTTAACTTGATTTCAGGCACATGAAGTATTCAAACTTTGCATTATTTAAGCAATATTGTGTGGTAAGATACATACTGAGAGAGTTCCCCAGTAGCAATTTTCTATGTTGCTTTTATGTCGTTATACCTATCAGAAATGCAATCAAATACATGAGTGTCAACATGCTGCTGTCGGTCATGTCGCCCTAAAAGTGACCCCAGCATAATCTATTCTCAAAAATGAGGGTGAGATTTCAGTGTTTCTTGGGAGGGTCCCACTTAAGTATCTTCTTCCAGCCAGTGCAAGACTGACTGCAGAGTGGCTCACATTCACTCTTTTCCATCGCTGGAGTCACAGTACTACTTACAAGCACAATGTTTGTCTCTGCCCCTCAGGGACATGCTAACAGTTCCTCTTGGCTTGAACCTATTGCTCCCTAAAGGGACCTGCCACTCGGTTTGATGAGATCTGCATTACACACTCAAAAATCACAGGCACTAAGCTGGAATTTTGCATGATCCACCTTCCCTTGCGGAACCCTTTTGTGAGGATTTGCATAACTCCTCTGTGAGGCTATCCCACACCAGCCAAACTACCCAACCAGAAAAAGGTGGTTCAGGAAACAAATCGTAGGTACTGCGGGGCCAAGCCATAGAATGGGCGGGTGCCCTAGTGTACCACACTCCTGGAGGTAACAAGAGAGAGTTTTGCTCTACATTGTTAGAATTGCTGGCCCCATATACGTTCCAAACAGATAGGTAAAATCCCCAACCAGTAGGAATCTATCACCTGGAAGATCTCTCCAGCACAGAATCTGCCTGTTTGGTGGCAGCGATAGAATCTCTTGATCTTTCCCCTAGAATCACTAACCCCACACATGTGGCTCGTCATGTGCTGGATCCTGTCTTTACCAACATCAGTGAGGTGGTGGTGAACCCCCGCAGAAGATGGGCTGGACAGATCATTCAGCACTTAGCTTCTCGTGGGCATGCACAAAACCACCCAGCCCCCACCCAGTCATAAGGACCTCCGTAGACCCTGGAAAAAGGTGACTCCGACTGTCTTTAGTCGGGCCTTTATTTCTCCCATATTTGAGAAGGGCGATGACGGTGACACTGCCTTAGATAGGTTTGAGGCCGCCATAACTAACGCCCTAGACTCTATTGCTCCATTTATGAGGGTAAAGATTCAGGAGAGGTCAGCGCCCGCCCCTTGGTATTCAGACAGTCTCAGAAGAGAGAAAGCCTCTTGTAGGGCCAAAGAGAGAAGATGGAGAAAATCCAGGGATGAATCGCTCTATCGAACTGCGCATAGAGCTTATTTATGTAGCTGTAATTCAGCCAAGAGATTTTATTTAAGGTCTCGTATCATGGAAGCTAAAAACTCATCCAGGGAGCTTTTCACTATTTTAAAGGAGTTCACTAACCCTAGGTCCAACGGTCCAACAATCCACTCCCACCGCCCACTCAGGCACTATGTGAGAACTTAGGGAGCCACTTTACCAACAAAATCGATGTGAGCTATCGTACCTTTGGCCCTGTAGAGGGCGCCCATGTGTAAATGTACAGGAATTTATATAGCGCAAATCACCAAGCGGTTTCTAAGCGCTTGCTTAGGGAACCCGTCCTGGTATTCCCCTGTGAGATAACCCCGGCAGGGTATCCGCAAGGTGAAAGCCAGGCATCCCGCCGCGAGGGGCCGTGGTGGAGATTAAGCAAGCTATTGCCCAGAGTCGCAGAGTGTGAACCCGTGAATCGAGTAGGCACCGGAGCAAGAATTGTCAAGTCCATGGACATTTTAGGACTCAAGACCGCGCCGAGCCGGGAATTGAACCCTGGTCCCGGGCTGACCTCTGCTTCCAGGTCTGCCTCCTCTAACCAGTGAGCCACACTTCTCCTGGCAAATCTCCTCTTCAAGAGGGTCGAAGTCCATCAAGCCTAGAACTCTTTGCTAATTTTACGGGGGAAGAAGTTAGTTCCCTACTAACCTTAGTGAAATCTGGTTCCCCATCAGACCTGGTGCCTCCTGCTGTTATGTCAGCGCTATCCCCAGTCCTTGCTGAGGCTTTTGCGGAAGTCTGTAACATCTCGCTTGCCACTTCAACTGTCCCTTGTAAATGGAAAAGCACGCACATAAAACCCCTGCTCAAAAAGGCTTTAGCTGACCAACACCGATTTTCAGAATTTTAGACCCATCTCTCTTCTCCCTTGTTGTGCAAAAATCATGGAGGTATTAGTCAATCAGCATCTCTCCCACTATTTGGAACTGAATAACATACGGGATACTTCCCAGTCGGGCTTCCGTGCTTCATACAGCACGGAGACTGCACTGTTGGAGGTTACGGACACTCTAAGGATGTCTCTGGATAGGGACATCCCTGTCATGTTGGTGCTGTTGGATCTGTCGGCTGCCTTTGACACCATCTCTCATCAGATCCTCTTAGACCGGTTGCGAGAGATTGGTATCAGAGGCGGGGCCTTTAAATGTAAATGTAAATGTACATGTATTGATATAGCGCAAATCACCGACACGGTATCTAAGCGCTTGCTTAGGGAACCCGTCCTGGTATTCCCCTGTGAGAAACCCCGGTAGGGTGTCCACAAGGTGAAAGCCAGGCATCCCGCCGTGAGGGGCCGTAGTGTAGATTAAGCAAGCTACTGCCCAGAGTTGCAGAGTGTGACCCTGTGAGTCGAGTAGGCACCAGAGCGAGAATTGTCGAGTCCGTGGAATTTTGAGCCCGAGACCCTCCGAGGTGGGGAATCGAACCCTGGTCCACGGTCGATCTCAGCTTCCGGGTCTGCCGCCTCTAACCACTGAGCCACGCATGTATCCAGAGTTTTCTGGCGGGCAGAACACAACGTGTCCAGTTGGGGGTCTTTTGTCTCGCAAACAACCAGTGTGGACAAGGGGGTACCACAGGGCTCGGTCTTGAGCGTCACCTTGTTTAACATATATGTGGCCACCTAGCCTCAATCATTAGGAACTGTGGGTTTGAAACCATATCCTATGCTGATGACACCCAGGTGATAGTCCCTATTGAGAAGAGTCCTGTGGTCACCAAATTTAAATTTAAACCAGCATAGCGAGGTGGATGAAGAAGAACTATCTCCAGCTCAACTCCTCTAAGATTGAGATAGTGCTATTCAGTAAAGCGGAGGAGATGTGGACCCCTGAGTTGTGGCCACCAGAGCTAGGAGATGCACCCGCCCCTAGAGGATGGGCTAAGAACCTGGGCATAAAAATTGATAACTCCTTATCAATGGAAGAGCAGGTAAAGTCGCTTACGGCCAGACAGACTCTTATCCAGTCGCTCTTGGTTAGTCGACTGGATTATGGCAATTCACTGCTGGTCGGGATCAGGGAGGATTTGGCCTCTAAACTACAAGTGGTTCAAAACATGGCAGCCCATCTTGCCCTCAACAAACCGGCACAGACGCCCACTTTACTCCTCCTATGCCAATTACATTGGCTCCCCATCAGAAAGAGGTCCATCTTTAAACTGTTATGTCTGTTTTTTAAATCCCTTCATGTGATGGGGCCAGCCTACCTGATGAAGAAGATCGAACGATATCCAGGGCCGTTTCTACCATTAGGCAGGGTTAGGCGGCCGCCTAGGGCGGCAAACGGGCTAGGGCGGCAAAAGGGGGAAACATTATGTAGGCTTTCTACAATTCGACATCATGTGATGGGTGAGGGCTGTGTGCGCTGCGATCTGTGTGGTGCCGGCATGGCTGCGCTGAGCGTGTCATCACGGTACAGTCAGAGAGGTAGAGAAACAGTCAGGGGCGGAGGTATGAACCAAGGCGGGGGTGAGCTGAAGAACTGGGATTTCAAGTACCCAGCGGCGCCAGGGACACGCCCAAAGTCCTCTGAGTTCCCTTGCCTTGGTATACAGAGACACTGAATACTTCTAGGTGGCGTCAGAGATCAAATTTATTAGCTGCAGCCAGTAGCAGAAATCCCAGTAATACAACACGGTGTACAACTCAAGAAACTGCTCAATTTTACTAAGGCGAGACATCCCTACTCATACACAAAAAGGTACATTTAAAATGCACGCCCCTGCACCAAAATTCAACCAATAGAAAATACATGACATCACACAGCATCATATAGTAAAGCTAATTTTACAGTGTCCCAACCCACAAGTTAATATTTAGGCATATCTAAATAATAATCTGGAAGGCCCGAACAAACCCTTAATTGAAAGCGTAACCCATGAAATGAAGAAACAGTAAAGAAAAGTAGTTTCAGATAATGTGCAAGATAACAGAAACGTAAAGAAACTTAAAAGTTAACAAATGTCTTGAATGGTGATTGGGAAAATGGATAACGATTTTGCAGGGAAATTGGCTTGGCAGGGTCAATTCCAGGTGAAAGGCCAGCTTCTGAAATTAACTCCAGCGCACGAAAGAAACCTTAGTTAATGTACACATGACCCACAAAAGGTCAGACTGCTTTGCTCGCAGACTAACTTCTGAGGCCTATGTAAAAGGCAACACCAGATGGCAGTCACGACGCATGGCAAAAACCCATGTTTAGAAAAGAAAGTCGTGCACTTTAAAAGCACGCAAAATCACAGAACCTCAGCGCCATGGGGTGAAAAGTGGGGTGACACACAGCTGGCAACTAATAGCTCTCCTGTCAGTAAAAAGAGAGTGCGTGATCCGGTGCCTCTGTCTCCGGACAGGCCTCGCTCTGCCCCTCCCCTCCCACTCTCAGTGATGGGTATTACTGTGCTCAGAACTGTGTACACGAGGACTGCAGGGAAACCCCCCTACCCCGATATATGTACACTCAGGGTTACATGATGCCTATCTACTCATGACAGCGCTGAGGAGAGTAAAACATTGAGGCACATGGCCTGGTGAACACAGAACATGTAACGAGGGAAGGCAAAGACCAACAGAGAGATAGAAAAGGTAAGAACAAAAAGCTGAAACATTCTGTGGAGCGGACGGACAGGGCGTGGCAGTGTCACGGCGGTACAGGAGGACACATAGAGATAAGAGCGAGAGCCGGTGCATATTGAGGTGGGTGGTGTGGGTGAGGGGGGGGTGGAGTGGCAAGGTGCAGATGGCAGCTGAGTGAGAGAGGAGGTTTGAGAGCAGGGTGGGGTTGAGGAGAGCTTGTGAGAGGAGAAATGACATGACATGCCTGTGTGCTGCAATTACCATCTGAACTTTAAGCACTTACAGGTGAAGTGAGGAGACCTGACAGCCCCAAGGACACTGCGGGAGGGGGGAGCTGCAGAAGGACGAGGGCCTTGGGAGGGAGGGGGGAGGGGTACAGAGACAGGAAAAGATACAGGGGGCTCTGTGAGGAAGGACGAGGGGAGGGGTGAGGAGAGAATTTCTTAAGGGGATGAGTGAGAAAGAAAGGAGAGGACAGAGGAGAGAACAGATCAAGGAGAGGGGGGCAGGCAGTCAAAGTTTTGTTTTTCCGTGTCCTTCCAGGCCTTCGTGCGTGAGACGGCCCATCTGAAAGTGTGTATGTTAAAGAATTAAGGTTATAAAAGCATAATGGGGAGATTAAGGGTTATCTGTAATTCGAAAAAAAAACGGGCCTGCTATTCTTTGAGAGACAATTTGCTATTCTAGGATATAAGTAGGCCTGAGAGAAAGGTTCATTACGGCTGCAAAATCGCAAGAAATGAGAATATCGGCATTGTATTAATTTTACAAATTAATTTTTGCCATTTTGCTATTGTTAAATTGTGCTTACTTTTCAATCAGAGGGCACTAGTTCATGGAGAAAAGTCCTCGCAAGAACGTTAGAACTGTGGTTGAGATGCATTTGTTCTCAAACCAGTCTCCTGCTGGTATCTTTTGTGACTTTTTTTATTACCTGGAGTAAGCCATTGTCTGTAAATTTCATTTGAGATACTGGCTAAGAGCATTTTAGGAAAATTGCGTCATTTTGTGAAATATTTGTAAAAGTGACGTCGATTTTGAGAACAAAATTTCGTCGACCCCCAGTATGGAGTAGACCTCCTAATTAGTGGTGAGAAAACACTGCATTCTGGTTAAACTCCCTGTTGTTCTTCATTGTTAATATTAATTATACAGAGTTGTGAATACTTAAGGAGTGTTCAACATGCAGCTATCCAGTCTTCATGCTACTAGCTCCTAATGGAAGTTCTTTTATATCTAATGCTTTTATATCTAATTCTTCTAGCCTGGATGACGGGGAGGGAGTGATGGTAGTAAAAGGGAGGGGGCGGCATTTTTTAATTCTCGCCTAGGGTGGCAAAACACCTAGAAACGGCCCTGACGGTATCAACCCACACGATTGCTGAGATCCAGCAGCCGTAATTTGCTCTGTGTACGGAGAATCAGCAAGGCTAGGATGGGTGGACGGGCATTTTCGTACCTAGCCCCCACTCATTGGAATACCCCGCCGAATGAGATCCACGCTTGTATCAATTTCCGCCATTTTAAAAAGCTTCTTAAGAAATGGCTATTCTAATGATTCCGCTGCAATAGTGTGCTCCTCTCTCAGGCGTCGAGAGATCCCCCTGGGGATGATTTGTTGCACCCTACAAATGAGTAAATAAATAAATAAATACCCCATTAGAGAACATAGACAGCATCTTGCTTTTCAAAAGTGAATGTAGTATAGTTTTCATTTTTCCATCTGTTTTCATAAGTCCTTAAAACAGCACCTTTTTTGTCATGACTAGGAGTCAGTATTTCGTGGGTTTATCTAAACAGAAAGTGGAAGCAGGTTCATGTGTTAAGAAAACAAACATTTGCAATGCAATAGGTCTTGCATTTATTGGAGTTGGAGCTACTGGTATTGTAAATGGCAATGATTTTTAAGCGAGGTGATAATTTAAAGAAAAAATGGGAACACTATACCATACTATAAGCTTTTAAAGCAACTGTGCCGTAAAGCTATGGCTATGTGGACGCAAATGGGTGTAAATGGATGAATAAAAATACGAAAAACGTATCTTAAAATACAAAATGGAATGTGTAGCAGGTGACAGGGACTACCTTTTATTTAATATGCCAATTAAAATAAGTGCACACACATAGAAAGTGACATGTGAACTTCGGGAAAGTGGTTGAGACCTGCGTGATGACAGACACATAGGGGTTTGTGTTTCAGTATATATATGTGCAAATCCACCATGACGTGGTGTCCATTTTGTTTTCATTTACCATTTGAAGATGGTTAGACATCCATCTTGGAGGGCTAAATTAAAACAAAAACTATAAAGAGCGTGCCACTAAAAAGAAAATCTTTTTTGAACGAAGGAGCAGCCCCGTATCAAATTTAAAATAAAGCAAGATAGGGGAGAAAGAATGAAGGGGGCAGAGGGTAGAGAGGGTTACATTGCTGAATGGCAGAAGTAGCAAAGTAGGAGCTGATTAGCTGTGTGTAAAGCCAGAATTGGCAATGCCAATAGGTTTGACACTCATGTAACAAACATGTGTTTATACAACACACGATAGGGGAGATACTAACCCTTTCCAAGGTAGCACTGATTTTAGCATGGAGCAATTACATTTTTACATGTGAGAAAAGCAGCCCAGTTTTCTTGCATTGCTTAAAACTCTTTGCTTTTTCCAGGTCTTTTTTTTTTAAGTATGACTTTTATAGCGCATACTGTAAACTGGCCGCTAGGGATGGGTGAGTTCAAGCATTGTGTGCATAGTCATGACAGAGCTCTGGAGCGGCGGCTGGAGGCAGGTGAAGAGTTTCTCACAGTGCCTGTCACTGCATCCTAGAGGTGTTGACACTATGTGCTCATCCAATCCTTAAACCTCAAAGCATAGCGCACTGACCAATGGTCACTTATTCTCCAATGGTAATTACCATTTTGTGTAAAAAATGCGTGGAGGTACAAAGCTGACTAATTATTAACAACTGCACAGAAAACGGTGTGTTTATAGGTCAGACATTTGGAGTGTTTATGAAAGCAGGCACAGTGAAAGAGCACATAAGGAGGTACGTGCACAAGTACCTGCAGGACAGGGAAAACAATGATGGAAAGTACGCAGATTGCATGCAAGATATGCAGATACATGATTTTAGAAACATATAGGGAAGAAATGACGTGTCTAACAAAGTGATATTCTGCAAAACAAAGTGAAGAGTAGGGGCGTAATCCCCTGTTCCCACAGAAGTTACTTAATAGACAAACAAATATTTCACTTTACCCATCAAAAGTCTTATACCCCAAAGTGGCCTTCTCATGGGACTTGGACCTTTGAACGGAATACCACGAATAAAAGCCAGAGTTACATGTCGGTAATATGCTCCTCTAGCATGAGACATGCAACATGTTTCTGGAAGTTTAGTAGGAAATCATTTTCAGATTTTTTTGTAAAAAATCTCAGTATGGGCCCTTTTTCACTTGAGACAATACAGAGAAACATTATCAAAGCCTTGTAACTTTTTTTTAGGTCGAGGGACCTAGCTCTCACAGCGAAGATGTGAGGGCGGAGTCCCAAAGAATTAATGTTTTTGAGTTAGGGGGCTTTGAACCCGCCTCTCTCCTCCATTCTCCTCCATTGGCTGGCTTCCTAAACGCAGGCCAGGCTTTGGAGGAGAAGGGAGTCACTACAAACAAGCCCCGTCTCTTTCGGATTCGGGGGCGTGTTTTGGGCGTTCTTTCGCCCTGTGACGTCACCGTCACTCAGAACACAAAAACACGCCCCGAATCCGAAATTTTCGGATGTTTGGGGCCGCCATTTTGCTGCTCGAGCATCGTCGGACATGAGGTAACTATCCCTTGTTAGGGTGAGACAGCCCTGGAAATGTTGTCTGTCGGAAAAGCCGTGATGACTAAAAAAAATCAGCCAGTGTAATGACCCCTAGCCCTCTACACAGCAACGTTACGAATTTCTACGACCAATTCTCAATTCGTATTAAAAAAAATGTGCACAGAGGGGTCTTTCTTTGGAGTTCGACGCCATTCCGTTTTCCCGAATGCCCGGGTTGCCGAATATGAACGTGAACTAGTCTCTCCTCCGTGTAATGAAAAATAAAAACGTTCGTGTGACGGTCCACAATAATGCATTGCTGTGCCCACCGTCTGCAACCACCCTGACAGGCTGACCCTTGCCTGGGGCAGCAGCATGCCTTTTACTCCTTTCTTTAAAGAAGTGCTCTTTTTCCCAGTTTTACACAGCACAAACCCGACTCGACGGTATCGGAGCGCTTTACTTACTCTTCTGAAGGTACGTGGAGATTAAGTGATGTGCCTGGAATCACAGGGCGTTGAAATTACGCCGAGATGCGAACTGGTTCCCCACGTCGAAAGTCGGCAGCTCTGGCCGTTTCGCTTGTGCTATTGCCACGTGTTCCCCGTGTTTTTTAAATATTTATTTACATGGACCTGCCGTGCTCTAGAACCACAATCACTCTGCTCTCCAGCAGTGTGTGAAGAATAGCACGTGCTTCCTACACTATTGTAGGATGTTAACGCAGTCAACAGGATACCGCTGTCGTACTTCGGAACTGTTTTGCATGGTTTAGTTGTAAACAGCACAATTTGTGCCATGCCAGCCACGTTGGCGCTTTTCATACCAGTCTGCAGCCGTGTATTCACTTGTTACCACAACACAGACTTTCTTGGAGAAAAGAAGCAAGTGGCCTGTCTGTAATTCAACTTGCAGCCAGTGTTATGCAGATTTGCCCAAGATCACAACAGAGACAGAAGCTGGCGCAGCCCAGGCTCACTCCCAAAGCATTTCCTTCGGGGACAGACGGGTCTCGATTTCGCACCCCAGGTAGCGGAGAGGGCCGTGTGTAGTTTCACGGGTTGCACCTCATCCCCTGGTCTGGTGTGAAATGCCCCCCCTCCCCTCCTCTGGACTGGGAAGTCTTTCCGTCTGATGAAGCGCAGGTTCAGTACTTTGATATACCCAGACAGCAGATCAAGGGGCGGCGCCCTCACAGTTGTTCGTTTAAAATGTTATTTTTAAATTCATAGACCTCAAACTATGCTATCATGATTCTAATAAAATCGCAGCACTTTGGAACTTTGACTGGAACGAAGGGCTTTTGATAAGAATAGGACCGCGCATCTCACCACACTAAGGGCCATATTTATGAGCCCAGTTGTATGGAGAGATTTATGAACCCAGGCGTGGCTCTGAGTGGATTCATAAATCTGGAGTAAACCAAATCAGCGCAAATCGATGCGTTAAGTTACTCTACCATGGGAAGGCATTCCACGAGAGTTGTGTTGTTACTCTACCATGGGAAGGCATTCCACGAGAGTTGTGTTGAGTTACTCTACCATGGGAAGGCATTCCACGAGAGTTGTGTTGAGTTACTCTACCATGGGAAGGCATTCCACGAGAATTGTGTTGTTACTTTACCATGGGAAGGCATTCCACAAGAGTTGTGTTGAGTTACTCTACCATGGGAAGGCATTCCACAAGAGTTGTGTTGAGTTACTCTACCATGGGAAGGCATTCCACGAGAGTTGTGTTGAGTTACTCTACCATGGGAAGGCATTCCACAAGAGTTGTGTTGAGTTACTCTACCATGGGAAGGCATTCCACGAGAGTTGTGTTGAGTTACTCTACCATGGGAAGGCATTCCACAAGAGTTGTGTTGAGTTACTCTACCATGGGAAGGCATTCCACGAGAGTTGTGTTGAGTTACTCTACCATGGGAAGGCATTCCACGAGAGTTGTGTTGAGTTACTCTACCATGGGAAGGCATTCCACAAGAGTTGTGTTGAGTTACTCTACCATGGGAAGGCATTCCACGAGAGTTGTGTTGAGTTACTCTACCATGGGAAGGCATTCCACAAGAGTTGTGTTGAGTTACTCTACCATGGGAAGGCATTCCACAAGAGTTGTGTGGTTACTCTACCATGGGCAGGCATTCCACGAGAGTTGTGTGGTTGTTCCCACGCAACTCCCATGGTTTTTGAGCATTCCAGATTTACCAGAACTGGTAAACCTGGGAATGCGCCAGAAAGATATGTCTTCCTAGGGGAGGTGTAACAAAGGGAAATATCCTCATTTCTCCTTGTTACTTCCTCTTTCTTTGTGTGCTGCATAGGAATATACCTCTCAGGATTGTGTTTTTTGCAGGAAGGTGCCCGTTCCTGCACAAAAACAGTCCACAATGCAACACAGGTACATGGTGCATTGGTGCCTGTGTGGGCGCTAAGCAGCCTAAATGGCCGCAGGGCAAGGGCAGGGATGCGCTTTATTCTTTTAAGTAAGGTGCATTCCTGCCTTTTCCCTGGGACCACAAAGTCATAAATATGCCCCTCAGTGTGTCGTAAAAGGATACTATGAAGTGATAAGCACACCTGGCCGAACCACCTCTCATGTAATCACATTATAGTAGTACATGCAGGTACCATTAACCACCATTTGTGTCCTTAAAAGTGATAGGTCCCCTCGCAGGTCCCACCCCCCATCGGTGTGTCCTTAAGAGTGACAGGTGTGGCTGCAAAAGTGACAGGTCTGTGTGTCCTTAAAAGTGCCTGCTGCGTGTCCTTAAAAGTGACAGGCATCTAGCCCCTGGAAATACAAGGGTGTGGCACAGGGTTTCTGTCAGAGTGTGAGCGCCAAGCACATGCTGAAGCCCATGCTAGGTTAGCAGGTCATTTAGGGGTGTGTGTAAAAAAGGTGTGTTCCTGTAAGAGAGAAATGTCTGGGTCTGTTTAAAAACAATTGCTGTGGCAATTGGTGTCTGAGCAGGCATCCCCAAGTCCCCCAACCTCAGGGAAGTATGGCTGCCTAACACATTGGTTTACCGTGCAGAGGTTTTTTAAAAGGGTCTTTCTTTAGAATCAGATGTAGCAATTTGAAATTCGTCCCAGCCCCAGCTGGGGGGCAGAAAACTAACTATTAGGCTCACGAGTCACAACGTAAAAACACAAGAACAAAAGTCACAAGTCACAAAAAGACCTGCTCGAGAGGCAGTTTTATGGGACCGCTGGCACAGATTTCTATTTCCGACTGTGTAATTTACTCTCGGAGAAATCAAACAGAGCACTGACGCGGAGGCTAAAATACCAAATAAACTATCTCGCGAGCAGGCTTCCTTCCTTATGTCTATGACTGTCTGCTACTAACAGATGCACTTAGTTAAATGGCGCTGCTACCCCAAGAGGTGCTATCTTCAGGGGATCCCTTTAAAGAGTATTGTCTTAAATCTGAGCAGCTGTTGTTTAAGTACCGCAGACCCCAACGTGTCAACAGCCCGGGGCCCTAAAGGTAGATTCCCCGCAACACAGTCTTGTCTTCCTATTTGATTCCGTAGAGAGTGTTTGTCGCCTCTAAAAAAAACATGCTAAACGCGATTTCCATATCACAACGTGTACTTTGAATAAACCAAAAGCGGCATATTTTCTTTGATGTGTTGGCAGTACACAAACAGATTTTAAATTACAAACAATCTGTGAGAGCAAGAGCTCGGATTGAAGTGTGTGTGGGGCTGTGTGTGTGTGTGTGTGTGTGTGTGGGGGGGCTTCTTGTGTGTGTGGGGCTGATTGTGTGTGTGGGGCTGCTTGTGTGTGTCTGTGGGGCTGCTTGTGTGTGTGGGGCTGCTTGTGTGTGTGTGTGGGGCTGCTTGTGTGTGTGTGGGGCTGCTTGTGTGTGTGTGGGGCTGCTTGTGTGTGTGTGTGTGTGTGTGGGGCTGCTTGTGTGTGTGGGGCTGAGTGTGTGTGTGGGGGGGGCTGCTTGTGTGTGTGGGGGGTTTGCTCGTGTGTGTGTGTGGGGCTGCTTGTGTGTGTGGGGCTGCTTGTGTGTGTGTGGGGGGCTGCTTGTGTGTGTGTGTGTGGGGCTGCTTGTGTGTGTGCGTGGGGCTCTCTGTGTGTGTGCGTGGGGCTCTCTGTGTGTGGCTTTCTGTGTGTGTGGCTCTGTGTACCATTTATTTATGTTTTTTAAAAAAAATGAAAAAAATGTCATGAGCAATGCCAATAGCTCTACCTTTAATAATGCCGAGACCATTGCATTGTAAATGCTTGTTTAGTTGGCATGCTAGAGGCACATATTTGAATGCCCATGGCCAAGTACTTCCTATGTTATAGGGTAATCTCGTACGCCTCCCAGTAAAACTCCAAAGAAAGTTTTGAACTCACCCCGGAGCTTACTGTGACTCTCTCTCTTTTATTATACAGTTAATTAAAACTATAATATACAAACAAATCAATACATAATGAAATATAAAATGTTAAAATATAAAAGTCCTAATCAGTTTCTTAATGCTAAGCATTATGCAGTGCGGTTAAGATGATATTAAAAAACTTCCCAGCTCTTGCTAGAACCTGGGCTGAGTTATTGCTAAAACACAAATCCGATGCTTCCCTGCAGTGTCTCAATGTCTTTTCCCGAAAAACTGGAGCTTTGCCGCTGTCCTTGGCAGCCTCGCCGTTCACTCTGAAGTGCTGCGGCGAGTCAGATGTTTCTACCGCGTCCCTCGTGTAGCCCCTTGCATTTCACCCCACTCTCCTTTACGAGGCTGTTTGTAAGAGCTCGGGCACAGAGGCAAAAAAAACACTGGCCTGTTTACTAGTTTACTAGCCTCCATGGCCCTCTGTGTCAACCTGTGTCCCCTGCTTTCCCCCTACCTCTTAGGCAATGCTCCATCCAGTTCCCTGGGAGGAAATGCCTGCTCTGGTTGGCGCAAAATTCAAGGGGCATGAAACTTCTCTTCACCCCCACCCCAAAATAAAAACTAACTGTAGTAATCAGGGATAAGACCAGTTGATGTAGTTGATGTAGCTTTATTAAAGTATAGATAATGCAGGTAGATAAGTATCCATAAGCTTCTTCAAGGTCTTAGATAAGTCCCAATAATAGTCCTAATAGTCCTACCGGGAGTAGCCTGCTGGCTGCTCAGCCCCTTTCATTCAACTGTCACTCTCCTCAGTCACTCAAGCCTTGCATACCTATAATTCACACCAAACATTCCAATTAGAATACTTACATAGGCTGAGCAGCTAGAGAGAAGAATAATATGAGATATTTAGTAAGAGGAGAATACTACATTAACCCGGGGAGAAGTGGTCTGTTCCCGTAAGCTGGTGGCATGCGAGATTGCTCAGAACTAGCCTGAATGTTTTTGCTAAATCATGTGAGTCATAACCAATGCCTCAGCATATTAATCCACCGACAAAGAAAGAGGCCAGCAATACACATCCCATCGCAGATAGGCGGCCATCTTTGAGCGGGATGTTCTCCTTTTGTTTAGTCCAATGTTTGTCTTTTGACAAGTGCAGTTTTGTAGAAGACGTTTCACTTTAGGAATCAATAATGATTATAAATGGGCGCCGTGCAACAACATCATGTGCGGCTCCCGTGCATATTAAATTAAGAAGGCACCTTGATCATGCGCGGTGCCAATGCAAATATTAAACAAGTGATAGACTGCTTTTAATGTGCAAGCACACATCATGCTGAATGTTGCAGGAAAGCCTGTCGTGCCTGTAGTAGTAAAAAACTAATTAAAGAAAGTAGTGCTTACATACTTAAAAAGACTACCGTGTAACAACCGAAATAAAGGGGCCAGTAGCTATGGGATGTTACATATCAAGACAAGGCTGTACTAAAGAGGGACTAACAAGCCAATTACTGAATCAGAAGCCAGCATTTACGAAGGACAAAGAGATAAGCCAATGAACAATATGGGCGGAGAGTGGGCGGGGCTTCTCTGCCATACTCTACTACAGCCGCTCATTTCATATTTGTGAGCAATGAGGTCATCCAAGACAGCTTTTAAAAAGAGACCATTTTGAGCTGAACTGTAGGAAGCTGGCTTTCTATATAGTGCACTAAAATAAAGTAGAGAGTCCAGTGAGACCCAGAATGGTAAATAGAAGCAAAAGTAGATAATACTAATGCTCTTTTTATGGTAGTGTGGGCGAGCAGTTGGACATATCAGAGCATTAGTTATACTCAAAGAGACAATAAATGAGACCCACTCAAGAATAAATCGGAGATCAATTTATGAAAATAACACAAATTTCTATGTTATTTTTCAGACCAAGAACTTCATTTTACAATAAGTAATTTTAATTATGAATTTTTCACGTTTGCAAAATCAACCACATTTGTGTGCAATTACACACCATTGAGGTCAATGGGAGAAAATAGAAAAATGCATATAAAAACATACAGTTGGATTTCAAGGTTCACTTTCTGGATTTAAGTAAGTAGCAAGGCCAGGACTGATGTTCCACCAATGGAATCTCAGGTGCATCCCAGATTTGACTGGGAGAAGTGTGCTGTGGTCATTGGTACCTGGTATGCAACAAAGAAGGGGGCCACTTGAAAACACACTGCAAAAAGGGATTTAAAGGTAAGTCTGAGGGATCCCTCTCGAGGGATCCGGTCGCAAGGGCCTCAGGACCACGGAAACATGGCTGGTTCATCGTTACCACGGTCGGATGAGACCGGTGCTGAGCAGATGGGTGAGTCGGGCAGCGCACGTCAAGGTGTTGTCGCGGTCAGGGGATTCCAGGAAATCTGGGCCACTCATGAAGTGGGTTTCAATACATGCTTACTTCCTGGGCATTTGGGGTCCAGTTTGAACTCATCGTCTCGCTGTATGCAGCAGGGGTCAGGTATTAATGTGGCACAGCTCCGTTAGATCCTGGTGTCTCCAAACTTGAAGGGGAGACAGATTTGAGCTGATGTACCCCTTTTGCTTTGAATGCTGCATTAGAGTCGTCGGAGAGTAGCATGTCGATAAACAGGACTTTATGGATTAAGGGGGTGACGGGTAGTAGCCAACGGGCCACCTACCTTTAGGGTGTCTCCTCTGATGATAATTGGCTAATTTCCCCTCAAACCAAGATGGAGGGAAATGAAAAGGGGGCTCTACATCGTCAGCCCCAACTTGGGGGTGGAGCTGGCTGAATGGGAACCCACCCCCTAATTTAACTACTTTATCTGCCTGTCCCCCCACCAAATGTGGAGCACCAAAAGAGGTTGGCATACTCCTCTAGATGGAGCTGCCTGGGTTGCATTACAAAGGCGGCCTGGCCTTTGAAGCTTCCCACCCTGGGGGAGGTGTGAAGCACCCCTGCCATGTACAGGCTTCGATCCTGGCCTCTGACAGTTCTGGCTCTCATCCTATGAGGTCAGAAACATGTCTGGTCATGGCAGACTGGCAGGCAGGCTGGCTAAGAATAGTCAAAGACCACACCAGTGCTTAGTAGGTTTTCAAGGGACCCTTTAAAATATCTCATGTGTGCATTTATTATTAAATCTAACACGGGCTGGCACAATTTGTGCTGCATCCCCACTGGACCCTCTTCAGTCACAAGGCCCTATGTAGAAGGGCACCACTTACTCTGGACTTGCCGGGGTTACTGAAGTTGTGCCAATTGTGGTCCAGTTTTAGGGAAAGAACATTGGTACTGGGGACCTGGTTAGCAGGAACCCAGAACACCTCAGTCAAAGTTGCATTAAAAAAAGGCACCGCAGCAAGAGTCCAGTTTCCCACATGAACCATGTGTCAGCATTTTGTGTATTAAGAAAAACGTTACTGCTCTTTTCATTTTTGTGAGCATTGAGATAATCCAATGCAGATTATGGACCAAAAAACAAAAAATCCTCCTCTTTTACAGATTTTACATTTTCACTGAACTCAGTAATATTATTTGCTGCTTAAAAAATACCTAATTTTCTCAGTGTGAAAACTTGTTACTCTCTTAGATTTTTTTGCACAGTTTTTAAAAATAGCCCTTAGTTCATTTCAATACCTTGATGCTTAAAAAAGGCCTAATTTCATCTATCTAAAATGAGTTACACTTTTCTGTTTTTGCACTGTTACAGAAAACATCATGGTGAGTATTTTTTTCCCCCAAGACATTATAAACGAGCCTGCTTACAGGAGTAAATCTATGTAGACAGACACCTACAGGCGCCCACATACACACTACATGCACAAGCAAATACACTAACACACATAAACCCTGGCATGCACACACACACACGCAAACACCCACACACAATACATGCACAAGCAATGTATGCTCTTGCATGTGGGTGTGTGTATATATGTGTGTGTGTGTGTGTGTGTGTGTACATGCAATAATGTACAAACTTACCTTCATATTCACAATCTTTTTTCCTTTCAAAAAGACGGTAGGACTCTCATGGCTACCAGCTAAGTGATTCCTGGTGCATTGCCTTGGGACTGGTTTTGGCAATCTCACTTCCAGGGTGTGCGTTACTGGGCACTCCAGAGGTGAGGGATCACAGGTGACATAACTTTCTGGTCCCAGTGGCTTGAAGTGATGACACTACTGGCGAGGGCAGGGGTGGGGCAGGGTGCAAGACAATTTCCAGCTCATTGGCTGTCATGACTTCATTTCTAGAGGAGGGAATCCCGGGTGAGGGTCACAGGTGCCATCACTGCCTGTTCATGAGCCGGAAGTGACGATTCCATGACTTCATTTCCAGAGGAGGGGCTTCCGGGTTAGTGGTCCCAGGTGACATCGCTACCTGATCACATGAGCCGGAAGACATGCCTCAACTACTTCATTTCCAGAGAAAGGACTTCCAGGTTAGAGTTCACAGGTGACATCACTACCTTGTCACATGAGCCAGAAGTAACATCTCCAAGACTTCATTTCCAGGTCAGGAACTTGCAGGCTAGGGGGTCGCTTGTGATATTACTAGCGGGTCACATGCGACAGAAGTAACATAATTTCCGCAGGAGGGACTTCTGGGGCGTGAACACCTGTCACATTATGCAAATCGGAGCCGTTTTAGAGGTTGATGAAAGGTATCCCCCTAAACTACTATAATGCTATTGGGATCAACTGAGATAGGTATTGTGCCTCCTCAGACATGAAATTCCATAAAGCACTGCATATTGTGGAGATGCTGTTAAATCAAAAGGGAGTTTTTCTAATGGGGGGGATTGCAGTCTCCTTCATTGGTTGTGAAGACAATAGAGTACCATCAACAGCCTGGGCTACATTAGATTTCTTCTTAACCTTCTCATAAAGGTTACTCTTGATTAACATATCATAACTAATACATTTTCCACATGCTCCACTATGCAAGAGTGCAGGAACATTAATGTTCTTTCAACCTTCAGTTCTCAACATATTTTGCAAAATGACAATTCAACTACCCATAGACAATCCAATATCAAGAAGCAACACTGTGTCCTTTTCTATGTAACATATTTTAAAGCCCTTTCTAATTCCATTGGAGGAAGCCTTTTCTGTTTCCATTTGAGGATGTGTAGGACAAGGACTGATTAAATCTCCAAAATTGCTGCAGTGAAGGCACAATTCGGCCTTGTGCCATCGTTTCCTTTCATTCTCTGGCGAGGGACCCCTGGCTGCCTCTATTTGCTAAGGATCCTCTTAGAGAGAAGATTCATGACATACTCTAGTTGAGCTTAAAGCCCAATTTGAATCTCCTTTCTTTCATTATGTCTTGCTTAACGTCTGCATCTATTTGACAATGCTATGCCAATAAGTTCAGAAAATTGATTAGGACGACGAATGCAAACAAATTCATCCATGATCTCTCTTTTTAATCTCTATCAAAATAATGTCATTGAGTCCACTCAAACCAAGTGATCTCAGGAGCCAATTGAGGAAAATGAGTTACTTATGTCAGTACATTTATACTTTTTGCTGAATAGGGCAAAGAACATCTTCATCTGAATGTTCGAAATAAGGACATTCAAACATTTTATTGACAGCTAGTAGAACGTTTGTGTAACTCTCCCAAGATTGAGCAGAAGCAATTAGTAAGTGTGTACAACAAATAGCTCCAGTGAGACTAGAAATTAAGGGGTATATTCTCAAGGAGACATTACTGAGTTAACGGTACCATATTGTAGCTAAAGTCGCAATAAAATCATCACCCCATTCACAAGCAGGTGCTAACAGCGGACATCACTAGTTTACCTGTGATAGCCGCAAAAAACATCGCCACAGACCACCCCGCCAACTATCGCTAATGAGATGCAGAGTAGATGTTCCCGTGCCAAAAGCCGCACCAACACCACTCCACAACATTCTCAAGAACCAACCAGATCGACGAAAAGACCACGAAACATGCAATAAGGCTCGTTAGCAGCCGGAAACTAACACCTGCTCTGACCTGGTGCACAGTCGGACGACAGCTTGCACCACAAAAGGGAGCCCAGCCCATAGCCACACCTGAAGAGCAAAAGATGCCATGGAGGCACTGATCATGCGGGCAGGACACCCAAGAGGGCCACAACACCTACCGCCATCCCCCAGGACCACCGCCGACACCCGCGGGCCTCACTCCGGGCACACCCCACCTCCCCCGGACCAAGACACTGCACATCAAGGGCCCGAAAACATGAACAAAAGCACCCGCCTGATGTCGCGCAATTGCAGCAATCAACATACATGTGAGTACTGAAATCCTGATTCATTAATTGAAAGACCAAGCAAAATGTCACATACTAATTCGTCTCCAAACAACTATTTTGAAGAGTCATGGTGGTGCATCCCTGGACAATCTGTGATTCACAGCCTGCAAGACAATATCCAAGAAAAGAAGGTGTGTCAGGCACTCATAAAAGGACAGGGAGAGAGAGAAAGAGAGAGAGAGAGAACAAAAAAGAGAGAGGGAGACTGAACAAGGAGTGCAATGCCTTGGCCCATGCAAACATACCAACAGCTGAGTGTGTCTTGAAATAAGTACACCCCAAATCACAGGCTTGGCATCAAAGTCAGCACAAAGGCCACATCACAACTCAGAAATGCTAGCAGTAGTCAGACTAAAATTGGGTATGAAAGCCCCTTTGTCTCAACACACAAGGTAGAAGGCCAACGGACCCTCCGGCCTTGGTCCTAAATGCGGCTGGCACACCCTGCGTGAGATACCAAACCAGCCTCCGACGACTCCCACACCACGAACTGTGCTAATGAAAAACCACTGTGCCCACACCCCACACACACTTGTCCCTGCACGACCTACACCTGCAAGGGTTTCCCTTTACACATTGGTCAAAAACTACCCATACGTCCAAATATTGCACACATAAATGACTCATTGCCCTGAGTTGCGGCATTTTGTCTACAGAACTGGCGCCAGTCTGAGGAGTGCCAGTGCTACGAGACCAACAAATGCAATGGCAGGCATTCCCGGGCACATGCACAAACACTGTCACATGAAACTGTACGGTGCACGTATGCTACATCTGTTGGGATCACTGCCAATGGCAGTGTTGCAAATCAGTTACAGTCTGAGTTTCCGTCTGGCCTCCGTCACCTGCGTCCAGCCCTGGTTCCACTGTCGATCATGCACATTCAAGTGCCCCATGGAGGTCTGCCTATCCAACGCAACGGTAGCAGAATTGGATTATGACCTGACAGTGCACCCACTGTTGGCCCACGAACAGGAGTGTCACCAGGATACCCAAGAATGAGATGCACTGATCTATGGCATATATACTGGCTGTTGTGCATGGGAGTTTGCTCAACTCCTTGTGTGCAGTGACCACATCGAGGCGCTACCCTATTGGGCTGTGTTGCGGATTGGGGAAACGGCATGGACTGAGCACATCTGCCCGGACCAGTTAATGGATTGGGTCACACTGTTTATCCTTGAACCCGACAACGACGTACTATTGGAACACATTGCTCATGAAGCTGCGCTGGCATTCATGGACTAGTAACTACGCTCCTGCAGCCACATCGGATTGTCACCCACAGCACAGGTCCGAACATCTTGTTGCATCATGGGGAATGCTCACATATCCCACCACAACAGTTGACATGTCTGCCTTCATCTCAACTCTGAATGCATGTGCTTGGAACTTCGAGTGTGTACACGCACCTGTACAAGGTGATGCACATTCATGGTCAGAGCAGCACAGCGTCGTTTGGCAACGTTCCCAATTCGGACATACTGCTGGCGGTAGAGTACACACGGCAATGCAGCACGACATGTGACCTTGTGGGACCCTTCCACCTGATCACTGTCAGCAGAGCAGACAGTCAGTGCAGCCCGGTGGCACAGCACTACGCAGACCTCATGGGCTGTGAGTCAAATCCCCTCACATGGGGCAATGGGCAGATGCCAATCATTACCTGACTCATCCAGCAAGGCAAGGGGGGCTGAGACCATTGCCATCTGTAATGATTTTGTGTACATTTTTGCCGCCCCAGTTCTTGGACCTTGACATGTTCCCATGCTGCGTGTAAGTGTCTCAAGCTTGTCCCTGCATGTTGAGGCCATTACTTTGTCTGACTGATAAGCACATGCCAATAAAGTATATGCAACTTCACTACTGTCCTACTGTGATGAGTGTTGATTAGATTTAAAAATTGTGTGCCACAATGAGCATCGTCCTTACACAGGGAGGGACTGAGTGACGCATGTACAATGGGGGTGGGTCCCTTTTGACTGCTCCACCTCTGTGAGCCAAACACAGTGTGTGGGATAGGTGCTGGCAGGCCTGTGCACTTACGTGTCTCCAGCAATGTGAACATGGTGTCCAACCTCTGACCATGTGGAGCAATGCTATGAATGTAAACAGAATGTGTCCACACAGATATGTGTGACTAGGTATGCGAAGTGAACTTCTCTTGTCACCTGTGATGTAGGACACACCTTCTGGCCTGCTACCGATTTGGTCATTCCTACACACAGCCCAATTCAATACATGGACGTGTGCCTACATTGGTGGGTTGCGAGATTGTCGTTCATGTGCAATGAGGCCACAGCTAGTACTCACTTTCACAGCCATCCAACTGCCCATGGGGGTCAGGGTTCAACATCCGCATTGATTTCATTGACCTCCTCGACACTTCGACTGCATTGACGTAGTTGACGATAGTCTGCCATATTTCTGTTTGGGTTGCCAGTGCCCCAGTGGCGATGACGGACAATTGTTGGTACTGTTCTATCACCTCTGTGACGATGATCCAGTCTTCCAGCGGACTGAACCCCATCTTTCTCTTCTCCTTGCCCTTCCTCGAACACGGGGTTCCATGCTGGTCTTCCGTGGGGCTTGTGGGGTTCGGCTTGTCCTCTGCACTTGGTCCGGGTTCATCCATGGTGCTACGCAGTTTGAATAGGTTTTGGTGTGTTTTTTTGTTTTGGCTTTTATAGTGCATTTTCACACATAACGAGTAGGAATTGCAGGGCTGTCGCTGGTTTTTGATGAATTTGGTATCACGCTTTGGAGCATTGCAACCTTTTTTGCGTTCGTGTTTCGCATTTTTTGTTCATCTCGTTGAATTTTTGTGCGGTTATTTGGTGCGTTATCATGCTACTATTGCATGGTGCCGCCGGGTTGGGAATTGGACGTTACTTACGACCGTGTTTTTTCTCGCAGAAGACTGTGATATGCAAAGTTGTGTTAAGCTGAATTTGCGATGGTCATCACATGTTTTTGAGAATATGCCCCTAAGTATCTCTCTGTTCGAACTCTGCATTTTCAGCATGGTCAACCTGGAATGTTTGCCCTTTTCTGGGCCCTATTTTTTGATGGTAATAGGACTATGTGTACTGTGACGCTGCTCTCCAGTGCCACTGGACATGTGCTGTAGAACTAAAATGGTACTGTTAAAATTGGTTTTACCCATGTGGGCTATTCAACTTTCAGACACAGGGGAGCCCATGGTACAGGGTGCAGAAAATGCAACAATGACACAGAAGTGTATGTAAGGCCCCCAGGAGCAGTACCACTGTGTAATGCCTGGGCCGCAGTACAAAAGCCCTGTGTTGACACATGAAAAAGAAATGTGCCTTTGCCTTGTAGGAAAACCTCTTATTAATAAGACATCCCTAAAGTGTACCTTTAATACCCATGGGATGGGGTACCTGTTATAGAATAATTGGCACAGTGCAATAACTACTTAAAAGCTGTTTTCCCTGTGTAGGTTTGACTAGATTTTCCATTAAGTGGCTGGGTGTGATTATTTGTTCGCATCTCTACCTTGGAATATGCTTGAAAACTGATTCAAAATGTATTCCCAAACACTTTCAAAAAACTAACGTTGTGATCACAGCAGGTTTTTTATACCTTCACTGGAAAAGTACATTTATAAAAGTAAACCAAATGTTAACCTTGTGCTGCCTGATCCAACACGTTTATAAACAATTCTGCCATCAATCTCACTGCCAAAGGCTCAATGGACATGCCTGGCTGGAGCTAACAAAGCCCTATCACAGGACAACTGTTTGGCTGAAGGGTTCAAGAAGGCAGTGGTGTGGTCACGACTGGTGACTTAACATAAATTTGAAGTCAACATTGAAAACAGGAACAATTGGCACGAATAAAGGACAACCTTCACACTACCTCTATTTATGTGGTGAGGCCAAATGGGACTATCAGGTTCTGCTCCCATTCATTTTCAGGGCCCTCTTAGACTTTCTATTCCCAGCTCTGGGGAAATCAGCTATTTATGCTGACAGAGAGGGGTGGACCTTGTTTAAATAAAAGTAGATAAAATAGAGCCAGAGCCCCTTCGGATGCAAGAACGGGATACTAATTTGAAAATACTGCTCCTGAGAGTTTTTACAGTATAGGAGAAAGGAATGGCTGCAAAAGGAAGTGGGAGCCAGGCAGGAAAGAAGTCATTATATTCTGTAACAACTTTATCCAATAACTTCAGAATACACCATATATAGTATGAAGGCCCTTCCGAAGAAGAGGATTGGATAACTTGTAGCTCCTGCTGGCAGCCAAGGACTAGAACTGCTCTCCATGAGCCAGGTGGCTACCCTTCTGTCTGCCTGCTTCTGGGACACAAAAAATCAGAATGACCCCTGACTCCAAGAGAGCCCAGATGATCACAAAGGAGTGCACCGTAAAGGATCCCTGGCTGGAAAGAGATCAGATGCCTGAAAGCATGTTCTGTGGACTGGAGTCCTCCGAAGAGACCAAGCAAACTGTATACAGAAGTGGGTGAAACGCGTGACTTTGTCATTTTTCCTCTAAATGACCGCAGCAAGTAGATGAAGTTTGCCCACGGAGGATGCATCTGTGGTGGACAAGAAAACCATGTTGATCCTAGTCTGATCTTACTGACTCGCTGAAAACTGGCTGAGCAGGATCTCACTGTAAAGATATATGGCCAGCTACTGCTTCCGGGGGAAGGGATATTTTTGAGGACCAAAAATAATTAGTACGAGGATAGAATCTTGGAACGGAGTGAGGTCACAAATCCAGTTCAGCAGTGAAGCGTCCTCATTGGCAATGAAATCCAGCCATGCAACATCCAGAAAATTGAGCAGAAAAAATCAACAGCTTTATTGGAAGCTTGACGACTATGGGTCTTCTTTATGAGCCCCTGCCTCACTTTTGCACTGCCGCTCAGTCACTTTTTGTGATGCAGTGACGGCATAAAATATGTGTCATGTTGCGCCCTATTTACAAAGTAATGCATCTAAGCAGATGCGTCACTTTGTAAAGCCCTGCACTATGCTATACCTGCGTCAGGTATAATGTATGCAGGGTGGGCCTTTCCCTGCAAAAGCCTCCTAGAAGTGGTGCAGTGAAATCTATCTGATTTCACTGCGCCACTTCTAGGGCGCTACTCCGTCAAAATCTTACGCGTGCCTCACAGCAGGCGTAAGACTGATACAGGACCTTTTACATGCGGCTTGTCCCATGTGAAAGGACGCATTGCTAGCGTTGTGTCTGTTTTTAGACACACCCCAGCAATTCGTCACTTTTGCGCCAGCAGATACGTCAGTAATACTTATGAATCTGTCATTTCTTGTGACATACAGCGCTGCACATTAAATACAGCGCATCCATCGTGTCGCAAGGAGGGCGCAGTGAAAACTGCTGCATCCCTGTTTTGTCGCAGCGATGCAACCGTTTTCATAAATGAGGCCCTGTGCATTTGGTTTTGGGACAACGGTGCAAACGTCAACCCTGGACCTTGACACATTGGAGGACTTTGACCTCCCAAATTTAGAATAAGCGCCTGCTTTCGAGTTTGCGCGATGGGTACTCCAACACACATCTGGTGAGCATCCAACCTTAGCAGAAATGCTATCGCATTTAAGGCACATGTGATAAGGTGGACAGGAAATCGGGCACATTTGTGATGAAGTGAGCTGTCCCCCATCCTCTAGATTTTGCCCTAGGTCTCATTGTAAAAGCTTTAAACAGGGTGACCGGCTTGATGCATTTATGTTTTCTCCATAAGGCACAAACTGTCACCTGGAATTTGCCTCCGACCTCGGCTCCATGATGCCTATGTCTCAGATACCTATGAACTTGTGTTTTAAATTCGCATTTTAGTTTTATTAGGTGCTATTTGCCTTAACATTTTAACATTTCATACCTCCGATTCCCTTATCTGATTTTGAATATTTTGGTGTCTTTTTTTCATTAAAGTTTTCTTTGTTTTTCCCAGTTGGTGTGGGTATTTTGTCGTGTTGTTTCTTGACTTTAAAACTGTTGGTACTGAATGAAAATAACACATTCCTGGGTAATTACCGGCATCTTGTGACACACCTACGTGCGGAGGAGTTTTTCAGTAAACAAAACAGCCAGGATGAGTTGATTAAGATAGGGTAATAATGAAATTCACAAATGAAAAACCCACTTTCTGATATTTTTGACTCTCATCAACCATACAATTTTAACAGTTGAGGGCATGGCCTGCACTTGTGGTGATTGTCAGGTGTGTTTTATTTCCCCCTGCTCATGCCTCGCTGTCTTGTTTTCAATTTGTAGTTGTACGTGGTGTGCCCAAAGATGTCTGCCTACACGCAGAGTTGTTGTAAAGCATGGTGTAAAGTTGTTAAGAGTAACTTTTGATCTATTTTAAGGTGCAGGTGACCCCGCCCCTTTCTGGCGTGCCCTCAGGCCTGTCAACGACTGACTTGTAAATCAAGAACCTTCAGAGTGACGCGTCTGACGCGCTTCTATTCTTCACCGCCCATCCCCAGAGGAAACCCGTCCATCCGGACGGGTCAGAGAGGCTCCCCCGGTCCCTCCCGGCACGAGAGATGAGGGGAAGTGAGAATACAGGCTGAGCAGCTCACCTCCAGGGCTCGGGATTCACAGCCGGGGGCGGGGGGGCACCGCCCATCCACACGACCCTCAGCTCTGGCCTCGAGAACCGCGGACCCGGAGCCCGGGGTGTGGGGCGGGGCGACGGTAGCCCACAGGAGATTCTTTCTCCGAGTCTGTACCCGGCCCAGGAGGAGGGAGAGCAGCATACACATGTGAGCAGCAGGGAGCACCATACACCCGTCTGCAGGTGAGGAGAGAGCACTATACACCTGTCTGCAGGTGAGGAGAGAGCACCATACACCTGTCTGCAGGTGAGGAGAGAGCACCATACACCCGTCTGCAGTTGAGGAGAGGGCACTATACACCTGTCTGCAGGTGAGGAGCCGGGGCGCCATACACCTGTCTGCAGGTGAGGAGAAAGCACTATACACCTGTCTGCAGGTGAGGAGAGAGCACCATACACCTGTCTGCAGGTGAGGAGAGAGCACCATACACCCGTCTGCAGTTGAGGAGAGGGCACTATACACCTGTCTGCAGGTGAGGAGCCGGGGCGCCATACACCTGTCTGCAGGTGAGGAGAAAGCACTATACACCTGTCTGCAGGTGAGGAGAGAGCACCATACACCTGTCTGCAGGTGAGGAGAGAGCACCATACACCTGTCTGCAGGTGAGGAGAGAGCACCATACACCCGTCTGCAGGTGAGGAGAGAGCACCATACACCCGTCTGCAGTTGAGGAGAGAGCACCATACACCTGTCTGCAGGTGAGGAGAGAGCACCATACACCTGTCTGCAGGTGAGGAGAGAGCACCATACACCTGTCTGCAGGTGAGGAGAGAGCACTATACACCTGTCTGCAGGTGAGGAGAGAGCACCATACACCTGTCTGCAGGTGAGGACAGAGCACTATACACCTGTCTGCAGGTGAGGAGAGAGCACCATACACCTGTCTGCAGGTGAGGAGAGAGGACTGTACACCTGTCTGCAGGTGAGGAGAGAGCACCATACACCTGTCTGCAGGTGAGGAGCCGGGGCACCATACACCTGTCTGCAGGTGAGAGGACAGAGCACCATACACCTGTCTGCAGGTGAGGAGAGAGCACCACACACCTGTCTGCATTGGAGAGGAGAGAGCACCATACACCTGTCTGCAGGTGAGGAGCCGGGGCGCCATACACCTGTCTGCAGGTGAGGAGAAAGCACTATACACCTGTCTGCAGGTGAGGAGAGAGCACCATACACCTGTCTGCAGGTGAGGAGAGAGCACTATACACCTGTCTGCAGGTGAGGAGAGAGCACCATACACCTGTCTGCAGGTGAGGAGAGAGCACTATACACCTGTCTGCAGGTGAGGAGAGAGCACCATACACCTGTCTGCAGGTGAGGAGAGAGCACCATACACCTGTCTGCAGGTGAGGAGAGAGCACCATACTCCTGTCTGCTGGCGAGGAGAGAGCACCATACCCCTGTCTGCTGGTGAGGAGAGAGCACCACACACCTGTCTGCAGGTGAGGAGGGAGCACTATACACCTGTCTGCAGGTGAGGAGAGAGCACCATACTCCTGTCTGCTGGTGAGGAGAGAGCACCCTACCCCTGTCTGCTGGTGAGGAGAGAGCACCACACACCTGTCTGCAGGTGAGAGGTGGGGACACCATACACCTGTCTGCAGGTGAGGAGAGAGCACCATACACCTGTCTGCTGGTGAGGAGAGAGCACCACACACCTGTGAGCAGCAGAGAGAAAGGAGCACCATACTCCTGTCTGCTGGTGAGGAGAGAGCACCATACTCCTGTCTGCTGGTGAGGAGAGAGCACCATACCCCTGTCTGCTGGTGAGGAGAGAGCACCACACACCTGTCTGCAGGTGGGAGGGGGCACCACACGCTTGTCTGCAGCACGCGCACCTGGACACACCTTGACGTAGTCTGGAGCTTTCAGTAATGGCCTCAGTGCGCCTCGACTGAGTCACCGGAAGTCGTACCGCTGCTCAACTCCACCCCCATGGGCCTGTCCTGCTTCACCCACAGCCCAGCTATGCTCTCTGGCCGGTGCCCCGGGGCCGGGGGCTCGCTGCAGCGCCGCGGGCCCCCACCAGACCAGGAGGAGATCGACATGCTGCAGCAGAAGAGGTACGTCCCAGAGCCTTCTCGGCGCTATACCCACGAACACACTGCATGCATGTGACGTAAGGTAGCCTAAGTGAAACTAACGCATCAGTGTGGCTTAACACCCAAGGCTGAGTACACCACAACTGTAGGACTGTATACCATGCCATACCATAACATACCGTACTGTACCATACCACACCACAACTGTAGGACTGTATACCATGCCATACCATAACATACCGTAGTGTACCATACCACACCACAACTGTAGGACTGTATACCATGCCATACCATAACATACCGTACTGTACCATACCACACCACAACTGTAGGACTGTATACCATGCCATACCATAACATACCGTACTGTACCATACCACACCACAACTGTAGGACTGTATACCATGCCATACCATAACATACCATACTGTACCATACCACACCACAACTGTAGGACTGTATACCATGCCATACCATAACATACCGTACTGTACCATACCACACCACAACTGTAGGACTGTATACCATGCCATACCATAACATACTGTACTGTACCATACCACACCACAACTGTAGGACTGTATACCATGCCATACCATAACATACCGTACTGTACCATACCACACCACAACTGTAGGACTGTATACCATGCCATACCATAACATACCGTACTGTACCATACCACACCACAACTGTAGGACTGTATACCATGCCATACCATAACATACCGTAGTGTACCATACCACACCACAACTGTAGGACTGTATACCATGCCATACCATAACATACCGTACTGTACCATACCACACCACAACTGTAGGACTGTATACCATGCCATACCATAACATACCGTACTGTACCATACCACACCACAACTGTAGGACTGTATACCATGCCATACCATAACATACCATACTGTACCATACCACACCACAACTGTAGGACTGTATACCATGCCATACCATAACATACCATACTGTACCATACCACACCACAACTGTAGGACTGTATACCATGCCATACCATAACATACTGTACTGTACCATACCACACCACAACTGTAGGACTGTAGACCATGCCATACCATAACATACTGTACTGTACCATACCACAACTGTAGGACTGTATACCATGCCATACCATAACATACCGTACTGTACCATATCACACCACAACTGTAGGACTGTATACCATGCCTTACCATAACATACCGTACTGTACCATACCACACCACAACTGTAGGACTCCACACCATACCATAACATACCGTACTGTACCATACCACACCACAACTGTAGGACTGTAGACCATGCCATACCGTAACATACTGTACTGTACCATACCACACCACAACTGTAGGACTGTATACCATGCCATACCATAACATACCGTACTGTACCATACCACACCACAACTGTAGGACTGTATACCATACCATACATACCGTACTGTACCATATCACACCACAACTGTAGGACTGTATACCATGCCGTACCATAACATACCGTACTGTACCATACCACACCACAACTGTAGGACTGTATACCATGCCATACCATAACATACCGTAGTGTACCATACCACACCACAACTGTAGAATTGTATACCATGCTATACCATAACATACCGTACTGTACCATACCACACCACAACTGTAGGACTGTAGACCATGCCATACCATAACATACTGTACTGTACCATACCACACCACAACTGTAGGACTGTAGACCATGCCATACCATAACATACTGTACTGTACCATACCACAACTGTAGGACTGTATACCATGCCATACCATAACATACCGTACTGTACCATATCACACCACAACTGTAGGACTGTATACCATGCCTTACCATAACATACCGTACTGTACCATACCACACCACAACTGTAGGACTCCACACCATACCATAACATACCGTACTGTACCATACCACACCACAACTGTAGGACTGTAGACCATGCCATACCGTAACATACTGTACTGTACCATACCACACCACAACTGTAGGACTGTATACCATGCCATACCATAACATACCGTACTGTACCATACCACACCACAACTGTAGGACTGTATACCATACCATACATACCGTACTGTACCATATCACACCACAACTGTAGGACTGTATACCATGCCGTACCATAACATACCGTACTGTACCATACCACACCACAACTGTAGGACTGTATACCATGCCATACCATAACATACCGTAGTGTACCATACCACACCACAACTGTAGAATTGTATACCATGCTATACCATAACATACCGTACTGTACCATACCACACCACAACTGTAGGACTGTAGACCATGCCATACCATAACATACCGTACTGTACCATACCACACCACAACTGTAGGACTGTAGACCATGCCATACCATAACATACCATACTGTACAATACCACACCACAACTGTAGGACTGTATACCATGCCATACCATAACATACCGTAGTGTACCATACCACACCACAACTGTAGAATTGTATACCATGCTATACCATAACATACCGTACTGTACCATACCACACCACAACTGTAGGACTGTAGACCATGCCATACCATAACATACCGTACTGTACCATACCACACCACAACTGTAGGACTGTAGACCATGCCATACCATAACATACCGTACTGTACCATACCACACCACAACTGTAGGACTGTATACCATGCCATACCATAACATACCGTACTGTACCATATCACACCACAACTGTAGGACTGTATACCATGCCATACCATAACATACCGTACTGTACCATACCACACCACAACTGTAGGACTGTATACCATGCCATACCATAACATACCGTACTGTACCATACCACACCACAACTGTAGGACTGTAGACCATGCCATACCATAACATACCGTACTGTACCATACCACACCACAACTGTAGGACTGTATACCATGCCATACCATAACATACCGTACTGTACCATACCACACCACAACTGTAGGACTGTAGACCATGCCATACCATAACATACCGTACTGTACCATACCACACCACAACTGTAGGACTGTATACCATGCCATACCATAACATACTGTACTGTACCATACCACACCACAACTGTAGGACTGTAGACCATGCCAAACCATAACATACTGTACTGTACCATACCACACCACAACTGTAGGACTGTATTCCATGCCATACCATAACATACCGTACTGTACCATATCACACCACAACTGTAGGACTGTATACCATGCCTTACCATAACATACCGTACTGTACCATACCACACCACAACTGTAGGACTGTATACCATGCCATACCATAACATACCATACTGTACCATACCACACCACAACTGTAGGACTGTATACCATGCCATACCATAACATACCATACTGTACCATACCACACCACAACTGTAGGACTGTATACCATGCCATACCGTAACATACTGTACTGTACCATACCACACCACAACTGTAGGACTCCACACCATACCATAACATACCGTACTGTACCATACCACACCACAACTGTAGGACTGTATACCATGCCATACCGTAACATACTGTACTGTACCATACCACACCACAACTGTAGGACTGTATACCATGCCATACCATAACATACCGTACTGTACCATACCACACCACAACTGTAGGACTGTATACCATACCATACATACCGTACTGTACCATATCACACCACAACTGTAGGACTGTATACCATGCCATACCATAACATACCATACTGTACCATACCACACCACAACTGTAGGACTGTATACCATGCCATACCATAACATACCGTACTGTACCATACCACACCACAACTGTAGGACTGTATACCATGCCATACCATAACATACTGTACTGTACCATACCACACCACAACTGTAGGACTGTATACCATGCCATACCATAACATACCATACTGTACCATACCACACCACAACTGTAGGACTGTATACCATGCCATACCATAACATACCGTACTGTACCATATCACACCACAACTGTAGGACTGTATACCATGCCATACCATAACATACCGTACTGTACCATATCACACCACAACTGTAGGACTGTATACCATGCCATACCATAACATACTGTACTGTACCATACCATACCCCAACTGTAGGACTCCACACCATACCATAACATACTGTACTGTACCATACCACACCACAACTGTAGGACTGTATACCATGCCATACCGTAACATACTGTACTGTACCATACCACACCACAACTGTAGGACTCCACACCATACCATAACATACCGTACTGTACCATACCACACCACAACTGTAGGACTGTATACCATGCCATACCGTAACATACTGTACTGTACCATACCACACCACAACTGTAGGACTGTATACCATGCCATACCATAACATACCGTACTGTACCATACCACACCACAACTGTAGGACTGTATACCATGCCATACCATAACATACCGTACTGTACCATATCACACCACAACTGTAGGACTGTATACCATGCCTTACCATAACATACTGTACTGTACCATACCACACCACAACTGTAGGACTGTATACCATGCCATACCATAACATACCGTACTGTACCATACCACACCACAACTGTAGGACTGTATACCATGCCATACCATAACATACCGTACTGTACCATATCACACCACAACTGTAGGACTGTATACCATGCCTTACCATAACATACTGTACTGTACCATACCACACCACAACTGTAGGACTGTATACCATGCCATACCATAACATACTGTACTGTACTATACCACACCACAACTGTAGGACTGTATACCATGCCATACCATAACATACTGTACTGTACCATACCACACCACAACTGTAGGACTGTATACCATGCCATACCATAACATACCGTACTGTACCATATCACACCACAACTGTAGGACTGTATACCATGCCTTACCATAACATACTGTACTGTACCATACCACACCACAACTGTAGGACTGTATACCATGCCATACCATAACATACTGTACTGTACTATACCACACCACAACTGTAGGACTGTATACCATGCCATACCATAACATACTGTACTGTACCATACCACACCACAACTGTAGGACTGTATACCATGCCATACCATAACATACTGTACTGTACCATACCACACCACAACTGTAGGACTGTATACCATGCCATACCGTAACATACTGTACTGTACCATACCACACCACGACTGTATACCATGCCATACCATAACATACCATACTGTACCATACCACATCACAACTGTAGGACTGTATACCATGCCATACCATAACATACTGTACTGTACCATACCACACCACAACTGTAGGACTGTATACCATGCCATACCATACCGTACTGTACCATACCACACCACAACTGTAGGACTGTATACCATGCCATACCATAACATACCGTACTGTACCATACCACACCACAACTGTAGGACTGTGTACCATACCATACCGTACTGTACCATACCACACCACAACTGTAGGACTGTATACCATACCATACATACCGTACTGTACCATATCACACCACAACTGTAGGACTGTATACCATGCCGTACCATAACATACCGTACTGTACCATACCACACTACAACTGTAGAATTGTATACCATGCTATACCATAACATACCGTACTGTACCATACCACACCACACCTGTAGGACTGTATACCATGCCGTACCATAACATACCGTACTGTACCATACCACACCACAACTGTAGAGTTGTATACCATGCCATACCATAACATACCGTACTGTACCATACCACACCACAACTGTAGGACTGTATACCATGCCATACCATAACATACTGTACCATACCACACCACAACTATAGGACTCCATACCGTACCATACCATAACATACCGTACTGTACCATACCTCCCCACAACTGTAGGACTGTATACCATGCCATACCATACTGTACTGTACCATACCACACCACAACTGTAGGACTGTATACCATGCCATACCATACCATACCGTACTGTACCATACCACACCACAACTGTAGGACTCCAGACCGTACCATACCATAAGATATCGTACTGTACCATACCACACCACAATTGTAGGACTCCAGACCGTACCATACCATAAGATATCGTACTGTACCATACCACACCACAACTGTAGGACTCCAGACCGTACCATACCATAAGATATCGTACTGTACCATACCACACCACAATTGTAGGACTCCACACCGTACCATACCATAAGATATCGTACTGTACCATACCATACCCCAACTGTAGGACTCCTCACCGTACATATTGAACTGTACCATACCACACCAGAACTGTAGGACTCCTCACCGTACCATACCATAACATACCGTACTGTACCATACCACACCACAACTGTAGGACCATACGCACCATACCATAAGATACCGCACTGTACCATACTACACCACAACTGTAGGACTCCACACTGTACCATACCATAACATACCGTACTGTACCATACCACACCACAACTGTAGGACCCCACACTGTACCATACAATAACATATCGCACTGTACTATATCATACCATAACTGTAGGACTCCACACTGTACCATACCATAACATACCGTACTGTACCATACCACACCCCAACTGTAGGACTCCACACCGTACCATACCATAACATACCGCACTGTACGATACCACACCACCACTGTAGGACTCCACACCGTACCATACCATAACATAAAGTACTGTACCATACCATACCACAACTGTAGGACTCCACACCGCACCATACCATAACATACCATACTGTACCATACCACACCACAACTGTAGGACTGTATACCATGCCATACCATAAAATATCGTACTGTACCATACCACACTACAACTATAGGACTCCACACTGTACCACACCATAACATATCGTACTGTACTATACCATACTATACCATACATGTAGGACTCCACACCGAACCATACCATAACATACCGTACTGTACCATACCACACCACAACTGTTGGACTCCACACTGTACCATACCATAACATGTCGTACTGTACTATACCATACCATAGCTGTAGGACTCCCCACCATACCATACCATAACATACCGTACTGTACCATACCACACCACAACTGTAGGACTCCACACTGTACCATACCATAACATACCGTACTGTACCATACCACACTACATCTGTAGGACTCCACACCGTACCATACCATAACATACCGTACTTTACCATACCACATCACACCTGTAGGACTCCACACTGTACCATACCATAACATACCGTACTGTACCATACCACACTACAACTGTAGGACTCCACACCGTACCATACCATAACATACCGTACTGTACCATACCACACTACAACTGTAGGACTCCACACCGTACCATACCATAACATACCGTACTGTACCATACCACATCACACCTGTAGGACTCCACACTGTACCATACCATAACATATCGTACTGTACTATACTATACCATACCATAACTGTAGGACTCCATACCATAACATACCACACCACAACTGTAGGACTGTATACTATACCACACCATACCATAACATACCGTACCACAACTGTAGGACTGCATACTATACCACACATACCATAACATGACTTACCATAACATATCATACTGCACCATACCATATAATACCACAACTGTAGGACTGCATACTATACCCCACTGTACCATACCACACCCTTCCATACCATAACATACCGTACTGCACCATACCCCACCATACCATAATATAACATACCATACCATATCATACACTACCCTACCATACCATACAATAATATAACATAACATACCATACCATATCATACACTACCCTACCATTCCATACCATAATATAATATAACATACCATACCATATCATACACTACCCTACCATACCATACTATAATATAACATACCATACCATATCATAAACTACCCTACCATTCCATACAATAATATAGCTTAACACACCATACCATATCATACACTACCCTACCATAACATACCATATCATACACCTCCCTACCATTCCATACCATAATATAACATACCATAACATATCATAAACTACCCTACCATACCATACAATAATATAGCTTAACACACCATACCATATCATACACTACCCTACCATAACATACCATATCATACACCTCCCTACCATACCATACCATAATATAACATACCATAACATATCATACAGTACCCTACCCTACCATACCATAAAATACCATATCATACACCTCCCTACCATACCATAATATAACATACCATAACATATCATACAGTACCCTACCCTACCATACCATAAAATACCATATCATACACCTCCCTACCATACCATAATATAACATACCATAACATATCATACAGTACCCTACCCTACCATACCATAAAATACCATACCATACCACTACTGAAGGTCTGCATACCATACCACAACATAGTGCTGCATGCCATACTACAACTATAATGCTACATGCATACCATAAGACAACTAAACTGTTGCATACATACCACAATTAGTGTGCTGCATACCATACAATATCATAACTATAGTGCTGCATACATACCATACCATACTGTACCATACCATACCATACCATACAATACCATACCATACCATACCACAACTTTATTGCTGCACAACATATCATGAAACAATTGTAAAATGGCATGCCATACCATTACATATCACACTGCCCATCTGCATACCATAGCTATAGTACTGTATGCATACCATTCCACAACTATAGTGCTGCATGCCATATTACAACCATAGTGCTGCATACATACCATACCACAACTATATTGCTGCATACATAATACGCCACACATTTTGTGCTGCATACCATGCCATACCATTCTATACCATACTATACAGTACTATACCATACCATTTCGTACCATACCACAACTATAGTGCTGCATACCATACCATGCCACAACTATAGTACTGCATACCATAGTACAGCTATAGTGCTGGATACCATACTAAACCACAACTATTGTGCTGCATGGATTGGTGTCACTACAACGCGGTTTTTTACAACGCATTCCGTTACATCGGAATTTTTACAACGCAGGATCCATTACATCGGATGCCATTACAACGCATGGCATTACATAGCAGATGCTATTACAACGCATGGCATTACATCGTAAGTATAGGTAAGTATACCTTTTTAAAAAAAAATGTAATTAAGTTAATTTAATTAATTTAATTTAATTAATTTAATTAAAATACATTTTAAAATAGTAATTAATTTATTTTAATAAATTTAAATCTATTTATTTAATTTAATTTTAATAAAAATTGTAATTAATTTTAATTAATTAATATAATGAAATTAATTTAATTTAAATATTTTTAAAATTGTAATTAAATTAAATTAATTAAAATAATTTATTTAATTTAATTAATTTAATTAAAAAATGTAATTAATATAATATAATTAGTTTAATTTAATAAATATATTTTAATTAATTTATAAATGGTAAATATAATTTAATTAGCCCTAAGCACAAACCCAACCCTGAACCCTAAAACACCCCTGTACCCCAAAACCCAAACCCAACCCTAAAACCTAAAAATACCCCTGTACCCCAAAACCCAAACCCTGCCCTGAAACCTAAAAACACCCCTGTACCCCAAAACCCAAACCCTTCCCTGAAACCTAAAAACACCCCTGTACCCCAAAACCCAAACCCTGCCCTGAAACCTAAAAACACCCCTGTACCCCAAAACCCAAACCCTGCCCTAAAACCTAAAAACACCCATGTACCCCAAAACCCAAACCCTGCCCTGAAACCTAAAAACACTCCTGTACCCCAAAACCCAAACCCTGCCCTAAAACCTAAAAACACCCCTGTACCCCAAAACCCAAACCCTGCCCTGAAACCTAAAAACACCCCTGTACCCCAAAACCCAAACCCTGCCCTGAAACCTAAAAACACCCCTGTACCCCAAAACCCAAACCCTGCCCTGAAACCTAAAAACACCCCTGTACCCCAAAACCCAAACCCTGCCCTGAAACCTAAAAACACCCCTGTACCCCAAAACCCAAACCCTGCCCAAATACCTAAAAACACCCCTGTACCCCAAAACACAAACCCTGCCCTAAAACCTAAAAACACCCCTGTACCCCAAAACCCAAACCCTGCCCTGAAACCTAAAAACACCCCTGTACCCCAAAACCCAAACCCTGCCCTGAAACCTAAAAACACCCCTGTACCCCAAAACCCAAACCCTGCCCTAAAACCTAAAAACACCCCTGTACCCCAAAACACAAACCCTGCCCTAAAACCTAAAAACACCCCTGTACCCCAAAACCCAAACCCTGCCCTGAAACCTAAAAACACCCCTGTACCCCAAAACCCAAACCCTTTAATTATAATTAATATTAATTAAATGTATTAAATAAAAATTAAATACTTACCTATACTTACGATGTAATGCCATGCGTTGTAATAGCATCTGCGATGTAATGCCATGCGTTGTAATGGCATCCGATGTAATGGATCCTGCGTTGTAAAAGTTCCGTTGTAATAGACTCCCGTTGTAAAAGTTGCGATGTAACGGTGCATCACCGTGCTGCATACCATACCATAGCACAACTATAGTGCTGGATACCATACTAAACCACAACTATAGTGCTGCATACCATACCATGCCACAACTATAGTGCTGCATCCCGTACCATAGTACAGCTATAGTGCTGGATACCATACTAAACCACAACTATAGTGCTGCATACCATAGTACAGCTATAGTGCTGGATACCATACTAAACCACAACTATAGTACTGCATACCAGACCATAGCACAGCTATAGTGCTGGATACCATACTAAACCACAACTATTGTGCTGCATACCATACCATACCATATCATACCATACCATACCATACCACAACTATAGTTCTGCATACCAGACCATAGCACAGCTATAGCGCTGGATACCATACTAAACCACAACTATAGTGCTGCATCCCGTACCATATCACAACTATTGTGCTGCATACCATACCATACCATATCATACCATACCATACCATACCACAACTATAGTTCTGCATACCAGACCATAGCACAGCTATAGTGCTGGATACCATACTAAACCACAACTATAGTACTGCATACCAGACCATAGCACAGCTATAGTGCTGGATACCATACTAAACCACAACTATTGTGCTGCATACCATACCATACCATATCATACCATACCATACCATACCACAACTATAGTTCTGCATACCAGACCATAGCACAGCTATAGTGCTGGATACCATACTAAACCACAACTATAGTACTGCATACCAGACCATAGCACAGCTATAGTGCTGGATACCATACTAAACCACAACTATTGTGCTGCATACCATACCATACCATATCATACCATACCATACCATGCCACAACTATAGTACTGCATACCATAGTACAGCTATAGTGCTGGATACCATACTAAACCACAACTATAGTACTGCATACCAGACCATAGCACAGCTATAGTGCTGGATACCATACTAAACCACAACTATTGTGCTGCATACCATACCATACCATATCATACCATACCATACCATACCACAACTATAGTTCTGCATACCAGACCATAGCACAGCTATAGCGCTGGATACCATACTAAACCACAACTATAGTGCTGCATCCCGTACCATATCACAACTATTGTGCTGCATACCATACCATACCATATCATACCATACCATACCATACCACAACTATAGTTCTGCATACCAGACCATAGCACAGCTATAGTGCTGGATACCATACTAAACCACAACTATAGTACTGCATACCAGACCATAGCACAGCTATAGTGCTGGATACCATACTAAACCACAACTATTGTGCTGCATACCATACCATACCATATCATACCATACCATACCATACCACAACTATAGTTCTGCATACCAGACCATAGCACAGCTATAGTGCTGGATACCATACTAAACCACAACTATAGTACTGCATACCAGACCATAGCACAGCTATAGTGCTGGATACCATACTAAACCACAACTATTGTGCTGCATACCATACCATACCATATCATACCATACCATACCATACCACAACTATAGTTCTGCATACCAGACCATAGCACAGCTATAGTGCTGGATACCATACTAAACCACAACTATAGTGCTGCATCCCGTACCATATCACAACTATAGTGCTGCATAGCATATCATGAAACAACTATATAACGGCGTACAATGCTATACCATACCATTCCATATCATACCACACATCTGAATACTATTGCTATAGCACTGCATACATACCACACCATAAAACCATGACTGATACCATACCACAGTCCTACATGCATGCCCCATTATCACAGGGATTGTTATACTGAATACATAGTATAGCATACAATAGTTGCATACATACAGGAGCCTCTACCACGGATCCTCTTTAACAGCTATGAAAAGACTACAGCGGATCCAGAAGTCTGCTGGCAGACTACTCCTACATGCAAAGCCACAAGCCCACCTCCCCCTGCCTTGTAAGCCTTGCATTGTCACCAGTTGCCAGAAGATCCACATTCAAGCTGCTTTCTTGCACCCAGCTCCACTCTAGATTTGCACCTCGCCTCAAAATCCCACCATACAAGAAAGAAAAACACCCTTCTTCTTCTAGCAGCCAAAGTATGGAACTCTTTACCCCAGTACATAAGATCCACAGATAACTACCTTACCTTCAGAAGACTACTCAAGAGTTGGCTCTTTTCTACTTGACCACCATACTCAAACACAAATTTACAGCATATCCCTGTGTATATATTGGCAGTTATTTGGAATATATGTGTGAACCTAGATATGTGTATTCTTTTGTATATATGTGTATAATAATCATGTTTATAAATATATATGTTATGTTATGTTATGTTAAATTGGGTTTTGTAAAGCGCTCAGCTACTCAAGTAGTGTACCGGCGCTATAGACCAAAAGGCACAGAGCAGGAGAGGGTAGCATATATAGATATTCGTTAGTTCTGCTTAACAAATGTACATATTACTTATGGTTATTTTATTCTGTGTTTAACATGTATACAGGTCACTAAATAAATAAGTACATGTTTATCATAACTACTCTTCTACAATTGCTTCACTATTGAATTAAAAAGAATATTATAAAAACAAATATATTAGCTTAAAGTACAGCAACATTTGAAGGTCTGAGGGGCATATTACCAAGGGCCATTATCGCCGCTTTAGTAGGACTTTTTCCCGCTACAGCGGCGATAATTTTATCGGCCTATTAACAAGCTGTCGCTAACACCAGTTAGCGACAGATTGTAGGCGATAGCGGGCATTTTGGGGCCCACTTTGCATGTCAGCGATAATTATCGCTAATAACATGCAAAATGGGCGTGCCAAAATGTCAGCGACAGAAAAAAGTCGCTGCAATCGCTATCGCCTATGATCAACACAGGCGTAGTTTTGCAAATATTCGCGCTAAGCGTGAATATCTCCAAAAGCTAACGACTGCCCTGACCAGTTCTTAGCCATGTTATCCAATGAGAGGTGGATAACATGGCTAAGAGCATTGTCACGGTAATGCCTGAATGTCGCTGTATTGACAGCGATATTAACATTTCACCTGTTTTTTATCGCTTCTGAGATACACCTTGATAATAGTCAGGTATCTCAGCGATAAAAACAGGTGAAGGGCGGCGATAAAATTACTCCCGCTGAGCCAACTTAGCGATAATTATCGCTAGTTGTTGGTAATATGCCACTGAGTTCATTAAATACAACTTAAATCTAGATATATCTTCCTTATTTATACATATACTCCTTCCATGTATTTATATAACTTTATATTTATTACTTTACTCCTAACTCAGCATCTCCAATGCACTGCCCCATATCTCACCCTATACCTTTCTCAATATATCCTCTACCTCCACTGTCTGACTTATCCCAAACCCCATTCTACTAACCCTTTCAACACTCTTCTCTCCTCTAACTCACTTTGCATCATCACAAACCTCTTTTACAAATCATATCTCCCAAACAAGCCTATCTAAACGCTTCCCTCTGACTCTTCACCCCTACTCCTCCCAAACCTCCTACTGCTGCTATGATCTCCAAATAAACACTTTCTAGACACTCCTCTCTTCTATCCCTCCACTATCTGTTTCAATCCAAGTAACACACTCACATGTCCACCACTCAACTACATTTTCATATTTCCCTATACTTGTAGGAAAGTGGCTCTATATATACAGGACCAAAGTAAGGTGCAGTCTGTATAGAGTCCCCAGACCCCAGAGATTTGGCAGAGGCTAAAGTTAGATATAATCTTACTCACTAAAGTGGTAGCTTGGTCGAGCAGTAAGGCAGTATCAGAGGACGGTGTAAAGCATTTGTTTTACACACTGGGGGCCTCATTAATGAGGCCGTGCGTCACTTTTACGCTGCGTCACTTTTTTTGACGCACCAGCAGCGTAGAAAATGTGCCTTGTTGCACCATATTTACAAAGTGACGCATCTAGGTAGATGCGTCACTTTGTAAACCCCTGCGCTACATTATACCTACTCCAGGTATAATGTATGCAGGGGGGGCGTTCAGACGCAAGAAAGAGTCATAGAAGTAACGCAGTGAAATCTATAAGATTTCTTTACGCCACTTCTAGGACACAAATGCGTCAATTTCTTACGCCGGCCTCACAGCAGGCGTACGACTGACGCAGGCCATTTCCAATGGGCTTGCCCCATATGAAAGGCCACATTGCTGGAGTTGCCACACTTTTGTGACACACTCCATCAATGCGTCACTTTTGCGCCATACAGGTACGTCAGAAATTCTGACGTATCTGTAACTCCTTGCTCCATGATGCGTCATACTGTAAATATGACGCATCATTGGTGTCGCAAGGAGGGTGCAGTGAAAAGTGCTGCATCGCTGTTTTCACGCAGCGATGCGTCACTTTTCATAAATGAGGCCCTCAGTCAGCAAATGGTCTCAGACACTCAAGAACTGAACTCTAGGCCAATTGTTTTGTATCAAAAGATATAGCTGTTTTATTTTAGAACCAACAGGGTATCAAAATATACTTTCTCAGGATGAGTTACTTTAGTTAAATACTTTTCAAATAGGCAATAGACTTTTTGAATGCAATAGTTACAGTTGGTTGCAATAGGCAATGCAATTTCAAACACAATGCAACATTGAGCTCAATGGGTTTTTCTGGTTAAATGCAATTAGTTACTTTGTAGATTACTTTTCTAACCACAGGACTGGACCCTAGATTCAGTTCCGGGACATGAGATGTAAAGAGTTAAGTAAAAGCGTTTTGGTTACAGTAGTGATTTTTAAGGAATATTATTGTATTTTAAAAGTTGACACTTCAAAACTTTTTCAGTTGAAATGACTAATGTTATCCTCTGGAAGGAAATTAAATTTGCAGGTAAAGTAGGTTCTCATTACTTTTGTAATCCAGTACTGGTCTCCTTGGTTCAGCACTGGGACCTCTATCTAAAACAGGTAAGTAGTTAGGTTTTGGTAGTTGGTTCGATTTTTAAAGAATATTTGTTTGCAAAAATCGACAGAAGAAATTTCACAGAAAAACTGGCAATGGTTTGCTATGAAAGAAAATTCAATTTGCAGGTAAAGTATGTTCACGTTACTTTTGTAATCCAGTACTGGACTGTTAGGTTCAGCACTAGGACCTCTGTCTAAAACAGGTAAGTAATTACATTTTGGTTCTTGCTATGATTTTTAAAGAATATGTTTAGTTTGCAAAAATCGAAACGAAGTAATTTGACAGAAAAAGAGTCAATGGTTTCCTATGGAAGAAAATTCAGGTTACTGGTAAGTACGGTTAAAATTACTTTTCAGGGTTTGTGCTGGGCTAAAAGGTGCAGCACTGAGGTCTCTCCTGATAACAGGTGAGTAAATCAGAATTCGTTGTTCGGCTGATTTTAGGTGAATATTTTAAAGATCCAAAACTCCACACATAGAAGAATTTCTGAGAGAAACCAGTTAATGTTAGCCTATGGAAGAAAAGTGAGTTATCGGCTTTTAGGTAAGTACTCGACTGGCAGAGTTAAGGTTCTGGGCATTGACTCAGGGATCTCCCGGGGTCAGGTAGGTGCAGTTGGTACACCCTCAGCGGCACAGGGGCAGCCGGGTGCAGAGGTAGTTAGGCCCTATGTTATCCAATGAGAGCCAGGGAGCCATTGGTTGGTGGCTGCTGGCTAGCAGGCCAAGCGGTTGTGGGAGCTGGGCTCCTGGTCACTTGCTCAGGGCAAATGGGGAAGTAGGATAGGACACAGGTTGCACTGCCCGGGTCACTCAGGCGGATGGGTGCAAGGTGCTTTTGAACCGTCGGGTGCTCAATGTTATTCAATGGAGATCTTGAAAAGGGAACAAAGGCTGCAGGCCGGGGATATGGTGGATCTTCTGGAGCGACCAACACTTCAAGGGGTAAGTTGGGATATTGGAGGGTAGGTAGGCACCCCGGAGTTGGGCACAGGAGGCCGGGGGGCACCAGGTGCAGGGGTGTCTTTGAACGTCGGGAAATCTTACCTTCTGCTGGTCACGTTAGGAGGGGTCCCTGGTTCTGAATCTGCAGGCGTCGTCTGGGTCGTCGAAGAGGGTCCTTGGGCACTGGATTCCATGTCAGAATCGCCGGGGGGACGTCGTCAGACTCTGTCCTCTTGGGCACAGGCCAGGCTCGGCGGGTGCAGAGTGGGCTGGACTCGCGGTTCCTGGCTGGCACCAGGGGTATTGCTGTTTGAGCAGAACCACTGTTCGTGGGAGTCCCAGTCTCTAAGAGGGTCAAGGCAGGCAGGTCCTCCGGGGTTCTCGAGGTTGCTGTCTGCAGGAGACACCAGGATTTAGCAGGAGCAGGTTCAAAGATCAACAGGCCTGTAGGGCTGGGGCCAAGTCAGTTGGTGTTGTCCTCTTGTTAGCAGCTGCACGGCAGGTCTTCTTCTTCTTGGTCTTCTTTCTTGTTTCGAAATCGGGATCTGAGGAAGGAAGGTTCAGGGTGCCCCTAAATACTACATGTAGGGGCATTACAGGTAGGGGAAGGGCAGGGACCAATAGGTCTCTGTCCTTGGGTGAGTACACCCCCTATCCTGCTCTTCTCCTGTGGGTGGGAGGCAGGAGCCTCTCTCTGATTGGGCAGGGCTCCCCATCCTCAAAATGGCCGGAACCTGGAGGTGTGCTTTACCTCGCCTCTTCCACCTGAGGGGTGGAGTTGGCACAGGCTGGCACACCCTCTTTCCTTACGTAGGGTTTCCCGCCAGTCTTCCCACCAGAGTGGGCGTCAGAACTGGTGGGGGCCAAATGCTGAGTATAGCAAGTGGTCTGGAGAAGCTCACAAAGGCAGTATGCCTTTGAAGCTTTCCCCTGCCCATCCTGGAGGAGGAGGTCTAGCACCTCGCCCAGGATGTGCATTGTTGCAGGCCCAGGAGAGCAGGGGCTCTCCACCCTGGGGTACAGCAACATGTCTGCTGTGTGGCAGCCTAGGCAGCCTCTCAGACCAGACGTGGATTGTAGGTTAGGTTTCAGGGGGCATTTCTAAGATGCCCTCTGTAGTGCATTTTAAATTAAATCCCACACTGGCATCAGTGTGGGTTTAATGTGCAGAGAAGTTTGATATTAAACGTGTCAATCTTCAGCGTATCCATTATGGTGCTGTGGAGTTCGTAATGACAACCTCACAGCACCATATACTCTTAATGACATCACTGCACTTACAGTGCCCAGGAATGGCCCTGGGTACTGTAGGGGCACAGGGCTCATGCACCTGTGCCCACCCCACTGGCATAGGGCACCCAGCTGAGGGGTGACTGATGTATGCCAGGCAAGTGGGTTTGTGGGCATGGCACACAGGGATGTGTGCCATGTCGACTCTTTGTTTAGGTCTGCACCAGGACACTCAGTCTGCCAAGGCAGGGTGTGGGTGTCAGGGTGCAGGGCCCCTAAGGGTGGCACAAGAAGTGCTGCAGCCCTTGGGGGTCTTCTCTGGTCACAATGCCCTGGGTACCTAGGGTACCATTTACCAGGGGCTGACATGTGGCCAGAGATGCCAGTTGGGTTTCAGCTTCAATACAGTTTTAGGGAAGGAACACAGGCCCTAGGTACCTGATTGGCAGGAGCCCAGGGCACACTCAGTCAAAGCACATCAGCAATTCATCATACCATGCAAGAAAGATGGCATTTTCTCACAATACTAATTCACTGACAATCCTTTTTGGGTTCCGGAGTAACGTGCTAATTGCCGAAAAGTGCGTCAACGCCTTGTCAGGGGAAGTAAGTGATATATAAATGCAATTACAATTACAATAGCATATTATACCATTAAGTACCCACAGCACTACATACCACAGCTAATCATACTGAATCTGATTATAGTATTGCATCCTACATCAGACCATACCATAACTATAGTACTGCCAGCCTGGCCTACCAGACTGTACTAAATCACACCAAAAGACAAGAAGCACGCTTTCTGAGTAAAGGTCTTACTTTTTTGCCACATTTGGTGTAATTCCGCTAATTTGTTTTTTCTGCACCTGCGACAGAAGTCTCCAATAGGAATTAACATGGAAAGTCATCATCCAGAGGTCATGTCCTGCAGCCAACACCCAGCAACATATGGCCAAAGGTAGTGCACGGAAAAAAGACAACAGGAGTATAACCCGTAGACCAGATTGAGTTCTGGGTGTACATGTGTAAAAGGCAACAATATCTCAATAGGTATCACTATAAGAACAGAAACATTTGTATGTACAACATTACAAAAGATCTGGGCAAAGAAAAACAGATAGACTTAATTTTTTGATTTTTAGAAGTGCATATAGTATCATATATTCAAAGGCATATTCAGGTTTAAACAATAAAAGACAGAATTATGAGTTCAGCATTAGAGGCATGGAATGCATTTGGCAACCTAAGGGGGCTTGTGTGCTACGTGATAGTGAGATGAACGGTGACGGCGCAGGTGACATATAAGTGAAAGAAACAGCGAGGGACGCAAAAAATACAAAATTGGAAATTACAGCATGTACAAAGTTACTGGTTCCTCCTAGTTGAGTAAGTATTTACAGTGAGTTTAGGAACCAGAGAAAGTCATGTGCCGTTAATCGCGCTGTATTGCTGGTCGACGGCGTTTCGATCCTATTCATTTAGGATCTTCATCAGAACCGGGTTGCTGATTGATAAAGATGATGTGAAGAGGGCACAATAACGGAGCCCCGTTATTGTCGGGAGGGCGCCACAGTTAGGAAGCGCTCAACGGAATGTGCGGCGTGAGGAGAGGTCCGCAGGGTGATAATAATTAGAAGAACACAGCTTAGTTCTCGGTTGGAAGGAGACTCTTGGAGGAAAAACAACAAGAAGGGAGGGTCAAGCGATCCGCTCCACGACTGGTAAATTGCGACATGGAGGGCACAGGAACGGAGCCCCGTCCTGGCTGGGGGTGGTGGGAAGAAGTTCAGAAGCGACGAAAATGCTGTTTGGCTGCCAAAATTCCGGCGTGAAAACCGTGGACAAGAGGAACAAATCGGTCCCAGTGTGGATAAGGAGGGTCTGTGGTGGTCTGTTGAGTAGATCGCAGGCAGCATGGAGACCGTGGTCCAGGGGACACAGCACTCAGCAAAGTTTTTCTCCTTTCCTTGGCAGAAAAAGCATCTGCAGGCCAACACCAGGAAGCAAAGGAGCAGTACTTCTCCTCAGTCTCTCTAGTACTTCTCCTTGCAAAGGGTCCTCTTGAGTTCCAGGGATGATCTAAAGTTCAGGAGTTTTAGGTCTAATATGTATACCCCATTTTGTCTTTGTTCTCTTTGTGGAGGGTCTCTGAGCCCAGTCCAAACCAGTTCTGTCCTCACTGCTGTAGTATGACCACAGGGGGTGGAGACAGCATTGTGCAAGGGAGACAGTCTCTATTCAGTGCAAGAGAAATCTCCTCCCCCCGCTCTAAATGCCGACCAGGCCTATTCCGGTGTTAGTGAAAACTCTTTCCACTACTCTGAATGCAGGCCAGGTCTATTCAGCTCAGCGTTGACTCATTCAGAAAAGGCAGGAAACACATCACTCTCCCACTCCGGTGGCCATCTGAGCGAATGCACATCCCCAGCCCTGTCACTCCAAAATCAGACAGTTACTACATAAACAGACAGAGGCACACAGAATGGTTAAACAAGAAAATGCCCACTTTATAAAAGTGGCTTTTTCAAACACACAATATAAAAACCATCATTACTAAATTCTGAGTTCAGATCCTAAACTTTATTTCTCTATCTTGTTCCAATGGGAAGTTATATTTATAAGATGTTAAAAATAAACTCCCATTCTATCCTATGGGGCAATATAGCCTTTCAATAGTGAAAAACGAAATTAGCAGTAATTCACTATCAGGACATGCCACACACACACCAGGGCATGTCCTACCTTTCACATACACTGCACCCTGCCCACAGGGGTACCTTGGGCCTACTTTAGGGGTGACTAACATGTAAGAAAAGGAAAGGTTAGGGCCTGGCAAGTGGGTGTTCTCGCCAGGTCGACATGGCAGTGGCAGGCCTGTGACATCTTTTCAGGGCTACTCATGTGGGTGGCACACTCAGTGCTCTAGGTCCACTAGTAGCATTTGGTTTACCAGCCCTGACACACTTAGTGAACATTACTAGGGACCTACTAGTAAATCAAATATTCCAATAAGGGCGGACCAATCATAATACCAATTTGCACAGGGAGTATATGCACTTTAGCATTGAATAGCAGTGGTAAAGTGCCCAGAGTCCTAAAGCCAACAACAGCAGCTCAGGGAAAATAGGAGGAAGAATCAAAATGTTTGGGGATAACTGTGCAAAAAAGGCAATTTCCAACAGTGATGTTATAGTTAGGTGCTGAAATAACCATAAAAACGAATGATTAAAAACTGAGAAACCACTGAAATTCACCAGTTACAGTTTAGTGAACTATTTCTTGAGCCCCTATCATGCACTATATATGTCCTCACATATTGCCTCACTCATGATTTGTTGAATGACTTACTTGATAATTTCACTCATGACAATTCTTCTGACATCATTGATGATATCACTGATGACATCATCTAGTCTTTTTGACAGCATCCTGCATGGTTTGTGGACTTGAAGTAATTCAACAAGCTAGACCTGTGCTCAATTTGAATTACTCGTTAAGTCATCATGGACATAGCCTTTGATCACATGCTGGACACACAGCATATCTGACAAGTCACCCATGATTGGTGGCTGTTACCCACTTTTTGCTGGTATTCACCCACCTATCAAAACAATCTCTCCTAGCACGCATCCTTCCTTGCTCATACTTCTCCCAGAGAGTACCTCTCCATGCTTGCGCCTCTTCCTTGCCTACACCTATCTCTCCTACCCTGCACCTACCGAAGCTCATACCTCCCTTTATTGTGCACTGTGCATCCACCTCTCTTTGTCTGTACATTCTCCTGACTGCAACTCTCTCTACTCTCACCTCTGCTTCTCATACTTCTCCCACCCACCATCTCTGCACATGTATTATTTTGATTACAGCAGTAAAAATGCAAATAGGCATGGCTTAAAAGGGAACATGCACGCTAGAATTATTGACTTTGGTGTTTCTTGTTTGTATAACATGCAGATTGGATATTCCCGGGTGTTTAATTTGAGCTGGTGGTTTCCGGTGCTCGGCACCGGCACATATGTGTCAACACCAGGCCTTGCAACCGTCTGCCACAAATTGGTGCTGTCTGGCTAATTTTGAGATGAGCACCCCATCAGTTAAATTATTAATTCAATATACAATAAAAATGACTATTACCTGATGCCCGAACTATTATTATAGCTTTGGCAGCCTGAAATAGTCCCAATTGTCACTCTTGTAGGAGTGTGATGGTTAGTAGTTGTGTTATTATTAACAGCATGGCAGGGCAATGTGTGGTGCAAGCTTCCTGAAGAGAGCCCTGGTATTCATTTTTTTTTTTTTTTTTTACAAATTAAGTACTGAATTACTTCCACATCTATTTAAGTGTAGCTCAAGTTGCAAGTATACATGTTCATTGAGAGAAGGTTTGTGTTAGATCATTTTGTAACTTTAAAACTGCAGGTGGACTGGCCTTGTTAAATAGTTCTGGACATCTGCACATTTCTTGGTGGAGACTCATGACTCATTCATGCAGTGAGTGGAAGTAGCAGGTGTCAGGTATTCCTGCAAGGCAGGGGTTCATGAATGAAAGTGACTGGAGGCATCTATGCTAATCTGTGCAGGTTCCTAATAGTATTTCCCTCTACAGGATAGCTGAATTACCATTGCTTCAAGCTGCCAAGAAGAATGATGTCAGTGCTATCCAGAAGCTGCTCTCATGTCCAAAGACTGATCTGTATGGCAGAGGTTTGTATATTTATACCCTAGGTGGAGTTTCTGCAGAGCCAGGTATGTCACCTTGCACCCATTCCAACCTTTCCCCAAACTTCCACACAAGGAGTTACAAATGGGTAGGTGGGATAGGGAGGGTTAAGTGCATGGTGAAGAAGGACTAGGGAATAGTTCATGGTAGCAGAGTTGTGGGGTCACGAGGTATGTCTGGTTCGTTACTGGACGTGTTTGTGGGTTAAGGAATATACATATATTTAAGCGTATGGTGTGGAGAAGACTCGTTACTGGGCTCTTAGTCTGGCTGAGACAACTTCCCATTCTAGAACTGTATCAAGACTAACGGGCACATGCATCAAGCTTTTTACCGGTCGCAATTGGGCCGATTTGCAGAATCGGCTCGTATTCGATTGATAGAAAGGCATTTGCGATGCATCAAACCAAATGCAAAATAGGTAATCACAATTTTTGCTATTACCTATTTTGCAAATGCATTTAGGGAATCACAATTTGCGATTCCCTAAATGCAATGCATGAAGCATTTTAAAAATGCAACTTTGCATTAAGGATTTGCAAATTGCCATCAACTTCAGGTTGATGGTAACTTGCATATCCGTAGAAAAATGCACACTATCCTGTTTTGGGGGTTCATCAGGGGGGCCTTAGGCCCCCTATCACCCTTGTACTTTCATTCGCAATTTGCGATTACCTATTTGGTAATCGCAACATGAGAATGCTTTCCCATTCATTCCTATGGGCCTGTAGGCCCATGTGAATGAATGGGAATGTATTTCCTAATAGCGAATTGCAATTTGCGATTCGCTATTAGGGAATGTGCAGGAATCGCAATTTGTTTTACGATTCCTACATGCATAAGGAATTGCGACTCGTAAACAGCGGTTCCTTAAAAATGGCTATTTAGGAATCGCAATTCCTTATCTTGATGTGCCCCATACTTCTTCTTGAAAGATGCATGCATCTTACTGAAGAAGTTGTAAGTTGTTTGATACTCACAACACTGGGTTGAATGTGTTATGCAGCTTTGAACTCTCGCCAGCCACAATCAAGGCCAAGGTGAACTGTAATTAAAAAAATGATCCTTGATCATTTGCAAGTGACAACCTGAAATTCAGGTGATCACAGGCGTGTATTTGCAATTCAATTTTTCTCCCGAATGTTCAATCACCAACCCATCGAGTAGACATTTGAATGATCATTTCTAGAAAAAGGCCCTGCTGTGGAGGAGACACCTGCACAGTGTTATGGAGACCCTTCTCCCCCCACCCCACTCTCCTCTTTACCTCTGCTCATCTGCACCAAGCCAACCTCACTGCCAACCACACTGATCTGCACAAAATTAAACCCGGTCTTCTATGTGGCAGAATGTAGCCCTCTTTAACCCCTTCCGCGCTGATGACGAGCTGGGCTCGTCATGAGGTAGCCTGCTCCTACGCTGATGACGAGCCCAGCTCGTCACGTAACATGCGGTTTCGCATAACTCCGCGTACGAGCGGAATTCCGCCCGCACGCATGCGGTTAAGCCTCTAGGCTGCAGACATAAGAGACGGACAAGCTTTCCGCAGCAGCTTCCAACACAAAAGCATGTTTTTTAAACATGGTGGGTGTAGCGTGAATGAAAATCACATATCACAGCTGAGAGAGTAGACTGATTTACAAAGGGCCTCACTTATGAAAAGTCTTGCATGTCCCATGTGAAAGGGCCTGCGTCACGCCTGCAGTGAAGCAGGCGTAAGGATTTGATGCAGTGGCGTAGTGAAATCTCATCGATTTCACTAGGCAACTACTACAAGCTTTTTCTGCGGCAGAATGCCACGGTGCATACATTATACCTGATGCAGGTATAATGTAGCGTGGGATTTACACAGTGAAGCATCTGCATAGATGCGTCACTTTGTAATTATAGCGCATTTTGGCACATATTTTATGATGCTGAAGTGTCACAAAAAAGTGGTACAATGGCGGCGTAAAGGGCTCATAAATAAGGCCCACAGGGCCTCATTTATGAAAAGTGTTGTATCGCTGCGGGAAAACAGTGATGCAACACTTTTCATAGCACCATCCTTGTGACACCATGGATGTGCCGTATTTACTGTACTGTGCTATATGAGATTAGGCTTTACGGATACGTCAGTATTCCTGACGTATCTGTAGGTGCAAAATTGGCGCATTGCTGGAGTGTGTCTGAAAACAGACACAACTCTGGCAATGTGTCTTTTCACATGGGGAAAGCCCCATGTGAAAATCCCTGCATCACCCCTTATTCCTGCTTCAAACAGGTGTAAGGATTTGACGCACTGATGCCGTAGAAGTGGAGCAGTGAAAATCATAGATTTTGCTGCGTCACTTTTACGTTTCTTTTTTGCAATGGAATGCCCCCCCCCCGCATACATTATACCTGTCACAGAAGCCTGGAACGGAGATCATTTCTAAAAGCTGCAGCATATAAAGTCTCTGCTGAGATCCTCCTTCCATGGTGCTCACACACTGATGTAGCCACCTTCTCTCTCTGGTACATACTTCCAAAGTGGTAGGTAGTGTTCGTCTATGATGGGAAGTGAGGCATGAGCCATGCAGACGGTATGATATTACATGGGCATGCTGTGCATCACCTAGGAAGAAATAACAGTTTGGTCCTGATTAAGTCAAACAATCAATCAATCAATAAATCAGGGGTCTCATTTATGAGCCCTTGTGTCAGTTTTGCGCTTCCGATGCGTCACTTTTTGTGACGCATCGGTGGCGTAAAACATGCCTCCTGTTGCGCACTATTTACAAAGTGACGCGTCACTTTGTAAACCCCTGCGCTACAGGTATAATGTATGCAGAGGGGGCGGGCGTTCACCCGCAAAAAGCCTCGTAATAGTGACGCAGTGAAATCTATGAGATTTCACTGCGTCACTTTTAGGACGCTGTTGCGTCAAAATCTTGCGCCTGCCTCACAGCAGACGTAAGACTGACGCAAGCCCTTTCACATGGGGCTTTCCCCATGTGAAAGGACGCATTGCTGGAGTTGCGTCATTTTTGTGACACACTCCAGCAGTGTGTCACTTTTGCGCTTACAGATACGTCAGAAATACTGACGTATCTGTAACTCGTTGCGACATGATGCGTCATACATTAAATATGACGCATCAGGTATGTCGCAAGGAGTACGCACTGAGAAGTGACGCATCGCTGCTTTCACGCAGCGATGCGTCATTTCTCATAAATGAGGCCCAAGGATTTACAAAGTGCAGCTAATCACACGATAGGGTATCCACTCATCATTCTGGATATGGAGTGAAGTGTGGGCATTACCCACAGAAGGAGGTGCAGTGAATGGTCTGAAGAGTATGTCTGGAGTGCACAGGGAGTATCAGCTACAGAGGTTTCCCAGGGTGGGCAGGGTAAGCATGAGGGGCCTTATTTATGAGGTTTTGCCATCGGGCAGCACTGCAGGCCTTCCAGCTGCGTTGCCCTACTGCAAAAGAAAAGGGCAGGAATGCGCCACATGTATCAGATGCGGTGCATTCATGTCCTTTTACCTTGTGCCGGCACACAATGGTCTGCCGTGCACCAACACAGGCACCTTTACACCATGGTGCAAGGGTGCCTGCATTGCAGGGATGAACATTTTTTTTGTGCAGGAACGAAAACCTTTGTGCACAAAAACAATCACAAGAGGCCTTTTCCTCTTTCTGTGTGGGCTGCAGAATGCAGCACACATAGAAAAAGGAAAATCAATGAGAAATGAAGATTTTTCTCCCAGTTGTGCTTCCCTTGCGCCTCTCCTGGGGTGGCATACGTTTTGGGGCTGATTCAGAGTTATGATTTCATGTAAATCTGTGCCAGTGTTAAAAGGCCATGGATGTTGCTGGGAACGCCCACAGCAACACTTATTGCACACCCCTTTCACGCAGTGTTCTGTCTGAAAGGGGCACATATTTACCAGGCCATTAAAAGCCATGTAAAGTTTCTTTACGTGGCCTTGTAAACATGCCGGGGCACATTGTGCCACTGGAACGTCAAAAAAGTGATGTTGTTGTGCCCGTCTATCTATCTATCTATCTATCTATCTATCTATCTATCTATCTATCTATCTATCTATCTATCTATCTATCTATCTATCTATATATCTATCTATCTATCTACAGCTATCTTCAGAATACTTCAGTTCTCAATATTTAACCCATGATACCTTTGTAGGACAATATGCCAGTCCCTGATAATCTGACATGCAGCCCCCATTGGTTGCATCTGTTTTCTATCACATTGTTGTGCTTGTTTATCATTTAAATAAAAAAGTGAAAGGTGCATTTTTAAAACGCCTCTTAGACTTTTATGTATCAGAGAAAAAGAAAAAAGGGCATTGATTGAAGAGTCAGTGGAACAAGGATGCACATCATTCTGTGCTCGTGCAACTTGCAATGCATTCGGTAAGTAAGATTTGGGTAGTAATAATATGGGGAACATCACTTACAACGCAACTTTTACCACGCAGTGCTTTTACATCATAGCTTTTACAACGCAAACCATTACAACGCATTGCGCTGGGGGGCGCTCTAGGATAGGGAATATATTTAATTTACTATACTATCCAACAACTTCCCTACTATCCAAGGGGACTGGAGTTGGAATAGTACATTAAATAAATCACTATTTAGCGCCCCAAAGCACTATGCGTTGTAATGGTATGCGTTGTAAAACCCGCGTTGTAAAAACATGCGATGTAAAAGCATGCGTTGTAATGTCGTACATCCTAATAATATAGATGAAGCCATGAGACTTAAGCCCTCAACTGAGTTGAACCTGGTTTCTTAGGCAGATTGCTGAACTTGTTAAATGATGTGAGGAGCAGCTGGACCAGTGTAGGAGCCCCCATCCACAGATTAGTAGAGATTAAATCCCAGACAATTGAGACTGCTCCTTTATGGTGCATCTGTAACTGGAGAACTTGATGGGACTGTTCAAGTCAGAAGATGGGCAGGGAGACCCCAAGCCCAAGCAGGAGTGCACTGCCAGCCCAACCTGAAGCTAACCACTCTAGAGGCTACTGCATCTAGACAACAGGGGAAGAACATGCCTTAGTTTTCTTGACCCCATCAGAGGATGACCTTGAAACATAGTCCCCTGTCCCTGCCACCACAGAGATTACCTGAAGGACATTTATGAGAATGGAAACCAGGTGTCTGCCTCTCTCAATGTTCTCTTTCCTGTGTCCAGCTCTTGAAAGGTTCCAGAAGGATGAAGGGCTTCTTCTCTTGGTTGCAGGGGCAGTGGGCGAGACAGCCCTCCACGTGGCTGCTCTTTACGACAACCTTGAGGCTGCGGTTGCCCTACTGAAAGCGGCTCCGGATCTTATCAATGAGCCAATGACATCAACGCTGTATGAAGGTAAGAGCAGAGAAAAGTTTGATGTGAAGGAACACTGCAAACAGATCATGTTGACATTTACAGTATGCAAGGTATGCCTTTTTGGTTCTCTCTCACAATGGTCTCCAGTCTGGAAGTAGTTTAAATAAAATAATGGGAACTGGAACCTGTTGTAAAGTGAATGTATGTAAATAACAAAACAGTAGGTGTGGCTTTTTATCTTATTTTTACCAATCTATTTGTGAATTAATTATTATTTCCTTGTTGATAACCCCTCCCTTATTTCCCTTGCATAACACTGTCAATCAATCAAACAAATATATGTAAAAAGGGAGTGCTTAGGAAGTCTGATTTTTGTTTACATTTAAATTAACTCAATACAATGCCAGTCCAAATTCTTATTCCAATCATGCAACTTATTCTTTCAAGTTCAGACAACGCACAAACATTGCTTGTGAAGCTAAATAAGTATTATTCCAAATTTGGCTTGATGTAGTGAACATTCAAACACCGAGATTCTTCTCATAGATTTCAATATAATGCAGTAGCCAAGGTACAATATTTCAGAGCAAACTTATTCTTTATTCTTCACAAAATCCAACAGCAGCGCAGCCAACATGTGTACTCACTCACTCATGCAGCCAGTCACGTAGACACTCACTTTCTAATACAGCCACACACACAACCAATCAATTAACCAAACACCCACTCAAACAGGCACTCAATCACCCATACAGCTACTTACACACAGTTACTCACTCATACAGCCACTCACTCAACCGCTTAGACACCCATACAGCCACTCACAGACCCATATAGCCACTTACACAACCACTCACTCATCCATACAGCCACCCATTCACCCATACATACACCCATCCCTACATCAAAGCAGCCAGTCACACAGCCACTCACTCACCCATACATACACCCATCCATACATCAAAGTAGCCAGTCACACAGCCACTCACTCACCCATACATACACCCATCCATACATCAAAGCAGCCAGTCACACAGCCACTCTCACACCCATAAGGTTACTCACACACACACTTAGTTACCCATAGAGGTACTCTCACACCATGTATTCAACCATACAGTCACTCAAACACCAACTTACACACCTATACAGCCACTCATTCATTTACTCACACACGGATAGACGCGGTATAGGTAAGTCACCCCTACTGCAGGCCATACAACGCTAAGGCAGGGTGCACTATATCCCATATGTGGACATATCTGCATGAGCAGATATGATGCTATAATATTATTCTCAGATATTGTAAGTGCACAGGGAAGTGATAGAGAGTACATGAACTGGACACTTGCTATCACGAGTTTCTTAGCTCCATGATGGCTCCACCCTCCCCTTAGATGCTTGGTACCAAACATCTCATCTTATTAAAGCCTCAATGATGTCAGTGTTGGATTATTAATAAATGTACACAAGAAACACTTTAGAGGGTCCCCTGAAAACCTACCAAGCAATGGTGTGGTCTCTGACTAGTCTTAGCCAGTCTGACACCACCAGACATGTTTCTGACCGCATGAAGTGAGAACCAACGCTCTCAGACACCAGGGACAAAGCCTGCTCTGTGCATCACACCTTCCCCAGGCCAGAATGGCCTTTGAGGGCAGGGAGCTTCAAAGGCTATGCCACCCTTGATATGCAACCCAGGTAGCTCTAGCAATTGGAGGACAAGCAGGAGCGTTAATGAAATTAGGAGGTGGGTCCCTATTTATCCAGCATCACCCCTAAGGTAGAGCAGGTGATGTGGAGCCCACTTTTCATTTCCCTCTATCTTAATTTGAGAGGTAATTAGCCAATTAGGGCTAGGGTACTTCATGTTCCCACAGTAAGTGGATACTTCGAGGGTGTAGACACTCCAAAGGTAGGGAACCCATTGGCTACTACCAATCATGCTCTTTAATGCCCCTAAATTTAGTATTTGGGTGGTACAACTGGACCCAAACTTTAGATTTGATGGACACAAAGAAGATACAGGCAAAGAAGAGCTGATGACCTGAAAGTAGAAGTCCTGCTGCTGAAATTTGGCACAAAAGCTTGCCTGCTGCTTCCAGGACTTAACAATCATGGTGTGCTGTCTCGCCCTGCTGCTGTGAGGAATCTAAGAACCATGGAGCACCCCCCATCCCTTTGCCAATTGCCAGAGAACTCCCTTGTGGTAGAGGAACTACTCTCCTGCAGACCGCAGGCACCAAAGACGAAGTGTCCGAATTACCAACTTGCAGCTCACTGCGGCTCCAATTCAGAATCCCAGCAAACCCAGGTAACTCAGCTCCAACTCCAACACCCTAAAAAGCAAGCACACATTGAGGGACGTTGAGACGGCTGAGACTCACTTTGTGAGTGACACAGCTGTCCGGAATTATTCCTGCAACCTGCCTGCCCCATATCCGGAAGACATCTTGATGCACACCGACTGGCTGACCTATCTACTCTGCACCCAGCCCGCCCGACCTGGATACTGATGGACCAGCTGTGCACTCATTTTCCTGAGGCCCTTATAATATGCTCCCTTGAGTGGGATTCCTCTAACTTACCTTTTGGTCCCCTTATGCAGTGTGTTAGGTGGCTTCCTTTTTCCTAGTGCACCAGCTACTAACCACATCAGTACTCTGCTTCCATCTGAATACGGGATGCTTCTGAGAATTTACTGGTGGAACATTGTTCTTGGCCTTACTACTCGTATAAATCCAGAAGGTGAACCTCAAAATCCAACTGTATTCTTTTAATGCATTTTTCAATTTTCTCCCATTGACACCAATGGAGCGTAATGTTGTGACCTTGAAAAATTAATATCTTGCAAAGTACATCCTGTAGAATTAATTTCTTGAGCAGAAAAATTATGTAAAATCAATGTTTTTTTTGTAACTTGGTCTCAGATTTATTCGAGAGTGTATGCATTCTGTATTGCGTCTGTGAGCATAACTGATGCTTAGCACTACCCTCTAAAAAACCTAACTGCTCACCCACACCACCAAAAATAAAACATTAGTACTATCTTCTTTTGCTTCTGCATGCTAATTAAGTATGAGCGAATTTTGCGGATCTGTGGTCCGCGAATTCGCACGAAATCGCAAAACAATCCGCAAATGTGCAGATTTTCTCGCAAATTCGTTGATTTTTTTGTGATTTGCACTCTACTTAACTGGAGTACTTTCTACTGGCTAATCAGTAACTGCTACCTCGTTGGGTAAATGCATAGTGCTTTTCCTACACTGCAGCTGCGTAAAGGGGCAGACACTGACCATGTGTGCCTGTAACTTGCCACCGCGCCAAAAGGCGCCGAGGTCCCTTGAGTGAGCTGTCCATCATAGTTGGGATTGGGAAAGGGCGGGAAGACGTTTGATACCGCTAGTGTGTGGTGCGGGGCCAAACGGGCGGCGCTTCTATGCGTGTTCATATGCCTCTTGTGTATAAGGTCAGAGAGCGAGTAGGGCAGCAGGTGAGGAGAAAGCAGCCTCCTGGTCACAGGAACTACACGGGGGTTGGGCTCGAGAAACTCAGGGATTCAAAGACCTCCCTCGAGTATTACAGCTAATTTTCGACTGCAGATATGGGGTTAAAGCACACTTGCCCAGCCTCGACCGTGCTCACTAATGTTTTGGGCTGATTAAAACGTTACTGAATTTGAGCTTCAACTCGGGCACCTGCTTTATTTATATCTGTAAGTGCTTCCTGTTGAGGTTTAATTTTTGGCCCACAGGAAGCACAGGTGCCCGAGTTGAAGCTAACTTTGTAACCATTTTAGAATGGCGCCGGCAAGCTGCCAGAATTGAAGTTGCAACTTACAAGTAAGCAACTTCAACTCTGCCAGCTTGCCGGCGCCATTCTAAAATGGTTACAAAGTTAGCTTCAACTCGAGCACCTGCCTTAACTATGCTTCCTGTGGGCCAAAAAAAAACCAAATCCACCCGTGAGCGGATTTGCTGATTTTTCGGCAATTTTGTGAGATTCGCGGATCGCGAAATTGCCGTAAATCGCCAAATTCCGCAAGCAGAACGGATTTTTGCCCCACACTTAATGCTAATCTGGGTTACCCTGGACTCTCAACACAGTGTACTTAGTTTTTAGTGCAGTATTAGAGAGCCAGCTTCTTATAGATGTATAATATTTCTAACACATATTACGGGAGAGGTTTTGTGATTGTGTTTATGTGAGTGGGTCTCTTAGTGTCTGTATGGTGTGTGTGGATATGTGTGAGAGGCTGTATGTGTGAGTGAGTAGGTGCATAAGTGGCTGTTTGGGTGGCTGTGTGGGTGTGTGAGTGGCTGTATCAGTGTCCGAGTGGCTGTGTGGGTGAGTGGAAGGGTGTGTCAGTGCTGCATGGGTGAGTGAGTGGGTACGCAAGAGGCATGTAAAGGTGAGTGATGGGGTGTGACTATAAGTGAGTGAGTGCTTGTGTCAGTGACTGTATAGTTGAGTGTGTACATGTGTTAGTATCTGTATGAGTAACTGGGGGTGTGAGAAGCGGTATGACTGAATGAGTGGTTGTGAGAGTGACTGTATGGGTGACTTGAGTCATTATGGCCTTTCTCTTCGAAATGAAGATTGAAACCCCCTTAAATGGTAAAAATGACCACAGGAGATGAATGGAGATACATGGATCTGGTTGGATTGCCCTGATAGCCCTGGACAGGAGTCATTTTAAACTGGGACCAGGTGTTTAAACACTCATCTCTTTTGGCCATTTTACCATTTTAGGCGATTTCAATCTTCATTAAGAAGAGAAAGGTGATAATGACAATAATGACACCAAGGCTTTCTTGGATATTATGAACAGCTTTGGCTTCACCCACCAGGTGTCTGCCATCACTCATACAGCCGGCCATAACCTGGATGGGTTATTTACCAACTCAGATGCACTGACAGCGGAAGATTGTCTTCCGTTAAGTTGGATGGATCATCATATAGTGCTGTTTATAGTTCATATGGAGATAGTGGAGAAGAGTGTGCAGAGTATCTCCATCCAGGGCAGAAAGTGGAGAAAAATCTCTGAAAAAGTGGCGGAACCCCTAGCCAAACTTCAAGTAAGAGACTTGTCTTAGGATCATTAGTTGAGAACTTTAATAATTGGGGATTGTCAGTCAAAGAGGAAGTGGCTCCTGTCAGAATGAATATTAACAGCAAGGGGAAAACTTCTGCCTGTGGTTTTCAAAAAGACTTAAAGAACTCCAAAGACAAGGTTGTAGGCGGGAATGGGGATATAAAATGGCACTGACAATGGAAGAAAAGAACAAACACAAACATCTAATTTGAAATATAAAAGCACATTTTTTAGGCTGATTCAGCATCCTTTTTGCTGAAGATAAGAGCTGATACTAATATTCCAAAATAGCTATTCAAGATGGTCAGCAACCTCACATCCCTTCCCAACACAATTAGCCCTGGAAAATTCGCACAATTTTTGTGATAAGGTGGCAGAGTGAGTCTGCCCCACACATTGCTGATCTAATATGTGAACATGTTTTAAGCTGAGATGGTGCTTCAAGTTGCTGGCCTAAAAATGGACTTGTTTGAAGGTGAGATGGCCCTGCACATTATTGATCCAATATGAGCACATGTTTAAGGTTAGGCAGCGGTACACATTGCTGGTCTAAAAAGTGACTTTTTTTAAGTTGAGACGGTGCTGCACATTGCTGATCTAATATACGCACTTGTTTTAAGGAAGGATGGAGAACCCCATTGCTGATCAAACATTTGCACTTGTTTTAAGGTGAGACAGCACTTCACATAGCAGTACTGAACCAAAATCTAAACCTTGTTAAGGAGCTGATTCGGAGAGGAGCAGATGTGGCATCACCTCGAGCCTCTGGAACATTCTTCACTCACAGTGCATATCATCTCTTATACTTTGGTAAGTGGCTGTTAATGCACAGGTTGGTCCTCAGGTGAATACCTGGGGGCAGATTTATCAATGTTTCATACAGCACAATGCAGCAAGCCACCTTGCTGCTCTGCATGAAAGGAAAAGGGCAGGAATAAACAGTAGTTTACATTATACAGCACATTCCTGCTCTTTCCTATCAGTGGCACACTTTTAGCTGCCTAGCACCGGTATGCAACGTTTACAATTTTTTTTTTACAATGCACTACCATTACAACGCAGGTATTACCACGCATACCATTACAACGCATTGCGCTGGGGGGCGCGCTCTAGGGTAAGTAATACGTTTAATTTTCTATCCAACACCTTCCCTAGTGTCCACGGGGACTGGAGTTGGAATAGAAAATTATACTTACCACTATCCAGCACCTCTAAGCGCTATGCGTTGTAACGGTATTCGTTGTAAATACCGCGTTGTAAAGGTATGCGTGGTAAAAGTATGCGTTGTAACGTCATACATCCCCTAGCACCAATGCAGGCACCTTTGCTTCATGTTGCACAGGTGCCTGTGTTGTAGTCTGGATCGTTTTTGTGCAGGAAGGGAAACCTTCCTGCACAGAAACAATAAACGCCTCACTGTATGGGTGTAGCCTTTTTTACACATTCCCAGGTCTACCACTCATGGTAAATCTGGGAATGCGACAAAATCCATTGGTGCATGTTCCACTAATTGAACGCCTCCCTGGGGCAGAGTAGCACAGAGCCACGCAGGGGTCTAGTACCAAATAACTAATAACAGTTTATGCTCTTGTCTGTTCTACTTGGTTACCTTTCCCTGCTCTACAGCTTGCATTGTTCTATTTGGTTGCAGGTGAGCACATCTTGTCCTTCGCTGCTTGTATGGGAAACGTAGAGATTGTCCGATTGCTTATTGAAAGTGGAGCTGACCTCAGAGCCCAGGACTCACTAGGTAAGTGGAACACTATATATCTTGCAGTTACTGTAGTGACATATGCCCAGGGACCTACCTGGGGTGGCACTGATTTAGTCTGGCAATGCTATTGCCCTGTTGTGCCTGGTGGATCAGTTGTTTGTCGTTTCTGTTTTCCATAAGGGGGGAGCTCCGGAATCACTCATGAAAGTATGGTGATGGCTTCTTGTGGCCTTAACACAGCATGCCACGGAGTTTACCTCTATAACTGAATCGCATTGTATAAAATATGCTGTCTTTAGTAACGCCCATGATATATTTGTGATCTTCTAGCGTGTTTGTTTTGTTTTGACATTACGTTCTATAGTATTGAACCACGTACTTCTGTCGTGGAATGTTATGCATTGTAATGTGCATCTTGTACTGTCTTCTTAGGTTGCAGCATATGTTATACACCTAATTATCAAAAATCAATAACAACCAGTTAAATAAATATATATATCACGAAATTACTGAGCAACTAAGGGGCATATTACCAAGCTATAGCGATAATTATCGCTAAGCTTGGTTAGCGGGCATTTAAATATAGCCGCACTCCGACGATTTTTATCGCTGAGGAGCCTTGATATTATCAAGGTTTATCTCCTAAGCGATAAAAATCGGCCAAAATGCATGAATATCGCTGAAAAGTCAGCGATATTCATGCATCAGCAAGCAAATGCTCTTAGCCATGTTATCCACCTAACATTGGATAACATGGCTTAGAACTGCTCTGGGCAGGCGTTAGCTTTTGGAGATAATCGCGCTTAGTGCGATTATTTCCAAAAGTTGGTGATAGAAGTTAGCGATGTTAGCGACTGTTTCCAGTTGCTAACATCTTGGCACGCCCACTCTGCATGTCATTAGCTATAATCACCGCTGACATGCAGAGTGGGCCCCTAAATGCCCGCTATCGCCTATTAGCTGTCGCTAACTGGTGTTAGCGACAGCTAGGTAATAGGCCGATAAAATTATCGCCGCTTTAGCGGGAATTTTTCCTGCTAAAGCGGTGATATTGCCCTTGGTAATATGCCCCTAAGTTATCTAGGCATGTTCAGGGAGTGGGGATCATTTTGTTCCCATTGGTAGCCTTTGCTATTACTGCACAGAAACATGTATACATGCCTTGTGGCAGAGATGGGGGTTGTATGGATGGGGGTTGTGTAGTGCTAGAGGCACTCTTATGGTCTGACACCCTGTGAGGTCCTTTGACTGCCATCATTTTAATTGACTTTGGTGTGTTATTTGACCCTAGCTTGAATGTACAACGCCCTGCATATGCCTCATTTCTCTTAAAGGTATCTTTCTTGTAATCTTGCAGTCTTATAGTGGGAGCTGTCACAGTAGAACAGCCTTGTCAAGAACAGAGCGTTTGAGATGTACATTTGAAAGCATGAGAGAGAGAGGCGTGGAATGTACTTTTTGGTCTTGAAGTGTAGTGTTATGAGCAGTGGTGCACACATGTGCATTGTGTTGTACATTGGCAAGTATTAAGAAGTTCTTACTATTGGCTTTGACATAGGCTCATGTCATTCTGAATTCTGACTCTGCCTTGCTTGAGCTGTTCTCCGTGCACAGACAGGATTGCAAGTTGTTTGGGTTAATCACGTTCAAGGTTTGTTTTGTGAGAGATTGTTTAATGTGCCCTGGAAGGCTTTTGTAAGCTTCGTCAAGATAAAGGCTGGAACATGTGAGAATATAGAGGGAATGTGGGAACTCCTTCTTGCCTTCGAATGCTTGCCTGGAAACTGGCCAGTTCCAGTAAGTTTCTTTGGCGCAGAGGGGAAGACTCTCAAACCTTCTAGTGTGTTTTGAGACTATAAAAACAGGGAATCTTGGCACAGAGCTTGGGAGCTAATTTGTGGGACAGACGTGCTTCCACAAAAAAACTTAACGTGAGTCCTGGTCGAGAGTCCATTGCCTGGCTGTAATGGGCTCCTCCAGCTTGAGTTGGCAAAGATATTGAGTGAATGATCGGGTGAGGTGATTTGTTTCTGACAAGTGCCATTGTGTTGCATGGTTCCAGTGGCTGTGGTCCTGTGAGGTGTTTTCTGTGTGATGTGTGAGTGACTCAGAGTGCACATTCAAAGTAATCATTTGATGTATTTAGTGTATATATATCTTTCTGATCTCTTGAAGGACGTCCAGTAATAGTTGCTTGAGTTTTATCTCATATTATTTGCTGCATGTATTTCATATTATTATCCATGCATTTAACAGTTCATTTACCAGGTGTGTTATTAATGCTTACATACAAATATATCGCTATAAACATTTGAATGTGGTTCATTTGACATCTGGGAAAGCCTTTCTGTTAGAGAGCCTTTCATAACCCCAAGCTGTATTCTAAAAACAGAGTCTTTGCATTTTGTAAAGTGAAACCCTTTTCAAGGTGTTCTGTTTTATGTCTCCTGTTTCACTGTATTTGAGCCACCTTGTGGGAGTGGAATTTGTGGAACTCTGTATGATCTGAAAGGCGAAGCAATACAGGTTGTATGGTGAGAAACGTGCCTAGAAGCATGGATGATTCTCAGTGTGAGATATTTTACCCATACTCCAGTCCTACGGCCACCTTTGAAAGGGGCAGTCAATCAATCAATCAAGCAAGGGATTGTAGGTGCGCTACTCACCCGTGAGGGTCTGAAGGAGCTGGGGCGGGGGGGGGTTTGCAGGTCTGCTTAGTCGAAGACCCAGGTCTTGAGGGTTTTTCTGAAGGTGTTCAGGGAGGGAACGCGCTTGATGTCTGCCGGTAGCTCGTTCCACGTCTTGGCTGCAAAGTGGGAGAAGGATCTTCTGCCAGCTCTGGCTCTGTGGATGCATGGGGTTTCGGCCAGTGCGAGGTTGGTGGTTCAGAGGTTTCTTTTGGGTACGTGGAAGTTGATTCTGTTGTTGAGGTATTTTGGGCTGTTGTTGTGAAGACATTTGTTGGTGTGGGTGAGGATCTTGAAGGTGAATCTTTTATCCACGGTGAGCAAGTGAAGTCTACGTAGGCATTGGCTGGTGTGTGGAGTAGGGATTTGTTGGTGCCAGAATAGATAGAGGGCCTTGCCAAAGTCCAGTCTGCTGGTGATGAGTGCATGGTTGACCATCTTTCTTGACTCGGGGGGGGGGATCCATTTGAAGTTAGTTATTTGATTTGAGTACTCCACGTTACAGTATGTGTTGTGTTTCTTAGCTTTACATATATGTCAGAATATAATGGGAGAGCTAGTAAAGTAAACACATAACTATGTAAAAGGCCAATTGCATGTTATCTTGCTGAGAAGGGTGAAAAAAACGAATTCATTGGTACCTGAAATATGCAAAGTTTGAACTTCACATAGCTCCATGAAGAATAATAGTCACAAAATTATCAAGGTGAGAGAGATGTGAAACTACATGCATGAAAGAGGTGCATCAAATCAATTGTTAGGTCTTATCTTTGAGACAACTTTTGCTTTGTGAGCAGGCTATTGTTTTTGTGTTTTTCTTTAAAGAAATGAATAAAATCTGCACTCATGTAGGGGCGTTTGGTCAGCTGTCTTCATCCATTGGCCTGTTAAACTGTCTTTCATAATTTGCTTCCAGACACCAGAGAATACGGCATTGGGACAATGAATCAGCTGTTCAAAATGTGCACATCCGACATAGAAATAGTGCCCTTCAGTGCGAGGGATTATGGGGCAATCAGTGCTTTTCGGAATTTTTTTTTCTTTTTAACCATACATTTATGACTGTACACTACCCATACACCACACCCTTGTATTCAATGTTGATGTCACTAAGTCAGCACCCTTCATCTCAAACTCGTCCCTTCTTTACTGTCTGTCTCCTTCTCTAGACCTTCCTGATACTGTCCCTTTTGCTGAAACTAGAGAGCCCATTGCTTTGTAGATAGGTCAAACCATAGCCCAGTGGCTGTCCCATTTGTGGTTAGATGACTCCTCATTACCTGTCCTCCTGGTTCAGTTTCTACTGGCCTAAAACCACCATCCACCTTACAATGAGGGCCAGAGCATGAGCATGGTGCCGCAGGATGTGAACATTTAATATTTCCCTTCTATTCTGGAGCTGAAGGCTCGATGAGGAGAGCATTTCCTCAGTGTTGGTCCAACTGAATAAGCAGACCTTTTGCCACCGCCATCCTGTCTGTCCCCATCAAAGGACAGCTCTGCACCCCTTTCCACCTGCTAAAACTACTGAAAAGTATCAGCTGGCGATTGGACAGTTTTCAGTGATTAAGCGATAACCCTCACACATCACCTCTCTCACCCCCTGACCCTCTGTCGGCCAGGAGGAACCCACATGGTGCCCATAGTGTGAGATTTGTGCCCACAGGTGTTCTGTGCATATTAGTTTTTTTTAATCCCACATGTTCTCATTACTGAAAGTAAAAATTATGTACTGTTTTAGGAAGCAACACTTTTTAATTATTGTGTTGTTATTTCTGAGGTTTAGCATGTTCATGTCATCTCTTTGTTTGTGGCAAGATAACAAGAACCTTTCCTCATCTATCTTTCATTGTTTATGCATCTTTGTTCTCTCCCTCCTGTTTACTGCTTTTCCCTAGCAAGCTGCATGTTTAGATGAAGGGTACGTTTTAGGTGTCACTTGAAAGTGCTGGGCGAGATATTACTTTTTTTCTCTGCATTATACTTCTTTCTAGGAGGACTTTGGACAGATATATGTGACTTCAGGAATGTTTTGTGAAGGTGTTTTGTGCATTATGCATGTGGAAGTACTACTCAAGTTCTGGCTGTTTGTGCTTCATCTTCTGCAGAGTGCTCATCTAAGCAAACCCAATCTTATAGGACTTGCCACGTTCTAGTCATCCGCAATGGCAAAGACAGGGCAAATTTAACAAAACATGAAATGAATGAAAGTGATAGTGATTGTGGGGGCCATGTTTAAAAAGGAATGTGTAACCAAATAGTGGAACATATAAAGTAAAATCCACAACGTCAAATACGCAAAATTTTAAGCTTTGCTAAAAATAGTAAGTGTAACAAAAAAATCTCTGTAATCTGAAATAAACTGGAAAAAATGTTGGTCATGTGTTGTCACGTCTGAGCATACCCTGCCACACTTATGGCGAACAAAGCGGTACAAAAGGGGGTGGTGATTGTACCGCTTTGGCCGCCATAAGTGTGGCAGGGTATGTCAGACGTGAGTTTCTTGCTCACTTTGCCACTGGATTCAAGCAAGCCGGGCTGAAGACGGCTGTAATGCCAGAAACCGGTCCTCGGAAGCTTGTTTCCGGTCCAGGGAAGGCATGGCTTGGCAGTTCGGGCTGGACTGTTTCCATGAGGCACAGGGTCAGACTGATTTGCATATGGGCATGTCTGAACTTGGGTGGCAGAGTGGGCTAAAGAACGGTGATGGATCAAACCCAGATCTGTTGACTGGGTGTGAGTGTTTGATTGGTTCAGATGCTCCGTCCATCACCATCCCCTTTTGTACCGCTGTAGCCTATTTTAGCACACATGATAGGGTGTAACTCACAGTTAGACTTTGTGAATTACTCAAAGACAGTCACACAAGAGAGGGATTTGATATGCCTGGAAGGGCCATCTGCTGAGCACAGCCCCACTTGCAACAGAATAGTGAGTGGTCTGCCTTCACAGAAATTACCTGATACATCCACCTTGACACTGCAGCCCATTTGCAACCAGGGCATTGGAGTTGAGGTGTCATGCACTTCACAGCCACTGTTCAGAAGCTTCTCCCACCTTCCAGAAGGAGGGTGTAAGGGCACAAAAATAAGGCCTCAGACACCAACCTTTTAATACACTTCTATATCTGTGGATACTCGGCCAGGAAGGACTGCTGTGCTGCTGAAAGGACTGCCTCTCTACTCGACTACTGCTCTGAAGAACTGCTACCCTGCTGCAATGACCTCTTGCCTGCTGAGCTCTTGCCTGTGTTAGAAGCACTGGATTTGAATCTTTTGAACCCAGAACCCCAAAGTGACTTCAAGGACTAGTTGGAAACCTCCTGATTAGAAGCCTCAGGGACACAACACGCTTCCAGCAACCTTGTAGATGCACCTGGACTCTGCCATTTGTGAGTCTACCCTGCCATGTGGTGCCACCCCAGTTCTGTTCCATTTGAAGTAGGTTTAAGGTGCTTTGCCAGTCTCTGTGGATCCAGTAGAATGGGCGCATCTCCTCTGCAACGTGATGCATCCTTTAGCATCACCCCTACTGTGCAGGTCGGAACCATCACAAATACCCGTTTTGCCTCCATAGGTTCATTGGAACTGCCACAGTGTGGCGCATCCTCAGCTCAGGGCCTTGCATCCCTTGTTGACAGCAGCCTTGATGCCAACACCAAATGCCAACACCAAACTCTGCATCACAGACTCGCAGCTCATCGGAATCAACGTATCTCCCCAACAGTTTGACTCATCCTAGATACCGGACTTCAGATCATAAGCATTCGTCAATGGGATCCTCGAGGAAGGCACAGGCCTTGCAGTGCAGCAGTGCATTGCTTCGGCTGTGCTACACTTCTTTGACGCAGATCCTTGCAACACTCCACAAACCAGGATTTAAGGTACGTGGACCCAGGTGACCTTAACTTGTGACATCATCTTGGTCTGACACGACCAGATAGTCATAGTTGGTGCTTTGTGCATTTTGGCCCTATTTTGTGGAGTAGTGTGGCTCACTGGTTAGAGGCAGCAGGCCTGAGAGCAGAAGTCAGCCCGGACCAGGGTTCAATTCCCGACGCGGCAGGGTCGTGGACCTTGGTCAGCGGACTCGATAATTCTCGCTTCAGTGCTTACTCTAATCAGGGGTTCCACTCGGCAACTCTGGGCATTAGCTTGCCTAATCTCCACAACGGCCCCACCAATTCCGGGGATGCCTGGCTCCACCTTGGGGACTCCCAGCGAGGGACCATCCCACAGGGAAAGCCAGGACGGGTTCCCCAGAGTTATACAGCGCCGGGACGCCCCGTTGCTGGGGCAGCTGTGCGCTTTACAAGTATACTACATTTTCATTTACATTTACATTTTCACCTAAAGTTTTTAAAATTTAATAACTCTGGTTATATTGATACAGTGTTGACAATTTTGGTCTGGTCTTATTCATTTTTATGTTTAGGGGGATTTATGTTCATTAAAAATTCTTTATTTTTATAACTTGGTGTGGGTTCCTTTTTGTGTGGTGGTGTTTTTCCCCTTATTACTGTTAGAGTTGTTGTACAAATACTTTACACATAGTCTCTAAGTTAAGCCTGACTGCTCTATGCCAAGCTACCAGCAGAGACTGGTAATACAACAACACTTTTATTCTATTATACAGCAAATAATTTAGACAAGAGAGGCAACATGTGGCTGGGGAAATACTCCATAACTCCCTTTATCTTCTATTTTCTCTTGAAAAATATGTCGAAGGAGCTGTGCAGACCAGCTCCCACACTTATGTAATGGCATAGGAACAGCATTTTTCATTAAAGGCCTCATAGACCCAGCAGCCTTTAGTAAAATATGGAATGAGTTCTAATTTTCTATCAGCTACTGATTATTCACCAATATTGCTTATGGTTTGTACAAATAAGAAATATATCCGTCCCCATGTCTTTTTGGTATATATTATTTTAATTCTTTAATGAATGATGTTAACTATATTTATTATTTTTCTTTGTTTCCAAACTACTAATCAATGTGTTGTTCTAACCACAAATGTTATTTGTTTTAATTTAATCTGTAAACAATTTACCTACAATAGTAGACCTACTAGAATAGGGTTTTGGTGATTGTGCACAGTATTTATATAAAGCTAGCTCTGGAAAAAGAATTCCTTGTGCACGTATGATTACTTGAGAGTGAGCATTACGTACAATTTAAAGAATACATATATAATTCCAATAAACATCCTCAAATCAATGCACATGAGTCCTTCATGTTCTATCATATCTGGAGACAATTATTGTTAGAAAAAAAATATATATTTTTAATTGTCAAAAATGTAATTGGTTGAAGTTTCTTTTAAATAAAAATTAATTTTTGGGGAATTACTTTACAAATATCCCAGAACCAAATACTGTACTTTGTTTTATACCACAGTATTGTGGAAGTCACTATGCCTAGATTGAGAGATAAATGCAAAAAGAACAATTGTTGGACAGAATGCTGAACAAAGCTAAACATTCATTAGGAAGCTTGTTTCCTGTCCAGGGAGTAACTGGCCCGGCACTTTGGGCTGGAATGTTCCCAGGGGAGCAGGGTCAAGACTGATTTGTATATGCCTGGGTCTAAACTGGGGCGGCATGGTGAGCAAAAGAACTGTAGATGTAACAGAGATCTCTTGACTTGGGGTTAGTGTTTGAAAGGTTCCAGCACTCTGTCCATCATCTTGTTGTGTTTGCTATGTTCCCCCTAAGTGGCCAAGGGTATGCCCAGACATGGGTCTTTTGCTCACTGTGCCACTGAATTCAATCTAGCCTGGCTGATGAGGAGTGATACCCCGAAACCTGTCCCATGATGCTTGTTTGAGCTTTTTTAACTGAGGGTGTGTTTGAAAAGTTTCAGCACTCCGTCCAACCTCTTGTTGTGTTTGTTAGAATGTGAGACAAGCACTTCGTACAAGTATTTTATGGTTGCATTTATTATAATAATTTAAGCAATCAAACTGTTTAAAACCATCACAATATTCATAACATTAATATGGAAAGCTATTATACTCAATAGTGTTGTGTAGCTATGGGTGCCTAGGAAGTGTGAGAGGCATCTTTCCCTAACGACTCCATAACTGAAATTAGTATAGCCATGTTTCTAGTCACAGTGGGCTGATTCACAGAACTAATCTGAGACAAAATTCTAAACTTACTACTGTTGATATTCACAGAAGGAATTTAGTAGTAGTATTAAATTTAGGCCTCCTAACTATATTACTGCTAAATGCCATTTGTGAATACCGAAAGTTGTAAAGTTAGGATTTTGTCTTAGTTTAGTAGTAGTAAAGTTAGGAGTCCTAACTTTACTACTACTAAATACCTACTGTGAATATCAAAGTTTGCAAATTTAGGATTTTGTCTCAGTTTAGTTGTAGTAAAGTTAGGAGTCCTAACTTTACTACTACTAAATGCCTTCTGTGAATACCAAAAGTAGTAAGCTTAGGATTTTATCTCAGATTAGTTCTGTGAATAGGCCCCAGTGTGTTTACATCTCCGCATTAATATGAATAATGTTAGGTTGATACTTATTAATATCTAGCAGTTCGGTACTGCAAAGTCTGCATTGTTTATGAGCAGCCTAGAACATCCGGCACAATATAATCTAGTTGTGAAGTTAGAATAATATTGCTTCTTGTCTCTGGCTTTTTTTGTTTTTTTAAATTCATGTTTTCAACCAGAACCATTCAAACAGTATGATTATGATAAGAAAACAATGTATTTTCAAAGAATATGTTTCAGACAACAAGTTTATTGCAAAACAAAAGAAATTCTCTGATTTCCTCTTCTTAAAAACCCGGTGTCCCTACATGACACCCTTCTATCATAGAAATGTTTTTATTGAATGAATGATAGTATTTTCTTATAATTTATAGAGTCCTGTAAAATAAAAATATATTTCATATTAATTTATCATCGCAAGTCGCAGCATCACTTGTCACCTTTAATAAGAAAATGACATACCTATTCTACTCTACTGTAATAAGTTATTATATTTGAGTTGTGACCTCACAGCGCCTGCTATCCTGGGCTTTTTCTTGCAGTCTGGTTCAAATCTGCTTTATCAATAATGTAAATTAGTACTTCATAACTAAACATTCTGTTTTCACCTTACACTGTAAGCATAAAATAAATAAAACTCAAAATACCTCAAAATGTTGTCCTTAGTTTTGGTGATTGTTATTAATTAATTATTATTTTTAATAATTTGTAATATTGTTTTTAGTGTTTAAGAGCCCATTACCTGTAGGTTTGAGCCAGACTGCATGAAAGTGCAAAGGTCAATCTGGACAAATATTCCAAGAGTTGTGACTAGAGTCATAATGCCAGAGAAGTATAAAGTGTAAAATTCAAATCAGAGGACAGCACAGCAACTTTTTAAATAGTGAAATGAAGAACTAGATTTTCAGCTTCAACTCTTTGAAAGGAGCGTGGTTGTTCACACTATAGTAATCAATCAATTATTGCATTTAACAAGAACCAGGTCCATAGGCAAGCTTGCTTTGTAGAAATGTTCTGGTTTTTTTTCACAATCAAATCTTTTCAAAAACAATAGATCAAAGAACTCATATGAAATAAGTTCATCAGCCTACGAGTTTCGTCCACACTTGGACGTCATCAGGGCTGAAAAAAAGGAAAAATACATGTCAATTTTGACATCTCTCCATGTTTCCAAATGAAATTGTACAGTACAAACAGAATATTCACTGTTGTCTCCATCCCATCTATTTTTCATTCAATCAGTGCCCTTGGAGACTGCCTATATACAATCTTCCCCCCCGCCCTCAGTCCAGGATGTTGTTGTACCAAGAACTTTTATGCAAGGAGTCCCACTCCTTTGATCAGGACTATCTCCAATTTCACATGTTTAATGAATCCTACCCTTGTTCCATGTATCGTCAAATTCCTTACTATAACTTCCCTTGGTTTGTTACTTATACAAAAAGAAACATGTGTTAAACCTCATTATTTTTCTCCCAACTGACAATTCTCAATCAATTAATGATGTTCACAGCACCTTAGACGTATCTCAAAATTCATTCTCTTTCAGTTCCCTCCTTAGAGTCCATCACTACCAGGAGACAGTGATACAGTGATAGAAGCAGGTCTTTGCCGGGTTCAAAGTGATCTTACACCAATAACAACGGCAGATAGGGTGCCAGTCTTAAGGGTAGTGGGCGCACTGAGCGATTCAACAAAAACAAATGAAACTTTTTATTGGCTGACAAATCCAGTGTTAATGGCCAGATTCTTGAGGCAGGTGAAAATAGAATGAACATGGTCTGGCGGTTAGCACAGAAGATTTTTAAAGGTCATATAAAATGGGCCGTCGTAATGGCGAGATTTTGGAGTTTTAGTGGATACAGTGGAAACTTTTCCCTCACCCACGGGATTGCGGAAGTAGTTCAGGTTAATCACGCTATGAGATTTAGTGAGCGTCATGATAACCAGTATGGTGAGTTACGGCAATAGCTAGGACATTTCCATGTTTATATAGTATGGTTGTATAAGCCGCCAATGATGGTATGCAGATGAATAAAGGAAAGGTGGAGGAGCGAGTGCGAGGCCTGACGTACAGCTTAGGTCTATGTAGGCTATCACGAAAGTGCTCAATTTGATGACGGATACATACTTTTTTGGACTTAGTTGCCAGTTTGGAGTGAGGATTGCTAACAGAGCAATGAGGGGGCGTAGCGGCATAGGATGCCACGCCCAGCTTCAATGAGTGATCATTTGTTGAAAGTTTGGCAGGAAGGAGGAAACTGCTGTCTTTACACACATGGATTTTGTAGACACGGAGGATAGGAGGCAGAGGAGAAGGGGGGCCACGCCTAGTTCTAGGCAGGTCAGGCAGTAAACTTGACACTTAGCATGCGTGAACTCGTAGGCCATGCCCCAGGGCGGGTGATTCCGGTACTGATTGAGGATGGGTTGGAACAGTGAGGACCCTAGAGGGAACCACGATTTGGGTATGTTAATGAAGAGGATTGGAATAACAGCATCCCATTGGTCCCAGGTATATTTAAATGAGGGCCAAAGCAGGGTGATAGGTGTGAGCTGGATTTATTGGACGGCCAGTGCACGGACGCAAGAGAAGGATACGTTCCATTAAATAGGTGAGAAAAGACTCAACAAAGGTTTATTTTGCCTTCATAGACACCTTGTGTGGGGAATCTGGACTGCAGGATTTGTGATTGGGTGGTAATTGACTTCATAAGAATGTTTTTGCTATGGGATTCAGGCGTAATATTGAGCATTAGAATGAGATGTATCATTGAACAATCATACTATGGGTTTGGGTTTGCAATTATAAAAAGTAATAGATATGGACTGAAATATGCACAATGCAGTTGCAAATATGGGGCCAAGGTCAATGCAACGCATCGATCAGAAAATTATGTATGGGTCACAGACATAGTAGTAATGGAAGAATGGGTGAGGTATTTTAAGGCACATGGGGATTCAAATTTGGTTTTATACCATTTATTTTGTGTACATAAGAATTTCCCCATTAATGGGATGGAGATAAGGAGGGAATTGAAAGAGAATGAATTCAGAGGTATGTCTACGGTGCTCTGAACATCATTAATTGATTGAGAACTGTTAGTTGGCAATAATGAGGTTTTACACAGGTTTATCTTTGTGTAAGTAAATGAGCAACAAAACAAGTGAAGTTATAGTAAGGAATTTGACGTTTTACGAGGTTAGGATTCATAAAGCATGTGAAATTGGAGATAGTCCTTATCAAAGGCGTGGGACTCCTTACATAAACGTTCTTGGCACAACAGCATCCTGGGCTGAGGGCGATGCAAAATATTGTATATAGGCAGGCTCCAAGGGCACTGATTGAATGTAAAATAGAAGTGATGGAGACAACAGTGAATATTCTGTTTGTACTGTACAATTTAATTTGGAAACATGGAGAGATGTCAACATTGACGTGTATATTTTTCCTTTTTTTTAGTCCTGATGACGTCCATGTGTGGATGAAACTCGTAGGCTGATGAACTTATGTGATATGAGTTCTTTGATCTATTGTTTTTGAAAAAATTTGATTGTGAAATAAAAAACAGAACATTTCTACAAAACAAGCTTGCCTATGGACTTGGTTCCTATTAAATGCAATATTTGATTGATTATTATAGTGTGAACAACAACACTCTTTTCAAATGTTATGAGGACTAGGTCCTGGTGGCGGTGGGACCGTTGAGAGTTGAGCGTTGAGCGTTGCAATTATGGGATTCTTGCTTGGATAACAATCTGAATTCTTCACCAGTGTGCACATGTGGGGGCCCTCACCGCCTTCAGTAAGGAAAAATTGGATTTTCAGCTTCATTGATGTCCCTTGAAATTGACCAGTCATTAGCAGAGAGGGGTCATTCATGAATTTAACTTGGTTTTGTAATGTTATATTTCATCGCACAAACCTAGGAATCTAGGTTTGCGCGACTCAATGTCTGAATTGCAACCATTTATTTTTAATTAACTTAAACTTTACAATATGGTTTGGGGAAATGATTATTAGTTGGTTACGGGTGTGTTTATTTTTGGACTACAGATTCCCCAATAATTCTATGCATTAGCAACCATACTATCTTTTCTGTAGGAGACAGCAAGGGGCCCAGGATGATACTTTTTGTGGGTGAGAGTAATGGGGTGACTGTAAGGAGCAGCACTCTCCTCTGGCATATGTTAAAGGGACATTGAAAGTCCCTCTATATGGTCATGGATCTCCCCGAAATGTTCAATATCCTTGTAATGTACTCTTGAGGGCACTTCAACAAGCATGCCTCCAAAGATGTAGAAAAATGTGTAAATTAAAAAAAAATCTGTTCTGAATCATTTATCCATCTTTTATTCTTGTGCCAGTCAGTTACTTCCTAACTCCTTTATAGTTTTTATAAAATTGTGCGGATACACCCCTCCCATTTGTATTCATAGACCATCACTATTTTACATTTCATTTGCCGGCCATGGCTGTCTTTTTGCAGATGTGTTGGGCTATGATCCACTAGTCACCATCATTTCCCTCTTGCATTAAAGTTTATATTAATTACAGCAACATGGCACCTTATTCGAGACATATATATTGAATATTGTAACGCAGCAAGCCGCCTTTCAGCACTGTGTGAAAGGGAGAAGGCAGGATTGCCCTGTATTTAACATTATATGGTGCATTTCTGGTCTCTGCCTGTGCTGGCGCACAAACTGCTGACAAGCTCCAACGCAGGCACCCTTGCCCCATAGGACAAGGGTGCCTGCGTTGCAGGGAGGAATGTTTTTGTGCAGAAAGGGGCCCGTTCCTACACAAAACCAATCTTCTGAGACTTTTTCCTCTATCATTCTGCAGCACAGTAGAAAGAGAAAAAAAGGAGAAATAAAGATATTTCTCCTCATTAAGAAGGCGCTGTGGAGGCGTAGTATTATGATGCATTCCCAAGTCTACCAGTAATGGTAAATCTAGGGAGGCGTGAATATCGATGGGTGGACACGTGCGAACACCCACTCTCCACCCATGGCACACCTCCCTGCCACAGACTAACGCAAGGAAATGACTTGAGCTGCCTTGCGTTACTCCGAAATTATCAAGATAACATCTTATCATGTGGTTACTGTAATACCTTCCTCATTTCAGTAGTAATTGTGTTACTATTTTCTACAAATTCTGGAAGGATAGCTCAGTATATATTAGGGTAACACAAACCATTTTCCAGTGCAGGAAAGAGCTGAAGCCATGCCTTTTTAAAGAGCACTAATCCAGAGCACAGTAAGTTGTAGACCTGCAGTCCCAGAATCCCAGAGCATAGCTCCACCTGCCAAGATTGACTCTGATTACATCTTTGTCTTCTATTCACTTGAGCACTTAACTGCCTTTATTCTAGATTATTGATATGGAGTTTTCAGAGAATTAAGTCTCTACTGACGTTACTATGTCCAATCTTACGTCAATGCTCGGCACCTTCAAGGTATAAATATGCCCACACTTGTCCAAACAAACACACAGTGGTTTGGAGCAGTTCGACTACCTACTTGCCCGACGCACCCTGCTGCAGCAAGTGCCGAAGGAAACCGACCCTCCAGCTGACACACTGAGAGATTCTGTAATTTCTCCTGCCGAGAAATCCAGCTCCAGTGTTTCCAGGCTACCCTTGCGGGTTGCTGGGAAATCGAGTCCTGAGAGAAAGATACCAGACCTCCTACATTCTAAAAACCAAGGTACGGAGCTCATTAGACCCTAAGAGAATTGGATTAGATTCTTGGCAATCAAATACTAAAACTAGGCTGCAGCTTACTTACTTTCTGCCTTGTACTAAGCCTAGGTTAGGTACACTGGGGTAGGCGTATTTTAGAAGCACCAGTTGAGTACTTTTAGTCATTATTTATCACTGTATGTATTTTATGCATTTTACGTATTTTATGGCTTAGAAACCATATCATGCTTTTACAATATTATTTTATATTACTCTTTGTACTGTACGCTTTGTACTTTATCTCAAGTATTACAATTGCAGCAGTCCATTTCTTATGCTTGAGAAAGAAGACTGTTCAATAAATATTTTTTGAAAACGCCTGTCTCTCTATTTCGCTGCACCTCTGGTGAAACGATTCAAAAGGGGGTGGTGATGGACAGAGTATCTGAATTAAGCAGAACACTCCTACCCAGTCAAAAGATCAGGGCTTGATCCATCACCGTTTTTTAGCTCACTGCACCATCCCAGTTCAGAACCTGGCTTATGCAAATTAGTCTGACCCTGGCCCAGTGCATCATGGGAACAGGGCAGACCAAACTACCAAGCCAATTCTTTACTGGAAAGGAAACAAGCTTCCGGGGACCGGTTTCTGGCATTACAGCCGTCTTCGGCCTGGCTTGCTTGAATCCTGATGGTGCAGTGAGCAAGGGACTCACATCTGAGCATACCCTTCCACACTAGTGGTGGCCAAAATGATTCAAAAGGGGGTGGTGATGGACAGAGTATCTGAATTAAGCAGAACACTCCTACCCAGTCAAAAGATCAGGGCTTGATCCATCACCGTTTTTTAGCTCACTGCACCATCCCAGTTCAGAACCTGGCTTATGCAAATTAGTCTGACCCTGGCCCAGTGCATCATGGGAACAGGGCAGACCAAACTACCAAGCCAATTCTTTACTGGAAAGGAAACAAGCTTCCGGGGACCGGTTTCTGGCATTACAGCCGTCTTCGGCCCGGCTTGCTTGAATCCTGATGGTGCAGTGAGCAAGGGACTCACATCTGAGCATACCCTTCCTCACTAGTGGTGGCCAAAACGATTCAAAAGGGGGTGGTGATGGACAGAGTATCTGAATTAAGCAGAACACTCCTACCCAGTCAAAAGATCAGGGCTTGATCCATCACCGTTTTTTAGCTCACTGCACCATCCCAGTTCAGAACCTGGCTTATGCAAATTAGTCTGACCCTGGCCCAGTGCATCATGGGAACAGGGCAGACCAAACTACCAAGCCAATTCTTTACTGGAAAGGAAACAAGCTTCCGGGGACCGGTTTCTGGCATTACAGCCGTCTTCGGCCCGGCTTGCTTGAATCCTGATGGTGCAGTGAGCAAGGGACTCACATCTGAGCATACCCTTCCACACTAGTGGTGGCCAAAACGATTCAAAAGGGGGTGGTGATGGACAGAGTATCTGAATTAAGCAGAACACTCCTACCCAGTCAAAAGATCAGGGCTTGATCCATCACCGTTTTTTAGCTCACTGCACCATCCCAGTTCAGAACCTGGCTTATGCAAATTAGTCTGACCCTGGCCCAGTGCATCATGGGAACAGGGCAGACCAAACTACCAAGCCAATTCTTTACTGGAAAGGAAACAAGCTTCCGGGGACCGGTTTCTGGCATTACAGCCGTCTTCGGCCCGGCTTGCTTGAATCCTGATGGTGCAGTGAGCAAGGGACTCACATCTGAGCATACCCTTCCACACTAGTGGTGGCCAAAACGATTCAAAAGGGGGTGGTGATGGACAGAGTATCTGAATTAAGCAGAACACTCCTACCCAGTCAAAAGATCAGGGCTTGATCCATCACCGTTTTTTAGCTCACTGCACCATCCCAGTTCAGAACCTGGCTTATGCAAATTAGTCTGACCCTGGCCCAGTGCATCATGGGAACAGGGCAGACCAAACTACCAAGCCAATTCTTTACTGGAAAGGAAACAAGCTTCCGGGGACCGGTTTCTGGCATTACAGCCGTCTTCGGCCCGGCTTGCTTGAATCCTGATGGTGCAGTGAGCAAGGGACTCACATCTGAGCATACCCTTCCACACTAGTGGTGGCCAAAACGATTCAAAAGGGGGTGGTGATGGACAGAGTATCTGAATTAAGCAGAACACTCCTACCCAGTCAAAAGATCAGGGCTTGATCCATCACCGTTTTTTAGCTCACTGCACCATCCCAGTTCAGAACCTGGCTTATGCAAATTAGTCTGACCCTGGCCCAGTGCATCATGGGAACAGGGCAGACCAAACTACCAAGCCAATTCTTTACTGGAAAGGAAACAAGCTTCCGGGGACCGGTTTCTGGCATTACAGCCGTCTTCGGCCCGGCTTGCTTGAATCCTGATGGTGCAGTGAGCAAGGGACTCACATCTGAGCATACCCTTCCACACTAGTGGTGGCCAAAACGATTCAAAAGGGGGTGGTGATGGACAGAGTATCTGAATCAAGCAGAACACTCCTACCCAGTCAAAAGATCAGGGCTTGATCCATCACCGTTTTTTAGCTCACTGCACCATCCCAGTTCAGAACCTGGCTTATGCAAATTAGTCTGACCCTGGCCCAGTGCATCATGGGAACAGGGCAGACCAAACTACCAAGCCAATTCTTTACTGGAAAGGAAACAAGCTTCCGGGGACCGGTTTCTGGCATTACAGCCGTCTTCGGCCCGGCTTGCTTGAATCCTGATGGTGCAGTGAGCAAGGGACTCACATCTGAGCATACCCTTCCACACTAGTGGTGGCCAAAACGATTCAAAAGGGGGTGGTGATGGACAGAGTATCTGAATTAAGCAGAACACTCCTACCCAGTCAAAAGATCAGGGCTTGATCCATCACCGTTTTTTAGCTCACTGCACCATCCCAGTTCAGAACCTGGCTTATGCAAATTAGTCTGACCCTGGCCCAGTGCATCATGGGAACAGGGCAGACCAAACTACCAAGCCAATTCTTTACTGGAAAGGAAACAAGCTTCCGGGGACCGGTTTCTGGCATTACAGCCGTCTTCGGCCCGGCTTGCTTGAATCCTGATGGTGCAGTGAGCAAGGGACTCACATCTGAGCATACCCTTCCACACTAGTGGTGGCCAAAACGATTCAAAAGGGGGTGGTGATGGACAGAGTATCTGAATTAAGCAGAACACTCCTACCCAGTCAAAAGATCAGGGCTTGATCCATCACCGTTTTTTAGCTCACTGCACCATCCCAGTTCAGAACCTGGCTTATGCAAATTAGTGTGACCCTGGCCCAGTGCATCATGGGAACAGGGCAGACCAAACTACCAAGCCAATTCTTTACTGGAAAGGAAACAAGCTTCCGGGGACCGGTTTCTGGCATTACAGCCGTCTTCGGCCCGGCTTGCTTGAATCCTGATGGTGCAGTGAGCAAGGGACTCACATCTGAGCATACCCTTCCACACTAGTGGTGGCCAAAACGATTCAAAAGGGGGTGGTGATGGACGGTGAAACGAAGCATGCACGATTGACTGAGTGAAATAACTATCTATTGTTTCCGCGACTCTAGAGATATATTTCTTATTCTTGGGAAACAAAGTTGTCATGTTTTGAACGGTTGTCAGAAACTAAATTCCTTCTTGTTTATTCGAGAAAGCTTCCAGTGACCTCTGAGCTAGCTGGTACACACACAATTAAGTTTAGTATATTCGATAGAGACCTAGTCGACCTCAGTCCTACATCTAAACTACAGGATACACTATTCCAATGTGCAGAGCCTATTGGGAATATAGGAACTACACTACACTAGATGCATATACACATTCATTTTTAAACTGAATATTTAGTCACTCAGCTATTTTTCTGAGCACATGCAAACAAAGTTACATTGCCTGCTCACCACGGAATGCTTGTCCTTCTCAAAGATGTCCCCATGAAGATGGCCATACAAATCATGGTAATATGTTCTAAGCTACCCCATTACATTAGACCTAACATATAGCATTTTTATCACTCTGTATGGTTCTTTATGCTTGTGAATGTGCAATGCATTACTAAATACTCATCATCACAACATTTTACTATAAGGTTTAATTATTGAGCATTGAAACATTAGTACAATGAGAGCAATAGGCTAAACACCAGTGACATCAAATAAAACACACATGCAACGGGCACAACATGACTGTCACTGAACTGTGCTCTCACTTGGACCTTATGTTATCATGTTATTGGTGTTTGCAAAGCATGTTGATCAATGTCTCATTATCCTCAGGTAACACCGTTCTCCACATCCTGGTACATCAACCCAATAAGAACGTATCTTGCACCATGTATGATCTTATCCTGTCCTACGATAAAGGCCTGCGGGGACTGCATGTCAACAAGATGCAAAATAAAGCTGGGTTCACTCCATTCCAACTGGCTGCTAAGGAAGGGAACGCTACGGTGAGTGCTTCCCAAGAAAGCAAAATCATCCTATGGACCCACCAATCATGGAAGGGATTCATTTATCAGGAACGCAGACTCCGATCATGTGAAGGGATCCATGATCCAAGACCTTCCACGTAGTCATGGGAATGAAGTCATGTACCTAGAACACAGATTCCAATCATGGGAAGGGACCTTGTCAAAAAGTGCATTCCAAGGAAAGTAGGCAAACAACGCACTGATGCACCGTACTCCATGAGTATGCAATGCCACTAAAGTAATGTGAAAAATTATTTTGGTGATCATAATATGCAGAGTATTTTGAAATTAGTGTAGGTCTCATGAATATCAAAACTGACAAATACAGCAGACTTGAAGTGGACCCTGTCGCGGAGGGGTGAACGGACTAGCTACGCACACCTCATGATTCCATTGCAGTGTGTGGGGTTTCATTCTATTTTTCCTACAGCAAATCTTGGGCCAGATGTACGACCCTAAATTGTGGTTGTAAATGGATAATCGGCCCATCTGTGACCAAAATTCAGGGCATGGCCATGTAGAAAGCTCATTTTGTGAATCTGTAAATTTTAGAAATTCGCAAAATGAGGTTTGCGACTCGCTATTACTTCAAGTAGATGGTAAACCATTCGCTAACGAATTTGTGAATGGGTTAAAAAATATTTTTAAGGCCAGGCAGTGGCCCCAGGGATCACTGCCTGCCCTTAAAAAATGAAACTGAAAAGTTTCATTTTTCTTTTTTTTAAATGCAGCCCGTTTTCCTTTAAGGAAAACTGGTGCATTTTAAAAAAAACTGCTTTATTGACAAAGCAGTCCCAGACATGGTGGTCTGCTGACACCAGCAGGCCACCATCACTGGGAGTGCCAATCATTCCTAATGGGGTCGCAAATTATCACAGCCTCATTAATATGCAGGAGGCATGCAATTTACGACCCCATTGGGAATTTCAAACAGTGTCTCAGACACAGTTGTACATTGGATTTTGCGACTGGCAAAGTGCGACTTGCAATTTGTCGTAATTTGCGAGTCACAAAATCCAGTGGTCATACATCTGGCCCCTAATTTGTTTTTGAGTAATCACACGAAATTTCTGAAACAACACGCAAAATTCAAATGCCAAATCTAATGCTATATTTTCGTTTGAAATGCATCCTTACATACATTTTTGAATGCGAGATGCATTTCAAATGTAAAAATATCATGAAAACCCCAAGTGCTGCGAGCAACAGCTACTTCCGTCCTTTCTCGTTAGTCCAATAGCCGCTGCCTGTAAAATGTTTATGCAAACGATGCATTCATTTGGGAGCTTTGCTCAACAATTGTAATGATACATTCCCGAAATTACGCAAATTACGCTGGCGTCATTTACATTCCACCAACATCTTGTTGGCAGTACAGTTAATTTTCTACAAATTTGAAAACTTAAACTGAAATGTCAGCGCTTTAGTTCATAAAACGTACGATGTCTGTGACTCCTTTTAAATAAAGTTTTTTTTTTTTTTTAAATACAGCATGTATTTCTTAAAGGAAAACAGGATGTGTTTCAAGAAAGAAATGTAACGTTTATCTTTCATTTTTTTAAGTTTAGGCAGTGGTCCCTGGGACCACTGTCTGATCTTGAAAAATATTTTTCTTACAAATTACTAATAGAATGAGGAACTGTTCCCCTTTGGAGTGGAGAAGTGTGGCTCAATGGTTAGAGCGGCAGACCCAGATGCAGAGGTCTAGCCCGGGACCAGGGTTCAATTCCCCGCCTCGGCGGGTCTTGGGCTCAAAAATTCCACTGACCTGATAATTCTCGCCTCGGTGCTTATTCCAATCATGGAGTCCCACTCTGCAACTCTGGGCAATAGCTTGCTTAATCTCCACAACGGCCCCCACAACGCTAAGGATGCTTGGCCTCCACCTTGGGGGTGCCCAGGAGTGGACACCTCACAGGGAAAGCCAGGATGGGTTCCACAGCGGTATTCGTACAAGCGCCTTGAGACCCTTGCGGGTGAGTAGTGCGCTACACAAGTATCAATTTACATTTACATTTGCGAATGAGTTACCATCTCCTTTGAAGAGATGGTAAAGTATCACTGGCATTTCTTGACAAAACATTGATGCATTCCACTGCAATTTTATATTTCGTCCTAAACACGCCCCTTCCATATACTGAATCGTAAACCCAAATTGCACTTTTGTAGAACCGCACTTTGGCATGTGTACCTTACAAAAAGAGCATTTTTGTGGTCACAATTGGCCTGATTCGGCAAATTTGTTTGACAGCAAAAATGCTTCGTACATCTAGCCCATCATCTATATTGTTTTTTAATTTGTTTTACCAAATGACCTGTGAATTCTGATCTCAATTTGACTGCTATATTTACCTTTATTCTAGTGCTCAGGATCAGGCTTGGTAGGGATCCCACCACCACAGTTCTAATATTTGTGGCCCTTTATCACCTGTACTCTTACATTGTACCATTGTATTTTCACAATAGTTTTCCATGTTATTTAAGTGCACTTCACAACCATGTTTGCTGGCTATTGTGGTGTCTTCAAATCACACAGACATTGTTTGTGTATGCATTCAAACAAACATTGCTTTAAACATGGGGTCTTATTTTAGGATTTTAATGTATTTTGAGGGTCTAGATCAAAATGACATGTTACTCTTGAGTATCTGAGTGGGCCATCCACAAAAGGAACTCGGTAATTACCTAACAAGCCAAGTGAAAAAGGGCACCAAATGTGACAAAATAGGAAAAATATAGAATTTAAAAAAATGTTATTCCACTAAGGCAGCAGCTTCTTGCAGCTAGTCTCTGGTCTGTCTAGCTATTGTCTAACCAACCTTCTCTTCTCTGCACAGATGTTCGAGCACTTAGTGGAGAAGATGAAGAAGAAACAATTTTGCTTTGGCCCAATCTCCTACACCCTATATGACCTCACAGAGATAGACAATTGGGCCCTGGAGCAGTCCATCTTGAAGTTGGTCAGCTCTTCAAAGAGGAAAGAGGTAAATATCTGAAAGCAACATGACTTTTTACAGCAACATTATCTTATTCTCTGAGCATGAAAAGATATGATAGTTTGCAATTTAAGGATATTATACAGTTTATTTCACCTTGTTTTAGGAGCTCGTCGGAGTATCAAAAAAACACAATCCCATAATGACAGCAGAGCCAGCCTTTCCAAGGGCCTGTCCATGTTGGCCTTTCTGACAAGGAAAGGCTGTTGGAAAGTGACTTTGGGGGCCCCTAGCAGGCCCCCGTGCCCCCATGGCCTCTGCTATGAGGCTGGTGCCCCTAAACTTCCCTGCACCGTATGGCAGGCACCTCGTAGTGTCTGCCACACGGTGCAGGGATGTGCTTAGACGCATCCATTGTTCAATTACAGCTTGTGCTGCAGGCCTTCCCCAACCACAGCACAAGCTGCCATTGAAAAAGTGATGTTTTCTGATTGCCCGTAGGGCTGCCACGTCCAAATTGTGTGTTCGGAACTGCCGACATTAGGTTGGGCGGTTCCAATCCGACAATATAATCAGCCACTTAGTTCTTTGATTCTATTCGGTAAAGTTGTTATTTTTGATGTATGATACATAGTTTGTATTTAAACAACGTGAGAGCAAGGGTAACTGCGTCACTCCTCTACACCTGGGATAAACTTTACAACAACAAAAGAGTGACTAATGGTGCAAAGAAGTAAATTAAATAATAGAATTTTGGAACCAACTTCAAACTAACACAATCTAACATAAGTGCTAGGAAGGTGTGATTAGGTGAAAAAAACCTTAGTTTTAATTGGATTCCCACTGAGGAGACCGAATGTCCCCTCAGTGTGCTACAACGCCTGATTACAGCGGAGCTGGTTTTTTGTGTTGGACTTGTGAGGTGGTGCCCAAAATAAAGTGAAAAGTGGTTTAAAAGATGGCGAGCTGTTTCCTGTACTGACTTTAATAAACGGACAGCCAGCAATCAATAAAAACAAGTGAAACGGACACTTGGTGGTTTTTAAACTTGAACCACTGTGTCCCATAAAGGTGTAAAGGGCGACATGTTTCTGCTGTTTAATGCCAATTTAGCTCAGCATTCTTCAGGACCAAAATAAATCTCCCGGTGGTATACGCACGCTAAGGTGTACCCTATCCATGGAGATGTGTGTGAATTGGATAAAAAATCACGGATTTCCCCGTCTGGGCTCTCCCTGTTTTCAAGGGCCTGCAACTATTCAGTTTAGTAGACTTTACTTCATGGGCTCACACGGCAGGGGAAACCTTCACGCCGTGCTTTGCTTTAATGATGAAGCAGGTCACCAACTAGCTAGGTGAGTGAGGGTTCTTTTAATAAACTAAGGTGTTTTTTCACCTAATCTAACCCTGGGCGTAGTTTGCGAAGTAGCGCTACGCGAAGCTACGCGAAGTGCACTTCGCACTACGCGAACTTCACGTAGCGCTACGCGAGCTGCGTAGTAGCATGTTCGCACTGTGCAACATGCATTTTCAATGATTGCACAGTGCCGGATGCTTGTTCGCACTGTGCAATCATTGAAAACTGCATCTTGCACAGTGCAAGCTGTAGTTTTCTGCCGCTCAAGTAGATTTTTACTCGAGCAGCAGCTTTCTCAACGCGAACTGGTAGTTTCTCATCGCGAGCGGTCGCGAGCATGTACGACCACTCGCAATGAGAAACCTGACCTCCCCGCGTTGAGAGTCTCGCCGGGATGTCATTTTGCTTGCTCGCGGTCGCGAACATGACGTTGAGGACCGCGAACAAGCAAAAAATGACCGTCGCACTGTGCTACATGCAGCTCGCGTAGTGCGAAGTTGCGCAAACTTCGCAAACTACGCGAGCCTAGCGTAGTGCTTCGCCCAGGGTTACTAATCACACTCCTGGCACTTTTGTTAGATTGTCTTAGTTTGAAGTTGGTTGCAAATTATATTATTTAATTTAATTCTTTGCACTATTAGTCACTCTTTTTTTGATACATAGTTTGATCATTTTTAATATACATTTATTTATACATAATTTCATTCCTATTTAGGTTGGTGTTTAAGGGCCCAATTCACAGAACTAACTTAAGACAAAATCCTAAACTTAATACTTTTGGTATTCACAGAAGTTAGGTTTTGTCTTGAGTTTGTCTTAAGACAAACTTAAGACAAAATCCTAACTTCTGTGAATACCAAAAGTAGTAAGTTTAGGATGTTGTCTTAAGTTAGTTCTGTGAATCAGGCCCAATATGGTTGTTCTTACTGCTAATTTGTTTTGGGGACCTATTGTTAATATTTTAGTTATATAGTTTATTAAGGTCAATGGAAAATATTTCTTATTGATATAATATATCCCAGACCACTACTATGATCTCCAAAATAACCATTTCTAGACTCTCCCCTACTCTACTCCTCCTTGCATCATCTAATACCTCTTTTACTATTCCAATCCCCCAAAACAAGCCTTTCTAAACCGTTCCCTATTACTCTTCCCCTCCACCTCCCTTTTACTCATCCCAACCCTCCTCCTAATGCTATGAGCTCCAAAACATCCCTCCACTATCCTCTTTAATCCAAATAACAGACTAACATGTCCGCCACTCAAAGTAATTTCATATTTCACTATACTAATTCACCACTAATCCTTTTTGGATTCTGGATTAGCGTGCTACTCACCGAAAAAGCACTTCAACACCTCATCAGGGGTAGCAAGCGCTATATAAATGCAAACCTTTTTCCCTCTTCTATCCCTCCGCTATCCTTCTCAATCCAAATAGCTGACTAACCTATCCACCACTCAAATTACTTTCATATTTCACTATACTAATTTGCCACTAATACTTTAAGGGTTCCGGAGTAGCGTGCTACTCACCGAAAAAGCGCTTCAACACCCTATCAGGGGTAGCAAGCTCTATATAAATGAAAACTTTTCTGCCTTTTCTATCCCTCCACTATCCTTTTCAATCCAAATAACTGATTAATAATCCACCACTCAAATTACTTTCGTTTTTCACTATACTAATTCACCACTAATCCTTAATGGGTTTCCGGAGTAGCATGCTACTCACCAAAAAAACGCTTCAACCCCTCCTCATATACTCAATGAATTACTGCTTTGAACGCAGTAGAACACTAGAGAAATTTAAATTGATCAATTCCTCTTTGTGTGGAATATTTTCTGTCCTTGGGGCAGACATTTTCTTTTGTCATGCCCTTAATGATTTTTGGGTTGTTCTAGCATTTTGTTTGGACATTGGATTTGGACTCCTTTCCTTCTAGCCATGCTTTGTAGGAAAGAGGAAATTTACGAAGGAACACAACTCAGTACTCAAGTCACTAAGGGAATTACAGCCTAAAGATACATCTCACTTATGTCTGGTTCCAAACTGCGGCCAATGCTTTATTCAGTTTCACACTTTCCTTTCCTGTTAACTTGATTATCTTTGTATTTTCTTATGAAGTGTACATTGATGACTTGTGTAAAGTAAATTGGAACTGTCACACTCACAATTGTATCCCACATCTCCTGTCTTATTTCTCTTGGATCCCTAAGGCCTGTCGTATCCTGGACCTGCCTCCAATGAAAGAACTTGTAAACATGAAATGGTGTAAATATGGCCGCCCCTACTTCTGCATCTTGGCGATTCTCTATGTACTGTATATGACCTGCTTCTCTCTCGTATGTGCGAACCGACCTCTAAAACCCCGACTAAACCTCAGCAGCAACCCCAGGGACATGACACTCTTCATCCAGAAATCTCTACAGGTTTGTTCTTAGAGGGAGCATGTGTGTGTGCTTGGGAATGTCTGTGAAAAGGAAATTCAGATGTAGGAATAGGTAGGACCTAGAGTGAGGACATTATGTTTATATACCAATGTCAGAAGTCTATATAAGCACCGAGATCCTCAGAGGGGTCCATAAATAGTCTCTTTGTCCCAGAAATGTGAAGACAATAATTATAATAATACAATGTCTACACTATCTATAGCATAACAGTGTAGAATAGTAAATACTCACTTCTTGAAAGTCATTGGGTCCTGGAGGTGGATAGTGCATGCGGTTTTGTGTTTATAAGAGATCCATGGTCTGTACAGTGAAAAGGGTCCTCATTCTCTTATTTTTCCATAAGTTTAGGGGATTCTACGTATAGTGAAGCTGTTGGTGTATGGAAACCAGTGTTCTGTGTGCTCTTCACTTGGTCATGAATTACCTTACAGGCTCCCCTTAAACAGGTGTGTGACATGACCACGCTCCCTGATACTGGTAACCACTACATTAACCTGACCAATCAAAAATCTCCATAACAATTATCATGACCTGACATTACTTGAAAAGGTACTATTGACATTCAGGGCCTAGCAAATGTTGTTCTAGGGTCAAGTATATGTAACGACAAGCCAAGGTAATAGCCAAGAGCCAGTGTAACTTGCAGGCGATGCACTGATCGTCTTGATGTAATGATGTCGGGCTAATGGTGCTACATGCCTTAACTAGCACACTAAGGTGCAGGTAACTGGTTCATAATAATTTGGTTGTCCAACTAGCTGGTTTTACCTCTCAGCCAGTAGAATCATAACTAGGTCTCCCGGTTTTATGGTATTTATATTTTTAACATTTCCATTTGTATTTATCCATATTTATTTTTTGGCCACATTATTAGTATTTATTCATATTTATTTTGTAGTTTGCGACTAAGTGGAGTAAGAGTTGGTAAATTTCCACATTTATTTAACCGATAAACATGCCCTCATACTTTGATGCCTGTCAGGGTTTCACAAATTCAGTAGCCAAATATGGCACAACACTACACCAACAGGTAAATATTAGCAATTTTCTACAAATATATTGTAACACATTCCTGTATTTAAAGATAATTTAGCCTGTTTTTTAACTCCCCATGCTATCTATTTGCTCAAATGCTGTCTTGTAATTCACAAGAGACAGCATGGAAAGTCGCTCATTACAAGCACAATTTTCAATATTTTTCCGCGTTTAAAAATAAATAGAGACAGGAAACACATGGTTTTCTGTCTGTATTTATCTGTAAAAATCAGTAAAAACGGAAAACTGAGAGAATTAATCATAACTCAACCCCTTCCAAGAGGAATCCAAGAGTTCCTCCTCATCTGTGCCACAGAATTACTGCACATGAGCACCCTTGCTGGTCCTTCAGGACAGCAACTTCATATAAGTGTTTCTATATCACATAGACGTGGCAATGCAGAAAAGCTGTCATGCCGTTTAGCCCCTTTATGCATTGAAATGTAAATATTGTACACACAGCTCCAATCTTTACCCACACTTCATTGCAGTCTGGATGGAATTTTAATTTATGCAAATGAAATTTGTCAAATTTAAAATTCCTGCAATGTCTATTTTTATTTTATTTTTCCAAATGCTTGGCTGCAGGATACTGATTTAAGCATAAAAAAATGTTTCCCCTGAGAGACTTCTGAACCAGTGTTTTGTAGATATCGTGCATGTTTTTGTTTAAGATAAGTATTCCTTGGCATACCGGAAAACCATAATTTGCTTAATTTTGTGCAATTCCGTGTAAATTTAACCATCCTCAAAATACATACAGCCTGTGAATGAAATTGGCTGCAAAAGAACATCCCAAAGCTGATTCCTTACGTCCCTTCCCGCACTCTCAGATCTCTCGGCCAGAACTTAGCAGTGGTCCCGCGTTTTAAGCTGAGCAGAGTTGGTGGCCGCTCCTTCCGAGTTTTGGCAGCGAGTTGGTGGAATTCTCTTCCTCCGCAAATCCGGGCCATTGATGAGCTCCTTCAGTTTAGACGGGCCATCAAGACCTTTTTATTTGTTTAGTCCCTTCGCGGTGTCACTTCTCCCTTCGGCCTGCTTTTAATGCTGTGTTGTGTTTACCTTTTCAAAGCGCCAGGACGCCCCTTTGCTGGGGCAGCTGTGCGCGGTACAAATAAAAATAACATAACATAACATAACAAAGCCCTTTTCTGTATAATGATTGTTGTACAATTTTACTATGGTGTGTTGTTGTGTGTGGTGGTGTCATCAGAGTTTTTACCAGTCAACTAAAGCAGCCTGTAGACAGATCCTAAAAATGAATCTACAAAGAGATCCCAGTTCATAGTGAGACATAAAGAATCGCTTTTCTTTGCCTCTCAGGAATCCTACGAGACGCCCGCAGATGAGCTTCGGCTTGTGGGAGAACTTATCAGTGTTGTTGGAGCTTTTGGTATCTTAATTATAAAGGTAAGTATATAGGTGAATACACATTTCTTAAACTAGTTATGTTCCTACCTTCTGCACTTCAAAAAAATACTAATTAACGACAACACTTAGCTTCCAGGACTGCTGCGGATTCGAGATTTTCGATTCTTCTTAGATACTGTTGCTGGGGGACCCTTCCACCTGATTATGTGAGCATTTTAATTTTCATTTATTAAGAACAATGTTTTACTTTTGTAGGTACACCTTCTGCTCTGTCTTCTTTCTCATCTGTCTCATTCTATATTTGCCCATATGTATGTCAGAATAAAAAGACTTTTCCCAAAAAAACACATGACAAACAATTCTCAAGATAGAATTACCTGCAACAAAATGTTTGATTCAATCAATCAATCAATCATGGAATTTATAGAGCGCGCTACTCACCCGTCAGGGTCTCAAGGCGCTGGGGGAAGGGGTGCTGCTACTGTTCGAAGAGCCAGGTCTTGAGGTGTTTCCTGAAGCTGAGGTGGTCCTGGATCAGTCGTAGGTGCCTGGGTAGGGAGTTCCAGATCTTTGCTGCAAGGTAGGAGAATGACCTTCCTCCAGCGGTGTCTTTGCAGATACATGGGACGACGGCGAGGGCAAGGTTGTTGGAGCGGAGCCGGCGGGTGGGGGCGTAGAATGTGAGTCGGTTGTTGAGGTATACTGGGCCCATGTTGTCGAGTGCTTTGTGTGCGTGGGTGAGTAGTCTGAACGTGATTCTCTTGCTGACGGGGAGCCAGTGGAGGTTTCTCAGGTGGGTAGAGATGTGGTCGCGTCTGGGGATGTTGAGGATCAATCAATCAATCAATCACTGACATTTATAGAGCGCACTACATACCCGTAGGGTCTAAAGGCGCTGGGGGTGGGGGGGTGCCGCTACTGCTCGAACAGCCATGTCTTCAGCTTCTTCCTGAAGGAGAGGTGGTCTTGGGTCAGGCGCAGGTCGGTCGGGAGGGAGTTCCAGGTCTTGGCGGCCAGGTAGGAGAAGGACCTTCCTCCCGTAGTCGCTCTTCGGATACGGGGGACGGCGGCGAGGGCGAGGTTGGCTGATCGGAGGTGGCGTTTGGGAGCGTAGAAGTTGACTCGGCTGTTGAGGTAGCTCGGGCCTTGGTCGTGTAGGGATTTGTGTGCGTGGGTGAGGAGGCGGAAGGTGATTCTTTTGTTGACGGGGAGCCAGTGCAGGTCTCTCAGATGTCCGGAGATGTGGCTGGTTCGTGGGATGTCGAGGATGAGTCTGGCTGAGGCGTTCTGGATCCGCTGGAGTCTCTTCTGGAGCTTGGCGGTGGTACCGGCGTAGAGGGCGTTGCCGTAGTCCAGTCGGCTGGTGACGAGGGCCTGGGTGACGGTCTTCCTGGTCTCGGTGGGGATCCACCAGAAGATCTTCCGTAGCATGCGTAGGATGTTGAAGCATGCCGAGGATACGGCGTTGACTTGCCTGGTCATGGAGAGGGAGGAGTCCAGGATGAATCCCAGGTTGCGTGCATGGTCTGTCGGTTTGGGTGCGGTGCCCAGGGCGGGAGGCCACCAGGAGTCGTCCCAGGCGGAGGGTGAGGAGCCCAGGATGAGGACCTCCGTCTTGTCCGAGTTCAGCTTCAGGCGGCTGGTCGTCATCCACTCGGCTACCTCTTTCATCCCTTCGTGTAGGTTGGCTCTGGCGGCGGCGGGGTCGCTGGTCAGGGAGAGGATCAGCTGGGTGTCGTCGGCGTAGGAGATTATGTTGAGGTTGTGTTGGCGTGCGATGGCCGCGAGGGGGCTCATGTAGACGTTGAAGAGGGTGGGGCTCAGAGAGGATCCTTGAGGGACGCCGCAGATGACATCGGTGGCCTCTGACTTGTACGGTGGTAGACGGACTCTCTGTGTTCTTCCGTCGAGGAAGGAGATGATCCATTCCAGCGCCTTGTCCTGGATTCCGACGTTGCTGAGGCGCTGCACTAGGGTGCGGTGGCAGACAGTGTCGAATGCTGCGGAGAGGTCTAGGAGGATGAGGGCCGCTGTTTCTCCGTTGTCCATCAGGGCTCGAATGTCATGGGTGGCGGCGATGAGGGCTGTCTCGGTGCTGTGATTGGCTCGGAAGCCGGACTGTGAGGGGTCGAGGGATCCATTCGTCTCGAGGAAGGCGGCCATCTGCTTGTTGACGGTCTTCTCGATGACTTTGGCTGGAAACGGGAGGAGCGAGATGGGGCGGTAATTCTTGAGTTCGGTGGGGTCCGCTGTGGGTTTCTTGAGTAGAGCGCTGAGTTCGGCGTGCTTCCAGCTCTCCGGGAAGGTGGCGGTGTCGAGGGATGTGTTGATGATGTCTCGCAGGTGGGGTGCGATGACAGCGGCAGCTTTGTTGAAGACGTGGTGAGGGCAGGGGTTGGTCGGTGATCCGGAGTGGATGGAGTTCATCGTGCGGATGGTGTCTTCGGTGCTGATCGGAGTCCAGGCGTGGAGGGTGGTGGTGAGGGGTGGTTGTTCGGTCTTGGTGTGCGTTGGTTGGTTGTTGAAGCTGTTGTGTATGTCCGCGATCTTGTTGTGGAAGTATGAAGCGAGGGAGTTGCAGAGGTCTTGCGATGGGGTGATGTCGTTGTTTCCTGCGCTGGGGTTGGGGAGCTCTTTCACGATGTTGAAGAGTTCCTTGCAGTTGTGTGCGTTGTTGTCCAGCCGGTCCTTGAAAGCAGTTTTCTTGGCGGCGCGGATCAGCTGGTGGTGCTTCCGGGTGGCCAGCTTGAAGGTGGTCCTGTTGTCCGGTGTAGGATCCCTTCTCCAGGTTTTCTCGAGGGCTCGGCAGTTCTTCTTGGAGCTCCTGAGTTCGTCGGTGAACCACGGGGCTTTCTTGCTGCCGGGTCTGCTGGGCGGGGTCCTCAGTGGTGCGAGTTCGTCCGCGCAGTTGCTTATCCACTTTGTGAGGTTGTTGGCGGCCTGGGTGGGGTTCGCTGAGCTGGCAGGAGGGTGCTGGCTCAGGGAGGTGGCGAGCTGGTCTGCAGTGATCTTGTTCCAGCTTCTGCGGGCGGCCTGTTGTTGGTGGTGGTGGGTCGTCGTTCTCTTGAAGGTGAAGTGGACGCAGCTGTGGTCCGTCCATTGAAGCTCTGTGGCGTGGCTGAAGTTGATGTCTTTGCAGGATGAGAAGATGGCGTCGAGTGTGTGTCCGGCGAGGTGGGTGGGGGTGGATACCAGCTGCTTGAGTCCAAGATTGGCGAGGTTGTCGAGCAGGGTGCTGGTGTTGCGGTCGTTGTTGTTCTCCAGATGGAAGTTGAGGTCCCCCAGGAGGATGTAGTCGGCGGAGGGGAGGGCGAGCGGGCTGACGAAGTCGGCGATGTCCTCGCTGAATTGTGTGCGTGGTCCCGGGGGTCGGTAGATCAGGGTGCCTCTGAGGGTGGTGTGCCGGTCGGTGTGGATCTGGAAATGCAGGTGTTCGGCGGTGGTCAGGGAGTTGTCGGTGCTGGTCGTGAGACGGATGGTGTTCCTGTGGATGATGGCGATGCCTCCTCCCATCTGGTTGGCGTTGCGGTCCCTCCGGATGATCTTGTAGCCCTCCGGGATAGCGATGGCGATGTCGGGAGCTGAAGAGGCGTTCATCCAGGTCTCTGTGAGGAAGGCGACGTCAGGGGCTGTGGCGTCTAGGAGGTTCCAGAGTTCCACGGCGTGTCTGTGGACGGAGCGGGTGTTGAGCAGGATGCACTTCAGGTGGGTGCTGCTGGTGTTCGACTTGGCGGCTGCTGGTGCGGGGCAGGTCCGGGTGCAGGAGAACTTGCAGGCGTGGCAGCTGAAAGGTCCGTGGGTGAGTCGTGGTGTGGCTTGGTGGCACTCTGGGCGTCGGCCGGTGTTGAGTGCGATGAGGGTGGCGGCGGAGTACGTCAGGCGGGTCGGTCGGGGTCTTCGAGGGCCAGGGGTCCTGGCGCTGGTCGCGATCCGGTCGCGGACGGGCGCAGACGGGCTTACCTTTGGCGCGCCTTCGGCGCACAATCGGCGCGCCCGCTGCGCGTGACCGCTGCGCGTTCGCACGGTCGCCATATAAGGCGAAGTGCGCGGGTGGGCGGGGCAGCTGGGAGGCGGGAGCGGGGAGGGATACAGAAGGCAAAAGGGGCGGGGCTAAGCGGCGGTGGCGGGAAGCGGGGAGGGAGAGCGGGGCTCGGCGAGGTAGGCGGGCAGACAGGAAGGAGACAGCAGAACACGGGCACAATTACCAGATAATTACAACAGAAACACGGGCACAATTACAATGAAAAAAGGAGAGGCACAAGTTACAAAGTCAAGGGAATCCTTTCTACACCAAAACGAGCAGCTGGCAGGCAGGCATGGACCGCGCCTCTCGGAGGAGGGGGCGCGGTCAGCGGCAGCGCGACAGGCAGCGAGGCAGCTAGGCAGGGCAGAGGAGCACACGCAGCAGCTGGTGGCCGTGCGGCGCGGGGGTGTCCCACAAGTGGGATGAGTCGTGCGGAGGCGTTTTGTATGCGTCGGAGACGGTTCTGCAGTTTGGTGGTTGTTCCGGCGTAGAGGGCGTTCCCGTAGTCCAGTCGGCTGGTGACGAGGGCCTGGGTGACTGTTCTTCTGGTTTCGGTGGGGATCCAGCGGAAGATCTTCTGGAGCATGCATAGGGTGTTGAAGCAGGATGATGAGACGGCGTTGACTTGTTTGGTCATTGTGAGCGATAAGTCGAGGATCAAACCTAGGTTGCGTGCGTGGTCCGTGGGTGTTGGTGCAGAGCCCAGCGTCGGGGGCCACCAGGAGTTGCCCCATGCAGAGGGGTATTGTCCGAGGATGAGGACCTCCGTCTTGTCCGAGTTGAGTTTGAGGCGGCTGTGCCTCATCCAGTCTGCTACTTCTTTCATCCCTTCCTGGAAGTTTGATTTGGCAGTGACTGGGTCCTTGGTGAGGGAGAGTATCAGTTGGGTGTCGTCGGCGTAGGAGATGATGTTGATGTTGTGCTTCCGTGCGATGGTGGCGAGGGGGCTAATGTACATATTGAAGAGTGTTGGGCTGAGTGAGGATCCTTGGGTACCCCGCAGGTGATTTCGGTTGCCGAGGAGCGGGAGGGGGGGAGACGGACTCTCTGGGTTCTGCCGGTGAGGAATGAGGAGATCCATTCCAGGGCCTTTCCCTGGATGCCTGTGTTGTTGAGGCGGTGTATTAGGGTGTGGTGGCAGACGGTGTCAAAGGCTGCTGAGAGGTCTAGGAGGATGAGGGCGGCTGTTTCCCCGTTGTCCATCAGGGTTCTGATGTCGTCTGTGGCTGCAATGACATTTAAATGCCAGCCAAGATGTAAAATTCCAAATTCAAGTTACTAGCAATAATTTAATTTCACCTCTTCACTTAGCATTAACATGACACCCAAAATGTTAACTCCCACATTAAAATTCCCTGCAATAATTTAATGTCATCTGCGCTTGTAACTTTAACATGTCAGACAAAATGTAAACGCCCACATTAAAATTACCTGTAATCATTTTATTTCACCTATTCACGTTATATTAACATGCCACCCAAAATTTAAACTCGCACATTAAAATTCCCTGTAACCATATTATTGCATCTCTTCACTCAACATTGACATGCCACTCAAAATGTAACCTCCCACATTTAAATTCTCTGTAAAAGCTTAATTTTACCTGTTCACTTCACATTATGATTTCACCCAAAACATAACGTTCCACATTAAAATCCCCTGTAATAATTGTATTTCACATGTTCAGTGAACATTAAAAGTCACTTAAAATGTAAATTCCTGCATTACAATTCCCTGTAATAATTTCAATAAATCATTATTTTACAAATGTATCTGAAAAGTAACCAGGATAAATATAACTGTAAATAGTATTGCACATTAACAGTAAACATTGCTGGAGCATAAAGTATCCCTTACTCCTCCCTTGACCCTTACTCATATCAACCACCATACCCTTCTCCATTATTCTAACACGTTTAGCAGCTTTACATTTTAATGTCTCGTTGTTCTTCCTTCTGATATAACTATTACCTTACTAAGGAGCCTTTAAGTACTCCTGTTAATCCCACTGCAATGTTACTGTTTGCTGTATCACTGACTGATTTTAATTTTATTTGTAAATAATTTGTGATGGTTACATTTATAAGAAGATCACAAGGGCAGGGGGAAGAGGAGAGATCAATCCTTATCAGTATTGAAATGTAAACTTGGACATCTATCTGGAATTAGAAACGACTAAATCCAAAGCAATATACATGCCCAGAAATATGAATAAAATTAAGCATATGCTTATGCAACAGTTGTTTAAGAATGTGTGGGGTTCTTATTAGGCTATGCAAAAGAGTCCAGTCTAGATTTTAATTTTAAAAAGGTACACTAGAATATATATTGGAAGGAGTTGAAATGTTAGAAATATCATTTGATATTTTGTATATCTTTCTTTGATTTTAAATTTACAAATGTAGCTTTTTGTGGGCACTGTCTTATGTTTGGTATGAAGTATTGCTATATCTCCTTTCTTGATAACCTATTTATGCTTCAATGTTGCCAAAGAAAATCTTTTCAGATTTTGTTTTGTGTCTGCACAAAACAGGATCAGTGTTCCAATGTCCTGCAAGTTAAGGCAGAGCAAAATGTAAGCTTGTCAGTGATGGCAGAAAGTGTGAATCTTATGTGACTTCTTTGCCACATGCCCCCCTCCTTTCATTTAAATTCAGTAGTTTGCCCCTAGCAGAGTGAAGCACTGTTACCCTAAACCTCAAATGGGCATGTCCCATTGCAACAGAAAGAAGGTCTGTATGTAGAACAAGTTCACCAGTTCTGCAGCTGACAGCATCAGAAAGTAACTGTGGGTGCCATTGTAGAACCTGTACTAATAGTTAAGGGGCTTAAATTGTCACAACTAGCACTTTCATCTCATAAAATGGCAGTGAAAGTGCTACCTCCACAGAGATCTCCTCTGCTGAGGGTAAGGCCCTGCTGAATGAAATGACCTCAAACATCCTTTATTTTTAAAGTTATGAACAGAAGAACTGGGGAATGGGGTTTAATCACAATTGCACCTATCCTAAGTATTGCTTTGTATCGTTTTATAGGTGCCACGGACCGGAGATTCAAAATCCCCTAAATCTCCTAGGGCAAGAATTGTCCTTACTTTCAAGATTTTAACCAAATTTGGTCCAGCACACAAAGATCTCTTTCAAGTCATTCAATAGTAACCATAAATATTATGCATAATAATAAATCATTTGGCTGCAGAATCAGCAAGGTTGTTTGAAGTTCATTCTTTATTTAATCTTCATAAAAACACTGTAGCCATAGCCTATGGTTACTATTGAATGACTTGAAAGAGATCTTTGTGTGCTGGACCAAATTTGGTTAAAATCCTTTTTTTTAAAAGTCGAATTCTGAGGGGGTTTATGAGACAACTCAGGGTGCTAGACACAATGACGATTCTTGAATGCACAAAAACAAAATGAGGACTGTCATAGAATGAAGATGTTCCATTATTGTCTATATAAGAGGAGACCCCTGGGATGCTTCACTCTTTATTTCATTTGAGTGGCAATATCCACATTGCTCTGTGTATTCTTGTTGCGTGGCTCTGTGTCTTTTCTCTTGTTCTTTTCCTGATCTCTCCTTTGTTGCTTCTTTTATTGTTCCTCATTATTTGGTCCTTTTCTCCAGGTCACTTACTTTTGCTTGTCATTTTTTTTCATTTGCACGTGGTCTCCTCTTGGTTCCAGTGCTCTAGTGTTATCTGGTGTGATTTTCCCAGCTGCCTTAGCCACCCCCAACCGGGTGTGCCTCTGATTTGCAAATTCTCTATGTATTTATCAAGCCTGAAAATGAATGCACACATGCTTCCAGCCCACTCTGCTCTTTAATTCCATTTCTGTGTCTCCTCCTTGTTTTTGAAGGAAGTCTTCTTAGTGGAGAAGTGTGGCTCACTGGTTAGAGCGGCAGACTCTGAAGCCGAGATCAGGCCCGGGACCAGGGTTCAAGTCCCGACGTGGCAGGGTCTTGAGCTCAATGTCTGTGGACTCGATAATTCTCGCCTTGGCGCCTACTCTAATCATGGGTCCCACACTGCAACTCTGGGCAATAGCTTGCTTAATCTCCACTACGGCCTCTACAACACTGGGATGCCTGGCTTCACCTTGGGGGTGCCCAGGAGGGACTTCTCACAGGGAGAGCCAGGAAGGGTTCCACAGTGCCGGGACGCCCCGTTGGCGCAGCTGTGCGCTTTACAAAATATACTACATTTACATTTACATTTCACAGAAGCCTCTCTTTGAGCTCTGCTTCCATCCCCCACTCTGGGCTGCTCACTGTCCACAGATGCCGGCTTTCGTCCACATGTGGTTGATGTTTCTCAATACTGCTACTCCCTTCCTGCTCCGTTGAAACTGTGTAGGCTGCTTTTCTTCATTACTTACTATTTTTAAATTTTCTCTTTATTATAGTGGTTTTCATTTCATCATCTTGCTTCTATTCATCGTTTAGGCCTCTATTTCTTTGGTTTTGTCATTTAGACGTAAACTCAGATTATGTAGCTGAATTGCTCTACTACTCAGTGCCACGTAATTGAACTCCAAGCAAGGGACCTTTCATTGACACGATTTTGTACAAACATTCTTGGGACACATTATCTAAATATGTTGGAACAATAAAGCTGTTTGCACTTCACCTATAAATAAAAAAAACTGAAATACCTAATGGTTGTTAAATAAATGTATATGTAACTGAAACTTACAACAGATTGTGTTGTAACATAGATGCTGCTGCCTACTGCTGTTTTTTGTATTTAACATAACCGCAGATAAAGAAAAAGCGTTGACGGACAAATATGAAAATCAAGATGGCCACCCATATATTTACAAAGCACTACCATCATTCTAGTATCAGCCAATCAGCAGAGTGGATCATTTAGTGAGAGGAAGATGGAGTGGGTGGGGGGCAGAAGACCTAGGGCCTGATTTGGAGGTTAGACTTAATACACTTTTAATAGGGTGGATGGGATTCCTGTCACATTCATTATGGAGCATCCATCCACCATACACTAAAACAGGCCCTTAGTTACTATGTTTGGTACCCAAAGATCCTGAGTCCTACATCTTACTACCTTCCTCTCTCCCTCCATAGAGTCATTCATGGTTGTCTGGTCCTCGTCATCCTGCTGATGCGCATCACTAACACAGATAACGAGGTGGTACCCATGTCCTCAGCCCTCGTCTTTGGATGGTGTTACATCATGTATTTTGCACGCGGATTTGAGATAGTGGGGCCATTCACTATCATGCTACAAAAGGTGAGCAACTCAAAACTGGGTCCAAAACAGAGGAATCCTAAGAGGTTAAGATATGAAAGTCTGTGTGGTGAGGTACAGGTTTGTGTTATGAAACAGCATCATTTGGGGACTGAGCTTCGGATTATAATTATGATGTGGTACTGGTTTGGTGAATTGCTTTCTTGTGGTGACAAATATATTGCATTATTTGGTCTGGCATAGAAACACCTGTAGACGTTTGCCAGAGGTAATGTAATGGAGAAAGAAATCATGATATGCTTGGAGAATGGCTTTGGGTCAGCCTCCTTCAGCCATTGCTAGTTGTCACTGTCAGTCACCATCTTGGACCATCTCCACAGGATATATAGCGGGGCAACTGGTCAGCTCCCTGGAGCGTTGCTTGGTTGGAAATACAATACACAATTTTAGATCAGTCAATAGGAAAGAATTCACCATCTTGGACCATCTCCACAGGATATATAGTGGGCAACAGGTCAGCTCCCTGGAGCGTTGCTTGGTTAGAAATACCTTAACCATTATAGATCAGCCAATAGGAAATAATTCACCATCTTGGACCATCTCCACAGGATATATAGTGGGCAACAGGTCAGCTCCCTGGAGAATTGCTTGGTTAGAAATACCTTAACCATTATAGATCAGCGAATAGGAAATAATTCACCATCTTGGACCATCTCCACAGGATATAAAGCAGGCAATAGGTCAGCTCCCTGGAGCATTGCTTGGTTAGAAATACCTTAACCATTATAGATCAGCGAATAGGAAATAATTCACCATCTTGGACCATCTTCACAGGATATATAGTGTGGCAACGGGTCTGCTCCCTGGAGCGTTGCTTGGTTAGAAATACCTTAACCATTATAGATCAGCGAATAGGAAATAATTCACCATCTTGGACCATCTTCACAGGATATATAGTGTGGCAACGGGTCTGCTCCCTGGAGCGTTGCTTGGTTAGAAATACCTTAACCATTATAGATCAGCGAATAGGAAATAATTCACCATCTTGGACCATCTTCACAGGATATATAGTGTGGCAAGGGGTCTGCTCCCTGGAGCGTTGCTTGGTTAGAAATACCTTAACAATTATAGATCAGCCAATAGGAAATAATTCTCCATCTTGGACCATCTCCACAGGATATATAGCGTGGCAACGGGTCAGCTCCCTGGAGTATTCCTTGGTTGGAAATACAATACACATTACAGATCAGCCAATAGGAAAGAATTCACCATCTTGGACCATCTCCACAGGATATATAGTGGGGCAACGGGTCAGCTCCCTGGAGCGTTGCTTGGTTAGAAATACCTTAACCATTATAGATCAGCCAATAGGAAATAATTCACCATCTTGGACCATCTCCACAGGATATATAGCGGGGCAACGGGTCAGCTCCCTGGAGCGTTGCTTGGTTAGAAATACCTTACACATTACAGATCAGCAAATAGGAGAGAAGTCACCATCTTGGACCATTTCCACAAGCTATATAGCGTGGCAACGGGTCAGCTCCCTGGAGTGTTGCTTGGTTGGAAATGCCTTACACAATATAGTTCAGCCAATAGGAAAGAAGTGACCATCTCCACAGGAAATATAGTGGGAAACGGGTCAGCTCCTTGGACCGTTGCTTGGTTGGTAATGCATTACACATTATAGGTCAGCCAATAGGAAAGATGTTTGGGGATGGAAGTCCCATTCATCATGTTTGATGCCGTTTCCATCCTTTTTTTCTGAATCCAAGCACCAAAGAGCAGTGGAGTTCCCATCTGGAAGCACTTCCTAAGTCTCATCCATACGCAGACAAGGTCTCATTTCGCCAGGGCCTCTGCTCATGCATACCTGTCCCCCTTGTATCTGTCAGACTGCTGTGTGGGGGTCATGAGGTGATGAGGGTGGGTTCACTAAGCCATCACTGGGACTAGACAAAGAGCTCACTGTCTGCCCTCACCATCCCTTGCCATAAATTGCTGAAGGTAAGTCAATCCGGCCGGTGTGGTGGAGCGTCGCCAGCAGTGGTAAGCCTCGCCGCCAACTGTGATTGACCTGCTCTGTTGATCAAGCCCTCTGCTTGATCAATCTGTGGTCTGCCACATGTGTACAGAGGAACAGACAACCTTGTGATAGCATCACTTTCCGCTGCTGCCTAGAACTATTGGCTCCCAGCCGTACCGGCCTGCTGGCACGGTGTAGTCCTGCGGAGGCAGAGCGTGAGGGGACCCACACTCTTAGATGTGTTCTCTATGACTGATTATGAATGACTTTCAGGAACTTAAATCTGTTTCCTGACAGCAGCCAAGCACTAGTGTTCACTCTGAAATTTGTCTTTCGAGAGTGACGTATTTTAATAAAACAGTAACATTTATTGAGGAGCTCCACTTTCTCTAGGTTGATTTCATCTGTTGCAAAACTGAGCCTGGTGTTTTTTTTTTTTGCAATTCTTCTGCATGTGGGTTTGCAATTTCCCTCGTGTTTTTTAGTTCTCCTGAGTACTAGATTCTAAACTGTAAGTGATTCCATCATGCATTGCTCTGTGTCTTCTTTTACAAAGTATTGACTAGTTTGGTGCCTTGACATTCTGAAGCAGTGGACAAAAGTCTGAGCCACTAAATAACAGTGCAGGCCATGTATGAAGACTACCTTAGTGACCTGCCCTCCTCGCTTCCCTCCACTGCTCTTTACTAGAAAGTAAAGCACCAGTAATAAGGCAAAGAACTTTAGATAGCTGTCACTGGAAGCTCTCTTAATACACATGATTACAGCAAATGAAAAACATCATTACCTGATATTTAAAATTGCTGATAGGCCACTGATTAAACTTTGTATTTTAATTAGACCTAGTGATGTAAAATGTAAGAATTTCCTGTGAGTCTTTTATAAAGTTCACAGACATAGGCCATTCTTTTAGTTATGCAAAACAAGGGGGAACCTTCTTCAGACAAATTCACTATTGGTAAAGTGAAAGGGAGCATACTCCCCCTTTCACAGCTGTGGTGCTCATAGCACAAGAGAGATCACTGCTGGCATGTGATAATGGAGTGCTAGTCACTCATGAAAGGTGTGCACGTGAAATTTCATGTTAGCGTATTGCAATAGTTGTAGCATGTATATGAACTTTCACACACCTGGCAAGATTAGCAGGAGCTCCTGTAGTCTACTCTAGTTTCTATGGCAGGCCTCTGATGTTTATTAACATGACATCAGAGCAATGCATGACTGCTGTCTGCTGTCTCTAATTGTTGCTCACCCTCATTGAGAAAACACAGAACTTGAACCTCAAGTGTATTCACAAACTATTATTTGATTTATATTGCAAAGCCCCACTTCCTGTGCCCTTATTGTGCCACCTATTGCTCAGAGCTAAGCTCATTGTTCATTGCATTGTCCATTTCTCAGAGCTGAGCTCATTGCTCAGTAATAAGCTGAGAGATCAAATGAGTCATGAGTAGCAGGGTGTTTTTTTTTTTTTTTTTAGTAGTAAAAGTATGTTTATTAGACCATTGATCTCTAAACAACATGCTACATATCACAATAAATAGTATAAAACATATACAAAACAATTTCACTGATACTTTAAAAAGGCGTTACCTTCACAGACAGTTACTACCTCCCTCCCACAGCTTAAAAATGTCATATAACAATACTCCTAAAATTGCAACGAGCAACAGACACACTAACGTAAGGATAGTATTTCCACCTAAACACAATTTACTTTGAGCGTGTCCCACTATATTTCCATGCCAATTTCTATCCAATCATATTTGGTTCCAGCAGAGTCCTTTTCACCGCCTTCATATATTTTGCCATGGCGATTGCGATGTCAAGATTTGGCATGTCAGTAAGTAGATTAATTGCTAGCGGGCGCTCAAATATACCATATTTTAAAAACATAGGTCGTAAAAACAATTTCCGCTGTGACACAAATTTTTGGCAGTCTAGTAAAATATGTAAATTGTCACACTTAATACCTAATCCACAGCAACATTTACCGTCAGGTTGTACCAATTCTGCTTATCTATTTCCATGAGATGCCCAATGGTTAACCCCTATTCTCCATCTGAGCACTTCAGCTCTTAGTCCAGCATTAGGTAGTGTATCCAAATAGGGGTACCACATATCATTCTCCCAACTATTCATCATATAATTGACTGATACTTTCTTTCTCAGGTATATCATATCATTTTGCCTAGATACTTCTCTTCCTGCTGTTCTAAGCTCCCCATTTGAGGCTTCAACCGACAGTGTCACCTGGTCAAATTTTACTTTTAGGCTTTTACACATTGCACACAATTTCATTCTAATCACCTTGGCCCATTTTAAATCGCTGTGCAAAATATCCTCTTTGCACCATTGTGATACTTTTGTAACTTCCTCCGATCCCAATCTTTTCCAAAATCTTAAAAGAGCCACTTGTACCTGTATGTTCCATGATGTCACTCCCAACTCCAATCGGATTGCCTGAATCATAGTGGAGCTAGGCAGTGACATCAATGGTTTGAGACATTTCCCCTCCTCAATGTCCCAATTGTTCTTCCCACTCAGATACAAGACTTCGGCCCCCTACTGCACTTGTGGGGGTATCATTGCCTTATAGGCATTCAGTAAAGGTCTATGTGACATATCCCCATAGATTTGGCTAAATTTCCTTAGCCCGCATCCTGATGTATGGGCTTTCACACTCTGGGCTGCCAGATGGATATCCCATTTCAAAGACTTTTCGAACCAGATACCGAGGTATCTGTATTCATTCACAATTTCTAATTTACTGGAACCCAGATACCAGTTAAAATTCGGAGTTTTCTTCCCAAAACATAGGATTTTAGTTTTCTCCATATTTACAGTCAGGAGTTTAGCCAAGCAGTATTCATTGAAGACAGATAACTTCCTTTGCAATCCAATCTCCGTTTGGTCAAAGATTACCAAATCGTCGGCGTACAGCAAACAGGACAATTGTTTCCCCTTCATTTTAGGGCTGGCGCTTCTATTCACTTCTACGGTGGCTGGGAGATCAGCTAGATATATTGCAAACAGTAAGGGGGCTAATACGCATCCCTGCCTTAAACCATTCTTAATCAATATTTTTGGTGTCAGGGCTCCATCTGTGTCTTTAATAACTTGCGCCCAATTTTGTTTGTGTAGCTCCTGGATAATTTTCAGGAGCCCCTCTGGGACATTAAGTTTTCTTAAGGCCTCCCACAGGCATCTCCTATCTACTAGGTCGAATGCCGCGCAGAAGTCTACGAAGCAGCAGCATAACTTCCCCTGCTTTTCCACCGACTTCCGCGCCACGGCCCACAGTGCGAAGCAGTGATCGATCGTGGAATGCCCCTTCTTAAATCCTCCTTGTTCTACTGGCACAATCGTCCACTGTTCCACCCAGTCTTTTAGACTGCCCAGGATAATTTTGGAAAATACCTTTTTCCCCAATATCCAGCAAGTTAATAAGTCTATAGTTTTTTGGTGCTTTTCTGTCTCCCTTCTTGTGGATTGGTCTGATTACTGCTCCTCTCCACTTTTTGGGGATCTTACCTGAGTCCAATATTGCCAAAAACATACAGGAAAAAAATTCCGCTCACCAATCTTGCTGGGATTTTATGATAATTGCTGGTAGGTTATCTGGACCTGCAGCACGGGTTAGGTTTAGACTTCTTATGATTTTATTGACCTTTTCTGTAGTAAATAAGGGTTTTAGGTCTACCACCGCCTCCATCCAGGGACAGATCTCCTCACATGCTTCTTCAGCATATGTTCCGTATAGCTCACCTAGGTATTCTTCCCATGCTGCTTCCTCTACTACACAGGGCATAGCCCCGTTAGCCTGACCTGCTGCTACCTTTATCAAATTCCAAAACTTTCGTAAGATTTTAGATTCAATAATTTCCAACAAGTTAACCCAGCATTTCTCTTTAAATTCTCTCTTCAGATTTCTAACTACCATTTTATACTCCTTCCTCATATTACTTAAATTTTGCTGTCTTATTGGATCATATTTTTTCCTCAGGCTTCTTTTTTCCCTTCTTATTTCTCTTTTCCTGGTTAAACACTCCCCGTTAAACCAACTCGGCTGTTTGGCTTGTATTGATTGTTTAGCAGTTATGCATGGGTCCTTACTTTTTATATCTACTTTGAGGCACTGCGCCATTTCTTTTATCTTTTCCTCGAACCAAGGCACTTTTTTAGCCCTAGCATCTTTCAGATCCACTTTCTGTTGGAATCCAGCTAGCTTTCCAATATATTTCTCAGTTAATCTTGTTGTCAGCCATTTAGGGTACTCTACTTGTTGAGGGAGAACCAATTCTCTAGAGCTTTGAAGTCCCCTTGCTAATGCAAATTGCAAAATGTTGTGATCACTACCATCACAAGCAATTATCTGAAACCCATTGATAAGATCAAAGTTCCACGCATGGATGAATATATAATCAATCGGGCAAAGTTGGGAACCTATCTTAAAGGTCTGCCTTGCAGGGCAGTCTGTTTCCCATCTGCCATTTAAGCAAAACAATCCTTTTAGCCCCAAATGTTTGCCCAACTTTGCGTCTAGTTTAGAGGTAGTACAATTTGGAAACACAGCAGGGGGTATATTATTTGAGCTCAAGAGGTCTTCAACCCAATGGTCATATCTCGAGGGGTTCAATCTATGGTTAAAATCACCCATTACAATTATCATATAATTTTCAAACTTTTCACACAATGTATCTAGGTCATTTTCAAAACGTCTCATTTCTATCTCATATTCTTCATTTGATCCCCATTGAATGTAAACATTTATTATTATCATATGATCATACGCCCCTACCGAGCCCAGCAGGGATACATCAATGACCAATAACCATTTACAAGTTGTATAAACAATCATAGCCCTTTTTGCTATCTTGGTCGAGACAAGAGTCATAATGCCCCCAGCTGGACGGCCAAAGCTTTTCCTTCTTGCTGGCCTATGTAGTTGTACAAAGCCTTCAAATACGGGGGTATTGTCGCATAGCCAAGTTTCCTGCAAACCTACTATTTCGGCACTTCGGGCTAGGGTTTTTATACTTTCTACTTTTGCCTCCCCTCCTAGCCCATTTACATTCCAAGATAACAGGTTCATGCTATGCGACACCCCTCCTCCCTAATCGACATCACTGGTACGGTCATCAACGGAATTTTGCCCATATTGGGCACCTGACCAGCTATCATTAAAAGACCAATCACCCCACGGTTTACCTGCCTCATGGTTCTCAACTACCATTCTCATATTTTTACCTACCCTTCCCTTGCCTAGGATTAGACTTATCTGTCTTCTTCCCAGGCCTGGGTGACAGGCTAGAAAGGCTCTGTCCTGCTGGTTCCTCGCCTCTAATTCACTAGTCGGTACCAACCTTATCCCTACCTTTGCTATCTCATTTTCCGCCCTCACAATGGCTGTTTTTACCAGACTTGAGTACAATAGTACCATAGTAAGTTCTCTCCCATCATTATTATTACAAAAACCTACTTGTTTTATATCCTTTGTTCCCAACCCCCTCAGAGTAGGGCATTTAGAGAAGGAATATACAAGTTGGGAACGGTTTAGGGGTGTAACCTTCCAGCCTTTTTTTCTCCCTTTCTCTATTTTGACAGGTTCAAAATATAGCCACAGATTATCCACGTCCTTTATAGGAATAATACTGGGCTGTTTCCCCTCCTTCCCATTCCATTCCCATCCTCTTTTTACTGAAGCCTCTCCCCTATCTGCTATTCTATTCATATTCATTTGCCCGTGTGGTAATTTCCATGAATTAATCACCTTGACCTCTCCTTTATTTATTGGTGCTAGTTTTATTTGCTCCTTTCTTTTAGCCGTTGCTACCTCCCCCACCCTTGTACTATTTTTGGGAATCCTCATTGACCTCCTACTTCCCACTAGAATTCTCTCTTCTTGGGGGATACTGATTCTTTACTCCCTTTCTTCACAGTATCTGAGATTCCTTCCAGCCTTTTTCCCCCTGCCCTTGACTTCTTTTTTAAGCGTGCTGATCTTTTCTTTACTCTTCGTACGTTATATCGCCTATAACACAATAGGTCCTTACATCTATTTACTAGCATCGGGCATCTTGATATATAGACTTCCTAATGGTCAATCAACTGCTCACAAACCCTCTCCTCTACCTGCTGTGGGGGGTCCTGGGTCTGAGCCGGTCTCACTATCGTAGGCATCAGCCCCCTGATTCCTTGCAATTCCCCTACAATGTTCTGAAATTGGGTTTCATGGGTTTTTAATATACTATTGTTTAACATCGTCACTTCCAACAACCCTTGCAAGGTTTTTTGTAGCATTAGCATTATATCTAGCATTGATGCTGAAGCAGTCGCAGATATGTCTATACCAAAGGTATTGTTAGGTGCCGAATATTCTATAAATATTGCTCCTTGAGTTTCATGTTGCTCCGTGCTCTTCACGGTCATGGACATTCTAAACTGCTCCGGGTCACTTCTCTGTTCAGGGTGTTGGGGCCTGTGCCTCACCGGCTCTCTCATTCCTGTGGTTAGCCATGCTCCTTAGCCGATGGTCTTGGTCGTGGACGAACAGGAGCTGCCGGGTCAAAGTAGTGGTGGCTTCCTAGTCTTGTCCATTGCTGTACTCACTCATCATCTTGCCCACTCATCCATCATTGCACTCACTCATGTGTCACTCATTCATCCATCAGCCAATGCAATCATGCACTCATATATTTTTCTTCAATGCACTCATTCACTCATTCATCCATGCACTCACTCATTTACCCATTTATCCACCTGCTCACTGATTTTAATTTTCACCAGTTCGCTTGAGGTACGTTCACAACTGCCAGTCAGTAAATATTTGTAATCTTTAGAAAAGTCAGAATTATCTTTTTTTTTCAGATGAGTTTAGAAGCTGTCACAGACAGCAGCAAAGATGCTCCCCCTTTCTATGACAGTCATGCAGATGTTTCCCCCTTTCTCTCTGCATCTCATTCTTTGATGTGTTACATGTTTTGGGTTTGGGTAGGGAACAGTGTAATGTTTATATAGTATAGTTGAAATTGTGTAATACACAAGTAGGGAAGCGGAAGGATACAACCATGAATTGTTGTTTTATTTTCCAAAAATTGTCTGTTTTCATCCTTGCTCCTTTTTTTTATGAACGAGAAATGTGTAGAAATATTTCCAGAAGAATATAGGGCTATATTATCAAGAAAGGGCGATACATTATCGCCGCTTTTATCAGCAGGAAGTTGCAGCTAAAGCACCAGAACCTGGGCTGCTATGGGAATTCACAAGGACATATTATCAAGCCCATTATCGCTGCTTTAGCGGCAGTTTCCTGTCAATAACCTCTCTTGATAATATGGCCCATATTTTTTGTAAATAAAGTACTTCTGATTCTCACTCACATGTGCATAGTTTTCACGTCGTGGTTGCGTTTCTTTGGCAGATGATGTTTGGAGATTTGCTGCGGTTCCTGTGTCTGATGTTACTGGTGGTGCTTGGCTTCGGAACAGGTAGTGGTGCTATCTCAATGTGTGTGCAAGGGTGGGGGGGCAGGTATGTTATGTGTTTATTTTTGTGCCAACCTTGTGCTGTCAGTCAGGATCACAATCTGACTAATAATGCTCCAAGGTACTCCTGTTATTTATGGTTGTTTACTTGTAGTCAGCTAGGCACACACCGACAGCTAGGCAGCTCACAGTGTGCCAGCGCGAGGAGAGAACAGAAATGCTCCATATTGTTGTAAATATAGAGCATGTTTGCTCTCTCTCTTTTCATGAAACATGGTGCAGCAAGTTCCTTTGCTCCCTGCCTTTCATGAAAAACAGTAAATGCGCCCCCAATGGACGTATTAACTAACATTTCACACAGCGTAGTTGCTTCATTGCATTGCGTGAAAGGAGGAGAGCAGAAATAGGACATATCTGTATCCTGGCTAGTGCCAATGCAGGCACCGTTGCACTGCGGTGCAAGGGTGCCAACTTTACAGGCAGATTGTTTATGTGCAGGAACGGACACCTTTCTGCACAACAACA